>NC_132941.1:56891137-58195485 GCF_034638445.1 Ciconia boyciana | reverse complement strand
GACTGTCATGACGAAAACACGTTACAAATGTTGCTACTACTGAATAGGTAAAAATGTTAGAAACAGTGCCAGAGAAAAATGATCTGTAAATCCACCCAGTAGACACCTTTCAAAGTTAAATAGAACCTAAAAACCAAGGAGACCATTTTCAATTAGCTGCCATGATAAGTTTAACATCTTTCTCATGTCTCTCTTTCATAGACACCAGAAGTAATGACTTCTGCCATCCTCAGCCTCTTCTCTCAAAACCCCCACATCCCAGATGTCAGTTACTCAGCAGAATAATCACATTCTTTGAGCAGCAAGATTTGAACATCATGGATGTTCCTCCTGTTACTGAAGATACATCTTAGGTATCAGCAAGTCACTAATAAGTTTTATTTTTTCTTCTTTTTACCAACAGGAATAATCACAAATATATCTAGGCAACTATTTTATTGCTGGGGTCAACTTCACCTAAGTCAAGGTACCTTAAAGCTAGCCTAACAACTTAGTCTTTTATTGATGCCTTTTTTTTTTTAATTTTTTTTAATCTCTTGAGGCACTTACTGTAGATATATGTAAGTTGGATGGCTAATGCATAGATGCCCAAATTCACGTGGAACAAATTCAGGGAGTAGTCTGTGTAGATGTATGCACATGTGCAAAAGAAGCAGACACTGGACGAGGTATGCTCTTACAGGGACAGATGCTTTAGTAGAATAGCAGAAAAGTTCAGATTTATTCTGTCCTTCACACTCTATGTAATGAAGGAACAAAAAAGGCACCCAGACCTCTGACCTTGCTGCAGCAGGTGCTACTGACTTGATACGCACATGGTGTATACTCACTAGAAACATGTTCGCTTTTGATAATAGTTTGAAGACCTGGTAAAAAATTAAATGTTTCTAGTAAACAATTAACTTCACATTTTCAAACAGAATTATTACAAATCAAACATGGGGGAAAGCTGTTGCCTTTAGTATTGAAAATATCCAGCTGTATGATAGCAGAGAAGGGCACAGACCTATAAAGGCAATAGAAATGCTACAGACTTGCTTAAAAAACTTCACGCATACAGCCCATCTGGTAGGAGGCTTTTACAGAATGGTCATCAGTGTCTTAAACACCGTGCCTTCTAAGGCTATTCAGAGAGAGCGCGGTGCAAGTTAAAACACAATGTTCCTGCTGTGCCGGTATTCACAGTTTTACTCCTACTGCAAAAGCAACAGCAATGGTAGTACAATTATGAGAAAACTGAACGCTGTTTGGGATGTTATCACTTTATGAAAAAAATGGCAATACAGCAAAGTGCTTACATTATCTTATTATTAAATGTATTATACATTCACAGTGTGTGTCATACTTTACTGTAAAGAATTCTCTCCTGGCATCTCATACATTTTAAGAATAATTTAAAAAAATACCATGCATAAAGGAAATGACAAGATGATAAGCAGCTAATTTTTTTTTTAACATTGACAACTAAGTAGATGATTAATAAATTTGAAAATAATGTTTAAAATGTTGCCGAGATGACGCAAAATTGTTCCAAGCAATCTCCCATATTGTTTTCTCCTGGTACTTTAAGCTGCAGTCTGTAGTACACATCTTACTGTATTTTTTCTAGAATTTCTACAAAACAGTTGCATATTTCCCAGACATGCAGTACGTGACAGAACAAGACCTTGAAGAAAATATAACACTAAGAGAAACCACCATGACAGCAAGCCAGTATCTGTTCCCACCTACAGTTAGAGCTGCTCTATTTCCAAAATCCATCAATATTGAATAATGAATTTCCTATTACTGACTTTTGATATTCAAGCTTTCAAAATTGTACCTCAAGTAGGACTTGAGCAGAATTTAAAAAATGAATCGAAGTGATTTGGAATATCCTCCAACTCTTCAGCATTTCAGACTACAAGGCTTCCTAGGTTTCCTACATCTGGATAGCTTTACCTGCTCAGAAGCAAAAGCAGCTGAGCTGTGCATCTCTGTCATCTAAGCTTCAGCACAATACAGAGTGTGAGTGTGCCTTATTCTGTCAAATCACTAGAGGGTTTGATTCCTTAAATATTTTTGGCACAGACTGACAGCACTGTATTTAGCATTCCAAGGGCTGCTCATGCATTTGCACTCAAGACCAGTCAGATAAAAGGGGTAAACAGAACTGGAGCTTGGTCTGGAACCCAAAAGCTGTCCCGTGCTAGAGCGCTCTATTCCCTCATGTTCAGAGTTCACCTCTGGCTTCCCTCTTATTTTCTTGCACATTGAGCCAACTCTTAAAAAGGATGCTGTAACTTTATGTGGTAACTTTGACGGTACTATTGCTTTGCACTTTTCTTTGCTATACAGGAGCTTTAGCTTACAAATCTTAAGCACGCACACAGGGTCTGGACTCACTAATTTGTGCACTGTGTATCATTTATTTCCAACAAAGAATGCAAACCTTTTTGTGTAACTAAAAATGTATCATAAGGCAAGGTAACAAATTAATTTCATTTTCTATTTTGGCTACCTGTTTCACATCACAGACATAAGAACTACCTGAAAACATTTTTAATTAGTATAAGAACGGATAACTGTAATAAATTACAGTCACAGAACTTTTATTAACATAGTATAAAAGGTTTTTGCAATTTATTACTGATTTTTGTATAGAATGTAGCAATGAATCAAATATAAAAATAATTCAAACTAGATATTTGTACTATGAAATGCCATAAAGAATTGAAGGAGTACATACAGCTTTACTGAAAGCCAAATGTTAGGACTACTGAATATAAAGATCATGTATACACCAAGAATACAAACTCTAACTCTCATTCTCTGTATAAAAGACACACTACAAGTGACAGAATTTAAATGAACAATTGGTATTAGGCATGATTTTTTAAGAAGAAAAAGTACAATAATTAATTATAGAAAAGACGATCATTGTCAAATTATTGCCCATCAATAACTGACATACCACACTTCTGACACAACAATAAACTAGAGCGAGGGTCAATCACAGAGTAAACCTACTTTAGATGGAAAGCTTTTTAATGCCACAATAACAAAAATGCTACAGATTCCAAAATAAGTAATATGTAAGATTTAGGAATATCTTTATTAAGCACGCATAGTATGGCAAATATCCATAGTCATTTTGCTATACAGAGATCATTCTCTTATAATTGGAGTACTTTCCCTTTACTCAATACCTCCCTGCAGTCTAGATCTCAGACTCTAAGAATGTTTTGAAAATTATGACTGGAGAAGAACATGTGGAATCAGCTAGTCCACTACCCTTTTCCAAAGCTAGAGAAGTTTGAAAATTTTAAAAATATAGTGTAGGTGATAATGCAGATTTCATAACATCTTTAGGCAATCTATTTCACAGTTTAACCAGTAGAAAGTTCTCCTTGTAGTCCACCTTAATCTTTCTTGTTGCAACCTAAATCCATTACTTCTTCCTCAGCCAAAGTGGGGGCATGGGGGAAGGCACTTTATCATCGTTCTCTCTTTTCAGCTTCCTTTTGTATATGTAAAGTCTGTTATTATGCCTCCATCTTTTCTTTGTCCTTCTTTTTAGGTTTGTCACATCTACTAAGCCTGCATCATATCAGGATGCAAAGTGAGTCCTTATGGTTTTTTTTAAAGCTATTGAAATGTCAGCAATTATAGTGAGTGAAAATCCAAAAAAGTCAATTTTTTTATCCATTCTTTAATCACAACTCTTCAAAACCTTCTGAAACATGAATTATATCTTTTTCCTATAACAGCTGTTACTCATCCCGTAGTAATTTGATAGCATAACTATGCAATACCACTATGAATGCATCAGTTATCTGATGACAGTTGTAAAGGCATCATTATTCCCAGAGTAGAATAAGGAAAATAGTTATATTTGTACAGAGTTTTCCATCCCTGGACAAAGGTCAGAACAGAAATGATCACTCAGGGGTGGACAGTCAGCTTCGTTCAGAGCTTTTTGAATAACTTCCTAGAAGCATAAACAGAAAGGATTTAGGAAAGGATTGGCATAGTTAAGGAAAAAAAAAGTTTTCCAAGGACTGAAAGATTTGATATGCGTCTCCTTCTCCTTCCTTTCAAGATCATCAGGGATCTAAGGAACAACAAAGGCTAATCCAGCCTATAAAAGAAAAGGAATTTTTTCTTGCAAATCTTTTTAATCTATATCACCAATAGTCAAACTAAGTTGGGAGGTCAGATTTTACCTAGAAGTATATATATCACAACAGCAGAATACATAATACGTGTACTGAACACATAAGTACTTTTGTCAGGACACTGGGAAAAAAAAATATTTTATGTAATTTGTCATGAGTATGTTAAGAGAATAATTCTTATTTTCTCCACTTTGCCTCTCAACTGTGGAGATCGAGCACAGCCTCTTTTCCCAGCTTCAACTGCTCTCCGATTAATAACCAAGTTACACCCTTGTAACTATAACAACTTGTTATATGAAGAATATTAGAGTATTACAGATGTACTTTAAGAGTTATAGTCATTATCTTGTCATTCCCTTAAAAAGTTTTCAATCTGGATCCTCAAAGAAATAACTCAGGAGCTCCAAGATAAAATGCACCACATGCTTAGGCATCTCAACCCTTGTACAGACGGATGAGCCTTAGCAGAAAAGAAACGTTGGTAGGGTCCAGCCAGAAACCAGAAACTCAGCTGACAGCAGCAAAGTGACACAAGAAAGGAATATGAGGATGACTGGTTTTTTTCAGTTCTTCATGGTTTTTTTTTTCTTTGATTTGCTATTCTATAGCATTTCCTTTCTCATTTTCCAATTATTTCAGTCACACTTAAGTTCAGCTTCTGACTGGGTTGCCTTTTCTTCCACTCATATTTTTTCCCCTCATGCTTTTACTTTAATTATAGTTTTAATTTGCAGTTATTTTCAATTTTTTTCTGTGTTACCAAAAGCATTACCAGAATGAAGGAGAGAAAAAAAAAGATTAGAACCATCTCTTTCTTACTTTATATTTGCACACTGCCTGATCTCAACTATAGTTCCAAAATCCTCTTAAGTCCAAGTAGAATTAATTTAACTTATCTATGGATGACTGGTATTTTTTCCTGCAGAAATCCCTGGCCCACAATTTGGGTACCTCTATCACAGGAACAAAAATCATGATACTGAAGAAAATCTAACAGTTCATAATGACTACATTCATCAAAATGTCTTAAAGAATTCAACAGATTTATGGGGTCTATACTACAAAATGTAATATACCAATGCAGATAAAGCCTCAAAATAATTATCATCTTTATTTTTTAAAGCACTCTTTAGTCTAAATACCTCCTGTTAAAATCATGTCTACCAATAAAAATATGTACTCTTACAGACTAGGGTTGAAAAAGCAAGTCATAAAATTTATAATTTTACTGGTCTTATAAATTGATTTTAGCCATTATTGCACTACACATAATTCACTAAAGGTGATGGAATGCTTATTTGGTTGATAGCTAATGTATCCCTGAAGAAAAAAAACTATATTAATACATCATTTTGCCATAAAGGTGCTATAGACAGCAAAAGAACATTTTGTCAACTTCAGGAAATAAGAGAACTATTAAGAATTATTTAAAGCATCATAAAGCACCAGCAAAACATGCAATTGTCAATAGGGGTAGACATTAATCTTTCCATCCCCTTGAACACACTTTCTACATATTGTGCTTTGTGCATTGACTACTGCATGTTAAAGTGCTGAGGAACAAGTGAACGCTTTAAATGAATGAATATTCCTTGAGAAGCAAAGGTCCAGTTAAAGAAACATCAATAATAGAGAAGAAAAAGTCATGGGACAAAACTTTCTAGCACCCTCCTAGATTCAATCTCAACTACCTTAATGACTTTTCATACTGAATATATCCCCTCTCCCCCCATTTAGTTATAAGGGAAAGAGTTACCGTCAACTTTAAAATCACCCATGCAAGGAAAAAAGCAGCCCTACGGCAATATACAAAAACCATCTGGAGTATTAGACTTCATTCTCTCTTTCATTTCAACGAGAATCCTCCAATGCCGCAATTATAAAACTAAACAGATTGTATAGGTTAGGGTACCTTAGAATCCTCAGGGTACCAGGCTTTTCTGTTTGAACTATACATGAATAAGACTTGTTGGTCTGTTAAATGCACAATTTTTCCACTGGCATCACAAGTTTATACAAACCAGTGCTATCAGACATTATGGTAGATACTGAACTTCATTTATAAGTACTTTCTCACTGCTTTTAAGAGGATTGTTTACATGGAATGAAACAATGCCTCTCTGAAATATCAGGATTTAAGGTGTTGCTCCCACAAGACAGTTTGTTTCTCCTCCTTTCCCTAACTGACCCTAACCATCTTTAAATTACCATCTTGTTCTTAGAGCATCCAGACTAAATGACAACTGCAAAATGATGATTCTGAATGCAAAGTTTCTCTTAAAAATATTAATCTGATTTTGAATCATTAACTTAGATGATTAACTCATCTGTATTATCAAATAAACATTTAACCTTTAAAGAAAAGTTAATTTCATGTTACATTAAAAAAGTTAAATTCACATTACATAAAATGTCACTTCAATTTTTTTTTCTCCCAGCAGGATGACTTACCTGTACACTGTCCTCCGTTTGTGGGATCCCCATAATATCCTGGCATGCACGTTTCGCATTGTTTTCCTGTTGTTAAGTTTTTACATTGATCACAGACATTACTGTTGATGCAGGTGCTGTGGCCATTACACTGGCAAGCTAGAAAATAACATTTTAAAAGTCATTACTAAATTTCTCTTGGGAACAAAACCATTCCTATGTGATTACAAAACTGCAGTAGAATGTAATTCTGAGGAGTTTAATCCTGACTAATGACCAGCATATATATTTGTACTTTGACAGAGAACCTCTTTAAAATAGCCTTGTGACAAGACATGAATTCACATAAAAGACCATAGAAGTTGACTATGTAGTGACATGTGAGTTTAAGGTGTGTGAGAAAGTCTTTTTTGCCATTGTGAGTGACTGAATCCAGTCCTCATAGGTTTAAAATGCTGCCCAGTCACTTAAGAAACCTGCCAAGAGGCAGTAAGTCACCAACTGGGACTAAATGAAAACCTCCATGCCTACATGCAATCTGCTGTGAAGCATTGGAAAGGCTACTGTGATGGAGAACATGAACAACTCGCACTCAAACTTACATCTACTGGGGAGAGAAAACTTACAAAAGAAAATTAACAAAAGATCGTCTTATTTTTAACAGTTCTGATCCCCCCATTAGCTTTGGCACACTAAGGGGTTTTAAGGACATCAGGACCACATCAAACCTCTCCAGTCCCTCCTCACTACAGCTGACTTTGCTGAAAGTAAAAAAACTGGACTCCTATTGACGTAAATTTTTTACGTCTGACCCTAAAAGCATAAAATTCCTTTTTGACAAACAACAAGGCTACAAACCACTGATCTTGTACCACACCTCCTCTCCAGCGCTCCATATTTTGGAGAAACTCAGAAAGTACTGATCATGACTGCAGCAAAATCACAATGTGAATTCTGCCAGAATCGTTGATCCTACTGCCAGGACTCAGCTGAACGACCAAGAGGTTTTGAAGGATGACCTCTCTATGGAGTGGGACCTCAGAGCTCACAGTGCTCAGCAGATTAGCAATCTGTCAATTTCAAATGTCAGACTACATCAAACCTGTCGATCCCTTACTGGCGAAGGGTGAGTAAGACTCAGCAGCGGACAGATATCTCAGTAACTTCATTCTGTTTAAAATTTTTTTTTTTTTTTTTTTTTGGATTCTTAATCTAAATGTGACAGTGACTGATGTCGTGACTAGAGGAAAAAAAAAGAAAAAAAAAGATATTCTAACTGCATGATTTAAAAGTTTTTTACAGCTGTTCTAGAATTTAGTGACTTAATACATTTACAGTCATTTCCAGGCTTGGCTCATAAACCATTAAACCTCCCAAGTTTACAATCTCTTCCTTTTTCTGTAGCTATGCTTACAGAATCTTGTAAACAAGCATCAAACATTTCTGTACTACTAGACAAGAAGTTTTCTCACTGTCTTGAATAAATCTCCTTAGAAATTACAAGTTTTCTTCTTTCTAAGAATACTTGATTTTTAGACAACTTTGTGGTGTCTTCCTCTGGGCACTTTGCCATTCTGCACTGTTTTTGCCTTTCTCAGAAAAAGCTACATGAAAATACCATGAATTGCAGCTCCATTTGGGGTTTTGTTTGTATGCCTTACACATTAAATGACTTAAAGCAAATATTAAAAAAAAAAAATGTGGCCCAATAAACCAAAAGTAAAAACAACGCATTAAATAGGTGTTCCATTGAAGTAAAGTAAGATTGCCTGATTAAGACTGTATCGTAATGTAGGGAAAATGTTTCATTCTGATATTCTCTAACTAGTAGGTCATTGATCTATAATTTTTCTATTCTTTCTAATGCTTAGCTTTGTATTTATTTATTTTGGTGTTATTTAAAAGATAAATGAAAGCAACCTTAATTAATCAATTTTTTTATTGTGAATTTTAGCGTGCTGCAAGTCATATTACCTGGTCATATATAATAGCTCAGTTATTACACTTTGTTAAAGCAAAGAAAATGGAAGAGATTTTAAAATCAAATTAAATTTTATATATACACAATAATAACCAATACAATCTACAACTGACATGGCATACCCTTTAAAAATGATATTATATATTTGCTGATTTTCCTAAAAATATGTATCTCATTGAGAAAAGTGAAAAGCCAGAAGAACTGCACAATTCAACAACTTTCTGCGATACAGACGAGTGCAATCAAACTGGAGACATCAGTATTAAATAATTAAAAAAAAATAAAATAACGAGATGCTGTAACAATCATTTAAATAAGAACTAGGAGTTAAATTTTAAAAAGTCATTTTTTCTTAAGTGATTTTAATGTACATTACTGGCAGCAACAGGGTAATTTTCCTCACATATACAAATGTGATTTAGCTGAATCTTCAGTGGGGCTGCCCTGGAGATAAGCAATTAATATGTCTAATGTGCTTTTGACCTCTGTGGTGGTGCTGACAAATGTTAATAACTATAGTTTTAAGAAATACTTAATACCAGGAAAAAATATATAAAAAACATGTCTGCCTTACGTATCAATCTAGTGTAAAGATACATCAACCAGTTTTAAATAAACTGGTTAGAACCAATTCACACTGCTTTAAAGACAAACTTGGGCTTGCATTCTACCTAAACTGCTCTTCTCGTGAGAGGAAATCCCAACACTATTTATTTTTCTTCCCTTTTTTTTTTAATATATGATATTTGCAATTTTATTTATAACAACAGTTTGGTTAAAATACAAATCTGATGAAAAAATAAAAATTTATTCATATCAAAAGAAATATTACGACAGCTGCTTTGAGGAATATTGATTTCAAAATGACCAGTAACAAAAAGAAACAATTTTTATGCTACCTGTTGGATACTAGTTTCAAAAATTTGAAAAAACAGAAAATGAGAATGAGTTTAAAATACTTATCAACAACACAATTGCCCAGAGGCACTATAAAAAGCATGAATATGAACTACAAGGAAAACTAAGTGCATACATGAATGAACATGAATGGTTTAGCCAACTATTCATCAATGTGGCAGAACAATCTTCAAAGTACATGTTATAACCTATTTATTTTTATTTTCATCCAAACAAGAAACTGTTCAGTAAGTTTATATATATTTAGTATCAATTCTATCTTATTTCAAGTACATCAAATGATTGCTGTGCTAAGAATAATAAATTGTGTTAGTATAATGCATTACAGATAATATTTTAAGAAAATGAAAACAAAAGCTTAGGAACAGAACCTACAGGCTATAGCAATCAAAATGAAATTTCACATCAATTGAAATTTTAATTCTATGAGTTCTGTAGGATTTGCCTCAAACTCACAGAACTAGTGGGTTTTTAAACTAAAGTGGAACTTCAGTAAATTCTTGGTCAGAACATACAACAGATACAGAATTTTATCCATGAAGAATAAATATTAAACAAATAAGGTGATTAAATCTTTTAACTCAAAATTTTAGACAAGCAATATATATATATATATCTCTCTATATATATCTCTCCATTACAGTTTCACCAGTGGTAGGTACTATGTATTGCAGTGGAAGTCTAACAACGCACTTATCAACATACCTGTATTTTAACATACAGAGTAAGTACTGAAGTTTCCATAAAATGCAATGTCATTCTATTGTTTCCAGAAATTTACTAGAGGCTTCTTTGTCCAGGAAATGGTATTAGATGGTTTGGAGTTTTTTGGTTTTAACTTAGAACATTTGCCAGTGTTCACTTGGTTTTACATTTCACCTCACTATTCTAAAACTTAAGAAAAATCTACTCTGTACCTATGTATTTTTAAAAAAAAGTTACCAAAATTAAACTTTCTTGAGATTCTGCTTTCTAAATGATATAGTGATATAGATACACACACACACATATATATATGTATATAAAAACACGCATATATATGCATACACACACACACACAGAGAATATGCTGATGAAAAAAAGTACCCAGGAGAGCAAACAAACATAGCTGCATGTACCCATAAAAGTTTTGATCCTAGAGAAGCTCCAGCATCCAAATTTATCAGCAGTAGGAACGCTTGCTGGAAAAATAACTTCAGCACAATTACACCTTTTATTCTAAAAATAGTTTTCAAGCTGTCTTTTAAAATGTATTATTTATTGTAAATTACCACTGGAGGTCTGTCAAACTCCCCAGTGTGCTTTTCATTTGCCTGCACTACTACACCGCTGCAACAACACTGCTTTCAGGGTTTGAGTATTTCCATACAGGAGGCTGTACCAGCTCAGCTTCCGCTGTCTTAAAGCGCCTGATGTCTTGCTTACTTTTCCAATGAACTTAAAAATTTAAAATACTATAATCAGATTGGTATGGCTTAAATTTAGAGTTCAGAGATTCTCTGTAAGATTATAAAAGCATACATTCTATTGACTCGAAATGTCTAAAAGGGAGACTGGAGGCACAGCTCAGATATTTGGCAGCCCCCCATGCTCACAGCCAGCCAGAGTTCTGCATGAACAGCGGGGACGCAGGAAGTCCCTGCTCCTGGCCATCAGCAGTTGCCTACAGATAATTTCTCCCCAGCTGCACTCTTCTTTGATGGATACAGAAGCCAGAAGTAAGCAAAAGCTGAAGCAAATCCATATAATTGGATTGGAAAAAGTAGAAGGTAGGATGGGTGAAAACTTATTTACAAATAAATGGCAATCTTGTTAAACTATTTGCATCAAATTTCACATGTGAACCTGCATGACAGTGAGCACGTTTGTGTTCAGTAGACAGAGACTAACAAACTATATACTTAGGAAATATTTTAGAAAAACAAATCTCTCGTGCAAATGTTATTGGTATGACTCAAAATAATGATGTTAATTTGGCACGCTTAAACAGAGAAACATCTCTTATTTCATCCATAAGAAAGAATGGAAGCCGACCTTACCTGGACACTGGATAAAAGACCACTCATAATTTTTCTCTTTTGGACAAAGGCTAGCATCGAGCACCATTTCATTAGAGTGCATGCCAACGCGCTTCATTGGGCCTCTTGATGATCCTTCCAGACATTGCCCTTTTCCAGTGTTACTGGGATCGTTACACCATCCACACCCGGGCTGTTCCAAACAGTGTCCGCAGGTCCTCAGTCCAGAGCAGTTTTGAGCTTTATTACATAGAATACAATATTAATGCAAGGAGTTTCTTTGGTTTGGGTTTTAGTTTGGGTTTTTGGTTGTTTGCTTTTTGTTTTTTGTTTTTTTAAATAAGATGCTAGGATTTTACAACAGTTGATGAAGAAACAATTATGCATTTCTATTTCCCTGTGCAAATTAAAAAATTTCAGTAACCTTAGTAAGAATTTCTGTTTTCTTTAAAAGTTGTACTTCTTCAGGGATCACAAAATACACAGCAGGTGTTTGTTACACCACAATGCAACAACAAAGATTTCAAATAAACAAAGATAATGAGGCAGAACAATAATATTACATTATGGGATGTCTATATTACTAATTTTATTCACATAAACAGTCCTTCCAGCAAAAACTCTAGAGTTCATGACAAGGTCAATAATCCAAATTAAGAGTTATAATAATAATAATAATTAAAAAATTGTGATAATTCAAATTCAAACCAAAAATTTGGGTACGAAGTATCCCAGGATCACACATGAGTATTAATCTATAAACATGACTTACTCTTCTTATATAGAACTTTTGAAACAAGCTAGCATACTATACATCTTTCCAAAAAAAGGATTCTTAAGCTACAAATCATCATTCTATCCCGTTTAATTGAACTATATCTTAAGAGTCTTGTCTGTTAATCAGGTTTCATTTTTTAATTTGCATACTAAAAATCAAATCTCCTTCTAGTTCTTTTATACTTTACTCTTTATTTAAATAATTTAATTTCTCATAGAAATGGTCATCTTCATATTTTAAGAAATCTGTTTAGAACCAAATAAAATTCATATTCTGAAGTTACTGCCATTTCTTATTAATAACAAATTAACAATTTAGTATCTTCAGGAACACCATTAGAGTTCACAAGTTTATTTGAGCTTTTTCTGCTACATCTTAAATTTTTTAAATTAATGCTGTAACACTGAATCAAATTAACATCAGAATCACTTGAACATTGATCTCTATGGGTCCCTGTCTCTTCTCACATTAACTTTGTAGACACTAAAAAAATTTTAAAAGCATACATGAACTTCAGGAAGATCCTACCAGGAAGCCAGAAATAGTCTACATTTCTTTTTAAAAAGAAAGTATTTTAAAGGTTTGTGGGGTTTTTTTGGAGGACACTCACATGGCTTCTACATGAGTGTAACCTCTCAATTTGGCTCAGCTGCAGCCAGGACACTATATCCAACTAATGTTCCCAGCTACGTGGACCCCTCTACTCCATAAAAACAATACTTGAATCCACACTATAAAGGCTATACTAAGCAGAACAATTTCATTTCTAATTAAATAAACTGACAGCAGAATAAAACTAGCTACTCTGACCTCAGCAACTATTAACATTGTTTAAAAGTAATGAAAGTTGTCAGAGAAAAAAATACTCCAGTAGTCTAAAGATACATGCAGATAGCAAGAAAACAGGCAGTTAAGAATCTGAAGAGCTCACTTTTAAGAGCTCACTTAAAAGGACTTTAACAGTGCAGAAAGCTGGAGCATGAACTCTTGTATGATTAGACTTGGAAGAATCCAAATAGGAGGAAATGTTTCAAATATCCCAAATATGGAAAAAGGGGGGGGGGGGAGGGGGGGAGGAAAGGAGCTCAACTGTTCTTGGAAATCAACGTCAATCATGTGACACAATTTAGTTTTAAACCAAACCTCATCAGATCTGAAGCTGAATGATACAAATTTTGTTTTCTGAATACATTAGAAGATCAGCAGAAAAATAAAGACCACCATCCTGTACTGGCTGGCTTGCCCTTTCAGAGATGCACTGTAAATGATCCAAACAATTCTCATGCTGCTATTTTATAAAGCTAGGAGAAAACAGCTGGGAAGTATCAGCTGCACTATCTTCATGGAAGACAAAATAGAATAAAAAGTGAAAATCCTCAGATATTCTCTGTAGTGGCATTCAGCTGAAAAACTGAAAGCTCACTGAGAAGTTATTGTTTATGGAAGAAGGGGATATTCAAGTAGAAGGTTTTTTTCTTTGAAATTCTAGAGGTGGTCCAAGATTGTTCAACTGTCAGCTATTCCATCAAAAGTCATAATGGATGGAAGATGTGAGGAAGAGTGGAATGCAACTTTTTGGCAAGCAGGTATTAAAATGACAAAATGTCACCAATAAGACAGCGTTCTTCATTTTAATTCCAAGTTGTGAAAATAAATGTGAAGTTCTCAGTTGTTATATTTTTTCTTATAAATCACACATGCTTGTGTGAAGTTTTTTTTCATTCAGAGCAAAACATCCAAAAACTCAGAAATCAGTCATTCAGAATAAAAATAAAATTTAAAAAGGGGATTTTTTTTTAAAGGTATAGTTACATTCCATTCTTCAAGTAAGTAGAAACACGACCCCGCCTTGATAAGGGAATCCACTTAATACTTCATTTCCTCAGCAGCAATAAGGATATATCTACCTAATAAAACTTTCAAGTCATTTAGACTGAAACAATGTCTGAACCATTTGGACATTCATTTTCTTGTTTAAATACAAAATATCTAATGCTTTAAACTCTGAAAAAAAAAACCTGCTTACAGACACGGGATCTTGTTTTTCAATTTGCTGAATAGAAAATACATTTTCATACAAAATTGCCTTTACATAAGGATTAAGTGGTATAGAGCGAATCCCATTTGACTTATTTAATATAAACTTTTACATACCTGACAAAAATGGCAATTAAATTAAAAACAATTTTTTGTGCTCCCCAAACAAAATTAATCTGCATGATGTGCAAATACTACACAAACACAAAAACAGAATTAAAAGTTCAGGCTGAGATAATATATGCTATTTTAAAAAGCTAAGCATCATTCATGTGGCATTCTGTCTATTTTATCTCCAAATTTTCAACCTACTTATCTTCTGCCACAACTCATTATCAATATTTTATAAGTTGCAAAATTGATTCCTTATAGGAGTGGACAAAAGTTCAGTGAACTGTTATGAGAGAAACCTTTACATAATTACTGTATTATTAATTCCAAATATATGGGACAAGAGATTAACTGTTCCTATTATTTCTTTGTTCTTAGACCAAATGTGGGTTGATGGCGGGGTTTAAAGGACATAAGGAGACAAGAAACATGTAAACCTTACTTCTAGTCCACATTGAACCTGGACACTAGAACCTAGATTAATATCTGAAATATAATAAGCATAAAAATTTACCAGAACAGGTCAACGTTGTACTGATTCATTATATTTTATGATTACTAAGGATGAAGAAGGAATCTCTATTAAGTTAGGAATACAGGCTCTGCAGGTTCCACTATCCTTGGCCAGTTTTACCTGAAAGAAAAATTTTCCTATACCTTATTTTCTTTTAACCAAGATATATGTAGTGGCCTGGCACATGCAGCCATTCTTCTTTCCTAAGATTAGAATAGGTCAATGGTTCCTATTACAGATATGGCAGGACCTTATTTTACTTAATATTTTCCTGAGGCTTAGGTGAAAGCAAGTAACTACCTTCTGTATTTGCATGCATAATCTATTAAGTCGAATCATGATCTAATTATGACCCTAAAGCAAGTTGCTTCTTGTTGGACAACATCATCAATCCTGCCACAACATACCCAGAAATAAATTGTTCCAGAGATACTGATATCAAAAGACCCTTATGGAGAGGGAAAGGAAGTTGCAAGTAACTAGAAAAACACTCTCACAAAGAGCAGTAACGAGAGTTCAACAGTACACTTCAGAAGTCCTATATATTAAGTTTGGATTGGAGTCCTTTACAGATAGGAAATATTTTAATCAAATCTTGAAGGACAGTAAAAATACTAAGAACTAGTCTTCTGTGGGATGGCAACTGAGGAATTTTTCTAAATAAATCATGACCGAGACAAGAATCTAAAGCACCAGGCAGCTTGCTCCAGCATCTCCATGAATTATGGCACCAATATACACTGGAACTGCATGGTGCTGAACTTAACAAGGTCCAGCCACTACAGACTTGGGAAGAAGTAGCTTTAGCTGAACAGTATACTTAAAGGTACATTGAGTAGGTTTCTTATTCGCCTAGAGATGCATTGCATCAATTTCTGATTAAATATGCTTCCAAAGGGGACATCTGGCGAGTACCTTTGCTGCTTGACACAGAACTCACCTGCCTTGTTTTTAACTTTGCATGCTAGGAAAATGTATTTCTTTGGATCTACTGACAAAATAAATCAGAATCTTAAAAACTCTGAATTCAGCTCATCTCCTTTTTTTAATAACTAGATGTGGTATAAGTCTAAGGTCTGCATATTTCTCTAGTTTTAACAGTATTTTGTTCCAACTCATGGCCATTATTTGACACACTACTGCTGGTCGCAAATAACCACGGTGGTTTTTCTTTATCTGAAAATAATAAACACTTTTTACTATTTTTTTTAACAGACTAAATATGTTTCATCATAAAAGAATTACCAATATTTTATCTGTATCTAGAAAATGCACACACAGTACTGGCTGCTCACATTAGTAGCTATATAACATGATTCATCTGAAAATATTTTTATCTTTAGTGAATGTGCTGAATCCTATTCATATAGATGCTCTTTTGAGTGGAAAAAATACAACAGTATATTTAATAGGATGAATGTTCATTAAGATACTCACGAGAGCATGTGGCAGTTTGCCATTCTAGACACTGTCCATACGGGAAGGAGATTATATAGGCGTTTGAGTCAACGCATCGTTTTGTACTGCTACACCACATACATTCCATGCCATTACTCGTGCAGTTAGAACATGTTGTTCGCAGGGAGCATGGCTTTTTGCAGGGTCTGGCATTCTGGTTGGGACTAACTGGAAAAGAACCACAAACATTTATAATTTTGAACACAAGTACAATCTCCTTTTTCTTTCATCATACGTTCCATTACAAAAATCCTTGTAAAAGTGAAAGCGGTTGCTTCCTTAATTAGCTGTAAATAATTTAGTCCAACTTACAGTGCAGCATATAAATACAATAATATTTTATAAAAATTATTAAGTAATAATCAGCATGAGTCATACTAGAGCTCTAAAAGAGTCCATTTAAAAATTTTCACAGCACTTTTATCTATATACTGAAATAGTAAATTTAGTATTCATTGCCTGGTAATGTCAGCTTAGTTACTTGCACATACATGACATAAAATAAGTCTCAAACTTTTATAGCAAGTACAGTAGAGTTCTGGGTCTATTGTTCTCATTAGTTTAACAGGGTATAAGCAACAAATATTCTACTTATGACTTATCCCCTAAAATTCTGCCTTATAGTGTACATATGAAAGTCACTAGAATCCAAAGGGAAAGTAACAAAAGAACCACTGTTCAATGCAAAACAGATTTGGTTGGGGTTTTTTTTTGTTGTTGTTGGTTGGGTTTTCAGTTTTATTTGGTTTTCTCTACTAGAGATCACATTTTGAATAGGTTAGTGGTGTATGTCATCTCAAAAAGCTGTAACACACAAAAAGAACTTGTATACCCTAACACCTGATTTTTGCTTTGATTTCAAATAAAACTGTAAAGTGTGCAAGAACAAGAGTACAGTAATTCTTAGGTAGGAACACAAAAGTATGGGTAGCACTATATTTTCCATACAGAAGCGCCTTGTGAAACATCGGGATTAAGCCCTCCTATTTATTGCCATGTTTTTGTATATTATTGACTCATATTCAACAAAGCCAAGTTCTCAAGACATTCTTCATCTGCTAATATAGTATGCCAAATTACTTAACCAAGGCTGTTCCTGGATTTGACCTACCATGTACGTATTCAAGCTGTGGTTTGCAATTAATAAAAAATACAAAGAAAAAACTAACAACAATCAGCTGAACTATAAAAATATTCTCATAAGGCTGAAATCCTTTGACTTCTGAAGCACCTCAAGATAAAAAAAAAAAACCTAAAACAAGACACCAGTAACAGATGCATATAATATTGATCTAATTGTAAAATACTGCATCTTAATGTCATTTCTATCCCACCTAGTGTATCCTTTACATTTTGAGATGTCTCTTCCATTGTGACTATATCTTTTACTATTCCAAGAAACATCTGGTACATGATTAACTACTAACTCAAAATTAAGAACAGTGTGAAAGACGACATTTATAGGAAATATAGATGGCAGTAGGAGCAATAGTATAATATATACTTTGCACTTACATTACTGTTTGGAATTGCTTATAAGAAAATAAAGGATTTTATTTTGGTTATGCAAGTTAGCAACTCTGACAATTTCACAGCAAAACCATCTGATTGATAGGCAGTATTCCCAACACACCAACAATGCAGCTATTTTCCAGTTTTGCACAGACAACGCACAAAAATCTGAAGGGGAAACTTAAAGAACGTCATGTGCTCAACCTCACAGCCACAAAGAGAAACATAGGACAACCGGAGCATGAAAATGCTAATTTGAACTGTCAAGTGACTATTTGCCACAGAAATCTTTGCACACAAACCTAAAAGATGGAAACAATAATTTTGGTTTTGTTAGCCTTTTAGACCATTAAAATGTTCATTGATGTTCAGAGAGATTCAGAAAGAAAACATCAGCCTTGTTGAACACCTCCATAGACATTTTCATGCTACAATCACTGTTGTCACTGACTACTACTGATTTAGAGACAACTTATAAGACTTCTGGTGTAATGCAAACTAAGCCATGTAAACTAATTCACAAATAAATATTTACTGCTTTAGGAATATTGTTTGTTTTCTAGATTAAAACTCCTTATTTTTCAAAAAATAAAAAACTTTTTTTTTTAATTATTTAATCCAAATTGTCAAAAAATCCCTCTTAACCAAATGAAAACCCAAACAGTTTGATAATCATGACAGTAACAGTAACTGAGTATAAGAGATTGCTTACCGACAGGTTTTTCACACACAAGACCATCTGCCATTGCAGTGCATGGATTCGCTTTCAGACCTGCCACCTCTGCTCTTTCTAGATATGCACAGAAGCCAGAGTCATTTGGCTCTCCAGGAAGCCACTGCAGAGTTGTATTTGTAAAAGGAGACATGTCATCCCATCCCCAGTAGGAGATGTTGATCTTGCGTAAACCCACCCAAGGCGAAATTTTCTATGAATCAGAATGAAACAAATGTGAGATAATTAGTTAAAATGTTGGGCTTTTGTTTTTCGGTGGGGTTTTTTTGTTAAAACATTTCAAAGAATAGCTCAGCAGCAACAGCCTCACATTTTGAGAGAATTCACCACGTTCTTTTCTCACTTTATTGTCTCATCAGTCATTGTCCATGCAGTTTTTATCTTAATTGTTCTATCTTGCTGACACCCCCTCAAAAAACAAAACAAAACAACCAAAAAACCCCACCCACTATATGTTTCTGTTCTACTAAAAATCTGTGTTTGTTCTGTTGAAAGCCAATTCAGATTACTATTATTTGATACAGAGTCAGAAACCAGGCCAAATGGTCATAATGAAATTGTTGGTTTTTTTTTTTTCCAGTGGCTACTATACTGATTACTGATTGCTAGGCCAATGTGTACTTACAATGTGTACTTATGGACACATAAGTTAACACCAATTCACAGAAATCAAAGTTCAGGAAAAAACAGGATAAATATTCCATCCTCTAAAATCTGTATTGCGGATACTGATCAACATCTTTAGGCAATTCAGAGACAGAGATGAAAGTGGCACATCCACAACTCCAATGCCATTTATTGAAATTGTATTCAATGTGTATTTTTGATTTATGAGATATTAAAAGACTAGTCTAGAAAACATAAAAAGCATTAATTCTCAAAAAGATTTAAGATGTATCAGTAAAATTACATCACACAAATTCTACTCATTTTTATCATTTTGTCTTTATACAATTACCAAGAGAGAAAGCAGATTTTGAGGAATAAAGGTCTTTGCCTGCTCCAGGATAAATCTACACACATTTCTTGCTCCTATCACTGTAAAAATCTGAAGATACTGAAAACAAACATATTTCCTCATGTAATCTCTGTGCAGGCAGTTTTCATTAACCCCAGTTTAAATATAAGGAACAGAGCTATAAAGAGACCATAGGCTGTGACAGGTATGTGGTGGTGGGTGAATACCAGAGATCCAAACAACACAGCTATCTGCAGCAGGCAAAGGACAGATGTTTTCAGCTCCAAAAGAGAGATGTTGATCTGATTGTGAATTAGGTTCTCAACTGATTTAATTTACAAGCCAAGGTACATAAAACACTATAATATACCTAAAGGGAACCTGTCGCAGTTCAAGATCTATGTGGTATTTCACAAGCGAACCAGGAGTCACTGCCATCATCTCTCAGAGGGATCTTTCATCTTTGATCTCACATCTTTCTTTGGCCACTAAGGTTTAATACATGACTGAAAAACCTTTCAGAGCTCTTAAATCTACACCTGATCAGAGCATTCCTCTTTTTCCCTTGCCTCATTAGACCAAACTGAAATATGAAGGATTATTAATTTTGTTTCAGAAATACCAGTGATAATTACTTTTTTAAAAAAATCAGTAGGCAGATAATCAGTACTCCTGATCTCCCTAAAATGTAGTCCCTATGCTCTCTTCTTCTTCTGTCCTATCAGTTGGGAGCATGATCAAACAAAAATTGCTACAGCAACTAACAGACTTACAGATGCAAGAACAGACTTAAATAAACCAGAAAATGACTAAGAAATGTTCCGTTTCGTAAGCAGTGATGCACTCTCGGAGACTCCTGAACAGCAATGAGAACATCCAGTAAAAATGCCACCACCCACTCTTCCGTCTTATTTCTTTATTTACTTCATAATTTCATTGCTACTTCAGGTGACCAACTTTCCAGGTGTCTGTGAGAGCTCCCATGTTCTGGATACTAGAAAGAACATGATGTAAGCAGTAAAAGCAGAACTTGAGCATCTGGAAAGTGGTAGATAATACATCTGTTGTCTTATTTGTTTTTTAGTTGCCTGGATTGCTGTATATGTATGTGGTCCACATGCATCAGAAAACCTTAGATATTTATGCATGTCACTAGACATCTTTCTGTAGAATGCTAAGCATGCACACCAGGCACGTATAAAAAATGTCAGGGGCTTAGGCAGGATAAATTGCTGACAAACACAGACCTAAAACAACCCTAAATGCCTACTTTGGGGCTGAGGAATTCTAGCGAAGAGAACCTTCAACATATTACTGACTGTTTCGATTGCACTGCCAAATAATTTGGCCTCAGCATCAGTATATAGAAAACAGAGATCCTATTCCAGCTATGGTGAAAAGCACGTCAGGCCAATAATGAATACTGACAGTGCAGCAGTGACATTTGGAGAGAAATTCTTCTATTTGAGTAGGAGAGTGTCTCAAAACCCCTTTAATGATGACAAAGTCCCAGGGAGGATCATGAAAGCCAGAGCAGTCTTAGGGGATAAAAGCAGCACCCCTGAAATGAAAGACTTCTATCAAAAGCAACACATACTATAGTCATCATCATTCTTGATAGCTGTAATATCTGGACAACTTATAGTCATCGTGTCAAATATCTCAAATTCCATATGTACCATCTTTGGCTCTTTGCTAGTGTAACACAGCAAAATACAGACCTGAACGCTGATTAGCATGCTATCAAATACACACCATTGAAGCTACCGCCTTGCAGGCTCACTTATGCTGCTCTGGGCATGTTGTTAGGATGCCAAAAACAGATTATCCAAAACATTTTTTTTAATGTCTGATTAAAATATGGTAAATAGCTGAGAAGTAGGCCACCAAAGTGCTCCAAGGACATGCTTAAAGCACATATTCAATTATGTGGCGTTAATTCCATGATGTGGTGGACTACAGCTGAAGACTGCTGGCGATAGCAGAGATTGCATGTTGACATCACCAAAGCTTATCAGCAAAAATGAGTGCTGCTGCACTGCACAAAAGCCAACAGAAAAAAAAAATAGTGAATAGAGAATTCAGGAAGTTCCACCTGTGACACCTGCAGCCACCAGCGTGCTGTGACTATCAAACTAATTTCTTCACAAAAAAAAAGCATAAATCTAGTCCTTATCTCCCAAATTGATGAAAGGTTCAGTCATAATAGCTGGGATTCTCAAAGTACTTGAAGCAACTGAGCGACTTCAAAGGTGCCGAATGAGAATGCCAATTCAGTTTCTTCTTCAGGCTTAAGAAATAATGCGAGTTAAACACCCTTCAGTTGAACTCTATGGTTGTTTCATTTAATGCAAAATGAATGCAGGAAACTGATGCCTTTGCTTCAAATATCTTGCCGAAGATGCTTCTGAAGAGACCCAGACAGGAAGGAAACCAGACTGCCTGTTCTTTGTACCCAGAACTCATTGATATAAGATTCTAGTTTCCAGGCCGCTTGAAAAAATATTGTTATCAAACCAGGTGGGTGAAAAATACAGTACAAATCAACTCTTTGCTTCAGAAAAATACTTGCTGACATGAAATCAGCCTCTAATATGTCTAAATTTTTCTTCTCAAAATATCAGCTTCTTTATTGGTAGGTCAGACAATCTTTGCTCAGTATGTAAGTGGGAAGAAAGTTATTCTTTAGATAGTTCTGAAGACTTGTTCTTTCTTCCTCAAGGCCTTGATGACTGTATACTTTCAAGATGCCCAAAACCCACAACTGAGAAACCCATCCTATCCTCACTGTATTTGGCACTAAGTTGTTCAGATTCAGAGTTGAAGAGGAACCTGCAACTCAATCAGAATCAGTTCCTCTTCTATTTGAGGAAGGAGGAAAAGCTCCAACACACGTGAATGAGTACACATGTGAACATGTACATATGAAAGAACTTGTCAGTAAACAATGAGATTACCTAGTTCAGAAAATCATTCTTATTCAAGACACCTTTGTTTCACCACACCAGGGCTGTCCTGCTGCTTAGCTTCCTACTAGGGAGCCAGACAACAGGTGAGCAGAAATGTACTGAAACTTTTTCTAAGTGTTTTGACTGTGCCTATCTTGGTTCTTCAAGCTGACTATTATAGTATCTAATGTATGTCACAATTTTCCTGGGTGCTTTAAAGTAGTCCACCCTTGCTGGAGTTGCCAGTCCACTGTGGACAGAAGTCAATGGGAACTCCAAAAGCATGTGGCTCCTACCATTACTAGAATTTTCCTTTCATGCCAAATGCATGATCATCATGTGTTGCACTGGTAAGGAGGCAGCAAGGTCTTCTGGAGACCTTCACTGTCTGAGCTCAGCAGGACCCAGCTCTTGTCTCCTAGCAGAATCTGATTTCAGCAAGGCTGATATCTTTTGCTAGAAGCTAAAGATTTTATCAGAGCTACCTCCTCCTTCATTGCTCCAAAATAGAAAGGGGAGTGTTTGCTGTCTCTAGAGAAGGTGTAAGAATTCCTTAATGCAAAGTACACTCTGCAATGCCATAGCTTTAAGAAAAGAATGGACAATCTAGTCCAACTTGGGACTATATCTAGCTTTGCTCATTTAGAAGCCAAACAAAGGGTACAGCTCCGCTTTATAGCTGCTAGTACCTAGAAACTTGGTAAAAATTGTGGTCATTCTGCCCTCCCATCTCTTGATTAACAAAGCACTAGCAGGCAAGCAGGGTGGAAGCAGACATTGCTATTCATAAAGATTTCAGTCTCACAGAGAGGCAGAGTAAAAGGGATGTCCCTTCAGATGTTACATGCACATATGCACAAACATACAAAGACAGACCAGTGAATTTTCAGTGACACAATGCATACCAAAAATCCACAAGGAAAATGTATTACTCATGTTCTATTTATACTCAGCTCTACCACTCTTCCATGAACATGGAACAATAAGACAGGTGATATCTCCTAATTCTTCGTTGACATTATAAAACCTAAAATTATTTCAACTGAAATTATTTTCTAGCTAGCTGAAGTTAATTGTCATGTTTGTTTTAATAAAGTTCATTTTAATCAAGCAAAATAAAATATCTTAACAGTTGGAAAAATTTAGTAATTAAAATAACAGCACTTCATATTTTTAGACATTAGCTATCAAAATACTTCTTTATTTGATGTCTTCACTTCCCTAACACTTGAGCCTTATTATCTGCTACTACTGCTATTAATAAGTAATGGAAAAGCTTCTGTTTAGCACTGACATGAGACTAACCATTTGCTTTGAATCATAATCTTAACTTTGCATCTCTTAACCATGATTCTCAATTGTATCTAGGGAATGAACTTCTATTTATGCCTCTAAAATTTTTTAACTTTTAAATACCATTATCTTTTTAACTAATGATTTATCATTTCTTTGGACATCAGCGCTGAACATTTTTATTCCCATTTAAAATCATTAAGAGCTAAAAGCTGTATTTCATCTACATCATGATACATCCATAAAAAGTCACCAAAACAAATAATAGCTTTTTGACTAAATAACACAGATAATTATTCTTCACAAGATTTAGGAATTATTTCAATTACATTATAGATTTCTACATGAAATGGTGAAGTTCATAAAACTTTGCCTTAATTTTTCCTTTGTGTGGGAAGAGGAAAGGATAGGGAGGAAATTGTGGCTCATAGGAGCAAATATGAATTCCAATATACTATTTTTCTATTTTTATTCAACATGCATAGGCCAGAATTGTTTAAACATGATTGTAGAATACCACTGCTCATATTCTGGCTGTTCATATTGAGACAATTTTTTTCTGGAATACTATCACTCACCATATTCTGAAAAATTATGTATACTTTCAAGTGTTTTAGTGGAGAATTTTTTAAAAAATTAGGCTCCGAGGCATATCTATGAAAACTCCTATTATACATTAGATACAATTAATTTTAAAACAACATCAACAACCACCAAGCTTATCAGTAAAAAAGTTATCAGGGGGAAAAAAAAAAAAAAAGAGTGAGGAAAATACCCAGAAATGATCACAGTAAAATTCTACAGTGAAACAAAGCAATGCAATACACAGCAGGTGGCCAAATCCATCTTGGCAAAGCTTGTAATGGGCCTGACTAACGTTGCACTGGAGAATGCAATCAAATATATCCTGAGAACTACTCCATAGCTTTATCCCACTACACAATTTAAAATTTAGAACCATTCTCTAGAATATGTTTCTCCTCTCACCTATTTCTTTCTAGGCCAGTTTTTAGAACTCACAACCCATCTTAGAAGCCATATACTTGTGCTTGAAATGCAGCTAGTCACAGTTTATCTGTTTTTATAGAACAATCTTTTATAACACTGATAACAAGTTGCCAAAAACCCTTTTAAGTGAGAAATCAATCTTTATATTAAGTTAGAAAAAAGATTTAGGAATTATTAAATTCTGAGACAATTTGCTGGACAGGGCTTTATTTTCATCTGACAGAACAGCAAAATTGCAATCATACGATGCATACCAATAGAACATCATTCTGTACTTACATCTACAGTCCTATTTAATTGATCGTAAGGCAAGTTTTTAGCCATTACAGGAATTTATTAAAAACTAATCACTAACAACTTCAAAAATGTGCTCTTCTCTTATTCTAAACCACCCAATTTTAATTTTATTTTATGTAGTAATTATGGAACTACGTTAGAAAGGAAAGTTGTGTAACCTTAACTAGAGAGATGATACTTCATGTTAAATCCACTGTTTACTCCGAAAATTTAAGTCAGACTAAGTTGCTTTGAGATCTACAGTGAATCTGATCATTTGTAGTCATGATACATTTTTCAGGCACTACTGCTGCCTCAGCGCTAATTTAATGAGGGCTGAATAATTTACAGATGAGTGAAGTGAGCAAGTCTACCTTTACTGAATAGCCAATTACTACTGAGGCTCAAAATTCTCCTCTGTTTCTTAATTATGCAAATTTCTAAGGAATTATATATCTCTTTCAGAAATTTATCCCCACCTTTATTTAAATTCCTTTCATTTTGGATCTTAAATTGTCCTGGAAGTGTATGATACACTTCTGACTCATTTTCTAATGTGTGCATCACAATGTGTTATTACCAAACTTCAACAAACTTTTCAAGAATCATTTGAATTCCTTGATTTCTAGGAACATAGTTGCCCTAGGAAGAAACATTCAATTAAACTTTGAAAATACAGTGGCCCCTTAGTGCTCACATTTCCACAACATTCACAGTTTTGAGAAGGGCTTGCAGTTAGTTTGCCTCTTTTCTGCATCATTATGAACAAAAAAACCTGCTTGCTGAAAATAAGAGCTATACGAAGAGAAACCATCCATTCTATTTACTACCTCATTGCTTGGTTTCTATTCTTAACTATGCATCAATTCTAACTATGCTAAATACCTACACATTTCATATTTTGTAAATATTTACCCAGTGAATGACACCTTATAAGCAGTGGAAGCAAGCTTCATGGTTTTTAAGTGTCTCAGTATCTGTTAAACACAACTGATGAAATCTAGATGTAAGGCATAGTAGGGGTCACGTATTAGGTCATAAGAACACTTATTTCTCCTAGTCTTTTCAAATTTTGCTATTGTGGCATTGGTTAAAAAGCCACATAAAACGTGGCGAACAGAAAAGACTCCAACTTCCTCAATTTCCGTCTCCAGAGATTATAGCTAGTATTCCAGTGTGACTTTGGTTTAGATACCCTTGAGTTTTCTTCTTTATAGGGGACAGTTTTTTTGGAAATTCAGGTTCTCTTCTCAGGCATCCCAAGTGAGATGAGCTCCCCACTTCCTGAAAGTAGGAAGACAGTTGAACAAGAAGTGAACAAATGGGCAGTCAATGCAACAACTCCAATAGGGAGACATAGTCCTGAAATAATTTATTAGACTTCCAAAACCACAACAGTAAAGTGGGACTAATACAGAAAAAAAGAAATGTCAGCTTCTCTACAGCCAAACATATGATAAAACCATAAAAACATACAGCCCTCTGAGAATACTTTGAGCTAACAAGGAATAACACCGCCATGCAAAGCTCACTAATTAACTGCAACCTACACGCAAGTGTAATTTATAAAGGATGCTTAGCCCTGAGAACAGTAAGTTAAAGGAAAAGTTGCAAAGTTTATATAATGAAATGCATTGTTTAAAACTGTTCTCATCTTTGTTTATGCTTACTACACCAAAACTAATTCTTCTCAGAATTTATTGCATGCTAACAAGAAAATTATTATTTTTAGTTAAATCCCACAGTTGTAAGCAAACTCCCAAGAGAATTAATTGCACTTTTAAATGAGTATACAACATTTGAATATTAGCAGGAACAATTAATTAACCTCATATTGCTGTTTAACCTACTTTGCAGAAAACCTTGAATCTTCCCTTTCATAATATTTTGCTTACTAGGTCAATAAAACAGCATATAAGAAAAAGTATCAAGTGTCATTTTGCTTTAGTACAGAAATCTGAAGTCTATCCATTGTGTTTACTTTGGTATTTGCTTAAGGAATTTCATTTATTTTCAAGGAAAAATACAAATTAGATTTTAAATTATTGGTGACAGTTTTAGAATATATCTGCAAATTCAACAGTGTTTTGACTTCATACTACAAAAGGTCTTTGTTTTGTCCCTTTCTTTAGTACCAAATGAACCTTATCCTTTAAAAGGAGGCAATGTATTGATTTCCAGTTTAGTATTGGAATTAAGAGAAATTATTGATACACAATGAGGTCTGGACAGGGTGTGGAGACCATGGCAGCCTCCTCCCTCTGAATCTTTCCAAAGCATCTATGTTTTGTATTATTCTAAACATGATGAAGAAATTGTCCTAAATTTGTCCCAGAACACTGACTTTGTGTATTAGAAAACAATCTACAAAGTCCCACATCGTTTCTATGAACAATAAAGAATTCTTAAGTCCTTCCAGGCTGTAGCATTTGTTGACACTATTTTAACAGTTTGTAAAATACACAACAGTTACCAAAGTTGTTATTCTTTTCTTAGTATAAGAATATCAAATGAAACAGAGACAAAAACAGATCCCTATTCTTATTTCCAAATGTTGCTCTGACACACTCACTAATCCTGAAAGCTTTTGTTTCACATAGGCGAAAGATTTTAAAGCCTTTGATATCAACCACACAAGTCAAACTCCACCACAGATAATACAGATTAAAGGTATGGTGTTCACCTTGCAGTTGCTCTGACTACATTTGTGAACTCCACGTCACCACCTGTTACAAAACCAAGCTATCTAAAATGAAATCTCACTCCTTAAATCATTATGATTGCAGTTTGAGAGGAAAAGGCAGACAAAAGAAAATCAAGACGTTTCAGAGAGCCTCTGTCACACCTGATAAGACATTTAGGCTGTCTCACACAGAATAAATGTAACTGGACAGACAGATACAAATGAAAAAAATTTTTTTTTTCCTAAATGCCACTGAAAACACCAGGATAAGTCATGGTAGCATTTCATTAGAGATTCTGATAACTAAATGATCATTTAATCCAAGATATACTTTTAAAGTGCATATGTTTGTCTACAATTGCATAAACTATATATGAGGTATCTCAAATTTACATCACCACATTGGCTCAGGACATACTTCATTTAAATAAAGATATGCTCAGCAGGATGTCACCTTGTAGAAGTTCTAAGCTCTGAAATGTAAGAAAAATCTAGCTTCCAAACACTACAAAAAAGCTATTTCTCATCTACACCTCAAGCCAGTCAGGTAATATCAGTCATATCAATCCTCTATCACACACTATTAGATCTGAAGGCCTCCTGTGCAGTATTTTAATAGGAATCGGGGGGGGGGGGGGCAAGGTGGCAAAATAAATAACTAGATAAATCATTGCCATTTGTGATTTTGTTATTTTGTTATTTTGGTTTCAATTACATTTTCAACATTATCTCATATCAAAGAGCGGACAGACAGAATGTGTTTCAAGACTGCAGTAAGTACACTATCACGGGAGATCTTCTGACATAGAGGAATTACTTCTCTCTCTCCTTTATTAGCAAATAATAGAAAATACATGTCTTACTAGGAAAAAAACTTTGCTCTGTCCAGGTCCTACATTTATTGGGAAAAAAAACCCAAAAACTTAAGTACATAACCTATGTTTGCCTCTCCTCCTTGAAATGGAACACTAAAAAGGATAACATAGAATATTTTGATTCACAGTATACAGCCCTAAACTCTTGCATTCAGATTTAGTATAACACAAAGGCGATCCTTAACAGCCATTTCCTTTGTACGCATCTCAATTCACCTGCAACATAACAACTTTGCAAATTGCATACTAGCTTGATATAAGCTTTAATTATTATTCATAATTATCTTTCATTTTCCTGTAACTGTAAAATCCTAAGTTACTTAAAAATTAGGGGGTTTATACAGACAAGAACCGCTGCATGTTCTACAAGCCAAAATACACACTTTTAAAAATGTTCTTTGCTAAGATGAACCGATTTGCTTGTAAGGGAATCTTATTCTGCTAAGACATCCTGCCTGCGTGTACCCTGTGGGGTTTGACATCTTTCGAGCATACATGTATTTCACATACGTGTATCAATGATGTGGGTAGGCTTTCCAACAGTTTAAACAACACAGCAATCAGTATTTGAACATTTAACTGCTAAAAAACTGAACCTGACCACCCATGGACAGGTAATTAATCTTCAACTTCCCTTCTCTTGTCCCACAGTTAACTAGTTAATATGGATCACTTTCCTAAGGAATATTCTGATGGCAGCTTCCTGTATCTGCCAGAGGCATGTAAGAGTTTTCAGCCCTCTCCCTCCCCCACCATTATCACAGAAAGCTAATTAGCTCCTGGCTCATTCCGGTGTGCAGGGAATTTCCACATGCTTCACATACTAGTACAGCTTCTCTGTGACTTTTTGATCCCACATCCCAGTTATATAGGGAGCTCGGGTTTTCCAGAGAAGTACACATCTTTAGTACCTCCCTGTCCTCAACTGCTTGCAGCCTAGCTATTCACTACCCAAAAACAATCCTGGGAGCAGTTTTATGGACACTGATGTGAGAGTCAGGATTTTTTTTCTCTGTTACAGTAAAAATTATTTTGTCTTGTTTTGATTCCTGCTGTCACAGTGTATTGAAAAGGGCTGGGATTTCCCAGATCAGTGTTCTAGCCATTCTCTCGAGTCACATTTTGAAAGTAAACAGTAACTTGTAACAGTTAAATCTGATATGGAGAAACACTTGGGAACTGCTGCGTCATTAGCTTTAAACATGAGATTTCCTTACTATCCTACACATCACTTATATCAGTCTTTAGCACCACGCTACATTTCTTTGAAGGCATAAACTTTCCTCTCTTTGGACAAATCCCTAAAATAGATTTCTCAAAGCAAATTTAATTCACATAAGCATCAATTACAGTTACTCAAGTTACCTGAAGTGTATACTTCTGTATTTCATCCAGAACAAATTCCACTTCTTTTGAGGTTGTTAATGAGGCAAGATTCCCACTTAAATTGTAGCAATACAGTTTGGCATTGTCATAGCTTTCACGACTAGAATTTATGCGGAGGCAGGCATCTCCAATATGACTCCATCCTTCCCCACACAGATGAGCTAGTGTAAAAAGCGTACGATTAAAGCTGATTTGAAAAAACTTTTAAAAAACCTAAGGGAGTCTGAATTTTGTCTTCCTGAGATCATAACTCAAAATACATCCAACACTCAATTTCCCTTTTCATGTCATGTAAATTCTAAAACATCAAGTAGTATCATATTGAATAGTGTATTTTTATGAAAAGAAACTTTTAACAACTTATAAAATATTTATAAGGTATATGCTAAGTTTCAGTGTAACAATATCGTTATGACACTATTTCTTCCCTGTATTCAGATTAGAGCACAACTAAATATTAACAATTAGATTACGTACATAATTAATAGTGCTTTAACCAATCACTTTACCTAAATGTTATGTAAATTTCAAAATCCGAAAGCAACTGTCCTAGAATTGAGATCACAACTTTACCCTGCCTTTGCTTTATCATCATATCTTTGCATTTAGATTTGCCTACATACAAATGCAATCAGAACGATAGAAAATTCAGATAACATCTTAGAAAATATTTCCTCTTCACCATATTTCAGCATTACTCAGATAACTATTAAAAAGATTAGTAATTCAGAGCAACTGTCATAGTTAATCTTTACAAAGATTACGCAAATGCAGTTTTAAACCACACAGAATAAATTGATTAAAGTTATTTAATGAATAATCTCTGTGAAAAAAACCTGTGTTCAATAACTTCATCTGGACATAAAGATCAAATGGAAAAGGTTCTGATATCTAACTGCATATATGTAGTTATGAATATGAATTACAGAATAAATATTATTTCAGAATGTTAACAGTCACCTTCTGAGAATATTTTATATTAGCATTTTAATATTCACTGCTTTCATAGTATTACCAACATTAGACAATCAAGAAACTAGATCTTGGGCTCTATCTGCACAGGAAAATTGAAGTATAATTGAAGTATAACTTATAAGATAAAACCCCAGCTAGAAAAAGTAACAGTGTCAGTGAATATGTAACAGTAAAGGATTCAGTATGGCAATTCAGCTCTGCACTCAGTGATCCCCACAGGCTAGAACTCATCACTGGCTTGTGGAGAGGTACATGCCATTATGCCTTCACTAATATTATTATATCTCCTAACAAGATTAAAGGTAGCACTGATATATCAATCAGTGATGTAATTACTTCTGTGTTCACCTGCACAGGCATGGTCAGGTGGGGAGAGTCAGCACGAGTGAAACAAATCCAGGTCTCCTCATTGAACAAATATTCTTTGCAATAATGGAGGAGATTTACTCAGCTTTGCAAACAACTACAGAAAGCAGCATCGCTGCCCCAGAGCCCTTACCAGGTAGTGCCTGGCACTCCTGCTGCCGCTGGTCCCACTGGCAGTTCAGGTGTAGCGAGCAGCTCTTGCAGCTGGTCAGTTTATTGCAGATCTGTTCATTCCTCACATGACACTTGGTGTAGTTTTTAACTGACTATAAAAACAAAACAGACAAAACAGTATCTCAAATATATGTCAAACTATCAACAAAGCAGAAGTCAAAACTGAAACACACAGCAGGTGGATCCCTCCCAGAAAACCACAGCCACCTAAAAGCTAGGTTGAATTTAAGCTCTCTGTCTAGATTCCCTTATCAGTTGCAGAGAGTATGAAACGCATCTCTAGAGCACAAATCACCCCACCTGTCCTGCACAACCAACTTTGAGTGGGCCAAACAGTACTTTGAAGATGTCACTTCCCTGTACAGAGCCCAGGAAGAGCTTAAATAACTAAATCAAATCTCTATTTCTTAGATAGTTCAGGGATATGCTCTCACTAAATTATTTCATCCTATGCAGGTTAAAGCAAGCAAAATAATCAAACAGAATATTAAAAGTGGCACAAGATACAGGTGTAAAATAATTACACATCATTGACTGAAGGTGCAATAATATGGTCGTCTTTGTTTATCTCAATTAAATGAAACAAAAATAGGAGCTATAGACCAGTAGTCACAAAACACAAGAAGGATTTGTCAAAAATTTCAATCATGTTATTTTATAGATTTACCTGCAAACCTGTATGCAACATAGCTAGTATAAAATTTACAGAATCTACAGGAAACCATTTTGTCAAACAGTGACATAAAACCAGGAATAACATTATTCCTTTGGTACCTTAGTATACAAGAAATGGAGTAAACACTGAAGAAATTTCTACTTGGTTTTCTTGTTGTGTTTGGTTTGGTTTTTTCCTGAAAACTGAGGTCTTCCTTTCCAAGTTAGGCATTTTGAATACAAGTCTTCTTTTTCCCCCCCTGCACAGTACTTTTAATTAAGATGTAATATTGATATCTTATTTAATAAACGACCCAAAATCCTCAGCCAATTCATCAGCTTATCCATAAGGCTGTCTCTACTAACTTCATTTCAAGGTAATAATTAAAAATAAGTTCTAATACAAGACAGCTTTATACTTACAGAATGGTTGAGGTTGGAAGGAACCTCTGGAGGTCATCTTGTCCAACCCTAACAACCCTTGTCTCTAACAACAAAAGATTCATTCATGCATAGTAGGTGGACAATCTGCTCAGCTTAGTGGCAGAGCTACAAGAGGAAGTAGAAAGGTTAAGGAGCATCAGGGAGTCTCAGAAAGAGATAGACTGGTGGAACCATGCTCTGCTCTCCCTGAGACAGAAACAGGAAGAGCCAGCAGAAAAAAACCAAGATCGAGGGGATCCCGTATCCTCCCCCTGCCAGGCTGAAGGAAGTAGCTTAAAGCAAAGGAGTGAATGGAGGCAAGTCCATGCTCGGGGCGGCAGGCGAACCCCCTCCTTGCCCACCTCGCCTTCCCAGGTGCCTCTGTACAACAGGGATGAGGCTTTGGATGTGGAAGGCCAGGCAATGGATGACATGGATGACAGTCCATCTGCACCAGATGTGTCGCCAAGGTCAGAAAGGCCTACCCCCCGTATCATGAGCACCTCCACAAGGAAGAAAAGATGGGTTATAGTTGTAGGCGACTCCCTTCTGAGTGGAACAGAGGGTCCCAGATGACAGACAGACCCTCTTCATAAGGAAGTCTGCTGCCTCCCTGGGGCCCAGGTTAAGGATATCACTAGGAAACTTTCTAGCCTGGTACGGCCCTCAGACTATTACCCATTACTGTTCTTCCATGTGGGTGGTGATGAAGCCACAACACGTAATCCAAGGGCGATCAGAAGAGACTTCAGGGCCTTGGGACAGTTGGTAAGGGAATTTGGAGCACAGGTTATTTTTTCCTGTCTCCTTCCAGTTGTGGGCAGTGACATTGGAAGAAACAGACGGGACTAGTCTCTTAATACATGGCTCCGTGGCTGGTGTCACCACCACAATTTTGGGTTTTTCGATAATGGCCTACACAGCACCAGGCTTGCTGGCGTCTAATGGGATTCATCTTTCTCAAATGGGGAAGAGGGTCTTTGCTCACGAGCTAGCAGGGCTCACTGACAGAGCTATAAACTAGACTTGAAGGGGGAAGGGGATAATATCAGGCTTGCCCATGACATGCTGTGGGATGACACGCCAAGGTTAGAGGGACAGGGTGCTAGCAAGCGCCCTCAGCCTATTACTCGGGCATGCTGGCTACACTGCAGCACACTTGAAGTCCTACAGAGATGAGCCAGGGGCTCCTGAGGTAATAGGAGCCACCAGGGAAACACCAGTGAAATACCTCAAAGGAATTAAGGGGTGTTCCTCTAAGAAGGTAACATGGCCAGCAGCCCAGATGAAGTGCCTCTACACCAATGCAGGCAGCACGGGCAACAAACAGGAGTTGGAAGCCACTGTGCTGCTAGAAAGCTATGACCTGATTGCCATTACTGAAACTTGGTGGGACAAATCCCATGACTGGAGTGTGGCTATTGATGGCTACAGGCTATGCAGAAGGGACATGCAAGGAAGGAGGGGCAGAGGCCTTGCCCTCTACATCAAGAAATGGATAGTGTGTGAAGAGTTGTCTCTGAACAATAGCCACAAGCAGGTTGAAAGCTTACAGGTAAGAATCAGAGACCGAGGCAACCAAAGGGAACCTTGTGGTTGGTGTCTACTACAGCCCGCCCGATCAAGGAGAGTCTACTGATGAAGCCTTCTTCCTCCAGCTACAGGAGGCATCACGCTCACAGGCTATTGTCCTGCTGGGGGACTTCAACCACCCTGACATCTGCTGGAGAAGTAGCACAGCAAGCTGTGGGCAATGCAGGAGACTCCTAGGATGCATTGAGGATAATTTCTTAAGCCAGGTAATAGACAGTCCTACCAGAGCAGATGTGATACTGGACCTGTTGGCCAGCAACACAAGTGAGCTAATCGGTGATGTCAAGATTGGAGGCAGCCCAGGCTGCAGGGATCATGCACTGGTGGAGTTCGCAGTCCTGAGGGATATGGGTAAGGTGAAGAGTGAAGTCAGGACCCTACATTTTAGGAAAGCAAACTTCCAGCTCTTCAAGGAGTTAGTCAATAGGACCCCCGGGAAACTTCCCTCGGGGACAACGGAGCAGAACAGAGCTGGCAGATCTTTAAGGACATCTTCCATAGAGCGCAAGAGCTCTCAATACCCAGGTGTAAGAAGTCAGGAAAGGAAGGCAAAAGACCAGCATGGATGAGTCAAGACCTGCTGGTCAAACTAAAGGGCAAAAAGGAAATGCACAGGCAGTGGAAGCAGGGACAGGTATCCTGGGAAGATGTTGTGGTTTAGCTTCAGTTGGCAACTAAGCACCACACAGCCGCTTGCTCACCCTCCCCCCCCACCCAGTGGGATAGGGTAGAGAATTGGAAGAGCAAAAGTAAGAAAACCCGTGAGTTAAGAACAGTTTAATAATTGGAAAAAATATATAATATTAATAATAATAATAGTAAATTGTAATGAAAAGGAAAACAACGAGAGAGACAGAGAGAGAGAGAGAGAGGAACAAAACCCGGGGGGGGGGGAGTGAGGCAACCACTCACCACCTGCCGACCGATGCCCAGCCAGTCCCCCAGCAGCGATCACTACCCCCTGGCCAATTCCCCCCAGTTTATATACTGAACATGACATCATATGGTATGGAATAGTCCTTTGGGCAGTTTGGATCAACTATCTTGGCTGTGCCCCCTGCCAGCTTCTTGTTCACCCGGCAGAGCATGGGAAGCTGAAAAGTCCTTGACAAGTACAAATGTTACTTAGCAACAACTAAAGCATCAGTGTGTTATCAACATTATTCTCATCCTAAATCCAAAACACAGCACTATATTAGCTACTAGGAAGAAAATTAACTCTATCCCAGCCAAAACCAGGACAGAAGAGTATAAGGATGCTGCCCAGTTGTGTAGGGATGGGGTCAGGAAGGCCAAGGTGCAGCTGGAGCTGAACTCGGCAAGAGATGCAAGGAATAATAAGAAGGGCTTCTACAGGTATGTCAGCCAGAAAAGGAAGGTCAAAGAAAGAATACCCCCCTGATGAGCAAGACTGGCAAACTGGTAACAACGGACAAGGAGAAGGCTAAGGTACTCAACAACTTTGCCTCAGTCTTCATTGGCAACCTCTCTTCCCACACCTCTCAAGTGGATGGACCACAAGACGGGGACTGGGGGAGCAAAATCCCTCCCACTGTAAGAGAAGATCAGGTTCATGACCACCTGAGGAACCTGAACATATATAAGTCTATGGAACCTGAAGAGGTGCATCCCAGAGTCCTGAGGGAATTGGCTGATGTAGTTGCCAACCACTCTCCATGATATCTGAAAAGTCGTGAAGTCAGGTGAAGTCCCTGGTGAGTGGAAAAAGGGAAACATTGCACCCATTTTTAAAAAGGGTAGAAAGGAGGACCTTGGGAACTACCAACCTGTCGGACACACCTCTGTGCCTGGGAAGAGCATGGAACAGATCCTCCTAGAAGCTATGCTAAGGCACATGGAGAACAGGGAGGTGATTCGAGACAGCCAGCATGGCTTCACCAAGGGCAAGTCCTGCCTCACCAACCTAGTGGCCTTCTATGGTGGAGTGACTACATCAGTAGACAAGGGAAGAGCTACGGATGTCATCTACCTGGACTTCTGTAAGGCCTTTGACACAGTCCCCCACAACATCCTTCTCTATAAATTGGAGAGATATGGATTTGATGGGTTGACTGTTTGGTGGATGAGGAATTGGTTGGATGGTCGCATCCAGAGGGTAGCAGTCAATGGCTCAATGTCCAGATGGAGATCAGTGACGAGTGGTGTCCCTCAGGGGTCCGTATTGGGACCAGTACTGTTTAACATCTTCATCAATGACCCTCAGCAAGTTTGCAGACAACACCAAACTGAGTGGTGTGGTTGACATGCCTGAGGGACGGGATGCCATCCAGAGGGACCTGGACAAGCTGGAGAAGTGGGCCTGTGTGAACCTCATGAGGTTCAACAAGGCCAAGTGCAGGCTCCTGCACCTGGATTGGAGCAATCCCCAGTATCAGTACAGGCTGGGGGATGAAGGGATTGAGAGCAGCCCTGCAGAGAAGGACTTGGGGGTACAGATGAACGAAAAGCTGGACATGAGCCAACAATGTGCACTTGCAGCCCAGAAAGCCAACCATATCCTGGGCTGCATCAAAAGAAGCATGGCCAGCAGGTCGAGGGAAGGGATTCTGCCCCTCTACTCTGCTCTGGTGAGACCTCACCTGCAGCACTGCGGCCAGCTCTGGAGCCCTCAGCACAAGAAGGACATGGACCTGTTGGAGTGGGTCCAGAGAAGGGCCACAAAAATGATCAGAGGGATGGAACACCTCTCCTATGAAGAAAGGCTGAGAGAGTTGGGGTTATGCAGCCTGGAGAAGAGAAGGCTCTGGGGAGACCTTATAGCAGCCTCGCAGTACCTGAAGGGGGCCTATAAGAAAGATGGGGACAAACTTTTTACCAGGGCCTGTTGTGACAGGACAAGGAATAATGGTTTTAAACCAAAGGAGGGTAGATTTAGACTAGATACAAGAAAGAATTTTTTTATTATGAGGGTGGTGAAACACTGGAATGGCTTGCCCAGAAAGGTGGTAGATGCCTCATCCCTGGAAACATTCAAGGTCAGGTTGGATGGGGCTCTGAGCAACCTCATCTAGTTGAAGATGTCCCTGCTCATTGCAGGGGGGTGGGACTAGTGACCTTTAAAGGTCCCTTCCAATCCAAAGCATTCTATGATTCTGTGATTAAAAAAAAAAATAGTAGCAAAAATGGATTGCACTTAAGATAGCAACTGTATGGTTTACATGACAATTTTCATTACTTTCCTTTCTAATAGTCTCCTGCAGTATGATAAAGCACATCTAAAGGGGCAATATGACAATAAGTTACACAGTTGTTGGCACTGGAATGATGATGATAGGGCATCAACCTACTGTAGTCAGGAGGGGAAGACAACCAGCCTCCTTTTATTTTATTTTTTTTTTAAAGTCCTGAAATAACGCAATTATTAAAATTAATTTTCAATCTCACACAGGACCAGCTTCATTCCTGCTGAAGAATACTGCTGTTTAGGGATTTGTTTGTTGCCTTTATTGGCTCAGATGCCCATCAGTTAGCTTATTATAAAAGGTACTCACTGGTTTTTTGGTCGATAAGAAAGGCTACTGTGAAGCAAAAAAGAACCAGAGAACCAGTTCTAGGAGAAGGCATCTACACCACAGTATGAAACAGAGTCAAAGGCAATTCCATAAAGTAACAGAATGCCTATCTAGGCCAATAAATGCATACAAACAGCAAAGAACAAAAAACCTTTGGTACAAACCCACATTTAGTTTCACTCAGTCATGATGCATATTCACAAAACTGCTTGAGATGCTTTAAAGAGAATTTTAGAGCACAAGTAACCACCATCTGCTCATTTATAATACCTCAACAAATACTCGCTTTTTACACTTCATGATCACATAGTCAAAATCCTTAAGCATTCAGATTGTTTTTAGAAATTATATACTCTTTAGTGATATTACATACAGATTACAATTTTTCAACTAAACCAAGGTATTTGTTCTATTACTTTCTAATCATGAAGCTTGTGGTGCACTGGTTATTTAATGTTTAAAATAAAATTCAAAGTACTAGTGACTATTCTGTAATAATGTTCTCTGTTTGTATTCCCTTATTCCCAGCACTTATTTCCCTTAAATCCAATTTAAACATTGCTTGCCTGAAAATCTCATTAGTTCAATGTAGATGTGAATCCAATAGGTAATTCATATTAACACAATATTAAGGTTATAACTTAAGCTACCAAACCCAATGAAATTCAGAAATATGACAGCCCATCTGTTACTGAAGTTCTATATTGCTGTAGGATATTTATAATGTTTACACACCAAAGTATGAGTAAATCGTGTTATATATAAAGTTTCCCACTTATGTCTGATTTACTTAGATTTTTTCAGTACTGATCTTGACATGCTGTTGTATAGACAGACTTATGAAGTGCAGTGATTTTCTGCATATCCACTGTAGAATGAAAATATTACAGTAGTTTATCTTAGAATTTCAGAAATTGCTATTAAATAATGTACCTCCTCCTCCTCCTGGATTTTTCACGTTAACAGTATAATCTTGTCTAGTTTGCCTAGTCCAACTGTAAATTATTGATCTAATAGATTTGCTACTGTTTCTCTGAAGCTACTCCCAAATCTTACTATTGAGTACTATTGAGTACTTAGTCTTAAATTTTCTTTTTTTCCTCCAAGATAAATTTGATTCTACTCATAATTCCTTCTACTACTTTATGCATTTCCCCTTGACTATCCTTTGAATTCCTCAAATGTAGGCAGATTGCTATTATTATTATTATTATTGGTACTAGTGTAGCATCCAAGGACTCCCATCATGAAAGAGGACATTAACTTTCTGGAAGTGGTGCAAGCATTACAAAAAGAACATTATTCTTGTCTTTAAGGCACTGTGTAAAAATGTTTAACGATGTAGGACTACAGCTCTCTTTGAAGCATCCTCTAGTATCCTATATCCCTCAGCAAGATGCTCTTTATCGTACCTTTCATGGGTTCTACAATGTTCAGTTTATGTTGCCACACTCAGATATAAAATACTTTTAAATCACATACCAATTTGGCTGTATTTAGGTTACTTACATCAACTGGGGCTTTGTTGTATTGCATGTGTGGAGACTGACACACAAGAAATTCACACTGCTACTGGAGGTAAGGATGTGGTTGGTCACAATTACAGAAGGAACACGTCCCCCTTGTAGGAACATGTCCCCCTTGTAGCTTTTGAAAGCAATGAGGCTTTCAAAAATGCAATACAGACTGGATGCAGGAATACTTCAGCTGTTCCTCTTCCCATCACAGTCTCTCCAAACAATAAAAGTCACATGCACTCCACTTGAAAAGACACATCAGAGACCATACTCTGACCAAAAAAGTATTACATTCATGTGCTGTTGCCTGGTGTTCTTGATCCCAATTCATTAAGTGTTCTCAATTTATTCTGCCCTCCCATAGGTCTGCTGTTTGTTACAGTAAAAGAGTAGGTATTTTAACAAGCTTAATGTGAAGATTCAGAATAAGAGCTGAAATTTTATAAGAAAAGCTTTTTTTTTTTAAAATTTTTTTTCCAAGCACTTGTATGCGTTGGAAAGAAAACATTTTCTCTCAATCAACATTTTTCAAGTAAAGGTTAGTATAATATTACTGCTGCATTTCAAGCCTTCAAAATACTTTCCTTAAGTAATATGGGAATAAGTTACTTTATTTGCAAACTTTTAGTGTGGGCAGTTAACATTTCTATAAACTGAAGGATTATAGGCCAACCTTGTAGATAACCAGTGGAGCATATTATTACAGCTACCCTATCTGCAGTGATTACTTCAATTTTCACTGTCGAGGAGTAAGACAACGGAAGGGGAGAAGGAAGCCATTTCTTGTTAATTCCTGAAGCTTGCCTTTCAGGACTGCTGTTTCGATCTGAAGTGTAGTTTGGTGTGGAGCCAGGAAATGAGAAGAGTTATTTTGAGGATACAAAGAATCAAAACAATTTGTTTTGATAACTAGTGCAAGCATTTCCCATTGTTTCCCAAAGAACAGGGTGAGGGAGTAGACAAAGAAGTGGGTTGAAAAAAAAAATACAGTAAAAAAAGATGGAGAAGGGAAAACCTTCAAAATTCTTTCACATTATAAATATCAAAAAGAAGCCAACATATTTTCCAGTAACAACCTACATGCATACATAAATACTTTTACATTTTTCAGTCTGTAAGTCTATCAGCACTTGAGCCAATCACAAATATAAGTGGCATGGTACTTGTTCAAACCAAGCTCATGCTCCCCTTTCTCAAGCACATTGCCTAAACAAGGCTGGCAAGCAGGAGGCATTCCAGTACTTTCAGGGCTTCAATGCAATCACACTTTTTGAATGTACCTGCATGTGCCTGCAAAAATAAAACAGCTTTATGGCCATAATGTGGACTTGCTATATTGCTAGCCTTAAAAATGATTACTCTTTTAATATATTAAGGCTCTCTGCCACTTTACCAACAAATATTTTGCTCCATTTCTGAGGAGCAAAAACTAATTGATAAAGTAATTTTTTTTACTCTAAAATTCAGGCACTCTCTGGTCTTCCTCAGTAAAGGAAGCTTTGCCTTTTATTGCAACTGGTGGGCCCTCTTGAGTCATTTAACATTTTATTTGCCACAAGGTACAAAAAGATTTTGCTTTCATGGCATAGCTCCTCCCCAAGAAGCAGACCAATTCTTTGCTTACTCTTCCATGCTACTGTCTAAAGAAAGATGACACCTTGTAAAGGAGTAGCAATTCAAAAAGAAATTAATCTCTCGCCAAAGCTTTTTTGGGGGGGTAAAAACTGAAAGGTAAAATTATAAAATTAACAGCTTTTCCTGAGAATATTTCCATTACAAAATAGTCAATTTTATGAACAACACAATCAGCAAGGGGGTATCATTCTCACAGGATGAGAGAGAAAGCTTTTTATGTGCAGATGTACGAAGTGAATATAGTTTCATAAACTTAGTAAGCAGATCCGGATCTGCTTGTTTTCCTCTATCAAGAGACAGGCAAAACGCATCAGAATCAGCGAGGACCAGGAAGACGCTTAGGATATTACAGAGTACAAATGAAAGTGTCAAAGTGCAAGATCAATGTAATAGACTTAAGGGCAGTGAACTGCTAGTAAAAGTCAATACAAACTACTCCACAAAAATCTGAAATACACCACAAGCAGGATACAGAATTTTTTTGAAAAAGCAAAGGAAGGAAGATGTGAGACAGAGAAGCTAAGGAAAAAAGGCAGATATGAGCATGACAGAAAGCTTTTCCCCAATTTTAGAAGAGGAAAGGGTGATATGTAGTGCTTAGAGGGACACATATGCAACACTATTAGGTTTTACAAGTCAACCAAAACATTCCTGTTTAAATTTCCATCTTTGATGCAGACATCCAATGAATGGGAGAAAAAGAATAGGTCCATCAATGATGTAGTTTCCTTCTTTGCAACAAAGTCTTATACAATATTCTGTGTTTCAAAGCTGAAAACAGCCCTGGACTAGATGCAAGATGCTCCATGAAAGAGCTTGAAAGAGGAAGTTATACAGATATTAGTATGCCCTATTTCATGAGTTCTGTACTTGGCATAAGACAGTATTAATGACAGTAGTATAGTTGCTTTTACCCCTAAGGCAAACCAGTATCTGTATTTGCACATTTTTGAAAAAAGGTAGAGTAGGTGTTCTTACCATTTTTAGCATCCATCAATCTCAACAAAGATAAAAATTAAATAAATTCTTTTTTATTTTATAAACACTGCATTTTATTATGGAATAACTTCAGTGTTTTATGTAAAACCACTGTAAGCAGTCTGGGGAATTTCAATGGTGTAATTTCTCAAGGCAACCTTCAAAATCCTTATTATAACAGACAAAATCTCTAACAGATATATTTAATGGTAGAAAACAGACAACAAGGCACTACCACTAGCATGCTGTTCAATCTACTCACGAGCCAAATTTCAGTACCACCTCGAACCACTCCACATATTTTAAGTAAACTGTTTCCCAGTTGGGCAAGACAGGATAAGCATTCACCCCTCAATATCTGCATCAGATATGATGGGGTCAACTAAAACCATAGTATGCAGAAGTATCCCACATATGTGGGGTTTTATAGGAGAAAAACAAACCAGCTTGCTAGTGCTGAAATGAGCCAGACCTCCAGAACAACCTGGCATTGCAAGCTTCTGCTTGCAATTACATCAGATATGAGTGTAATGATATATACCTTGATGATCCATGAGTCTGCATAGTAGTGGAACATAGTGTCCTGTTAATGTGCTGACCCACATCAGATGGTGAGCATGGGCAGGTATATGTGTATCATCAATGCATTAGTACTACTTATGAAGTCCATCTGTCCAAACAGAGTTATTTCAGGGAAATTTCCATATTTTACAGCGCTTCCAATCAGCAGAACAGTCACTGCTTTGCAAATATCCATGACCATAAGGCCAATGCCAAACTGATTGCCAACATACCTTTAGTATGCTGGCCATTTTCCATGAAGCAAAAAGCAACAGATTCTAAAACATTATTGTCTGTCTCACCTGGATGTTCTATGATCTTGGTAATAAATCAAGGTCTTTGTACAGCTGCAAAAATGGGGCTTTCTCCTTCTGACGTTTCTGAGTCTACAGCTTGTTATCTCATATTACCTTCACAGTACTGTCACAACATTTTCATTTTGTGGGCTTAGTCCAGAAGTAGCAGTCTATGAAAATGGATAATCAGCCTGATCCATTCCGTTTCTCCACATGGTGCCATTCTGTGGATGCTGTTTTGGTGAGTTTAATGTTGATAGCTGCAAAATTCTGTCTCCATCATCTCCCAGCCAATAAACAATTTTGCAATAGCCACTTTCAACTTACGATAGTAACTCTTTTCAGAAATAATTTCAATGCATTTTGACTATCCCATTTGTTAGTAACTCCACTAACAGCCTTTGCTATCCACTTCAAACCCTGAATAAAAGACAGGAAATTATATAGAAAAGACTGATGCATCAGTTGCTAACTATGCTGACAATCTTGGTCATGAAAGGTTGTCAAAGAAGGATACTGAACTGGGAAGCTTGTGCTAAAATACGCAGTGCTCCACATTTATTAGGGATGAAGATGGCCTGCTCCTTAGCAACTATTCCTTGCTTAAGAGCTGAAAACCACGGTTAGAAAATTTGCTATACTATACTAATATAGTATAATGTGTTAGGAAAGGAAGAGTCCTTGAAGATCAAAGGAAACTAACCATTAGTGCCTGGAACGTGAAATCACTCTGACAGACTTATAAAATGACTGCTGATGAATTTATGTCTGCATTGCTTTTATTAGTAGTGACTAGCTACAAATGCCAGTGATTAGAGCTGGCTTTGCTCACTTCGAATAGACAAGAACTGTGTCAGAGTCAATCCAACTCACACCTTAATTTTTCTGCCTGGAGAACAAGATTGATTTGCACCAGGTTCAAAACAGAGAGCAGGCTACTTTTACTAATGGAAGTGTGTAAAGAAAAGATTTGGAACTCAAGTACAGCCAGATCTTTGGAGCTAGCTGAAAAATATGAAGCAAAATTTATAAAGCTAAAATACTATTATAAGCTTGTCAAAAATCAAATGAGCAAGCAAGAGATGCAGCAGCTGGTGGACAACAACATAAAATATAAAACACAGCACTATGCAATATTAAAAGTAGAAAAATAAAACTTGTATGAATCTATATGTTCTTATTGTCTATACAAAGATCAGAACAATCTTACCAAATCATCACAAGCCAGTTAATCTCATGGTGACAGAGACTCATATTCCTTTAATGAGATGACAAGTAACTCCTTGACTAAAAGAAAAACATTTCTATGACAATCAATGATCAGAATACCAAGACTAACGAGACTGACCTGGTCCTCTTTGAAAGTGAAAAAAAAAACCAGCCACCCTTCATGGGATTCCACAGTTTCTGCCTGCGTACTGTACACCACATATGCACAAAATCCAAGTTGATAATTACTCTGGGACATTCCAAATGTCATTAATTAGGAGATAACAGTATTTGTCCTGAGAGATATACAGTGGGCCAACACAATCCTAAAGAATACATTAATTTTCTTCCCTGGAATAAATATCTTTGCTGCAGTCCAACTCTGCCCTCTGCAACATTTTTACTGCAAAAGCCAGGCAAACATGCTTATGTTTGTGTTCAAAACAAGCTACTATTAGTCTACCATTCCCCTTTCATTTGCGGCAACAGGCCTCTGGTTTAGCTAGAAAAGAAACAGTATTAATAATATGATCATAGATTTGCAAAGACTCACCATGCTACAGTTACTATTCGCTGAAATGCATTTCTTGTCATCACACCACTGGCACCCGTTTGTATTGGCAGTACAGCTCGCACAGTCCGCGTATCGGTAACATCTGTCATCTGCAGCAGCTGTAATACAAATGGAAGTCAAAAAGAAACAACACACAGAAGGAGAATAATACCACATTTTAAACACTTGCTTAGAGTATTTTCTGCTACATCCTTTATTTGAACTCTAGCTGTTCATAAATGTTTAAGTTACCGTAGGAAATTAATTCTATTCAGCTAATGTGATTTACTCCTTTAAAAATTCCTTTAGTAACAACTATATTTGAAGGTTCATAAGTCTCATATCAACTGAAGGAATATTCACTGATCTGCAGTATACAAAATTCTCTTAGTACAGTGCATGAATTAAGAGTATCAGAAAGTTTCTTAAACTATTCATTCTTCACTCCTTTAACACAGAAGAAAGATTTTCTTCAGATGCAGGTTTCTGATAAAAATATTAGATTGCTACGCAAGAAGGCAATGGTAAAAGTAGTACATTTAAAAAATCTGAGATGGATATTAGCAACACACAAACATTTTAAGTCTTTATAAATTAATTTATAAACCTAATAATGATTGTTAATTTATAGTTCTGTGCTTTCTCTACAAAAAATATTTGAGAAAGAGTTCATGTTAAATCCTTAATACAAGCCTTTAGGACTTGGACTAAAATTTATGTTATTTAAAACAGTTTGGGACACAAATGATTACTTCTGTTTAAAGGAGGCAAAAATTTGAAAAACCACCATGACCCAAAACAGGAGAATTCCTACCATCTCCTACACTGATTACTGTGTTTAACTCCTATGCGGTTTGACTTCTTTAGTCCTGGGATCATGCAAGTTTCAGAGATTCTCTTGCCAGGGAAGCCTTGCTATCCAAGAATTGATGTTTTGCAAACCCACTAAAATTTCCACTTATCCTTTAATGTTGACCATCAGCAGTTTCTCAGATGATACTCTCAACCAGATAACAATTGAGCCAAGTGATGTAAAAGAATATATGGAAAATTGGCTTTTGGCAGAATATTACCACCTGAAACTGGAAGGATTTGACAGCAGTGAAGTGGCACCATCCACACAACTTTTTTGGAACTCTACATACGTCATCTCTTGCAAGTTTAGTTGGAGTTCATTCCCACTGCAGCGGCTGTATTTTAGAAAATGCTCTAACTTTTCTATTTTCCTTCAGCCTGTGTGTGCTTTGTTTTGTTTGGTTGGTTTTTTAAACACCTGTTGATAAGCTTTCCTAAGCTTTTTATAAGATCCACTTTCATCTGTATTACTTTTTAATTTAGTGTCTCAAGATTTTTCTTTTTACAAAGAGCTGAAACTTTCTAGACTCTAGATCTCTAAATGTTATGAAATTGTACAAAAGCAGTTCTTCAGAAAGCTTTACCCAGATAACCTTTTTGTTATAGAATGCACCTTTTTTCCAAGTTTGCAACTTTATATCCAGTTCAGAAACAAATAAAAGCTAACAGAAAAATAAACTGTCCTGAAGCATTGATTAACAGCAATGCTAATAATTTTTTAACAAACATTAAGAGTAAACTGGCAGTTTAATTATATGGTAGTTTGTTCATGTAGCAGACAGCCAAAGTTTGGTTAGCAATTTTATACTGTGCTAAAAGGAAAGATGCACAGAGAAAATAGCAGGTATATGTAGTAGGGATGCATGTTCTGTTCCTGTGAAGTAGAAGAACAACATTTTCACAAGCAATTTATTTGTGACAAGACAAAATACCTAGGAATAGGGTGCAACAGTTATTCATAACGCTAAATTGCTGTTTCAAACAATATAGCTATCACAATGCTGCATAGAAATTCACATGACAAACTTGAACCCATTTTGACATACTGTACCAAAGGGCTTGTTTGCCTCAAGTTTGTTTCCAGCTGTGACTGTAGTATATTATTCTATACAAATACTCCTGTTTGATAGGTAATCTACTTGAAGTAGTGATGCTTTCCCTCTCTCTGTACATACAGACATGAGAGTGCCATATGCCTGTAATGCCAGATATCACTTGCAGTGCCCATCTGTGCCCTGACTGCTGTTATGCTTTCTTGGAATCAGAAAAATACGAAGGCTTGCTTATATATATACATATATATATACATATATACATACACACACACACATATATCCCGAAACAGGAGGAGGTGGAGAAAGAGGAAAATTAATTCAGTTACAATATTTCAAAGCTCACCCTTTTATAAATGCTTCAAACACACTGAGCCAAATCCAATCTAAAGTCATTTTATGCTTTAGCTCCCCAATGAAGTAAAATCTTTTCTTTGAATCCTCTTATGTTTTGTACCCCTTAGCACCTTAAACTTGTGCTCTTTTGCACCTACTTCCCTGTATTTAAAATTAAAAAAAAAAATCCAGAATTGAATTATTTTAAAAATTAATCCAGAAATCTCTTGCATTGGGTATTCTCAGAGAGGAACAGTCTTAACAGTCCAATCACTAGTTCCACTTGGTTGGCTTTTTGGGGGGCATTCAGAGGTTTTTCCCCCCCATCTCCTACATCACATTGTAAATCTGACACTGTAAGACTAGAATTCACTTACCTGTTTTCTTAGGACATTTTGCTCTAAGGATGTTATTTGCATGTCCAGATTCCCAGGACTCACAATGTTTCTTGTTCCACAGACACCTTATCCCTGGACGAGCGTTTTTACACAGCTCTTCATCTCTGAATGCTTCACAGTTTGGAGGTTTGTACACAAGGATGTCATTCAAAAGAACACTCGAAAAACCCCCAAATATATACATGGACCTATTAGGAAAAAGCAAGTAAATATAACTTTTATTGTAGCTATAGATACATTTTCTTGACTTCTTATCTGTCTTGATATACAATAAAAAAATAACACATAGTATTATTAAAAACATTCTTCACCTCTCTCTAATAAAGACTCTGTCAGTGGTTCCATTATAAAGATTGATAAGTTTTTCAATGTATTTCTCCACGGAAGTTCAGACTAACAAAAAAATTGCTCAAAGTGCACTGTAGATATGTATTAGTGAGTGACATATACCAAATGTCTGGAAAGAAGAAAGAAGAGCTATGGAGGAAACTACTCATTTTTGGGGTTACATAATGAGAACAGAGCGTGAAATACTGGGCTGCAGGAAATGAGAACATTTTTCAAGAAGATTTCAAAGACAGCCAGTAATAATTGGCAGATGGATATTTCTTTTTGGTAACTTTTCCAGTGCAGTAGCTGCTGACATCAGAACCAAAAGACTAGACTTGAGACCTTCACCTTCTCATTTAAAATTAAGTACAGCCTCAGGTAAAAGATAATAATAAAGAACCTGTATATCTGTTGTATCATATACTCTTAAAAGAGAATTAATCATACAGTTACCAATAGCAGAAATCTTTGGACACTCGTAATCTCGTATTACACTTTTTTGTACAGAAAACCCTACTAAAAATACCATTAAGTTCAGGGGAAAAAAAAATAGGCATTTTCACCTAGAATCTATATTTATTGAAAGTGACAGCTCTCGAAGTATCAGACATAGCTTAGATGTCTTAAAAAACACACAAATCACCAGTTGCTGAATTCATTAATTCTAAGCAATTTTCTCTTAATGAAGTAATCTGTTCATTGATTAATTTCAAGTGCTCTGTGTAGAGAGTTATAACTTACTGCTATTTTTGTTAAAATCAGTCAAACTCTTATTTGTAGTATTACTTATCACCTCCATTATTTCTGACCTATACAATATCCATATGTAGAGGACCCGTAAGTTGCCCACATATACTTAAAAACTGAGTTTGTTAGTATGATGAATCATGTAGAAAAGGAATGATCAGTAGTAAAATGATCTATAGTACTGCAACTGTCAGGTATTAGGCCATTTGGCAACCAGCAATAGTAAAACTGACACAAGCAAACAGCAGAAATTTCTTTAAACCTGACTACAGTTTTCTACAACTTTTACAATAAAAAGGAGTTTGTCCTACAATTTTATCTTTGGAGGCTGGGGTGGGGAAAGCAGAGCGTTCAGCCACCAAATCCAGCAAACTCCAGATCCACTCTATCTCCTGTTTCTAGATGATGAAGCTTTACTGAGCTCCTCAACGACATGAAAGTATGCTACATTTTATAGAGGATAAGCAATACACTTAATATAGTCTAGATGCTGGCAGGCTTTTTTTCCTGCAAGTATTTAAAGATGATCACTGTATCAGTATCTTCAAAATCTTGCTTTTTCCAAGCAAATTTTAGTTACGTGGTTTTGATTTTATGATTGTAGAAGAACAAGGAATTACAGCATGCTGGAAAGAGAAAAAGATTTCTCCCATTACATCTAAGTGAGGATTATAGTTGGTACTGAATTTCAAATTCAGTGTAGTTCACAATACTGAGGAAATACCTCAGTACACTAGAAGGTTCATATAAAATGCCATTGAATAGATTCCACAGCATGTCAAATTGATAATTAGCTGTACTGATTACCTAAGACAAGTCCCTGATGAGCACTACTTTTCATCTTAACAAATTACATCAGCTGTATATCATTGAACCATACTTCACATAGGTATAATTTCTGCCACAGTTTTTATCATTCAGAAAAACAGTAAAGAAAATTTAATACACATTTCATTTACCCATTACTGACAACAGCAGTGTGACCAAATCTGTTGACATCTCGATGCAGATTAGGTTTTGGTAAAATCTTCCATTCATCACAAGCTGAAAGACAAAACAAAAGCATATGAAAACATATATAAAATAATTCCAAAAGTTTTCAGCAAAATATATGCAAAATGGATTTTATCAGACACTCTTTTGTACTTTAAGTATCAACTAACTTTATTGCCTATTTACCCTCCTTTCCCAGAGGGATCAGTGCAGGCAACCCCTGCTGTCTCCATTGTAAAAACAGACCAGCTATACCTCATGACCTTCAAATGTTCTTAACATGCTTTCATCACCTACTGGTCTCACAAACTCTGGAACAAAATTTGACTGATGTATTTAAAACCACTCTTCGTATTAGTTTCCAGGGTTTTTTTAAATTGTTCTGCAAAATCAGCAGGATTTGACAGAATTTTTTTTTCCTCTTGTCACTAGGTGAAAGCTAAGCTGCTTTTTTCTACTCCTAATAACCTGCTTTATTCTGCTGTTTAAACATGTTATTTATTTGGACTTCATAGGGTCCTTCTAGAGTCTTTATTTGCAGTTATATGCATTTATCAACATATATCACAGATCAGTGATATACACATGATCAGTCTTTAAACACACTCCATTAATGCCATTTTGTAATTTTTGGTCCTTCTTTTCATTTCTTTTTAAGTAGGCTTTGGATGTTTAGGTAGATACCCCTTTTAAAATGCGTCACTGATGGATTTTCTGGAGAAAGGATTAATATGCATAAAGATTCTTCTACACTTCTAGAAATTGCAGGATTTGAGCACACCGCAGTCACTAGTTCTGAGAAGCTATATTGGCATTGCTCAAGAATAAATCAACAGGTGCCCCTTTTAGATGCAATTGTTGAGTAGGTGCTCCAAGAACCTGTCAGCAACACTGATCTATCACGGCATTGATCAAGGCCAGAGGACACTCACAGAAGTGTTCCTTTATTATCCCGTTCTCTGCCTTCACAGCCCGTTTCAACACCCACAACAACCACCACTGCCATCATTGTCATCAAATGATCAGTAATATTGCCCTAACATTACACACTCTCAAACTAGCCAAAGGATTTCAATTCATATGTATTTCATTGAACATCCGCAACAGTAAACTTACTTCTTCTCATAAGTGCTTTAAGATAACTACCACTCCTCCAGCTGTGCAGCCCATCCTATCTGGGCTCCAGCTGCCCTCCAGCTGTGCAGCCCAGCCTACTGTCTTACTTCTGGTATCTTGATTTAAGTATGCTACTAACTACTTTCCTTTCACCAAGTACAAGATGAATGTTGTACCAGTATCTTCACTTCAAATTAACTATTCAAGCACATTTCTTTTAGTACTGCTGTAGGAGCATTTACAAATGTGGTTTTGGTGTGGTTTCATTTTTCTGTCCTGACTGGGATTTTAGTTCTTTAGAACAATTAGTCCTTTCTTCATTATTTCCTACTTGAACTTCACTGACTTCAAATATTCAAATCCCACAGTAATATAAATAGGGAGCACCTAGAGATTGAAACTTCAAGGAAATCCCTTTAAAACGGAGCAAAAAGTAATTTTCTACAGAGCAGGCAAAGCATTTCTGGAATTTGTCATCATAACAGGTTTTGGATCCAGGTAAGGTAAACCTTCAGGAAAACTTTCATATCAGACAGAGGGTTACAGTTTTCTCATTTAAAAAAAAGAAAAATCCGTTATACACACAAAGATAAGGATTAAATCCAAAATTGAAAAGGAGTTAAAGGGAGAGAGATGTCTCCAATTTAATCCAAATAAAAGTGTGGCTTTATTTATATATACACACATATATATATATACACACACACATCTATATATATTTAGGTCTTTGATAATTATATTGTCCTTTCAGATATTCTCAGTGAAAACTTACTTCCATTTTGCCTTAATGTGGTTTGAAGCCAGAATAACAAGATGACACTTTTTCTTTTAAACCAGTCGCAAAGCTATCAATTTGGACACTAAGACACAATAAAAATAACCTATTTACTCAGTGTACTCTCCATAACATACAGAAGTAAATAGAGTACACTAGTAGAAGCTGCACAGTCAGATTTAGTACCACAAAGAAGCAGAAGTGGCCTACAGAGACCAACAGTCAGAAAAGGTCACTGGCATACAGCAAGACTGGGGGGAGCACATCTGAAACCTAACTGTTTCCAGAGTCTTAATACAATTATTACACAGGTTGATTTTTACCTAGTATTGCCGAATTCATTTACCTGTAAGATTCCAATGACAGCCACATCTAAATAAGGTATATTTCCTTAAGTTTAAAATTTGGAATAATTTATGCAAGTTATAGATATGATAAAAAAATAAAGGAACATCACCATCAGACCACATATTTCAAGGAAGCCTGCTTAAGTTTAAAAAATAAAAAAACAAAAAGAAACCCAAACACCCCTCCTCCCTCCCTCCCCAGCTTAAAACAGCAAGAATGGATATTAGGAAATCCAAGAGGGACAAATTGTGCTCCAGGCTGGTGTCACACAGAGCCTAAGTCACTCTAACTCCTGGCTACGCTGGTCCTGTTCTCATTCCCACTGTCAGAACAGTTCATCTCTGCTAGTGCTGCTGTTCTGGCACTTCTAATGCAGAAAATTATTCACAGCAGCACTTTGTCCAGTTAGCTTCCCGTTAGCACACCATGCTGAAACAGCTCGGTGCAAGGTCACACAGCGGTGGCCTCAGCCCATGAGAGGGGGCAGGACATCAAGGCTATGGGCAAAACTGCAGTAATACGCCACTCAACTGACTTAAGCTTCCACAGAATCACAGCCTGAGCCCATAGAGAGAGTCAGGGCGAGACTGTGGCTGTGATAGATAAATCAATTACATCTTTTTATAAACTGGAAACAGAAACTAAAAGCACATTATTACCAGAATAACACAGACGGTCCAAACAGCAATAATTTCAACATCAGATGGTGGACTTGGAATGAATTTATTAGTTTGAAGAAAAAGAAAGTATAGTAAATTTAATTCACTGTCTTATAGGACCAATGCATCCCCAAAATCTTGCCTCTTTTTCAACTCCTACCTTCTGTCACTACCATTGTTAACATTACATTATCATAAAATTATGGTATTATTAATACACTTCATCTATCACAATTGTTCTTTTTTTATTTTCTCTACTTAAATCAAATGGTGAAATTACCCACATGCCAGGGAGATGTTGTTCCTGAAACAGTTTCAACAGAAGAGATCGCAGTACTAGGGCACCAATTAATTACTTGTGATCACAAGTTTCAGATGAAGGTAGGAACAGTATTAAATACAAAAGTTGTGTATTCCCCATATCTCAGCATAACACTGGCATTTGATGTCTCCATGGTGTTTGAATTATGTAAGAAATTCAGACTAAGAGCAATATTATTTATTGGAAATAAGTGATCAACAATCCAATGTCTATTTCAAGAAAATATTTCCATTTTAGAAGCTATAAAAAGCAAACATTTTAATGCTACAACCGACCAGCAAAATCTTGCTGTTAAACTTTAAAATCAAGTTCTTGCTGCTTTAAGTCATTACACATTAACAGAAACAGCATGTTTGAGCTCATATGCCTTTGATGGTAAAGGAAACAATTAAAAAAATCCACACTAAATTTTCATCTGATCTTGGAAAGCGTTGCACATTGTTTTTTATATTTTTACAAATGTACATACAAATATATAGTGTTTCCTGTACTTAGAAATTTATTTAAGAAAAAGTGGGATTTGATGTCAAAGAAAAACCATGAAACCATAATAAAGGCCAGTTTTGAGATAAGAAACCCTTGAGGGCTGGAGATACAATAATTCCTTTCTTGTTTATGATATTTGTCAAACTGGCAGGTCTTTTCAATAGAGTACAAGAAAAAAAGGGGGAGGGAAGCACATTACAAATAGCCTTCCCTCTTATCTCCTCCTAGCCTTCTCAATGACTACTGAATGCTGAACAGAGCACTGTGCAAGAATAATACTTGTGGTCAGCTTTAAATTCCTGATCAGAGTTTCTCTGTACAGATTGGTTAATACAAAATACAGATAGTTAACCAACTGATTTGTGGTGGGTTTTGGTAAAGAATCAAATAGAATTCGTCCCTGCCCGTCATCTTCAAACTTCTTTTGAACATTTCAAAGTACCCAAATTTCCAGACTCACTGTGCAGTTCCAAGAAGAAAGTGACAAACAGCAAACACAGTATGAGTTTCAACATTGTTTATCACTATTACAGCCTTCTGTGTGTTGTATTTGTTGTATTAAGTCTAATAAGGATAGTAAGCTCTATGGAGTAAAGGATAAAATACTTTCCTCTGTAAAATGTCATGCACTCTTAACATATTATACAGGTAGTAAGTGGAAGATATGGTATTGGTTGTATTTACCGTTGTCTCTGTATGTATCTGGGTATAATATATTGCAGATGGAAGTCTATACTGCTTTTAAGAGAAACAGTTACTAAGTAGATGAAGGAGTGATACTATTCATCCCAAACTGATTAGCAGAATTCTTAGTCACTGCAAAGTACAAGGAGGAATACAGGGGCTGTTTTTCCTCTCAGCAGGGCTTCAATTTCAAGAACAAGTTCTACCACATTGTATCATCATAAGAAAAAGATTCATACTCCTCCCTTGTTTAGATTAAATAGTTACCAGATGATACAGAAGTGGCTCCGAATTCACCAGCCATACAAATTACTTACGTGATGAAACACACCACAGAAATGCAACAGATTTGAGGCGATCCAGCTGATGCTGGTAGAGAAAAACCCTGAATGAACTTTGCATGGGGTAATGCTCTCCAGGGTCTACATTCCAATGGGACAGGCCTTGACACCCTATACTTTGTTCAGTCACCTATATCCTTCTCATCTACATCCCACTGGCAATATTGCATTACTCATATCAGAGAAGATGACCAAGGCATTTTATAGAAATGTTCTCAATGTTGCAACAGTTAGGACAAGTTCAGAGAGCTTGAACTGAGATGGGAATCCAGGCTGTCTACAAGGGACAAAGACACAGAGAAGGAGTTCCTGAGAATTCACTGCGGCACAATTAAGGCTCCGCTGCTCAGATCACTAAAAATACAACTAGTTACGTCAATACAAAGGTACTATAATAGCATATACAGTAGGGTACTATAATAGCATATACAGTAGGGTAAGAGAAATAAGCTATAGCAGTATAATATATTCATACATTACTAGAATATATCCCATGAATGTATCTGTGATTTTATAGGAAAAAAACCCCACATTTCTAATCAACATAGTCACATCAGTAAAATACTCCAGTATAGATTTGCTTTAAAATATTTAACCAAGATCAGATTTACCAAAATGTGACTGAAGGAAAAAGAGGGGAAATATAGTATCCTAGTGCTATCCAGTTATTCCTGCAAGTCTTTTTATGAGTGACTTTTGCTTTTCAGACATATAGTTGAACATACCATTAAAAACTTGTTTAGGAGTGGAGGGCAGTATAAAGTTTGCACTTACCATTCATATCTGATTTTGAACAATGTATTTTACTTAAACATTGGGGCAGAACTGGAGCAGACACAAGTTAACACAGCTCCATTAAATTCATGTCTGAATTAAGTTAACAAAGCAATTTTGAAAATTATACAAGTTGAGCATCCAACTACCTCCAATTCAAATTTTATTTGTGAAAATCTAAGAGAAACGCATATCTACAAGCTGGTTTAAAGGTGATTACTTTCCCCTTTCTTCATCTGATTTCTTAAATGTATTATGGACATCTCAGTTATTTTCAACAACTAAAAAGACTATGAGAATGACCCTGAAAATGTTGACAACTCCCAAATCTACAAAATTTTGTAAAGAATATAAGAGAACATCAAGGAACTGAAATATTCCCTTTGCAGAAAACACTACAGAAACTCAGATGAAAAACTGTAAGCACTGAGCAGAAAAGAAGCTTATTTCCACCTCATCTTCAATTTCCTCCCCGACCCTGCAATGCCCAATACTGCACTCAAGACTGAACAGAAGCACCATGCCCATTCAGAACTCGCAGGTGGAACTCTCTCAAAGTGATACTCTCACTGTTTCCTTTAAAGGTTGGAAAGGGTTCATACTTCCAAAATATGATAAAAGGAAAAAGACTTATTTCATATAGTTTAATAGTAGTTAGAGTAATGATCCAAGATGTAGGAGAAACAGGTTCATTTCCTACCCAATGGGATTTAAACCTACAGCTTTCATCTCTGAGGAAAGTGCCCTAACTGTTCAAGCTAGGCAACTCTTCACTACTCCAAGTTAATGCTGTTCCACTGAACAGGAAAAAAAAAATTAATATTGTTAGAAATAGGGAGCAAAAGTTGTTAGGACAGTCTCTAAAAAAGGGGCAACCAGTGTTCTATACTTTACTTCCAGGATCACATTTGTATTTTTGCACTGGCAGGCAGGTTTATTGACAACCTCTTACTAATTTTGGATCTATGCTTTAAGAAAAGATATACAAAACTACATACTTTATGTTTACATTATCAAATAATTTCTCAATTTTAAACTATTTAAATAGATTTGAAATGTCAATGTATACATGGTTCTGCTCAATCACACTCTCTAACACCCGTAGTGCATCCTTACGTACTACGTGGAATCCAATGTCAGGTTATACTTGTATGTTCTCTTTACGTATTTCCAATAACTACTCAGTTAGTTTTACGCTGGTAAAAGAAGAAATGTTGGTTCACAAAGTATGGACACACATTATACTTCTGTCTAGTTCTCTTTTTTTTTAACTCTGGACAACTAAACGCTATAAACAACTAAAGCACCGTGAAAGTTAGGTACAAACAAAAAACTTATTTTCTAATTCATTCCACACTGCATAAATATTTTTCTTTACTCAGATAATAAAATTCTCCTTACTCTCAGGAAAACATAAAGGCAAACATGTCTGAAACAGCACGAATTGAATTTAAGCTATAGATCTAACATCTACAGCAGAGTCTATATACATAACAGTGACTCCCCAAGCAATATAAAAAATACCAACAACCTTGAAATTTACTATTGAAGGGAGAAATTAGTGCATTATATTATTATGGGTTTGCTGTTCTAATAGTACAGTGATACAGAGGTAATTGCTACTACAGACTGCAGCAGAACTACATTTATGAATTAAGTGCTCAGGAACACATAAAACTTAATCTATCACAGCCGCTGCTTTACATTTTCTTTGTGATAGCACATTGATAATCCATTTGTAACTCCAGAAGGATGGAGAATTGTAAAAATAGATGGTTTTGTGTTGGGGCAAAAAAAATATATCTTTACAGACATTTAAACTTACTCATTTTGTTGATAACAAAGACTAATGTTGAAACAACTTATTTTACAAGAAAACAATTTATGAAAAAACAATTCATTTTGTTACAAAATACAAGCAATATGTTTGATTACAAGCAAAACAAAAGTTAATCTCATGAGATAAACTTGAAAATTTTTTCCAAACAGGAAAAAGTTTTTAAGCTTTGTTTGAATACCCTAGAAGAAAGTTAATATTTCACATGCAATATTGTATTTCATAAGCAATTAAATTTGAATATTATTTAATCTATAATAATAAATTGAAATCCAGACAGTAACAAGACTTACAAAAGAAATATTGCAGAGTATATTATTATCTTAAATATATGGGTTATTGCACTTCTCCCATAGATACAGACAATGCTGAAATACAACTACCACTAGGAGAGAGCATGTAAGCAGCTGCTGTGTTCCAATGATTTCAAGTTTTGGCTTTTATTGAGGTTCCCTTTCAGTCATTCTGTATACATTTCTAGGGTATCCAGATACCTTAGCAATTGGCATATGTGAAACAAAAGGATGGAGACTGAATACTTCATACACTGAAACTACAGGAACTGCGGCCTTAGGCATACAGAAATATATGTACTAACATTACCATTTGGAGAGGAACTAAAATCAATGTCCTTACTCTTACAAAAAGCATTTTTTTCTTTTTTTTTTTTTTTAATACTACTCTCAGTAGTTAGAATCTCTGTTTTAAATTCTGATTCTGTATGTCCAATTAACCTATTTTTATCTGCAAATTTTGCATCTGAATACTCATAAAATATAATCTAAATTACTTTCCTAAGCTCTGATTGGAAAGTAATTTAGGGGGTTCCTGTATCACGGTTTTACAATTAAAAAAAAAAAAGGGGGGGGGGGGGGGGCGGTGTCTTATTAATCCCAAACTAATACTTCAAAAAAATCTATCCTAAAGTTGTAGAGTACAGCTTTGAAATTTTTTATTTGCAGCTGGGCTGAAAACAAGTTCTTCAACATGCACATGTGCACATTTGTGTATATACATATATATAAATATGTATTTAATACATGTAAGTATATAAATATATAGTGTGGTGGTTGGGGTTTTTTATTTTTTAGTAGTCCTTCATCAGGTTCCCCAGGTTGAAAATTGAGCTCTCCTTCAGAAAATTATAACCCACTTGGACATGGCCCTTCCAACTACCCATCTGCACATTTAGAGAGAGAGAAGCTTTCCAGTAATGCTAATATCATACAAATTATAAATGTATTGTATAAATCTGGTTTATCAGCACTGTAACATTAATTATAGGGCAGCACAAGGAAGACAGACACATAACGTGTTTTTTAAACCTTCATACCAGCTACAAAGATTGAGGATAAAAGTGAAGAAACAAAGCTGTAATGCTGCACCCCTCTTTTCTTCCCAAGCCTACAGGACAGAACAGAATGAGGTAGGATTCTTGCTCCAAATCTGGTTACCAGATATAACCTTGTTTCAAAAAGCTGGTTGTTGGCATAGCCCAGAAGATGGAATGTGACTGAGTATTCACAGTGTAACTGCTGGTAGTTTTCAGGACAATACCACAGAGTTCTATTTTCTCTGGGAGGGCTTTCCATGATTATTGCAATACCAGAAGGCCAATAGCAGCAAGCAGAATCCATAATAGTTTTTAGCTCATTTCGATTACACTGGAGCCCAGTCGACAACTGATCCAAGTATGCTATTTTTGCTCAAATTCATGTAAATGTATGTGAAAGCATGTCCTCAAATTTTCCTAACTTGCACCAAATAATCCTCAGTCATGGTCAAGGAATAAGATGTCTTCCTGAAGTGGTTTCATTTTGTTTATAAATGTTATAAACAAATTAAATGTTATAAATGTTATAAAAAAATTAAAAACTACTTTGCCTGAAATGTTCTTTATTTCACTGTTCTCATCCTTTCACAGAATTAAGCCCAGTTATTGAGATGTGTACTCATTAGACTAACTTCTGCAAAACAATTATACTTTGTTTGGAGCAGGAGTTGGACGAGAACTTTGTATGGTACACAGACCACCATGGTTTCCCTCTGAAGTGTATTCTATTCCTTAAACAATCTATGTAATCAAATTAATCAAGTATTCAGAAAAAACTCTCCAGCACACTAGCCTCATTGAACCACTCTGCCACTGTGTAGGCAGAAAACACAGTGATGAACTTGAGGCCAACCGTAACTGACTCGTGTGATTTTGTTCCTGAAGAAAAAAAAGCAGACTGAACTAATGTCAAACTTTGTACCAAGAAGAAAACATAAGCAAAACATCAATACTGATGCACATCATGCTTCCTCTCTAGTTCTATTACACATTCATTTAAACTAATCTCTGTGAGGTCTAAGCACTTTGTAGAATTTAAAGTCAACGGTGATTATCTACTTACTTTCTACCATGTCTCAGTCTCCCAAAGCTATGCACTTTTTATATATTATAAAGTAGGAACTGGGAGAACTCGGGGTATAGCTCCTAACATATAGTTTCTCAATTACACAGCAAAGACTTAAGAACAAGATAATATTTTATTTTGCAAGACAAATCCCTATTTGTTAACTACAAGCATGCAGCCATAATTCACACATTCAGACACACACATCTCAGTTTGTATTAACTGTCATTAAGTATCTTTCAAAATGCTGTAATGGAAGAATTGAATAAACATCCTAGTTTGAAGACTGACAGTTACATCTGTAACAGGCAGGATCTCACCAGTTGAGGCCCTTCAGCTTCTTTTCATGTACTGAACAGGTAACTATGGCACTCCAGTGCACAGCAGGTAAAGAAAAGCCATAACCAACATCAGTTAGAAAACTACAGGTCAACCAGAGCATCAAAGGTTGAGCCCAGTGGCAACCCTGTCCCCATTGCCAAGATTCTTTTTTCAGCATAATGTAAGCAATAACAGCACGGTCGGAAAAATACCTCATCTCTATGAGGATAACTATTTGTGGATCTTTAAGGAGCTGCTAGAGCAACTTGGCAGCAAGTCTGGTGGTAAAATATCAGAGGAGGACAAAAGCATATCAAAGTCCAGGTTTCTAAAGCTCTTTTTATGCCCAGTCTTCTAATCATATAAGTATGTTCACTGATATTTCAGTAAATACACCAAACAATATTAAATTATGAAAATTAGAGTATCATAATAGTTTTCATAGCATCTCCAGATCTCTGAGTCTTCAGCTTTAACAAATATATTCAGATGCAGTAAGCATTTAAAATTACTGAATTGAGCTCTTGGCTCATGACACATTTAACTGTCTAAAACTTATGCATCTAGACTAAGTTCAGTACCTAGAGAGCAATGACTGATTCCAGAAAAGAAGAAAAAGCAGCAACTCTGTCCTAAGATTGGTAAAATTAATTGCTCTCTGGAAATACTTATCTCCCCCCATTGACTAGAGGAAGAGTCTGGATTACCACATTGTATTAAAAACCAAGCTTTTAGACAGCTAAACGTAACCGAGATGAATCCCCCCAATAGTTATTTCACATTAATATGAAAAACAGTAAGCATTTTCATGGATAATAAAAAGCTGAAGCAATCCATCCATAAGACTATGTCACATATAATAAAAGATATCATCAAAAGTACTCTATAGCCCAACTTGAACATAAATAGTATAGGCTCTATCTCTAGGATTCACCTGGTTTCCAGACAGCACCCATTTTTTCCAAGACAGAGCATAACACTCTATCACTTGCTAGGTATCTAGGAAATGCGATACTGATAGCATCGTATATTTTGTCTTCCTAGCATTGTTCAAAAACTCATGATACAAGGTAAATAAAATTCTGAAATATACCCATTCCATAATTATCCAATTCTTAGTAAAATAAGTATTTACTGTTTTCTGAAAAAGTATGTCTGTATCTAATGTGTGCTGTGAGACTGTTTTTAATTTGGCCAAATGAGTAATACAGAATATTAAGTTTGTATCAAATCAATCTTCATAGATTTAATTTTTTTTAAAAAGAGTAATTACTACATCCATTTCTTTTGTACTTCATCAGTTTCATAACAAATGGAGAATATGACTTGCAAGAAAACACGAATACCATATTAAATACTGTAAGCAACTAGAAAAACAGAAATATTGTTTCACAAAAAAAAAAAAAAAAGGGAAAAAAAAAAAGCCACACACACATTTTCGTGAAGTAAGATAAAAAGCTCCTGGTGTGTGAAAGTCAGAAAGCTACACTTACTCAGATCCTGGGACTCACTATTGATTCTCAAGTGCAGACTCTACAAATAAATGTAGACCAAAACCATCCTCTAAAATGAAGAGGGAGCTCTGTTTCATTAAAAATTAAAACCAGATGTAAACTGAAATGAGAACAAAATCAATAGCTCACACCATCAGATGCCTATAAGAAGCTACAGAATATGTAATACAGGGATTCAGTCAAAAAAATTCAACTGTTCTGAAAAGGCATTATTCCCACGCTTGGTGAAACTGGCAGGAAATAGTACATATATGTTCCATGTACTTAATTTACTGATTATTTTCTTATGAGAGCAAATGCAGAATGGTTGATATCAATACACAAAGCCAGAAAGAGCCATCAACCAGTGCTATAAAAAGGATCTTGTCTCACCCTCTTCTACAACCGTATTCAGATAATAAATGCTCGCCAAAAATAGATCTAGGCGCTATCCACAAGCTATTCTCAACAGGATCATGCATGAGTCCATTTCCCAGACTGTTCCGACACATTTCTCAATTTTTAGTTCCCAGGACAAGTGGCTGTGGTTTTTGGCCCAAATATGACCTGTGTGTTTATATTTGCAGCCTATGCATAAAATATGGACATGAACATTAGGGAAGGGAAAAACTATTTATAGTTTTAAGTCATTTAAATGCCTATTTAAATGCCTATTTAAATGACTATTTAAGTCATTAAATGCCCTTAGATTTACAGCCCCCACAATCCTATAGGGAAGCTTTTCCATAACTGCACAGCTCTAATGGTTGGAACCATTCTACAGACTGAAAGCTTACACCCATCTAGTCTTGTCTCGAGACTGTCTTTTACCTTAAACAGTTTTCCTCCAAAGTGTATTCTTATCATATATTTATAAACAACAATCTTTTGTGCTCTCGGGCACTCTCTTGCAAAATTAAATATACCACATCCTTTTATTATCTCCTAAAGGCTCCTCATGCTTCAGTCAGCCTTAAAACCACTTGCCATGCACAGATCTGTTTGAGTTTGCCTTTCTTAAATGTGTGTTGCCAAAATTCTACAAAAATATCCAGGGCCTTGAGAATGGCTTTGATGCTTCTTTCTTCTTTTCATTAGGACTGCACAGGCAACTTCCACAGCCATGTGCCACTCCTGACTCGGACACACAAGCCACTGTCCTTTCTAGCAATGTGCCTTCAGTTTGTGGGAGAAAATTCTTATAATTTCCTAAGTGTATGACTTGCACCTTGTTCCGTTAAACATTATCTCACGTCAACTGTCATTTCCAATCATCTCATTCTCCCTGAATGACAGTCCAATGTCCTCCGAGCTAGTTGTCAGCAAAGTTTTGTGGGGTTCTTTTGTTATTATTCACTTCTACTTTTGAACTCGGGTAACTGGGAATGAATTTGTATTTTGACATTTGTACTGCATACTAGCAGGCTTTGGTGCTTCAGAAGGAAAACTTTTTTTAGCACCATCCTCCTAAGAATATCTTCTGGCCCATGAAACTAAGCACAAATAGCTTTGCCATTTTCATTGCACTGTTGTCCACAGAAACACAGTTTATCCTTAACATAACGATGCAAAAGTATTCCGTAGTCTGTTATTGCCCTGATTCATTTAATGTACTTATCCCATTAGTCTACATGGGGGAGTATCCCCCAGAATTTTCCTCCCACTCGGCAAGACTGCTCATGCTAGCTTGTGGGTGAGGTATTGCTCCATGTGAAACAGACATCTACCAAGGCATTTATCCTGATCAAGTAATGTATTTCAGTCTCAAAGTCAGGAATCTTTTAATTAATTCCCCAATCTGATATGCATAGGAAGAGGCAGGAGGGGAGAGCAACTTGTCAGAGAGGAAGATATCCAGGAAAATCCATGCACCTCAGCTATCAGCCCCAACCTGTGTCTGTTCAGCTACAACCAGCTACCTGCCACAATCAGTCTCCCAAGAGGCTGTTTCTCTACACTCTGCTTCTTGTGGTGTGGACTTCCTATGTTTCCAGATTGCTCTTCAGCTTGTGGCAGCCGAATCTTTCTTAGTTTCCTGAGCATCACCACCTGACTACCCCTGCCTCGCCTTTCAGACTGCTGCCTACCTAAGCTTCCCCACTCCCTCATTTTCAATTCAGGCCTAGTGTGGTGCCTTGGTATAAGCACTGAGCAACACATTTTCCAAACTGCCACCAATTCCAAACCTTTTTAGGAACCTCTCAAGTGTTACTTGTGGGAAATGTTTTGGTTGCGGTTTTGGGGGGGTTTGTGTGTTTTTTGTTTGGTTGGTTTTGGGTTTGGTTTTGTTTTTTGTTTGGTTTTTAGTACTATGCAGATATTCAGTATGAAAAATCAATCAACACTTGGAGGTAATAACCACTAGGGACTCTGTTCATAGCGCTTGCATAACACCAAAATGCACCAAGTCTTGCAATTCATTTAGTAACATATCCGCTATTCATATTATAAGACAGTATTAGGCACATTTTTACAAATTGGTAGTTTTAGCTACTATGCTTTGTCCCACAAACCAAAAACTTAAGACTATTATGGAACAAAAACCTGTTTTAAATTTTACAATATAAATTATAAATAACTTGAAGGTGTTTGGGATCAAGACATTAAAGGATCACATTAGCTGGACTTGAGAAAGCAACACTGTGATATTTAAAACTCAAATGAGAAAAATACAATACAATACATACCTATATCGTATGCAAGAAAGTCAGCAGAAAAGCACTTTGCACCATTACTCAGGGAAGTATCATTATGAGTGTTTCCACCAAAAATGAGCATAGCTCCGTTGATTAAGACAGCTGAATGAAGATACCTTGCAAAGCCACTATCTTTCAAAATAGTCCTGCAAAATATAAGGATAAATTGATACCTACTAACAAGTGAAAAAAAAAATATATACACACACATCAAGAAAATTTAGAGATTAACCAATATACAATACAAGGAAAACACTAAAGCTATTACTCAGTAAATATGATGAAATGTATTCTGATTGTTGCTAAGATTATGAATTTTCTCATGTTACAACAAATATATTTAGCATTCATTTAAAATGCCATACTTTTTTTCCTAATGAAAAAAACAATTTGTCAAATAACTTACAGAAATAAATATTACGTTTACATTCTTCACAAGTAATTAATGATGCAGTAAATTTTACTCAAAACTGAATGAAAGCCCATTCATATTCTTAATTCCTATTCTTATATATCCTTCGCGAAGTTGGTTTTTTGCTTGAGAAATGCAATAAAGAATTCTTTAGAAAGCTAAAAGAATCTTTAGACCATCCTAAGTATTGGAAAAGGAGAATTTTTTTACTATTATTTTATTAATTGAACACTCAGACCTGGAAAAGAAATAGTAGAAGTCATTCTAGGTACGATGAAAAACACTTGCACTGCTTCATAAATATATTCAGGCTGGCAAACTCAAACATACAGAATTTCAGTACAAAAAAAAAAAAATAGTCCATGCACATTGAGTCTTTGATCTCGCTTCATTTATTTTAGCCTATGTCTGTGCGGTTTGCTTTGTGCCAGAGCAATAACATGGGCCTAACAGCAGCCAAAAGCTATCAATACTACAGTTTTAAAGTGGCAGGTGTGGGGCTAGTAGAGAGAACAGAATACAAACTTGATTCAAATACAGCAAATAAATCTTACCAAGGGAGAGAGTAACCATTTGTGGATTTTGCCAGCCTGAATTAGTTAAGCAGACCAGCTGTAGAAACGTTTGTGAAGAGCTGATTATATCGCCAGTACAGAATATTATTTACATTCCCCTAATAACCTTTTATTTGTCTCAGTAATCTAACAGTTTTCAAGTTTAGACTCTCACTTTCAGTTGTGTTACTCCACACTGCTCACACCTACAATTAAACCGTTTTGTCAGTCGTTTCCTGTAACGAATGTACTAACTTGACAAACTTTATTTCTAATTGAGTAATACTGTCTCTCTTGAATCACACTGGTAACATTTGTTCAACATTTTTACATCATCATAGGGTTTGGGGGAGAGGGTTTAAAGTATGTTTCATTGTTTTGACATAATGATGTAAATCAGTCAATAAACTTGAGATTTTTTTAAGTGATAAGAGATCGTAAGTTTAAACAAGCTGAGAGGAAGGCATTAAAGTTAAGTTCTCATACTGTCATTTAAATAGAGTCCTCCCTACCCCTAGAAAGTAACATCAAAGGAAATACCAAAGACTAAATGAAAGTAAATGGGGGAGGGAGTATTGCTTAAAAATGCAATAATTCCTTCAAGCCACCAGCATATCCACCAGTGTGCTTCTGTTTTTAACCCTTTTTTTGGTTCTGTTAAGCGACTCGCATTTTTGTTGTGTGTTTCTGATTAATATACTTTGAAAATAGAGCACCACATAAGTATGTTTTTCTAACCAGGAATTAGCTTGATACAGAATACTTGTGGTACCTACCCAGAAAAACATGAGATTTGGTTTCAACTCATCAGTTAGCAACACACAAAATTAGGAATGACAAGAAAATAGAACAAGACATTCTTTTTAATAGCTATTTTCAAGTAGTAATGGAGAAATACTGCTGCTATGTGTTGAAAGAATTATAATACTGTACACATTGTCCTTATCCATTTGGACAGATTTCTTTCTGTCTTTTGCTTTACCAGTATTCTACAGCTCCTACCTCCTAATTTGCATTAATTGCTATACACTAGGCTCTGTCTTGATTATCCTGCCTTGCAGCTGTCTACAAATAGTTGTCTTGATCACTAAAGGCCTAGAGAGCCGTACACTGTTCCAGGGAAAAGTAAGGACTCTCTCCTCTTCACAGTGGATATAACAGCAATCCCTGCAGTTTTTCTTTGGGCTACTCACTTGCCTACTTGTCACCCAACTGCATTGCACCAGCCCTGGTCCCCACATTGTACAGGATTGAGGTTTTTTTCCCCTCATTTTTGCATATTGTGTGCTGAGTTTTATCCCTCCTGGGAAGAGTAACATTTTCCCAAGATTCAGCAGAAGTGGAAGTATAATACAGACCAAGTTTGTTAATTTGGCCATGATTTACACTACTCATTAGCATCACTGATGAGAGCAATCTTCAGAACTCTCCAACACATATCAACCCCATGCAAATTATGTGAGAGTCTCAGCACACTTTGCACTGAATTCATTATTTATGCACATATACGTGTATCTGCAAACATTAGTCCATGTTAACTATACCGATGCCAAGTGTTGCATACAGCAGCATGATATTATAATGGTAATAGAAATACCCAGGAGTCAGCAGGTGCTTCCACTGTTTCAGGCCATTATCTAAGCCCAGCACCACACTGCCCCCCAATTGCCAACTGCAACAGTATGCAAGTAATGCAAAGCAATGCAGGTATTACAGACACTGTAATTCTCCATCATATATTAGAAATAATGTTCACACTAGGAATTAAAATATCACCCCCTCACATTCCAAGAAACATAAAGCTTATGCCTAATTGATATGAAGAAATGAAAACCCACATGCCACTGAATCAAACAAGTAATCAGCTTTGTATACCAAGATTTAGTGAAGCATATGAACCCCAGCCAGATCAGACAGAGAAACAGAAAGTGAGTGCAAGAGAAAAACAGAGACAGCAAGGACAAGCGAGTGTGAAAAAAGCTACGTACACGGGCATGAGAAAGCCGTTGTGATTCCACCTCTTCCTCATACCCCACCTAGCCAGTGACACGTTCAGGCTCAGTTGCCTCACTGAGTGCTTTGAATACTGATTATAAGATGCCACAGACACAGTAAACAAAGATTTTATTACTAAAGTGTCATTACCCCATCCTCTCAGCCAGTTTTCAGTCCAATAGTACAATTGACTTCCAGTATAATACTCATGAAACAAATAAAAGAGTTAAGTTCTCTACAAGCTGCAGAGAATGCCACATTAGTATAGATAGAAGCATTCATTATTAGTTTTTATATGAAAAATGAATAAAAATATTCCAATAATTATTATTATATTGTTGAACAGACCTTCAGAGGATACAATATCACTTCATTCCAAGAATAGAGTACAATAAGAGAGCATTAAAATTCCAGCAATTTAAAAATACATTAAAATGGACAAAAAATTCTTGTAATAATGTTTTCAAGTGCCATGAGTTAGCAGTATTCAAAATAAAGAGCCTCAGTGAAATCAAACCCCCATGTTTCCAACATCTGAGAGCAAGTCTTGTGTGCTTAAAGTTAAGCCATTAGTGCTCAACACAAATATTAAATTGCAAGAATAAAATGTTCCGAGAAATAGTTCTTGATCTCAAATTATCTTTAAGGTAAGAAAAAACACTTAAGGTCACTTTCTATATGTAACATATAAGTAGCATTCATAAGTTAAAATAAACTTGAGGGACAAGGAACTGACAAAAATAGAAACACCAAGAACATTAATAACTAAGAATCCCTATAGAATGCCAGGAATTTTCTCTCTTATTTCTGATAGTTTTGTGAAAAATAACCTTCCATGGTTCTTAGATTTCTCTACTTATTTATATAACAGGTGCACTTTAATGTGCATCAGCAGTATATTCATACCATGTGGAAACAGCACACGTGTACTATTTCTGCATGGTGGTTATGTCTGGATAGGAGAACCTTTTCTTAATTTGTAGAACATGTGCAAGGCTTCCTCCCTGCCATTCCTGCGATGTGTAGCTCCATTAATCCACTGGCTAAAGTCTAATCCCTCACCACAACTCTTCCATTTTGTTGCAGAGAATGTACCATTCTGTAACATGCAAAGGATATGGAAGCGCCTACATGACTCCACTAGAACCCTACTCTACCTTACTCTATGCTTCTGTTTTCTTTTTCACTAACAAATAACTTAGTTTCCTAACATTATAAATCCCACTTACCATGTCCGAGTATTAACTTCATATCTGTAAAGATCATCCACCAATCCATATTTATTGCCAGGTAATGCTTTGTATCCGCCATGGACATAAACAGATTTTGTCAGTTCATCATAGACACTAGTATGGCCATATCCACCTTGCACAATTGCTCCTTTTGTTTCTGGTACGAGCCAAGAATTAGACCCTGCACAGATGCACAAAAGACATAGGTTTAAGGCTTACTATTGCTAACACACAATACTAGGAGTTTTAAGTATATAAAATCATTTTCACTTTAATTCTAAATACAGCAATAACTAGGGACTTGTTTTAAGAAGTAATTTTATACCAATGTATCAAAATATCTGCAATTGGATAATGTTATTAGACTATTATCTGCTATTCTTAATTAAATCACAAATACATCGTTGTTACAGGTGCCAGGCAGTATCTCATACTCTCCCATGTGTGAGTTCAGTACACACACATAACCAAAAAAAAAAAAAAAAAAAGCCCAAACCTTTTGGAAAATATGAAATTAACAGTTATGATTAATTCTCTCTCAGCCTTAACTTTGTCCCGCCAGAGATGGCTGATGAGAATTCAGTGCTCCAGCTACACCAGCTGCATTAGGAACACCTGTACTCAATCACGGGGAAACCGTCTGGAGAAGCCTGGCAGAAACTGCACTGCTGTGAGTTGTAAGAAGCATGTAACATAAGGTAGCTCAAACTACACATGGATACAGAGACACTTTGCTAGTAAACTGTAAAATTTTGAGCTAAAATCAGTTTCCAACTACCGTTTCTTAGTTATTGTCCTAGTTTCAGCTGGGATAGAGTCACTTTTCTTCCTAGTAGCTGGTATAGTGCTGTGTTTTGGATTTTGTATGAGAATAATGTTGATAACACACTGATGCTTTAGTTGTTGCTAAGTAGTGCTTATACTAGTCAAGGACTTTTCAGCTTCCCATGCTCTGCCGGGTGCACAAGAAGCTGGGAGGGGGCACAGCTGGGACAGCTGACCCCAACTGGCCAAAGGGCTATTCCATACCATACAATGTCATGCTCAGTATAGAAACTGGGGGAGAAGCTGGGAGGGGGCACAGCTGGGACAGCTGACCCCAACTGGCCAAAGGGCTATTCCATACCATACAATGTCATGCTCAGTATAGAAACTGGGGGAGAAGCTGGGAGGGGGCACAGCTGGGACTGCTGACCCCAACTGGCCAAAGGGCTATTCCATACCATACAATGTCATGCTCAGTATAGAAACTGGGGGGAGTTGGCCGGGGAGCAGCGACCGCTGCTCAGGGACAGGCTGGGTGTCGGTCGGCAGGTGGTGAGTAATTGCATTGTGCATCACTTGTTTTGTACATTCCTTTATCATTATTATTATTATTTTCTCTTCCTCTGCTGTCCTATTAAACTGTCTTTATCTCAACCCACGGGTTTTACACCCCCCCCCCCCTTCTCTCCCCCATCCCGCTTGGGGGGGATGGGGGGGGGAGGGTGAGCGAGCAGCTGTGTGGTGCTTAGCTGCCCACTGGGGTTAAACCATGACAGTTATTTAACTGCAAATATACCTACTCAGTTGCTGAAAACTCACAAAAGAATAATTTGATAGCAGCTCATTAAACCGGCACTTAAATCCACATTTTACATCACATCATTAATAACTGCAAAGAGTGACCAAATAAAACCATTCACAATAGCCGTTATGACTGAAGAATAAAACACAATTGGAAACTATTTTACCATAGCAATAAAAAAAGACAGAAAGGTTAAGTGACTTCTTGTTGCCTGCAGCCCTGAAATTTCCATTTTTTCCCCCTCCATCTTCCCAGCCAACAACATAAGCCACAAAAAGAGCAAGCCAGGAGGTAAGTATTTCCTGTAGAAGCCAGCCTATTCAAAAGAGCCTATAATGATTAGGCAGCCAGTTCTATGGGTGTGAAATGGAAGAAATAATTCACTTACAGCCTCTTGAAGATTATGTCAGAAGAATAGAAAGTGTGGACAAGGACTTCCAAAATGGAGCAGTCTCCTAATTCTTAACCTAAATTGGCTGCCATTAAGAAGTTATTTATCCAAGGCTAGCACACAACACCATACACCTTGCTTCATCTGAAAGTTAGTTTAAATTTCATTTCAGTTTTTATCTGATATTATGTAGGTAGTTTAAGATTACCTCTTTTTCCTCCGGATTCTTCTGCTCAGTGAAAAGACTCATGACTTTCAGTTATTACTGTTGTTATTCTACTTGCATTAAATGGTTTCCAGGCACTGCCTCTATAAGCAAGTTACATTTTTTTCAGTAACAAGTGCTTATAGTAAGTTATAGATTAAACTGGAAGACTTGTGCTGATTTTTTGTGTCTATGAATGCTGATATTTGTGTAATACACTATTTATATCTGACACAATATATTTACATTATTTATATGTACTATAATGTAACTAGGATTTTATTCCAATCTCTAGCTGGATATTATCAAGCTATTACGAACTGCAACTCTGAACACAAACATCAAATTTGTACCAATAATACTGTATTTTACATACATATTACCTTGCTAACAAAGAGATTTACTTGATACAATTTATGTAAGAGGGTTGGTGAGGAGTCAACCTGCAGATACATCTTTCTATCACCAACACCATCCTCATTTTTTCATCTAAATAGTGATCAGTCGAAAGATTGGCATATATGCTTTTCAGGGAAAAATGACTATTTCTCCACATAAATTTACACAATGGTGTTGATCTTATGCATAATAGAATATCTCGCATTTATATCTGACATGTCCATGTAGCATTTAGAACACTGTCATGGTAAAATTGCGTATTGCATAGCTTTATATGATTTGCGCAGAAATAGGAATAGCTGTTCCTTCTTGCGTAATAAAAAACATATGCTATGGATAACTACCTAAATTTGAGAACAGAGACCCAGCAACATCTTTCTGAAATAAAAGTCAAAAGCAGTATTACAGTTTCTCCTTCTATTTCCCATTCTAAAATTTAGTTGCCTGAATTTTGAATACTGAAATGTATATATGCAGTTTTGGTCTCTTTCACACTTCTTCAGCATTTTGAATATTGCATCATTCAGAAAAAAATACACTTCTGTCTGAATTTAAAGACATTACATATGAGCTGCCTTTTTTTTTTTTAACAATTCATTGATATGGATCTTCACCTATCTTTTTTTTAAACAGAAATCCAATTTTTATTGAAGGTATTTACATAACACTTCTCATACTCGAAGAATATGGATATTCTTTGATATGGATCTTCATTGATATGGATCTTCACCTATCTTTTTTTTAAACAGAAATCCAATTTTTATTGAAGGTATTTACATAACACTTCTCATACTCAAAGAAATCCCACTCTTTCTATCATTACATCAGAAGTACTCGATTGACCAAATCAGTCATGCGAAACTCTGCATCCTCAACAGCTTAAAAGCCAAGTACAGAAGGAGCTTATTAATAAATAAACCAGAAATAAGGGAATCAGATTTCTTTTATATTTCCCAGATTTCAATTTGTAAGTCTAATAGACAGGGTAAAAATAAGGTCAAATGAATTTAAAAAAAAAAAAAAAAATCACAAAAAAGAAAATCAATCCAGTAACAGGGGCTTCTACTTTTCATTTGTAATTTGACGTTTTTCATCAACATCTGGGCAATCTTCCAGAGAATTCTACCACATAAAGTTTCTCTTGAAATGCTTAGGCAAGTCACTATAACTTCAGATAATTAAATCTGTTGGATACTAAACAGCTGGACACAGTTACATGCTGCAATATTCTGGTCATCTTTGTCAAACAGAATCACATACTTCATGTCCAGCTTTACCACAACCATTTCCAGGAGACTGATCAAGTGAAAGAAAAAAAGAAAAAGGGCATCTACAAAACCTTGTAAACAGAAAAACAAATTACAGCTGAGATAGAAGCTAAACTCATTCATTTAATGTACTGAAGATGGGGGTATGACTTCATTCCAAAATTCTGACAGACACAGCAAGTGAAATTGCAGGCCCAGTAGCAAGCATTTTAAACAAAGCTGGTTAGATATTACCAAAGAACAGCAACCATAGTGCTGACATTAAAGACCAGAGGGAGGAGAGACAAGATCTGGATAATTACAGACCTTAACCTCGCCTCAGTAATATGCAAAGGTTTAGAACAAAGGTTTTTTAAAAAAAGGATAAATAAACAATATTGAAATAATGGGAAACTGTTTCATTGGACAGTATAAATGTACCAAACCATTTACATCAAATTTACCTAAAAAACAATTATCTACAGAAGGAAGTGTAGGTGTTCTCAGTATCTGGGCTTCGGTAATGTCCTTACTATAGTGTCACAATGGGAAATTAGTAAATAAGCCATTATAAAGGGATGGGATTTGGGCACTGAACAAGAAGCAGCAATGAACAGCGTTGAGAGGTGCTGCGATTACTGGGGAGACTTCTTAAGGATCAGAATGGGTGCATTTTATGACGCCACAAATTTAAGGTGTAACAATTGCATAAATTTAGACACTATCAATTCACAGAAGCAGCAGAAAAACATGCAGAATTAACTAGATGATCCTGGCTACTGGAAAAAATGGATCAAAACTCAACAGTATCTTAAAGATATTGTGCACTGGGATTAGCAACATGAAATTCTATACAATGGAAGCTCATCAGTTGATAATGACTGAATGAATAAGTAGGAGCACTGCTTCCTCAGAGAAAGTCTATGAGCCATTAATTACTTTCTCATGGATGCAGTACAAATGGCATTTTACTACATACCAAGTGAGGTGTTCCCAATAAAGTAGCATTAAGGTTATTTAGCCAGGCACTGGTGAAATCTCACCTAGAATATCCTACAGGCTTTTCTAATCATCCATGTTCAAGAGAGCTCCTTGTGGAAAAGGTACAGAGATGAACTATTAGAATGAGAGCAGAATACATAAGGTTGCCTTAATTAGTCTTGCAAAAGGGAGGATTGGTATCTATAAATATAATTCAAAGAGAATTCCAGGAAGGGAGATAGGGAGATGAGCTGCTTACATTAACCAATGTATCACCCAGAAAAAAAGTGAATATAAACTGGCCATTGATAAAGGTAGGCTATGAATTAGAAGATGCCTAGTCACTAAAATTATAACCAATTTTCCAGTGACACTGTGAACAAAACCCAAACTGTTTAAGATTAATCCTCATGTATTTTTGAAAGGAATTATAAAATATGGTGTTTACATTTAAAAAGCAATGATTTTGATGGCCAAGGTGATAAATTCCAGCCTTTTGCTCACAGGAAGTTAACCACATCCAAAGATATAACACCATTCCATCATCAAAGAATGCAAAGCAAGTGAAATAAGAGACAAAACTTTATTCTTGCTTTTTTTCAGTTCATTTCTTTGTATGAAACTGATCAGGATGGCCAAATCAAGAAAAACTGCAAATCTGAGCAATAATCATTTTATCATTCAAAATAGAATAATTAAAATAGCATTTTGAGATGAAGTTGTTTCTAAAAAGGCGTTTGACAACAATTTTTATTTTAATATGCAGTAATAAATCCACTAAAAAAATCCAAGGAAAGGTAGATACATTGGCCTGATCTGTCCTTACCACCATACAACCTTTGAACAGATTAGATAAAAAGAACAAAATGTCCAAGAAGCACCTTAGTGTGCCATCTTCATTTTATTGCAGTGATAAACTGTAACATTTTTCAAGCAACCACAAAGCTTATGCTAACTTACAAAAAAGAGGAAACATGTTACATCATAGGGCCATTTCTTTTAACACTATTTCAAAGAAACATTTTTAATCAAAAGCAACCTATAACCTACTTCTAAAGTCACAAAAAAATTCAGCCTAAACCACAATGTGATATGCTGCTAATTCAAACAAACCTCTGTCTTCTAAAAAAATAAAATAAAATCACAGAAGCTTATTCAGAAGTTTCTTAATATATAAGGAGCTTTTACAAGCCTCAGCTAAAACAAAACACCATTATTATATTCACCTTGAGACTCACATTGAGATTCTTAGAAGGTTTATGAGGTATTGCTAACCTAAAGGGAAATAAATTTCCCTTGGGAGCAACCCAGAAAAGCTTTATGGTTCAAGTTAGTAAAATCATTCACATAATCCCCATACCAGGATTTATTGGTTCCTCAAAAGTCATAAGTCTAGGTATAGCAAGAAAGGACAACAGGAAGCTCTTTTGTTCCTGCAACCACCACCATACCTTTGGAGTAGAAATGAATTCCTGTGCTTTTGCATGGTGAAAATCTGCCTGCAAACCATGTCCGTTTTTTTCCAGAACATAGTTGACTTCGATAGAAGTTACTTTCTTCACTAATCAGACAATGTCAGAGAAATTTTCAGACCACGCACGCATTTGATTCACGTGTTTTGTTAGTAAGAACTACGTACCCATGTGAAAAGCTAGGGAATCCACAAATAATTTAAACTTCTTTAGATGTTTCTTGACCCAGACCCCATGGAAATCAGGGTCACAGTAACTAAAGAAGGCTGTAGCACCAGAATTCCACATATCAGGTTAATCAAAGTTAATTAACAGGACTGGATCACTAGGCATTTCAATTCATAGGAACCAAGGGTAAGTTGTCTCTTTCTATGCCTCTCTCTTTCAGTAGGCAACTGGTAAATGCTTGAAAAATAGCCTTCATTAGAACTAAAAGCCATGGCTGATAACATTTAGAAAGAATAAAGCAGTACAATTTGAAATGTTAAGTCAATGTATGTTTTAAAAGCAAGCAGAGAGAGAGAAAATGGGACTCTAATTTTTCTTTCCATAATGTCAGAAGTCCTTTTTTATAACAAATTTTCTTTCCTATTCAGGTGGGTTCACAGCTACACTTCTACCACTTCCTATGTCTTTTAAGTTTGGATTCTGAGCTGCTAAAGTCCCAAAATAACCTAGTCATTCTTAGTTCAAACCGCCATCTGGAATTTCATGGTTAAAAATGATCCTACAGCTGCAAAACTGTAGATACATGCTACAGCTGACACAGAATTCAGGAAAGTTTGCCACAAAATTCATTTAACTGAGGAGGGAGGGGAAGGAGGGAGATGCAATGAGGTAAAATGAAACATGAGAATTATCCGCAGCAAAAGTGGTTCAGTTACAGCATTTAGACCATGTTCTGCAAAGCACTGCATGCATCAGTGATCTTTCAACATGTGAACAGACTCACTGAAATCAATGGGTTTCCACAGTAACACCCTATATTGTTACAAGTTTACTTTATATTTGATGCAAGTGAAGCATACTCTCTCTAACAAACTAAATTTTCCACTCGTATGTGATAAAATTATCATCTCAGAAAGGAGACATAAAAACTTGAGAATAATTCAGACCCATAATAACTTCCAGAGAAATAAGTGCTTTCTCCTACTCAAAGCTCATCACCGTGGTATGAAAGGTTTGGGGGTTTTTTTCTTTGTTTGTTTGTTTTATATATGCTTAATTATAGTCTGTTTTATTAATCCTCCACAAACATAGCTTTAACATTAAAAAAAATTTAAAATGGGATCAAGTTGTAGATTTCAACCATAAGGCCAGCAATAAAATCTGCCAGACAGAAAATTTTACACTACAAAGTGAATCGTGTACTCCTCGTCTTTTTCATTTCTCTCTTCATAATTAAACTAACCACAATAATAGGTGAGAATAATACTGGTACTTCTACTCCAGACTAAATAAGCAGTATGTGAAGAAGCAAGTAATTCAAAGTTCCAATAGACATTAGAGTGAATGAGCATGCAAAAAACTAAAACAACATACCTTTATCTTCAAGAAAAAAAAAATTATCTTGTAAGTTAAAAAAAAAAATTATGAAATTAAGTTTTTCAAAAAACCTGACCTTTAATATTTAACAAATCTTACAATATTGTGAAACATCATTCTAAGACCAGACTTTTATAGTAGTTTTATGAAGCTCAATCAATTTTTTCGGTGTGGATAAAGCACATCATGGTGCTCTTCCTCTTATTCCCATTCTCTTTTATCCTTGTTCAACATTGTTATAAAATTTCAACACTACTATCAGGAAGCATAAGAACCCTATAAGTTTTGAAGGGATTTCCCCACCCCATAAATCTGCTTAAACAGTATTTATATACATATGCATACATGCAAAAAAAGTAAAACGGAACAATTTATTTTGCCTTAACATACAAATATTAGTTTGAAATTTTGTATTATGCATTCTGTGATTGCCTAAAATAACTGAGGGACTCAGACCAATTCTACAGAAAACAAGGAATCCAAAAAAGTAAGAGAATATTATAATTTGAATTAGTGGGCATATAAATATTGCTAAAAAAATTTATCAGAAGGTGTAGATTTTAATGTTTATTCTATTGAAATAATATCTGAGATGTACCATGTATAAGATGCAAAACTATCTTGGTTTATTTAATTCTAGCATTTAAAATCACCCCTAAGAAAAGCTTGCCAGTTCACAAGGGAAATCCCAGACAAACATGGCAGGTTATTTACAAAAATTAATGTTAATTTTCTCTTATTTCCTCTAGTAGCAACATGTATACACTTTAGAGAGAACTCTGTATACAATGATGAACTAAGTTATTACATTTCAAAAATCAGAATGAAAATGTTAACAGTAACATTAAAGAACCTTCAAAATAACTAAATTATTGTAGTAGGCACTGTTCATTGTATTCTGTTTTGCCCTTTCTTTTTTTGCTCTACTTATTCTTTTTTACACTATCTGCTCTGTGGGAAAAACAGTAAGTCTGTGGTAAAGAAAGTAAGTTTCAACACAGCAATAACCACTGCGTGGAATCTCTGGTTTCAACCTTTGCCCCCTTTACAGCACCATGGCTATGTACACAATAACACATAGTCAAAGCCATTATACTCCAAACATGTATGAAATGCTACTGCTTAAAAAGAAATCTGATCTACATAATTTGAAGGAAAAAAGATGAGGTTTTATTTATTTTGCAAAATACATATTTTTCATTCTGAAAACAGGACTGTACTTTAAAAAAAAAAAATCAGGATTTTTTTTTTATCAGTACGTGACAAAAATTATTTGAAAATTACTTACTGATGTAGTATTCTTGCACAATGCTTGTGTAACCATATATGGCAGAATATCCAAAAATTATAATCATAACCACATCTCTGCTGTCCAGCTCTACTATGTGTGCTGAATGACCTTCCACAGCATATTGTTGGCCATGTACAAGTACTGCAGGAGTTCTGGTACTCCACGTTTGACTGTGTATGTTGAAAATCCACAGCTCATCAGTAACATTGCCATTATTTGTTTCAATTTTGCCTCCATACATGTAGATGTCTTCCTGTAAAAATTAGAAGGGAGAGAAGATAAAGCAAATAATGGATTACAGAAAGATAACATCTGAACTGCACACTTCTGTGCTGTGTAATATTTCATAACTGAATGATCTGATTTAAATCTTCACATTTAACTAATACTACATTAACCAGCTCAATATCAGACGCTAATCCCAGACAATGATATTTAAACTAAACCAACAATGATGATAAGGAGACTATTTCTCTGAAAAATAAACCCCACCATGAAAATGACACCAAAATGAATCTCAGCTGGATTACTTCAAGCAGAAAAACTTTAATTACATGGCTCTTCTAATTCATACTGCAGCATTCTACTAGAAAAAACTAAACAGAAAGGATATTATATTGTTTTCTTAAGCAACAGTTCACAGAACTAAAACGTGATTTTCCACGCACTCAGTCTATGGTTATTTCATTCAGCACGTGCACAAGAGAGCATATTCTCTCTTAATAGCAAAGTAATTTAGGTCCTGAAAAACTTCACAGTCATCAGAGCCCAAAGAATAGGGACAATGCGTGTATAGCATCCTCCTGGGCATATTTGCTAAAACCAAATTCCATAGGGGGTACTTTGAGTTCTTTTAAAGGGACGCAAAACAGATTTTCCAGTCTTCATGAACCACATACCTCAAACAGCAATACCATCTGTTTTGATAAGTTATGAATTATTTACTTAAATATTGACTGAAAGGAAATCCTACTAAATCTCTAACTTCATTTAGAGTAGCAAACCAAGGCATACAAAGTCACAGAACAAATTGCAGCTTGTTGGTTTCACAGACTGGCTCAAGGGTAGTTTATCCTGATAGAAAAAACTGCCTCTGGTTCTGAGAATGATACTTAGTCTTTGCTAGGACATACCAGAACCACATCCACTCTGCATCCCATCGGCATGGTGTTTGTACACTTGGCAGTTGCCTTCTGCATACTGCAATATAATATTCTAGGGTTCACCCTAAATTCAGTCTTACCTGGTTTAAAAAAAAAAAATAAAATAAAAAGGAAGCTGAAGGCTTAGCACATCTGGCAAAGTTTTGTTTGGCATGGAATACTAAGCCTCAGAAAAAGACACCAGAATATACAGAAACTACCTCATATAAGAAGTTTGGATCAACCATGTGGAAATTTCAGACTTATTGTACAAGGAGCTGATGGGATCTAAATCGAAATGTAAACTGCATGCTATTATCATCATACACATCAAGAAAGTTGAACTCAAACTGACAGGCATGTAAAATATAGATGATTAGTAGAATTACAGTCTATTTAGTCCAGCAAAACAAAGGCTTGAGTGGGTTATAATGCTGTCTATATACCTACAGTTGATGATAAACAACGGAGTCCAGGACCACACGAAAAACTTCCTCATCATTCAGAGAGATTAGTCAGTAAATGACTGACCAAACTGTCTGACCGGTCTTCAAGAGTACACTTGAAATTTATGCAAGATTTTAAACTCTATTTTCATTTGAAGCAGGTAAACATTTCTTGATTTGGAATTTAAAGTTGCTCCTATGCAGTGATACTCTGTTTTACTGATTAGTTTGGACTGGTGGTGTTTGAACAAAAGATGTTCACATCCTTCAATAGGAATTTGTAGTAGGATTAGAGATATATATATCTGAACCCATTCTTTTCCTATGAGATAAAACAACATTTCAAAGAGCTTGGTGAAGATCCACAAAAGCTGTAAGGAGTCTGTGCACTGATCCAAAGGAACGGCTTGTACAAATACTCTCCTTAAAAGGATTGTATATGGCTCATTCATTACACTGACACATTGATCTCAAAAGGCAAATCAGCATCGCTAACATAGAGGACTAATTTATTTATTTATTTATTTTTAAATGCAGGTAACATACTACAGCAGAAAGAGGGAGCTAATTCGGGATGTGGAGGTGCTGTATAACAGTGGGGGGGGGGGCGGGGAAGAAAAAAGGATTTCTGACACTGAGGAAAGACGCGACACAAAAAAAGGTGACCTAGAGAGCTGCATGAGCTTCAAAACGATTACTCAGACAGCTGACAATAAGAAAGTCCTCCTCACAGTTCTGCTTAAATGATTCAAAGTTCAGATAAAAGAACAGTTCCGTGAGGAGCAATCTTTATAAATGACACAGCAGATCCTGTACACAAGACTATTCACAGAGAAAAAGACAAGAAGGTCATGACAACTGCTTTATCAACCACAAAAACAGATTTAACTAAGCTTCGCTCAGGGCTATTTCTGAGATTAAGAAGCTCCTAATGCTGCTGGAAAACACTTTAAAAGTTAGTGATGATCAGCTGAACATGGAGAAAGAATGGCTCACAGACCAAAGTCAATAGAAGAAATACAAAATTAAAAAAAAAGTTACATGCATAGTTATACAGGACAAAAAAACAACATCCTAGGCACATAAAGGTGGACATTTATCTGGAAAGCCTAATCAGGAAGAGACTGTAGGAAGGATAGAAGTGCAAATGGTCCTAAGCAGCCTAAAGATTGTGAAAGAAAAGAAGGAATCCCCTTATAAGCTTATACTACTTTTATAACTTACTTATAAACTAAGTATAAATCAAGGTACATGCTAAAGGTGAGGCTTTCTGACAGACAAAATACACAAGATATAGAGCTTCAAGAGTGCTAGTACACAAAAACTGCTGACCTTTAAATGAATAAAGCATACAAGATATTTGTTCTAATAAGATAGCATACCACAAAGGGAATAAGATGAAAACAACAGCAACAAAAAAAAAAGTATAAAACTGAGAGTCCTTGTGAAATTAGTGAGCAAAAAGTGTCAAGAATCTGGCCCAGATGGAAGATGTTAAGAGTTGTACTCCTCAGACTGGAGGAGGGACAAGTCCAAGAGGCAGACTGTCCAAGGAACAGGTAACAAAACAAAAGACAGATAAGCACCAAGAAGATACAAGGCCTCCAACACACTCATATTTTAAAGTTTTGATACCACATGTCAAAAGCAACAGTTTTAATCACAGTGGCAGATAGTGAAGGTGAGTATTTACTCAATAAATTACTCTTGGTGATTTTAGATATATTACTTCCGTGGAAAACCTTAAGGAAAACAAGGTGTGTTCCACTAGGAAGGTGACACGGCCAACAGCCCAGATGAAGTGTCTCTACACCAATGCAGGCAGCATGGGCAACAAACAGGAGGAGTTGGAAGCTATCATGCTGCTAGAAAGCTATGACCTGATTGCCATTACTGAAACCTGGTGGGACGAATCCCATGACTGGAGTGTGGCTATTGATGGCTACAGGCTATTCAGAAGGGACAGGCGGGGAAGGAGGGGTGGAGGTGTTGCCCTCTGTATCAAGAAATGGATAGTGTGTGAAGAGTTGTCTCTGAACAATAGCCATGAGCAGGTCAAAAGCTTATGGGTAAGAATCAGAGACCGAGGCAACCAAAGGGAACCTTGTGGTTGGTGTCTACTACAGCCCGCCCGATCAAGGAGAGCCTACTGATGAAGCCTTCTTCCTCCAGCTACAGGAGGCATCACGCTCACAGGCTATTGTCCTGCTGGGGGACTTCAACCACCCTGACATCTGCTGGAAAAGTAGCACAGCAAGCTGTGGGCAATACAGGAGACTCCTGGAGTGCATTGAGGATAACTTCTTAATGAGGTAATAGACACCCTTACCCAAGGGGATGCGATACTGGACCTGATGGTCACCAATGCAAGTGAGCTCATCAGCAACATCAAGATTGGAGGCAGCCCAGGCTGCAGTGATCATGCATTGGTGGAGTTCACAGTCCTGAGGGATATGGGACAGGCAAGGAGTATAGTCAGGACCCTAAATTTTAGGAAAGCAAACTTCCAGCTCTTCAAGGAGTTAGTCAGAAGGACCCCCTGGGAAAATTCCCTCAGGGACAAGGGAGCAGAACAGAGCTGGCAGATCTTTAAGGATGCCTTCCATAAAGTGCAAGAGCTCTCAGTCCCCAGATGTAAGAAATCAGGCAAGGAAGGGAAGAGACCGGTACGGCTGAGTTGAGACACACTGGTCGAACTAAAGAGCATGAGGGAGCTGCACAGGCAGTGGAAGCAGGGACGGGTAACCCAGGAAGAGTATGGGGACACTGCCCGCTTGTGTAGGGATGGGGTCAGGAAGGCCAAGGCGCAGCTGGAGCTGAACTCGGCAAGAGATGCAAGGAATAACAAGAAGGGCTTCTACAGGTATGTCAGCCAGAAAAGGAAAGTTAAAGAAAGCTTACCTCCACTGGTGAACAAGAATGGTGACCTAGTATCAACAGATGAGGAAGAAGGCTGAGGTACTTAACTTCTTTGCTTCAGTCTTCTCTGGTAACTGCTCTCCTCATCCCTCCTAGGTCAATGGACAACATGTTGGGGACCAGGGGGGTAAAGCCCCTCCCACTGTAAGAGAAGATCAGGTTCATGACCACCTGAGGAACCTGAACATATATAAGTCTATGGAACCTGAAGAGGTGCATCCCAGAGTCCTGAGGGAATTGGCTGATGTAGTTGCCAACCACTCTCCATGATATCTGAAAAGTCGTGAAGTCCCTGGTGAGTGGAAAAAGGGAAACATTGCACCCATTTTTAAAAAGGGTAGAAAGGAGGACCTTGGGAACTACCAACCTGTCGGACACACCTCTGTGCCTGGGAAGAGCATGGAACAGATCCTCCTAGAAGCTATGCTAAGGCACATGGAGAACAGGGAGGTGATTCGAGACAGCCAGCATGGCTTCACCAAGGGCAAGTCCTGCCTCACCAACCTAGTGGCTTTCTACAAGGGAGTTACCACATCAGTGGACAAGGGAAAAGCAATGGATGTCATCTACCTGGACTTCTGTAAGGCCTTTGACACAGTCCCCCACAACATCCTTCTCTATAAATTGGAGAGATATGGATTTGATGGGTTGACTGGTGGATGAGGAATTGGTTGGATGGTCACATCCAGAGGGTAGCAGTCAATGGCTCAATGTCCAGATGGAGATCAGTGACGAGTCGTGTCCCTCAGGGGTCCATACTGGGACCAGTGCTGTTCAATATTTTCATCAATGACATTGACAGCGAGATTGAGTGCACCCTAAGCAAGTTTGCAGATGACACCAAGCTGAGTGGTGCAGCCGACATGCCAGAAGGACGGGATGCCATCCAGAGGGACCTGGACAAGCTGGAGAAGTGGGCCTGTGTGAACCTCATGAGGTTCAACAAGGCCAAGTGTAGGGTCCTACACCTGGGTCGGGGTAATCCTAGGTTTCAATACAGGCTGGGGGATGATGTGATGGAGAGCAGCCCTGCAGAGAAGGACTTGGGGGTACTGATGGACAAAAAGCTGGACATGAGCCAAAAATGTGCACTCACAGTCCAGAAGGCCAACTGTACCCTGGGCTGCATCAAAAGCAGCGTGGCCAGCAGGTCGAGGGAGGGGATTCTGCCCCTCTGCTCTGCTCTGGTGAGACCTCACCTGCAGCACTGCGGCCAGCTCTGGAGCCCTCAGCACAAGAAGGACATGAACCTGTTAGAGCGGGTCCAGAGGAGGGCCACAAAAATGATCTGAGGGCTGGAGCACCTCTCCTACGAGGACAGGCTGAGAGAGCTGGGGTTGTTCAGCCTGGAGAAGAGGAGGCTGCGGGGAGACCTTATAGCAGCCTTCCAGTACTTAAAGGGGGCCTACAGGAAAGACGGGGCCAGACTTTTTAGCAAGGCCTGTTGTGACAGGACAAGGAGCAACAGTTTTAAACTAAGGGAGGGCAGATTTAGACTGGATTTAAGAAAGAAATTTTTTACAATGAGGGTGGTGAGGCACTGGAACAGGTTGCCCAGAGAGGTGGTAAATGCCCCATCCCTGGAAACATTCAAGGTCAGGTTGGATGGGGCTCTGAGCAACCTGATCTAGTTAAAGATGCCCCTGCTCTTGCAGGGGGGTTGGACTAGATGACTTTTAAAGGTCCCTTCCAATCCAAAGCATTCTATGATTCTGTGATTCTACTTCACATTAATGAAGTTATCTAAGAAGCTACATAAACTTTTAAAAACCTTGTGTTTTTTCAACAAAAATTTCATATAAATATTACCATATGCAAATTGAAGTATATAAAACTACACTGTATATTGAACTTGTAATTCAGAGTTCCTGATCAGTAGGGAATTCCAGTAAAAATGAGAAATTTCTTGCTGTAAACTGAGCAGGTAGGCAGCTTGCTCATTCATGACATTCCCATCTACAGATCATGTCAGTTGGTTTCTTGGAAACTGTTCAGGTGTAAGCCAACAAAACAGCTAGTATAGCTCCTGTTACTTTCAATGGAACCAAAACTTTCTAACAGATGTTTCCATTTTGTCAAATCAGCTTTTTTCCCCTGAGAAAATTATTTTGGTAGAAATTTTTGATGAACCATAATGATAAAGAAAGATGACAAAAGCTATATGATCTGTAAATATTTGTGCATATTGGGCAGAGACGATGAGAACAGAAGGCAGGAATCATAAGACCAAAGCCAGGATTTGAACAAAACAGTTAAATCACATTTCTCAAGATAAGAAGAAAATAATAATTTTATTTAGTATTTCTCTTACAGAGTAATGACTGACACACACATTTCAACTAGCCAAAATGGAAATAGGAAAAACTCAAATACAGGAGAAGAACTCAAAGTAAACTGTCACAATTTGGAAAGCCTGCTGGAGGAATTAAGACCATTTAAGGCAGTAAAATTCCTCTTGATTTCATCACCTTATTGATATCATCAGCATCTTCGGAGAAAGTGTTTTTTTTAAATAACCAAATAATTCAAATCAAATTAAATGCCTGGTGGGAGAGGGTAAAAAAGAGGGAGCAAGACTCTTCTCAGTATTATCCAGTGATCAGAAAACAGGTGATGGGCACAAAATGGATTACAAGAAATCCAATTTAAATATAAGAAAAAACACTTCTTTTTACAGTGAGGATGGTCAAAGACTGGAACCGGTTGCTCAGAGACGTTGTGGAATTGAATATCCTTGGAGATATTCAAAACCCAAGTGGAAGAAATCTAGAGCAACTTGCTGTAGTTGACCCCGCTTTGAGTGGAGGCTGGTCAAGATGATCTCCAGAGGTCCTTTCCAACCTCAACTATTCTTTGTGATCCCATGAAAACAAATTTTTAATACAGCCACATCTCTGGAGAACCTCTTCTTATTTAATTTTCTATTACAAACAATAACAAAAATAATCCATTGGATGATCATGAACAATATCCAAATTGTAAAAGTAAAAATATTTTTCTTAAAAAAAACCCACACACACAAAACCAGAAACTTTGAAAAGTCATTTACTTTGTGTGTCTAAACAGATGACAGGAAAAACACAGACTTCTGGTAAAAAAACGGCAATTGGCTTAGCAGTCTGAACTTTATAATTTGAGGGCAAAATTCTTTAAGAAGCCGGAAAGAGAATAAAATCTTTCAATGTGCATTTATCCTTAGAGTTAGAGTAATGAAGAAAGTCAGGATCTACATGAAAGCACTGATTTCCGTAAATTCATAAAAGGCTCCAAATCCAAAAATAAATCCTCCTTTAAGTGAGTAGTCATAAATTAACATGGTGATGTGTGCATTCGAAGCTTCACAAAAACTGACAAAGTAACCCACAGAATTTCCACAAAATAGGTAAATGAATATTTATTTTTAATAGAGATAAAAAGAAAAAAATGCAAAAATGGCCAGTGATCCAGTATGCTTTACTTCAGCTGTCTCGCGTTCCTGATTTCCAAGGCTGTGTACTTGGCAATTCCTGAAAAATCATGCCCCAACAGTATCACCTGGCCTTTGCGTAGTAGTTTTAACAAGACTTCAAATCGCTTCACAAAGGAGCATTTTACAGTGAAAACGGAAACAGAGCAAGGAGTCTGATAAGTCCCAGTCAACAAACTATACAGCAGACCAGAGTAACTCTTCTACATACTTCACATTGAATCTTGAACAGACGGCCAAAATCATTAGTTCCTTTGACCTTGAACAGGCTCTCTTCCCTACACCACATCTCAGTGTTAATATTGATTTTATATTTCATATAAATGCAGTAATTCAAGACTTTTCTAAAACTTACATTTTCATTCTTTTAGACTTTGCAATTTTTCTTTTTTCCTAAAAGAACAATACTTACCAGCTACTTTGACTGTACCTGGGAATGCTACACTGTTATGCAAATCCTGCCTGCATTCCAAAATAATCTTATCTGGTAGTTACCACAAAAAAAAAGTGTAAAGGAAATGCATAAGGGCGTAATTTATAATCCATTTCTAATGAATTGGAAGTAAATTAATCTTGTTAAAATAACCACATAATTTTCATTTTGTATTTCTTAACCGTATCATGGCTGCATGGAAAAGTTTATCTCTCGGAAACAAGTTTTCTGCCTTAATACAAAAGTCCAAACCATTCCTGAAACTTTGGCCAAAGAAATGCCACTCACAAACCACATGAAGAACAGTCATTCTCCATTTTCTTGAAACAAGACCATCAATCTGTTTTCCTCCCTTAGACTGTTCCCATGCATTAGTATACAAATTAACTTGATGTAAACTAGCCAGACTCAAAAGTTCATCAGAAATTTTGCTCTCTATGCTTACCTGAAATTTCGAAAAGTTTAGACAAATCTGTACAACATTAAGAAATTTCTGGAATTTTTTTTCAAGCAAAATGTAAGTAAGACTCAAAAAAGAGTCCTCTGGCAATAACTCATCCATCACAAGCCTGTTTTCTGCATTCAATACATGCCAGCTGGTTTAGGACTGTCTAATACCTCTTCTTCCTTTTCCCAGACCATTACCTCCTTCAATATGGTAACAACATCAAGAGCATTCTTTTATGTGTTATATCAAAAGAAAAAAAAGAATAATCAACATCTCTACTTGATCCCATAATCCTCCCATTAGATCCGGACTGACAGACTGGAAAGCAGTCTTTACTTAACTCTTCCTCCTGCAGCCTTCTTTATTATTCTTAGCTTATTGTGGAACTATATCCTTACTGCACAAGACCCTGCTAAGTTACACGAGGAGCATACTATAACCTAAGCTTCCCAACAGGACCAAATTCAAGTTCAAGACAGTACGTACTGCAGCAATTTGTATGTCAGGAGGTTAGCCTAATCAAGAGTGCTGTCGCTTTGTTTCTTCATTATTTCCACAGTTTTCCACATTGTTGCTGGCCACACTTAAAGGTATTAATTCACTGAAGGATTCAATTAAGTTGGTTCCTATATATCTTAAAAGCCAGTAACTTTTTTCCTGGACTACAGTGGCATTCAAAATATAAGACAGGAAAATAAGGTAGCATGCTTTTGGCAAAAAAAAGCCAAAATTTGAAATTTACTTGTTTGAGTGAACATTCCTACATTTACAGAAAACTAGGCTGAAGAAAAGCACGCAAATAAAACTATGTGAACAGAGCTTTAAAACTGCTGAAGGTATAAGCTGGAATTTTAGCAGAGATGTCGGTCTGATCTTTTGTACATTTAATATTTGGATTAAACATACTGGAGGAAGGAATAAGTAATGGAGACTGCATAGAAAAGTATTAACTAGGCATCTGCTTTTAGATCTGCTAGACATAAAAGTCAATCATGCTTAGACTTTGACTTTCAAACCAATTGGAATATAATGTTGAAACAAGGAATGAAAAATATCGCACTTTTACACAAAAGAATCAATCTCTTGATGAGTAAGGTCCACTTACTTGAAGAGGAACTCTGAATAGGCTTTTATCTAGACTACATGCAAAAAGTGTATGAGAGCTCATCTGACCTACTTCTCATACTTCTGAGGTCTGCAAATCAGAATTAGAAAGCAAGTTGTGCATAAGATGTAATTTAAAGTCATAAAATAATAAAGCTATCCAACTTGGTGGTACAACCTGATAATAATGATTAATAGAATAGTTAGAAAAGACTTTTAGATTCCTAGTGCGGTTCCAAATTATACTACAATAGCCAACAAATATAGGCATATAAAAAATAACAAAAAAACAATTGATGAAATATTTTTGTCTTGCTCATATTAAAGCAGAAAAAGTTTTTACTCTTTTTTTGTTTTGTTAACACTAGATTTTGATTAGACTAATTAAAAAATACCAGAAGAGATACACAGACTCAACATCAATATCAGTTAATTTGGAAAAGGAATCAAAACAATTACCGTTTTTTAATAAAGCTTTAAAATTGGAAGTAACATTCATAAAACTCAAATGAGTCAAATTAAATTTGACTACATATAAAATGGTCCATATACTGGAAAACATCTCTACTATTACTACCATGTTAGCCTGCCTGTTTGCTTCATTCCTATTGCCAATCTCAAAGGAAACAAATCTCAATGCCCAGTCATCCTTTCAATGTCTTGGGACTACTAGCAACAGTTTAATTACAAGGTCGAATTCTGTGATACAACCACAAGCTCACTACCAAGTAAACTCCCAGCAGTGACCATATACAACACCCTTTCTACTTTATTCCAGGGATCTAGTATTTTTTCATTTACTGCCTAATTCCCTATCTAGTCACCATTTAGCAAAGCTATATGTACCTACTTTAAAAACCTCACAAGCCATTTCCTCAAGTCTCTTTATAATCCTATTTCTTACATGAATTATTTCAAAGTATGTTGACATTTTTCAGTATCAAGATGCCAGGAACTATATATAATCTCTGAGATACATAGTAGAACCAATTGCTAACAGATATAGGTAGCACCTTTCCAATAACCAGTCTGAAGAGGCACTGAAGGTAATACTATCTAACAGTTTAGTTGGTCTAAAAGCAAGAATACTTTTATACTCTCTCCTCTATAAATGCATAAAACGTCTTAGTCACTTGTTATAACTATACATCAGTGGGAGTCTTCTGATCTTTTTTTTCTTCAGAATAAAGAAGTACAGCACTTCAATTTTAACTAAAGAAGCTTTCTGAGGGAAATGGGCACAGTAACTTATTTCATTCTCCACAGAGTCAATTATATAGCTTCAATTTACCTTGCACCACAATCAGGCAATACTAGCTCTGTACTCTCACTCCAGTCTAGCGCTAGACTTTGAAATCTCAGGAGCTCAAGTCAAAAACTTAATCTAATTTCTTCTCTGTGGATATTTTTTCTCTCAGCTGTAAAGGAAATGTTACACAATGACTAGTACACAGCTCAAAACACAGCTCAAAGCTGCCATCTCTAGGTATTATGTTCTACTACTCTTCACACTAAGTTATTTTTCTGTTTTTCAAGAGACTGAACGTCTGAAAGGAAAAATATCAAAAGTTTATCCTAACAGGTTAATTTAAGAACTTATTTCAAAAGGATGTACTTTTTCACTTGAAATTTCTTCAGCTTATGTGATCAGCTCCTTTTGGCCCATGCAATTTTTGACATTTGACATAATCACTAGTACAAGCAACATATTAGTTAATTATTTTACATGAGTGGTGCTTTGTTCATTATTAGTGAATTCTAGTTACTAATTAACATGTGCCTGTGACAACAGCAACAGCTTCTTCACTACACACTTGCTTGTAGCTGTCATTAATATTAACAAGAGTTGCATTTCCTCACTGAGATCCAAAAAGATCTCTGAATTAACACAGGTCTATTATATTTAATATTTGCTAGTAAAAGTATCTCTAAAATGGTTACCCTTTAGTCTGGAATATCTCAAGAAAATATTAGCACTGTCAAATAAAAAGGTTAAATGATATTTTAAGCCTTTATTCTGAACTGCTAAATGATACATTACTTGAATGTTTCCCAACTAAAAGGTCCACATTCTACAAGAACTGTAATAACCAAAGATACCGGTCAGAAAGATCTGACCTTTCAAAGAACAGATAATACATTAGTAACGTATCAGGGAACTGACGAGAAGAAAAGCAATTTTTTACTTTATGTTGGAGCATGCACAGAATCTAGTTCATATTACTACTGAAAAACACCTCTATGATATTAACTGTGCCAGGGACAGATTCAACATCTCTGGAAGAGCAACAGATGCCAGGAACACACGCAAAAAAAAATGCACCCACTCCTACAACCCTGCTTAACTTCAAAAGGAGCACTATATAAAAGGAAGACCGATCATAAAAAGAAAGTAAAAGGTACAACTAAAAGGATAAAATCTGTAATGACAATATGAAGACATTTTAAGGATATCTGTTCAGATCACAGGAATGCTTCCTATTTAAAAAAAAAAAATCCATTACAAATAACAAAATAAATAAAGCTTAACTTAACACAAGGATAATGGAGACTGTTAGAAGAAACAGTATACTTCAAAATAAAGGTCCAAACACTCCAGCAGATTAAAATGCAGAGACATATAAAGGCAAGCCATGAACCAGTTTAATGAGCTGCCTACAAAAGTATAAAGTACTAATACATCATTTTTCAAATGCACTAGAAATACAGCCAACTAGATAATTTGTGGTGCCAACAGTCAGCCTGAAGGAGTATTCTGAGGAGATAAAGCCATAGCAATAAAATGAAGTTCATTTTCCCATATGAGTTCTTCATGGTAGACTTTACAGATATTTCCACAGCAGAAATTAATACAGAAGGTTATAGTAAAAAAAACTACAACTGACAAAATAATCAGCAACAAGTCACCAGGATCAGTTCTGAAGGATTTTAAGAACAAAACAGCTGACCCCCATCTGTAGCGTGTAACTCCCTCCTTAAAAATGTGTCAGTACCAAGAGACTGAAAAGCAATAGGCAGAAAGGACAGAATGCAGTGAACACATGGATAAGACAGAGAGACTGAGCGAAAGTCTAACAACTTTTGAAAACAGAAGTTATATCTTGCAAATCATTGGATTTTCCTGAACGAATCCAAGGTCTGGTTGATAGTTACCTGGAATTTCCAAAAGATGCTTGATAATGTTCTTCATGCCTTAAGGAAACTATGCTGCTCTGGGGTGAGCAAGGCAGATAATACAAGGGTAAATAATTTGATAAACAAAAGTTCAGGGAAAAAAATGCTCACTTCTTAAGTGAATAGAGGTCTTTAGTGGTGTCCCACAGAGATCTATAATTGGGATTTGTTTGTTCAAGTTACTCAAAACAATCTGGCACAGGGATGAATGGAAACATGACAATGTTTTTTTGACAATAATGCATTACTCAAAATAGCTGAGGCAATGGTCAAAAGCAAAGAATTGCAGAAGAATCTCATAATACTGAATGTGCAATACAAGGACAAATAAAAGGGTAAATAAAAGTTCACATAGATAAGCATGAAGTGATGCATGTGAATAGAAAACAATTTTAAGTCTGTTCATACGACAGTGGGTTTTGAATTGACTAGAATGAGATCTTGTGGTTATAACTGATAGTTCTGTAAAAATACCAGTTCAAAGCCAACAGCAGATTTTCAAAAAGCTAAAATACTGTTAAGAATTAATAGGAAAAAGTTAGACCGTTATTTCTATGACATCAATCTCTAAGGTACCAATACACTAAAGACTGTGATTCCTCCTATCTCAGAAGGGATATAACAGAATTAGAAGAGGTAGAGGCAACAACACAATGTTACCTAAGGTATGAAATAGCTTCCTTCTAGAGGATTATTAAAAATGCAAGGAATTGTCAGCATGAAAAAGAAATTATAGAGAGAGAATATGATGGACTTACAGAAAATCACGAGTGGTACAGAGAAAATAAACGGAAAATAGTATAAAAAGTAGGGATTATCAAAATTAAACCAGCTAGTACCAGTTTCCCAAAAGGTGGGTTTTCTTCACAAAATACACTGGAATTCTTAGGCACAGGATGGTATCAATGCTGAAATAAATATATGGTCTGAAAGTTTGGAAAAAAACATAAAATATGGATTCATAATCTTTCTACAAAAATACTATCCTATCTTAGAAAATCCCAGCTACAGACTAGAACAGTATGCTGAGGAAGCTTCTGTATGTTCTTGTCATTTTTTTCTTATATTCTTCCCTAGGTATTCGCTGTTACCCATTATTCAAGACATGTTACCAGGCTAGATGAACAGTCTGGTCTGACTTGATACAATTTTTTTGTTCTTCCCTACTGGAGGTGTCTTATGCAAAAAAATGAAAACTTGGGATACAAAGTCCGTATTTCTCTGTCACAGTTAACAAGTTTGCCATCATCGTACAAGGCTAAATTATGCATTGCATTCACTTTTGGTCCTTTATATTTTGGAGACACGACTAACACTAGCCAAAAGTTAATGAACTAACAAAAGCCAATTTTTAGGTCTTTTAATGAAGACCAAATATTTTGTCTCTATATTCTATCTGTACAAAGAATCCTTTCTTTCTCTTTTTTTTCTTTAGTGAAATAAACCTTTAAAAGTGCTTTCAATAAAGCAGCATGCAGACTACCTGATAGCAGTAGAAGCAAAACTGCCAGTAGTTCATACTTATTTGAACTTACAGTAAAACGACACTATAGAACAACAGTTTGTATTTTAATACTGGTCTGGTTCTTTACTAAGAATAATAAAACAAATAAAAGTTTATTTCTTACTGTCATGGCCTTTAGGTCATTAACAGACATTAAAGGCCCTGATCAGCCTCACCCGGGGCTCAGCCATGGACCCTCAGTCCCTGACTGCTTGTGATCCTGTCTCCTGGATGGACCTGGACCTGCGCTGCAGGTAGCTTGTCTCCTGAATAATAGACCCCTCAGGCACACATTGTAGCCTTCTCTCCAGTCCTGTCTCTGGCCCTGTCTCCTTTTGCTCCTGAGTGGACTCCCTGGATAGTCCCTGGACCTGGGTCATTGCTTGCCATGTCTGGGGCTGTCAAAGGACCCTGCTACCAGCACCCGGCTCAGCCTGCTGGGCTCAGTCCCTGGGGATGGTGCCTGGTCAGTGAGGGCGCTGCCCACACTGGAGTCACCCTTGTCTCCCAGCTCGCCTTCCCTTACCACCGTTCCAATTATATTAGCCCTCTTTTATGGGTGGGTTTAGCTTTGCAGGTTTATGGTCAGCTAATAAGTGACTTAGATGCATTGCACAATTTTTTGAAAAAGATTGTGCCATAGATCTAAGTACTGAAGAAGACACTAATACAAAATGCTTAGGGACTTGAAATTAAATTATCCTCAAAAATCTATGTTCATGATAAATCATTTTAAGATTGCGAACAGCACACACAAAGAAATTAATTAAATAGGATGCTGAAGAGTCCAAACCTGATATAAAGCAAGAGTGTGTCCGTATCTCTGGAGTGGCCCTTTGGATACAGGTACTACGTTCCATATACTGCTTTCCAAATTGTAGCTAGAAGAGAAATAGAAAAGTAAACATTTTCTACCTGCAGAGAAATAGGGACTTTTGTATGTTTGAACTAACTTCTGTTTGGCAAAGTGTGCACACTTGATCAGTCACACTTGCTTATCTGATATGTTAATTTGTTAGCAGCAGTAACACGATCACTTTTAACTGTTACAAGTGTACTAACTAGTGATAGTGTACTAAATGCTCATCAATGAAAACAGAAGCAGCTCTTTCAGGGACCCATCAACAATCTCAGAAAATAGGACTGTAATAAAAATCACCAGACTTACAAGAAAGTTATGAAACTAGATTGCTAAGCTCACTGTTATCAGTCACAGCAAAAAACCCCTCACTAACCTGCTTATGCCACAATCTTTTGCACTACTTTGAAAACTTATTGTTGAGCTCCCTCTCAGCTGTATGGTTGATTTTAATTTCCATTAAATTTTAATTAACAATTAATCCATTAATGGATTAAAACATGAGATGAAAGAGAGGTAAAAAATAAGACGACAGAGATAGAAAAGGAAATCCCCAAAGATTATGGGATTTGTTTTGGATTATTGCAAAGGTGTGGAAGAAAACAAGAGGTAGGCAAAAATAAGAGTAAAACTGCTAACAAACGTATCCTAATACTTGCATTTACCACATTTAGGGCCTGTACATATACACAAGTCACCATACAAACTGTCATAAATATGAAGAAGTGAAATATGGATGACCTGCCTAACCCCACTGGCAGGGCACCAACAGGCTAAGTGCATGCATTAAATACAAATCTCCTACAATTATAAATTAATGTAAATAATGCAAATAGCATTCTAGATGTTACTATCTGAAAATATCAGCACATGGATTTTACTGTCTTATCACTACAAACATTTTTATGCTTTGCAGCAAAGTATAGCAACAGTTTTCACAAAAAAATGAAGAAATTACTCATTAGTATCACATATAGATCAATATTACCCATATTTTAACTTTTTTTAACCATAAGAAAATTATAAGCAGAAAATAACACTGTTAATAAGGAATCTAAAAACATACAAAACTTTCAGTTAAATTGCAGGATAGAGGCTACCTCCCTGGTAAGATCAAGTTTTCCCTAAATCACATCAGAAGGGATATGACAAAGGAGAAGTCACTTACTTCAACACCATTTGGAATGAACTGTAGTTAAAAGCATATCCACCAATCACCCACATAAACTTCCCATGTAGGACTGCCTTATGGGAAGCCCGGCCCACAGAAGGGCTGAATGGCTTTACATTTGGTAGAATCCAGTAAGACTCCGTGGAAGGGACGTTCAAAGAACAATCTGGACCTGTTTTGTAAACAAATGTGCAATTTGTACAATCTGTTAGACAGGGATGTTAAAGCCAATAAAGCAGAAACAGGGGAGGCTTAATTACAGATGTTAGCATTGCTCATTCTGATAAAATACAGTATACACTTTTATGTTTAACAGATGCTCAATGAAAAAATTTGATGACAAGGGACGTCAGTCAAACTGAAAGTGTTAGATTAGCTCAAATAATGATATATTTCTGCATTCTTCTCAGAAAACTGTATGTACTGTATGAGTCACAAATTGAAAGAAAGGTGTAATGCATCATATTTTTAGATGCTGTACAGGCCTAAAATGTGTAGCACAGTATACACTGCATGTTACCTCTGGAGAAAAGCTATACTGCATTTGAACTAACCAGAGTAAGCTTATATCAAAGCAAATAATGTTACAGTAAATTCAGTTACAATATAGATTATACTACATTAAATCTCAGGAATCAAAATTTGCCCTTGTGACAATGCCATTCTGCGTTGTCTTTCAAGAGCAAAATACACTATCAAGTGCTTTATAAAAAGAATTATTTGAACATTTAATTTTTATAAAATTTTATAGATCATTCTACAAAGCTACCAAAACCCACAACTATATATTATTTTGGAACATATTTTAGCCAATTATTTTTGCTAAATAAAGAAAAGTCAGCAAAATGAGTCATTTTCAAATTATATTATTATTAAAATCATGAATAGCAGAAATATTTATTTCCCATTTGTTCTGTAATAACCAAAACGTGATCTCTTCATCATTAGTTTATGCTCTAGATGTTGGAATACCTTTAAAATCTTGTTATTTAAAACCGGAATATATTCAGAACTTTGCTAAAAAAAAAAGACTATGCACTATTTGCCTCTTGTCAGTGACTCTACATCATCACTGACTGGCTTTGCTTCTAGATGGGGAACACTGAATTTTTAGGACACCAATGTGTTCCACTTTAAGCATTATCAATCATGGAATTGAAATCATCATCAGTGATGGCATACAGATATTGTATGACAGCTAGATTATTTCTGTAATTTGATGCTGATACTATAAGCAATGTTATGTCCCTCTCAGCCTTAACTGGGGTAAATCCTTCCCTCAAGCTACTGGACATTATGAAAAACCAAAGCTGTTGAAGTCACACTGGCCATAACCTTCTTTGGAAACTCAGTGATAACATGCTAAAAAAACAAACAAACAAACAACCCACCACAACCAAAAAAAACCACAAACAAACAACACCCAAAAAGCAAAAACCAAATACATAGGAAAAAAAAAAAAAAAAAAAAACCAAACCACCCCACTAGTCTGCATCCCAGATGTCACACATGACATCAACTCTTTAAAAAGGTTCCAGGGAAGATCTGGAAAACTACTGGCCTCCTATGCTTCTGTTTCTACCAGACAAATCAGCAGAAACTATAAGAATGGACACAATTAGTCAATAGAGAGATAATTGCCATCTACTCATAAAAATCAGTGTAGTTTTTGTAAAGAGAAGGCCTGTCTTCCAAGCCTATTAAAGTTCTTTGAAGATATCAAGATGGGGTGATCCAATTGATATACTGACATGGAATTTCACAAGGCTTTTAACAAAATTCCTCACCAAAGACTTTTAAAGGAAACTTGATTGTTGTAGCAAGAGAATGAAGGCTTTTGCATGGCTAAATAATTGACTGTAAGATATAGTAAGAAACAGTAGACAGGAGTAAATGGCCACTTTTTAAAGGGAGGGAGGTCACCTGTGGAGTCCCACAAGGATTTCTGCCGGTACCCAAGATATTCAACATACACATTAATGATCCTGAAAGAGGATGAGCAGTCAAGAACGTCTGCTGATAAAGGCAACTACTGGAGGGCAGAAAGAGTAAGATCGGGTTTGAAGAACTACAGAACAAGTTCTTCCCTGACCACGTGACTGAGCAACAAAGTTACACATGAAATTCGACATCGGTAAATCTAAAACTGTCTAAGCTATGTTCTAGCTTGACTAAAAAGAAAATAGTCTCTTAACTAACCATCACTAGTCAGTAGTAAAGTCTTATCTTAAAATAACTCATGAAAATATCACCTCAGCACTCAGCAATGGTCAAAAAAGCAAATCACACGTTAGGAACAGAAAATGCTGTTACCCTACAGTATAAATCAGTGGTTTGCCTACACTTAGAAAACTGTGTGCCCTACTCAAAAAGAAGATAGATTAGAGCTGGAGACTGTTTACAGAACACTAATAAGGATGTTCAAAGGAATTGAATGGATTCTGCAACTGGAAATACTGAGTTGGCTAGGGCTTTTTCACTTGGAAAAAAAGAAAATTTGGAAGTGAATGATGAATGTCTATAAGTGATAAGTGAATAAGGTGGATATGAAGAGTCTACAGTCTCTTGGAATATAAGAACCAAGTTTTATCAAATGCAGCTTGAAGCAGCCATGTTCAAAACAAACAAGAGGAGATAGTTCTTTATGCAAAAAGTATCAGACCACCTTGGCAAGGAACTCCGACAAACGATACTCTGGATGCAAAGGTTTACACTGAGTCAAGGAGAGACTGGACAAACATTTAGAAGAGAGACCTGCTGAAGCTGACTAAATAAACTAAATAAGTAATTTACATCAAGTTCATAATTTTAAAACATATTATCCTGGGGGGGGGGGGATTTATATTTTTCCAACGTGTATTATCATTTTTTGGGCCACTTGTTACAATTAATTCTTATACACCATGACCAGGCAAATAATCTGTACCTAACCAGTTGTCAACTTTTCCTAGTACCCTATAGAAGAATGATGTCCACTTGTATCCAAATTACCCTCCATTCATTAAATGATGGAGACACTCAATTCCCATTGTTCATTATACCTTCCACCCAGAAAAGATTAATGGTGTTTGAATGAGGTCTAATGAGAGTATGAACAATTCAGTATATTATTTCTTAAGCATTAATAATAGATACTGTAATAGAATTGTAACCTCAGCAAGATTCTGATTTGGTAAATCACTGCAGGAAACACTTAATTTGAATCTAAAAGTGCTTAAAAATAAACAACTGATTAAATATTCTTTGATCAGGGAAGAGCGTAGAATTATGAAAACGGTGCCTCCAGTCAGAAAATTAAAACACATTCATGTCTTTTACTACAGCTACCATTCTTGCACAGAAATGTAGTGGTCAACAGTGTCCCCTAGTGGCAAATAATGAATAAAACACGCAAACTACTCGCATGCCAATTGATTTGAGATTTTCATATCTGGAGGCAGGGAACCGCAAGAATTCATACAGTAAATCCAAAATATATTTAGATGACATTGACTGTATTAAAATTAGGACAAAATTTTTGTATAAAAAGTTAACAACGAAAAAATCTTAACAATCTTAATAAAAATCTAACAATACAAAAATCTTAACAATACTGTTAACCAGATCAGTGACTGAAAGAATGTCGCAGATAACTTTTACAGCCTCAGTGCTTCATTGCTGGTCTACACTGAACAGGAAAGGTGAGATAGAGCGGAGAAACACCATGTACCCAGGTCTTGTTCTGGCATGGAGGAAGGACACATTCTAAGGAGACACACCTGAACTCAGGACCTTGAAAGCAGCAGGTTTTCTTCAAAGAACCCATCAATACCCCGTGCATGGCACGCACATGCATTAAAGTGACATCAGTTGACATTGCCACCAGAAGAGGCACCCCTGGCTACTTACTCTTTAGCTATCATCGCTACTGGCACCAGTTTTCACATGGCTGTACCATGAACCAGATGAGGGAATGCATCCAGGTTAAAACTTGCTTTTATTTTTAGCCAGGCTAGCTTTTAATCTGGATGTGTTCCCTTATGTGGTTCACCTTGCCCACATACACATGGTTGTGACAATGCAAGTAAGACTGCGTGGCCAGGACTGCCTCTTCAGTCAAAGTGTAAAACATTCATGGGGATATCACAGCATGTATCAATCAGTACAAAAATGGAATATGTAATTGAAAAAAACCCAAAGCAATAGAATAATACTGACTTCTACTGAAACATCATTTGAAGAGCAAATGCTTTCGTGTGGCTATTGCCTTATAAAGGCAAGGTAAATGTAGGACTTATAAATATCATTTACACGTTTTCCTACTTAAATACATATACCATGAAGCACCACCATTATATCAGCAAAAATACATTTTCTCTTCAGAAACATCACATTCACTAAATACATGCCTTTTGTGCAACAGAGAGCACTATAGCTGCAGAACAAAGATAACGAAAAATATGTTTTATTATTTTCTATGCAAATATTATTTTTCTCCATTTATTTAAAATTGGATTTCTTTCTGATCTTCCTAATGTGTCACTCAATCCACTGGGGGGGGAGGGGGGGAAGCTTTAAAAACAGAAAACAACTTTATAAACCGGAATTGGAAGTCAATTATGCTATCCTCAAAGGTAGGAAAAAATTCTATAGGTCTAAAAAAGCGATTTGCCCACAGAACACAAGAGAAGGAATCTAATTTCTCTCTATTGAGGATTTTCATGAACTGCCAAAGTAACAATCTGTTCCAGTAGTTCAAGTCATAAGATCAATTTCCACCTAATGAGAAAACATCATCTACTGTCTTTAACCCTAATCTTTTCCTTTGGGATCACAGGAAAAAATCAAAAGTATTGATGTGTTGTATATAAATGTCACAGTCCTGTTTTTCATACAATCTAATCAAAGCATTTAAATAAAGTATTTGTTGTTATTTATTCTGTATTTATTTGATATCTGATCATTTGAATTGAGAATTATTGCTTTAACATAATTTTTCAACCGCCACAAATACAAACCAAATATTACTATTCTCAAGTACTCAATAAAATCTTCGTATGATAATGAATTTGAGATTATGAAAAATATTTTTGAGAAGAGAGAATATATCTGAATATATTTTCAATAAAAATTCTATTGGAAGTTTTACCAAGCAGTAAATCACCTCTCTTACAGGAAAGTGATGAGATAGTAACTACATAAAAATACAAAGTTGCTCTGTAAATGAAAATATAAATGTTGTTCAAGAATGGCTCACCAGCATTCTAATAGTAGGTGTACTCATGTTCCTACACTGTCACTGCACAGCTCCTCAACATCCATACGGGATGTAATTATTTCCCCCCTCCTGCAAATAGTCTTGCTCCAAATGAGACTTAATGGTAGGCAGAGAGATCCTGGATAGGTCTCCAGCTAAAGCAGCATGGTAGCAAGCTGTGCCAGGACTCAGCCTCCTCTGTGAATGAACTAGTCAGAAATCCTAATGCACACAAGCTGATGCAGTTCTTGAAATGCTATCTGGCTGCTATCATTCAGTCCCATTTCTTTCCTCAGCCAGGAAGAGTGGACCACCCAAGGGCAATCTGGCCTTGGGGAATCTGCAGGGTAAGTCTGAGCAGGCAAGCCAAAAGGGCTGCACTGCCTGCCACTGGTGTGTACTGCTCAGCAGCACCCTTTAACTGTTTGACTTCAGGTCTCAAACTCAAGATCAACTAGGTTGGTACAGAATAATAAGGCCTGATGCCACGGCAGTCTTTACTGGAAGCACACTGCAGGGAAAGCCTTCCTAGTCTTTCGTGACTGAGCACAAGTATACTCTTTGGTAGACTCTGCATGAGATTTGTTGTCTTAATATTAAACAAATAAATGTTTTGCTTCTTACTCTCTAAAAGAAACAGGGACTTTTCAGATTAGCAGTAGCTGACAGTACCCATTGGATTAGAGATTTTGAGACTCCATGCTAATGCCAGCAGGGTATCAAGCTCTAATATCTCTGATAACAACTCTTAGAAAACTTCACAGCTCCAATAGTCAAAAGCCTCCTTCCAATTTTCAAACTAGATGTATTGATGGGCAGTTTACCCCAATTATTCTCCTACCAGTGTTGGTATCACTGGACTTAAAGAGCTAGTCTGTCTTTTAAGTCTCTACACTCCACACGAGTTTAGAAAGAGCAGCACTATTCCCTCCCAGCCTCCATTTTACCAGTTTAAACAAACCATGCTCTGTTAGTATCTTCCATAGCCCTGATCATCCTGATGGTTCTCCCTCTGAGTCTGTTTCAATTTGTATTCATAAAAATGTAGTAACAAAAATGAAATATAGTACTAATTTTTTCATATATTTAACTGTAGATTCTGTGACTGATCATCCTACTAGTGCACTTGACACTTTACAGCCTATAGTTTGCAGAGTATATAAAATTAAGAATATGAATTTGCTCATATTCTAATTGAGCTAGACAAGCAAGTTTTCTCCTATGTCACCTTCCACACTTCAATCCAAGATTATAAAACAAATTCTTAATACTCTTAAATCCCTAAATGTATGAATTTACAATTTATACTGAAGTAATTACATCCCACACATTACTCTAACCCTTTTTTGCAGGATATTCTGGTCCTCTTTCACATTTAAGGTAACTCCCACCTTTGTATTACCAGATTTCATTAGCAGTCTTATGAGTAGATTATAAAATTTATATAATAAGATCAGTCCCAAGATCAGTCTTTAAGTAATACTGATATCTTTCCATCCTAAGTTACTTGTTCAGCACACCCACTCACATTTCACAATTAACAAGCTGTGTTCCCCTTACTGTTCCCTTATGTATTCTCTGACTTCTTCAGTTTCAATGATTTTCTATCATCAAATGTTGAGGTTCAGATAAATATATTGCATTTTCTTGTCACTTTTCTTACAAATTATTTCAGTATGAACTACACCGATAAATCCATATTTCAACTGTTTCACTATGCCATCATACTATATGCTTAATTATTTCTTTCCTCAAATTATGGTCTAGATCTTTACTCACTGCTGAAATCAAGCTAACAAGTTTTGAGCTGCCTGAATCATTTTCTTCCTATTCTTAAATAAAGGTGCTACAGATAATGAGCTAAATTTAGTATCTTCCCTTATCAGGGAGATCAGCACTATCTATCCCCTTCATGTGTTCAGGATATAGTATTGTGTTTGTTCATTAGTTTAACCAAGTGTTTGCATGTTCTAACTTGCTACCTTTATGTGCATGCATTTTAAATAAATATTTAGAAGGTCATAGATTTATTTTAAGTGGATTACATTTTTCATTAAAACTCACAAATTGTAGGGGACTCCCTTCCTGAATCTCAGCCTAATTGCACATACAGAGCATTATCAACCATTTTAATGCAGCTGACCATTTATTGAAATGAATCCAATAAATTCTATGAAACCTGCTTTCACTAATCGTCAGATGACACCACAAAAGTATTTAAAACTGAAGTTGGCTCTTCATTTAACTGCGATGTTTTTTTTTTTGCGATAAGGATACTTAATTTTCTCACACAGAATTTTCAGACACTAAATTTCTAATTATGATAGCTATATTTTGTTTACAAATTGCACAAAGTCCTCCAAGGATGCTTGACAGATTATTAAATTCAATCTGAACATAAAACTGAAGAACGTGTTGCCAGTATATATGAAATAACCATTCATGTGAAGTCAATTCCTTCCTATGATTCTGTATATGCAAAATTTCCTTAGACAACTCTCTTTTCTATGACACACATAATGAAAGTTACAAATATGGAGGGCAGAAATTGGATTTTAACTTAAAATTGGGGGAGGAAAGCATTACTTGGGTTTGTGGTTTTATGTGCATATATAGTGTTAATGCACATATATTTAACACGACATCTCCCAGACTGTAAAACTCTAGTTTCTTCTGACTGAGTTGATACTTGGCCAGGAGAAAACCTGAAAAGTAAAATCACAGGGATTTATCACAGGGCATAACAGTTATAAGACACCTGCTTCTATTTTTTTTTCCTTCCAAAAACAGGTTTGTCTAAAGCAAATGTTACATCATAGGTCCTTCTCTCTGAAAATACTTACTCATGTGCTTTCTGTTCAAGAACACTGAGGCACAACAGGCCAAAATCTCAGATTTCAGAACTCTCAGCGTTTGGTGCAAGCTCTTTCCAGCGCTGCATTTCAACTGCCACTGCCAGAGCTCACATCTCAAACCTTCTCCATCGGTTTCAATAAATCACCACCACACAAGCAGAGCTTTGCTAAGCTCAGCATTGAGGAATAAGGCAGGCCAAACAAAGAAGTATGACCTCAAAGCCTTCCCCTGAAGCAGTCAGAATGAATTCAACTCTAGTTAGTCCTTTCAGAATAATCTAAGTCGAGTATAGACACACATTGACATAGTAGTTCTGGCCATACTCAAGATGCTGTTAGAATAAACGCCATAGTAATGAGCAAGGCAAAATACTGAATTTTACAGTGTCATAGCACTCCTTTTACACTTTCATTGTTTACTTTTCTCCTTACATAAAGGCTCATTTTTCCCTAGAGAGATGTTATAAAATTCAAGCTGCCTGAACTGGTAATAGATTTATTTCAAAGTTAATTAGTTTAATTTCACAATCTGGTCTTCTGCTGCATCTCTATCTGCTAGGAGCAGATCTGTAGGGAGAAACAACTGACTATACACATTCCAGAATTTTTATTGGTGTTTTAACTTTGGACTAGATCTGATCCCTAGGACTGAGTGCCCATTTGTGGCTGGTGTGCATTATGTGCAACCCTGGAGCTCATCTTCTGGTGTAGTTTCATCTAAAAGGAATGCAGTTCCTGCGTCTTCAAACCACCTCATGATGCAAGCCAAGACACAGTACATGTGGAGGATCAGATTTGCTTCAAAGGTACCCTACTGATCCTCTTAAAGACTAATGTAAACACATCCTGTAATTCCTCCCTATTTGATCTCTTCACTTGCAGTACTGATGTTCAATGATCAAAGTACCAATAAAGTTTCTCTTAAATTCAATAGAGTCTTCAACTCTTTTTTCCTTTCTGCACCCAGTGCAAAAGGTACTGGCACCAAGAGCATCCCCACATCACACTGGATCAGGGAGATATTGTGCCTGTGCAGGAGCTCTCAGCGAGGACTCCCACTAAGTGTTAGAGTCAACACTAACTCCTTAATCTTCCCATCACAGGATTGTTTCCTAGTAAGCATATTAGTTCTGAGGCATGACTTGAGTTCTCGCTGGTATTTACACTCCTCCCTAAAGTGCCGGTCCCCAAACTGGGCACTATAATCCAATGTTATCTCCCAAATGCTTATCTCAGAGAAAGGGTCACTTGCTCTCTACTCAAAATTCCTCATATGAAAATTATTACCTTCAGTGATTTGCAAGTCTTTTAACAATATTTAAGACAGCCTTTCGTTTGCCAATAGAGCCTGCAGTCTTTGTTCCTAGATCATTTTACATTAAGTGGTATTAAGACAATTTTCTAAGTTATGACTTTGAACTGGATGATTTATAGCTCTTTAAAATGAAACTATCTTCCTTTATTTACCACACAGTGAATCTTATTAACTTACCTGAAAATTTTAATCAGGAAGAATTTTATGTAATTAACGAGATCTTTTGTAAAAATGTTGTTTAACATCAGGCAAAAACTGATCACTGGAAAATTCTCCAACAAATCACTCTGCTACTGCATATTTTACAGGTAGGTATATTTTGAATTCCTTCTGTAAAACAGTTTTTAACCCATTTAATATGTAGCAAGCTAGTTATTTCCTTTACATGGTATTAAATCAAGTTCCTTGAAGAAATCAAAGAACATCTCTATCAACAAGACCTGTAATATTACTTTTAAAAAGCATACAACACATTCATAGTAGTTAGCAATATTTTCAACACATCCAAAGATAGTCCATTTAACCCTTTTAAAAATGTGGAACAGTTTACAATCCTTCCTGTCATCCTGAATTTTTAATCCTGTTACAGAAGTTAACTGTTTTGAAATCTTCTCTGCTCACTTACAGCCTGAGACAGTCCAAGACACAGTGTTCCTTGTATCAAAGAGAATTTGCTGGCTGTAAACACATATGTGGCAAAAGGTAACATCTTTTATAAACTATCTTTTCAACTTCTTGAACAGGTCAAATAGTGCAAAAGCCACCACTTTTGTCTCAGCCAAGTCCCCATTTCTTTTTTATCTGTGCCTAGCAAAGAAAAAGAGACCAAGTCAGTAGTTTTAAGACATCTTTTTTTCCTCCCTGAGTTACATCCACAGCCTGTATCAGCAGGCATCAACACATTCTGCTTTAGAATATCAAGACAGATTAGCCAGTAATGGGACAGCATAATATGATGCAGTACTCATAAAAGGAATCACTCCTCAGGAAAAACCTCAGCCTCCTGAATATTTTAAATCAACCAGATTTCAAGTAAATACTGTATGTACTTCTGAGACCAACCATCTCAGAAATATTTATCATTATTAAATATCATTAGCATTTTTGTTAAATTATTTGCTTTCCAAGCCTAAAAGTTTTTATTGTAATGGATAATTGAAAACATCTACAACATCCTTCTTCCACAAAACGTACCTAATAACAAGAGGACCCTACTTTTACTCAAAACAATTATCCCAAAGAATACAGTGTTCTCTTTTCTCAGAAGACATTTTCTTCAGAGACGCTCCTTCCACAGCATCCACAAGATGTCACCATTGTAAAAGAAACCATGGATTTTATTGTACATCTCAATCAATGCAGTCCAATGAATTTTTTAATATAGCAACTGAACATACTCAAAAAAAAAATGTGAAAAAAAAACCCATAAAATTCTCTTCAAAGACATAGAAATCAAGACCCTACTTTAGCCAGTTGGTTTGAATTACCAAACACAAGAAAAATTGACAGACAGCAAGAGCAGTAAGATAAGTAGAAACATTTATGGTTCCAGCATTGCAAAGAAACCTACACAGAAGATACTGTCAGTGTAGAAACTATAAAGAGAGTATATAGATGCAAATAAATAAATAAATCAACAGAGCAGCAAAAAGTCTCCCAGAGAGCTTAAGGAAAGTTTGGTATTGTTTTGTATTTAATAAGGAAAAACAATTATGTATACAAGCCAGCTCACCTGGCACAGAATAAAAAAAATAATTGAAAATTACATAGGTTTGGTGAAAACCCAAGGAACAACTAAGCAAATTATCTCTATATAATCCTACTCACTGTAGGAAGAATAGGAAGCTAGTAGGCACAGAAATGCTAGATAAAAAGAAAGTACTAACAGTGAAAGTTAGAATTTTAATTTTATTTCATGCTAAAAACTTCTAATGAAGATTATAGCACTGTTAAATGAAGTTGTAGCCTAAAAAGTGTTTCCAAAGATTTCTATTTTTTCCTCATTTTGTACACAGTGACCCGAAATTGCAAGGAATCAATGCACAAATAAAAGGGCGATATTCTTGCTGCAAGTTCTATTCACAACTTCCTTACAGAGATTGAGCTTTCCGGATCTTTTTTTGTGCACTACGATCACAAAAGGTTCTGGAGGACTCGGTAACAAGTCTGCACTGTTTCCATTCAATGACCATACTGCTAACGCACTTCCTTCTGTGGGTGCACTGACTGCCTTTTAATGAACAACTTCATTAATTATTAAGAAGAGAAATGTATTAAAATCTCATGGTCTCTTTGGTCTCATAGATGCAACAGCTAATAGGAGTAAAAAGGTCATTTCCTCTAACCTGCAAAAAGAAACAGCAATAAAACAAAAGTAGAGGCAGGCTGTAATGGGAAGAGGGCATATCACCTAAGTAATGTGGAGGTATTTTAATATTTCTTTTAAGAGAAGAATGGCAATTTCAGTGCATAGCAAGCTAATCCAATTGAGACTTTTAATAGGAATGGTAAAGGATAAAAAGAAAAAAAATTACAAACACCTAGCATAATTACAGTAAGTGAATTAAACGTTTAGGATCTTAAATAATTGACCTTTAATAAGAAACAGTTATTGATGGTACTGAGAGTAAAACTACAGCACGTGCTTACAGTACATCCATTACTCCACAGTATGTGTCCACATACAAATTCTTGCACCATCGCATCAAAACTGCTTACCTTCCTTTTTCATTGAGAGACTATACAAATAACATACAACTAAAAACCAGACAGTGAATACTTACTTCATGAAGCACTAAAAATATGATGTGACAGTGTGAAAGGGGGGAAGAAAATCAAATCTCTCTAGACTTTAAAAAAAATTAATAGAATAGGAAATTGGGCTATGGAGGAACTTAGTCTCCAGAATTGCTCACAACTCTTGAGTAATTACTGCTATTATTTTTTTCAAATTAATGATACAAAAAGAAGAATGCGCACCACAAGAAATTTTAGGTCAGGTATTTCCATAGCATCTTCACACAGAAGATATCAAAGCTGTGAGCCTTTTATGTCATTAAAGTGCACACATGTAGGTCCACATGAAAATTTACTCCAGAAATTATTTTTTCATTTATACTTATTCTTTAAAGATGCTAATTTGCATATTAGAAAGGATGCATTAAGAGCAGTTCTTTAAGATGAATTTGATTCCAAATAACAAAACCTTACCTTGCCAGCTATCATTGCAAACACACAGCTTCTCGCCTGTCAAATCACAGTACCCATGATCTGGACTGCCACAGTTGGCTTTACAATATGGAATATCACAGGCTTCTCCTTTCCAGTACTTGTCACACTCACAGTACACCCGGCTTGGTACAGACACACTGGTTGTACACTTTCCATGTTCTGAGCAGTTATTAGGACAAGAATTAATTCTGAAAGAAATATGTAAAATAAGGGAAATGACAAGCCAAGAGTTGATGACAGTGGTTTTACCTGATAGTATTCCAACAGTATTTGTTAGACAAAGCACTTTTTTTCCTGAAAAATTTCTACGTACTGATAAAACACAAGTTTAACTATGATTTCAGCTCACTTGCCTATAAAAAGGTGTTCATCCGGGCTTACACACAAAGTCTTTGATGCAGTCAGGATCACAAACATCTTGTACTTTACCAAGAAGTACTGACATTAAGCAGAAGGACAGGCCCTGCCTGGACAGATCACCATCTATTTTTTCCCTGTGTTCCAAGTATAAGCACTCTAGTCAGTCCCTTCAAATGCTTATTATCTCTAGGAACATCCACACTGGAAGTGACTGTGAGAAGTAACCCGTAAACTCTCCATCATACAGTTAAAGGGTTTTCCTGAGTGGCCTTGGTCCATGCCATAAAATTGTATGACTAACACCCAAGGGGAATAAAATTGGAAAAACCAAGAGAGGAAAAATACAAGATGGCCAATATCCTGAAACTACATAGAGGCAGCACTTCATGCTTTGACACCTTAAGAATAGAGCCACTTTAACCTTGCCTCCTTTACTTCGCAGTCAGAGATGCAAAGAGAGGAAAGATTAGGCTGGAAGAAGTCTGTGACTGTTATGGGAGTTAGCATTTCTGTGATACACACTACTAAACACTGAGATCACAGGCAACTGGACTGCAAAATTATGCAAACTGGTTCCAGAAATGCAGGCAATTCCTTGGAGATGAGGAGGGATGGAGGACATTGAAGTATGTGGGTCCAAGAATCTCCATGAACAGAATATGAATCTCAGGTAGTATGTGCCTGATGAAGTCCAAAAAGTATTTGAAACCTTTTTGATGACTCACAGCAAAGGACTGAGTTGAAACTCAGAGTAAACTGTTACTACTTGCTCTTACCAAAGGAAGAAAGAACTGAAAGAGTTAGGGTCTTTGGCCAAATGTAGCTGTGGTAGGACAGTCAGGAGGCGTGTTTTCATTTCCTAAAGACTCACACCTCAGAGGACTGATTCTGTTACACTACAGAAGAAAAAAAAAAAACACTTCTGAACTGCAAATGTCCTGGGGGTTTTGCCTAGTACCCACATGGCATTAAAACCATCGATAGCATTAACTGCTGTATACCACAGCTGTGAGGAACCTCTCCTCCTGACTTCACAGAGAGAGTGTTCTGCAGGAAGGTGAACAGTTAAGTCTTTCCAGCACTAGAGATACCAGTTTAAAAGTAGACATATTCCCACTCCAATGGGTTTGTTAAGGATTCAAACAGAATGGAAAAACTGTATTGGCAGAGTTGAAAGCAGGTTGCCTGGCTCCAAAGGAACACAAAATTTACTCAGAGAGTTCTGGAGTAACTATTGCTGTTTGCAACTGGCATGGCATTTTAGTCACAGATGCAGTGCTTCTGTCTTCCCCAAAATAAAGGAAAACGAGTTGCCTGTCAAAGATGAAGCCAAAGATGAAGCCAAAGATTGCTTTGGGTTACCAAATCAAGGAAGAAAGAGGGTAACAGAAGCAGAGTGCAACAGATCAGTGAGAGAAAAAAGTTAATGCAGCCATAAAAAGCAATTGTAGGTACTTTTAGCATAAAAAGAGTTACTGTTGGCTCACTAAAAAAAAAAGTATTTTAAAAGCATCCATTGCAATAGAAGAAACAGAAGAACAGAGTACATAAAATTTAGTGAGCTATATATGTAATGGAATTAAAAACTGGCAGTTTTTTCAGTTATTTTAAATCTTCCAAAAAATTAGGTAATGATATGTAGCATGCACAACATTACCAAGTCATAAAAGAATGCAGAGCACATACACTCATTTCTTAAGAATGCCATCTCATATTGCCATTTGCTCCCAAGACAAACAAAAAAAGTGCAATAAAAGCTTCAGGGATAATGGAAAAATGTATCTAATTACAGTAGAGAAGTCTGCCAGGTGATTGCATTTTACTGATGTCAACTGACAAAAAGTAAAAATACCCAGTCTTCTAGACTGCCATTTCCAATACAACTTATTTAGTGAGGTTTCCCAAACTCTGAATTTATTATCTGGTAAGAGGTAGGCAAACTGCTGCAAATTACAGAAACAATCTTTCCATAGACAGTTTAACAAAGACCTCTGCCAAGAGTAAAACTATGGTCAGAAGCACAAATAGGAATTTTAAATTAATAAAGAATAGGACAAAAATATTACATGTACTTCCACATTTGAAGTGCAGTGCTGGCCACCACATCCCAAAAATTTGTATTTCAGAATCTGAAGGAATTGAAAGAAAGGAACAGGAGTATCTTCAATCATTGGAAAACTATCACATTCTTCACATGAAGAAACAGGTCCAACAGGACCAAGCACTCCCCTCTTGAACTAAAGCATCCAGTATAAAGAGACACCGCGTCACGTGTCACAAGCACATCCCAAATGAGACAAAAGCTGCAATCAACAGCTGGTGCATATTAGAAGGAAAAGGCTGTATCTTTAAAGCTGCTGACACAGAGAAGCAGACTGGAGCATAGTTATACCAGACTAGACTTTGCCATCAGAAGAGACAGACAGTTCAGATAAGAACTATGAAGGCAGAATGTAGACTGAGATGGAGAATAGGGAGGGGAAAGTACCTGAAAAGTAGAGAAGAAATGGAATAAAACCCTCGTGGCTGGCACAAAAATAAAAGTAGGACTTTGGTGAAGGTGTCAAAAGCCATAAACCTACATTCAGCAAGGAAAATCATGCAAGACCCAATCAGCAAGATGATCCTAGTTCAAGAGAAAGGAATTGACATGACAGCAGATATAATCTCCCTTCTATTCCATATGACAACTACATGTGCTGGATAAATACTGGAAGGGATACATTCCAGTTGCATATGGCATAGGAAAAAACATACCCTGGAATGGCCATGCGGCTTCACTCAGAACAATATACTTTATCTCATTTTCTTTTTTTTTTTTTTTAAACTAGTACCTTAATGACAACTCGTTACAACCCCAGCTCCCTGGTTCTAGAAACCGAACACAAAGCATAACTCTTACGCTGTTAATAAAATCAATAGATAAACACTTTCCCTGGGTTCCCCCATTCTCCCAAAAGAAGTGATACACTAATTAAGAAAGTAATTACTTATTAAGAAATACTTACGAGTAAAAAATGTTAAATCCCGTTAGGTTATAAGCAGCATCACTAAAAAAGTGTAGCAATGCATAGCCAGATGTAGTAACTACTTCAGGAACAGTTTCATTTCCACGCACTTCAGGGACTATTAGACCACTGGAAAAGAAAATAAGAATAATGTTTTTAATCAGTCTTTGGTAGAGTAAAGGGGCGGGGGGGGGGAAAGGCTATTCTGGTTGTTAATTATATAGACAAGATAACTCATAAATCTTATGTCAACACTTCTTTTTAAAAAACAAATAATGAAATGCATATAAAACTTGTCCATGCAAGGTAAGGTAGGGTTTTCCAGCAAAACAAAACAAAAAACCTCCTCCCTCACACAGTAATGAAAACTTTCACATCAGATTATTCTGAGGGTACATGCACTGTCAGTATAATTTCAGATATATATATCTCCTTCAGACAGGTGCTTAACACTCACTGCCTTTCAGCACAAATTCTATTTCCACGTAACATTTGCACCTTTAGAAGTTTATCTTATTAAAGAATTTCAAACCTGGCAAGTATGATAATTAAGCAATTTCCATGAAAAGGTAATTTTCAATGGAAAATAAAATACTCTAAAACATCAGAAAGATGTTAAGATGTCAGTCTTAAATAAAGACTGAAGTAGGAAAAACAAGCAATGTATTAAAATACTGAGAAAAAGGATCACCTGCATAAAACAGTACCACATCACAAATATAAATTAAAAGTTATAGGCATCCTAAGGAAAACACTAACAATCAATAAACTGAAAGACATTTGAATTAAAGAACACAGAAAGAGGAACCTCCTCTTTCCACCTCCTCTATTCATGCTACAAGTCAGGCTCCTGAATAATAGCTAGACACATTTAACAAATACAACTTTGGGGAGGGGAAAAAAAACCCAACCCAAGCAATTATGTAACAACTCAGGAGAATTAGGAGAGAAGGTGGTGTGATTGCTGTAGTTGGGCAGGAAAGAGGGATGACCTGAGCTTTGTTCCCTTAGGAGAAAGCACTATCATTTATGCAATTAGTATTTATTAAACTTCAGCAGCATAATCAGTATTTCATAACAGAAAATGAAGTACAATTTCTGCCCCACAAAGCATGTGTGTATATATGCACAAACAGTTTCTGTTTTGTTGGAGGATTTTTTTGTTTGGTTGGTTTTTTCATATAGCTTTGCACTCCATGGATATCCCAAGATAAAACTTTTACTGACTTCAAAGGATTAGGATCCTGTGCTTTCTCTCTAGTAAACTATAGCCCACTTGCATAGAATATTCTTTCTGGAATGTTTCCAAAAATTTTAACGGAAGGGTAGGAATAAACCAACTGAAACATTTTGGTAAAGTCCAGGAAGAGAGAAAACAAGCGTTAAAATTCGTATGCCCTGCTTTTTCTCTCTTGGACACATAGGAAATGCAGTGCATGGACCTAATTCTCTACCTCAACGGTTTATTGTCATTTGAAAGGCAAATAATTAGTCTTTATTCAATATTAGTTGTTATGCTTGTTGTTTGTTGTTGTTGGGTTTATGTTTACTTCTAAATCTTGCTACAAAAAGTAATACTATGATTCTAGACAACAAATATTAACCTGAAAAAAGATTTAGCTCTGTAACAATTCTCATAAGCTAATGATAACATAACAAAAAGGAAAGAAATTCCATCACTTCAGTTGATAGCAAATTTGAGGTCTCCTCCAAGACTTTGAAGAATTTGATAATTTTACCCACTATGACTTCGTCACAATGATACCCAGCTGAGCAATCTAAGGAAACACGTTACAAAATTAGTGCTTTAGATAGCCATTGTATCAAATGCCCTGAACAAGTCTCTTCATTCTTCCTACAGAAATGTAGAAGCCATTTAGTGGCCATTCTTCATAACTTACACATAGTGCAACTTTGCCTGAGTCACGGATTGCAATTCTCCCTTAAGCAGGATCAGATACTGACACTATTGGCCAGTGCCACATTTAATGCACATTAAAACTCAGGAGTCACTATTGGAAGCCTACTGGAAAATACATTTCTGATTGCCTGCCTATGAGCATTAACACTCCATGCAATTTCAGCATTAAGTACGAGCCACATAAATGGATTCATGCTATGACCACCTAACCAAAAAAGTAGTGTTTTGTAATTTATTCTAATATAACTTTACATACATGGTCCCATGATATTAACAAAAGAAAGCAAGCTATTTAAGAAATTAAAGCCTCTAATGTTATTTTTTCCCCACAGACTAAAAAAGTCCACACATGACTACTTGGACTAAAAGGCTAATAAATACACTCACCTAAATACAGCTATTAAAGGTGCATATATTGAATCTCCATCATATACATACATATGGTCCCAACTACATTCTGTGGCAAAGTGATTAAATCTTAATCTTAGTATTGCATTTGGGCTGAAAAAAAAAAAAAAAAGAGAACATGGATGTAAAACATTATTTACAGAAGTACTGAGCTCATAACATAAAAAACTTACAACAAAATTGATCATGCCAGCATAAGTCTATTAAAACATTTTGAGTACTAACTAAATATTTCAGCGTTAAATAACAAAATTCAGGGCAAGCAAACATTTCACTTTATATTAGAAAAAATTAAAAATAACATCTTCAGTCCAAGTCTAATAATCCCTAAAGTTAACAAGAGACTTAGGTTTACCAGGTTTTATCAGTATTCAGAACCATGAGTTTAGAGCAATTAAAATAACCCATTTGAATTTACTAGCTTTACTTTACAGTGTCAGGACTATGGGGTTTAAAGAGTCTTTCAAGACAAAATCACCTACACATCCTCATTCCAGTATTACACTGGTTATCGAAAATAAAAATCTTAAAACACAAATTTAAAATAGCAAGCAATATTAATGCAAGATTTTTTTTCTTTCTTCCTTCTCCCCAACCTGACACCTGGGAGTCAGATTTCACCAGTTTTTGGTAGAGATCCAGATGGGGACGGTAAGATTTCTGAAAGGGGAATTTTCTTATGCAACAAAATTAGTAGACTCCTAAATATATTCCATGCAACATACTGATGATTTTCTTTTATTTCTTTTCCCTGCCCCGTCCCCCCCCGACAGGCTCAAGTGCAGTTTGTCAGTTTGGAAAACATATGCGCTTTTTGTTTTTCATGAGAGATCATTTGGAGAGAGCTCTTTGTTCATTTTTTAAGAGAGAGTATTTTATACATATGTGACTTCCTTGCATGTTGACATTTTGCACTATGTTACTGGGTTGCATTACTCTTCCACATACTGTGCAGCATATTGTTTCCTCCAGCTACCCACTCTACCATCTCCTGCAAAGAGGAGGAACAGAGTGAAGACCAACTTCAAAGCAGAGTTTGCATACAGTCCTGAGGCATGTTTCCACTTTAGCATAGTGTAGTGCAGTGCAAATATTCCTGAGCTAGCTTGGGTAAAAAGAGGTCTATCTATGTCAGAAAGATATTCAGCTATAGCCTAGTCACCTACATATTGAAGCTTCCACTTAAACGATTTTGCAAACTACCCATAACTTCATTGCTGTTGTGTTTAAATTACTATCTGCATATAAGCAGACCAAAATTAGGTCAGACAGATCATTACTGAACTGCAGTGACAGAGCAGACATCTAAGGTAAGTGAGATTATGACAATATGGAAATACGGAAGGGGTAATTTCCTTCTAGAACATTTGTACTCAGACCTAGCTAAATTCTTCAACAAAATCCTGACCCATAGCCTGGAGGAAAAAAGGCCCACTGAAATTTAACAAATTTGTGCCTTTAACAGTTAGCCATACTAATGCATATGTGTCTATTTCGTTGTGCATGTCTGTGTGTTTCTGTGCTGCATAAACTGAAAAATTAGCAACAGACATGAGACATCTAAACTGTATAAACTGTGGGACAATATGATTTTAAAATTAAGTACATGAGGAAGACTAGAACGCAAAAGAAAATACTTTATAAAAGCACTAACTTTTGAGCAACATGTAACTGAATAATTATCATTAGACTGGAAGCATTCTGTACTTGAAGCCATTCCTGATTTATCACTGATATGAGTTAAATAAGATAAATAAGATAATGAGTTAAATAATAGGATTCTGTAACCACATTTGGAAATTACGTAAAGGTACTCAAACAGGCAATAAATTTATCACAGGGTTTTAAGAGCTTGCAGCACTGGCCAAATTCCAATGTCAGCCTAACTTTTGCCAGCAATTTGATGGGAATGGAATTTGGCCAGCTCTGAGCAATCCTGAAAATCCTACTTCAACTTTTTTTTTTTACCTTTATAACATTTAAACAAAAACAAAACAAACAAAAAACCAAAATTGTTTATATTGTATTCAGATGCAGTTTCTACTTGAGGAGTTCTTTAGATCTCTAGAATACACAGTACCAAACTGCCAGAAAATTTAAGCTATGAAAATAAATACTTACTATCCTTCAATTAACCATGTACATTTAGTTTTATATTTATAATTTATTGGTCCATCTGTTAAATATCCAGAAGGTTCTGTTAACCTACAAGAGAAAAAACAGTGCTGTAATAAACCAGAGAGAACACAACAGAACACATATCATCAACATTCCAATAGATTCTTTCTGGATGGAAAGAAAATTGGGGGTGAGGGAACGAGTCAATCCTCTCTTCATATTTCTTGTCACACTATTTTGCTCATAAAAACTAGAATTCTGATTATTCTGTATCATTGATTTGCTTTCTTCCCCTAGGCAATCACAAGACTTCTAATTTTTCTAGTTTAGTAGCAAGCAAATACTACATATAATTTAAGTTATCCTTCACACAAAATGGATCCAAGCCAATGTAAAGGGTTTTTTGTTTAAGGGTATTTTCGTTTGGTTTGCTTGTTTCTTTTGCCATTACCTTACATCTTACTTCTGAAATTAGACCACAGCAGCAGTGGGAAAACTGTTCTAGATCAAGAGAAATTAAGGCATAAATTATAAGTTTAAACAAGCTTATGTGCCAGCCTGTCCCTCTCTTATTCCTGGTCAGTGATGAGAGATGGGAAAGTAGAACAACACTGGACTATGCAGAAACTAAATAAAATGCATACGAACAGCTATAAAAGGTCAGACCAAAATGCCAACGTAGCCCAGTACCTTGTCTGACAGTGGCCTACAGTGGATACCCAGGAAAGAATTTAAAGCCCTACAGATACTCCCCACAGTGTTACACCACCTTCAACAACTTGCAGCTCAGGGACATTCTCAGCCAGAGGTTGTGCCTTTGTATAGGTTTTGGGTTAATGTTTCTCCTAGGAGTTTGCCCATGTAAACTCATGTAAACTTGCAGCATCTAGAACGTCCTGCAGGAATGATTTCCACACATATATGAAGAGTCATCTCAGCTGTTTTTGTCCTGAGCCTACCTCTTGGCACTTTCATCCGACATCCTTAGGTCTGGTATTGGATGAGATGATGAACAACAGTACCCTGTTCACATGCTTTATCCCACTCAAAATGCAATGATCTGTGTTGTTTCCCTCCCCTCTCTCCAGAGTCCCTTTTCCAACATGAGAAATCCTTGCTTACTGCCTTCAATATATCTTTTGTGTTCTCCTATACCCTTTCTGAGATGCAACACAGACATCAGCATATCGTATTCAAGATGCACGTGAACCATGAATCTGTACAGTAGCAAAATAATGATTTCCACTTTCTTCTCTATTCTCCTCTTAATATTTTATTTGCTCTTTCAACAACTACTATGCTGACATTTTAAACACAACTAGCTGCTATAACTTTTTTCTGAGTGATAATAGATAGTTCAAGATTCATTACAGATAGAAATTCATTTAATGTAGAAATGGAACCTTTTTCCTCCGTTCATATATATTACTTCACATATAATCTATACAGAGTGATAAAATAGCAGATGAAATTCAATAATCTATTAACATAAGAGCTTTCTGAAAGAGCTTAGTATCTTCAGCACACTGTAACTTCACTAATTTACCCCATTTTGTGCATCCTTTATGATTATGTTTTATAGATCAGGCCTTAATACACATCTTTGGTGGCCTTACTTCACTGGGAAAACAGACCATCCTACTCTTTAAAATGTTACAATAATAATAACAAATATAAATACATACTCAGAAACAGTCATTTCTTTCACTATAGTGTGGAAAGATACTCATTAAGAATAAGTATCACTGAATAAGAAAAAAGAAGCAGTTGGGGTTTTCCATTTTGTTTCAGTTTTTTTAATAAAGCAATAGACTAGATCTAAGTCCAGAGGCAATGCTGAACGAGATGACCAAGTCACAGCTAAGTTTTCTCACCAGGAGTCTAGCTGAACAGGAATTCAGTATCTGGTATCCTACTATCGTTGAAGCTGTATACACTAATTTTAAAAATATTCACTACCACATTTACTGCAAATTATTTATATCTGAACTCATATCAAACACTTATTGCATACTTATTAACAGAGGTCTGTGATTCCAAACATAAAACTATAAACATGTGGAAAGGAAATAAAAACAAGGGAGCAAGAAAGAAGAATTTATGAGACAAGGTCTGTGCAAGCTCTTAGATTTTTAAAGAAGTTCCTTCACCTGTCCTGTAAGAACTAGAGTCAGTTTGTCAGGCACTTTGTAAGCCACCCTGTTCCAATTGCTGGTGGTTTGAATGAAGACCTTTACCCACACTTTCCTTTTGATGAAATAGGACAAAGCTCTCTAATATGGGGAGCTGTCCAAATAATTGTACTTCAAAACATTTTCAAGGCATAAAAGCAGTATCAGTAACGTATTTTATGTTTCTGAATAAAAAGAAGAAAAACAGGTATAGAGCTGGTAACATGAGCAACAGACTCTGAGGAAAAAAAAATAATAAAAACAAACAACCACCATATACTTCAGTCAGCTGACAGCTGAGACAAAATTTCCTTAATAAAACCCAATGTATTGAGCTGGTCTGAATGCTGCAGTACACCACTCCCCAAAAGCAACGGTTCCTGGTAAGTGCTATACAAACGCTGGTGTAGCTCATAAGCAATGAATGATGAGAGGCACAGCGGGTAACTCCCACTCCTTTGCTGCACACTGGAGAAGCCGCAGTGATGGCCACGGGGAAAGGCTAGCCATGCTCCTGCCAGGTGCTCTCGTGTGAATCAGTGCCTGGCCACAGAAAACTTTTGCTTGAAGAAAGCAAAAGACACATGCAGTTTAAGTTTACAATATTTCTTTTTGTTGAGAAATATCAACTTTACCTAAAGGTATACTTTCATGTTTATATACACAATGAGTTTTTCAGGGTTATTTCTGGCTTTCTTACATATTAATTACATTGTTTGGACAATGTTGAACATATCAACTTATAACTTAGCTAAGTCACACATCATTGATTTCAAAATCAAGCTAATATTGATGCTTGACCCCTAGCAGAACCTTAGTAAAGCTGACTACAGGAGCAGATCCCACGTTTGAGTGTGTGCTAGATTTAAGACATTATTTTTTTTAAAAAAAAAAGGCAGTGATGCATAAAATTCCAATCAAAATAATTTTAGTGCTGTCATATGGTTTATATACAGATGTAAAGTCTTATGTAGCAAGCCAGAGAATATTTATTTTGCTGCAAGAAGTGTGAAATATCCTAAGTATTCATTTGCAGTCATGACCATTACCGCCTTAGTAGCTGTATAATGCAATGGAGGTGACTTACAAGAGGTTTTTTTATTAGATCAGCCCTTTGGCACTAGTAAAGTGCAAACAATTTCCCTTTTCACCTAGGCTGATAATTTTTTGATAAATGGTTTCTTTCGGAAGAGTAGATAGCCTTTGAAGCAGCTATTGCACTTTGCTGAAAAAAAGTAAAGAATAAATAAGACTATGACATTGCTTTGGTTAATAATGGTTGTGGAAAATGGTAAGATAAAGGGGCTGTTCTATTTAAAATACATACATAGCAAGACAGAGGGGTATTACTTTAAGTTTCTTGAATCATACCAAGAACTTTGCTGTATCATTTTTCTTTCCAAACATTATCAAATCCCAAATCCCATAAATAACACAGATAAGCAGTACTACTTTCACATAACCTCTTGCCAAATCAAGGGCAATATTCTCTATAATATAACGCCAGGTATTCGTGGACATAGTTTTGCTCTGTGACTAACAGTGTTCCTGACAAATAACCAAAATCCAGATGAGCCAACACAACTACACACTCTTTAGTCACAGAAGTGGACTAGTCAGGACCATGCCTACATGCTGCACCCCACTCCCTGCTCATGACTGAGAAAGCTTCAGGGATGATGGGACTGCCAGAACAATTTGTGTGGCCCGCTTAAGCACCACAGGTTTATCACACCTAGACTCCAGCTTTCTAAGCAGAATGCACAGGGGAGCAGCTGATGTCGTATATTGTCATTTTAAATTGCACACCAGCTTTCATAAACACAACAATATTTTTTTAGTTGGCAGGATTATAATCAAAACCTATGAAGAGTTAGAGGTGCTTGCCAAGAAAGCATTTCCCTTTTCTGTATACTGTAAAACAGATCTACCAAATTATAGAAAGAAGTCAGGATGCTGCACAGCAGAGTTAAAGATATTCAGAAGCATCAGTGACAGATTAGTCACTCACCAAGCTAATAAATCACTAATAGCTTACATGAAAGATACGTGGTTGTTTCATCTGTGTTTCAACACTACTGGTTGTTTCATCTAGCAGACAGACATATAACAGAAATGCAAGGGCTAAAGGCTGAAGTCAACACAGGGCAACCAAAACATGAAACAAAGGGAAATCTATATTCCCCTGGAATATTACCACTGTTATAAAATAATGGCGAATATAATTAAGTTAGAATTCACAGTGGTAACATTTATATTTACCACTGCAGAGACTTTAAATCAAAACTGACGCATTTCAAGAAAAGAGAAAAGTATGTTCTAGTTCAGTCAGAAATTATTGGTCTAAAATGAAAGAGTAGTCAGATGAAATCTATGGCCTGCAATACATAAGACGTCAGAGCAGGTTATTAAAATGGCCCTTCCTGCTGTAATATTTATAGATCTGTGAAAAATGCAGTCCTGTCACCTCCTGTATCTTCCTGTAAAAGAAAAGTATCATCAAATCTTTCAGAAAGGGGCACTAATTTAAACCAGAGAAGTCATTGGGTATTTTCTGTCACCAGCAGAACATGAAGACCCACAAAACTGTTGTTAGATGGACAGACAGAGGTCTGATTTATAATAGAGGTAATATTAGGAGAAACAAAGCATAAGGCACATTCATAATATTACAAATATTCACTGTTAAATAAAAGAAGGTGTTATGGAGAGGTCCATTTATGTCTATATTACCTACTGTCACATTTCTATTCAGAATTTTATTAAAAGCTGGATTACTTTGCAATTCCTACTTCAGATACATCTGAATATAAGACACAGAGCATATTTTACTATATGGATTAATCTCAATATCAGTATTTGTGTGTCAGTCAAGGACTATTCTCTCCATTGTTGCAAAATTTCGCTCCACCTCCTTTTCATCTTTTATGAAAATTTGTTTTTTTAATAAAATAAAAATCAGTAACTGTGCTTCAAAGTTACAAGATCAAATCCTTCACAAATACAAGTAGGAGCAGTCTTTCTACCCTGAGATCTCGTGCCTAACCTTCACAGCAGGGAAAGAGGCTCTTCACATATCCCAGATGAGATCAGCTGAATACGTTAAGAAGGAAAAAAAATTTGGGCCACCTTAGAGGACAAACCAGAATCAGTGAACACTATGATATCAGAAAGAAATACAGAAGAGATCAAGAGGCCCTCTCTCATACCAAAATTTTAAGTGATAGACTAAGAAGGTTTTTTTAACATTTTTTCCAAGGAAGAGCTGAAAAACATCATGTTCTGAAAGACACACAAAGCCAGACTTTTATTTTCCAAGCATAAAGCATTGATCAGCACCTGACAAAAATCCTAAGAGTCTGCATTTGATTTTCCTGCATTTTTACATTTATTGTAGACCCTTGCTGTTGGTTAATTTTTTTTTAATAACAGATATTAAAATAGAATATACTGAACATACTGTAGTTCTAATTTTTCCTCAATGGCTAATCAAGAGGAATAAATATTTCATACATTAAGAAAATATTTGCATATGCCAATCACACTCCTATACTTGTTACATACTGCTTTGCATTAATAGAAGATTGTATATTTAGAAACAGTAAGGACATTCACAACAACTTTTCACATGGCAACTAATCAAAGGCACGCTTTTAAATAGGCCCCACTTTATCTATTGACAAAGTGACAGTTTCTTTTGTTAAAAAGTCCCTACCACTTAATTCAAGTATTCAGTTCCTCCCTCTAACTTATTTTAAACAAAACCAGGCTCCTAAACAACCAAAAAAATCCCAGAAAAGTAAAGCGAAGACTACAATACAACATTTTTCCCCCATAATAATATATTCTGTATTTCAAGAAGCTTAACGCATATGTGGCACAAATCTATTTTTTCTTGAGTGTTTGGGGGATTTTTTTGTTTTGGTTTTTTGTTTTGTTTTTTTAATAAAGTTAGTAGGGATATAATCTTTCATTGGTGCAAAACATTAAGGTTTAACTTCAAGAGGTGTTTTGTTTCCTCATTTACTGTTTCTGAAAAAGGCTGTTATTCTATAGTACGTTTTTGTAACCATTCCAAAAACTACTGAAAGAATACTTCATAGAAGTAGATGTTCCTTTCAAAGTACAAACTTACATGGGATCTTACTTAAGCAATGTATTCTCACCTACATAAAAGCTTCAAAAAAATCTATTCCCTTCTTTAGGCTGCATAATATTATATAAATTCACAGAATATACACCATGACAGGTCATTTAGAATAGGATATCCGAATGTGTGACTGTGAGACTTAAAAGGTAATCTATAAAGTGACTAGAAATAAGCAAGGCACAGTCTTATGAAGACTTGGTAGACAAACCAGATGCAGAAAATAAAAGTAATATAGTAACATTAAAGGTAATCCCAATATTTATTCTATTGTAAATTAAAATTACCATGGAAATACTGTATGAGACTACCTAAGGATTTTCTTCTACCTCCTCATAGTGTTAGGTAGTATTTGACTTTTTAAAAAAAAAAAAAAAAGTTAAATTGCCATTCAGTTACAACATGCCCCAATGCCTACCCCAAGGCAGGATCAACCATACTGAAATCTTTCTTCGCAGTTATTTGTCTAATCTGTTCTTAATAATACCAATGACAGAAGACTACAATCTTCTTAGGCAATCTATTTTAGTACCAACTTGTCCTTATTGTTAGAAAGTTTTACTAAATGTCTTAATTTTTTTCTTACTTCAACTTAAACATATTACTTCCTGTCCTACTCAGAGCAGACCTGGAGAACAGGCAATTCCCTTCCTCTTCCTCCTTACCTTTTACAAACATCTACCTTCAGGCTTTTCTTCTCTGAATTAAGAAATTTAATCCAGCATTCCTCATGCATCATTTTCTAGTCTTCCTTCCTCTAGAACTTCTCCAATTCATCTCCATCTCGAAATGGTACCTACAACTCCAGCTGTAGTCTGACCAGCATAGCAACCAGAGAAGAAGAATTATTTAATGTCCTTAATGCAGCCAGTTATCCTGAATGTAAATAGCAGAATAGCTGCCTTTATGCATGCTGATTTGTATACAACCTGTAATTCCCTGTGACTGCTAACTTCCTCCACAGGAGGAACTAAGCAGTATTACTCTAGTTCATCTTACTGGGGTTAATTATGCCTACTGAAGTGTAGAAATTTGAATCCAGTTCCATCAGTATGACTTTTTTCAGGCAGTATTATATGGGACCAATGCAGCTTGCATGATCTGGAATTTGCTGCATGGAAATTTTCATTTATAATCACTTTCTTGGTAGGAAAATCTATTTTTGTTTCTGTGATATAAGCATTCACTTAAAAGATAGTAACTGCTGGCCACACTGCATAGTGAGAAATCCTACTTAAAAATCAATGGACTCCACAAGAAAAGATGAAATTCCATTTGTGTATATTTATTATAAAGTTCTTTAAAAAAACAAACTCTTACATTTTTCCGTAACAGCCATTTTTCTATCACTCATGTCAACAGTTTTTTAATTATTATTCATACTCATAATTCATTCACCTTACAAAGCACTAACATAAAGTCAGTACTAACCAAAATTAAAACTCAAGTGCACATATGTAGGTCCCCATCATGACAGTTGTATTAATTTTGTATACTATAACGCAAGTCATTCAACCAATTACAACATGGTGCCATTTTTTGCATTGGTTTAAACTAGGCAGTTGCCAGGCATCGGCATCGCTAATTAGAGGCACAAACACACAAGGTTTTCCTCCTCTTCACGGTTCTAATACTAAGTCCAAGGAAAAAATATTGACATGCATATAGAAAAAAGCTTTCTACTTTTTCAGCATGAAGAGAAATTTTCCCATTAGTTTCCAGCAACAGCATATGTCAAATGCTCTATTTCAAGTTTCTTTGACAAAACGAGTAACAGAATTTTGGATGAACAGAGGCCAAGAGACGAGGTGAAAAACAGGCACAGTAATCTCTCTCACTGCACAAATGATTGGACTATTTTCATTTAACAGCTTGATACATAAATGGAGTAAATAACACTACTGAAAGAGTAGCTTCACAGCATGGGTCTTGAAAAAGTCAGGATGTCTTCTATCTTCAGACTGTTCTTCAGAGTACCTACATATATATACTCACATATTTTAAAGAATAAGCCATAACTATCTAAAAAAAACCAATCCAAATGTTGATTACTTTGAATCTAAGCAATGAAACACATCATTTTCTCTACTAATATCAAGTATTTGATTATTTTTATAACTATGTAAATTAACCCAGATTTGGAATAACAGAACTTCTCCAAAAAGAGATGCAATTTTTTGAGAGGGCTCAAATCTTTAAAAAAAAAAAGAAAAAATTAAGAAAGACAGCAAAGCCTAACAAAATCTGGTTTGCCAAGACACTAATGCAATATGAGGGAGAATAGCAGTGTGCAGCCAGCATGAGAAACACTTTACGAAACCAACTGAAGAGAGAGGCAGCAAGGAACAATAGATCAGCACTCAGAAATCTGTCATTAAATGCATTATTACTCTTCAGTGGATTCTTAGCCTTTTTGAATAACGATATTCACATAATGTAACAAGAACAAAACCACACACAAAGATTTTTAACAAGTTACTTGGATTATTTTCAGAAAAACTGCTCCTTACCTATAGCTCTCATTGTGTCACTATTCCTCATCTAATAAATATCGTTGATATCCATCAGAAAACAATTTTTTTTCCTATGACCTCAAAAGCATCTGATTCTGTATCCATGAGATGGACAAAACCAGATTCTTAGAGATTACAGCTTAATTGTTTAACACAGGTGCCCAAGTACACATACTTTACTGAAAAACGGTTGACCTGTTTTCCCGAGGTTTAACCTGAAGTCAGAAAATACTTTCTAAATGCAAACGCTTCCATTTGGGGGAGAAAGAAGAGGGCTGTTTTGCTACATTTTAAGAAACACAGACTACTAAATACAGTATCACCCCCAATCATTTAGAAGTTATCAACAACTAAAACAGTTTTTATGCTATCTAGTTTTACACAGATGTATTTACATGGAATATTTATGGAAAGCTTCCATAAAATTGAGTGAAGTTGAGTCACTCTACAGAGTTCAACAGTGAACTGCATACTTTCTACAGAATTGCTACACCAATTAACAGTTCAAACCTTGCCAATATTTTCCAGGTGGCAGTGCTCCTCTTTGTCTCAACTTGGAAATCGATGCCTTTTAAAAGATACTCCAAATAGCACAATATCCTCCACTGACCTGGAAAAAACTTCAAGACATGTAGCTTCATCTCTCTTATCTGGAATAATAGATACATTTGGTATTTCCTATTTTAATATCATGGTTGGACAAAATCATATGAGACAGACATCTACTCTATCAGAAATGCCCAGGCTAGTTCATAGATGTCATCCAAAATTCTGCCTATAAGTAGGCCTGCCACTATGCTTAAAATTAAGAATTGATAGAAAATCAAGTTGGCATTTGATACAAACACAAGAAAACATATCACTATCTCACTATCCCTATATCACTATCTCATTTAATCATGGCTGCAAATGCTACTTTAGATATAAAATCCAAAAGGTTAAAAAGCTGTATAAAAATAATTCCTGTTTTGAGTAAGAGGCAGACCATCTACCCGATTCATTGACTGAACTTCTTGCACTCACAGTTTCATGTCACGGTTACTCATTTTCTCAGAAAAATACTTGAGTAAAGTTTGAAATATTCAAAATTCTGACTACTGAGTCTTGATTCAGAGAATATTAACAGCAGTCGCAAAGTTTTCTCATGCATCCATCCAGATAGCTACTATTAGAAGCAAATAGGAATTACAAAAGAATCAGCCAGGAAGCAAGGAGACACCTCATTGCTCTAACATTTTACAATGTTCATTTCAGCCAAGAGTTATTTTTATGGCCAAATGTTGCCAAGATAATGAAGAAATAAATAACAGAAGAAAAAAAAAAAAAAACAAACCACAACACACTCTGCCAGACTGAAGTGGTCCTATTACATACTTTTTTCCTACCACATTAATATTATTATTATTCCATTTACAAAAGTTCTGTACCTGAATAGATTACGTTACCTTAAGATTACCCAGAAGTAACACATTATTCTTATGCTATCCCTAGTGTTTAAAAAAAAAAAAGTTATAGTTTGGGTTTCTTTAATTGCTAGAGCTCTTTTCTCTAGGCTTTATTTTCTACAAGGCAGCCCTCCATTTCCAAAAGTAGCATGGTTAAGTGTATTTTCTAACATATTATTTACATTATTTTGTTAATATCTTTCACTTCATCTCTGCTGCGTAAAATAGATCTCAATCCAAGTAGGTTCTATGGTAAAGTAAGATTGTCTACAGGTTTTGGTTTAATCACAGGATTAACATGAGTGAAGGATAAAATTACTTATTTTTTTTTAATGTATTTGTATATACTTTAAACATATGTATGTATATATTTATATACTGAGCCATATATATGTATTCTATAAGATTTATATAATTAACCAAACATGCTACAGTATCTTAAAATATGGGGCACAAAGCATATAGACAATGCAGACTGAGGTACTTGGCAAAAAGGTAATGCGCTGTGCTTTTCACTGTACATCACTATAAATCTCATTTTCATTTGTGACCTAGTTCAGGGTTTTAACTTAAGCTTCCTGAGGCAACAGCCAAATGCTCTAAATCCAGTGTGTCACCTACTCCTAAATTTCTCATTGTCTATTTAAGACAAGTTTCTAATAAACACCTGTGCTCAACAAGAAGCAGCTATTTCTACCTTTCAGTCACTTAGATCAATTAATACCCAACCATCAAATTGTACGTTTGTTAAGGACAGAGTTCTCCTCGCAGGAAACTACCTCCTACCATAAGGCCGCAAGCACCAGCTCCCACTAGCTATATTAATTCTGAAATTATCCAAATGCAGTAAACTGACAGACACATACACACTCCAAAGAAAAACAAAAACAAAGACATCAAGTATCTTAGCATCCCTAAGACTACACTAACAGAAGTTTGTTTCATTTTATTTTATGATTTGTTTTGTTTTCAACTCTTCATTTTAATTCAGCATCCTCATTCTATTTTTATTTTATATATATATTTATATATATATATATATATAAAAACAGCAACTCCTTCTTCCTCTCTTCCACCTCCCATCAGCACGCATGCTGCTTCACAAGAGGTTCCCAGTCTTTGAACACAACCTCAGACAGTACAAATGTTGAGATAAGAAGATATAATAGTTCTTTTGAAAACTTAATTGATTAATAAATTCAAAGGGCTGGTTGCTGACTAGGTTTCAAGTACTGTCTTTTAGGTAATTATATAGATAATCACTTACTTCTGTGGCTATAGTGAGTATCAGGACATTACATGTTTGCCTTAAATACAAAGCGCATCCCTCTTTTTGCTGTAAAAAAATGGAATAATGGCATTCAGGTCTCTGGGTATTACCAGGCATTCCTGTTTGGGGATATGAAAGATTCTTACTAGTAATAAAAAAGCATCATTTTAGAACACGTCATTTGTGGCAGGTGTCATTTCACTCATATTTTCTGCTTGACTTTTTCATTCATGGGTAAGTCATAACACTGTTAGCCACTTCCAATACTCCCTCTGAAAGTGGATGATGAGATATCAGAAAGGAAAGACTACAATATTTTGAGTCCTAACTATTCCAGCTGCCAGTTTCACAGAATCAAACTTTTCACACATTGGTAGAGGGGGTTGGGGGTTTTTTGTTTGTTTGGGTGGGTTTTTTGGTTTGGGGGGGGGGGGAATCTCTTTAGCCTGTAATTTGTTCTGTATTAAAACAGAAAACCTCCAGAATTAATGAAATATTGAAGTCAGGTTTAAAATTACAAACAAAACTTGTTAGCCATTTCAGCTTTGAGCTCATAGGCTCTCACTGAAATGAAAGACCAAGAACACTTTGCAGATAGTGATGAGAAATGTTAGAAGACAGGGGCACAAACAGAACTGTATGTTATATCCACCAGTTACCGAGCTAAACACAACTTCCCATTTACTGAACGGTTCACAGAAGACCTGCTAATGCAATGATTTTGCATCTCCAAAGCTGGTGTTGTGAAATATCCTGACAACTTCAAAACTATACAAGTCTTAGACCCTTCTGAAATAAGTCTTAGTCTGCATAACATACATTCAGGGCAATTTTGTTTGGGTTTTGGGAGAAGGTATTGCTGTTATTTTTACTGTCCACAGAAACACAAAATAACACAAGACAAAAATTAATCATGCTATTTAAATGATAATAGCTTCATTTTTCCAGTATTTTCTCTCTTACCTCACTTTTTTTTTTTGCTATGAATCAGAAAATAGTGAAAAATTACCAATATACAACACAAAACTAACAGGAATCTCTGAAAGGTGGCATATACATTTTTAAAGCTTTATACCAAAAAAGACACACCCAGGAAAATGAACAGGTTGCATCCTGCAAACTGACTGAGCCATGTATGTGCATTCCTGTAGTTCTAATGAGAAAACTCAACTGAGACTGCACATGTTATTCCATTCGCAGAGTCTTATATGGGCTTAGGATTTAAATGAGGCACCATATTAGTATAACTACGAAAGATACAACTCTGAAGTTTTCCAGTGTAACATTCTATGGGTTTATTCACCACACAGGCATTGAACCAAAAAAACTTTGTTTTAGAATTTCTTTCTGCTAAGCAAAAAAAATTACAACAGCAAACTTAGTCCCTTCAAATCCTGTCTTGATAAGGACACTGCCAATTCAATGAACAAAAACATAAAAGTTTCTGCTGATATTTCCCAAACCCTTCTGCTCTAGCTTGCCAAGGTACTGATAAGTATCAGCCAGTTGCTCAAGAGACATAGCTGGAGCTAGGAACGGGGAAAGAGGACATACGGGAATTTGTCACAGGGGCTGTTAGCCCGGGTCTCCCACAAAAGCAGAATACAGGTCTGGGGAACATTGCTTGGAATGCACCGCTTTCCCTTTAACAAAGTCCAACAGCAAAATACACACCTACAAGACCAGAACTCTTATGACCCTTTTCATGCTATCCTTAGAGGGATATAGGACAGCACATGGGACATGCAGCCAGCCTGTCTTGTCTTATCAGTGAGAGGATAAAGAAAGTGTAGGACCATCTTTCATAAGCAGAAATTCTTAGGATTGCTCCTAGGATATCAGGCTGCATCCACTTCCCTCTTGGAGACTGACAATCTAACTTATGCTATGACAAGCTCTCAGAGCTGCTGCTGATCTTTTCTCAGTTCAAACACAAAGCAGAATAGATTAGAAACAAGGATCCACTCTTCATCAAGACAGTATAAACAGAAACGATACCTGTTCACAGAGGGGAGCTTCTGATACGCAGCATAGTGCCCAAAAGCCAGCAGGAATCAACAAAGCCATACACTGAAGTCTAAAGCCAGTAAATTAGGCTGTTGGAAACAAGTAGAGGGGAAAAAAAAAAACCAAGAAGGCAAGCATTCACTCTGAAATAGGGTCAGAAAAAAGCAGTGACCCTAAGGCTTAGAGAAGAAGTGATGATTCAGGTAGCAAAATGGACTAGAGCAGAGAATTGCTTCAATGCAGCTGAATGGTTAGGGAGAATGAGAAGGATGGGTTAACGCAGCCCCTTCTCGGACTTCATGAATCATATGCCAGAGAAGTACTAGCAGCACACCCTCCACAGGTCATGCTGTGGGAGAAGCTTCCCCAACCCTCAGCAACTGTAGACTGAAACAGAATCATTCAAGAGAGATACTTTTGTTATTTAATGTACCAACTTACAAACATGCCATCAAGTATGCCTGTCACCATTTAACTGCTTCAACTGTCATTTAGTTGTTTCTTGCAATGTATCAAGTCAGAAATCTAAATTGCCCTGGTCACTTCACTCACTAAGTCATCTAACAGTAAAGCACAAGAGTAAATTTCCTGGCATTGATGGAATTCTACAAAAAGACCTTTGAAAGATGCATCCAAAAAAAAAAGCAACTATTGCTTTATTTGATGGGCTTAAACAAAACTGCAATACATAGCAAATTCAGCAAGAAGTGCACTGGTTTGCATAAAGAAGAGACATACATCTGAAAGGAAAGTATTTAGCTGAAGGAAGATTAATAGTGCACAAAGGATGACAACTGAAACCAATCTTGTTTAAATAAAATCGACTTTCATTGCTTACATGACCTTACCTGCTCTACTGAATGGTTTCTTGAGTACCTTTCCAGTCCACTATTCCAAGCATAAGCAGTACCTTCTGTATAATGAATAATTCTATTATAACAAATGGGGCTTTTTTGTTTGTTTTTAATTAGAAGGGAGTAAAGATCATTTATTTTTAAATGCTTTGGATGCTTGGTTTTCCCTTCAGAACATTTAGTTATAGGTAAAAAAAAAAAAAGTGAAGAGACATGACAAACTAACAAAACCAATTCTGCTTCTAAATCCTAGAAAACCACACAAACAGCAATAAATGTTCTTAATTTTTATTGGACAAAAGACAACTCATCACTATTCCTTGAAAGGTTCTGTGTTACCAGCGTGGTCTGAAAGCAGTATTCATACAGAATTTCAAAATTGGTTTAGAATCCAGATCAAAAGAAACCCCTCAGAACAACAAAAGCATGTCTTAATATTGCTTTTATTCACCTCTCGGTTTCTGGACTAGAATTTGGCGTTTGTGCTAATGTCTCAAATAACTCAAGACACTCAAGTTGCTATTGATCAGCTAACATTGATGCAAAACTGATTCCATGTTTATCAATACAAAAATAATTTCTCTTTTAAAGAAGATAATTCCAAGGATGAATTCATGCAAGCTTAATAGCTTAACAGCAGCAACAAGTCACAGGAAAGAAAACTTAACTTTCCTTAAACTTTCAGTTGACCTTAAACCTTTTCAATACTTTTGCATTATATAACACAACATCTTTCACATCACAGTCGCATCTTTCAATATCTGACTGTTTCCACACCAAAATGCTACAAATCAAGACAGGTGCAAGTGGATTTATGGACAAAAGAACATTCAATGCTGTTTCAGGAAAAAAGCTACTGCCCCTCAGACCACAGCTGAACCTCAGTTTCTGACAGTTTCTGGTTATTGCTACTCTTTTGTTAGATTTTATCTAGCATAAACACCTGTTCAGCAATGCTTGCAAACAACAGAAGAGATTAAGAGCTGGGGGTTTGGGGGGGAAGAGGTTCTAGAGCAGAAAGGCTAAAAAGATGACTATATCCCAGTACATTCTCCTGTACAAAACCTATCAAATCTGTTTTCAGGGTATACCTCTGGATACATTTCTAAACATGCACCCCACTGTCAAAACAAGCTTTTTATTTTTGGCATTTGATAAGTCACTAGAAGTGCTCTTAAATCATTAATCTGAGCTTCAATCACTCCTGACCTCAACTCTCCAAGGACTGCATTGTGCACAGCACTGTTAGTAGGTCATTTAACTGGAACATGTTATAGTTAAAGCAAAACTCAAACTAATTCTAGCATCGCTTGTTTTTCAGTATGGAAGCTGAAGAGTTATCATCAGCCTAAAATGAGCTGGAGGGCTTGTTGAGTCATCCCCAAAATAAGCTTTTATTCAAAACTGCAAAAAACTAAACACACTTCTATGGATGCATACTCTTTATCAGAAATAAAAAATAGCCACAGAAAATTCCAAAGAGAGGAAAACTACTCCAAGACTAGACATATTTTACAGCATCTCAAAATATACAATTAGGAAGCTGATACTTCATTCATTGCTTTAAGAGACAAAAGTTTAGGACTTGGGATTTAAAAATATAGCTATTTTGATAACCAACTTACTTAGGGGAAGAAATGAAAGGAAATAAGTGTTCATCAAAACATGTGGTAGCTTAGTTCCAGTGACTATATGAATTAAGGCCAATAAAGTATATTGAGTAAATAAATTATATACTTGTGGAAAGAGTTTTATTTTGATCGTGAATTTGCTCATTTTTGTCCACTGTTCATAAAATCCACACCTGCATTTATACTTTAAGACGTGTATTCCCCAAAAATAGGTGCCAGATATGGACCAGGCTGCATAAAACACTACCAGCCAGCAGAGACAGAGCAAGGCACAATCTTCTGCAGAGGTTATTTTGCTCCATCTCTGCATCCCATCTAACCAAAAATGAAGCAGAACCCCTTTTCCCCCGATTTCTCTGTCCAGGATGGAAGCCAGACGCGAGCTGTAACGTGAACGCATTGACCCGGTCAGCTGCACCCCTCCATCAAGTAGCACTCCACCACCTTGGGGAGTCTGGAGTCAGACCCAGAGTGACAGTAGACTAGGCTGATCTCCTGACCAAGGGAGACACTCTAGCTCAGTTTGATTTTGTCTCATTTTCTCCCCCTCAAATAACTAGCTTACTAAAATAGCTACTTTTTAAACACCAACTCCAAAAGTTATCTCTATATACAAGATCGAGATGGCTTCTTCAGCCTAGATTTTGGGAATTGCCAGCCTAATGTCAGCTTTTGCATTTAGTTAGAAAATAAGCTAAATCTTTGCTTACAAAGTCACTGGGAATACAAGTTTTTAATCCCTTTACATTTTAAAATGCTTTTTCTTGAATCGGCCTAAGGATCCAAGTGTTCTGATTCATAGAATTTCTTAGGCTGCAAATCCATTTACTAAGGATAGAATTATACAGCACGTATATCATTTTACATATGATACTTTCAGGGAATTTAAACTGACAAGGCTGCTTTAAAAAGCTTTCAATTGGTAAGTGAGCTTTATGGAAGTATTTACTCATATTTCTTGAGTTTCAATACATACCCTGTACTATCTCAAAAACTTGAAGAGACCTACAAATTTTACTGAGCTTAAAAATGAACAGAGTCCTTGTCTCAGTTACTTTGGTATAAATCTGCAAGAATTACCTGTTGTTACAAAGCTGACACAAATACTGTATAGTTGTTTCAATCACATACTAATGATCAAAAAAAATCATTCACAGCAGAATGTATCCACTCTTCACTTAATAAAATCTCACTTTAGAATCATACTTAGGCTAAGATCACTGTGTGGAAGAGGCCCAAGGTTGGCAGGTACTTGCAAAAGTGAGCTTTTCCTGTCCAGACAATCTACAGAACACCAGACTCAATATATATACAGTGTAAATTTACCATGCATGCGCACAGCCACCCTTCCTTCTCTCCATCCCTAGCAATATCCCGAGCGTGTTACCTCTGCATGGGTTTGCAGGCACGCAGGACTGGGTCTTCTGGGCAAGACAGGGCAAAGCCCAGATTCAGAAACCCGTTGGAAGGCTCTCAACATTTCTGAGCTGTAGTTCTGAACATTCTTCTCTTTAGCGTTTCTACCACTCATTAGAGAAGAGTGGTATAAACACATAAGAAATTTTGCACATGCCAAAAGAAGAGGAGGGATCCTTTAGGTAGCAACTGAGAAAACTGGAGAAAGTTAGACTAAGTGACTTGTCTCTTAAGTGGGTGGCTAAATTGCAAATAAAGATATTTAAGACAGAAAGCATTGATCTTCAGAAGCAGATTTAAGCCACTAAGCAAACAATATATAACTGGGGAGGGGGGGAGCATGTTTTTAGTAAGCTGTCAGAGTAATTATGCATTTGTATAGATTAGTAGTTTCCCATATTCTTCCATTTATCCAGCTTTTTTTTTTTCTACATGCTACGCACAGCCATTCAGATCTGTGCTACTCACCTGTAAGTGTCTGGATTTCCTCAGCACCACACTGCAGCTTAGTCTGCATAAAAGGCTGACACATTTGCTGTATATACTAGATAAGGTAACAGCCCAAATGAGGTCAGTAACATCTGCCTGCTTCAAAATAGGAAAGAGCCCTCTTTAGTAATGCATTTAATATGTTGACACAAGTGAATACTGGGACATATGAATAGGTCATAAGGAAGCTCTGAGAAGCCACCTGCTATTCCATCAGAAAATAGGTGGCTATGCATTGTTAGGTCACAGGTTACCTTGCACAAATATCTCCATAAAAAGAATTTAACACTATTAAGCAGCCCTTGGTGATGGACAAGACCAGAATGCAGAGCCATGCCTCTTATAAATACGGGTGAATAGCGTCCTCTTCCACATATTGATCTCAAAAGTTATACATGAATTGCAAGTCTGCCACATTCGTATCTTAGAGTTTTGGAAAGATCTTTAAATGGTCAGCACTGACGTGAGCATTCTAAAACACTGCAACAACTCAGCTGTCCAACATGCTTCATTAGAGAAATAAAAGAAAGAAAAATAAATCACAGTGTTGAATTCAGAAATATTTTTACTTGAACATTCAGGAGTATATGATAATATAAAGAAAAAAAACCAAACTATGGCAAGAATTGTGGACTAAAACACTCAAAAACCTGAAAACAGATGTAGCTTACAGACAAATCCTCCATACAAAGTACAGCCCATATATAATAAAGTTCAAATAATCCTGAATGCCATGACATGTTCTGAAAGTACTTTTTCATTGATACATTGATCAATGATTGTGTTAAATATGGAACATAATCCAACTGTGATATGAAACTTAAGCTATGAGGAAAAAAAACATAGACATTATTTTAGAATCAGTTACAAAAAAACAGGAAATGCTCTAACATACCAGATGTTAAAATATTACGTTCTGCGAAAACTATGCTGCACTGCAATGGTAGGCGCTCAATAGAATCTATTAGGTCACATTCTTGTTCTCAGTAGACATGCGCTTGATAATACGTTTATTAATCAATAGGATGTATACTACCACAGGTTTTTAGGCATATGAGCTTTCAGAAATTCATTAAAATTCAGACATTCAAAAATTCAGTAACAGCTAGTCCACAGAAACACTGCAAAACTGTATCAGCATATTCTACTCTGAGGCAGCCAAATACACAACTGATTTGCCATAGCCACTTTTAAATTTAATAATAATGTTAACACAAACTGCTCAGAATAATTTTGGTTACATGGCTTACGATTTCTGTGAAAAATATCATGACAATTGGTTAACACAGCTCTTGAAGTCTTTCTTTTAAAAAAGAGTATCTGAAAGACTAATTTTTCCTACAAATACTTGCAGATTTTCAACTCTTGAACTGTGGATTCGCTCATAAGAGCATAATAAGAGAATTAAAAAAATGAATTTTGTTACCTTAAAGGTGTGGGAGTTGGATTAATTTAGAGGTCAAACAATATACTAAGACTCTATCTTAACATCATCTGAGAGATTTGCAAGAAGTGCTAAGTATACTAGTGAACTGTTGGACATTTAGAGTTCCAGACACTTCTAAAACTGTTTGATTACCTCAGCAGATGAATGGACATGATTATTTAAAGAATTAAAACAGACTGAGTTGGAAGAACATATTTTAAAATCAGCAGTAAGAGACAGAATATGCAGACAAGCAATCAAGTGGAGAATGACAGTTAAAAAAGGATGAAGAGTAGTTGTTTCAATGATTTTTGTAAGCCTTGGTAAGGTAAATAACACAACAAGACACTGAAGGAACAGTAACTGTAGTTGAGAGTCTCAATTCAAGAGAGACTTCTATCATGAAAGTCAAGAGAAAAACAAATTTCAAGGAAACCGCACAATCAACCGTGAAGGCACAAGATTAAAATAAAAAGTCAGATTAACAGAGGATGGATGGCATAATTTTGGTCAACATTGAAAAGTCCCAGTTGCACCCCTGTCACATAGACAAAGAGGCCAAAAAGTTCCCATCTCCAAGATCTGCAGGGGTCAACATGGAAAGAAGCGAAATGAAATATCCTAATATTTAATTAAATAGATCATGAAGACTTACTTTATCAAATCAGAGATTTGATGATAATAAATCCAGATGTTTTCAGAGAGCCCTCTACTCAAAAAGATGTCAAGGCTAAAAATTTTAAGTTTCCAGTGGATTCTCAGCTGCTGTACTTATTTCACAGTTATCAGGAACAGCTATTCCCTGTCTCATGCATCCAGTAGAAGCAGTCAACTTTCACAAACAGATGAACAGCATAATATTCTAGTCTTCTCTGTATTGCTTGGGGTTTTCCCCCTTTAAAAATGAGGTAAAAAAATACCAGGGTGACAGACATCTTAGGAGTCATCATGACATTGCTAGTGAACCACACACACAGAAGTCATCATCATCCAGAAAGTTGCCTGCTACACACTGCTCTAAATGACACACAACAATCTCACAAATGAGTAAAAAAAAAAGACACCACACCAAAAAAACCACAACATCAATACCAAACCAACCACAAAAACCAGAAGATTTACAGTGTTTATACTGGTTTATCTTCTACGTCTGCCAACTTTTTCTAGTTAGATGTTTCCATTCCCTTTAAAATTCCTTTAATCCACTGATCTTAATGTCGCAGTTAATAAGCATGTAAAATACATCAACAGCAAATTTGAAAAACTCTCCAAAGCTGATTTATTTTCTTCTTACAAGTGTGGGTGGCGGGTTCCTTCTGTAGTAATAAGGTGTACCTCTTTGCTTTTGACCAGAAATAAAGATTGAAATATAAACCAACAGAAACACACAAGAGAGGTGGTAAATTTATATTTCAGATGTACACTAACATAAAAACCTTCCATTTTCTTTGGATTACAGAGCAGATTGGTTTGTTGGGGTTTTTTTTAATGATTCGTGAGTAAACACAAAAGAATTTGTCTTGAAAATCTGTACATTTTACCATCTAGAAGTGAGGTGCGGATAGATTATGCAAGGATTTTTTTTTCATTCATACATTTTCAGGAGAGTGATGTTTATGAAAATAAGCTATTTGTGAACAGTACTGTTGGATACATACACACTTTAATACCTCCTCCTGTATAAACATTACCGTTGCTCAGGGAGGGATTTGGTAAAAATCATGTAATTCATTATAAATCTCTCCTCCACCACAAAATTCCTATATAAATACTTCTTTTGACAACATATCAACCAGAGATACTAAATCAGATGTAACTGGTGCATAAGTACTTAACAGTAGGGCCATTACTAGAGCATATAACAGCACCAAAGCTTTTCATATTGGGTAAATAGCATAATTACTTTAAGTACCAAGTGTAACTAATTAGCACTTTTTAAGCCAGTATGTATGATCCTTAAGTCTTAGATATTTCCATTTAAATTTTCCATCAGCGACTACTTTTCTAGTGCAGGGGAAAAAGAACAGAGAAGATGGAAGAGTGTTATATACATGCATGATGTACCAGTATCAATTTAAGTATCCATATGGACATAATAGAAAAGCCGAAGCAGCTGTACATAGTCATCAGCACTCCAGCTGTAATCTGAGATGAAGATTAGTCGAATACACTGATTAAATTGTTACCTTTAATAACCAGACATAAATAATTCACCTTTACAAACTACTTTGCAAAATACATGCCATGGGATCATAAACCTGTTATAAGTAGATATTATTTCTTTGTTATTGCCAGTTAGAACTTGCTCTGTTCTGGACAGCTACTGTTTGTTCACTTCATAGCATCTTATGAAGTATTTCATAGTTTCATTTACACAATTGATAATTAAGATCATTGATAGAAAGCAAATAGGGAAGCAACATGGAATGTGTGTATTTCTAGTACTATGCAGCAAATTAATTTTCCATTCTAAATAATTAAAATTTATGGAGCAATGGAGATGAACATTGTGCTATTTACTTTATAGCCAACATGAACATTGCTTTATGAGGTGGAAGTTCAAGTCCGAATTAAAATACTGCCCAAATTCCAAGTGAGGCTAAAAATCATATCTAATTAAAGAACTCTAAACAAGCCTTGAATTACTTAATATCTAATTACATCTTAAAAGATAAACTGGGATGTTGTGATTATAATCTGTAACTTTGTCAGCATTACCTCCTGTTCTAATTCCACTTTCTTTTTTTTTTAATTAAGGAATGGATACATGACAAGGCTATCAACCATAAAACCAAAACATCTGAGCTTTAAAGTGTAACATTAATAATCCTAGAGGAACAAATTCTTGTCCAAATTTTAAAAAAATAATATTCTCAGCTAAGGAAAGATTGTTAGATCATGTGTTTGTATGAGTGTGTGTGTACATATGTATATATATGATTGCAAACTTGCAATATAGATTGCAAATCATATATGCATATATATGATTGCAAACTTGTCAAACAATTGGCAAAAACATCAGGCAGTATGAGGCAACAGAAATTAAAGATAACACAAAACAAAATAAATATTTGACAGTTTTCACTCAGGATGATGATGCAAAGTATTATCTTGCAAAAGAAAGACAGCTCTAGAAGTAAGTGTATAGAATGGGATAATATCACAATTTTAGTAACAACAAAATTCAAAGAACTTAATGGTCCTACCAAGAACAGAGACAAGAACTTCTATGCAAGGACATTGGGAAACAAAAGATCCAAGACGTTAACTTGCAAGTTAAGTGGTAGGCACTTTATTAAATATACTAAATTATACCATTTGTCTTATTCTAGCAAATATTGTACCTAAATTTAATGTAAAAAGGGAAGGAATTGCTCAGAATTAATAGAACCTATTAGTCTAGCTTCTCATTATTCTATATTCATAGTTTAATCTAAAAATATGGATGCGAGGGGAAGTAGAATAAAATGCATCATAAATTTATTAACATCACACACTTTATCTTTGATAAAGCAACTACAAAGAAAATTACCATTATATGAAGACTCAATACTATGCTGTGCAATTAATTAAACCTGGAGACCAAGTTAATATGAGAACCATAATGCAAGTAACAAGGTGGATAGATATTGGACCAACAGGTTGCTCATAAGCAAAAATCTCAGCCTATATGGGGATTAACATTGGATAGTGGAAGTAGTCAAAAGCTGCTCTTAAAAAGATAGTTAACAATATTGGCACAAGTGTGCTAGAGCAATTTATTGGTGGCATGAAGTTGTTCGTACTGTTAGAGATGAATATACCCCATGCAAAGAGCTAGGTTATGTTGATGCTTGACTGAAAAGAGATTAAGTTTGGTAATTTAGTCTGTAAAATCATGCACTTAGAAGTGAGGGAAATAATTTTAACTAGTCCACTGGAGAAGAAAGAAGATAATTAAAACAGTGGCAGAATGACTATATGCCACCAATGGGATACAGCCGGGGCGGGGGGAAGAGAGAGAAATGATCCTACAGTGTGGGATTTCCAGAGGAGATCAGGCAGTGATCCAGATGTGGGATTTCCAGAAGCGGTCAGGCAGAAATAGTATCACAGCACAGGGAACAGGCAGAGCCATATCCAGGAAACAGAATAGGAAAGATTAAACTGGAACATGAACATAGAATGCTATTTGAGTGACTAGAAGAAATAAGAGCCTAGTAAGAAGACACTTGCTTATCCTAGCATAATGAAGTCCAAGGTAAAAATATGACACTCTCTGCAGGTACAAAGAGGACAAAAGGAAAAGCAAATGGAGAGAGAACAGCTCTTTTGGCTAAGTGACTACATGCACACAAAAATAGGCATGTATCAAGGAGACTGCACAAACAAATTTACAGTAACGGTCTAAATTCAGACAGTCAGAAAAGTGAGATTCAAAAACCTTTGAACAAGTTTATGGTATATTTAGTTAAAAAATACTGCCATTTCACTCCACAGAGTTTGGGACTATGGCATAAGATAAAGAGTTTACTAAAGATTCTTTTATCTAAATCATATATACAAAGTTGATAAGGCATGCTTCTAAAAGATATCTGCTCAAGTGTCAAATTTTTCTGCTAGAGTTGTTTGCAGGATTTTGGGGTTGTTTTTTTATTCTTTTACTTATTTTTTTTTTAACATGTAACACCCCCTCCATATAAAACGTCCCCAAGTATAATAATGGGGAACTATGTGTTTGCCACATATAGGTAGCCAAGGCTTTATTTTACTGCAATAATTAAAAAAACAGAAGCATTATATTATGTTTTCACACAGCTTTTAGGTCCCTGCAAACAACTGATGTCTTTGCTCCTAAAATAGTGTAGATGGACTAATGCAGTAACCCTGCAGGGGGCGGGGGGGGGCGGGGGAGATTAACCCTTTGCAGAGATGTCAACAGCTAGCAATTTCAATCACTCTGCCTGGTAACATCAGACAGAAATCTGGAGGGAAAGGAAGAAGAGAGTAGCTTGTAGACTGAAGTAGGATAAAAGCAGTATTCAAGCCTAAATTGCAATTCAAAATGCTTAGCTTTGCTGTCCAGTCCTGAAGACAGCTATTCTTAACAGCCACCTTATTTTTTTCCAGGCTGCAGCTTGTGAACTCTTCAATAGCTATGCTTCCAGGCATTCATAAAAGGACATAATTGGTTGTATGAAGTTGGACGTCAAGTCTACCCTGACATGTGAATGCACCTACCTAACTCCTCCGAGATCTTGATAGGCAATCTGGGAACACAGCTCGCAGAAATGCAGTGGCAGTGATTTTATTTTAAAATATGAGCACATAAGGAAAAGATGAAACTCTTCCTCCTCCTCCTCCCCACTCTCATTCAGCAGCATAATGATTACAGGCACTAACCCCAGATAAGGGAAGGTTTGCAGTACTCACATACCTGCTTCAGGTCAAAGAACCAACAGCATGGCACCTGGACTTTCATGTAGACTCTAGAAAATTCTATTTTCAAGTATATTTGTATATGCATACATAGATATACAAGTAGGTACATACACTCACACATATACATATAGATCTATCTGTTTTAGAAATATTTTGCTTTTATATGCAAGACTTCACCTTTAAACTCATACAAATCCCTGCTGCTTTACAGACAAGCCTTTTTAATTAATCCCAACTTGCCCACCTTCTTAATTAATCCCAACTTGACAGAATGTTGATAAGGCAGGCAAGTCATTAAAAAAACCAAAGCACTTAAAAAAAAAAAAAAAACACACAAAAAAGACTACAATACTTCAGGAACTAGGCATCATCAAGAAGCTTCATGTTAAAATAAAAATTCACAAGTTGAGGCAAAAGCACCTAGCAATTTTAAAATCTTTAATTTAAATAACAGAAAATTACAATACTCTACAAATTACAACTATAAATTAACATACCATGAGGACCAAATAATGTTAATTTATCCCATAACAAATACAACATTAATTGCTGTTTGCGATTTCTAATGCAAGGCCAAATAATGTCCTAGGAAAGCTGAGCCATAACAGAAATAAAGAAATTTCAACATTTATGTTCATTCAAACTTGACAGTTCCAATATTTAATTTTTATTCTCAATGTTGGTCAGATTTTTTTTTTTGGTAAATTAAAACTCCCTGCTGCCCTGTTCCCTCCTCCATAAGGCTCAGAGTTACCTCTTTACCCCATTGTTTGGGGTTATAATGTTTTAGCAGTTTCAGACAACTGCAACGTTCATCTGGAGGAGAAAAAATAAAAAAAGGAAAGTAACAGAGCTTTGATGATAACTGTAGAATTATAAATAAAAAACATACTTTATAAATCCTATTTATTTTCTCCTATTAATAATTTAGGTCACTAATTTGATCTTAAACTTAGAATAATAGTTCAGTTGTTACTTAAACATACCATTTTGGTGAAATAAGTGTGCACTGGTGGTGAAAGACCACCATCAGTGAGGTGGGCAGTTCATACTTGTAAATTTGTATCCAGAGTGAGCATGCTCCAGTATCACTGAACTCCCTTCATAAAAAAACAAACAAGACTTGCAGCTCCAGAATTAGAGATTAAAACCAATCTAATTATTATTGTCAGTCTAAATTATTGTCAGATTATTGTCAGAACTAAAACTAAAATAGAGCTCTAGTGCAGCTGCATAGTTTCTTTTCCTCCTATTTAGTAGAGAACTGAGGTGAGCAGGAGTCCTTATAAGAGATTCACAAGTGGCTGATAGAAGTCTAAGTCATAAACAAAGCAAAGTATTTTATTTCAGCACTTATACACACTGCAAAGGAGACAGCTCGAAAGAAACAAAACTGCAGTAGCTGAGACAAGAAATGACAAAGCATAGGTAAAGTTTTAGCTATGCTATGAAGGGTGCTACGAAGTCTTCTGTCATTTAGACATTTTTTTTCTTTATATGTAAATTGTCGTTTACAATTATTATTTGAGTTAAAGGCAAAACAAAATAACTATTAGGTTCTGCATTTCATAAGTACTGCATTACTTGTATAGCTTAGTAACAAAACTTTCTCTCCTTTTATCTGTTAATTTCTAATGTTATTTATGTTTCCTCCCTCTCTTCAGTCCACCTCCCCTCCCCCATTAGATTATGCAATTAAATCTATTTATGACATAATGAGCAGTTTCATCGCAACACAGCAATATGAAACAAATTCATAACTTCTCTGCAGATTTATACAGCAGTAAAAGGTATAGGAAAAGAAAGCATATAAATTATTGCAAAGGCAATAAGAAAACCTCCAAAGCATTTTTCATCGAAATGAAATTTTCAAACTCACTATCACGTAGCAGTTTTTAAATAGAGACAATCCCTAAGTACTCATTTCAGAGCTTTCAAAAAAATCAATTTGATTACCATTTTGCAAGGGAGGTTTTTTGATTGATTGTTTTACTTTTTTTTTTTTACCCTTAAAATTTCATGATGATTTTACATTTATTGATGGTTGGGCATTTATTTGCCTTCAAATTGCTTTTCCCTAAGATTTGATATTTCAGGAAGAAACAAAACCAGACTCTAGCATCAAATACTGAGCTTTAATTCATCCAGATCACCCCACTCTCTCAGGCTCCACTTTGAAAAATTTGATTATAATATAATCTAACTATTAACAGTTCATAGCAGTTTGATACACTTGTTTGCATATCCAGCCAAACAAACAGGAAAAGCTATATGAAAAATTACTTGAAAATAAGGAAGCTTCTCAGTTTTTCTGAGAAAGTTAGCATTTATCCACAGGAATGTTAGATAAGCAAATAAAGCTCTATGTGTAAATTACCTGAACACTACATAGACTAAAAGTTATTCTTCTAAGAATAATAACAGACCAGGCAATTAATGCAGAGTCACAGCTAAGTGTTAGCCATTGCAACCTGGTCTGTATGATGCTTAAAGAATAATACAGTTGTATATGGGAATGATATACAACCAGCATATGAAAGACCCTGCCTGAGGCTCTTTGTCCAGAATAAAATAAGAAACTATAGCTTCTTCTGAGGCACAGACAGGAAAAGTCTATAACTCCGAAAGGCTGACTGGAGTACTCACAGGACTCTTGCAAGGACCTTCCTCAGTCTTTGAACTGGACAGAGCAATCCCCTCAACGGAATTTTTCCAAACAGAATGAGACCCCTTAGAGCTGAGACTCCTCAGAGCTGAGACTCCTCCTGCTAAAAATGGTAGTTCCAGAATAGAGATAGCAGGATCTGCACTATCTAAAGTATGATGCAGAATATCTAAAGTATATTCTAAGTATAAAGTATAATCTAAAGTATAATGCAGAATTCCCCACAATGCAGAAAAACTTGAAATCTTTGGAAGATGTTCAGTTACCACACATTTCAATCAGAAATGGCCCTCTACATATAATTAGAAACTTTCTGGTTTAATGTTTTAACTGTCAATACTTGTTGGTCAGATGCATTTGTCAAGTTATCTAATACAACAGGCCTTTCTACTCATACAATCCTGCAAATTCAGTCCATCAGACACATAAACAGCAGAATTCTGCTTCAGGTATGGTCCTGGTATCACTAAATCATACAACTAAATGCACTTTTACAACATTTTTGGACACCTACAAAAGACTGTTACTTGATTCTTGGAACATCAAGTTATGTCTAGAATGAACAACAGAAAAGATTAGTTGAGAAATAAAAGTCTCCCATGACACCGATAACTTCAGACATTCCTGACAAATACATATACCACTACCGAGCAATGCAGACACTGCTATTTTATTGCAAACAGAAGGAAAATTAATAAGATGTTGTGTTAGTTCGATGAACCAACAGAAACAGGCTTAAACAGATACAGAATCAAATATTCATATTTCATAGTAGTTCTACAAAAATACCACACTTATTCAAAGATTTTTTCCTCCTACCCTTCAGCATATAACCCTACATTAAAAAACAACATTCACCCTGAATGTTTTTCCTTCCTATGCTCTTTAGCATAAACTCAAAAGCCAACTACTCCAAAATAATGGCCACACGCCGTAATCCAGTTACTGTTTTGTTTTTCAAGTGCCCATTCTGTTCTGTGGTAAGACTCTAATTTCTCTTCTCCATCCACACACAGTAAAGCTCCCAGAGATTTCATAATAGCAACTGTTCTTGTTTTTCTAACTTATCCTTGTCAGAAGCTTCTGACAAGGATAAGTTAAAAATATCTTAAGAGAGGATAGGGAATTCTACTTGAACAGAAGCTAGTATTTCCCTTCTTCACATGCATAAAACATGTTTAAGGAGAGCGTTGCCTTGGACATCTTTAACTCAAGGAAAATATTTGGAACCACAATCCTAACTAAAAGCAGCTAACAATTATTTTTTCTTCTGAGTGCAACACTAATGTAATTAAAACACACGTACGAGGACCGTTTGTATAATAAAGACCTTCTTAGCATGGGAGAACACCTTAACAGCTTGACTCTAGAAGTACCAGGATGATAAATACAGTCCCCAACAGTTCGTTAGGTGAAAAGATTATTTCACCAACTTACTTCTTATTTGTATCATTTAAAAATCCCTCTAAAAAGGACTGACTGTATCCAGACACACAAACTTCAAAAGCATATGGCACAAAGTATCACAAACACTGATTGTCAGTGTCAATCTTCCCTATTATTATCCTGACATTCTTTTATTGGGGAATTTCCTTTTTCTTCATTTTGCTTCAATTTCAAAAGTGAAGATAAGCACAATAGGTAAAGTAACTCAATATTCTACAACGTAACAAGGTGATGCATATTTACATACATACATACTATATATAAAAAAAATACAGGATAATAAACATTTTACCACCTGTACATGAAATATGCACTATTGTCATATATACATCATTTAAAAAGTCTGATTCTCCCTTCTATTATACAAGTTTCCTGAAGTTTACCTTCAAATTAAAGAACAAACCCTAAAGAGATTAATTACATCTTAAGACTATAGCAACTGAGAGTCAAGCCTGCAGTCTAATTGCAAGTGCAAAATTATGAACAGTCTTATTATTCCTTGTTATACCATAAATATTAATTTACTAGAAATTAATGTAATACAATTTTTATTTATTCTTTATTAAATATTAATTGATATTAAATTAAATATTTATATTAACATTTTATCCTACAACTATTGCTAAGTCCATGAATGCTTTCTGATGGTATATACACCTTCATAAAACTTAACCTGTCTCCAAAACCAAGAAATGCTTCCCATCCTGAATCAATTACAAGCCCCAAATCCTATTTTGTGGATGTGCTCAAATTTCACCTGTTTCTACAACACTCCTTACTTTGCATAGAGTGACCTCCTTAGAGAGAGTTTCTTTCAAGTCCCGCCTCAAGCAAATACTTCTGCAAATACGTGGAACCTCTGAACTAAGTTCATTATCCACACAGCTTCTGAATATTACTTTCTGAAGAAGTCTACTTCTCTCTCCCAAAACTTCAACATGATTAATTAGATGAGCAATTATATAGTATTTCTGATATGCAGACATCGCACATATCCACACAACTATGCAATTTTCTCCTTGCTGCCTGAGCAAATAACAGGAGTCATAAAGCACACATGCACACAAAACCCTAAAGAACTGCAGAAGTGAATCTGGACTATGTAAAATTCAACATTAGGGGGGGAAAAAACTAAAAATCCTTCTGATACTCTTAAGCCCTGACAATATCTTCCAAAACTCTCATACCTGTTATGAAAAAAATCCACCCTTAAGATTCACAGCAGCAAGCACACCAGATTTATGCAGCCTGTAACCCAAGTTACCATTGAAATCTAGGACAGAGATGCCTTTAACAATATTACTAGCTTATGCTGTTGAGCACATGCACAAATAGAAACATGTAATGCTAGTATGTATTGACCAGAATATACAGCTTTTTCTGCACAGCAACATCCTTACACACAAACCTGCTAACCTCAGTTCCATAATTCCCTTCAGAGCCATGGTTTGCAGGCTCCCAGACATTTCCATCCAGATTTTTAACAGCATTTTCCACTTTTCTGTGGAAGTGATGACAAGATCTTTTAGCCTAGAACATTTTCTTAACTATAAGGCGAGTCTATCCTACCAAGAGGAATGTAATGAGCAAAGAACAGATAATTCAATGAGGATGATCAGCTGTCCTTAAAAACAGAACAACCATAAAATAAAAGCATACTATCATTTAAACTGTATCATCAGAACACGTATACTTCATAAATACATGATATACTGAAGATGAGCTCGCATAACTTGTTATCTTATAGGTTAACATCATCTCAGAAAGCCTTCTAAATACTTCTGGTCTGTTAAAAACAAAAAAACAAACAGAAAAAAGAAATTGAGAAATTTAAAGAGAAAAAGACTCAAAAACATAATAAGAAAGTTCTCAACAGGGAGGAAAAACCCAGAAGTTGCTGCTTCTTAAAAATTTGTGGATTTTTAAACATAGGATACCTGAGAATTTCCTTCATCAAATGCTGTTGTTTTAATTTTTTAAAAAGTATGCCTTCAAGTAGCACCAGAATAAGTGCTATGATGCACTGAAGTCTAAGCCTGCAATGGCATAACTATGAGAACAACAAAGAATATTTCTTCTACTAAAGATCTTGTGTGACTATGCTTATACTCACCAAAATTAGCATATGTTAGTTTTGTCATTCCCCCAGTCTTGAAGCACAATAATTTACCTCCATACCCAGTGCATTACATAAGGACAATAAGGAAACTTGTAGATTAGAACGTTACAACATAAACTAGAATATCACACACTGCATAGTGCTTTCCTTGATATCACAATCAAACAGACTGAATCTTAATTGCTGTATTTAAAAATGAGGAGTAAGATTAAGCATGTCCTTCATCTGCCTTGGTTTTCATTAGCAGATGGAAATAAAAAGAGTCAAATTTATCAGGATGATAAAAAAAATAGCGACTGTGAAGAGCAGCAGGTGATGTGTCAAAGAACTGCATAAGGCTCTTTAAAAGGAGTGTCCTTAGTAGGCAAGAACTTTAACCACAGGTTTTTTTAATAATAGTAGGTAAGGCTTTTTAAGATGCACTTAAGCCATCTTAAACTATCAAGACAATGCAAAGGAAAAATTCAGAGGAAGATGTTCTCAAATTCCATTTCGGTGCAACACGGCAAGCCTCCATCATTCCAAAAGAATGTAACACACACTGGCTCTGCTTTCCAGTCCAACTGCTACTTATAAACACAGTCAATCTAAATTAGAAAACCTAAGTCTAACTTTAAAGGAATATTCTGCTTATGTTCAGTTGCCTGTCACCTCAGTGTTTTATGTTAGAGAACAGATTTCTGAATACATACAAACCCCAAAAGCAGTAAGTGCACTTCAAGGATGTATATAAAATAGAAAATAAAATAATCCAGCAATGTTCTTGTTAATTAACAGCTTTTGTGAACTCAATATATTAAGCTGTGGTTTGCTCGTTCCACGTCTTCCCCTCGCCCCCTTTAAAAACAAGAAGATAGACCAACTACAAACTCAGTCCGGCTTTAATGTCCTGGCTCATTTGAACAGAGGATACTTTTCAAGATCAATTCTCTGAGTATTCCTAAACCTCTAACCTATATTGGCATTTATATCTGCATTATCAGAGGCCCCCCATATACTCATTGAATGACATGCAGTATGTGTTTGGAACAGTCAGTCTAAAATATCATCACGAAACTCCTCAGCTATGCCTCCATACCTGAATAATAAGCTTCATATCCTCTCCTATATCTGATTATGGTACACAGTAAAGGTCTCTGAGAAAACAAAGTACTTCAATCTATATTGTCTATTTGCAGAAAAAGAACGTACAATTTGAAAACAATTCAGTCTTCCTAAAATGAGGACTGGGGCAGAATTACAGAAAATTGTATAAACTCCCAAGCTTCCATTTCAATTCAGTCACTTATTTGTTATGTTAACTTAGACAACCACACAACTTTAGGTTTCCTACGTGTAAAACAGCTCAAAAACTAACTGTCTATTTCCCGAGACCATTGTGACGATTAGCTACCTAGTGCTTAAATAAGATATCTTAAATAAGATATCCAGATACAAAGTATGATACAGATGTGTACAGGTAAGTACTTCCTCGAATACAGGAATTTTTTTCCCATGAAAACTAAAATAGTATAAGCAATTTGGAAGTTAAAAACTCTAGAAAAATTGTATCATTTTGATATTAAAATGGGTGCTCACACATTATTCCTACAAAGTGCTACACTATTAAAAATATCCAGGAAAAAAGGCCAAAGTTTTAAATACAAATGTTCTGGATTTAATACTTATATCAGCATTAGGTTTTAGAAAACATCTGCAAAAATATTTTCTTACTCAGCTGTCTTAACATGAAATTACAGCTGTGCACACAAGTGCAAATTCATATGTTTTCAAAAGCAGTCGTTTATTTGTCCAGTATTTGACATTTTTCAAGAACACCTTCGAGCTCCTGTTCAATGTTTTAAGTTACCGTTTACAAACGCCTCAGTTGACTTAGGAACCAAACAAAACTGATCTCCTGATAGGAGAGAACTACAGAAGCAAGCAGCTTAATTCAATTACAGCAGCTCTATACTTCCTATGAAACACACAGTTCATTTCCCTCTTCGCCATAGCTGCTTTGGTACATCTTGCATATACCACAAACACATTTGATTATCAAGTATCCTCCAAAGTACATTCATAAACTGTGTTTGCACACACAAACATGAATGTGAGTTGGTTTGCGTTTGTTTTGGTTTTATTGGTGTGGATTTTCTTTGTGAGAAAGAGATACTTTTACACACACTCTCTAGATTCAGGAAAGAAAAATTAAGGGTGCAAATTATCCTACAGTTTGATTACTCAGCATTTCACTTTTACTAATAAAGCTGGAACTATCAAATACTCCTTTATATAAGTCAGAGTGTATCAAAGTTTTCTTGAGTTTTGAAAGCTGAGATGCATATCAAGAAAATTAAGCTTACCATATTTTATTCACCCCTACTATCCATTACAAAAAGGAAAGTATTTTAAACTGCAGCATGACTAGCAAGATATTTTTCTGGTTAATTTATCTCTGTCCTTCAACTGGGGGCAAGGGCGGCAATCAATGAAGCACATTTGTCTTGTTCCACAGTGCCTCATGGTTTACTTACACCTTGAATAAGAAGTTTCTGCAAAGCTCACCAGAGTATTTAAAGACATTACTAACCCCAGCTCTCCTCGCAGGCTTTTGACCAAAATCATTGCTACTCACACTTTACTACCGCAACTGGTAACGTAGATAGTTAAGATCTGGTCCTTTTGTGATACTTCTGATTGTTCTTCAGTCCTAGCTCCTGCATCCCAACACTTACATGGCATACTCAACATGATACACTTTTTCATTGAAGGCAAGTTATTAGCCTTCAAGGCAACAGAGAACAAGCTGAAAACTCAAAAACATGGGAACAAACATATATCTATGCATAAAATAAAACTGCATGTCTATAATAAAAATCTATATTTAAAGACTGTGGATCCAGACTCACAATTCTGTAATAACATAATGCAATCATCCTACAAATTAGGAATGCATGGTTCTTTGATACTGATATAGGAATGTAATGACTAGTATAGACCATTGCATTCACACAAGTAGAGCAGTAAGTCTTCAAAATATCTGTTAAGTCCTACTGCATATCACAATATTTTGTTTATAAGATTTAACTCAACGTTTGGGGTTGGGTCTTCTTTGGGGGGTGTTACCTTCTGAAATACAATCTTATCAGTGACTTGGACAAGGTCCAAAATTTTTTTCTAATGATTCTCTTATTTAAGAGAACAATTTATTCTCCAAGTATTCTGCAATAATACAGGCTGCTTGCAAGTTTTAGATCCATCTGATCTAATGAGGAAGCAATTTTATTCATCTGTTTGAGATACAAGGCACAGTTTGGACAACAGTACTTCATGCCATAGTATTTATCACATTCTAGGAAGAAATACATTCTCTAAAATTGTACGTAGCTCATTAGCTGTCCCTCATCATTACAGTCGTGGGTCACCTCAAGCCTTTAACCTTACAGGAAGTGTTTTTTCCTTTTTACAGATGAGGCACTGAAGCACATAAATTATGGAAGAAATCCATAAGAAAATTTAGATGTTGAGTGTCATTTTATGTGTCTGCTCCCAATCTTTAAGTACGTCAGTACTTGTGCCGTTGCCAGGTAATCCTAGAATATCCTGGCTTTAAAATTCCCTACCCAAATCATGATTCTCAGATACGTGCTGCTTAAAACTTGGAAATATTCTACTTCTAGCTTGTTTCTAAACAACATTAGCATGAACAAGCTAGATGTTTTGCCATCATATGATGGTAGTAGCACATTTCCATCCTTAGCTAAGAAATAAAATACTGATTCAAACAGATCCTGGAATCCATTTCTTCCAGAAGAGTGACACAAGCGCTACATTTTGGGAGAGATTTTACAGTGAATTCTGTCTTTGCAAAATGCTCTTGCTTTAACAGAGAGTTTAAGATGTTTACCCCACAATATTCTATAGAGCTAGTGGCTAAGTTACTTTCAGAGGTCTAAAAGCTTTAGGTTTTTCTGTCTGCAGGAGACCAAAGCCAAACACAGTTCTCGCACCTTGTGAATGAAGACTAAGTAACAGACAGTGTTGAGCTCAGTTCCATCATTACTCAATAGGGTCTTACTCCACATGGAGCTCTGAAATCAATGCAACTCTTACGTCCACTCATTAGGCTTTTAATAATATATATGGCAACCTATAATACTAGTTTGAAAATTCCTACTGCTCACCCCCCTCACATGAAAACATACACCTTGCTTATAGTTCACTATTGTTCCTTTATTACTGTTAACTGCTGCAGTTCACTGGAGTGCCTGTGTTTTCAGGTATCACCATCATTTATTCCTCCTTACATCAACTTTGTAGCATGTTTTCCAAAACTAGATTAAACAGCTAATAATAAATTCCATGGACACTGACAGATAATTATCCTTCAATATTGCATGAGCTTTCCAATGCATTTTTTTATTGTTTATGTAGTAGAGTTTTAAAGTTGGTTTTTTTTTCCCACCAGCACTTCAGTTAGTATGTGTAAGAATATCCCAAGGATATTCCTGTAGCATCTCATATTACCTCCTACCTTTTCTGCCTACATTTTGATACAATTAAATAAATTTTTAGTGCAGTGTGATAGACTGATCTCTCAAAAACTACTCATACTCATTTTAAAAAGATGACATGAACTATGGTAATGCCTTCCAAAATATGATCATGCCTTCTTTTTGGTTAAAGGAAGTAAGAGATAAACAGTGTGAGACTATTTATTTGACTATTTATTTGCCAAATTGAATTTAAAACATAATAAATATTAAAAGCTATAACCAGTACAGGCATTTATGTATCCTTTACGGATAGACTTAAGCATACATTTGATACAACTGAGCTTTTTACACACCCATAGCAACAGCAACCAGCCTTTGGTGCTGTCTGAAGGCCTGACAGGGTCATCAGCCATCTGTTTCCACACTTACTTCCTTAAGTAACCAACTGTTTTGTCTGCAAAAAAACTAGACTCCAGAATCCACAAACCCTTTGCCTAACTTGCGTTTGGATTCGATCCTACAGATGGTCTCAGATTTACACACAGGAAGGGACTCTGTACACTGTTAGTTATCTATGGCTTGGGGGGAAGAGGGGTGTTTTAAAAAGAGCATTGCTCCATCCCAAACACATGCATGTTTGTAGCCCCACAATTAAATATCACCCCAAATAGGGGAGGCTGTGTTCAGTTCACAGACTAGTTTGAGAAAAGCAGGGCCATGCATCAATCACTTGGTACTGAGGATGCAGCAGCTCTGAAATGACTTGAGGCAGAAAATAATGGACTGAGCTGCCAGCACAGTGGTAAGCTTCGAAGCATTCTCTGCAGCTGCACGCAGCAGGACACCAAGCAGCAGGGGAGAGGTTACTCTGCTTCTACATTTCACCAATACAACCATTACCAAAAGAGAAGCATCTAGTTCTGGCATTCATTGCTCAAGAATGCTGATAAAATAGGGAAGGCTAAAAAGCAAGAGAGCAATTAAGGATGGAAAAACTTGTTTTATGTTGAGACAACTCAAGGAGCACTCCTCCTCCATTCTCAGTGAGGAAAAGGAAAATATTGAGGACAATATTTTCACCTATGCAGGAACATAAGCCTGACATACTGACGACTTTGCAATGAAGGCATGATTCAAAAACACACGAAAACAGGGCAACTCAGAGAGTCAAAAAAAAAATTAGGTAGGGTAGATTTTCTGGATTAGGGGGATTAAGCATTTGTTTTTGCTGGTTATAGAAAACTGTGAGGATAACTAACCAATGGAAGAATTTTGAAAGTCTGTAATGGGCTTTCAGTCAGTGGAAGTGTTTTCAGACAAGTACGGATGCTTTTCTAAAGCATGTGTTCAAAAACAGGAATTAATTCAGAGTTACCCTACAGCCCCCATAAGGCAAGCTGTAAGAACAGGTAATCAGAGAGTTCATTTCTGGTCTTGTCTATAAAAACCCATGAAAAACATTCAAATGGTTTAATGGTGGACTTGGTAGTGTTAGGTTAATGGTTGGACTCTGTGATCTTAAGGGTCTTTTCCAACCTAAATGATTATATGTAGGAAGTATTAAACAACAACAAATACACTCTAATAAAAATCATTTTTAAAGTCTTCAAAAATATTTATTTCCTTTCAAAAAAAAACACTTTTCAGTGCAGATTGTTCAGCTTGTAGGAGTTTAGTATTGTCGTATGGCTTATGCTTCTACATTTCAAAACAAGGTTTGAATAAAAAAATGTATTCCTTTCAAATTCAGAATCTCTATCATACAAACTATCATTGCATTTTAAAGTTTTAATACAGACAGAGAGAATAACTCACATTGGAAGAAATATCTTTCAGAGCATCACCACTAAAATCAATTTAAAGATCACATTTTATAAGGATAAAATCATAATCACTGATGTTTCCACTAGTTTAATTATATTAACATTCACATGTTGACTTATAAAAAGGCAATTTGCAGGTGTAAAATCTCACACACAATTCCACTGATGTCAGTAAGAATAATTATGCATATGTCTTGAATCAGACACAGGCCATGCTGATGACAAAGGCAGTTTTCCAACTGATAGCCTGACTCGGGATTTCACCCTGTATAACAGAAGTTGCACCAGTTTAATGGTGATGTTGTTTCACATTAAAGTTAAGGCTAACTAGGTCTGTACCACTTCTAAAAGGGGCAGTTTTCTTTTCCCATCCACACCTGCTCATTCCTGCTACCTCCTTTGGGTCAGCAAGAGACTTATGCAAGTGAAGTAACATGAGGAAACTGAGCTGGCTTAAAAAAAAGTTGGCTGGGAGGTGGGGAGATATGTTCCTGTTGATAACTTTTCAACTCTCAGCAGGAATATTAATGCTTACATAAGAAGCGGAAAGATGTAATCAAAGAGAAGCGTGAAGGATAAAGTCATCCCTTTTCACAGAAGCATGAACTTCAACTGGCTGCAGCTAAAACTAACTTTTTTCTAAAGATCATTTCTTAATACAACATTATTGTTAATTTACTATCTGCAATTTAAGAACACTTTCCTTGCGTGAGTCATTCTGCAGACAGCAGCATTCAGAGTTTTAGATAGAAATACGGATTTTGCCTGGAATAATAAAATTTGATACCCTTTTAACATTTCAGTTGTGAACATTCTTGTACTTGGAAATTGCTTTGTCCTTGAAGAATGCAGAATCTTTTACAGGAGCACTAGAAATTATGGAAAATATGCAGGAGGTAATTTAGAAGTGTAATAAGAACATCTGGAGACAAGGTTTAAGAATCAAACAGATCAATTTGTTCTTACTCTCTTCATAACAACTAGATATCTAGGACTAGGCAAAGCAGATTGACTGAAGCATAGGTACTCAAAGGTGCTCACCTATCCTGTACAGTCTGCTTCACTACATATGCCAGTTGGGACTCACAAGTTATCAAATAAACAATGATAACCATCTGAAGACACACTCTACTTTTTTAAAGACAGCATTTTAGAAGACTGGATATTTCCAGTTGCTCCAACCTGAAAGGAACTTTCTTTTTCTTCTAAGAAGTCATTCTGTGAGTAGCAAAACTAATGAAACCTGTTTTCCTACAGTGCTGCATCTCAAGATTGATTGACTTTGACATCTAAATACATAGAAGCTGTGACTGCAGCTTTTCCTGCAGTTGGGCCATTCATAATGTTTGTCTCCCTGAATTCCCTGGAGTCTCATAACACAACTGACTTGGGCAGACTTTCCCTCTCCCTTCTGCCCAAACTCATATCATCATGAAAACTGCAACTGACCAACAAATTCAAAGGTATAGGATAGGGGAAGGAAAAGTGGCAGATGTAGCATTAAAAGCTTCATTTCTTTAATAAATCAATCTATCAGAATAAAACTAGACACTGTGCTTTTATGCTTGTGTTTTTGTTTACATCTTGGGAACTGTGCTGTTTGAAGCTCCCTGCTATAAAAACAGAAACTGCTCACCCTTTGGCTTTTTTACCTTTCACTTGCCTCCCATGGGCAGGCAGACAGAACTCCTTTCCGCTCTCTTTTTATAACTAAATTTCCCTTTTTTATTTTGCTACCAAAAAAAAAGAAAAAAGTTTTTGCATTGTTAGAGCAGAAGGGAAGGGGGAAAAAAAAAGTTTAAGAGAGATGGAAATAAGTCAGAATTACATTCAGATATCCATCCTGCAGAGAGGATAAAATAATTTACTGCCAGGCAGAGATGAGGCCTAGGTCATTCTGAAAAGTGACTGACATGGATATGAATGCAATGCAGCAGGGATAACAACACTTCAATTTATATAACAAGTTACCACGTGCTTCACAATACAAGGAGTAAATACAAAAGTTGATAAATACGAGTAATAAAAGAGCGCTACAGAATCTTTTTGCCCATTTTTTCCCCCATCCACCCTTCTTTCATCCAGTCCAGATCAACATTTGCAAAGTAGTCTACTTACTCAGTAGTTCTCCTACAGGGAAAAGGCAAGGTTACCATAGTACTGTCAATTAATTTTGACACCTGCTTACTAAGATTGATCAATTATTTTTGATGTCTCTCTGCTATGTTGTTTATTTCTCAGTCTAGAAAAGAAATAAAACAAAGCCAAAAATACTACATCTCTCTCACCAAAGAATTAATGGTCCCAAGTTACCCCTAGGTACAGTATTTCTCTTAGGACAAGGTTTCTGATGCTTGCTAATGCAAGTCGCTCATTCCCAGCAGAGCAAAAATACCCACACTTCACTTATATGAAGAAAAATACAGACCCTTTTATTTTCAAATGTTTTAAGCCTACCCTTAAAAATCTGTTTCCTCAAATAATCCAGTGACAGAAAACAGGTTTTACATGTGTCCAGTTTAGGTCATTAGAAGTTCAATTTTCATCTCGCATAATAGACACACACCTAGGCACTTCAAACTGCTGAAACTTTGAAACAATGTAAATGTTTAGAGTAATACACAAGGTTCTATTAACATTTGTATAGGTCATATCTACAACCCATAAATTAATTGTTAATGCAGTTATAATAGCCAAACACACTTTTCAATCTTTACGTCATTCTGAAACATTCTTCATAATAATTCTTACTGACAGAAGCAACTGCTGCAAAAGTGATACACATCCAACATAACTTGTCAAGTGAAAGTACCATTGCTGCAGAAGTCCAGCCATAGCTACTTGGGTATAAAGCAGATACTCACGCCTCACAGACAAATGGAAACAATATGCAAATGTTCCACAATAATAAGTCAAACTATCAATTGCCACAGAAGTCAGAAAGGTTTTCAATCACCCAGCCATAAGGCAGACTAACATTCATTTTCCAGCTGAAGAGTTGGAAATACATAGACTTGACTCATCACCCATTCAACACACATCTGAATTTTCAGGATTCAAATACAACCACTCTGAGCTGCTGCTTGCATTGTAACACACATTAACATATTTCATGCCATCCCCAACTCACAGGACTTGAAGAAAGCTTTAAATCTTAGAATGCTTGTTTTCATTGCAGAGTATATTTTGCTTCTAAGAATAAAGATTACAGATGAGCTATCAAAGATACCACTATGAAAGTGTCCTCAGTAAAAAACAGGTCTCCAACATAATAGAAACAGCTTACTTCCATGATAAAATTCACAATGCAAGCATCACTGGCATTTCTAAAGCTAAGCATGAAATAATATAGAGGAGTTAATGAGAAATTCATTCTGATTTCACCAAAATGCCTAACAGCACATCGATTAACCACTGTGTTAGCTTCACTCAGAAGAGATGCCCTTTCAACATTCAGGCAGAACTTCCTCTAGGTGGGGATGGATTATTAACTTTCTACCAGAAGTGAAAACATAACCACTGTGCCTCCTCACCCGACAGATACAACCAATGTAAAGAAACATAAATGTCTTAACAGATAATCAAGGAAATACCTGTAAAGACTGGATAAAGGCTCCAGTAACCATTCAGAGAATATGCTAATTCACAACAAGCTTTGGAATTTAAGAAATGAAAATTTGCTTCAGCCCTTGCATTATTAGGGTCTGTTGTGAGTGGGATCAAGACAAAGGATACAAGTAATCTCTTTAAAGCAAGGAAATAATAGCTCTGCAAGCCTGTCTCCTGCAGATCAGCACACACAAAGAAGATTCACCTGGGCCTCCTCTCCTCACTCTCAATCCCTACGCAATTAGCCCATTGTTCCACAGCACAGAGCAGGACAAACCCCAAATCCTCAATACACACAGGCAACAAATGATGAACTTTAAAATCTTATTACCAAGTTCATATGCAGGTAGAGATGTACTATATTTGCCTGATATTGCCTTTATAACTCAGTTATAATCTCACTCATGGAATAATCCACCAGATATTACCAGTGAATTGTTTCTTTCTCTGCAGCATGCACATTACTTCAGCCAACATGTCTGACTCCCAGCTACTCAACTTCCCAAGCGAACAAGTTACTGGATTTACTTTTTGTTTATTTGGGGATGAGTGACCTCAGATTAAACGTTTAAAAGAGATGTAAAATATATAGCTTAATTTTAGTACTCCAAAGAGAAAACTGAACTTAAACACAATCTAAAATAGACAATTATTGATACTTTTACCATTAAAGTACTTTCCAAAGATAGAATTTTAATTCTGTAAGACACAGCCTCACCAACATATTGTTATTAGCTAGATATTAGAACACTTTCCAGCTGTATATGTCAATATACTTAATAAATAGAGTTCCAGCTTTTAAGGGGTGTTTTACAAGGGAATGAAATGAGATGTCCTGTCCAAGGTTATATAGTGAAATAACAGCAAACAGTATTCTTCACAGCCAGTCTTTATACTGATACCAAAGGGGGCGGGGGGGAAGTGACAGCCCTATAAATTAAGTCTTCTTTTCCACTACATATAAAAAAGCAAGTGTCAGGGTGCGCTTCCTTCTCACTGATCAATGACTCAGTATCACATCTACTTTTAAGAATGAAAAGGTAGTTCTAACTTCACTGACCACTCACTCCTTTGCAAAAATATATTACTGTTTTACATTTACCACTCTATCCTCTCCTGCAAGCCTTGTCACGAGTGATGCACATTTCACTAAGTTACACTTATGTTATCCTGAATGTGCCTCACTAATGCCCATTTAGCTACAACACTTGAAAGAAAGGGAAGGAAGACTGGAACAAGCAAAACACTTTCACTCTCCAGAAGGAAAAAGTCATTCAAATCCCCTACTAATTTTTGCTCCCTGGGGAGCCCCGTGAAGTGCACATGTCACTTCCATGACATTTCCAGAAGGGACAGCAGCGACGCAGCTTTAGGCCGATTTCTCCTTGTCTCTCAATTCCCACCAAGTGGAGCAGCCTATTTTCAGCGGTAAGTCAGCGGGTACAATTTTCCATCAGAGGACTGCGTCCCGTGTTCTTAGAGGGAGGGATCATGAGGTGGAGGAACCTATTTCATCCTTAACTTCTGTCACATACTTCCATCACACATGAACAAAATCATAGCAGACACATGCCAAAAAAACCAAAAAACAAACACAAAACAGGCAAGTGAAAACAACAGGAAAAGGATGTAGAGAGGAGAAAGAGGGAATAATAATACACAGAGACTTACTTGAACCTGCCCTGGCAATGTTGGCACTGGTCTCCCACCCAGCCCTGGTCGCAGACACAGGTGGAGTTGACACAATGACCCGAGAAGCAGGAGATTTTGTCGCAGGACTTGGACTGGGACACCTGGGCATAGAGGGCTAGGTACAAGAAGCCGTAGAAGAGCAGCCAGCTGTTCACATCCAGGAGCGAGGAGAAGCAGCAGCAGCAGGAGGAGGGGAAAGGTCTCCAGACGCCCAGGGGCGCGGGGGCAGCTCCCGCTCTCCTCGCAGCGCTGCTCAGGTCCATCTTCGCCGCGGGGGCCGTGGGCCGAGGTGCGGCCGGCGGCGGGCGGCGATGGCAGCGCCGCCCGGGCACCCCGGGCAGGGGCAGCTTCCCCTGAGGAGAAATAATCCAGCCAGGGAGATTCAAACCCCCCGCTTCCTTCTCGCCTTCCTCTCCTCCCTCCCGACCCCAGCGTTGCCTCCTCCGGCCCCTTCAGCCCTCCGCGCCCCGTCACTCCCGAGGGGAAGCCCGGCAGCGGCAGCCCTCAGCCATCCACCCCTTCTCTTCGTCGTCCTCCTCAGGGCTCATCGCTCCCGTCTTCTTCCATGGAGGAGGAGAACTGCCTCTTGACCTTGTGTTTTCTCCTGGCCAGATATGCCCCCCACCGGCGTGCACACACACGCACACCACCCTCGATCATGTAGCCCCCCGACTCCCCCTTCTCCTTTGTAGTCCCTCTGCCCGCGGCACACACGCAGGCGGCAGCGAGGAGGAGCGCGGGGAGGCGGGGGCCGCCGCCGTCCTCTCGCCAGTCAGTCAGATGGGAAGTGAGGGCGGCCGGGCCCCGGAGCCGCTACGGCACCCCGCACCGGCGGGAGAGGGGGGGGCTCAGCGACGAGGAAAGGGCTGAGGAGCTCTTATCTCCTCTCCGCTATTAGCCCTGCAGGGAAGAGAGGCGGGAGGAGGGTGGGAGAGGAGGGCTAAGAGCCCCTCCGTGTCCCAGCTGACAGCTTCCAAGCAGCCATTTTTAAAGGCTAATTGTCATCTCCTTTCAGAGCCGCCTGCTCGCTCTAACGCCCCCCGCCCCTCGGTCCGTTTGGATCCGTCCCTCCGCCCGTCCCTCGGCGGCGCAGGGAGGGAGGGGGCCCGGCCCGGCCCGGCCGGCAGCGCGGGGAGGGCGGGGGACCACCCTCCCCTCCGTCCGGAGCGGGGAAGGTGCAGCCGGGGTAACCGCGCACCGGCAGCTCCCGCGTCCCACACGCCTCTCCCGCCCCTTCCCCTGCGCCCAGCGACAGCAACCTGCGCTCTGCGCTTCAACAGGAACCTCTCCTGCCCACGCCTAAGAAACACAGCCGGGGACAGATGAAACGGCACCGGGCCGGCGCCCCCCCCGCTGCGGGCACGCAGGCCACCGCCGCACAAAGCCGGCGGAACGCGGCAGCCGCCCAGCCCTCGGAGGCCCTACTGCCCCGCGGGCGGGGGGGGCGGCGGGCGGGGGCCGCCCCGCCCCGGCGCGCGGGCGGCCGTTAGCGAGGGGGGGCGCCGGCGGGAGCCCCCGGCTCGGGGCCGCTCGCCGCAGCCCGGTCCCCGGTCAGCGGAGGGAGCAGCCGGCGGGCGCAGGCTCTGCTGTCTCCCGGCCCGCTACCTCGATCCCCTCTCCACAGGGGCCGGGCCGCTCCGGTATTTGCCTCAGGTCCTGCAAAGTTCAGAGGCGGTTTGCTTTGAACTGAGGGCGGTTAATGCTAGAAGAGATGTTACAGATTGTTTTGAAACCCTTACCTTCCTAAGATTCACTCCATCTTCCCATTTTACGGTTCTAATCAAGACGTTGCCTTCCACTTACAGCCTGATGAGCGGTAACAAAAGTTCCCAGGTCTGTAAACAGCTGTACAAAAGTAATCGTTGTAATAAAGTTGCCTGAAATGTCCTTTTTTCCTGTAAAATGTGCCATACGCAGCCCATCTTTTTCAACTGTGCTATAACCTGTTTTCATTTTACGATTTTTTTACAAGAAAAAAATGAGCCTTGCTGTCAAGAAATGAAGAAAATAAAATCACAGCAATCAAACCCTCTGAAAGTTTCTCCTAATGCTGAAATTGAGAATTTATGACGTGATGTCTCTATTCCAAGAAGATAAAGAAAAGGTATTTAATTTTATCTCCTGCTACCATCTCAAAACAGATAGGTCCAAAGTGACCCGTGTTAAGAGTCTGAAATCAGATCCAAATCGACTCTTCTCCAGATCCTGCAGTTCTTACCCTTGGAGTGTGGAGGAATTGTTTGGGTTTTGGTTTAACCTGTTTTCCCAGGCATACCCTTAAACCCTCACCTGAATTTCCAAAAAATGAAAGTACATAAGTACTACAGTAAGGAGCACAATAACATCCAGCAGTATCTATTGGTACTTTGTGTGACATAAGTCCAACCAAGATCGAGATGTCAGAGCTAAGCACAATACAAACATCACCGAGAAACAGTCTGTGCCTTAAAGAGTTCACAGTCTTGACGGAAGGAATAGCTGAAAGTGTGTGGGGAAAAGAGAGGTGAAAAGTGATTTGTCCGGTTTCATTCCAGAGGATGTCAGGAGGACCACAGCCGCTCTCAGTCCGGGAGTCTGTACATTGTCCTCCTAACAGAGCGGAGATAGATCATTTCATTGTTCTGGATCAGACACATTTCTTAGCTATTAGACATCTCTTTGTATGTGTTTTGTAATGAATTGGTGAGCTCATGCAAAGAGAGGAAATGGAAATTGTGTTGCTGCTTTATATTTTATGAAAAAAAGCTGAGGCTGAAGCCTTTGTCGAACAGCCTGCTAATTGTACAATACTACATATGATTAAGGCTGCTGAACAACTGTCCTCTGTTAAATAACGTTACAAGACCAGAAATGCAGTTAATACAAGATTACAGTCCAAGACACAAAGTCAGTTCAAGACTACTCTTTAATCTCTGAAACACTTTAAGCAATAGTTTTGCTTACCATGGCAGGGAGATAGATACATTCCTCCTCCACTTTCTCAATTCCTTTATACCAACCAAAAATGTTCTAAAGCCAGCACCATCTTTTTCTCAGACTGAAGGAAGATTTTGCTTCAGATCTACAGAAGTCAGCCAATTTTTTGAAATTAACATTCACAGCAAAGCTAAGCTCTCAACAATCCTTTACCAGGCAAGAGATCTACTCAAAAGCACAATGATCAGTGTGCATTTGTCCATTAAATGCCAAATTTCTTCTTCAGTAATGAATAAAAAAAAAAAGACAAGAAAAGAGAAATACGAATTTACGTTGGGCAAACTCAAACAGCTTTTCAGGTAATTCTGTGAAGCTGGAGGAAAAACACAAACAGACCATCAGAAAAGGACTAGGATTGTTATAAGGTGCAGAGAATAGTATGACAGTAATTTTAGTGCATAAACGATCATAACTAAAAATGTAAACACAACTATAAAGGGTTCTAGATTTAGAACAGCGAGGAGGAAACATTGGACAGCTATCTCCTGGCTAAATGTAACAAGCTACAAAAATGAAGGAATGCAAACCTTTTGGCTGCTGTATGTCACATCAATGCAGTAGATATTTCATAACCTTAGGAAATGAATGATGTGCAAATGCCAATATTGGTTCTCTTCTATGCTGATTTGATGGGATTTTTTTGGTGTCAGATGAAGTTAACAGATCTGGCTGAGAGAAGTCAGATCTGTCAATCCTTGCATCGTTACTTGTATATCTGTAAGTTCCACTTTTCTTGGAAGTGTAACTTTTTACACCTTTCATCCTTCTGGTTCTCGACACAGAAATCATTCACACTTTTAAAGGACTAATGTACTAAAATGTCTTGCGTAGAATTTACAAATTAAAAGCATTTGAGTAACTTATCAAAAGTTTTAAGTTACTGAATAAAAACAGATAATGAGATTACAGACTAGAGTAGTGATGTAGAAGGTTATGTGAACAAAACCTTCCGAGAAAATATCCATTGTAGTAGGAAAGCAAAATAAAAAGAACAAGTATAAAGTACAAAGGCTTCTTGGCTGTTACTATCAAAACCTAAGCACTAGTATACAAGGAGAAAAATACTGATACATTTGTGTTCATTCAGCAAAACAGCTTGAAGTGTAAATAAAGATCTATACGGTTGCTGTTGTGAGGCAGGGTGGAGTGGATAAAGGCAAACAGCCCTCAAAGGCAGACTTCTTCAGTTATTCAGAATTTCTGCAAGACCCTGAGGACAAGAATGTAGCAGAATCCATCCTCTCCTCCACGCACTCCCCCCATACGCACCCCTCCCTGCTCTGCTGGCCCTCTCCTACAGGCTGATATCAATCAAGCCTTGCTGCAGAGAACATCTTTCCTTAAGGATGCTTAGTCCTATTTAGGGTATCTAGTGCAGACGTATTTTTGCAGTGATGTGGAGAAGAACAATATAACCGGCCGAACAGAAGAGGGGGAAAAAAAAGATTACCTTTGTGGTTGACCTCTTTGCAAGGATATTAAGAGAAACAAATGTTTTCCATGCCCTTTCCCTTCTCCTTGGGACAGACATTATCAGACTCGTTAGGTAAAAGGGGCCAAGCTCTGCACTGTTTCTGGGCAGGGATATATAGAGCTGAGTTGGTAAAACTAGCATGTAGATTGGTGTAGTGGAGGTAATAGCTGCAGAGTGATTTGACAGAGTTTCAAGAGCTGTTCTAGCTTAACTCATCAGAGCAATGTAGAGGCTTTATGGTGTGCAGTGTACAGGCTTCTTATTGAACCTTACAAGTATAACTTGGGTGTAAGCTTTCCCTTTTCTTTCCAAATATGCACACAACACTTTGGATGGAGGACAACATAAGGCTTTTTTTCCTAAATTCCATGCTAATTTTTCATTGAGTGACACTGAGTCACCTGAGCCATTCCATATAACCCTTTCAGATATTATGAAAACCATCAGTCTCTTCCACGAGGTAAAACAAATTTATCCCTACTCAGCAGATTCTAGTGCTAACAGAATAATGTGTGTCACAATTTTGTGTTCATATTTGTCTTAGCCAGTAAGTCAACTCTTGGGAGGCATCAATTTTATAAGATTAAAAATATAAGCCTTCCCTTGCCTACTCTTTTTTTTTTAATTTAGAAAGAAATAAAGTTAACAGAAGATTCACTGGCACCCTTCTAAAATGAAACCTTGATAGAAAATCTTACCTTTCTTAACACCCATGCATGTATTTTGCTACAGCAGTAAGTCACATTTGTTACCATCAGCTCCACTAAGTATTGACAAGCAAACTGCCATACAATAAAGACTGTAAATGCTGTAGGAAGCTTACCAAACTCAGAAAGAACTACAAAACAAACGAAGGGGAAATTAATGTTCATATTATTTTATCAAAAGCCGATATCTGGAGAAAAAAAGTGTTAGGGTCAGTTCTATATTTTTATGCATGTGCATAAGCCGAGGTGTAAAATCTATTCTACAGAGAAAGAGCCGGACAGTTACTGAAATGTTTGTTCCTTTGCAGATTTTTTTTATCAGGAAAAAAAGTAATTACATTTTTACACACTTATTTTAAAATTGTGGACTTTGGATCAAGAATATCAGGGTAAATTACAAGTTGGCTTCAGGTCCATTTAATGGTGAAAGAGACTTCAGAAAAACAGAGAGACCAGACAAACCCAAGTTCTATCAGGACTGACAATGGCATTGCCATTATTTGAAACACCTGTCTGCTGTCAAATAAAAGGGTACTGAAACAGGAAATAGTCATATTATGTTTTTATATACTTTCTGTACACATACTAAAAATTAAATAGCCAAGCTATACCTGATAGCCTTTCCATCTATGACTGAATGAGTCTGCTGGCTTTGATCTTGACTCTTAGTATGATCCTTTGATTTTTTCAAAATAAAAAGTTTTTAGAAGTCTTTCATTGAATAGATGTGTAATTGCATACCATGCTGAAACCTTGATGCATCCTGCAATATATTACAAATTATCTGGAAAACATTGACATTTTCCACTGCAAATGTCTCTTTCGTTGAGTATTCTTCTGCATCCGTTCTGCTGCATTTCATTTTCACTGCTATTCCTTCTGGAGTTTCTCACAATCCTGCTTAATCTTGACTAAGCTAGGGCATTTTTTCCTTGTCAGCAAAGCTCCATCTCACAATTCAACCTTTCTTACACATCATTAGTAGGTATACTGAATTTATCCAATACCCTTAATGATCCCAAAGGGACATGGCTATTAGACTTTTTCTAGCTGAGAAAGCATTTACTTTGAGTTATTTTCTCCCATTCTTTTCTAAATCAGGAAATTATCTTTAGGATTCATACCACTGCTGCCTTTATTTCTGTATTTGTTATTTTTATTCATAAATTTCAGCAAAATCCTGAAAATTTTATTCGATGGTAAGGAAATTCCATTCACCTTACGGGGATTTACACTGCTCCTTCAGAATTCAGCAAAGGCTTCCACATTTTTCTGGATAAGGCTAGTTTACTGAATGATGTCAAAAAAAGCCTTACTAAAAGATTTTGAAAATCAAAATAAACCATATGCTCCAATTTTCTCTTATCCACTATTTTTTCTTTGCAAGACTTAGGAAGACTGCATTTATTATTAGTGCCTTACTGTTTTTTCCTCATCACATTATACTTTACCCAAGAGCTTTGTAAGTCCTACACCAATTTCTTCTAAGGCTACTGAAGCATGACTTCTCAGTCCATATTTTCAGGCTGACAAATTTCATCTCTTTGGAAAAGAAAAAAAGTAAAATGTTGGGTAACTGTTAAATCAACAGTACAATCAGTATTTTGATTAACAACGTTTCCATCTTTATATCACCGTTCAGCTCCTTTGGAGTGATATTGCCTAGTCTTAGTGATTCCATTTCAATATAACCTCATGCTGATTTCTTACTCTTCTTTTAAAAAACTTTTAACAATGGCTACTGTAGTAACCTCTATAATACTTAATTGCTTAATATTTTTTATGAACACTGTAACGAAATTATTTGCTTTTCCTAAAATTGCATTTTCCTTTCCAGTTACTACTTTTGGAGCCTAGTGAATTTTTCCGTTCATTCCCCTCTATGTATTTGAAAAAAATTACTTCTTTCTTTTCTCAGTTAATACTGGAGACATTGTGCTATTAAACTTTGGAAAGTGATACTTGCAAAAAATGGAAAAACAAGTACATCAAATAGGCTGCAATAAGGAGAACAAAACAATAATTGTACTAGGCATAATGGAATAATGGAATAAAATGATGCTCTTTTTTGCCCTTTGATTTGCATAAAATTGGCAAAAATTAGAGTCTATGCATGCATTGATCCCTGTCTTGCCTACTATACAGATGTCAAAAAAGAATTGAGTAGATTAAATTTTCCCTCAGTATTAATGTCAAAACAGACATTATATGCCGGGAATCTTACTGGCATATTGTATTAATTCAATGAAATTATTTTCAGTAATTTGAAGAAATAAATCTCATGTATAAATATAATATTTTGACAAGCACACAGGCAGTTATTTAATTAGCTTAAGACATTAATTTTCATGAAGATATAAAGTAATACCTTCCATCTCTGCAGTTTGAAATAATGGTAGAAGTAATCATTTTTAAGAATTATCTCATTTCCCTAAAGTAACAAGTTTTACACATACCTAGACATATGGATATTGCCACAAAAGAGCAAAACATCTTTGCGTGTGGCATCTCCTGTTTGTATACTTGGGCACTGGTGTTACTGCAGGTACGATACGAGTGAGGCTGAAGAAGCTCCGAGCAGAGATGCTGATCCTATCCGTGCCGTCAGCTAGGGATAAAAGGCCCAGCTCACGCCGGGGGGGACGGCTGGCTGCACAGGCGGTGTGAAGGTGGGCATGCAGGATAGCGGTCTGCAAGATTAACTCTTGAGGAAAACCTTCTTACCGGCCTGGCAAGTTGCTCTTCATGAGCAAGGCTTTGAACTAGTTTTAAAAGGCACCAGTGAAAATATTCTGCAGGCTTTACCTCCTCCCGTTCTCAGGGTATAGATTCAGAATATGGATGGTCAAAGCCAAGGTGGGGAGGAGAGAGAGGAGAAAAAGGAAAAAATTGCAAGAAGAAAGGGAGAATGAGAACTGAGCCATCAAACACCTGAAGTATAGATCCACAAACATTGCAGTCTGAGATGTAAGTGAGATATAACTTTATGGTCTTAATACCCTAGTGGGACCTAACTGGCATTGCAGAGTAGTGTCTGGGTAAACAGCAATACCAGAATGCAGTTACGGAAGGGCATACCATATTGTAGAAGAACAGACATAGGAAAAGACAGGTGGTATGGCTTGTGAAGGGTGTATTTACTTCTCTTGAAGTCTAGGAAAAAGTGACAGGAATATTTGTTGAATACCAGTTGAAATATGGGAGAGAAAAAGAGTGAAGTACACATAATGACAGGTTTAAACCAAAGATTTTCTGATCAGGAGGCTTTTTCAATATAGCAACTATTGGAGGTATCCAAGGGGCAGAAACTGGAAAGATCTACATGGCAGGAGCTAGTGCTTAGATGGGAACACAACTATCTGAGGCTCTGTTTGAAAAAGCAGTAAGGCAAGACATAGATTGTCTATTCAGTTCTTCAAATGTGCTAGGGACTGCTTTTTTCTTTTATGAAGTGGAGGAAATTACACAGAAAGTAGCTGTTTTAGATTTAATTCAAATTCTTTAGGAGGAAGTGGTTGAGAATCTTAAAGTGGAAGTTAATTCAAGTGAAAAAGATCATAAAAATGATAAGTCGTCCATTCTTCCTTTAAATTGCGAATAACAAAATAAGGGTAATGGACTTCAAATAGCTCAGGGAAATGCAAATATCTGAGAAGTGATAAGGAAAAAAGGAATGCAAGAGATAAAGTCACAACAGCAAATTATCTTAACATGGAGGAAAGATTAGAAGTACATCAAAAATTAACATGATTGCATCAAGAACTCTTTAACGATCTGAAAATCTAAGAGAAAATCCTAAAATATAGAAAAAAGGACACACATATAATGATAAGTATAAAGAAATAGCACAAGCAAGCCAGAATAAAATAAAAAATGCTGAAGCACAGAATGAGTCACAAGTGGCATGATAATATTCATATTCAGATCAAATGGGACAGATCTGTGCTTGAAATAGTAATAATTCCTATACTGCTTTGTATCAGAAGACTGCTGTTTTCCACAAGGATTATACCACGTTACATTGGCTTGTCAATCATTTTTGACCTGTTTTCCTCTCCAAATTCTCCATCTCATACTGATGCTGTACTTCTTTAAGTCCTCTAACAGCAATTTCACAAGCTTGAAGCAAAGACAGATGGTGGAGTTTCATCTTCTCAGGTGCTTTTCTCAGCCATGTTGACTTTAACTGTCCACTGTCATTACAAAATGAGGCATGCATCTGGCCCACTGAAATTAGTTCCATGTATCACAGTTTACTTCTGTTAGAGCTACACATGGTCATACTAAATATTAAAATGATGTTCAAAACAAGATGATAAAATATGATTTTCAACTACATCTCATGGAGCAGATCTGTGGCTTCATCACTGCCAAGAAAAGTTATTACCTGTGGATCAGTATCAAGATCGAGAACCACATAATGAAAGGTAACACTCTGGATGGGTTATACCACTAACTACAAAAAGTTTTGTTATGCCATGAAGACAAATAGCTTCAGGCTATATGAAAGTCTGAGAATAGGAAGGTTTAAAAAAATCTCATTGAAGAACTTTTGATGCAAAGTATTCTTACTTCACAACACTGTTTTACAGAGCAGTACAATTAAGTTTACTGTATTTTGTGCTTCTGTATTTTCTGCCTTTCCCTCAGTTTTCTAGACTATGGGAAGATTGCTTTGTTGTTTACCAAAAAACAAAGTGAGAAAAATCATAATTTGGGCTGAGCCACTTACCATCCATTTAAATAATTCAAATGTCAAATTACACTGACAAAAATAATTTGTAATAAACTTTGTCTACTTAATTTACTGACTGCAGAGCTACCATAATGTAACGCAAGTTATAAAGTTTTAACTTAATGTTAACTTAAAGCTGTAACTTAATGAAAAGAAATTGATCTTATCTGTTTGCTTTCTTTATTGTTTATATCAACATGAATATGCTTTTTCCATTATTTCCAAATTTGGCCTTTTATTTATTTTCCACCTTGATCCTAGAAAAATACAGGGGGTTTTTACTAATCTGAGAGCAGTTGGAAGTAATTTTAGACTAAAAGAAATACTAACAAAATACTCCTCACTTTTACATGAGGAGAATTTAAGAGTGCACCCTCTTAAATCAAAATGTAGCATAGTAAACCAGAGCTTATAAAACTCTTTTGGCAATAATTAAAGATCAAAATGCTATGTTTATCTTATTAGAAAGAAGAGTTTATCTTGGGTTTATGAGGTTTTGTTTAACAGACCAGTCTACCTTTATTTTTAAATTGGATTTTAAAATGTGTTCTTCAACATGTTTCACCTATCCACCTATTACTCTCTCATTTTTCATTATCTGAATTACTTTAAAAAAAACCCACCAAAACAAAACAACCACCCAGAAAATAATCTGTATTCTTTTTTTTTTTCTTTTAAATTCTGTTAGCATTCATGGTTCTATCAAAGCAGCATGGTACAGAGATCTCATGTAAAGAATAGGGCTAGTGTTTATGCCTTACAAAAGGACACTGTATTGTTACCTACATCACCCATCAGTCTGTGTTGGTCTGACAGGGTCCTGTCACAACATACACGTGCACACACATGAACATGCATGTGCATACTCACACACACAGTAGCACACTTTTAAAATTTTGTAATTGTTCCAGGCTTTTCTTTGTTTTAGTTCACATACCCTCACCTACGTACACACCTTATTCTAGAAGCTGCCTATATGAAGAAGAAAGATCCTGGTGTTACTTCCCCAGCTGAAAGAGACTATCTTCAGTAAGGCACCAAAAATGCCTCGAATAAAAAGGCTGTTTGATGTCCAGCCTATGAACACCTGCCAAATATAAAATGAATGCCAATTTTATAAATAGCAGACAGCCTGGATGTTTCCTGTGAGTATTTTGGGCAAAAATGAATGCCCACATCTCTCTGAAGAATGTCAGAAAACTATACCAGCAGAACGACAGCATATCATGTGAAGGGTAGGTTTAGACCCTGAGCTTTCACAGGTTTGTATGGTCTACAATTAAAGAGAATAAACTCAGGAACTGCAGTCTGGGCCTCGAGGGAAAAGTATTTTATGTGCCTTTGATGCCTGTTTGCCTCTTAACTAGATGAAAATGCTGGTAGTACAGTTAGCTGCCTATAGCAAAGAAGGCAGAAACATCTCAGTGGGGTGATGGTAGCGGTTCACGCCTGAGGACTTCTAAAAGCAGCAGGGGACCATGCGGTGCAGCACTGGTTAACTCCCGAGCAGCTGTCGTTGTCTTGACCTTCAGGGGTAGCATAAAAACAGAGGTGATGAAATGAATGTTGGAGAAAAAATTTACCTTCACATTTGGTGACCTCAAAAGGAAGATGAACACTAAAAAGACAGGCCTTATCTGAGCATGGAAATGTCGCAACATTCATTTTAGCATGCCTTCACCCAAATCTGTGAAATGCTTGAGCTTGGTTGGGGTACCTCCAAGAAAAGACCTTTGACACAGAAAAAGCTGAAATTAAGAAACTACTACCTCATATTTGTGTCTTTCTTGATCACCCATTTGAGATCAAGAATCAGATCAGAGAATCCTCTTCCGCGTTCACATATTTGGGTCTAAAGTTAAGATCTGCTTATATGCTGGATAGCAAGGGAGAGCTCTGGAAAAAGAAAATAGAAGGAGTCTTCATGGAAAACGATTATGAAGGGGAGAAAGTATGTAAGTAGATCAGTACGCTGTCTGAACTCTGGGCAAAAATAAAGTCCACACTCCCCAAACCTCCAAAATACACTGTTTGTGCATATTTGGTCCCTCTCTTGCCTGATGACTGCTCTCTGGCCTTACTTCCAAACCTTTTGGCATTGTGTCTATGCAAAAGTACCACATTACATTTTCATACAAGGGCTGTCTTTCATGTGCCTGTGTCAGAGGACACCTGCATTATGGAGCAAGACGAGGACAGTCCCTAAATTAAGGGAGAAAGAGGGACGGAAGGCAAAAGTGTCTGTCACACTCTCTATTATGGTAGCTGATTTTCACATCTGCAGAGAAATATAAGCGTAATTCAGATGACTTGTCAAGGGAAATATGATTGAATTATCTCTATAGCCCAGCTGAAAGGTGAAATGATGAGCAACCTGGAATTAAATTAAAAACCTAAACCCATTAAAGTATTCAGATTTCCCAGTCTAAGATAAAAGTGAAAACCTTTGAAATTAAGCAGTCTTCCTACCCTTATCTCAAGCTGAAGACGCTGCTGCTTTGGATAACACAAAGGAAGCCAGACTGGATTATTGCTCATTTGAACGCTGGTTTTCAAATGCACCATATTTTCCTCAAGAAATGAACATTATTCATTTCAGCTTATATTGGATATCAAAGTAGCGGTAGAAAAGGACACAAAATAAATTACCAGCCATCCTTTGATCCCAACACACTCCCAGTGCTCCACTTCCCCACTCCAGAGAACAATGTGAAGGGACCAAATCTCTTCCTTATTCTCAGCAGAGTGTTGCACATCCTGAGTCTTTCAAAGCTCATTCCTTTTCTGAAGAATGTCTTTATTCTTAATAAATTTGAAACTCTGCATAGGATTTCCTCAAACGCCGGTTTTCTCACATGATCTCTCCCTTGGCTTCAAAGTGATTCCCTGAAAATGTAATTCATGAGTCCCACCTTGTCTGGCTTGAAGAGACAAACAAATAGTTCTCTTTGAGGAATCAAAGTCTACTCATCCATCCCCTCAAAAGGACGTACATTTCTGCACAGAAGTATTCCTTTCTTATGTGCAATATAAACTAGAAAACAAACATGTTTTTCTGTTTAAACTGGTTTTCATGTTGGGGCAGCTACACTTTTGCAGCATGTGAAATGAATCCTTGCCTGCTTTCATAAAGGCATTTGGATAATAATAATGATAAAACAACACCATCTCACCTTTATCCTTGAGAGTTCAGTTAAAGGCTGAATCACAGCCTGACAACTTAAATTACTGTAAAACCATATAATAAACTATATCATCTCACAAAGCTGTAGTTCAGATTGAGCCAGGAGGGATCAAAGTCAAACTTGCTTTATGTATAACAAAGTGAGACCCGTTCTTCTGTGTATTTATTTGTTCAGGTGATGCACCCACATCCCTTTCCTTATGTCTATTTACAAAGACTTCAGGCCACACATTTTTTCTTTGAAACTTGCATGGCATCAGAATAATGAAGCCCCAATCCCAGCAAGGGTCAATGGAAAGAACAGGAATAGAAATATTTATTAATAGTACTACTGTTATTATTATTGAAAAAACAGCACTTTTCAGCTGCATTTTGAATACAAGGAAAATCGAAGGCAAGACTCTCTCATAGCTCCTGATCCCTTCTACCTCCACAATGGAACCAACTCCATCCTTCAGCAACTGAGGAGCAATAGCAAACTTCCCCTGATATGAGCTGTATCAAAGGGCACAAAATTATCAGGAGGAAGCTAAGGGAAGAAATAATTATTATGAGCAGGCTTCTACAGTCAGAATTTCCCAATAATATTTGTAAAGCCCTTAGAAACTCTTCAGTGGAGGAAGGTTATTACTGTGCTGTAGTATTATTCCTCAAGCAGTTGCATATATGCCAGATAAAAATGTAGATATCAATGGAGATTCCCTCAATAAACATTTTTTTAAATTAAGCATTAAACAAAAAAACCCTTTAAAATGGTATTGCTTCTTCCATCATCAAAATATTATGCTGGCATAGTTAAATTTCCCTTTAGCCTTGGGTTTGGATTCTACAGAATTAAATATTCCATTTCAAACCCACATATGGTAGTTCAGTGATTTACACCTCATCTAATTTTGCTAGACGTCAGAAGTCCTTTTAATGAGTGCTTGGAGGGTTTCATTCCATTATAGTTCTAGAGAAGCTGATGCTGCATTTTCTTTCAAATTCAAAAATTTAGTTGGCTGGCATCCAACTTGCAATCAAATAATAATGAATTTTTAAAACAACTCCTTCCCAAGCAGAATCTCAAGAATAAAATTAAAAAAATACAGGCACAAATGTGCCAGATTTATACAAGTCTCTGCAGCAATTGTCCGAAAGACGAAGCACATTGCTATAATTTCTCAGAAATAGAACCAGTAACCTTTGGAAAGTTTCTGCATCTAATCAGCTGAAAATATTAATAATTTCACATGTTCAGTGTTCCTGCTATATTAAAAAAAAAAACAACAAGCTAAATGCGAACACAGTCTGAAAAAGCGTCTGTTTAAAACCTTCTGTACTCCTAACTCTCCATTGCATTGGACAGGGTGGAAGTGCAGAGGCAGAGTAGCAACCTACATATATAACCACAGCCAAGGAAGATAAATAAGATTGGTTTTGAGAAACCATGGCAGAGAGTAAACACTAAACAAGGCATCAAGAGACTTGAGTCCTAGGCTTGATTCTACCACTGATTTTCTATAGGGCAGGTAATAGCATTCCATTTGTCTCCCTTTAATATCTAAACCTGGAACAGCCTTTGTAATACACCCTTTCTTCCATCCATCTTCTCCTTCCTCTGCTTACCTGTTCTCACAACATCATGTATGCAATGCCCACCCCTGTCACCCAGAAAGCAAAGGCATCTCTCTCTGTACTCCTGTAAGCAAAGCAAAAAAAGGACCCATGAATGTTATCACAGACTATTTGGAGAACAGTCAACAGAGAAGAATTTCCCAATTAGTTTATATCAGTTTTGAATGGGTTCACTTTCCTCCACCTTTTATCTGATTGTTTGCAAGAGTAATTTCCATTTTATAAAGATGACTTCCATAAACTAAAATACCATTTATTATCCCAGTGAAAAGTATATGGCCATATGACATATACTTCATGTATAATATTGATTAGGAGTCTTGCTAGAAAGTTATGTTGTTGAGACCTGCTGAGGTGGCCAGGTGCTCCTTGTGAAGATATTTGGAAACACATTAACCACCCACAGTTAAAAAACAGTTCTTTTTTTACTGTTTTAATACCACATAGTTCCAAGCATCATCTGATCTATTAGCTAAATATTTATATAATAAATGTTAATAAAATAATAAAACAATAGACAAAGCACTCTAGCAAGAGCAAGAATTTAATCAACACCCCACTCTCCTGCATATAAACAAAATCTTACCATCCCATGCAAGATGCTTTCCCGCTCATTCTGGGAGTAAAAGGACACTGATGTCTCCTTATTTCTTTATATAGGTCTGTAGGATAGGTGACAGTTCAACTTTTATACAGAAGTAATTTTCATTTCTGAAAGGTAGGATTATGTCTTTGGATACAGTGATCCTCCTTCAGTTCCTTTTATTATCATAGAAATATAAAGCTGGAAGGGAGGTCACCTAGCCCCAGCCTTCTCTTTTTTAATCTAAAAGAGCCCCAGTTCACACAGTCTTTCTTCAGAGATCATATTTTCTAGACCACTGACTGGTCTCTACCATCTCTCACATCTCTGCTCCAAAAGCCACTTTCACAGTTATTCCATCGTACTGAAAGGGAACTGATTCTAAGGCAAAATTAAAGTTATTATTTAACTTTCCTTTTCCATTTTTTATTTTTCCTTTTTTTATTTCATCAATGGTAAATGCAACTATTGTAAAGATTTTTTTCCAGTTATAACACGCCCTAAGTGTCAGAGCAACTTCTTCCTCAATGTTAAGCATGCTCCCTTTTTATATGTCTGCATAATTTACTAGCACATAGCTGAGTAACAGACTTACAGTGTAGCATTCATAAACACACTAATGATTTCTTTTGTAAATCACCTCAAATTATGTTTTTCATTCTTTCAGTGTGCATGCCTTTACTGTGGCCTGGAATTCCCTTGACATAAAGCACTTTGCAAAGTGATTTTTTTCTGTGTTACCACATGCACTAAAGATGCAGAAACTGAGCAATGTAATTTTTACCATTGGATAACTGAGATAAATCTTTTCTTATGACTGGTTTAAGAGAGTAATGCACTGAATCAGTACATATCTATCATTTTCATGAAATGAAAATAGTAATCAGCCCTGGAATCTTCATAAACATCCTAAAATATAGGCACAAATTAGGACATCATGAATGACTGTGATAATTTCTATGCTATCTTTCTGATGTTTGCATTTTTTTAGAATGTCACCTTGAAATGTTCTTGAAAATATACCTCTTATGAAGATATTCCAGATCTAATGACTCTATAGGCTTCTTGTTTTAGTGAACATTGGAATCTATGGTCAAAGTAAAGATTTGTCTTGGTTTCAACTATATGGCTAAGTAGATAGGAAGACAATAAATGTTGCTAAAGATCTCAACAGATGTAATTATTTCCTTACTATTCTCAACATCATTCCTTAGCTCAATTGCACTGTTCCTTTATTGGAGGTCTTATAGGCAAATTCCGAAAAACAAACTATGCAACTACATATTCTAGTGCTCATTTGGAATTGAAACAGGTGGCAAGATGATATCACCAATTACTCCATAAAGTTTATTACAAGTCTAGGTTGAGGTCAGTAACATTCTTGCCTTTTCTAGCTCTGTTGCCTTACCAGAGACTCAGTTCTTCTCAAGTATAAACATTCTCTTCAAGAGAAAGATGTATTGGAGCAACACAGTACAAGCGTAGATATTGAGAATCCCTCACACTGCACCACAGCAGGAAAGGACGTACTTTCCTTGTATATTTTCAAAAGCCAATGACATTCTGGAAGCACAAGCAATGGAAATGGGGGTTCTGCCTTCTAAAAAGACAGCACAACATCTCATTCTTCTCGTTTTTATCCTCAACTCATCGGCCTGGTAACTGCACATGGAGTTAACCTCTGTTACATGCTCCTGTTTCAACACAGATTCTACCAGTTCATAGCTAGTTGGCCACTGAAGTTAGCATTCGGTTTAATTTGTGCTAGATATCAGTTTGTAAGAAAAGAAAGCAAAAGGTAACAGATAAGTTAAGCACCTGGGCTTAAGGAGTGTTTGGAGACAAATGCCCTTATGCTTCTAGAAACAGTTCTTCCAGAGCAGCACATTTTTGAGACCACGTAGAAGTTCACAGTGCTACCTGACACTCTTTTCATTCTCTGGCTCGCTGAAGGAATTCTGTCTCTAAGGCTCTCAAACTAGAGTCAGATTTTTCACCTTTAGTTTTAATCAAGAGGCATCAGTGCATTTTGCAAATAGCAGGACAATTTTTTCCAACATCACTGCAGAAAGTGCCTCTTTTCCCTCTTCTTGAAAGTCATTTTTTAGCCTGAAAAAAAATGTATTTACTGAGATATTTCACCCCCCAAAATTAATTAGGATGAAAAATGGGTAGCAATCCCAATGGTAGTGATTATTTTATTACACATTACAAAAATGTCAAAGGTTTCATGAGATGGAAAACACCATTTTTAAAAATGAAAAAAGCATCTCAGAAGAACCCCTGTAATGACATTATTCCTGGAAGTCTGAAGAGTTCGGCTGTTTGTATAGCGGGTTTTCAACATGTGAGGTCTGTGAATTTTTCTTAGATTAAAAGGTATCAACTTGTTATATATTTCTTTCTGACGGCAAAGGAAAAAATACCAAGGTGGGATGTTAAAAATGCAACCTACTGGTTTAAAAATGAAAACTGAATCTTCTGGAGACTTCTTTTTCCCTTCCAAACTGCTTTTCTTCTCTGTTTCGAAGAACGCTGAAGCCAGTGACCTTCCGTCCTCTGGAATGAGGGCTGCAGTATCTAACATGACAGCATATTAGGTATAGGTATTGAAAATGGGTGCCTGCTTTCTTTGGATTTGAAACCAAAATTATAATGCTCTGAGTTTTAAGTAATAGTATAAAATATCCACTTCAACTGCAGTTTACAATAAATACTTTTTAATGAAGTACCGGTATAGCTGGGCTTCTCCTTTCTAGCTACCAGAGAATAAATGCTCAGCACAAGGAACTCTGCAATCAGAAGCATTGAGCAAATTTGCCTATTTATCCCTTCGTGATTCTCTGAACCTGCATTCCTCCATCTGCTGCATCAACAGTTTCAGAACCCGTAGTGTGGAACAAAACCTGGCTCAATCACTTGGCTCAGATCTATGCTACCCGGGGGGGGTGGGGAACCCAACAAAAAAACCAAACCAAAACCCCCTATATAATTCAGAAGATGGTTCAACTATCTTCAGTAACAGAATTGCTAGAACTATTCAGTTAATCAGAATCCTAGACTGCCAGTCATGCCAGGTAGCCTTGCCTTATAAATATCCCATATTCTCACTTTAGCACTGGACAAACTCATTTCAGATACAAAAACAGTCACACATTTTCTAAATTGTTGGGAAATAACCCAAGTGAGATTATAAACAATGTAATCTGAGAAACTGGCTCGATGCCTTCACAAAGGCTTTGATACAGACTGTTGGCTCACTCCAGCGTTTTGAAAATCGTTAAACATATTTTACTGGTAGCAATGTTTTTCCATTGTTCTGCCCTCCCAGCATGGGCTCATAAAAGACAGGTATAGAATAGAGACTGACCAAACAGAAACTGGGTATGAGAGCGACAGGAGTCTGTGATGTACAGAAGAGGGGAAGAGGGCAAGTGTCAACCTCTGAGCGTGATCGGAGGTAGAGACCTGCACAGAGAAGGTTTAGTATCTTCTCCAGCACTAGATTTTTCTTGAACTGGTAGAGTAAGAAATGGCTATTTTGAACAGCTGTAAAATTACCTGCTTAAATTACTACATGCCTTTGGAGTGAGAAATAAACTGTAAGTTAAAGAGACCAGACGGCTGGAGCTCTGGAAGGGAACATGGATACACACTATGGGTATCTTTAAGAAGAAGGCTACTTTGGATCTGGGAGAAAAGTATAGTTTTCTGCATTATAGACCCCAAAAATACCATAATAATTCAGGGGATTAAGGCTCCAATTCAGAGGAAAGGAGACTTCAATGAAATCTGAACCTGGGCTATAAGCAGATAGTTAAATTGCTCCTTATTAAGCAAAGGACTTCGCAATTTGTTTAATTTATATCCAGTTAAAACGAAAGAAAGTTCATCATATGCTTAAATGCTTTTCTAAATTGGAACTTCACAACCTTTTTCTGGAAACTGATAAGGAATATCTACAACAGCGTAGACTTGCTGTAGCATTTTTCCATATTTCAGTATAGTCACAGTTATACAGCTACTAAATGCAGTCTTTGTCTACTTTCAAAAATTAATGCTCCCTGTGGGAGCTTTGTTAATAGTCAGAACTTAATTGCTTTACAATGCCTTTTCATGCCAATCAAGATCGTTTCTAGCAACGTACCGGATTCTAGTACTAACAAATCATTCATCCCAGCAGTGAGAGTGATTATCCAAAACTGTTACACAGAACTGGGGAAGGTTTCCCTCCAATAGAGTCTAAATTGTCAATTTTGTTCCTGTGTTTGTTTCTACTGCACATCACCTTTATGTACAAGGAATACTGAAGTAAATCAATATTTTTGCTGGTTTGGGTTTCTGAATTTAACTACTGCTTGACCTTTCTTGTCCTTGTCAGATCCATTCTGCTCTGTAAGAAGGGAGTTCATTTAATTCTTGCCCATGTGAAGGTAAAATTTTTAACTAGCTGAATAAACAAAATAAACCAGGCAATTTTATTTTTTTTTCTCTAGATAGCCAGTTCTTTTTAAAACAGCCTGTCCTAGGTTTTACATAGTGAAATACTTGAAAAATCTGACCTACCACTCACTGCAGTAACCAAGAATCTTTTATTGACCTCGGTGGCCTTTGGATCAGGATCTACATGAAACTGTGGCTTTGTGCTTTAAGACAAATAAGAAAACAGAATTTAAAGGGACACATTGTTTCAAACAGAGTCATTTGATTCCTTAGCAACAATTTAAGAAGTCACAAGGGAAATGAGTTTTTATGGTCTCATCATCTCTTTGATGTAAAAGTGCACACTCCATCTTTTTGGCATTTCGTTCAACAGCGGAGCACATGAAAAAAGAGCCCCACTGTGCATAAAGAGAATAAAATATGTTCAAGAAGAAACAGGAAAAGAGATTCAGGTTAATACGAAGGTCAACCTCTTTCTGTGTTTCAAATCTGCACTTTGCTGAGATCTTAAAGAGAAGTAAAAAAAGCTTTAATCTTCAATGCTGTCATCCCTTAGCAGGAGAACAATTAAAATCCAAACAGAGATGTTTTGGCTGATGTTAGAGTGGTAAATTGTGGTTAGATTTTAAATTATCTGTCCCTGAAATACCAGACCTTATATGACACACATTGCACCTTATATTAAATAGAGCTAATGCCTCATTAAGGGTATTAACAAACTCCCAGACCATTTTTACGTTCCCCTCACCTCTTTCTGCACAGGAGGGCAGTGCACTAGCCTAGCCCAGGGAGCCTCAACCCTCAACACAGCCACAGATCTCGACCAGTTTGGACAAACCAGCCCATCTCCTTGGCTGCTTCCACACCATATCTCAACTGAACCTCAAGAACCAGCTGCAGTCTGACGTGGTCCCACAACTTGGAGATTTCAGTGCCCTTCCCCTCCCCAGCGTGCGCTGGCCAGAGGTGACCGTGCACCTTCAAGTAGGCAGCAGATACAGATGTCGAGCCTGGACTCAAGACCTCTCTATGAGCGCAGTGTGCAGGCAGACCAGGCTTTCTACCTGCAGAAGGGGAACGCAGCCCGCCTCTGCCTCACTGACCTGTTGAAGAACAAGCAGGCGGTACTGCGAGTTGTTCAGGTACTATGAGATTGGGGGTGGGCACTAAAGAGCAAAGCACCTCAACAGGATCTGTGTGAATGTCAGGTCTGGAAAAATCTCCATCTCAGGTAACGTGAAGAATTCTGTCTGGGGACAGACTTTTTAGCAGGGCCTGTAATGATAGGACAAGGGGTAATGGTTTTAAACTAAAAGAAGGTAGATTCAGACTAGATACAAGGAAGAAATTTTTTACAATGAGGGTGGTGGGGCACTGGAACAGGTTGCCCAGAGAGGTGGTAGATGCCCCATCCCTGGAAACATTCAAGGTCAGGTTGGACGGGGCTCTGAGCAACCTGATCTAGTTAAAGATGTCCCTGCTCTTGCAGGGGGGTTGGACTAGATGACCTTTAAAGGTCCCTTCCAACCCATGATTCTATGATTCTAAGTGTGGGACACGCTCACACTCTCCCCAAGCTCAGGTATTTTGGTTTTGGGGTGGTCTTTTTTACTTCTTAAAAAAAAAAAAAAGGGGGTTACTACTTGGAGCATGAGCTGACAGGACTGCTATAGAAATATTTCATCAGCTACTTTGAGATTCAACTTAAAATGTTTTTTTAATGCCAATATTTTATTCATCTACTCAGTTACTTCTCCTTTGCAGGAGAACTGCTAGACAATGACAATGACTTCTATTTATAACCTATCAAAGCTGAAAGTCAATTCTTTCAATCATATAATGTAAGTATGTTTTACCAGTAGTGGTGAAAAGAGTGAAAATTGTTTCTTCTGCCTAGCTGTATTCTTTTCCTCCTTAAAAGTCAAAAATTAATATAAAAAAGGGAGTGACCAATTAAAAAAACCCCACACCCAAATCTGTCTTCCAAGTATTGTACTATCTATCTGGGCTGTATTATATCAGACAGCAAGAAAGCAGGCAAGAATCTGCCTTTGTGGTAACACAAGGATGAGGGAAAAGATTTTCACATAGACATAAGAATTGGAAGTATGGGGAAAAAAAGAATAAATGTTACTTGCAATACTGTCTAATGGCTAAATGTTACTAAATGTAATAAATCAGAGGAAGCTGTTTGTTTGGCAGTTTCTTAGAGAGATGACAATAAAAATAGTATATTTTGCTGTTGTCTTTGCATATTTACTTTAGGTAGTGTTCCCTAGGAATAGACTACTGAACTGGGAAGCTGGGCTTCCATGTTTTCCTTCTGCTCTGCATCCACAGCTGTTATTTTTCTTTTCCCTTTTTGTATAGTCAACTTGGAGAGAGTTCATATTTCAAAAATTAAGAGCTTCCAATTTTGGTCTGGTATCTTTCTTTCCTGCACTACGGTCTTCCATTATAGTTCACCAGAGGACAAAATGGTCTATTTTTCCATTTTTTTACTCTGGGAGTTCCATAATTAACACAATTTTTGAAGTTTAACTACTAGTGAAAGCACAGCCTAGGGCATCCCCAGGAAGAAAAAAAGACAGAGTTCATAGATGCTTCTATTTCCCAGCTCATAGAAATAGCTGCTTCAGCTCCTAGTCATGGAGTAGGAACCACTTTAAATGGATCTGGAAAGGTGGCAAGAACAACTGTGTCTGCTTCTACCCCATAACTGGCTACTATTGTGCCCCAAACAGCCCATCAGTAGTTAATTGAAAAAGATGATAGTGAATATCACTATCTGAATGCTGAATAGCAAGTTGAATAGGAGAGAGAAAACACAGCCGTTCTGTTTTATGAAATCCACACTATAGCAATAGTGGCTGCTGTATTCTTTGCCATTTGTTCAGGAAAAAAACCCGTGAGAAATGACAGAAGTATTAAGATTTTTCTAACTCTGATCCAAATGTAAAACACGTTTCATTTAGCATGCCTAAAGCCAACAGCTCTCTGCGTGAGTACAGAGCTCAGCACTGTGTTACGTTAGCCTTGAGTATCTTTGAAATTTAGTTCTGTTCCCTTTGATTTTTTTATTCTGTTAATCTTCCTTGTTCAAAATGGTGGTGTTTAACTGGGGGAATTCACCAGTTCAAGTGTTTGATGGGAAGATGCTCCCTATTTGGCATCATCTAGGAAAGAGGCTGATTAAATGCACCACTAGCTGCAATGATTTTTAGAAGAGGAGAGGGAATAAGCAAAGTCACAGGTTGAGATAAACAGCAGCATGAGATTACAGCATCAGAAAGAATTTTATTTGGAATAGAAAACAAGGAATAAATATTTTTCTCTCCACCATGAACAAACTTTACATTTCAGTCCTCTGGCTTAGCGCCTTTAGCTCTCATTTTAGGCTTCTTGTTCTACTGAATATTTTTGCATCAGAATTCTGCAGTCTAATGTCTTTTTCAGCATCAATTTAAAGTTTTTCTTCACCCTTTCGTCCTTTAATAACAAGCGTAGACACAAACATACCTGTTCTACTTTTTGTTCCTCAGTAGCTCAAGTGCAATTTATACTTTTGCTTGTTCAGTCTTCAGTCCCTCAAGCATATTTAAATGATGTAGCTGACTGGATTCTTTATGAAGAATTTTGAAACTATTTCTGAGTAGAATATTTACTCAATGACTAGACAAAACCTCTCCAATATTTGTATACAAAATATTTGCATGTGAAGGTGGCACATTTAAACTATGAAGAGATCATATCCCTCTAGTTAAAAAACTCATGGGTGCTCTGACAAAAAATCAACTGATATTTCTCTGTAGCTGTATTACTTCTTTAATTAAATGCATCTTGTGAGGGTGTGTAGGGGGTATGAAGAATATGCCCCTTATAACGCAGGGGCTGCAAATCACGGACACCAGAATTGATGTGAATAATGGATTTATAAGTGTCTGCAGAATCTGCTGCCTCATCCTGGGAATTGCACCATTATTGATTTCCTGCCCATGAACCCTTCTCCCTTGCCCTTCAACCCGCCTCCCCAGTGAAGTGCATTCATGAAGTATATCCAATTGAGAGCGCCTAAAGATCAGGCTGAAACCGCAGAACAACACTAATATGCAAATATCTGCTGCTGTTGGGGTTTTTTAAGGAAAACTGCTTTTTAGGATAGCTGTTTTCCATACTCTCGCTTTCCTCTGCCTTTGGACGTTGCAGGGAAGGTACAGATGCATTAGGCATCCTGACAGGTTGTTATTCTGCTGCAGAGGGAATGTTTCATGGGCCTTTTTGGCATTGATTCCTGGCCAAGTTTTGGAGAAGGTCACTGCAAACTACCCCTTTTCTATTACATCACCACAAACTATGCTGATTTTGGCTTTGAGACCCACTAGTGGAAGGCAGTAGTGTGCCAAGTGTTGAAGAAAGTGTATTTGTTTAGAGATTACACCAACAACATAGTGAGTGCCATAATTCCTTCTCTATAAAAATAAACAAGATATCCTGCAAGTAACTGGCTGCAGTCAAGAATGCACAAGCAGCAACCACTGGAAAGAATTCCCCAAACATCCCAGTTATAGTACATGGACGTTGCTTTTGCAAAGCAGATAATAGCTTTTCTGATACTTGTTAAGAAGAAAAATTGTCAAGAATGTACATAGTTCCTAATATATAAACTGTAATTCTACAATGCTTTAATAATGTTGATGAAAAATAGAGACACATCTGGCAGAGGAGGAAGAAAGAAAACCATCATCTTAAAAGTGAAATTGGTACAAAGCCAAGGAACAATATTATTTTAATAGTAATGCTGAGGTATATCACCCTTTTAGAATTCTGTACAAATTATCTACCAGACTATTTAGGAATAGATGTCTTGTCTTGGCTAGAAATATTCATTCAGGGAAAAACAAACTAACCAGCTGCCAATCCCCTGACTTATTGTCAATCAAACTGCACTATAAATAAGACAGAGATGATTGTCATGCCAGTTACAATGAGGAGTTCAAATCGCACTCCCCTGACTTATTGTCAGTCATATTGTATTATAAACAAGAGAGATATGACGGTCAAATCAGTTACAATAAGATGGCCTTCAATATATAGTACAAGACAAAGGAAAAAATTATACCTAGCCTATTATAAGAGAAACAGAAGATCATTTGAAGTGAAGAAATACTATCATAAACAGCTTCCTTTCTCCAGCCTTTTTGCTTTTTCTGTGTCCTCTCTCTCCCCCATTTAATAGCTGAAGAAAAAGGAGAACTACCTCAGTGCTACCACTCATGCCTGTAGCAGGTATCGTATCCACATTAAGCTCTGTGGCAAAGAATTAGTCGCATCTATTGCAATAGTAAATAGCATCACTAATCTGTCTGCACCCTGGGAATCCTTGACAGGTGTTTTTTTAGCAACCTCCATGACTTGCCTCCCGTTTAAATTCTTCCCCTTTTGGTAGCATGCTGGCCAAATTCTCTCTCACATGTGTGAGGCTGCCTGGAGAGGGACAGAGCACCGATGGGGAGGTCAAGGGAGGCAAACAGATGAGAATCTCTTGCTTCGGTAATTAGTTCTGATCGATGCTAAGTAGAAATCTGGCGAGCAGGGAAAGGGAATGAGTGTGGACCCAGACTGATGAAGTCCAATTTGGGACCCAAAGAGAAAGAAGCAGTGAAAGCAGGATTACAGCCAATGTATCCATTCACAGTCCACTCCATTCGATCTTTCCGCTGTTGTCTTTTTTTCCTATACCTTTGTAGGGTCTAGATTCCTCTGTGTCACTATTTCCCTCTCCCTCAGTCCTTGTTTTTGTCTAAGATGTTATTTGGCTTGAATTATATGACAGTAATGCTGTCTTTAAAACATTATTGTAATTGAACAAAAATGCTATGTCCTTTCATTTGTACTTAACCTTTAAAGGACACATTTATTTAAAAATACCCAGCAGGGCCCTCCTTTTGACTCTCTGGCTGAATACAGCTGTAGGATTCTCCAAATTTATCATGAGCATAATAATGCAGGAATGAAAAATATGATAATGCTTAACGTTTTTTATTTTTAGCTGAAAATGCAATGTTCATTTGTGGTAAATGTCAGGATATGTTTTAGAGTTTCTGTGTTGAATGTCACAGTTTTCCCAGTTTCCGATACACTATTTATACAAAAGAAGATGCCGTTTAACCTGGTTTTCATGCAGAAAAAAATGGTAAGGACCCTGTGAAACGAGAGGAGGCTTAGACTTATTGGGCAAGGAGACTGAGACTCATTTCTGCACAGGGAAAGTAGGAGCCATGTGGCTCTAGGAAGGGACATTTTTGATAAAAAAAATTGAGCCATGGAAGGAAATCAATTTTGAGGCTGACCAAGCAAAAGGACTGGAATTTCCAACTTACATTTATGGTAATGCCATGGCTGTAGAGGCTTCAGTATCATATTATCAGCAGTAAAGTAATTCAGGAGTTTCTGAAGCAAAAGGAGATTGCTGGGACTAAGGGAAAACCTCTCTTACTGTAGTTGTCTCAGTCCTGAATATTCTCTCTCCCAGCCAGTGTCAAACACTGTCCTGCAGGTAGGTTGGAATGACCATCCAGTCAGAGGCACTGGGTGCTTTTTTTTATCCTGCTAAAGGCAGACTGACTAATGTTTGTAAACTCTTTGCAATCTGCTGGTGTCATTGCTACATATCAGCAGTTTAAATATGCAATATTTTAAGTAAATAGAGGACTGCGATCCTGCCAGCCTGATAGATATCAGAGGATTAAATTTGCTTAGAAAACTGAAGTAGTTGCAAATTAATTTAATATATTTAATCTGCGTTTAGGAGAAGGAAAACCCCTTCGTTTTAATATTGAAGCTCAGTGGAATTTTTATGTGCATACTGTTCCACTCTGTTCCTAAGTACATAAGAGGCAAATAATGCTGCTTCTTTGGGCAGATGGGTACATTACTAAAAATGACAAGCCCATTAGATCAACAAGGACTATATAATTATCATGGGGAAATAAAGCCAATAAATCTATCTGGTATAAATTATAGGCTTATGAAGTCATACATAATGAAATAAATATTTAATTTTTCTAAAATCCAAAAATCTCGCTTTAGAAACGGGAATATTAAAAATTAATTTCCATTTCTTATGACAGGTACAGTGTGGTTGAGTGGTTTCAGCATGGGCATGTACTCCCAAGCACTTTTTGATCCTATTCCTGGTTCTGACATTGATTCACACTGTGGTCCGAGACAAATCATTCAACCTCTCTGTACTCCTTTGCCCATCTGTAAAGCTGAGATAATGCTCACCCACTTCACAGCACCATTAGGAGAATTAAGAAACATCTGTTCTGCATCTTGAAGACATGAAATGCTCTAAAAATGCAAAATAGTATTATTCAAGAGATGGATAAAACCTTCCAGGGTTTGGAGATTTTCACTTTGTCACCAAATTTCTTTGTATCTGGCAGGAGTAATTTCTCCTTCAATAATTTGGTTGGCTCCCTCTTTCTATAAGATTTATTATTTCACTCTCCTAGCTAAGTCTGTCACCATTAAAAGAGAGATGTTTACTGTAAGTCGGCTCTTCCCTAAAAATAATTGGCAGCGTGTTCCTTGCAAAGGCACAGCAGAGAGCTCATCCTCTGCAAAAGACTCAACCCCTGACAACGTAGGTCCTGCTCTACGAACAAAGATTCCAACAGCGTCTGCTTCCTAATTATGGAGAAAAGGTGGAGGAAAAGGGCTACCAAGGGATACAAAATTATGCAATGGAGCAGGAACTAAAAGAACAAGAAAGGTTTAATAATTAGAACTTTTGCTGTGTATCTGAATAGAAACAGCTTCTCTATAACGAATGAAGAAAATATTTCTTTTCATCAAGAATTTTGCAAACTGCACGGAATAGTGGGTAGCAACTCTATTAATAAGATTGCAAGATTTGTATTTCAGAACAGAAGTATAATTGCTTTCCCTTTTTAAACAAACACATTTTATGCTATCCTACATATTAAATCTACCTATTCTATGCAGCATGCTTCCAAAATTATTTGATTTCTTTGTCTGCCTGCCTGCCTACTCAGGCAGTATTTATTTATCTCAATTCAGAATTTATTTACTTTTCTGAAGTAAAAGACAAATAAACTTAGTGATATCAATTTTTTAAGCTAAAAGAAGGGCATATCTTCAATGATACAATTTCAAGTAAATTATATTTATACACCTGAAATTCCAGTAAAATATTTTACATATGTAGGAATGGGCCTTGTATTCTAAAGTAGTCACTCTAAAAAAATCTGTACAGCTTACAAAAAAAAAAACAAACACAACACTTTCTAATTGACTAGGGAAAAAGATAAGATTTGCAACCCATTTTTGTCAGAGGTGGTTTAGAGGTGGTTTTACATGTTCTGCTGTGCTTGAGTGGCATTAGTAATGACCTTTGCATGATTAACTCAAAAGCCTAACCTGGAAAGATAGCCAGCTATGCTTTAATTGCCATTATTATGGAATTCACTTTGGCCTTGAAGTCTCTAGTAGGCTGTGAAATAGCATCTCTTCCAAATAAGCTCTGTTCTCTACTACCTATCTATCACCCGTATATACAGTCGCAGATTACAAGGGCAGAAAGAATTGTTATCATCATACTTCCTCCTTCAGACTGATCTTTTGGATATCCTTGGTGGTAAATGTTCTTTAGCCCTGATCAAGCTGTGGCTGAGCTAAGTTCTTCCTTCTAGGAAGTCAATGGTCTTGATTTAAAGATTTCAAGTATCCATTCTGCTTTTGGCCATTTATCTATCTAATTAGAAACATTGTTTCTTATTTTTAGACACTGAGTAGTTTGGCTGGACCTTGTTATGCTTTTGTGTGAGAGGGAAAGAAGCTGTCACTAGGAACAACAAAATAAGTATTTGTAGGATGATCATATCACTTCTTAATTTTCTTTTAAAGAAGAATGAGCTAATTAAGCCTTTAAATACGTGGCAGGTTTTCCAAACCTCGAATCACTTTTATAGCCCTGTAGTGAACCTTCTCCATTTTGTCAGCTTACTACTTTCTATAAAACCCTATTTTAAAATGAATTGAAACATTTCATTGCCATCTCAGCTAGAAGGTGAATGTTTCTAGACAGCAATCCTTCACTGCAGTTTCTGTAGATATGTAAATCCATGCTCACAGGAGAAAGATAAAATGACAATACCCGAAATAATCAGTTTACCGTACAGCCACCAAACTACTTCCCTTCCATGTACGTCATATGCAGCACTATTTCTAGCAACCGAGGCAAATCATTGAAAATACAGGGGCTAAGCTTTGACCACCTGTAACCACAACTGTCCTGAAGCTACACGGGCCAGAAAAAGACCTCAAAAGTGGTTGTGTCTGTTGCAGTAATATCCTTTCTTTCTGAGACAATTCACAGCATTTCACAAACAACACCTCAGGATTCACGTACCTGGAGCATTTTAAATGGGCATACAGATGTTGCGCTTCGGATTTGGATGAAGGATTGTGCTGACGTAGCCAAGGCAGCTCCGCGTTGAGCATTACGCTCAGCGGTGTTTGCAGAAGAAGGTCACAGGGCAGCTGGAGTCCAGCAGCGTCTATAAAGGATGGGAGCAACCCACCGCAGCACAAGTGTGGGCTGTCAGACTTAAAGGCAAGGACACATGGTACTGCAACAGTGTTTTGCTTCTATACATTGAACATTTTGTACGCTAGTATACGTATCCACACCTCTATAGCTATTTATCTATATATTTTCCTCATCCACAACACCAATATAGTGCCCTAAATATGTCATCATTTCTAATATATGTAAGTGCTCCAGCTGACCTTATGAACAGCTATAAGACTGTAATGTAAGGGGTTTGAAATCATACATGAAACAATTTCTGAGAAGTCCTCCTTTTGTTGCTTGTTTCTGTTTAAATTTAAACAAAACAAGAAAAGGTAAAATCTAGTTCCTGTCCAGAAGAAAAAAAAAAAACCAAAACAAAAATATGTTCATGCCCCAGAACAAATTTCAAAGCCCAGAGAAACTGGAGGTCCTATGGCAGCCATTCCCAAATGCACTCTGACTGCTACCTACAAGACATGCTCTAGATAAATTTTGCAATTTTGCTACATTCTCTGGGAGTATTTTACATTCTGCCTTGGGCATAGATCTCGACACAAAGGACTGGATAATGCAGTCCCAATTCATGTCGGAGTGTACCTATGCCATGAAAAATCTCACTGCCTTGAATGAGATATTGGTATATCTAAGGCATACTAATATGAGCAAGAGTTGATGACTAACATGAGCATCTGCTTCAAAAATACCACAGCTAGAGCTGAGATATTATTATAGACAGTCTATTGTACTTGCAAAAGACAAGTAAAGAGCTCTTGGTTGAGAATACATGTCAGAAAAATGACATGTTTTCATCACTTCCAGCCATAGTTAAAAGAATCTGAATACATTAACCAGCTGAAGGAAAAATACTTTCAGCTTTTGTATCACAGTGGGAATCTGTAAATGCAAGTTACAATGTAACAGACAATTAGTGTGAATTCAACCGTTCATCATTTCTAAAAAGTTAATAATTTATTTTTTTAATGTACACAGAGAAATGTAGTATTTTTCACCAAGTTTACACTGCTCCAGTTTTGGGGATCCAAGCTAGTGAAAGGAGTTTAGGGTGGGCAGGACTGACTCAGTAGCTGTAGCTGAGTAGTTATTTAAAACGAAGCTTTAGATCATTAGTTATTTCAACTGAAGTATACATTCCTGCATCCCACTTCAAAATTATCCAAATCCTTTTGATGAAAATCTGGTCGATAATTCAGCATGCCAACTGGCATGGGATCCTGGGTTTTGCTTTCAACAACTTCTTTTCAGTAGTAGCTATTTCTTCTGGTTTCTTTCCTAAATCGGACTTATTTCCTTTACGCAGAAAGCTTCAGCCATATTCCAGGGACTGAATTCCAAGCATTTATACGGACAGCTCTAGGAATGCATGGCATCATTTCTGAAAGGATTGCTTGCGCTGGCACTGGCAAGTGTCGCAGGATAGCTGTTTTGGCTAAAATTTTCCTTTTGTAATCAGGTACTGACTCAGAATCATCTTTTTGTGAAATGAGTGTGCCCATGTGGATGGACAGCACTGGTCCTTCTCGCTTCCCAACTCTGCGTTTCTTAAGCTCTCTCAGACATCTTCTCTGAATCCACACTGACAGCACGAGCCTGTTATACTCTTTGATAGGAGTACGCTACCATTTCACTAGATGAGAGAATAGAAATTTAGGGTCCAGTCCTTGGTCAAATTAGACTGTCAAAGAGAGGAAAGATTTAAGAACTGAGTGCAAAATAACGGGCTAGTTGTGAATAACAGTTAAAAAAAAAGGAAAATTACTTTCTGATTACTCGTAGGAAGCACAGCAGGAAAAAGGATATAAGTTACTAGGAAAGATGTGGCCACAGAGGCAAGAAGTGTGTGCCCCCCTCAGGCTTCTGTCAGAGACGTATCTACAGCCGTAAGCGTTACTGAAATGGCTAAAAGGAAGCACAAGGGGATCTGTACTACAAAAAGTCTGGAAACATGAGTATGTATATCATCTTTACTCAGAAAGAAAACCAGCAATTTTCAAATGTGTACATATAAAGAGAGAGAAAGTAAATTGAAATCTTGACACAGCCAGGTTTGTCAGTTCCATTTAAAATATGGCGCTAAAATGGGAAACCAGATCCCTGAAAATGTTCCCGTACCTGTGCAGATTCTTATCCAGTCCATCCGTGTTGGTACAATTCTCCGCTGAGCTTTACCTTCCTGTCACAAATCTCATTTTTCTCATACATTTAGAGCAGCACCAATTTCGCTATGACGTACAAGAAGAACAAGAGTGTTAATGTAAATACGGGACTGTGAAGCAGAGACCTGGTTATTATTCTCTGCTCCTCTGGTGCTCCAGCAGAACAGCGCTGCCTGCCCCGCAGGCTCCGGGAAGGCTGCACTCCTTGGAATCTGTGAAATCTTCAGACAATGTCATACTGAAAGAAACTAAAAGATAAGCAAAGAATTAATATTAATTGTCACCAATCATCTTTTGCAAATTTTATCACTGTATTTAGTTAGGGTTTTTTCCTTGCTTGAATTACTATAAGTAGACCCCTTATCATTTCCTCCATCGGCCAGCCTTTTCCCTTCTTTTACTTTATCCCTGCAGCTCCCCTAAAAAGGAGACAAATTTGTAATGGCCAAATTAACTGGCATTTCCAGGCTGCCTCAGCTGTCAATGTCTGTGATGGCAGGAGATGGTTTGTCAGCACCACTTTCATGAAAAGATATATATACATATATAGCCAAGAACAGTGTGGGAGCTGTTTCCCAAAAAAATGTTGAAAGTCCCTTGTGGCATGAGAGTTATTAGTATATATCATTTCTACAATGTCATAGGCATGCTTGGCAGACAAAGAAAAGAAAAGGTGCTTTCCTGGAAAGTAAATGTTATAAAGCTGTTTAATTAATATGATGGCTTAGTAGGTTCCATTAAGCACCTCTTTAGGTTAATTTTAGTCTCAGCAGGGGTGTGGACAAATAGGAAGTAATTTTACACCTTCTTCCAGATAAAGCATCATTTTATTAAATCAGAAGGGACTAGGCTTTTCTAGTCCTTGCATTTACCTTACTGCACTATGAGGTGACAAATTCTCTCTCTGTTTCAAGCCTTACAATAGCATTAAGCCCACTATTAAAAAAACAAAACCAAACCACCAATAAATAATAGTTTAAGCCTACACTGCCCTCTTACTCACAGACTAAGAAATTTGAGAATTGAGGCCAAACTTCAAGCTGAAGGGCACTGTCCATTTCTGGAGTGGAATTATATTTTTGACCATTCTTCTGCTCTTAGCCAAAGCCAGATCAGCTCATTTTCATTTAAGCCCATAGCATGCAAAAGAGGACACAAGAAAAAACAACAATTCATCCAAACACTGTGTTTCCAGTTAAGAGCTCTATACTGCCAGTGCTCTCCAAAGAGAACTGTCTACATAGGAAACACAAAGCCACATCTGTGGTAATACTTCTACAGCTATGCTCTCAGCATTTCCTAAGTAAGCAAGCTTGACTTATGCCTGCTGTTTCACAGTTAAAACCATATCTTTTAACAAATCCTACAGACTTTTCTTTTTCAAGAATTCCTTAAATATTACGCAGAAAGTAAAAGAGCACTTTTCTTACAAATTGCTTTTCTAGTGAGGAGACCTATTTTATATGACTTTGCACCAGTAACTGAGGCAATTAAACACATTAAAACGCCTCAGCAATTGATTTTGACAGAAGTAAAATACTGCACTGAAAGTGCAAAGGAAATGCTATGGAATAACGGCGTTACCTTACCTTACACACAGCCTGACAAACGGATTTCCAGGGCTTCAAATTTACGTATTAGTGTTCAGATACTTAAACATTTAAAATATTTAAATCTGGATTTACTTGTTATCCTAAGCAGCCTCCTGCAGGTTTACAGGCCTAAGTTCTTCAGATTTGTCTAATTCTAGGCTGCCTTTGCATGACACATTGGAGCAGTTTTTAGCAAACACACTTGTTCCTGAGTTGTTGCAGCAACCTCAGCCTCTTCTGAACTCAAATGTGTAGCTGGCAAAGCGTGGCCACAGCCTTGGACACTGCTCACCCTGGGCAATGCTAAGTAACCTGGAGAGCCCAAACCTCAGCTGCCCTAAAGCTCTTTCATATGCAAGATAAAACATGAATCGAGAACTATGTCCTGTTGCACCTATGGCTTGGCATCTGCCTGCTCTCCTCCCCAGCACCACAAGGAACTGAAAGAGAAAAGTAAAAAAAAAAAAAAAGAAACTAAAAATCAAAAAACCTCCACCCTTGAAAGAGGAATTAATTTTTTATACCTCCAGCATCACAAAATTGGAATACAAGTGTATGTCAAGCCTTCTCAATACATCAGAGACAACAAAGGTTATATGGGACCAGTCTAATATGGCATTCACTATAAGACACAATGAAGTGATAGGAATTTCATAGAAATGAATCATAGAATAGTTCGGGTTGGAAAAGACCTTTGAGATCACCGGGTCCAACCGTTAACCTCGCACTGCCAAGTCCACCGCTAAACCATGTCCCTAAGCACCACATCTACACAACTTTTAAATACCTCCAGGGATGGTGTATTTGTTTTTAACAATCAAAATAAAAAGAGGACAGAGATGAGAGCACAACTTACTTAATACAGATTATTAGCATTATCTACAGTCCATGCCCGGCTTAGTTCCACTGAATGGTTTCTCTGCTTGCTTATTATCAGGCATTTTTGTGGTATTTAAGTGTTGAAACTGCAGAGAACTTGTATTCCTTTCCCCACGGCAGTGGAAGAGTTTAATATAGACGATAATATCAGTGTTTAAAGTCCTGATACGCTCTCCCTGAAGGTGTACCTGCTGTGATAGGATGCTGGTTTCTGATTCTGAGAGAAAAGTCTTCGTCAGACCCATTCCCAGAACTTCTTTACTCATTACAAATAGTGCACATTGATAAAGTAGCCCCTCCTTACACTCATACACCTTAGGACTCACTCTGAGCAAGAAAATCCTGCTTTGTTCTAACTGCCTCTTTGGACTATGCCCTGGTTTTCAATTTGATGGTGTACTTGTTTATGTTCCTAAACTTCATTGTGACATGACAACATTTGGGGGGAAAAGGGGAGAGGCTAATTCCACAGCCCATCATAAAGAGCCTTATAAGTGTCTCTTTCTAAACACAATAAATTCTTATTTTTTATCCTGAAGCTATGGTTGCCTGCAAGCCCATGCAATCAATATAGAAGCCAAAGGTGCTATTGTTAAGCCACCCCTTCAGTGCAGCTGCATTCTTCAAACTCTTCAGCACTATTAAAGAAACACTGAACTTACACCTGAATGTGTATCATTCAGGTATCTCTCTTCTTAGACAAATCTATTTTCATCCTGCATGAATGCAGTGCTGGTTACCAGCAGGGTTACTGGGGATAGCTTATTTGTATTGGAGGGAAATGGCAGCTGAGGAAATGAAGATGCAAAGCAGAAAGTTATACATTATTTTAGCACCATTTTAAGCTTCTTGTGTTGGCACTTCTGAAAAAACAAATCGTCTTTTCCTTCTTTCCCCCTTTTTTCTGTAGGACACCAGACAGTTTGTGACAGAATCTGAACTCTGTAAATACCATATTGCTGAAATTCAGGATCTGCCTCCTCCAGCACATACCTTTGCTTTTGACATTTGCAGGAGACCCAAAGGCTGAAAGCTTCTGGAAACCTAGGACTGAACGGGGGCTTGTGGGTCCCTGAGCCTAACCTGCCCGCAATTGTAAGAGAAATGCCATGACATTTCCAATGTAAATTCATCATTAGCCATTCTAACATCTGTTGGGTAGTTTGCTCTTGCTACTGCCATTATAAAACTATTCAGAATCATAGAATCATAGAATCACTCACGTTGGAAAAGACCTTTAAGATCATCGAGTCCAACCATTAAAGTCAAACTGACTTTGGCAAAGCCAACGTCTTTTAATCATTAAGAAATGTCTAGTTTCCAACCTAAGTATACCTGGGGCAAGTGGCTATTTATCTGCGCTCAAGCCAGTGTTACAATCTGTTCTACCTCAAATTCTTTCTTTCATTCTCTGTCATTTACTCCTCTTCCCCACAATTTCTTCGTAGCTATCAATATTAATATTTCTCTGACTTGACTTCACTAAGATGGACAATCCAAGCTCTCAGGTTTTTATTTTCTGGGTCCAGGATTTATAACGCAAAGACAGATATCTATGTCATGAATTTTTGAGGTGGAATCAATTCCAGCTTTTCAACCTAAAATCTTGCAGGCCAGTTTACTGAAGCATAACACTATCTGGATGTCTCCTTGAGACCCTCAAGTTCAATAGAATTGGAGAAAAGCAATAATCTCCCCCCTTCCCCAAAAAAATTAATGTGAAGCAAATATTTCTAACAATTTATTGAAACAAGTCCCTGAAAATTAGCTTTAACCCCAATGGGAACCCCAAACCTTAGGAAGTTACTTTAAAAATATTAATGGAGGAAAATAAGGAATTTTAATGAATATATGCTAAATATCTTATGACTTGAAGCACTTAAGATGCAATCGATCTCACCACAGTGGTGACAAGTTAGGGAGCAGTGAGCACAGAGACTTATCATCAGATAAAAAGCTCAAAACAGAATTACATTCTTTGCTTGTCACCAAAGCACTAATACTGAGAGGGTGTGGGAAGGCAATTTACATACAAAATTGGAGCCACATAGCTAATGTACTCTGATTTTTCACTCAAACTACATTTCACTGACAGAAGGGTCTTTTTCTGTAGCCACACGCTTAGGAAAAATGGGTGATTGCTTTTCTCATCCACTATCCCTTTTTCTATAGCACTGAAGAATTATTTTGTGTTCTGCTGAAAATTGTAAGGTAGTCTAATGAAAATTGGCCAGCCCTGTCTTCTCATCATTTCAAACCTCCTAAAAATACTATTTACAAAGTATGCAACTGGAAAGCTACACTGAATAATGTATAAAGAACACACTTCTTTGAATTTCATAGCCTTTTGATGGCAAAAAATTGACAGACTGAAGGATGTTATTCTGCCATGTAGCAAGCTAGATGAAGAGCTCTGTAAAGTTTTCTTTCTTTCAAGCGTATCCATCTCCTGGAAGTGGATACCTGGGAGTGCAATTATGCTACTTTTTTTTTTATACACATACATTTGGCAGTATTTTTTTTTTTTTTTTTTTCAGAAGTCATCTCCAGAATGTTAAACTGACTGCCTAGAATCAGTCCTTTCTTCTCTATCATGTGCAATCATTTCCTTGATGACTCTTAGCCATTCATACCTGCCAGGACAACTGGGTGATCTTCTAAATTCAAAGGAACTCTGCTGACTTCCCCTTGGTGACTGCAGTGCTCCATTGCAACAACTCACTTGCATCTCCTGGGTCCTGGTCTCCGTAGCAAAGGGATTTCCCACTGCCAAGGGCAAGGCCGTGCCCAAGAGGCAAGGGAAAGTCTTCGTCTGCAGATGAGACAAGGGATGCACAAGTGGCTGACGCGCTCAATCTACCCTGCCTCTGAGAAGAACGTGCAACCAACAGGCATGCAACCAACCCGCCTGGTTAAACAACTTCACTTTCTCACCGATTCAGTTGCTTTCCTCCCCTTCCCTCCCCTCCCAGCCATGAGGCAGGAAAATCAGTTCAGGATGAGCACGTATTACTGCACAACTCATTCCACAATTTCAGGAAATTCCTCAACAGTCCTCTCTGTTAATAGGCATATTATTACCTGTGTTTTATTCCCACTGTAAAAATTAGTCATAATATACCATCTGTTTTCCCTCTTAGTCAGCAGCTAGTATATAGCACTATGTGCAAGAGCATCAGTGGATTCTTTCAGGGTGCAGATATATTTTTAGTGATCATTTTGACTTCTTCATTTGTAGAAAAGTAGACTTCTCCCTTTTCAAGGATGATTGTTATATTGTGCTTTTTCTGAGAAAGCAGAATTATTAATTTAACCCCTGCAGCAGTCTCAGTCACAAAATGCACATTACATATGAGATATTTAATGTGCACAGCTGGTGTGACCATTTAAAAAAATTAGGGAGAAAATAGCTTCTTGGTTTTCAATTTCCTCCCCAAAAGAAAAAAAAAAAAGGGACATTTTGTTCTGCTCTAATTAGTATGTGTGCCAGTGCATGACTTCCAAAGCAGGCAGATGCTTTGAATGAAGTGTAATGTAGATTTTCATTAATCTTCTTTGGCACAAGACTTTTCTTCTGCTATGTGTAGGCAGGAAGTAATGACTAGAAAAGATGAGCAATCACAGGCAGTTCTAACCAACCTAAGCTGGCTTTTGTAAAGGGCAAGGCAGGGTCATAAAAGAGTATGGTTACCTCAGTGCCTGACATCTCTCAGTTTCTGGTTTTTCATTATAATGAAAGGTTTGGGGTAATTCCTTTTTAACACAAAATATCAAATTCAGATACAGGAACTCGAAAGAAATTAAATATCAATGTACTGAAAAATGCATGCATTTCAATCAGTTGTGTGACTGATCCAAGAGAAAACCACAGATAAGTTTTCCTTCCAGCAGGCAGAGAATTAAAAATTGTACTTCCTGAAACCACTTTCCTGTTTAAAGTTGGAATTACTTTCATCTTTTCCCATCTCACTTTAGGGATATTCTAGATTGCCTTAGCGATGGCTAAGGAAGAAAAAAGCTTGGGGCAGAGGCTGTGCATGTTTCCTCTTATTAAATAGCCTGGCCAGGCTACTCTACCAAAGACGCAGATTCCATGTTTGGTGAACGTCCAAGTGCCATGATAAGAAGTGAAGATGCTGCAGGCTCACTTGCCAGCAGCAGAAAGCACTCTCTTGTCTGGAAAAGATTGACGCAAAGAGTGAAAGTCAAATATAAACTACCCTTCAGAGATACTCTCTTAATTATGAGCACGTCCTGAGGATGTGAGTTTTCCACTGTTGTGTTCTCGCATTCAGCATCATTCAATTTTTTAAAAAATCTGCTCCTTTTTGGGATCACTGCTATTATTACCTTTTGCTTTCCTGTAGTCTCTTCCATGTCTTTTGTTTTTCTTCCACAAGACAGTTGGTGATCCCCTCTGCACTCCTTCCCTTCATTTGTGAGCTCTGCATCTTACGCTTTCCTACACTTGTAAGAAGAGAGTTAACAGATTGCTAGTCTATATATTAGATTTGGAGATTAACTCCTAAATAGGAGTAATGGGACTGGGAAGTTCACTCTCCCTCAGAGACATTGACTTGGGCAAATACTGTTGCTCAGCTGTTTGATTTACGCTTTCAGAAGAATCTTTCTCGCAAGTATGAGGTCAAAAATGCAGCTTACCTGAAAGCCTCAACTTTGCCTTCAATAAGAAGCAGACCCCTACACACATTATGTGGGATAGTTCTAGGCTAAAGATGGCATGTTTGACATCTATGCATAAGATAAATTAAATAGAAGGAAAAAAAAAAGTTCCTGTAATAATAAAATCATTAATTACACAAATGGATTTCTATTTACAGTGCAAGTGAAATGATGACTTAAGAAGATTACAGAGCAACGTGCAGTATAGAACATTGCTTTCAGGAAAAGCACAAGCCAAAAACAGAATGAAAAGTGTATGCCATCATTTGAGATAATACACAGGGGATACAAAAATAAGTTCTAAAAATTAAGCAGAAGGAAATATATTTCTTTCTGACCTCCTTGGAAACAGACAAAACCATTAAGCGATGGTACAGGAGTGTTAATGCCTCCTGACAAAGCATTAAAATTAAAAAAGGAGGAAAAAGTGTATTTAATCTACTGTAAGTATTACCTTTTCTGAAAGCCATGCAGAATAAAACAACTCTTTTCCCCCAAAACAACATGCATCTTAAATGGTGACTATGCCAGGAAAAAGAAGTGAAAGCTATTCTATTTGGGAAACGTACCTGCTTTAGGATACAGGTTATGATGGTGGAACTAGGCAAAATGTTAGGTTTCCTAGAAGTAGCAGAACTCAGAGATTTTATAATATGCCTTTCATTTTCTTTTTGTAGAGTAGAATCATTGCAGCTTAGTTTTCAGGTATTAGTTAATGAGTACCTTACTGAAGACAGGGTCCCATTCTGCTCTCAGGTTTCCAGCCTTCTGCATAGGAACCACCTACTTACAGCTGACAAAACTGGCAGAGCTTCCTGAGAACACTTGTCTGAACGCGCATTTCTCAACTATAAAACATAGCGGGGCTCTTCAGTTTTTGCTTTTTCTTCAACATGAAATTTTAGAAACTAGGGATAGGCAAGCTGATAAAGGGAAGAAAACTGGCAGGCTGTCAGGCCTCAGATCTCATCTATTTCTGTATCCATTGGTCTAAAATCTTAAATAGATGCTACCTCTCTCCACTGGCTTTCTTTTCAGTAGCCTTAAAAGAACGAGCTACCACAGCAATGCTGCTACAGGAGCTGAAACATCACTTATTGCCCAGATTTTGTAAAGACATTACAACCTGCATTTTGGGTTAACTCCACTGTCTTGTCAAAGAGTTTCTATAATGAATGCTGAAGTTGGGCATGATACCCGTGTGGTTTATCTAATAAAGGATTTAAATTCCAAAAAAAAAAAGTGTTCACAAGTTAAAATAAAGTCCATTGAAGCTAGTGTTTCTCCTATTCATTCAAACAGTAAAAATGATCATGTTGCACCTTGTACTGATTTGCAGCAGTGTTACTGTATTAGTTACTGTAAATCTGGCCTTGTTGGCATCAGGACGCCATGGCAGAGCAGAGAGCAGCTTTGATCTCTGCCCTTAAATGTTTTGTTAAGGGGCTCCCAGGGTTTCTTGATAATTTTTCAGTATGTAACATTATGTAAATCTATTAGTTGTTCATTTTCATGTGTTTATCTGTATCTATTCATCTATGTGTGTAAAATAATGATAAATTTGTCGGTTCTGTGGACACAAAGTTAACATTACATTTAGATACATAAATCAGCATCAACTCACCTGATTCTATCAAAATAAATTGACTACTCAAGCTCAGACAATTTATTTAATATTTGAAGACCAAAAAAAAGAACCCTCTGCAGAAACAGCTCACAACTTTCCTGCACCTTCACTGAGATCAGTCGCTCTACCCAAAAAAGCACTGTAAGTGAGACCCATTTCATAATTCAGGCATTGAAAACCACTGGCTAATGACAGTAGATCCATGAAGGTGTACTTTAGCTTTAAAACTATTTATAGAAACTATTGATTCAGCAGATTATGCTGAAACAGAACACACTGAGGCTGGATTTCTTCTATATGTATCTTGCCACAATAAAAATGTTCTAACAAACTAATCAAAGCAACAACAAATGACTTGCTTTAGTTAGATGTTTGAGCCTCCTATGCTGTTATATTTCATAAATAAATACCAAAGTGGATGGACACACGCTAATGTATATCTAAGAGGATGTAGTTATAAAGGAAAAAATCTTGCTTTTAACGCTAACACTATAAATGTGGAGTGCTTCATTGGCTCAGATAAATAATAATTCTTTAGCTGCAGAAAAAAAAACACCCTACAAATAACCTTTGTTTCATTAAAAAAAAAAAAAAAAAACTCGAAACCTTACAGGCAAGAGAGAGATTCATATGAATTAAAAGCTTCAAGGCAGATAAATCAAGAAAGAAGCAGGAGGATGGGCAGGTTAAGGAGAAAGTGATACTCAAAAGCGGACCATCAGTCTGACAGCTTACCTCTTGCAGGAATATTTTGAATGATTTCAGTTGTCATTACCTTAAGGAACTTTTCACTTTGATAGCATAAATATTAAATATTTTTAAAGATGAAAATGCCCAAGAATCTGTCTTGAATTCTTTTTTTTCTTCCATACAAAAGCAGCAGTCATTAAATAGACTGCTCATGGGCTACAAAGAGATAAGTAAACCTGCCACGATGTGACCTTAGAAATGACTAACTATGGATGTCATTAATGTAACTCTAAACTGAGCTTTTAGAATGGCAGCTTTGACCCTTTGTGACTTCAAATATTTTGGCTATGAAGCCTCCTTAGCGTGCTCCATATATAAATATCATTAATGTGCCAAGAAAAAGAACCAGTCATAACTAAGCAAACAATTAAGATTAACCAAACCTCAACAAAAAAAAAAAAAGAGTTGGCATGTAATATGTTCATTTATCTATATTTAAAATTCCATTAGGGAAAATTCTTTTAAAGACTCAACATTAGCTACAATGTTTAAGTGGCATTTAGACTATGCAATAACATTCAGAGCAGCAAATGGTGCACACTTAAGGGTGACATTATAAGAATAACACACAGTATAAATAAATATTATTCTCTGAAGAGTTCAGTATTTCAGCATCTCAGGGCTTTTTGCAAACAAGCAGGAGATTTAACACCTGTATACTATTTGAATATTCTTTTCCACCTGAAAGCTGAAGAAAAGAAAGAGTTAAGGTATTTCTTAGGCTCCTGAAGTGAAGCTGGGGCAGAGCTTAAAATTAACAGTAGATAAAATAGCTCTCCTGAGAAGGAGAGATGTGCGATTCATTCGTTGAGCCCAGATTCTTCTGGACAGGAGGATCCTTCTCTGCACACCTTATGCAAGCTCAGCTCCTTTCTGCTGGGCTAAACTGATGTTGCAGCTCAGCTGTGACAAAGAAGAGAGTTCCTGGGGAGGGCTATCCCTGTAAAAAATAAACAAGAGAGGGTGGAAAGCAGAGGACAGCAAAACAAATGAAGCTGCCAGCATCACGACTGGGGGTAGGGCAGGCACAAGGAGGCAGCCTGGAAGGGAATCCTTGTCCTACGGGGGGGAAAAAGCCCAGATAGGACATGGGATGACCTTAAATACAACTTTAGTTGGATCAGCTGCTATAGCCTCAGTCTACCTTCCCTAACAAATGCCAAGCACCACCTTGAAAGCTGACCCTGTTGCCCTTAGTGGTGGAGGGGACTGTGTCTGGGGCAGAATCCAACCCAGCACAGACAAAGCGCTCCCCAGAAATATCCCAGGGACGGATGAGACGGGAAATGGAGATTGGTGCTGGCGTGAGACCACTCAATAACAGGAGGTAGAAAGGATTCATTCCCATGGCTGCCAATCACCACCTGAGTTTTGTTCCCCTGAAGAAAAGCCAAGGCTACTTTGTGCCTGCAAGAAGAATGATCCTAGTTTGAGTACAGCAACAAGAGGTCTGAGAAAACACTCCCACCAGAAATCTGAGCACAGAAATTAAAGAAATAGAGGAGCAGTAAGAAATCATACACATCCCACAGATTTATAGTCTTGTTTCTGCAGCCAGATCAATAGAGAAACCCACTGATTTCAGCAAAATCTTGATTTTGCAAACACTGAAAATGAACAGAAATTTGTGCTGTAAAAATGTAAAAAAAAAATGCAAACTGACAGTTTTTATTACTCAGATGTCATAAAGGTACGTTTCAAGCATACGAAATGACAATTTATCAAAGCCCTAGCCCCAGCTGGAGAATTCATGACTTCTGGAATACAAACAGTAAAATCCTTAATGAGACAAGTACCACAGATAAAACTGCTGCTTCAGAAACACCCTAAGCATCCGCAGTTACCCAATTAGTGAACTGGCAGGAGTGTGAGCACATTTCTCCATTCAGCTCTACAGAAGAAAAATAAATATTTAATGTATGTAAACTCAGTCACTGACTGATCATTAAACATTACCCTAAAGAAACAGGAATATCTTATAATGAACTCACCCACATTTTCTCAGCCTTTCTCCACATCTTTGTGAAGATTAAGGAACAAAAGTAGGATTTAAATTAAGAGCTCCAAGTTTTCGTAAAATAGCTTTGTGTGTTTATTGTCTACACCAGAGCACTGCAAATAACTATGCCTAAAATATAGTTTGTGACTGAGAAAAAAATGCAAGTGATGCTGAACATCTCCTGCAGGGTTTTCTGGGGAGCTAGGGAAAAACGTTCTTCACTACTCTCTCTAAAGTCCAATTTTGCTTCTCAGAGGAAAAGGACCATTTCACTTGCATTGCCTTTGCCCCACACCTAAGCAAGAAGATATTGTGAGCAATGGTGGGTCAAGAAAGCGGGGGGTCAGGGCACGCACTGCTGGCAGCTCTGCCTGCTCCCACCCAGCAAACCACTGCAAACAACTGGACAGCCAAAATGGGCTCGATGACCTGCCCCTTCCCCGTGAGCTGTCGGCGTGGCACGCTGCGGTTGGTTCAACCGAACGACCAGCTGCTGTACATCCCGTTAAATGTTCCCACAGCTTCTCAGACTTGCTGATCTGTGTGTCAGCTCTGCTCCTCAGGAAGGGAGCTGCTGTATCTTTAGTAGCTTTCTGCTACGGAAAAACAAACAAAAAAAAAGACTGTAACACCCCTTCAGCACGTACGTGACTCAAAATGCTGAACTTTTCACACTGGCTTCTCACGTCAAGAATAAAAAATTTAGTCCTGGTGAAACAATAGGAAGCACAAAGAAATGGTATCAGGAGGTCACCACATACTCCTGAAATTGCTCCTACAACCACAAGCTACTTTTACCGTACCTCACCGTTCACCTTTGGAGCCGTCCTCCTGCCAGCTCCGCAGGACTAGCCTTGCGTGAACACTCTCTGCCAGCAGATCCTGTCGTACTAAAACCTAAAGAAACAAAATTTTGTGCAGGTGAAATTAAAATAGAGCTTGACCTTTTATTGATAATTTTGAATGGATATTATCTTCAAAGATCACTAAGTTTTAAAAGAGAAGTCACTCTCCTATATCAGGGCATACACGTTAAGCAAAATACCATCTGCTGCTCAGCAGTATGGTAAGCCGGAGCAGCCATCCACCTCTTCTCGTGAGCAGCACCACTGTTCTTCATCTTGCAGCAGCTAGAATAACTTCCCTACAACCCCAAAGGAATTTGCTACTTAAGGCACTTTTTGTTTCATGCATAACATCCAGAGCACGATGAGCTTTTGATTAATCGTACGGTGATTAATTACTTGCACTCTTTATGGTTTGAATTCAGCATAGCAATCAGCTTCTCACAGCAGCATATTCCCAAGTTCTGAAGCTGGCCAATTATCTGTCACTAGACGTATACGTACCATATTCCTGTGTACATTCCTCATGTTTAGATTATGTTCTTAGAGCACTTGCACAAAAGTGGCAAAAGTTAGCCCGTTAATACATCCACACGCTGCAGTCAGCACCATGCAAGAAGAGATATTTTTAACATGTATTAAAATGTAACTGTACTTTCCACAAATGTTATTGAATCATGATCCAACAACCTTTGTTATCACATAAGAAATATATGTGGCTTACCTGGCCAGACAATACATTTTGAAAGCAAAGTTGCCTTATATACACAAACATCTATTTTAGTTAATAATTTGAAATATACACCTTTCTCCTTAGTATAGCTCATATTTTAAAGCAGAGACTTGTATGACTGAAGATAATAATAAAATATGCGCAACTCGGACATATAATATGTGGGAAATACTATTTGTACCTCAAGTCCAGCCATGGACAAATTCCCATTAGGCTGGTAGGTACACAAGCACAGGATGACAGGCCAGTCCTTCCAAGGAGCAGTGGACTGACAGCTCCAGGAAGGACACACGTTTGTCCCTATATAAGCCCGGCTGTGTCAGGTCAGACCCAAGACCATCGAGCCTGATAAATGACCTTTAACTGTCCTCTGACAACAATGAATAGCCAAAAAAGAGACCCAGGACAGGGAAAATATGTAGTGATTAAAATATTACCCCAATCTCCGGTAGCTTGTGGTTCAGACCTACTCAGCCAGAGAAGGTAGTACAGTATTTAGGTAAAGAGCCTGTTCAAGTGCAATTGGAACTCTCCCTTTTACAGGTTTCTGACGTTTACTTTAATCCCAAATGTTCTTTCTGATTAGCATGCATTTAAATATGCATGAATACATGTCTATACTCTTACCTTGTTTGGGGGGTTCAGGGGTGGCAGAATGCAGGGTTCCTTCTCCCATTAGTTTCTAGCAACAAGTTACAATTTTTGTGAATTACCTGTTAGAAGCAACTCTTATTTTCTTAGTGTTGAAAAACAAAACCCAAAACGGAGGTTAACAAATATAATCCTGTTAAAGCTATTGACTGTATGAAATTTTAACAGAACCAATGCTTTTTACTTCATTCATGCTATTTTCCTGGTTTAGGATTGCAGAGCTAGAGACCCTGTATGATCCTAAAGCTTTAAGGATTTTTATTTTACTTGTACGTAAAGCATCCCTGAGTCTTACACAGTGCCACTTTCCCAGTCTATGCTTGTTCACTTGGTGCCATTTCCCAAAGATCTGATATAGTATTTGAGCGGAGACATTGCCGGTGTAATTTTAGAAGTTTCCCTGGTAACCGCTGCGACATCTCTAACTCAAAATTTAAGACTACAGCTCTCTGTATCACCCTTACATGGCAACCCGCCTTGCATCAGTTGAGCTAAGGAACCTCACAAACAACAATTCAACAACTGCTGCTTTTCAGAGAGCTAAGGTACATGCCCGCAGACATTTCTTTCACTTAAAGAAAGCTGCCCTCACCTTCCCCAGTCTGCAAGTAGGGAAAAGGCACAGATAAAACTCTCGGAAAGTGATTCAAAGAAGGAAGAGTGAGCCTGGAAAGAGGTAGATGCTGGAGAGAGAGCAGGTAAGAGACACAAGGAAAGGGAAGAGCTAGAAGCAACAGCATTTAGAAGGCAACAGGAACCCCTGGAAGAAGTAGGGAGCTGGCAAGGAAGAACTGAAAACAAACGAATTTAAAGAAATGAAGAAAACAAGGAAAAAGGAGGAAATAGCATCCCTTTAATCTTTAATTGCTCCTTCGGTACATTTTTTGGAGGATGCTCATCTCCCTCTCCAGGTCTGGAAGGGAGGTAAAGTGAAAAGAGGTCCCTGTGAGCTGCTATTGTTGGTCCCCTATGTCCCTCAATGCTTTATCTCTGGGCAATCTTGTCTGAAATAAACACAAATTCTTCAGCCGTTTCTGTTGATGACTCAGGTCTAAACTAGAGAGATGAATCTATCTCCCTTATTCAAGCGAAGTCACAGCCCAGCAGTGCCTCACAGATATCTAGCAATCCCTGCTAACTAAACAAGGTTCAGCATTTCCCACTCACGACCCCTTCCCACGAGTTCCTCTCCTCTTCCCAGTGCCCCCCACCGCCTTCCTGGTAGGCACTCACGATCATGAGTTGGTTGTCTTCCTTTTGTTTGGCCTTATAGACAGTCAGGCCACATCTATATCTTGCAAATTATTTCATAAATAATGCCTTTAAGAAACAGTTCTCCCATGCCCATCTAAACCCTGCAGTCCATTTCTGTGACCTTACCACTGTGAGCTTTTCCCACTCCTGTTCACCCCAAAGGCTCACCCTGTTCTTGTGCCCCGGACTATTGCCGGCAGTGGCATGGCCCTGCGAGCTCTCTGGGGCAGGGACTGCATTTTTGGTCTGAGTTTATCCAGTATCTAGCACTTTGGGATCCTGGTCCACAGTGGGCTCTCACTGGTATAGTGATCATAGGTGATGGTGAGACAAAGTGAAGAATGGATACCGAGAGACAGAAATAAGGAATCAGGGGAAAAAAATCACTTTGAAGAGTGAATGTTGCCTAGTCTTCATTCTCCCATTTTCCCAGGTACATGGGTGCATATTGGAAGACATCTCTAAGAATGTATTTTCCTCCTCAACACATATTATTACTTTAACTCCTCAGGGACTGCAGTGCTATGTATCAGCATACAGTGTTAAAAGGCACCAGATCAGAAAATTTCCTCGGCCCCACTGACCAGTGCTACCCCACCACTCTGGTCCCCATCTTTCCTCCCATCCTTCATCAGTCAAGTTCCAGCCTCTTTGACATAGTCTCTGTCTCTCTCTGTGCAATGCCTATCACAACTGAAGCCCTGTTTTTCTTTTTGGAGCCAACGATAAGGAGAAAGAAAAAGCAGTAAATAATAACAATAATACAGCTAAGGGCAGTATAATTTAAGAAAAAGGCTGGAGAATTCCTGTCAATTACCCTACATTGTACAGGAAAACCTATGGAGTGTGGTGCTCATTAAGGTGAAAAGAAAAATAGGCAACACAAAGAGATACAGGAAAGGGGAAATCCAGCTGTTTAGGCCCTTACTACAGCAACAACAACAACAACAAAAACCCAACAGAGGCAAAACATAGTGCCAAGCAAAGACAGAAAAAAAAAAAAGATTGTGTATAGAAACAGTAGAGCAGGGTGAAGGAGAGAACCAGAGCTATAAACCATTATAAAAGAAAGTGCTGTGAGAAGTATGTGCTGAGGTAGGGAAATAACACTGCCACAGCACAGGTCATGAGGGAACGTGCTCCGGGGGGAAGCCCTGGTGCAGAATTCACCCTAGAAAGGGTCAAAGACAGTTACTGCCAAAACAGGTTAGCTATTAGTGCATGGGAACAGTCAGTAGAAGGACTGGGATGGTTAATGTTTGGGATTTTCAAAAGTATTCAGAAAGCCTTTTGTCCTTGACCACTTGAAGCCCTTCATTGTCTTTGCCTCCCAGGTTATTGATGGTTTCAGCTATAATTCCGAATAAAAAGGAGTACAGAACTCATTATGCTTTGCTGCTGTAGCTGAGCTCACCAGCTCTTCTGACTGAGAAGCAGGCAATGTCTTCACGGACAAGCATTCCCCCTCTAAAATTTCTGAGCCATGTACTACAGCAGCAAGCTTTCAGCACTCTTTCAGAATCTTTTAACACATTTTTTTCTTAGACGACTAGAAGGGAAAATGTATTTTCCACTATTATTGTTACATTACTGAGCCTTCTTTCCATCCGCTTCTTTATTTTCTAACTGCTTTAACATGTTTGAGAACAAGCAGTGCATAAGAGTGCAACTTGCACTTTAACAGACATTCATAAATTTAGATTTGAATTACACTGCTGGTGCCATGCTGTGCAGCTGCTGGGAGGAAACTAGGCCAGTATGTATTAGTTACTGACAGAAAAGAAGAGATTTTTTTTGTAACGGTACTGGCAGGTACAATTGATGGGTCAGCATCTCCACTTTCTGAGTATCTATGAAGAGACACAAAAACCCTCAGCGTAGCTGCAGTCCAATATTACAGAAAATGAAAACCAAACAACTTATCTCTTCCAGAAAATCTAGTCTCATCACCTGAACTTTATGTGATATAACTCCCATGGCTGCAAAATCAGAATCACACCCATGAGCATACAAGAAATCCAAGTCTTACATTCTGCGGTTCATATGCTATTGGCCTTCCCTCTCTTTCCTCCTGCACTGGCCTAAAACCCAGTGTAACCTTGCAACAGCCTCCAGCCCCAGCCATCCGGCAGCAGGCTAAGGGAGCTGCAGGTTAGGACCTGAACTAAAAGAGGTCTAAGCTAGACCAGCCTTTGAACTCTGCTTGCAGATGTTGTCTGCACAGTCTAAATTTAATATGCCTAACGGAAGACACAATCCTGCAACCTGGCAGTGAACCTAGGAGGAACTTTGGCTTTTCCCCCAGGATAATGCATAAACTTGTTACAGGCCTTAAATCTCTGTGGTAGGCAGAAGGCAGGAAAAGATCCTCAAGGAGTCCAGGCCAGAGCCCTTCAGAAACCGTCCACAAGGATGTTAGGAACCGAAGAACAAGTTTCCAGCCATGAAGTTTCTGCTCCATGTTCTGCTGGGTGAAAGCTGTAGCCACTGATGGAACAGCTCTGAAGTTTACCCTTCACCACCCTTTACCCTTCACCACCCACACATTTCCAGAATTCTTCAACCTTTCCTTACCCAGCCTGATGCTCCAGGGCATCTCAGCTCCTACAGTTGTAAGTGTCTTCTTCCACATTTTGTACAAGGCAGGCGGTCTGACAGGGTAGGGAGGGCTGGGCCATAGAGCTCTTCCCTGGTTCATCGTCAGAGCTAGGAACTGCTCAGCGTCTTCCCATCCTAGGAGCCTGACACCCCAGGAATTTGCAGCATTGAGTTTCTCCTGCCTTCCTCCTCTGCGTGATGGCATTTTCTCTTGGCTGTATTGACCTAGGGTAGCCCGTGCTGGAGCGGTGTAACTGCAGAGCTACTATGTGCAGGTACCAGGGACCTTTCTTTTAAATAACACAATCCCTCACTATTCTTCCTCACTGCTCAGCAAAACTCACTACCTGCTAATCACAAGTTGATTACAAGCTTTTCCTTAAACTACTGATAAACAGAGCAGCATAAATGGGCCATTCCTCAGTTGCTTATTAGGCATGATTACAGTTGAGCACCATGCCAGGGCACAAAGCAGAGTCAGGACTGCAGGTGCCGAGTTTGCAGCCAGCTGAAGACTCTTCCCTGGTTTCTGCAGCTGCAGAGTTGAGTGCACCTCACCCCAGCTGCTCACAGCAGCGCGCGTACGACATAAAGGCATCCTCACCCCTGCCTGACACACAGATCACCTTCAAAAGTGCAGAAGTAGGCTGTGTAGGCACCTAAGAACCGAGCACAGCAAATCTCACCGCCTCAGAGCAGAGAGGGAGTTAAGGCACAGCACCGTCATTGCCCTGCGGTCTGGCCTGCCTTCCAGATTGCACAGGGTGCTGGTTTTGGCTGGGATAGGGTTAATTTTCTTTATAGTAGCTAGTATGGGGCTATGTTTTGGATTTGTGCTGGAAACAGTGTTGATAATAGAGATGTTTTCATTGTTGCTAAGTAGTGCTTATACTAAATCAAGGACTTTTCAGCTTCCCATGCTCTGCCAGGTGCACAAGAAGCTGGGAGGGGGGACAGCCGGGACAGCTGACCCCAACTGCCCAAAGGGCTATTCCATACCATATGGCGTCACGTTCAGCGTACAAAGCTGGGGAAGAAGAAGGAAGGGGGGGGATGTTCAGAGTGATGGCGTTTGTCTTCCCAAGTAAACGTTACACCTGAAGGAGCTCTGTTTTCCTGGAGATGGCTGGACACCTGCCTGCCCATGGGAAGGAGTGAATGAATTCCTTGCTTTGCTTTGCTTTCCCTGCGCGTGCGGCTTTTGCTTTCCCTATTAAACCGTCTTTATCTCAACCCACGAGTTTTCTCACTTTTCCGATTCTCTTCCCCATCCCACCAAGGGGGAGTGAGCGAGTGGCTGGGTGGGGCTTAGTTGCCAGCTGGGGTTAAACCACGACACACAGGAAACACAACATAAAGCTCAGCCTAAGCTTTGCTGGCCCAAGCTGTTTGCTACACCAGAAGCTGCTGGTGGATCCCTGAGAAGGAGCAAGTCACCAGCAGCAAATCCACAAGCGAAAATCCATTTATGTTATGGTGTACCTAGAAACCCAAAATGAAACTGGGGCTTTATTGTTCACATTGTAAAGCTATTTTTGCCATAAATCACTTCAGACTAGAGAGGCAGGTAAAGGGAGGGCAAAGACACAGACTGGTAAGGTGAGGTTAAGTAGGTCAGTAAGACAGTACAGCCTTACGGCTAGGACCCTGCCAGCCACCTCCTCACTCATTTTTTCCCCAGGGAAAATCTGTTGATGTCTTACCACTTGACTGGGGTGGAATCCTTAATTAACATTTGCAAATTATTTTTATATGCCCAAGTAAGAGGTGCAATACAAATATGTGACATTATAAAAAGAATAGCCCTTATGTCTGAACTCCTTTAGTAGTGCAGAGAAAAATGCATTGCTTATGGAATAATTTGCCCCTTAGCAAGTTCCTTCTTTAAAGAAAATAATAAAAGACAGAATTTAAATTTCATCTGCATTTTTGACCACAGAAACATTAAAGGATATTTAGCCTGAACATTTTAAAGAATGCCAGAGCCTTTCCCTTTTAGCTTTAGCTTTACTGAGAAGAGGACGGAGGTCAGTGTTCACTGCATCAGAAGACGACTTGTTAAAGTGCAAAGTCCTTCTCAGAAACGGAGCTTCAGAAAGCACTGTGCTTTGAAATAATATCCTCAATTACATTTTAAAGTTGCAAGTTAAACGGGATTGCACATAACAGGTACTTCCAGCCAGCAAAACCTAAGGATAGGCTGATTCAAAATAACTCCGAACAGTAACCTGCAGAGATCAGACTACTGCTAGAAAGATATTCCTGGAGGCACTGGGCTTTCCTTTTGAACTACTTTTGAACTAACAACTAATGGGATAGCTTTCTTGCATTCCTCCTTTATAACCAGATACAAGCAAATGGGAGACAATGACAAATGACATTCAACATCTTTTTTTTATTATTATTAAAAAAAAAAAACGGGTTTAGTGAATGCCTTTGGGGTTCCATGTTCTCTGGGGCAGATTTCTGCTCTACGTCACACCAATATAAATCTGGAATAACGTCAGTGAAGTCAATGGAAATATTTGGGCATTACACAGCCAATTTTGAGCAAAAGTGATCAAAACTGATCTAACCACAAGAAGAGGTGAGCAGATATTTTACAACTAGTTAATGGGCGAGGGGAGCACAGCAGTATGCATGCTGTGAAAATGGTGGTGTTCTGATCAAATTTGGCTTTATCACATGCAAGCTGGAGGCTTTCTTTTTAAGGCACATAACATTGAACTATAAACTACTCCCAAAAATATTTTAAAACTAGTTTTTTTACAAAAAAGTGCCTTCCCTGCCCTGAGATACCAGCTTATATTTCCAATAATCACATGTACATGAATCCTAAATTATACTGCAAGTAGCGTTTCAGTTTGGTGACAAGAGCCAGGATCCAGGTAACTTGCTGCTAATCTCAGCTCAACTAAGCGATCTGTTAATCTCAGTTGCTGTTAAGAGCTCACATCCATAAACAGGGATGTTTATTTTCTCTCCTCGTGATATGCCTGGCTTTTTTTTTTTAATTGGGAAACATACGGAGAGGTAAAACTTATCATCTGCTGTGATACGCACATTGTCTGGGAAGGAACACTAATGTTTCACATTAATGCTGTCTCACATTCACATGCCAGATCCTATTCTAAGTGAACTAAATGCCTCAATAATTGCTTTAAAGCCCTTGCTTGACACTCCTGTGACCACGAGTCAACAGTCCCGAGTCTGCTGTTTGCTTCTAAAATTAAAGTATAATAATAATATCTTCATTTCCAGGGCTTGCCATTTGTGATATGTACCAGGGCAGATGAAGACCTTTCAGATGTGAAAGAAGATGAGCAGGTAAGTATTAAATAATACTCAAAAGTGCCTTTACGTGATGCACACTTACGCCACTGACAGTTCTTCAATTAACCATCATAGTTTTGACCTGGAGAACTTCTGTGAATTTGCAGCTTCTTTTCATTCTGCCTTCAGCCTGCAATACACTGCACAGACTAATGCAAGCTTGATCAAAGCCAGATAAAGTATAATAAAATAGATTTTTAAAGCAACACCTAATTTTTCCCTTCTCTTCACACACTTTTCTGCGTACCCTTATGCCTAGTACATCTTGTACTCTTTGATAAGATGCATCTTTCCCACAGAGTTAATTTTGATCACCTACATTCAGCCAGCTGTGTGGCAGCTTTCAAGCTTTGATCCATCAGGCTGTAACCTTGACAAACCGGTCAACATACTGACCAACTCGGCGTGACAGAAACACGAACTCGAATTAAGTCTTTGTGACTCAACAGGACCCCAGTTAGGAACAGCCCCTTAGCTGGCAGTCAGGCCCACAGTGCAGTAAGTTCACTGAACCAAATGACCAGAATATTCAACAGCGTGTCTAAGAATCCTCCTCTCTAGACATTAACCCATGCTTTGGAAAAGTTCCCTGCTAACCCTGGGAGATTACTGACAGGTTTATTTCCTAAAGCAAAAGTTTCAAAATACAAATATTTTTTTCCTCTTTCGATTTTCCTCTGATACTCACTTTCTTTTTAAGGCTTTTCATGCTCATCAAAATAAAAAAAGCAGCTGTGTTTCTGAAGCTTACCATTCAGCTCATCAGGGCAGATGCTTATGCTGTAGTCAGTACAGATTGTACATTTTAGAGGCAAGAACTGAGTCTCTACAGTCATACACTGTGATGTACATAGCTATGGAATTAAATTATAATTATTACAGTGAAGCAACCCCCCATAATGAGAAAACACTCTGGGAAATGAAACAAACTGACACATCAGAAAGTTTCTTATTCCTTTATGTCAATGAATTCAGGTAAGTGTAAACCTGAACGTAGCCTAAAATGTCCTTTCATCGTGGGCACGCATCCGGTATTTTATCAGTTTTGTGCAACACAAAATGTTTTCTTCCCTTGACAAAAGCTCCTCACTGGTCTCTCTGGGTCAAATAAATCTCCAGAAAGGAAGATGAAGCATGCTGCTTGGCTTATATATAATTAAAAAGTCGCTGGGTTGGCCTTACTTCAAAATGAACACTGAAAAAACATTTTCCTCACAGAAGGATTAAACATACTAACATGGAGTCTGAAGATTTCTTTTACCTCACAGCCACCCCCTTCCTTAAAATGCCCATGCCGTCCTGAGCAACTACTCTGCACCCCATAAAAAGGAGCTGCGGGGGACCCACAGGGTACTTGCTCCTCTTGGAGCTGAGGTCCTTGGAAAGTGCACCGGAACAGATGCACGTGCCAAGTTTGAATTTCAACTTTGCTGACTACCTACTGCATTTTATTTAAGGATTTATAAATACATAAAAGTTTGCCAGAAAATAAACAAATGCTGTATCAACTGAGCTTCCCAAAACCTGCAACTGGATTTGACTTGATACGAATAAAACCACGTTTCTGAGCGCACTGTAACACTGTTAAGAAAGAACAAAGCTAAGTGCTATAAAAACACCTCAGAAAGGCAAAGCACTTTTTCCCAGCCTTGTACCACACCAGTGTTTTCAGACACTAGCCATTTTTCTTGATTTACCACGAATTCCCAGTTGTTTCTGCCACTCAACAATTACTTGCTCCTGGCCATTTTTTTCCTCTTCTGGACCACAGTCAGCAACATCCCTAGACTGTAACTTTGATCATAGCCTTGGGCCAGTTATGAAACCATTGGATTGTTGCAGTGAGAGACAAATGATTCTTGGGTACCGAGGAGCAGAAGGGCTTGGGAAAGGCTGTCCAACTATAGAAAAAGCAAGCACGCACATCTTCCAGAAGCGACAGGAGAAAGGTTGTGGTTTTCTCACACAAGGTGATTAGAAAGGTACTCCAGGAGAGATTCAGCCATGGAGTGCCCTCTCCCTTTGCCGGCTTTATCTTACACAGGAACAGGCACAAAGCAGAAAGTCTGTGCCTGTAACAAAAGAGATGCTGCCAGGCGTTCCCTCTTATTTTTTTTCCAAACTAAACAAGCTAAGAAAACCAAAAGGGAGTGTCAGAGGAGCTCTCCCAGCCACATCTGGTGTGTACACCAGTCACCAAAAACTGCAAATTTCAAGAGCTGCCTGAAGGGCTTGAAGAACAGCCTTGCAATGAAAGAGTAAAACAGAACCAGTGAGCTCCTTTAGCAAAGGAGAGGTGGAAAGTTTACTCAATTTTTTTGACGCACAGAAAAATGGTGGGAGCTTTACTCCTGTGATCCAACAGCTGGACGCTCTTCTGTAAGATGCGCTTCCTTGGAAAAGCTGTCTGGTTTTGCGTGTTCAGGATCAGATTGCACATGCATGGGAAAGGCTATCCTGCTGGACGTTTCTTTGTCTTTCTTTGCAGCCACAAAACATGCTCTGCCTCTAGATAAATTTCATCTCCTCAAATCCTAATCATATACTGCCTTCTCTGTGGCACGATGGTTTATTTCTGCATTGTTTCTATACAATTCTGAAGGACCAGCCTGGATTCATTAATGCAGGGGGGCAGAGTGGGGATGAGTACTCCGTATTTCCACTGATAGAAAGGAATGGCTGAATACCATCTCGGATTGTATGACTACGCTCCTTCCAGTAATAAACGTCTACAACACAGCAGAGCAGAACAGATAAAACTGGTGCAGGGAAATGGTATACAATTCAATACAAGTTACACATTCTTAATTCTAGAAACAGATCACCAACACACTCAACAAACAGGTTTATCCACTCTGCACAGCCTTTAATAGCACTCTCTAGAGAAATGCATTTCCTAGATAAACACATTTTTTAAAAATAACACTAATTCTATTCTGACAATTTTTGTGTGTTAGTTTTTAAGTAGAAAATAGAACTGCTACATATTCATTAGATGTGGAACAACTCTAAGTGTTGTGCCACACCATTAATATTTATTTTACTCTGTTTTTTTTTCCCTGTAGAAAGAAATACAATTTTTCAATCCATCAGTTTGCATTACTAAAATAAAAAGAAAAAAATGACAAAAACCATGATAGGTGAAAATGAAATACATAAGGCCTTAATTCAGTGAGTAATAATTTACATGATTTAGTAAAACCAGGCAGGAGTCCTCTCACTGAGGTCAAGAGAAATAATCACATGCTTTAAGTTAGTTATGTACCCATATACCTTGCTGGCATTTTCCACCAGCTCTTGCTTGGAGGGAGGAGTACTAGAACGTTACTATCCCCTGTTGCCCACTCTTATCTTTTGCTGTAAGTTAGCTGAGCAACACAATGAGACATGTGGTCTTCTCCTAACACAGTCTAGTTTATGTGCACGAAACTTGCACCATTGACACTTTACATGCCAGTCTATGAATGGGACAGATGAGGTGGACACACACTTCTTCCTGCTAGCGCTGCTGGGGGTAGTCTCTGGCAGAGGTGCTGAGCACAGTACTAGGAAATCATAGCTAGGACATACAGAAGTTAAAGCCAGTAATCTCTCTGTGTGTGAGCAGCAGCTGGGTGACATTAATCACCTGGACAAGAAATCAACAGTCTGCCAGTGCCCTTTGTCAAATTAGAGTATAAAAGTAAGAAGAAACTGTATAAAAAGCCATGCAGCAAAGCAGCAGCTAGGTTTAATGCAATCTGGGTAACTTTTTACTGAAAGAGCAATCTGCATAGGAAAGATTACAGATAATTAATCTTGTTTTCTAAGTATATTTAGTGTTTGTACACAATGTTCCATTTACACTGGGAATGCGTGCTATGTACCTGCAGAACTTGAAACAGTTTTGTTGACCCCTAGGAAAGCCAGCTGCAGGAAATGATTTAATACAAACATACCACTCACAAAAGAGTAAGTTATGCTAAGGATTTACAGCAATTCAATATAAGCAAAACAAAACACTGCCTTTTGAAGGGCATCATAGAAGGCTATCTTTTCAACTGCTGAAATGAAAATAAATGCCTTTTTTCACATCAGCATACAGTAACAACCTCTCGTGCATTTCCACATAAAAGCTTAAGCTTTGAAATAGTGTATTTAAGCTAATTGTTTTATGTGCTAAAAGAAACAGAAAAGGTAGTAAAAATTGTGCCTTTTCTCTTTAGCTTTTCTCCATTTGATTACTTAATGTATTTTCTTACATGATTACCTAAAATGAGTTCATCTATTTAAAAAATGTAACAACTGAAATATGCATTTACCTCTTGCCATTCCTTTTCCACCCCCCTCCTTTTAAGCTGTAAAATCATGTTCTGAAGCCACTAAAAGTAGTGTGACATCTGTGAAATTATGTATTTTGTTTTTAATGCATGCACTCAGCTGCAGATCTGACTTTGAAGTACTTAATTCTGAAATATCTAAAATAATCCTATGTCCCAGAGAAATAGCACTAAAGCATTCAGGACTACATCTGTCTTATGAAAAGGGCAGCGGTAAGAAACGGACCAGACACACCTCATCCTTTTCAGTTCTACTTTGTTACCGGCTTTCCTGTCCCCCCAGAAACTGCACAGCATTTTTGCTCCACGCTTTCCCAAGGCCCACATGTACCTGGAAAGAATTCAAAAAAGAGGATGAGAGAGTTTCAGGATGAACTGTCTCAAACAGTAGATTAGTGAATGGGATGCAAAGTGGAAAGGCCAGGCACAGAGCTGTAACCTAAGATGAATACATCTGGTAAGAGGAAGGCTATTTTGTAGGCTGTAAAGACATGTGTGTGTTTATACTACAAATTCTATTGCCTCATTTCTCATCCTACTCATTCTCAGTTACTGTTAACTTCTCTGGGACAAGTCACGTAAGCCCTTTTACAGCCCAGAGTTTGAGCATAGGATTGTTTCAGCATCCACAACGCACACAGGAATGCGACATGGAAAAGTCAGGGAGAGTCTCCTGCTTTGATTTGACCCCACTTTCTTTGAGCTGGAGGTGAGGAGGGAAGAGGATTAAAGTCCAAGACATTCACACCCTTACAAAGACCTCTCTTGGGCAGCCACGTTAATAGTTTCTCTGAGCCATGGCAGTGTCTTCAACACTTCCCCAAAAACAGAATTGGAAAAAATATCATTTTCTTCTTGTAATATAGTCCATTTTTTGTCCTGAGCACTAAACCATCTACTCCCAATTAGAAACTTCTCGCTTTGCCTGTTTAACACCTATACAATCGTAGCAGCTGATCTCAGAGACAGTAAGAAAGGATGTGTCATCTCATCACCCAGAGTGGAGACATAAGCATCCAGATGATAAACCTGCTTGTTCGACATGCTCTTCAGTATTGGTGATTTACTTAATCAGGTCTCACAAAGAAGCAAATTAAACCCATGGCTATTAGAAACAATAACTACTTTTTAATAGGGACAGTAATTTTGCCCAGGCTGGCTCAATCCATTCACTGTCTCTATGACCTCCCTCTGGTTGCATATTGTAGTCACACTCTCATGTACACACATGTGAAATCTCACTTTGTCTCTCCAAGGCCTTTTTAATACAATTAATAGTGTTGCAAACTGATTCCTTGACTCTGCCAAGCAAATAGAATGACCCTAGCCATTAAAGTCTCAAAGCCATTGATGCCCAGAATAGCAACTTCACCATCTATTACACCAAAAGAGTAAAATCCTACAGTATCCCAAAATTTGGGGAGTTATTCAAAGTTTTACTTTATTTTCTTCTAATAGACATCTAAATCAAAAACAGAACTGCAGGGTAAGATGCTAAATGCTTAGTTATTGATGAAGGCACTCCTAGAATATTTCGCTAATGGCTCAGACTTGATTAATATAAAAAAAAAAGATCCTATTGATTTTGCTTAAGAAGCATTTAAAAAGTGCTCAACATGCTGGCAGCAAAATATATTATGAAGTGCACAGAAAAACTACCATTTAAATAAGGAAGAGAGCGAGCCAGCCAGGCAGAGGCATTAGAAGGGGATAAATTATGAAGCCCATGTCAATCTCACTGAAGCAGCACCAGCCCTGGAGGCAATCAGGGCCAGACTATGGTAGCATACTACTATGGACTAAAGATCACAAGTCCAAATTCAAGACAGACAATATTCAGCTCAAAAAGCAGGACACGCTTTTCTACCAGGACTTTCCCCATGAACAACACTCATTAAAATGAGACAAATCTTTCAGTCTGTGTCATGGATATATTTTAAATGATAAATCACAGACATATGCTGCTCTGGCCAGAAAATATGCATAAAATTCCTATTAACTACCATTTGTCCCAGCTGGGCACTCGGTAGTAACTCTTCTACTAGACTCAGAAGTATTGTATACACACTTTTCCTCTCACTCTAAATAGCCCTTAATGTTGAGGTATCATGACTGTCAGTAATCAAGATCCAGGATCACAGGATATTTTGTTCTGGAAAAAAACTACGTTTTTCTGTGCACAATTCTGAAGTCTGGTATCTCAGGGATGTGCATGTTAATAAGAAGCTTCAACATACTGGGTTAAACACTTACTAAAACATATCCGAAAAAGCTATTCCTAGATTTTTCAGTGGCTTCCTGGTTACCATTCATTGGGACTAATGGCTCAAGGGGCAGAGACCCATTAGAGCACAGGGGTACCTAGGAGAGGGCATGCAAGTGAGGCCGAGCACCTAGGAAAGACACTGGGAAGTAGCCAGACAAATCTGAATGTTTGAAAAGACAGCTCAACTATCTAGGGCTGGAACAGAGCTGACGCTCATCAGTGGTCGTAAAACAAGCTGTTATTGTATAATTTGTTCATAACTTCATGCACTTTTTACACTGTCTTCTAAGAACACCTATCTGCTGTCTGCCACAGTTTTGTGTGCTATCCAGCCACTTACAACTACAACCAAACATACTTCCTACCCAACTTGTAAGTGAAATAGCTTCTGTAGTTCAATACAAGTTATGTGGGGAGAAGTTCGTGATTAATTTGAGATAAAGAAGTTCTGCTTTTATTTCTGAAGGTGACAGAACCTAGAGTTGGGGAAGATGAGAGGAATCCCAGGAAAAAAAATTCTAGCTAGAGCTGGTGAAAGTCTCTCTACTTGCTACAGAGAAATAAAAACATTGAGGGAAGTTGCATTCGTAAACTGAAAGATACCTCCAAGTCTTTAGAAACTATCTACACACCTCATGCAGATTCCTGAACGTGTACGACTGCATTCCTCCTCTCCCTATGCTTTCCATATGCATTAGGACTTGCAGCCTAAACCAAAACTTGCTGATGTCAACAGGATGCTTTCTTCTGATTGCTATTTCATTTCTCTCGAGTGACTAGACTATGGAACAGATCCTGTCTTCTCAGGATCACAGATCTGTTAGCAATAATTACAACAGACCAGTTGCAAGCTAACCTAAAAGCTGATGAAAATATAATTCTCCTTTTGAAATTAAAAATATCAGGGGGTCTCACATGGAATAGCAAGAAAGTCATGGTGAGCATTAAACAAACAGATGAGAGAAAAAATGTGCTAGACACTTATAACACTGTATACAAATGTATCCTATTAATAGAAAGATTTCTCAATTGCACTAATTTTTAAAGAAACAAATCCCTGTAGATGAAACAAGTAGACTAATAGAATTATATCTACTAGGCTACTTTTAAAAAAGCAGAAAGATAAATAAAATAAGAACTTAATCTAGAAGACCACTGGGATAACACAAATTAGGTTATTGGAAAAATACAGATTTAGACAATAAGAGAAGCTGTGTTTCAGTCAAAGTCTTTGATCATTCAAGATAAGTATACTGGAAAATGAAATTTTCTGCTTTATTTGATTTCTTTAGGAAATAATCTCTTTCTTCTCTGTTTCTATTCAAAGTACCAAAAAACCCACCCCGAAAAGAAACAACTAAAATCTCCCACTGTTCTCTTAATGAACACAACTCTTTTCTCCCAACTCTGAAATAAAAATTTCTTACAATGGTTACTTCATCCACATTGTACATTAAATATGCTGCTGCTACAGTGCTCTAACATTTCAATTTGCTTGTGATATTTTCAACATTTCCCTTCAGTTCTTTATAAGAATATACAAAAGAAGAAAACTGTCTGTTTACTGAACAATAAAACAGAAACTCTATCCTCCCTCTAAACAAAAGCTTCATTAATCTCACATAGACTTCAGTTTCTGATTGTATAGAAAACAAAAAAACCCTATAGATGTCTGGAAAGGTATCCTGCAATGAGAAACTTTGGGATATTTATTTCATTTCTCAGACTGAAAGTAAGGTTGAAACTTGATCATTTCACATAATACCTTTTTGCAAGGTGCAGACAAAGACATAAAATGCAGCATGTGGAGATTCAAGTCAAGTTGGGAATAAAATACAACTTCTTTTAAGCAATAGAGGTAATTAGCTATCAAGATAACTTACCATAGAAAGTAGCAAGTCCATTAACACAGAGTCATTAAATCAAATTTTCATGTCTCTCTCTAAAAGATACAGCCTAATAGAAGCACAAAGTCTTGGCTTTACAGCATTCAGTCACTCAGAATAAGAGAGTCAAGTCCCTGTACTCCAGAACCAAAACCCAAAGGTGTAGGAGTTGTACAAAGCCACAGCAGGCCACTTGGCCAGCAGCAGCATAAAACTGTAACAGCAGCCAGTCCATTCCTCTTTGGTGACATTTCAGTGACAATTTCAAAAGCAAGGCTTTCTCTCAGATATCACTCATGTTTAAACTACTCCTCGTGTTCCTCATTATGGCAAGAGGAAAACAGACCCACTACTCACTTGAATGGGGATACATAGGGAAGTCCTTTCAGGATAGTCCAATGCACACATGGAAAGAAACTAGGGTGCTTTTTTAGCATTCTCAAACCACTGTCTTTTAGTCATTTTGAAAATCCCAGGGGAAGCAGTGGTGAGAAATAATCAGTGCAATCAAATCCTGTTGACTACATGAACTGTGGAACAAGCCCTCACTGCCCCAGTGAATTCAAATGACTTCAGCAAGGATCCTTGATGGTGGATCCCTCGGTCCCAACTAGTTGTATGGGCAACAAAATCAGGCAAAGCCCAGAAGCACATCAACCTTCTACCCAATCCACAGGAGACAGCTCAAGCAATACACAGATGGCAAAAGTAAATTCCATAAGCCCTATGAAAGGCATAACAGTTAAATGTACTTTAAATTACAGATGGTCACCAACTGGGACATAGTACCAGAATAAGATATGCACACCTGTAATGACGACTGCACGCTTCATAGTACTTGTTATCAGTTATCTTTGGGGATTGTTTATACTTAAAACTATTACCTTACACTGATATTTCAGACTTAATGTAAAATATTAGCATCTACATTTATGCATTCTGGATAACATCTGACTGAAAGAACAATCTGCATAGGAAAAACCACAGTAAAATGGACATATCCTGAAATGGATTTCAAGAAAGCAAATTGCCACACCACAGTATGGTATCCTTCAAGCTATGACAGTCTTGTCGTCATGGTATTTCAGGGTTTGATTACCAGCTATAAAGAAGAAAAAAGATTTCTTTTTTTTGGAGCACATTTATCAAACCTTAATGTTTATAATTTTTTATTGAGGAATTAGCAACAACAGCTATATTGCACCCTACAAGTTCTTTAAAAGTTTATAAAGATTTGACATCAGTGGCAGACCCATTTACAGTGTGCAAGAAGGCAAATAAACAGATCAGGAAATAGCAAGCGCTGGATATTTTCGATACATGTTCTAACCCCAGAAAACAAAAGAACCATTTCTCCTCCACTGCAGTTTGTCACCCTCCCAGTACAGACTTGTAAATTTACACAGGAGGCAAGACAATCCCAATCCAATCTTAAAATGTCTCAATCATTCAGTCTTTTTCCTTGACCCAACTTATCACTTATCTTCACAGCTCACAGCAGTTTCACCAGGATGCTCTGTCTTCAATTTTTTATGAGATGGCTCTCCTGGGAGAAGAGACATGCAGTGCTCTAAGGATCGTGCAATTTCATCAATTGTCCATTTGTCTTCATAAAGGGCATGCTCCTCTAGCGTAAATGGCCCATGTTTGGTTCGGGTCAGCTCTTGCATAGTGGCACAGGTAGAGAGTTCTACAGTAAAGGAGAAAAGAGGATTTAGAAAAAGTGCATGGTCAAGTTTAACTATTTGCAACTCACTTAAAATATTTTTAAGTGTAGCCTTCTACATTATTCTGCTTTGTTTGAGAAGGAAGTTCATGAAGATTCATCACTCATTTACATCTTCTTAAATCTGAAGCAAGGAATTCCTTTGATTTCAATAGATCTCCAGTGTCGTAAAGAGTTCAAAATCTGACAGAAAGTTGTCAAAAGGTTTTCCAGATTTAAATCAGAATGAAAAGAGAGGAAATAATGACATAAGATGTAAGCAGAACATTCTGTATTCACGAGTGACTCAGAAGACCATGTACTATTTTTCCAGACTTTGAGGCCTTAGCGCTTCTTGCCTTCAAGAAGGATTTTTGACATTTTTATCCTGTGCCGCCTATCAGGATAATATAAATTAAGATAAGGAAAAATAAAAAATATAAACAAATGCTCTGCTATGTTAAATAAATACCAGTAGGAGGTATTTATTTGAGGGGCTTAATTACATAATGAGGGGCTACAAAACATAACAGCAACCAGAGCTGACTTGTAAGCACACAGGTATACTAAAATATTCTCTCCCATCCTTTCTGATGCAGAAAGATTTTTACTGCATTTTAAATTTTTGAAAATAAACCAGCTGAGGACAGACTTTATCTTGGTTTGTCATTAAAGAACTAAACGTAAGCCAGTATGCTCAGAAGGCCGTACCAGAAAGAGGATCTTCGACTTGCCTAAGTACAAACAACAACATTGAAATTCATAGGGTTATCCCACATCACTTGCTTTCTTGATCTGCAAATGTATCATTTTAAAAAAAAAATTGAAATGGATTATCTGTTCTCCATCATGCAGTTTGATAGATACAGAGCACAAGACAAATAACCCTGTGGGAAAGCAAAACCACTCACAGTTCAGGTAAAGGAGAAAGAAAACACTAGAAATATCATCACAAATGCAGAAGTCTTTCCAGCAGATACGGTTTATTATGTGCATGGTAATGTTCTGTGCAATCTGTTTTCAAAATGTGATGAATAACATTTAAAAAGACAGTATCTTTCTTCTTCTTCTCACCCTTAATCTGAGTTAGCTTTAACATATGGAGGAGGAAAAGAAAAAATCCCCACCTTGCCTTGTATTATCTTGTTCAGTGCTATTACTTGCTCCATTTTTATCCCCCAGCCCCCAAGGTCCTCTGGCAATTATTTAGCCTTCATTCCCCCATGCTCCCAAGGAAAATACCTTAGTATATAAAAACAAGTGATAGCACTACAAACCTGCAAAATAACACATAGGTCCAGTTGCTGGAGATACACAAAATGACAAAATTTTTCCATAAACAGACACATTAATTCCTTAACCTGTCATGGTTTTTTTCATGCCTACCTTTGCCAATGTCACTGACCAGGCTCCTGACATAAAAGCCACCACCACATTCAACATCTGGAATGTTAATAGTGACATGGTAAATTGCCAGTGCAACGCGAAATCTACTTTACATAGAAACCATGCCCCCACATAAATGTAAAAATGCGCTAAGCAAACAACCCAGTGATAAAATATTTATAGGATGCACCATCAATTATTCATCCTGTAACATATGTGCGGGTGAGATTGCTAAGCCAGACAGGAGGGAAAGCAAATACAATGGCAACTGAACTAACTCACTAGAAACTAAGTACTTGCTGTGGTATGTTAACAAATGCTTCAGTCCTACTCATTTTAAAGGTTTCAGAAGGTTGTTTCGTATTTCTAATGATGAAAAGGTATTTCAAATATAGTCTAAACTGACTATCAATGCTTGTAAGATACTGCACGCAGGCAGCTCCAATAAAATTTTAAAATTCACCTTTAACTTTGCCTGCTCTCTCAGCCCTTCCCCTTCCCCTCTGCCAGTGATCAGCTGCTAGTCACCCAACCATAAAGTAAGGGCTGAAGTAACACAGCACTGAGCTCTGTCACTCGTACCTGCTCATCATATAACATCTGCTCCATCAGAGGACTATGGGTCAACTGGGTAGTGATCAATGCAAGACATTATCTTGACCTCACAGCAGCATCAAACATTTACAACAGCCTTTTTGGTTTATTTATTAATGTGCTTCTTAATGTACTACCCAAGTTTCTTCATGTTTGACAGAAGGAAGGATAAGATCCTGCCTCCTCAAATGAGGAAGAGGCCTGACAGTAACCAATACTGGTCCTTGCTGCACCCTGGGAGAGATACCAGCAGGTCTGGGCATCTGGGTAAAAGAATGGCCAAAGTGAAGTAAGCAAACCTGAGAAAGGAAGACTGAGATGGAGGTTGTGAAATCATGGACAGATGCAAATAATCCCCTGACCAGCCTCTCAGAATTTTCCCTCAGAAAGGCGACATATAATCAGCTTAACTTAAAACCAAAATAGAGTGCTTTTAATGCAAAGTGAAAGTCTCTGCACATGGGCTCACACCATAATAAGTAGCTGAGGGAAATGAAACCCATTTCACTATCTTATTCCCATTCTGAGTGTAAATAAGCACTAACATGCTGGGAGCATCACTCTATGTAATAATCTTTGGCCTTTACCCAGTGTGAATAGTGGTGGCTGGAACTGTTGGAGAGAGAGGCTGTACACTCTTACTGGCCGTGCAGGCTTTGCTTCGACTGCTTCTCCTCTCTTCATCAGAGTTGATAGCCTTTCTCCATCCTTCTTCAAAGCAGAATAGCTGATCAGATAGAGCATGAAAAGTGTGTGTCATACAGTTGTAATAGAACAAGCTTCCCATCCTCCAGATCCTGTTAATATTGTACTACAGTAGCATACATTTTACCCTTCTAATCCTCTCCAAGTGCTCACAGAAAAAAAATACCCAACCTAGTAAGTGCTTCTGAAATCTCTTAGACACAGAATCACCTCATTCACCAGTAGCTACGTAAACTGGAAAACAAGAGACGGTCTTGTATTTATCTCTTGCTGTACAGATTTAAAAGTGTTTCATCACTCAATTTGAAGTTTATGAAAACAAAGGTTTTCTATAAGGGTTACAACACTTGCAGCTGCCTCTAACATACTGTCTCTCAGAAGTCTGCAGGGCTTACTCTGTTTCAGTGTTATGTTGAGCTGAGCACTGGGAGCTGCTCAGGCAGCTCCTGTAATTCTGCCTTGCACCTTTACTCATCTCACACCCGGGTCTTCCCTGAACAGCAACTGCCAAGTTATGTAGCCTTGTTCTAGGGTGTTTAGGGGACCACCACAGAACCTAAAAAAAAATTAATTTCATTGATTATATATAAACTTTATCCAAAGCTGCAACTTTGGTCTTGACAGAAAGATGACCATAGAAAAATCAAAAAAGATCTTGCTCAAATTAGCAGAGGGTAATTTGGTCACATGAAGCAGAACACCTACTGAATTACTGACCTTACAGGGCTCACACTGGAACCACATTTCCTTTGCAAATGCAAAGGAAAGCATGTTAGCTTAAATCACCATAAAAGCCATCTGTCACAAGCTAAGTGCTTGCACACTGCCAGCTACTATGGCTCACCTGACTAGAAGAAATTTGCTAAGCTACGGAAGCTCAGCCACTAATCACTCATTCATACTCTTAAGTTTTCTGAAAACTAATTCAAAGTCATTTAAGGCACTTCCACACAGATGTCAGTAAGGCTCCTCTTACCCCACAACTATAAGACTCAGAGTTTGCTTTCTGATGGGAAGACAGGATAGAAGCCACCAAGCCCTGCAAAGCTGCTTAAGACTTTGCTGCTTTGCTACTTTACATTTACCATAAAAAAAACAGACTCCAGGTTACCATTTGTGCCTGATGTTCAAATGGGCATGACCTGCAGTTGCAAATGTTAAACTCCTAAGTCTGCCTTGCCTCTATCCTCTTGCCAAAACGTGTCTTTTTATTTCTGCGAGAACTGACTTCTGTTGACAAGTCCCAACAGCTGAACACAACTGCCAAGAGTGTCTGAATATTGTGGAACTTACAGTGGAGGAACCTGCATTATGTCCCCTGTGAACTTTTGCAGCACATTTTCAAGATCTCCTTTTGTTATCTGGTCTGTAGAAAGAAAACAGTAAGTATGTTAGCATGGATTATTCACATGGTACTAATGTGAACATGTGGATCATGTTCTGCAAACAGATACAAAGAAGAGATCCCTCTCCTCTGAATTTAGATTGGGTGAAAAACACCAAAGAAAAGAGATAAAAACCAGAATGCAGGTAGGAGTGTGAATTATTGCAAAAAGAGTGGAACAAACTGTCCAAGGTGATTAAGAAGGTCTGGATGCTTTCAGAAGGGCAGAAATCCCAATATACACAGTTTTCTTTTGGAATTTCTCTCTTGGGACTGCAAATTAATTTTTCTTGGGAACTACGCAAAACCTACAAAATTTGTCCTATTGTAATTTTTGTTAAAGGACCAAAAAGAATAAAATGCTCATCTAATGTTGGCAACTTCTCTTTAAGAGTACCTAAGTGCGGGGAAAAATACAACAGATTATTAGAGAACAAAAGCATCGTGGTTTTTTTCCTAGTGAAGAAAAAGACTGCATCTGGAACAACACATCAAATTTCTGTATCAAACAACTAACCTGCAAACGCACACCAGGGTATTGTTATATATTAAGTAAGGCAATTTTACTGAAGAAATGCTGTAAAAGAAAGACAGCTGCTTTAGGCTATATACTCTCTTTTAAGAATACACATACACATCTGTCCCACTTTTATTAGAAGGCTATAACCTAAGTAGCTGATTGCATTGGTCCTTTGAAATACTATTCAATAGAGATGACATTCATCCCTAATTTGTTTAGAGAGTACAAACATAAGATCTGTAATCACAATGCACTTCAGTGCATTTCTACTGTCTAGGACTTGATTAGTCCTGTTTCTCATGAGTTAAATTCAATTAGTGTCACCTTGCTAAGTCAACAGCATCCTGGAACATAAACCAACCAAATTTATTTATTGAGCCTTCATTATATTTTGGAACAGACCTTTACTTGCAAACCTTACAAAACAGATGTACTTCATGCTTTAAGTAAAAAAAGAAGAGGTTTCTTTCCACAGCAGCTTTGGAAAATGGCAATGTGGTACCTCACTTTTGCAAAGCACACTTTGCAGCCTCAAGAACAGATGTTGTCCCTAAGCCTCAGCAGCTGTCTCAAGAAAGTGTCATTAACAGCAAGGTTGCAAGGCACAAAAGTCAGTCAAGGGTGCTGAGAGACGAATGTACATCAGAATACAGGGTAGGAACAACAAAATCAATTGTATAGTAAGTCTGGATCTTCTTCTGAAGAGCTTCTTACATGGTTATTTCAATCTTCTGTTTGTATTACTCTAGTTTAGCAACATATCACAACAAAACTACACAGCGGAAAGTTAGCATGACCGAGCACTATGCCGGTGATCCTGGCAGCCTTCTTGTGAACCCCAGGTTGCTTCAGGCTAGAATTTAAGATCTAAGCATAAGTGTCACTTGGGGTTCTTTTTCAATTTTCACCCCATAAACTGCATTTGTGGCTAGGGCATTTAATGAGACACCTGAGTTCAGTTCCTGCTCTAATCTCATATTCCCCTGATTGAGAGGTTACATCTAGCCTCTGAGGAAATCACTCATGCTATAGGCAATCTCTGTCTCAGGAAAAAAAAAAACAATTCCCCATGTGAGGAATAATGTATTAAGCCATTAACAAACAAAGTTGTATGGTGTGTTATCAAAGTAAATATTTACAGATTAGTTTGCTAAGATCTAGAATAAATCATATTTGTCTTCTGCAATACACTGTGGCACAAGCTGGCTAGTATTACATTCTGAAAACCTAAAACCATGTGCTGTGCTTTTTTTTTTCCGACCATACACTGTCTTTGTGTTAATGGCCTATATATTGAATTCTTGCCCTCTCCTAGAACAGCACACAAGCTGGTGGAGCTTTCATCCAGCTCTCAGTCATAAAGAATGCGCTATTAGTCTTGTCCCAAACTGTTTCACTATGTCTGAACTCTGTATTTGTCCCAGGCATCAGTTTGGACTCGTGGCCCTGCAGGGCGCACAGCCTACACTGGCAACGAGCTCCTTCACCACCTTTCAGCTCCCACAGTCATTACATCCACAGCATAGGTGGGGGGAATGCAGTCCTGCTGCCCAGGAGAGCTGTTTCCCTTCAGGCCCTGGGCCCACAAGTCTCCTTCACCTGGCTGTGGGCTTGGGTTTAGTAGGTTAACAGCTTGTCTGGTCAGCAAGTTTAGGGCAGCCTTTGGACTCAACCCTCCATCAAGCATGAAATATGAACACACCCATAAAGGCTAATTAGCATTAATGGTTCCAAAACTTTCCCCATTTGACTTCCCTTCTCCACTCCCTGACAGTAAAGGGTTGAGAGATGTTTCTGCAGGACACATCTGTCATTGCCCTTGCTACCAAGAGTTAGCCTACTCCTCCCAATATCCTCATTGCAAATACCAAATATCCTCATCTGCTGTATCACAGACCATGAGGTTTTGCTAGAAGCCGGACTTAAACTGCAGCTCTGTGTCCTTCAGGGAAGGGTGTGGAGGCTGCCACCCTGTTTCACAATGATTTCAGGGAGGATTGTTGAGGTTTGGCCCATGGGATAACTGAATCCAGACCCCAGGAATAACGACAGCCTTAGCTTAGAACAAAATGATTGTACCTGCTCTGTGAGTACGCTATTTGGAATACGTTCAGTTCAACACTGTTTTCTAAATTTCTTCCAAAGCCTTTAGACTGACAGTGCAGTTATGTGATTTCTGCACAGGCTATGCATCTTCCGGTGGACCATTCCCCACAATTCTATGAGCATCCCAAAGCACCAAAACTTCTGGTTTCCAACGCTTCTAAAAACACTTAGTATAAGCCTATTAGCTTCTAACACGAAAATTTTAAAGAACAGTTGTGCTTCTGAACGCTGGTGAGTGTTGATCGACTTTCCTGCTATAATCATAAAGGAAGTTAAATGAATAAAGTTACCAAACCAAAAGGTGCCAGTTGTGCCACAACCTCAAGAAGCCTCCACTGAAGGGTGATACTGCCCTGAGCTTGTTAAAAAACTACACCAAAACAACACAAGAATTATCCATGACAGCCCAACAGAACTATAGCAGATGACCTCCACTCAATCTGGCCCAGCATAAATTATTTGCAAACAGACGAGCAAAATGCTGAAAGGACTACTTTTTCCAAATTATTCAAGTAGTGCTATTAAACACATATTTCAGCATAATCAGCAGAGACCTGCAGAAAATCCTCGTGAATTTTGTTCTCCATGTCTCGACATAGTCAGTAGACAGCTGGGAGGAAGTAGGTTTCAGAACGCACAGTCCTGCGTATAGTTACAAACATTAAAAAAAGGGCAACAAACATTAATGTTCTCAAGAAAGCATCAGAGGAACACAAAACGCTGCTTGCTTCTGAAGTCAGCATCTGATAGCCTGGGAGCAGTGTGAAACCATAACTGAATTTCATGTGGAAATGCAAATTCATTGTCTGATAAGAAACAAACAAAAAACTGTGAGTTCAGGAGGGGTTAAACCCAAGGAGCTCTCTTCAGTGCAGCCTTTCATTGCAACTACCTGTAATACACAACAGTTTGCTTTCTAAACTGCTGTCTAGGGACGTTCTGAGGACTAAAATGTAACACTTTCCTATAGTTAATATAGCAGGCAACTTTCTGCAGGCACTTCCCTCTTGAATGGCTCCACTGGACCACAGGAAGAGTTTTATATATCTTGCAAGATGTTTTAGTGCCCTTTCTCTGCACTAAGGCCCAATCCTGCATGCTGCTGGCACTGCAGGACTTATATTCCCAAGCAGATGCTCTGCTTCTCCCAGTATCCTTCTAGGTGCCAAAAGAAAGCTGAAATTCAGCTCAAATATCTGGTTTGTCTGTTCTTGGAGTACCAATTGGGATTAGGGGTGGTGGGCCACCTAGAGAATCATGCAGAAAACCAAGCTGCTTTGGAGAAGACACTGGAAAAGATGAGAAATACCTGCTTTATCAGCAGAGGAGGAAGGAAGGAAATACAAAATACATAGGTAGCATGGAGAAAAAGGAGTATATGCATGTTCTCTCTTTCTTCTTTCTGAAGAATTCAAATCTGACTGATTTGCACCAACGTGGAAAGCAACTGAGACCAATTTTATGAGCATTTCTTTCAGCCGTCAGCTTAGCAAAAGGAAACTTTGTCCAGCACCCAAAGCTGCACTGCGCCAGCGATGCCAATACTGCTCTTCACGAGACCACATGATGAACTGGATCATGCAATTGATCTCAGTTTAAAAAGATAAGCAACTCAAAAAAAGGGGGTATTTTTAACCCCAATCAGTTTCCCAAGCACACAGTCTAACAGAAAGCTAAACCACCATAGCAGAGGAGGTGGTGCAGAGGTGGGAACTACTATAGCAAAAGCTGCCAGTGAAAGAAGCGCACACAAAAACAACACTAAATTCTGTCTGCAGTAAACAATATAAAATAAAAAAGCAAGACGAGTGTTTCAAGAAACAGTTTGGGTTTGTTTGTTTTTTTTTTAATTAATTGACCACAGGAGTTGCATCTACTTGAATTGATATTTCACAGTTTATACGTGATCAAGTATCTACAATGAATACTACTCAGCACAACAGAACCACAGCATTCCATTTTCTGGGACGTATACATAAAAACCAAGAAAGTGTTCTCCAACCATCATAAAGTGTTGGCAACTCTAACACCATGTGGATGCTCAGTCCTTCAGAAGCTTAGAGAGAGACTTAGAACTTAATTCTGAAGCAGAAGCAAATGATCCAACATCTCTGAATAACATTACCTAGTAAATAATACGATTTAGAATGATCCATCAAGTTAATGTGGACAAGAAACTCACACTTGCCTGCCTCGTGCAAAAAGAAAAACTGCAAAAGAAAGGAGATTGGGGGTGAGGGGTGGAATCCAGGCTACCTTTTTCATCATGCTATTAAAGATAATTTACTTCATGTACCTATTACCAGGTACCACAAACAGTGTAGGACCTGTAAGAGTTGCTAAGCAACCAGTTACATGGGGGGGGGGGGAGGGGAGGGGTTGGTTGGTTTACTTTTTTCCCCAGGCTGTGAAAGAACTAAGGGCAAATACATTTGGTGTGTCCCTGGTTAGTCCTATGTTGTTTCTAAGATGCCTTGGCTATTGTGGAACGTCCACTCCAACAAAGCTACAGTCAGGATTAGTTCTGAAGCCTTAAACTCTTGCACTGTGCTCTGTGGGTCAGAAAAGTTCATTTGTTAATGCTGCTAGGACACAGACTGCAAGCAAGAGCAAGATTTGGTAGGTGAACATATATAGAAAGTAGTTTATGCCATCCTCATTTTATGTTGAGCAGTCTGTAGTTAAAGGGGCATCCTAGAGGGAAGATCTAAGTACTTTATTCCTCCACTGGCCTTGAAGGGTGTTACTAAAAGAGCACTCATGGGACTACACACTGAAAGAGGAAAATTTTACTGGACACAGCATGTCATTTGTCAGCCTGTCAAAGATTTAAAATGACATAGTCCTGCCCAATTCTATTTTCTCCCTCCTAATCTAATGCCTGGTTTGTTTTTTTCCCAACAGAAACAAACACTTGCACTGGACATAATTGCATGAAGCTGGTCTGAATTATATGAGCACTGAAGTTGAAGATGAAATAATCTTAGTTTGATTTCACATTTAAACTTAATTCAGAGTCCCAAACATCTCTTCCACTTTTCTATGATAGAGACCATTTATGCCTTCAAATTACATCAAGTATATAGATACATTTATGCTTACCATAAGGTTTTTCTTCAGTTACTTTTCCTGTAGCATCTAATGTATCAGTAGCTTTGCCCAGCAGCCCAATGGCAGTGTACTTCTGGGAAGGAAAAAGAGAGATCAGTGAGTCAGGTCTTCAAGGTTGTTTCTTTTTTCCTTTTTTTTTTTTTTAATGAAGACTGCAAGTACCAAGTACTTCAAATCAGGACAGGAAGAATATTATCTGAATAGTCAATCCAGGAACTTTGGGTATGCAAAAGCAAAGATGAAAAGACTTGGAAGTAAACAAAAACTAAATCCTGCATTATATGCGCCTATGATTTCAGTTTTAGAAACCCCAGGAAGAAGCAACATGGGATCTAATTTTTACTATAAATACATCAATACCATAAAGAAAATAACAGGGTGGTAAAATCAAAGTCTCTGTGGGGTATCATATGTCACTGTTGAAGCAAGACACATAGAGTACCTTTCACACACAATTTTTCTGTTCCTTCACAATTAAAAAAAAAAAAAAAGACACAAAGACCTTTACTTGTGAAAGCAAAACACTCATTTCCAAGGCAAAGCATTACGATAGTTCTGCCATGAAATGCAGTGATATGCAATAGCCTAAAGCTGGAGTTTTGAACATCTGGTAAGGGCCTTGTGACCACGAGGAGTGCAAGGCCACTGAGTGACATCTCTGCTCGTCACAGGTTCTCTGAGTATTTCCATTTCAGGGTTTTTCCTTACACAGTTCTTCTCTAAAGAATTCTTCAGTGTATGTGTCTGTAGCTTGCAAGAAGGAATTAACCTGTTCCCAGGCCAGTAGCTCTTGTCCTTATTGCATTTCACCTGATGTCCTTCTCTTCCACATTTTCACCCTAAATACTGCCAGGCTGTGGGCATACAGCAGAAACTGCTGAAGCTGACAGAAGGCTTCCCATGAACCAGCTCCCCATGTCTTTTCACAAGGCTGCCAACACATGAAGACTCACTCTGTAACATGAGTTTGGGTCAAGTTTGGAGATACCTTCAGGTATTAAGATCTGCGGTTTGACCCACTGCTTATCCCATTCCCATTCCATTTCCCTCAGCCCTGTGTTAAGTCCACAGGCCTTCGAAGTAAAACATTTATATAGCCTGGGAGAGAAAAATCAAGGTGTTCCACATGCCTAATTCCCAGTAAGGTTTCAATTAACTTACTCCCAACTGAGCTAATACACATTTGAACCAAGTTGTAAAAGGATGTATCTTCTAGAAGTTGGTTGAGCAAATTCTACTGGAACACATCCAAACAGACATAAGCACTAACATTTTACTCTTTGATGCAATGCATCCTTTTTAATGTACTTGTGAAGTACAAACAAGTTCAAGTAATAATAGTGTAGGCTTATAAATCACACCTACAAAATGGGACTACTAAGACATGCCTTGATTTTTTTCCATGTGACAACCTGCCACTTGAATGTATTTCTTCAAGCTACTGCCACAAAATGGAAGCAGCAGGAATAGTCAGACAAAAGGCAGTGGAGTGCAGACTTTAATATAAATAACTGTATACTTTGCTTACCACATTAAGGCTACCTTTTTCCTAAATACTGCAGATATCTGAATCCCCTGACAACTCTGCAAAATTAGGCATTTTAAAAATCAAATTCTTGAAGTTTACACACTTTTGGAATGCATGAAAAAGAAATGAAAGGAAGAATGGATGAAGGCTGCTCCACAACAAATATTTAAATAAACATTAACGTATGTTATCTGCTTTTAGGACCATAGAATTGCCTGCTTTGTGAGATATTTAATGATCTAGTTCTTAATGTTTAATAGCATAGCTAGAAAGAGATGCTATTCAGCACCTATTCTAGAGGTTAATAAAAACACATGAGCAGATCTTCATAATTCTAGCATGATGAATAAACTTAGCAGTTCAATAAAACTCTAAATCTGAAAGTTTGAAACCTCACACACTGTCTTTAGATGCTTCCAAATCAAAGTACTGATACTACTTCAGTTTAAATGACTTTATTCCTCTTAATCCTGGTTTTGGCTATCTTGCTTCAGGCTGTCTGTTAGAATAACATGTTATATTTGACTCCCAGCAGTGGAGAGATAGTATCATCTGTTTACATGTAAACACAAACAGTATGAACAATACAATCCAAATCTCAACACTTGACTTCCCCTTTAATTTCTGCAAAGAGGGCAAAAAGCCATCCAATTTGTAAAAAGAGCGTCCTTAAAAATTAGTCACAAATCCCCATTCCTTATAGAAGCCTTTAAAGAGTCACAAAAGACTCAAGCTAGCAATGCAATAATCCACAAAGGCGGCTATAACAGGCCAGGAAATTAAAAATTACAGTTGGTTTATGATCAGTCTCTGGAGTGCCCTTGGGTATCTACAATTATATATCATAATTCTTACTAGCCACTCAATAGGGTTTACTTCCCCTTTGTTAGTGTGCAGGACCTGGAGCTTGTAGAAGATAATATGAGAGTCCAGACTTAATCTATTGTTCCTCTTATATTGTGTCAAAATTCAGCATTAACTCTCTTTAGACTAACTCACACTGCCCTCAGAAGCGCCCAATGGATTCTGAGTCATTTAATAAGTCTTTGGTGACCTTTTCTCACCTGTGTTGGCAATCATTTATTGCTTCCAGTTTCATAAAATACATCTAGGGGCATTCTTCCTGTACTCTTAAATTACAAATCACTGCAGGAACACAGACAGCAACTGCTCACAACCACACTGCCTTCAACCCACTCAACCCGAAACAAAAAAAGCCAGCTAGTAGGTGTTGCAGGCAGTGGAAAAGCCTAGCAAGTGCAGACTGTGACAGAAAATGTCCCTATATCAGCAGCTCGTCAGAGAACGCTCTGACAATCAATAGCCCCTACATCCTTGCCCCCTACTCATCTCAAGAGACCAGGACCCAAACCATTTAAAGATTAAAAGCAGCACCTCAGCTTTCCTATGGGATTCCACAACATGCAAGTGTAGCGCATTAAAAGCTAAGATCAAGCATTCCCAGTCACAACTTGAAAGCACTGCAGCATCGTGCATTAATTCCAACTTCTAATGGTGGTCTGCATGGTTCCAAAGCAGAGCCTCACAATTATACAACAGTACAACAACCCTGAGGGCATACAGACCTTCCCAAAACTATCCTGCATTAGGGAATGGCTACACCTCTCAGCCATCTAGAAAACCATTTTCTTGACATTATGGCAACTGAAACAAAAGGCAGCAAAGTGATCAGAAGCCCTCAAGTATAAGCAACTCTTTCATTCACTCTAGTGAGGAGACAGCCATAAGAAGATGCTTTACAGTGACAAACCACTGCACTCTGTCAATGAAGATGTAATGTGAAAACTCTGTCACACAGACTGGGGGACATGGTGGATGTTACCTCACCAAGACCAGAAAGAGAGGGAAGTGCCCCACCAGCCATACATTTATTACCATACCCATGACTAGAAAGAAACATGCCATAAAAGCCAGGACTGGAGAAAGAACAGGATGACAGGAACCCCTAAGAAACAAATTACAAACCCTCTAATAAATCTGACAGATCTTGGGAAGAGAAATTTTGTTTGAGTCACAACCACAGGGCACAGTCAAAATCCTCACCAACAATAAACTGTATGATATTTAGAATAATGTTTTACTAAAAGAATGGCTATCATTTGGCTTTTTCATTTCATATCCAATTTCAGAGGAATCCTTATACTAACACAGAAAGGGAAAATAGATCCATAAAAAGAGAAAGAAAAAGGCAACACTTTATCAGTATACATATTTACCTGTGAAAGGAGGAAGAGGAGGAGAAAGAAGAATAATCCCCTCCCGTTAGAGGGGTTGTACAGCCAGCATAGCTACTAGCTGCACAACCCACCCGGGGGGGCTCCTGGAGGCTGAAGCCCCTGGGCTGACTGCCAGGCATGTCTGCCCCACTTATCAGTGCAAATGCCAGACAGACCATGGAACGGAGCTTCTCAGTTTTAACTGTTAATATATCAAAGTTTTATTTGGAAAGAAGCCAGAGACTTGAAATCTTAAATTATAACATGTTTTAAAAGCTTTTTCAAACATGGAGAAGCAACACTTTGGAAGAGCTAGACAGAAACACAAGTAATTATGAAATAAGGTCACTAGTAGCTGTCAGGAAGATTTTAAGATGGCTCCCACTGCAAGAATTTCCCAGGCAAGCAAGCTTTCTGGAAGAGGCAGTTTATAAGAGTTCATCCAAGGATGACCCATTTTCTAATCACAGCAGCAACTGAACACAGAAGTGTAAAAGGAAAATAAATAAATAAAGGCTACAGTCCCTGCGCAAGAGACAAAGCTGGGAAAGAAAAGCCATATTCGATAGAAACAGAAAGTCAATTTATGTAAACTGATGTCTGCGTGTGGCTGACAAGTTTGAGGGAACATGAAACAAAACAAACAAAAAACCAAACAGAAAACCAAAAAACAAGTGCTCTAGAGAACCAGAAGGCAATCAGAGCGAGCACACAGCAGGCAAGCACTGATCAGAATTAGTGCTCCTGTGCCTAACCCATTCAGTCTGCACACTTGGTGCAAGCACTTACATTTTTGAAGACTTAGGCCACCAAGTTAGTGAAGAGGCCTTAAACTCTCAGTGTTACCGTGACATTCAGTTTGTGTGTAATGATATCTAAAGCACAACTAAGGTGCTCTGGATTTAATATTTACATAACTTATATTTGCTGTTTGTATAACATTAGCAGCTACCAGTGGCTTCCAGTATGCTAATCATCCACCAAACCAGAGCAGTACACGAGGTAGACAAATAAGCTGGAAAAAAACCAAGGGTTGCCATAGTTTCAATTATTTTCCAAAACAAAGCACTCTCACTAAGCAGATTCCAATATATTAAAAACACAAAGCCCTAATCTCTTAAAAGCAGGTTGCACAGAGACAAAATAAAGACTGCAGGATGAGGGAGGAGTTCCACATTTTATGACAGAGCAAATTCAAAATTATCATACACCAAACATGTCCACTTAATACACACAAACATTACTTATCTACCACTCATTTTTTTCTCCTAAAAGAAAAAGCTGACTTTGTGCTAAGCCTGCACTAAATTTTATTTACTGCTAGATGCTGTAATTGTACTGTCATTGCTGAAGAACTATCTGATCTTTACTCTTGGACTAACAGTATTTTCTGACCTCTTATGTCAGCTTATTTAAAAAGTTCAAACATATGGGGTGACTAGATTTTCAATGTGAAGGACTAGAACCACCTGTAATAGGGGAACCCACAGAAGTTATTTTACCTGGAGTTCAGAGAAGCTTTAAGGCAGTAGCTAAAAACTGTATCAAGTTTAAATTTTGGTGTTAGAGGGAGGGAAGGAAAGGGGGAGGGAGGGGAAACAATCCCAACAGTAACAGGAACACTAGGTCACCGAAGATAGCACCGTGGCCACGCATCACTTATAAACACAATACAGGCTCACAACATCCCAGAGAGGACGCAGGCTAATGTGCAAAAGCGGCTGCTTGTAACTCACAGTCCCTTTATGCAAACCTTTCTGACACTTGCTTTCTGTGGAAACCTATCACACTCACCAAAATGTCTCAGGTTGGCTCTCAAATTTCATCTTCAGCTGCAATACCTGTTCTTTACCTGTTTCCTCATTCTGTCTTCTAGCACCTACACCACAGATTATACAAAATAAACAAAGACGACCTTCAGCTTCTATCCAAGAAACAGAGTTTTAAGGAAATTCATAATTCTCTGCCCAGAAATAAAAGGCAGTCCTTCCAGAGGGGTAAGACTTTATAGGTACATACAAATTCACAGATAAAATTGAATGCATGAAAGTCTTTAGGTGAATTCAAAGACACTGCTAAGGCTAAGATGCAGTAAATTCTAAAAGGCAGTGCTAAGAGCTTCTCCAAATGATGAGAAAGGAACACTACAGAAAACAATGCAGAATGGCCAGTTTAAATCTGTTAACATCTTTTTTTTGCTGTGATTTTTATTAAGAAAGAGAAAAAAGCCTTGCCGTGTTGCAGTCTTGATTATTTTTTTTTTTAATTAATGCAAGTAAGAACTGTACATGTAGCACAGACATATGCACAATTATAGAAAGGTCAAGAGGAAAGAAGGCGACACTGACCTCATGAATGGAAGAAAAGAAAAATCACACTAGAGCATGCCCTTAAAATATTCTGCATTTTTGGAGGAAAGAGCTTCTGCAGCACAATAGATGCAGTCTCCTCAAGATTTTCAACAGTTTAAAAAAAGTGTGAATATTAATAGAGCATGAAGCTGAGCTATTAATAGATTAGGCCTCTGGGGTGAGCATAAAAGAGACTCAAGCAAGACACAGCATGTTAAGCCAGCTTACTAATGGTACCACTGCAGGCAAGTGTGTATCAATACTATTTAACAGCTTCTTCTTCTACAACTTTGTTTTGGGGATACTGGGCAGGGCAGAAAAGAGTAGATATTCAAATCAGCCTCTTCTCTTCTTATTATTTGTTACCAAAAAAGTAGGTTAAAAATGTATCATATGTTTTGCAGTAACAGGTAATTAAAGATGTCGACAGTGTATAATATGTAAGGGGCACATTTAAGACCATTTTATCCAGCTAACACTTTAGCCCTTCCTGATTCCTGCATCCTCCACTGTGCAGGCTTAACATTCTTTCAGTGCATCTTGTTTTGTACACACACCACTTCAAGTTTTGATAACACCTTCTACACATTCTCAAAACACATCAAAACCAACATCATTCATGCATTTTCCCAGCCTTCCTTTTATATAAGCATTTTCCTTGTGACAAAATAAGGAAGACAACCATACTTCTATAAACTGACATTGATCTCTAGTTAATATCTTGAGGCATTCAGGGAACAAGAAATTCGTTGTCAGTAATGTAAAATAATACACACAGGATAGAAACCAATGCTAAGTTTGCATAAACAACGATGGGTCTCTGAACCAACCTCTTCTGCTCTGGAATGAGGTCATGGAATTACAATAGAGAGTTCTGGTTCTGCGAAAACTTTCTCAGGTATCAGTAGAGGTTAAAAAAAAAAGCAAACTATTATAGCGGTATTTGGATATAGCTGTTACAGACTACAGACCTAAGCAGGACAAGTTTTATTAATAGACATGACACCTTTGCACTGTATTGTGCAAACATTCAAGGAAGTATTCCTTGAATGTTTGCACAATACCATAACAAATACCATGTAACAGAAATGTCAAGACTTCTCTGTCCTATACCTGTATTTCAGGAATGTAATATACTTCATCTAATACACAAAATGGTAACTAAATGGGTGAAATTAAGCAACCACTGCATCTCAGGAAGAATTCACCTAGCCAGTCCACAAGGGCTGAAACACACCCAGCCCGTGGGTTAACATCTCTCATAAAACAATCACTCCATCTCCGATCTGCCAGTCCCGTTCCTCAAGGGAAACCTATAAAACCCCTTTCAAAACAAGCCTGGGAACTAAAATTCATAACTCCACAGGGTTCAGAAAAAAAAGCATGGGCTCAATAGAGATATTGGATTTATGGCGTACTATAACGTTACCTCACACTAACCCCTTCACATGCCACAATGTATAATCTACCAGGCTCTCTCTTTCCCCTAGGAGATAACCTTATCATCTCTTTCTTTCCTCTCCTACCTCCCTTGTAAGGAAACAATTTCTTTGGACTTGAACAGAGGCAAAGTAATGATGTTCTGTGTACCTACAATCCATTTTGCTTAAATGAGCAGGTCACATACTGCACTCTATTTTTGTTACCTCTCCCATCTCAATACAAATAGAAACTCAGTCAGACCCTTGGTTATTGTGGATGGGAGACCATAAACAAAGAGGTGTGAGAATGTAAAAGTGCATGAACCTACAGAATGAAAAATGAGAAGGTGTAGCAGATGAAAAATTTCCTAGGGAAAGAGCTAAAGAGCAAACAAACCACTTTTATTTGGATTCCTCCAAGACAAATATAGACAGTTGGATATGATAATACTACAGTTTGGAAGAAAAAGCCCAACTAAAACCACAGGTGAACACAAGCAAGATGGGATCTGATGAATTATCAAGCAAGCAGTAACAGCCCCCCTCGCCTTGTGACTGGCAGCTTGGCTTCCAGTGAACAAAACCTTGGTTCTGAACAAAACCTTGCTACCCCACACAGGAGATAAATTGTCTTCTTACTCTATTTTATTAAAGCAGGTAATGAAATGTAGCCCATCTGTGTGGAATAGTCTTGGGGTCTTACCTATAACTTCTTGCCCACCCAGAATTGTTCATATACCACACTTACAAGCATTAACTACTGTTTCTTTCAGAAATGGTCTAAAAGATACGTACTTCACTAAACTCTAAACAAATTTGAAATACACTTAATTTTAAAATTCATGGCTTCTATTTTAGACCTGAGAAAGGGCTTGTATATCCAAACACCTAGTTTTCCATACTATACCAATTAGTCTAACAAAAAGTATTACCACTATCCACAAATCTTGCCCTTCCAAGAGAATGTTAAAATTATCACAATATGGAAAAGAAAACAGAACACAACACTGTATACTGTATGAATAAGTAGTTTTGGTTTTAACAGCTCCAAAAGAAAGCAAGATGAAGCAAAGAGCTTAGCTGGTGCTCTTTTCTGGTAAAAAAAAAATTTAAGATTAAAAGTAAGAGCACACACGACCAAGAGGATCCCAAAACAGGAAAGTCAACTCAATTTTCTTGCACTTGTAACTCAAATATATGAACTGGAGCACAAACTGCTTTTGAAATAAATTTTAAAAATAAAAAACAACACAGTGAGGCTCTTTAAAAAGGAAATTAGAATTTCCAAAGAAATAGTGCTCACACCATCATGGTGTGCATGTTAATGTGCAAACACACAAATGCTGGCAGAAGAATAGAGGTCTCAGAGACGCCGAGTTCTTATAAGCCTCCTGAAAACAGACAGATAGAGGAAATAAATCTATTACAGCTTCCACTAAGAAAAAGGCTCCAGAGGGAGCCCCACTGTATTACTGGATACCAAAGAGTCCACATGGGGCTTTGGTGTCTAACGAGCGGTAAACAAACGAAGTCACAAGAAAAGGCTTCATTAGTTCTGCTCCTTATAGAACCACTAGATGTGCTTTTTAATGCATTATTAATTCATTGAACTCATTGCCAAAAGATGGAAGTTAAGGACTTAATTCAAAAAAATTATTTCAGGGAGAAAGCCAGCAACCTTTATGTTTGAGAAGTTAAGGGATACAAATTGAAGCCTATTTTTTAGGACAGTAAGATAATCATTGGAGGTAAAGAAACAACCTTCTTTACGGACACTTTGTTCCGCAGCATCTGGTGCCAACCCTCTAGAGAAACAATTTTGCAATATACAAACTCTAATCCTGGAATCAGGCTGCAAGAAGTAACTTACATGTCTCTCAGAAATTCTCTTACGTGATTTGAACCAATTCCTGCTCAGACAAGCCCTCTCTCATAGGATACAAGTGTGACTGGCAAGTTTTGAGACCTGGTCACTGAACTAGAACTCATTTTCCACCCAGGATTTGTAAGAACTCAAATTTTTCCAATTATAATAAATTGAAGTTGTCACATTCAGGTCACTAATGTATCTTCATTCTGCCCATAACCTCTTTTTCTCTTTCTAGTCCTTGTGATCATTTGGAGTATGGGTTTCACTCTATCCAGTGATTTTTTTTTTTTTTTGATACTGTTTCATTCTAGAGAAGCCACAACTTTTGAAATTAAATTTCCTATTTTAACTAGTCCCTGCCCAAGCTTGTGCAACCAGTGCAAAGTACTCAGTCACTGAGCACTTGGGGTTTCAGATTATATGTGGACCATGACAAGAAGTTGCATCCTCAGATAAAAACAACACGCCCATGCTTTCTCCTCCTCGAGAGGCAGGGATTTCAAGCACAGTTTGATGGATGGCCACGTTCTGGCTTCATTCATACTACTACGACTCAAATTCTCTTAGGGTGAACCCAGATGTTATTTCACTGAAAAATATGCAAATTAAGTATGGAACTGAAGTCCGAAAATTTCAGTGATCCTGTTTTATCCCACCTAAAAATAAAGGCTGTTTGTGTTGGAAGACATCTCCTCCCAATGGAAAGTATTTGAATAATGAAGAATTTCACTGCTTATTGCTCTTCCCTTTTTTCTTCTCTGACAAGTCCCTGATCATTTCCCTCACTGCTTCTATGTAACAGCAGGTTCTGGTAGATGAGAGGCTTTAAAACAGGATTGCCACTTTGGAAACTGTGCTGCTAGCTAGCATTTTCTAGCCCATTTCCCCCCTCTCAAAAATAACACTTCTACATTCTGTTTGAGACAGACTGGTCACCTGTAAGACAACGTCCTTCAGAAACAATTTACCATAATAAAAACTGGTCTACCCCCATAATACTCATTTTACTGGTGAAGCAGGAAATATTTTCTCATTCTACTATCTTTATTTTGCAAACACGGTAAAACAATTTATCTCAAAATAATGCAGGGCAAGAAGTCCAAGCAAGACCAAGCCCAAGTCCCAGAATGCAAGAAGGAAAAGTGATTCTCCGATGGAACATGTATTCAATGTTCAGTATTTAAATTACAGATCCAAGAGGATTCAGCTTCTCCGCCTCACTTGGAACATTTGAAACAAAATAAAGCAAACAAACAAAACCTAAGCCAGCTTGCACATATTTTTATATCTGGATAAAGATTAAGAATTCAATGAGAAATCTGGAACACTAAGTAGGTATTGCCCTTGGCTGCATATTTCTATTTGTTTTGAGTTAATTCATAAGGAGGTCAAACTAATGGAGAACTAGATTTACACTGAAAGAGTAACACTCCTTGTATAATGTGTATGAGTTGCAGATCGAGTGATAATGTTCAGAGCTGCCACACAGAGTCACGAAAGTTTCACACAACGTTTGGGAAAAAATCAGAAATAGTCCAATCTCTGGCAGAGCCACCATATGGAGTTTACTGCAGTAACATACGTTTTGGCCACTCAGCATAGCTCTGCTGCCAACAATGATAGACTGAACTATTTCTTTACAAGATATATTCCTACAATCAAACAGTAAATCCTAACCAGAGAGACTCAGACAGTTCATCTGAATCTTTATAGTAATAAAAGGAACAAAAAGAAAAACATCACACTTCAACAAACACTTTAGCATCCACAATGGTAAAAAAAGATGAAATAAGAGTATAAACTCCTAGCGCATGGCATGGGATGCAAAAAAATGCTCAAACCTATTTAGACAGTCATGGATTTATCTGTATCAGATCTCTCACTACATTATGAGCTTTTGTTGTTAATATGGTCAAAAAACCAAATAGGCGGATATTGGTGGGAGATCCTTCAACTTCCTTAAGACTCTCAAGTTACTGCATGCCTGATTTATTGACGTATAAATAGAAAAAAGGAAAGCAGAGACAAGACAAGCTCCAAATGAAGGCTCCAAATGACCACCACACCACCTGGCATGAATGTTAGCTACCTCACACTCTCCACCACATCCGAACACACAAACAGTTGCAGTGGAAAAGCTGATCTACTGTGAGGATGTAATTTTGCTTGCCTTATTGAATCATGTGCCCACAGCCTACACCAATCTAAGGCCAGGTGAGAGCTGATGGATCTAGGTGGGGTAGCTTACCAGTCTGCCCCCACTACCCATTTCTCCTCTGTGTTCCCCTCCCCTGTCCCTCAGCAGCAGCTACAAACCTCCTTGAGCTATCTGGGCACAACGTTTGGCTAGATAACACTCCTACTGGCTACGGGACTTCACAGTGAAGTCGCCAAGGAGCTTGCGCATACTCACTTCTGCCAAAAAGGTTGAAACTCCTTCATCAGTCACAGCTGTTTCCACTGTGAACATCAGCTTAAGAGATACTTCAATTGCTTTACATGTTTTTAAATCAACAATTTTCACACATTTAGCTACAATGACTTAATTTAGCTGAAGTATCTCAATGCCATGTTTTAACTTAAAAGTTCTTGGTAACTGCTTACACTTCCACTGTAAATCCAGCTCCAGCTGCTTACTGCACGTTTCAAAACGCAGATGCCCCTGAAATCTGGTCCTATAAACCAAAGGCAAACCCTTTACAGTCAGTGGAGAGACTGACACTGACTACAGTAAGTTTTGGATCAGACTCTACAGCTACGTCTTTTTATCCTGGTTGCATTCTCGTCTGTCAAATTATTTTCCTTTGAGTTGAACTGAAGATTGTCAATCAAATTCTACCTCAAGTTATCAGTTCAGCACCTGTAAAGAGCTTAAGTATTCAGACCAGAAGAGAATGGGAAAAACAGCAGAATAAAATGCATTAGAAAGGCTAACAATTTGCTGAGCCCACTGTTGACTTTCCCGGTGTATAAGATGAAATCTGGAAGGTGTGGGATTATGGCTGAGGTGACTTAAAAAATTAGAACTTATATTCACACTTTTAGGTAAGGCACAGGATTGAAGAAGCTCCCCAGGTGGAATGCGGCTGATAAGCTGCATATTTACTACCCTGGGACAACAGCCTGCCACGTTTTTGACAGAATGCTGTCCTTTTGGTGAACTTTGCTCATTATAACATCATTATAATACCAAAACACACCTCCATCCCAAAAGCTACCCGCCTCCAAGGTGCGACCACCCCTCACTGAGCTTGCGCACTGAATTTTTCTAGCTTATACCTTTAAAAGCGAAGTGAGAAAACTTTACACCAATCCTAAACAAAGGTATGTATGACTAGAGTCACTCAAGCTCCACCTGAAAGGTGAAAAATAGTATAAAATGGTTTAAGAGAAAGAGAATGTTAGGGAAGACACCATCGTGTACCACTCTGACATTTGGGATCAGTCGACGGGCTAAGCGTCTCTTCCCCCCATCGGGACGCCTTTGGGTAAGAGTCGAACACTTGGTTATATCAAGTGCCTCCGTGGAAAACTTAGAAATCTCTCTCTATATATAGTTGCTTTATTACGTTTTAACGCGTTTGTGTCCGGCCATGTTACTCATACTCATATTCTTGCTATTTGCATGTGCTTTGCAGACAGTGAATTTATCACCGGTAATCCAAACAATCTGTGTGTCTGTTGCTCTAATAAACTGCACTCTTCACTGCTCTGGCCATGACAGTTCCTTCAACACGACCAGACTGGGGGGTGCAAAAATTAATGCTGTCGCCTTAGCGAAAGCCCTGAACTAATAAGTGGCTATACACACAGTCCTTAGAAAATAAACCGTTGACCAAGTCTGAGACTAAGACTGGACTCGGCCGCACCTAGACTCCTCTCTGAGAAGGAGTTTAGAAAGCAAGGGGGTCCTGTCTGAACTTCATGACTCAACAGGAGGGCTTCCCCCTCCAGCCACTCCTCAAATTCCTATTTGTATGCGACAGTAACTCTTAACACAACAGAAGGCTTAATTGATTTCTGCATCTGTCATTCTTACCTAAACTTCTCATTTAAAAATAATGTCTAAAACCACAGACTTTTACTTGCAAAGAAGGAATCAACACTGGTAGATTATTCTTGGGAGTACATGCACTTGTTTGTGTATGTAACACAATCTGGAGCACACTCACCAAAGACATAGTACAACTAATCAAAAGCAGCAATGAACAAGATTGCTATCTGTCAAGGCTCCAGTCTGGATTACCTCATGCAGCCACAGGGCTTTTGTTACCTTTGGCTTCTTACATGTGCCTATCCATGTGTTTGTAGAGCACCCGTCTACGATAGCTACTACCACAAACGCAAAACACTCTTAATTCCAAAAAGTGCCTCTTAAGGCCTCATGGTATTTAAGAAGAGAGAAAAGAAACAAAGACCATCTGTTACTGCAAGCTAAATAACAATTACGTTATCTACACATAAGGAAAATGACCAAAAACTGAACTGTCATACACAATTGCATCCCAAAACCCATCATTTACAGTGCCATCTTCATTACAGTATTTCTCCTTTTTTTGTTTTTGTTGAAAACACTAAATAGTATAGAAATCTTCCTGTAAAATGGGAATTCGGTCTTTATTAATATTTTGTAGAAAAACCAAGACAAACAAAGTTTTTAAAATGACCATTCTGGACGTAAAAGTCTTAATATCAAATCTCTGACTAAATACAAAAAGGAACTGAAGTACAAATTTAAACTAAATACGCAGGGTGGTTGAAATATTTGTATGTTGATGCAGCTCTTCATTGGAAGAAAAAAGAAAACAAACAAACAAACACACACCCCCACTAACACAAATCATTTAGCATTCCTTACCTTGGAACCTGACAACATAGTTCTCAGCATTTTTGTTCCTTTTCCAATACCAACCACTGCAAAGACAGAAGGAGAAATGCCACTTCAAAACCAGCTCTGCAGTTCCTTTATTCAACAGCATTCACTACTAAATATTATGCTAGTCAGAAATACAGCCTTTCATGCTCTGTTAGCGTATAAAGAGAGTCAACGCTTATGAGAAAGTATTTCTGATGTTCAAACAACATGGGACTACTGAAAGGAAAAAAGTCCAAAGCAGAAGATAAATAAGCTTCACTTATTGTTAAAATGCTTTAATTCAACCCCTAGATTTATTTATCTTTTAATCACTAAAGAAATGGATAGTGCAATTAACACTGTCTCTGGTTTGATGAAGGCTATAGCTCACTAATAATGAATCTAGCCTTCACTGTAACTAAATAGCCCTTTTAAAGGTTGATAGTGACCAAGAGTAATACAGCCAAGATAGCATAATGAAATTGTTTATCAGGCTTACAGCAAGAAAATAAAATAATCAAAAGGTCCAATTGCCTCTGTCAAAAATCTTTCATAATCAAACCTTCCTATTATTGCGTATGTACAGACTACTGCCTTTTCAATCTTAAACCAGTATTCTGCAAAAGAGCAATCAGTCAGCTTTTCATAAAAGAAAAAGACAGAAAAAGAGCTCTATTTTATATTTTACTTTAAAGCTTTTTACAACAAGGTGCTCTCCTTGAATATGCTTTCCTATTGATTTTCTCCACATACAGCAATCCAACGAACAATGAAAATTTTAGAAGGAAATTAGTTTTGTGTACAACTCATGGAATACGTAACAGTTTATGTCCTTGATTGTAATAAAACTACAGGAGTTAAGGGCGCTTGCAGGAAACCAGCTTTGTGTTAACTAGGAGCCAGTTCCAAAAGCATCAAACTGATAATGAACTTTTTTTTTTAAACAAATACTTGTGCTCTAATGTTTCTCAATCTTTACATTCTGAGACTCATTAGATCACTTCTTATTCTCGATTACTTCTTCTCTTATTCCTGAGGGTTTTTAGTCACACATGCCCTTGTGCTTTTGTGTACCTTCAGTTCAGCCTGTTCCTGTCATATTTGCCAGATAGGAAAGAGCTGCAACAAGGCTGAGAAAAGGAGATAAGCACACAGATAAAACTTTATAACCAAGCACTTTTCTTGCAACGTGATGACATCACTGACACTTCAACATAACTGCTGAGCTGAAATTTGCTGAAGAATGTCAAGAGATTCAATAGAATAATTTTAAAGAGACATTGAATGCTTTTGTGAACAAGACACTAACAATTTTCCCCATTAATCATCAGCTTGTGTAGCATGTATTATTGTATTATTGAAAGGCGACATAAACTAATAACATAAACTAAAGGCCAGACTACACAGAGCATAACAAGGTTTAACTGAGTTTTTAATTTTGATATTTTTTAATCTTTTCTTCTACTATAGAAGCATAATTCATAACTGCCATATAGAAACAAGCCAAATATTTACAACTCCCATTGTACAGCAAGAAACACTAAACTGGAAACACAACCCTAGACTGATATTAAAATAAGATATTCACTAAGACTTGACCTACAGTTCCTTGCTTCTTGTATCGAAAATATGAGACCTAACATTGAGAAGTAGAAGTTGAGTCCTAGCTCCCACCACCTTCCAAATGCAATAGAAGCCACAGATGGGGACAGACAAAAGATTTTCCCTCTCAGAAAGCAGTCGCTCGAGGCTCCTACCAGTGCAGGGCCATCACATGCCACGTGGTCTCTAAGTTGCCTTTCACTCACATGCCATAGATCACTGACCTCTATCTGCAAGGTCCTTCCTCATCTATATTTGCTGTCAGTAGGAAAAGAAATATAAAGGTATATTTTCTTATGAAAAGCACTGCCCTGTTATTTGCAGTACACCTGGCACACTAAGCAAGACTCTGTATCAACTAATTCCCATGAACAAAGGTATAGATATGCAGTACATAAAATTTGGGAAACAGCAGTATAGATCAAGAAAGATTAGAGGTTTCAGGAAATAAATACTTCTCTTATGCTACCGTCCATGAGGAAAGAAAGCTTTCTGCCCCACCACCCTATCCCAAAAAGCAGCACACATTTTCTGAATAACTTGTTTCTGTTGTCTCCTCCCCTCTCTTCTCATTATCTTACCCAAACCCACAAGAAATCTGGGCACATTCCCTCTCCCACTCCTCTCCAGTTTTGTCCTTTCCAATCTAGCTACCACTGATTCTTCTCGTGTGTTTTGTACGGCAGTGGAATGAAAGATGCTGTGCCTTTTTTCAATCAATCCATAGCATACTGAAGTGACACGCTTCTCTGTCTTTACCAAGCACATCAAGCACAAGTACTTTTTGTCATGCCACAGGAGCAGACTTCGGAGACTGCTGGATATCAGAGAACAGTAGGAGAAGCAATTAAGAAGCACGAGTGATTTTTCTTCTCCTATGGACCAATGCTGTTGACTTCCCACAACAAGCAGTAGCATGCTTAAAGGGAACATCTGTGTAAGACGAAAATGACCGCTTCAGCAATACACACAGTATTCTCCAGTGAGCGGCCACACAGTACAGGAAATTGTAACAAAAAGAGCTTACTTCTAGCCCAAGAATGTTACATTTTGCAATGTTCACAGATGACAGACAATTACCAGCCTATAGCTGGTAGCAACAGTCTCAGCAAACAACATCCCCTTGAAGCACAGCTCTTCCTGAGAGAAGTCATTACATCAAAACTCAGTGGATTTACTTTCAGCATATACTCATAGTTGTACCTGTTGATTTTCAATACCAAAAAAGCATTGCTGTTATTTCTTCTAGCCAAGTAGAGCTACAAGGCTATGATTTAAGCAACCTGTAGTTTGCGTGTTACTTATCAACAAAACTGTTGATGACAATGTATGATATGGGGAAAAATCCAGCCCAATGGCCACACCCACAGCTGAGTTTTAAATACCAGCAAATTGACGCATCCTGTTCCTTAATAAAACAAATGAATGCGTTAAATGGATTGCTATCAAAATTAAAAGAGAAAATCTCTTTGATGACTCTTCTTTATGAAGCGAGACAGGACAGGAAGTGAAAACTGTTTCTGTGCTGAGCCTTAAAAAAAAAAGCAGCAGCTGACTTGCTCTTATACATCTTTCATTTGGCGAGTATTACAACCCAAAAGGCTCCCTCAAAATCCCAGAAAAGCATTAGTTTAAGAACAAATACTTTAGAAAATTATGATGACTATAAATCCCCAGCTTAAGTTAAAAAAGCCATCAATTTCTGAGGTAATTTAGAATTCATTACACAAGAGTCTGTATTTTCATGTAATAACTGACAAGTTATTTTGGGGGGCTGCGGGGGGGGGCGGGATGTAAAAGTATATGCAGAGGAAATTTAACCCAGACCACTCGTCCACAGTAACCTGTCCTTCCCGCAAAACTGCAAAGCCTGCCATGTGTCTCCCAAATTGTTTCTCCACCTCTGATTTCATTTAGGCATTAAAATGTTTCCTAAAATCATCTTTTGATTACTGTATTTATATTTTTCATTACCCAGAACTCCTGCCGCTGCACTGTCCAAAGTTCCACCATGTCCAATTTTCAAAACCTGGTTTCTTTTGTTCCCATTTGTTTGCACGCCAGCTTCTGCAAATAGAAATTGAACGGAAGCATTATAGGATAACCTTAGAACATAGGAAAAATAGCACATATTTCCAGACTGCTAAAGGAGATGAAAATCAATTATTTAAACTATTAATTAGTAGTGCAGAAATGGCTGTACTGAATAAGACCAATGATTCATCTAGATCTATTCCCAACCTCAAACAATTTGCGAGCTATTTTCACTTGGATTCTAATCAAGTCTTACGTACAGTTATAAACAGATGTTCAGAAAATACTACTAGAAAACCTGGTGGTTCACCTGTGAAGTTTCATCAACAAAGCATGCAAGAACTAGCACCAGAGTCCCTGAAATCATCTAATATATACAAATTTTGTGCTACATAATCTGAGAAATTCTTGTATTTACTTCCATGTAATGGGTCATGTTTATTCGCACGTACGCAGCCCTATGGAAAGTCTGCAATGAACTGAACTTGCTCACTGCTGCTTTCAGGCTGTCAGAGCATCTCAGCCCACCATACTTCCTATGCAGCTGATGACTCCAGGAATTTTGCAGAGTCCAATGCCCCTTATTTATTAGTATTAAATATGACACACACTATAAGCTCCCTTACCTATTCCTATTATCTCTTCATTATGCCTTTCACATCAGGGAATCAGACATGATCCAGCTAAATCTCTTCCATTCAAAGCTGAATTGAAGTCCGTGCCTACACTACAGTTCACTACAGAGTAAATCAGCCTGAATAAGCACTCACCAGTCTGAAAGTATGTTCTCACTTCATCAGCAAGTGCCCAAAAGCCCAGATTAGATGATCAACTCCCAATATCCATTATAAAGAGAATCTAGGCCATAGTCCCTCACATCTTTGCAATGATTACACTTTTTTCCCTAACAACTGACACCCAGGCTTCCCTGTATTCAGAAAAAGCAGTTTCTGCAGACTGTGCCCAGGACTTTCAAACTCCTCGAAACACTGTGGTTCTTATTAATTTGGTGATGTTTTTTTAATTGCAATAGGCAATGGGATTGAAGCAGAGCATCCTGCCATTGCTGTGCGGCAGCGATGCTGCTGACACCCATTCTGGTAGACGGGTGCACGCTGTCCCTGGGACCACACTCGACAGCTCTCGGAGCAAGCTGGGATGCCCCTGCATTGTGCATCGCAGGACTGGAGCTTTCTGCTGGGGCAAATCTCATCCCCATTCAAAACGAAGGCTCACACCATGCTGTACCTTAGGCACTAATAGATGCCTGCCCCAAACAAGCAAGAGGTGAATATGGCCTTACAGCTCACCGTGCAGCGTGACCAACACGCTGAGTCTTGCAGGGACCCAGCAGCTCCATGCAGCGAGCCAGAACGTATCCAGGAACGGCTCCATTCCCCAATCTGGGCCACGCCATAGCTGTGAACTACCACAAAAAAAATCAAAAACCATTTCTACTTTAGTTTTCTGAATGCTGAGAAAGAGGGTGCAGTGGCTTGACAGGGGTTGTGGTTCTGGCATCCTAACAAACGCACACGCGACCACGCAACACCCATCCCACAGCCATGCATCCCTGGCTGAAACGCTCGAGGGCTAAATGCGTGTTCGCTTCAGACCGGCCTGCTCCTGCCCTGGGACCGCCGGGAGGGCCTACACATACCTCCCTGTCACGATTTCCTCGCTTTACCACCAAACCCCTACCTCGGCCCTCCAGGCCCAACTTGGAAAGCCCACACTTTTCCTCGCCTCGCCTCCCCCGGCCCGCAGCCCGGCCGCCTACCTGCCAGCAGCCTCTCCTTCAGGAGGTTGAGCACACCGGCCGAGGTGGGCCCCTTGGGCTTGTACACCGCGAACAGCCCGCTCAGAGAGAAGAGCTTATCGGCGGACTTGGTGAGCACGACGCCGCCCGCCTCTCTGGCAGCCATGCTCCCGGCAGGCCCCGCCGACCAGGGCAGCCAGCCCGCCGCGACTGCCCGCCTTCCGCCCCGCTCGGGGGCCGCTGGGAAATGTAGTCCGCCGGCGAGCCGGCCGCGGCGGGGCGGCCTGAGAGGAGGCCGTGAGGGGAGGACGCCGGGCGGCAGGCCGGGTATCCCCCAACACGGCCCGGCAGTCAGCGGCGCGACCGCGTCGGAGGGACCGGCTGGCCGGTGGGCTGTCTCGCGTGGGACGCCTCCCGCTGGGAGCCCTTCAGTCCAAAGGAGGTGGCTTTAAGTAGCTCCGCCAGACACGGGCTTGCTGCAGGCATTGCCAGGGGACTTTGCTAACCGGTGTGTGTCCCCCACCCATCGCAGTGTTAGTCGTTGTACCTTCGTTGCCCAACTTGAAAGAATTATATTCTGCTGACTAGTTGTTGAGTCCATTAATCTTCCTGCCTTTGTATGTGTCATATAAGAGAGTACTGGGAAGGCAGGCTTCTCTCAGATCTCTCACCGCTGTACAGAACTACAGCGTGTGGGTTTTCCTCTTCAGGCCTGGTTTGTACAGACTCTTTTCTCTGACAACACTCCCAAGGCATTTAAGCAAGCTACGCTTGAGCAAGGCACCGAGAGCTTGGATGTTTCATTCATGCATTTCATTTATTCATTTGTAAGAGCCTGCAGATGAAACCATGAAGAGACACTGTTAGGGGGGAAATGAATACATGGTTAGCTAAGGGCTATGCATGTTCCCAGTCCTTCCCAGAGCTTGAGAGAAGCAAATCTTCCTGCTGAAGTCAGTGGCTCTCTCCGCACAGAGCAGGATCAAGGTCCCTGTGTGGTTTTTTGCCCTGTACTGGAGTCAACAGCTCACTCCATGCCTGCTCACACCTTCCACAGCAGCTGCATGGGCCCAGAGCTTCCAGCTGCAGGCTGCTACCACCGCATCCATGAGATGGGTAATGGCTTCCTGCCACCAGCAGTGCCGACCAGCCTCCCCTGCACGCCTCTTGTGCGTATTATTAATTAGGCACCTTATTTGCTTAGATCTCATCTACATAGCTGTATTCTGGCTGTGGAAGTATTTGCTGTTGCCATAAGCTGCGAGTGTGGATTCCCTGGTGAGTGGTACAGGTGGCCATCATTGCAGGACATGGAAGCGAGGTGTCAGAGTCCTTCTCCAGCAGGTAAAATGGCAAAGCCATGTTTGGGTAAAAGGTCAGTGGGAAAATTGCTACTGATTTACATGGAGTTAAAATTTGAGCAGAGTTGTGGAAGGCATGTTGTAAACCGTGATGGAGTTTTTGTTGCAGACATGTCAGGCTAACCATTTGAAAACTATTCTCGCCAATTCCCTGCTAAAAAGAGCTTAAACACAGATTGCTCTGTAAGCGGGCTCAAGCAAAACTGTTTAAACATTACTATTAAGAAATGGTGTTAGTAAGCTTCCAAGCAAGGAGATTGCAGCCCAAGGACTGAAATACAAACCTGTCACATCGTCATGCCCAGCAGTATCGTTGGGTCAGCAGACTGCTCTGAAAACGTCACAAAGGGTCAGAGGGAGATTATGCAGAAATGAGAACTCCAGTTTTGGCATAAAGATGTCCTTAATGCAAAGAGCACCTCAGCTTTCCAATAATGCAGCGGCAGATGGGGCCTGTGAAAAAACTCCCTGTACTGCCTTCTCAGGACTAACCTAAGCAGAGAATTGTCTAAAATGATGTAATTAACCTGACACAAGCATAGGGTATGAGCTGAAGGTCAGTGTCTGACCCCTCAGTCCTGTATCCACAAATTGCAGAAAACTTTTTTTTTTTTTTTTTTTAGGACAAGGTTTCAGGTGTCTAAAGAAACTACCCCCTACTCTCATTTTTAGTATTGATCAGGAAGTTCTTGTAGGTCTCCCAAACTTCTGCATCAGCAATTAAAACACAACACTTTGTTATTGCAGCAGATGGAGTCTTTGAAGACTTAGAAAGAAAAGGTTTGCTTTGACTTCAGTAGGCATTGGATAAGGGCCCAAAATAAGAATTGTGAAAAACTATTAATGACTGTCAGTATTTTAGTGAGCTGGAAGTATAAGTGTACATAAATCACACATGGCTCGCTTCATGGGGCAAGGTTATTCAGCATTCAAAATGGTGGGAATGATGTACCAAACTGTTCATCTCAAGGGCATTATTTCAGATTTGCCTCATGTTGCTTGTGATTAAAAGTCATTACCATCTGCTCAGTAGCCTATTTGAAATGAGATGTTTATCTCCAGTGATTCCTAGCCAAGCCAGGATCCACAACAACCAAAAGCATGATTAGAGTTACTGACTTTATTTGCAACCTTAATAAAGGGGCTCAGTAAATGGCTGAAAGGATAATGTTGCTTTATGCATGGAACATGGTAGTCTATGTTGTTTGGCCTGTCTAGTATAGGCAGGCCAAATCCTCCACTCAGGTCACTGGAGTTGCACAAAGTAATGCCTCGAGGATCTGGTGCAATTATGCTTTATAGAGAAGAGATAATGGGTAGTAGCTGTAGCATGTGCAAACAGCAGATGAGTGCTATTGCAGAAGAGAAATCCGTTACTTGCTTGTGCAGAAAAGAGATGCAAAATTTCCTTCTACCTTCTCCAGAAAGGTGCTCACTTCTTTGTGTGCTTTCAGACTGGCTTTTTCTGAGGTAATGGTCACAGACCACAATGCAGAAGAAAATGATGCTGCATTATAGCTTTTAAAGTAGATTCAGTAGCAACAGGCCATTTTTGTATTTGTGTTCACTTTATGATTCCAGCTTTGTCGTCTGTATCCAAATAATTGCAAGGAGGTCAATCACGGCTCATGTTCTTCCTGTAAAAACAAAGAGTTGCAGCTGTTTGAAAGTTTAGGGCCTAGAGCTGTAAACTGCTCCCTTGTCAGCTAATGGAATTTTGTCTGTAATAAGAACTATCAAAGCCTGAAATACATAGAATTTTTTTCCTCTGTTCCATCTCTTTGGATAATAAGGTGTACATAAATAACTCTTCAACTTGGTAGTTCATTCAGTCCCATTCAGATGGGCATGAAGCACATCATTCATCATGTTTGAGTGGTTCTTCTCAGCAAAAGTAGGTTCTTCAGTATCTCGTTGAACTGCAGCAATTTTGAAAAAATAATGTCAATTATTGCATGCAAGGGAAAGATATAACTACCCATGACATACACTAATCCTAGGTTTGGTAATTTTTGTTAGTCGTTCTCCCCATGAGAAAAGGTTCCTAAACTGCAAGTATTTCAATGAAGCAATTTTTGTCTTTTGTTCAGAACAAGATCGGTAGTTAAAGTTTACACCAATTTGGATTTTATGTCTAGGCTTTTGTTTATTTTTAGGAATGTTTTATTTCCACCTTTATTCTGGCTTCTCTGATATTAGAGGGATTATTTTTAATTGAGAACAGTTTAGGCAAGAAGAGGTTTTGGTTAGCTGATTTAATGTAGATTTATAGTGTCAATTTGAGTCGAACTGGACGGAATATAGTTGGATCCAAATGTTTTTACCTGTTCCTTCTCTATGTGAAACGAAGTTCTGGCAGTTAGCTAAACAAGAGAACAGCAATTTTTCCTGATCACTGATAGGTCACAAATGGTGTAGAGCTATGGAGAAATATGATACAGATATGATTTCAGTTGCTCCTTATGGACCCTTTCTGAACATATTGCATTAGTAAGTGAGGACAGATTTATTATGGACTAGGAAGTTACTTTTAATCTCTGATACATGCCCAGGTGTGTCTGTAATGACAGAGGACTAAGCATGGTCTGGAATTAGAAGATTCAGTGATGCTGAGGGGAAGAAAAACAGAATACATTTTGCAGATCTTTGATTTTGTTGCTAATAAAAGTCTCAGTGGGATTCTCAGTTCTTGTTTAAATTTGCACAGTTTCATGTTACAGTTGCTGTCAAAGAACTAATTTTCCAAGAAGCTGCATCCTAATTAGGAACAATGAAGAACTCGCCAGGTGTGCATATGAAAGAAGGCATCACGTGAGGGATTGTTTATATGGACAACTGAAGTCCAACCTGCCCCTCTGTAAATTCAGAACATAAGGTTAAAAGGACCTAGACACTAATAAATCTGAGAAGCTGCTAAATGCCACGGCTAGAAAATAAATTAAGCAGTAAGAGTTGAACTGAAGTGTGTTTTCTTGAAAAACATTCAATCTTGATTAGAAGATACTGGGAGACAGGAAAAAAAAGTAGATCTGTAGCTTCACTACCAGTTCAAATTTATACTTGTTTTTCTCAACTGGCTTTGTACAATTTCAGCATTCAGGTAAATGTGTTCATAATCAACCCTTTGGTGACTTGTTCGCAGCTTGTGGGCCCACATATAGACTCTGTTTAATGGTTTGTGAGATGGATGCCCAGCAAAGAGAATACCTGAGCTCCAGCACCTCAAATGACCTCCTTTCCTCGCTTACTCATTTGAGTGAAGGAACAGATTGTACCTCCAGAAAAAAGCCACCTTCAACATCTAACATTAAAGTCACATCAAAGTTAAATAAATACTGTGTAATTTTCTTGACACAGGAAAGCTAAAGCCTATGAAGCTGCCATCTGTGGAGAGTTAAGAGCTTCTCTTCCAAAACATTCCTGCACTTCCAGATTCAATGTGCTCTGGCTTCAGCAGTGGCAGAGCCATCTCCTATGCACAAACAGCTGCGTTGGTTCAGGTCCCCAGCACACTACTGGAAGCCTGTAGCAAATGCTTAGCAAAAGCATAAGAATGAAGACTGCAAGGAGTTTCCTTCTTCCCTTACATACCCAGCTTCTCGTTGTCAGCAATTGGAGATATTTTTAGCCAAAGCTTCAATGTGGACTATTATATATTTAACCATTAACAATGAATCTTCCATCCGTTGCCTAATCTGCCTAATTGCTTCAAAGCCATATGTACATTCAGCTTTTACTCTCTAGCAATGACTTTCTCAACTTAGTTAGAGGTTATATGAACAAGTCTTATTTATTTTGTCCTTTATTTTGAGATACCTTGACTAGCACTGGGTACCTCCTGATTCTAGTACAATGAAAAATGAAAAATTCACTCATTTATTTCCTCCATCTCTCTAATGATTTGAAAGGCCTTAAATCATATCTCGCTCTCCCCTCGTCCGTCTCTTCTCAATTTGAAGAATCCTATTAAGTCTTTCTGAAGCTTTCTATTTAGTGACTCCTCAGACAGAGGCTATTTGTTGGCTATGATCTTCGTTGTGATTGTAACTATCTTCTCCATCTGTTTTTAGATTTTACAACATTCTTCTTGATATGGGATGACCAGTATTTTACTCACCAGTTAAAATATGGCCATGTTATGGTTTTATAGCATGGCATCACAAGACCTTCTGTTGTGCTTTCCATTTCTTCCCAGAATTCTTAGCACCTGATTTACATTTTTGATCTCTTTACAAGGTGCAAAGCTTGACCTCCTGGACACAGCTGGAGAGCCTCTTTCTGCACCAGTAAGATCATGTAGCATCATTAACAGAGCTGGGGACAGATGGTAGCAGGTGTCTCAGGCCCTCAGCACACTTTCCTGACTGCCTGACACTTCACGTATTGCAAGTGAAGCTGCCTGATGCCTGATAGCTGTTCTCTTTCTCCCTGCATCCTCCATTTTCCATTGCTTTTAGGGGGTCTACTGGACAAGCACCTAAGTTATATTATTGGGGGGAAAGAATAATTCGCTGCAGAAGTAGGATAGCACACGTCATTATTTGCTTATTAGTCTTTCCTCCCAGTCTGACAAGTCTTCGTACCCTTCCCAAGAATGGCCTGCACCGGGTGACTCACAGCAAGAAAGTGAACAGCCAGCTGAAAAGCATTTCTGCAACAGGCAGTCAGAAGAAGCACAGAGATGAAGGTTCACTCCACATTAGGTCCTTGGAGTTACAGCCCAAAATTTCTTAAAAGCTAGACTTAAAAGTCTACCATATGCTCATAAGAAGAAAGAAATATCTCTCATCACGCTGAAGAAGCAGCGCTGTCCAGAAACCCTACAAAGGGCAATGGCTAAGCATCTCAGGCTCTTCATGCCAAGAAGAAGGGGAACATAAGTAGATGACCTCCCCCCAGACATGACCTCAATCAACAAATCTCTCCTCTAACTGAAGACATCCCCACAACAGTCATCCCATACACTGGCAGAAACTGTCCTTTCTCAACCTAACTCTAACCTGACAGTTTTCTCCAAGCCACCTTCTTTCTTTTGTTCCCTAGAAAGATTCAGTCCTTTTGGCTCTAACTCTTTCAAAGAAAGACACACTCCCCATATTCATCTTCTACCTGATCATTCACACCTTGCAACTGCTCCATAGTATCTGCCTAGTTTAACACCTTCTTTGCTGTGAGAGGCTTGTAAACATCACCAGCCCAAGCAAATACCTATGCTAAGAAGGTCAAAGCTGTGGATTTGCTATCCATTGTCCCAAGAATGAAATTGGAGCTGAGGAGGTGTTTGCTGTGCTCCCTGGCCAGAGAAGTCAGTGGCCATTCTGGCAGGTTTTGCCTGGAAGATAACCTGCTGGCATGAGAACCATAGCCCACCTCCTCCTTCCTCTTTTATTGGCAGAATCTCACCCTAAATAAGCACAAGTAACCATGGATTAGTTCCAATTAATTCAGAAGTGCAGACAAACAAAAGTAGCCATTGCTGATGGGTGGGGGCTGCCAATTGCATCACTAATGAGAACTCCAGAATCAATAATCAAGCAGCTCCAGGCAGTGAAGTATATTTCTAATGCATGTTATAATACTGTTGACAGAAATTGTTCCATTTGCCATAAATTATTCAGCTTTTAATTGTTTAGGCTTTGGAGTCTGTAAAGATGCTAATTGCCAATGGTAAGATTAAATTGATAATGTCTGCTTTTTATTTTCATAAAGTTGGACTTAAAATTGCAGAGAGAAGACAGACTTTGATTTTACAGATACCTTGTTAAAAATAAGGAGATCAAAAAGATGATGAGTGTTCCGCTTTTTTGTTCTGGGTTGCAATCATTAAAATGATGTTCTATATTTACCATGTCTGTGTGAACAAAGTATTAAATATTTTGACCAGCACACGTACCTAGATCAATATTCCACTCCACCTGGGTTATCCCATCCCATATCTTGATCATGGACAATGAGCAACCCTAAGATGAGACTATATTTTTGCCTGTCGCATCTGAAGTCCTATACTTTTTTTTGACATAAGAAGGTAAAATGGAGTGGAGTATTTGTCAGTTTTCTGACATTTGTCCCAGGTTTTCATGTATTTGTATTATTGGCTGTTTTATCTTGCAGGATTTGTAAGGATATTGTCTATCTAGACAGATGGACAAAGAGAAAGTTTGCTTTTTGTAGTAATCACTATGGGGAAATTATAATGAGAAGTTTATTCAGAAATATTTTTGCTTAGAAAAAAGACTGTATTTGCTAGAACTATAAATCTGATATCACCTAGAATGTCAGTCTGGATTTTTCCACTTCAAACTTATTTTATTTAATTTGAACCTCTGTTTAAACTGTTTGATGAGGGGAGGAATTGCTATTCATGGTATCCTGATTCACATTCCACTTCTGAAAGGAACATCAGTGCATCCAATCTCAAATGTAAAAAATAAAATAAACTAAAAGAATGTTTTCCTTTGTTAGATGTTGAAAACTCCTTCCTGGAAAGCTGAAAAAAGGCCAAAGTATTTTCTTCTTTTTGCTCAGAAGTTCACTTTGAAGCAGTATTCACTTACACAGCTGAAGAGCTTGATCCCAGGAGTGCTATCTGTTGGAAGTCAGTGAGAGGTAAAGGATGCTCAAAATCATGCCCTAATTGCTAACTTGGCTTGAAGGTACGTTCTGTGTCCTACTAGAAGCCACCCCTACAGTTTCCAGCAATCATCCTGCGCTGTAATAAAATCATGGTAGGCTGTGGTGGCTCAGACTACCAGTGTATAAATCTAGCACTGAAAAGAGGCACTAAATGGATGTACCATGGCAATGATATTTTGGCAAATGATAATCAAGAAGTGACCAGGGATGTGCAAAAAATGATCTACTTGAGTTACTGCTTCAACAAAGATACTCGGCATGAGTATCCTTTTGGTTTAAGCCCTTTTGTTCATAGGAAGGTCATTAAGTTACTTTGTTTCTGGAGTATATTTATTACTTTTAAATCCAGTGCAGTCTATTTAGTCTTTCTTGATGCTTCTTTGTGAAACATTAATGAGAAGCTCACGCACACAGTCATAGCATTTGTCTGATTACTCCATTCATATTTAATAAGCTTGCTGCTTACACTTCAGAGTAACAACAGAAATTAGATAATGCAATACTTTAGTCCTGGAGTGCCCCTAAATTTGGCTCTGAATTATTCATTATACTGGCTGAGGGCAAGAGAGCTGTCATAACCCTAAATTTATCTAAATCCTACATTGTTTAATTTGTGCCTCTTTGTTGTTATTCCCGCTTTAAAAAATAATTAATTTTTATTGAAACTGAAAACATCCAGTTTTTATCTGTTGCAGATTTATCATCATTCTCTGCAGAAGTACTGCAGTCAGCTAAAAACAAAGATAATTTAGCTGGACTTCAGCTGTATATACAAAATGTGAGCCCTGCAATCAAGTAAGACTGGGAAGATCTGTTTTGTTAAAGTAGTGATTGTATTTTCTAGCTAAGAGTATTTTTTTAAAACTGTCAATTAGACAAGAACACAGATATTAACCAGTTTCACTCTCACATTTTTAGATTTTTATAGTTTCATTCTGTAAACTAAATGTCTCTTTCATATGGATTTTATCCAGAAACAGGTTATCAATATAATGTTTTTATGGTCTTTAAAGTAAATAAACCTTGTAAGGTAAAAGGTCTGATCTAAGCCTAGGTGGCCCCTCAAGCAGAGTCTAAAATCGTATCTTAGATGTTGGTGGGCTTATAATCTATTTATCAAAACAGAATCTGTCATACCTTCAGATTCATCGCTGGGAATGTCCCATTCTTAAAAGTTGTATCTGAAAACAGGACCACAACATATAGCTCAGTTCAGATGTATCACAAGTTTCACGAAAGCAGAAATTTCATAAGAGCAGCTCACTTAAGGAGACTTGCATCCTCTGATCTGATCTTCTAGTAGAGATTTCCTGTTCTCACGGGAATGGTTCATAAACCACTTCTGAGTTTAAACCTTTAATGGAGTAGGTACATATGCCCAGCATCAAACTGGATCAGCTTCCTAGGGTACTGGCTCTGAGGTTCATCTCTAAGTGTTACTATAGACTAGCTCGCTGTCTAACAACATGGGGCAAAACCAGGCTCACAGGGAGGGGTACCGAAGCGTCAGTGGAATACCACCTCCTTCCAAAACATCTCAGGGGAAAATAAATATGAAAAAATAAAGTGGGGTGTAACTATGTTACACACAAGCAAGAGGAACCCAGAAGCAGTGCAGCTACCCCCACTTCTTCCACATTGCCTGTGCTGCTGAGTGAAATGGCCCCGCTGTGGAAAGCCCCAGTCCAGATGAGCGGCAGCACAAAAACTAGTCACTCACTCCCACACCTCAGCTTGACCAAACAACCTGGTCTAAAAGGCCAAAATGAGGAAATGCCATAGAAAATGTTGTCACACTGTTCCTAAAGTGTGACACTTTAGTAAAGTAAGTCCCCATTAAAAGTTTGTAACCTCTTTGTAATGCATCATCATCCCCTGTTATTAAGAAATCAAGTAACACATGTAAGAGTCGAAGGCATTTTATCACATCTCAAGTGCTGTCTCACTGGAACACTCACAGAGACAGATTGCATATCCTGACAGCAGTCCAAGGGGGAAAAAAACAACTTTGGGAAGGCAACACAATCTAAATTTCTTAGAGTTGAGCCAACAGACAGATGGCAGGAACTAAACGTCCTTAAAAAAATCCCATGGTCGTGGCCGTCCTGGCGTCAGTCTGATACTCAGCCAAACTGAGAGCCCCACTGAATGAACTGCAAGGAGCTTATACTTGTTTCAGTCCAAAAGAGCTTAAGGGGGAAAGAGTTGGAACAGATGAACTGCTGCAAATGACGGCAACTCAGAAAGTTAATATGGGAAGCTGCCCATTCAATACTAGCAATGGGAGAGAGGGACTCTGAAAGAAATCCGTGATTTGATAGTGAAATTAATAAGGTATTTTTCAGCAATAGTGGAACAGTTATTGTAACTGCTCCATGGCTGGCAAATCCAGCTGCTGGAAACTTATCTCTTGTGCAGAAAACAAGGGCAAGGCTTTTCCCTACTTAAATCCTGAAAAAAAAAGCTTAAATTGGATTTGTCTAGGACATGGCAGAGGCAGATTTATGGAATAGCAGCCTCTCTGCTCTTCCCTCACCAGGGCTGTCTGCACAGCACACACTCCTGGGCGGGTACCAGCCATCCGGCTCCCCCAGCCACCCATGCTTCTCATGCCATAGCAGAGTTTAAGGATTCCTCTTTCAGAAAATCCCATTAAATAACATCTTAGCTTTCCCCTGTGTTTTGGAGAGCAGGAAATACCAGCTGGGGGAGGAATGAAACCTAGAATAGCAGCTTGTATTGAACAAGACTTGTGAGACTTTTTCCTCATTCTTTTAAGTACAGCTTAATGGTTCAGACAACTAAAAGAGGATCTGCTTTCCTCTTCAGAAGCATTCATCTAGATTTAGCTTCAAAGTTCAACTGTTTTAACACTGAAAACTGTGGTTTTCGTGAGATTCAGCAACACAGTACACTTGCTTTTCTCCAGAAAGCTTTGCGTTGTCCAACCAGCATAAAACGATAGTGAAGCCAGACCAGATGCTCACAGGAAGATGCTTGCGTGTCAGAGAATCACCATCATGTCTCCAAAATCAGCTGTGCTTTGTGCCTGGGGTCAGCAGCTGAAGCAACAGCCTTGTACAATGCTGGTAGGCCAAGCTCAATTCACAGGCGCACACTCCTACATGTTTCTGAAAATCTTTTCAGAGCTCATTTCAGAGGTTTCATGGGGCAGGGAACAGATAGAAAGGATGACCTTCCCTCAGAAGCCCTTCCCTCAACGGGTAGAGTTGGCAAGGTCTCCCACTCCTAATTCATATTTCCATCTGTCCTCCCATTGAAGGATGAGGGTGAAAACATGCCTGGGGGAAGGCTGGCCACAGAGCTATTATTGGTTTTCCCTACATCATGGCTGTCCAAAGTGAAGGAGACATCCTGGACAGTTACAGGCAGGCAGAAGGGGCTGCAAAGACTTATAAACCACTGAGCTAATTAAACTTGCTTTGATCATCACAGTAATTCTGCATCAAAGACGCTGTGTGGCAAATCACTGCATTGCACAAATCACTGTGCTGGAGCCGTTTCTGGGTGAACATTTTTCTCTGCAAAGCCTGCAAGGGGGGTCTTTATTCCACAGTAGAAAGTGAGAGATTGAAGCAAACTGCCAGAGGAGTGACCAGGCTGTGGGGTCTTCTAATTTCTGCTGGGGCCAGCCCTAGATAGCCAGTCCAGGCTCAGGGAGCAAAGAGGACACTTAAAGCTACTTTTCTACTTTCTGGTTTTGATTGCCGTGTGCTTCTTGCCCACAGATCCAGGCCTTTGCTGTTCTATTTACCCTTCCCAGAAGTGCACTTAGCGATAAATGGAAGATTCAAATTCAGGCATTCACTCTGGGGAAAAAGTAGGTTACAATAAATAATGGTCACAGGTTAAGTCATCCAGGTATTGTGTATGCTCTTAATGGATATCAGAGAAAAAATATGCCATAATTCTTGCAAATAACGTTCCCCCCCAACAATGTCCATTTTAAATTATATCTCATGAGAGATTTCAGCTATTTTCTTTGCTTTCAAACACAGCTTCCCTCTGTGTCTCTGACTCTGAAGTAGGGAGCTGAATTCAAACTGCAGGGAAATCTGTTAGAAGATGCCTGGAGGTATATGTGGCACAAAGACACAGGAACTTTATCTTCTTTTCTGGCTGCTCTGAACTGATTGTGGGGATTAATGATTTATCTCTCTTTAAAGAACTCCTTGGAGCTACATAGTCTCAAATCAGATAAAGTATATACCATTCCCTGACCAGGCACCTGCCAATTTAGGTTTAGCCTTTAATCTGGGCACATCTAGTTTTACAAAGATTTGACTTAAAGAAAAGTTTCTTGAGAGATATCATGTGTTCATCAGTTTTCCAAAACTAGTCTGATATTTATTCTGAGAGTCCCACTAGCCTGGAATTTTTTTGAGGAGAAAGGAGAAATAGCAGAAATTTACCTTTCTGCTGAGAACAATCCGATACCACACCTCTGTGCTGGGTAAATCCCTTGAACAGTGTGTGGGGCTTGAGCTGGCTTCTGACACAAGGACAAAGTTTGCCTTGGAGAGTATCACAGTCATATTTCATCCTGCCCTCAGGACCAATGTAGGTTACCAGCAGGCACAGAGAAAGCAGGCAGCTCCCTCATCGAACTAACATCTGTTCAGGTTTGCTGCAGACTTACATATCTGTGCAAAAAGGGAGTAAGGGATTTCTCAGAAGCAGAAATACACAACATTGGTCCATAGACAAGTCTTTAAGAAGTCAATACGGATGTTTCTGGAAATACACCAGAGACAATGTGGTTCAGTGACATTAAATCTGATTATTGACTCCCTTGTAACAAAGTCAATGGGAGTCATCTTGGTGAAAGCATGTTTGGACTAGATACTTGTCTGATTCATGTCCTTATTTACTTGAATCCAAAGTGGGATTTGTTATTTGGGGTAAAAAAGAAACCAAGCAATTCATTCACATATACAATAAAAAGGAATTCACACACAGTCAGAAGTCTGCCAAATGCAAGGCAGCTCCAGAGAAAAATGGCATTGTAAACCACTTCATAGCTTAAAAGAAAATAAGCTGGGCGTACAACAAGGTAGGAACCATCTGCTTGGCTTCAGTGGGAATCTCCCCAGAGTAATCATTGCAGGGGTGGATAGATCATGAAATAGAGGAATTTTTTTCCTCCTCTCATAATTACATTTACTGGGTTTCTGTGGAACAGTTCCTGGCACAGAGTAAGACATGTATATGTAATACCTTATCATTGTAAGGCTACATAATTACAGTGATAAACAAGCCCATTTAGTTTAGCAGAGTCTGACATTTCGTCTGATTGGCATACCTTAATTTGCTACAGATCATAAGTCCATTTTTTGTAGTCATGTCAGATTTCCCGTTCAGCCACTGGTCCATGCACCAAAATGCCTTTCCCTTCCCACAGCATCCAAGATAAATATCCATTTGATATAGTACCAGATTTCTCTAGGAAGCTAAAATTTGAAGGGGTGACCATATTTGCTTCATTCTTCTTCATGACATTCAGACTAAGCAGTTGGCCTTTACACAGGTCTTCTGTAAAGCTGGGAGCAGAGAACATGAATCAAGGAGGTAGAGGTCTGTATGACCTTGTAATAAATTAATATTGTCCTTTGACTCGATGCTTTTGGACCTGCACCATAAATTCTTGATCAGGATGTAAATTCAGACTTACTCCTAGTTTTCTTCTGCTGTGGTATCTGGAATTAATATTGCAGGTAGTGAGTCAGTTCTAATGCAATTGGAGTTAAATGTTGCTGTCAATCTAAGTACCTTTAATTAAGCGATATTTACAGAGCAATTGGATGTTCTGAGAACTACAATATAGTGACATGGAATTCTTCAAGTCTTCTTTTTCTTACTTTCTTATTTCAATACTTCCTTTTGCATTTTAGTTTCTTTTGCCCTGGCAATTTAACACTGTCACATCCTCACAGCTGACCTTTAGAGGACAAGAAGCTGGGACCACTGTGTTGGTTCTGTGCTTTTTCCCTTGCAGTTTAAGATAATACATATTAGGTTTACTTTTATTTTCTATGTGAAATGAAACCAACCTTGAGAGTTACACAACGTCAGAAGGAACATTTTTTCCTAGCTATTTTTTTAAAATCTTTTTGAATATGCTAAGCTTTATTTTTACAGCTCCCATGCTAAGTGGAAAAGGCCAAAAGAAGAAACAATAATTGTCCAGCATTGTCTGTACTGTTAATTAAAAATTAATAAATTACATGTAAAAACAAAGATGAATAATTTATCTCCAAGCAGTGGGCCTGACAAGGAAAATCTATATTCTGGCTATATTTTCTCAAGATACACCAAGTAAAGAAACTAACTCCCACAAAGGAGTTTAAAATTATGTTGATTATATATCTTGAATGTAAATATAGCCAGGTGAGTTTACAGAGAGAGACAGACAGACAGAGAAAAAATAGAAGTAAGGAAAGAAAGATTTTTAGAATAGGCTTTTATGGTATCTTTTGCAATGTTTGATTGACTTTCTAATGTCCTCTTTAGCAGTATCACCCTGCATAATCAGAACCAGCAGGAAAAATTATCAGTGAGCAAGGCAATCTCATCAGCATTTTCCTCCATACAGTGGTTAAAGAAACCGTATAACCTGAGACAGGGGTTATCAGTGTTCAATATCAGACCCAGCTTGGAGACACTGGTCAATCAATGAAATCAAGCTCTTTAAGGGAAGGGCAGTAGCTTGTGTAGCTGATGGTGCCTGGACTCCAATTTTGGTCATACCGTCTGCTGGACAGCTGGATGTTTCCTGATCTCTGAAGTCTTACACTAAAAATACTACCAAGATTTTCTAAAATGCTCCACACTCCACCAGCGAAGTCTCTGAACCTGGAGACTGACAGCATTTTTTCCTTCCAGGAACACAATGAGGATTTTTTGTCTCGTGGCTGCGATGCACAGAGGCTGCCTGAGCTCTCAAGGGCACAACAGGAACCTGTGAGCCCTCAGATGAACCCAGAACTTGAGATTTTGCTCCATTTCCCTTTCTCCAGGCAACCTGGTTGTTGCACATTTAGAAAACATAAATGTTAGATGAAGTTAAGTTGGACTGTGAACAACCTTCTTATTTACAAGACAGTCACACTGCTTGAATCCATCCATAGAAAGAGTTCCCAAGCTAGCATGTACCCTAACTCACGTGGCTTGAGTGGCTTAAAGATACTTCTGTGTACATAATATTTGGGCCCAATGTGACTTTCAGGGAGTGCACAGCTGCATGGTACAGCCCACAGTCTTCAGTAATTTCACAAGTTCTTTATCAGTCTTTATAAACATGATATTTTGCACTAAGAGGCTGCTTAAGAGGACTGGGATTCCAGCTGCCATTAAAATTAAGCAGAACAAAGATGCTCCCATCTTCTTAGCAAAGCTGAAAGCTCAGGCTGTCCATCCTGCAGTGCAACATGGTTGTGCTACAGTTCTGCAGGATATACCAGATGTATTAAGGGCAGTAGCTGGCCTGGGAACTGGGGTAGGTGAGGAGCAGATGCATCATCCCCTTCTGCTGCCTCTGCTCTGGGGACAGATAAGCTGGGGGCAGCAGGGGGAGAGCAACCTCTTGAACCGGTGCAGCAGAAACCCCCAGGGTACACTGAATCTGTGTTTTGGATCATTAGGGTAGAGTGTTACAGATTTTTTTCTATAATGCGTATTTTGAGATAAATACCAGTTGCAGTGAAGCGTCTTCTATGAAATAGTCTGTTAGAAAAGGGTCAAACTGCTGATGTGCCAATTACCATTATAAACCACTGCTGGTGAGTGTCCACGCAGCCATGCGGAACGTGGCTCACACAAACCGGTTCAATTACGACAAAACAGTCGGATATACATCGGGCTGGATTTAACAGCTGCAAAACTGCCTGGCAGTGAACAGGGTTTGCAGCTTTTGACTGATGATGAACTGGCTGCGTAAGCTTTAATTAGCCAGCGACAAGACAGAATAAGAACAACTGTTTTACTGGTGCAAAGTAAATACTTGCCCTCTTGCTTCCTGCATCCCTGAAATTTATTACACACTTGGATGTGTCCACATCTGAGAACCAGAGAGGCAGATGCTGGGGGCGTGAGAAAGAGGCTTTTGCAACCTGACCCCTCAGGAGGAATAGCTGCAGCTAAGCCTTTTACACTGACACATTTTTCTGAAATATTTATGCCCGATCGTCCGCTATTGTTTACCTCATGGCCTCCTTTCCGTGCTCACCCAAGCTGCCTTATCAGACAGCCTCCACTATTTAGGAAGCACAGAAAAAAAGTTAGGGGTCTGAAATTAGAGAAAAACCTTTTTGGCATGCATCGAAGCATCCACTAAGAGAGCTGTGGAGGATTAATTGGGCAGGCAGAAAGGGCTGGAGTGGAGACCGGCTGGTGCCCCAGCAGTGTTATGCAAGCATGTAAAGGGCAGAGTTCTACCTTGCCTTGGCAGGCCTGACCACTGTGGATTTTAGGTGGGAACTGCTTTTCAGGACCAGTTATTAACCACGGAGTGGTCTGGTCAGTTGTTTCATGCAATCCATGCTGGATGCTTTCCCCTTGCCTGCTTGCAGAAAGGGCAGCCGCAGCCTCGGTAGCAGCTACAGCAGCCGCCCGCAGCACGGACAAAGGGAAAAGCCTCGGACCAAGCGGCAGAAAGTAGGTTAGCCTGAAAGATATGAGTGGAAACAGTGCTCTTGTAAACATTTTTCTTATAGACTTCTGTATATTCACTTTTTAGTGGCTCAGAAGCAGATGACACCCCTTTGCATCATGTTCAGTGAGGAGGGAGCTGAACTCCCTCCCTTCATGCTCTCCCCTCTGGCCTGTCTAATTACTGTCGGAGAAGGGGAGCCCAAAGAAAGTCAATATGGAAAAAAACCTGTTGGATCCTGATAGCGGTCAAACTGCTGGTGGAAGGGTACAGCCTCCCTGAGGTCCTAGATTTAGCTGAGAACAGCAGATTTGTCCTTTTCAACAATTTTGCAAGACAAGGTGCTTTTGCTGTGGGATTTTTGGTTTCCTTTGGTCAGTTGTTGTGGGGTTTTTTCTGTGTCTAGATCCAGGCTGCCTGAAGATAACCATGGTTTTGCCAGTGATTTTAGTGTAATAGGAATTTGATCTTGAAATACGCTGAGTTCACAGGCTATATAAATGATAATATTTTGTACATCTGCTCTAAATCCAGACAGCCAGAGGGCTGAAGGTACATTTCCCCACTGCAAACAGATCTGCTGAAAAGCATGAAATAGATCTTTATTTAAAGGAGAGCCACCATCGCTGATTGTGTTGTATCTTAGATGGGGAATGGAAGGAGAATCGTGATCAAACACACTTTATTGACTTTATTCCTTCCTTAACTAACAGTCAAACTTCTGAAAATGTGCACAGTAGCCATTTTATGAAATATGAAAGCAAGCACTAAACTACAATCCTCAAATCACCAATTCAGAGCCCTCAGAATTTATTTTTTTTTTTTCATTTCTTCCACTATAATTTCCGGGCTGGAGCTCTAGCCATTAATAGCAGCTACATCATTACACTGCTGTGACACTTCAGCAGCACCCTCATCCATTTCAGTCATTGATCCACTAATGTGTGCCGGATGAAAAAGGAAAAGGTCCAGCTCATTCATCCTCCCCCTCCTTTCTCCTCCTCTCACCAGGTGGCAACCACTCACCCTTTGCTTTAAATCCCTATCAGATTTCAGATGCTCAGTGTTAATTGTCTCAGTACAAGGACTGACCCCAGACAGCGAAACTAAAATTAAAGTAACAGGGCCATAGAAGTGGGTGAAATGCTACAGAAGTGAATGGATCTGCAGCTGCTTCCCTTGGCCCACAGTCTGCTGACAGCACTGGAAACCACAAGTTAGAGCTGGAGCTGTAAAGCACGCTTGTCAGCACTGGATTCTTCCTGGAATATGAAGCTGAACCAGGAAAAAAGTAGGAGAAAGGCTAAAGAAATTAGGCAATAAGTAGATCAAAGGTACAGCAATGTGCTGCTGCAGAAATGGTACTTTAAGTAGCATCAACTGCACAAGTAATTCTGTAATTCCAGTTACGTATGGAGCAAAAAAACATCCTTCCTATGGACATCTATGGTTAATCCATATTGAAACTCTGTGTTTAGGTGATTTTCTGAGTTACAAAGATATTGAGCTGGAAGGTACCTTGCTTATGCTTGTAGTTTGTTGAGGTTTTCTAATCCAGCAACCTGTTTTTTTTTTTAAATCTATCCAACTAACCTATAGGCACATTCTTGCATTCCCTTTTCACTCTTTGCTTGGTACATCTGTTCTTTTGTTCCACTTTTCCTTATCTTTATATTGCTCATTTTGGGGATCAAAGGATAAAGGAAATAAAAATCCTGTTAGTTTTCAAAGGTCCACACAGCAGTAGATAATTGGTTTCCAATCAAGCCCAGACTGTCTTTGATCTCCAAAGCCCTTGCAAAGAATGTTGTGCTAAGACACAAGCATATGTGTTCGGTAGCACTACCAGGAGATCTAATTTTGAGAGTCTGCAATTACCTGTGCAGTGGCACTTATAAAGATGAGAGAGACTGATAACAATGCTGTGTTTTTATACCATCTTCCATTAACCTTGCATTAATGAGATGTAACTACACCCTTCTGAAGAGATAATTTCAGTAATATTTCTCTCATGCTGTAGTAACAGAGGTGGTGGGTCATGCAGCAGGGTCAGGGACAGAAATCAGCTTCTTCCAGCTCCCCAGACCACAGTTCAGCCACGCCACTATCCTTCCTTGCTGGAGATTGCTGCCCTTTCCCGTTCTTCTTCATGAAGCCAAATAGAAATTTGCTGCCCATTCCCACCCTGGTTCATGTTTCCACCTCCATGCACCAGTTTATAACCTTTGGCTGTGCTGGTGGAACTTTTTGGGCTGTGTTGCAATGATCAGCGAAATGTTCTTGTTCATATATGTATCTTTCAACAAGAACAAACCACGATGCCCAGCAGCTACAGATAGGAGCTTTTTGAAACTAGGTTTGCCACCAGAAGAACTGTGGTGGCAATAGATTGCAAGCAGTTAATCTATTCTGTCACTTTGAACCTTAACGCCCTTCACTTTACCTTCCCTTATTCACTAAATGTCCTTCTCTTCTCTCTCCACCCACAGTTAAACCCACCAAAACATAAGAAAATGCAAAGTGTTCTCACTCTAGAAAAACATGAGATACTCAGGGTGAAATGACTGATCTTGGGTTTGTAGGAATCTTTTTCTTTTTGTTTTTTTTTCTTTTTCGTCTTCTTATTTTTCTTCTTCTTTTTCTTTCTTCCCTTTTATTTTTATCTTCATGCCAGGGCTGGCCACAAACAACAGATTTTTTTCATGTATCAAGGCAGAATTATTTTGTGCAATCTGGAGAGGCAGAGCACACGAGACACACAGGTATATACTTATTTATGCATACCAAAATCTGTAACTGACTCTGCTTCTTTAAATAAACAGTATACATTCATTTAGCTTAAAATAGGACTCCTGTCAAGCTCCTACCCTAGAGCAACTACCAATTGCACTGTCAAAATCACTCTCTGTGGTTCTGAATAAGTTTCTTAATGAAAGAGCAACATTAGCTCTTTAGAACATTTTGTCCCTGAAGGATGCGGCAGCAACAGCCGCTGAATGATTTCTGGCTTAGACATGCTTATAAATGGTAGGAAACATAATGGTTTAAAACATGAGTATCCGCTCCCTGGAAATGCTTCATAACAGTGATTCGGGGAACCAAGAGACAAATGGATACTAAGAATGGTACCCACTGACGAGTGCTTTGTTTCCCACATGCACACTGACCCCCTTAAGAATAATTATGGTGTGGGTATGTTGTCACTGAAACAATGTAATAACCAGGGAATGAAATTATTTGGGACTCAATCCAAAGAAAAATATGTTCTGGTAAAATGAAATTTTAATGTCTGCTGGTTGCTGGATTAAATAATGAAGAGCATCCCAATGAAATTCTGTGTTTCTGTTTTCACAGTCTGGTCATACTGAGTGCCGTAGTGGTCATTTTTTATTCTGGTTAAACCTGGAGGCAGTAGCAGAGTAGAATTTGACTTGAGTAGAGATGTCTAGATTCAAACTAAAGAAAAAGAGCTTTTGTTATAAAATGCTTGGTTGGAGGCAGGACTCAGGTGTTCTCTTGTTTCTTTAATAGCGATGATGTGGCTGTACTCGGCTGAAGTCTCCAAATTGGGGCTTCAGCACCATTTAAATGTTGAAGAATGATATTTACTAACAGCCTCACGCGTATCCCCAGTCTCGGTTCCAGACAGATTTCAGATCAAATGTCACTGTTCTTATGCAAGAAAAACCCACAAGCAGCTTTTCCACAGTATGGAGGGTATCAGGATCGAGAACAACAATAAAGTAGATGACATTTTTAATCAGAAGATAGAAGTATCTGTCCCTGCTTTGTCAGAATCTTCTCCCTGGTAGCAGGAGAATGAACTTTTCCTGGTGTGTTTCATCCTGTTATTTGCTTTTTTTGTCATTCTAAAATGTATTTGTTACTGTTATGCCCCAAAATTTGTTTATAGGCAAAGAGGAAATACACCTTATTTATGAAGCTAAGTATTTATTATAAGTATAGTTGAAATCCTTGCAGTCTGTTCCAAGAGCCACTATCAGCCCAGATATTATTGCAGAAAGAAGCAGCTTTGTCTAGGCACCAAAATGCTAATCTCAATGCTAATAATAAACCAGTTAAAATTGCTCCTCCTATGTTCTGCCCCATTCGCTGATGTTACAAACCCCTTACCCTGCTCCTCAGGGTGCCGTGGTTGGTGCTGTCATTCTGGTGGTGGTGGCGGCGCTGCTGCAGCAGGTCATCAGCATCTGGAGTCCTTCGCCAGGAGGACTATGATGTTCATGTTGATAGTTTTGTCTTCCTCACTCTAAGATCCACTTGTGTTCATTTTTGTAACTTTGCTAACCTGTTTTACCCTTTTCCTCTTTCTTCATTGTTCTGCAGCTCCACATCACATCTGAATTTGCTATGTACAGCACCTTTTAACTGTGTTAAATACTATTTCTTTGTTGTTTTTGTTATCCCTGAAACCAGTTTTGTCCAGCTCCAGGTCTGTGTTTCTTTAACGGATCGTGGGTGAGTTCATCGCTATGGAGTCTCCAGTGTGAAACACGTGTCCCTTCTCTTTTCGCCCCATGCCAGTATTCCTCTGCTCTAATGCTCTCAAGGCCTCCGCCATTGTAGCAGCCCCATATTTATTTTTCTATACTGCATCACGCCATTAGAGTGTAGAACTACAGCAGTACCATTGCAATGATAAGCAAAGTAAAAGAAATTAGCCATAGCCACCTGGTCAGAAGAAAAATTGCTGTTACAGGTAAATTGAATTAAAACAAAGCTGCAGGCAGGTCAATAAAAGTTCAGACAAAGCAAGCCTGATTTGCCTCAGCCCTGAGGCCTTGCAAACTCAGCACAAAACCTGTGGCCTGTTACTAGCAATGGCAATATGATATAACAGGGTTACACATCTGCGTTATTATTCTGTTCTTAAGTTTCTTATTTGCTTCCCATCCAACTCAGACACTGCTAATACCCAGCTTCATAGCCCAAGGTAGGGAGCTGCAGGCATGGGGATCAGCCCAACATCAGGTGTTCACTGTTCACCTGCCTTAATGAAAACCAACTCATTAAATACTGCATGCAGGATTGGTGCCTCCTTGGCTGTGTTTATAAAATTTCATGGAGCCTCTGGAATAAATGGTACTGAATTAATATAAAGCTATAAATAGGTTAATCAGCTGCTAAAATAGTTGACTTACACAATTATACTGACCTTGGCTCATGATGGTGCAAGTTTTCTTTATCGAATTTCAGTTTCAACCTGGAGATGATCTTCATCTGGCATCTGGGTCAGCTTGCTCTTGAAGTCCATACTTTTCCACTGAAGTAACAAACCATGGGGCCAATGTTGGAGCAATTTCTTAGGGGCTTCTGAGAATTCTTGGCATAGCTGCCGAGCGTAAAAAGTTTCTGTAGAAAACTGAGTCAAGACTAAGAAGTCAAGGCCCTTCTGCCACACAGTTTAATACCTGAAGAGCTGAAAAGATGAATTGCACCTATATAGCTTGTACTTTAAAAAGTTAAATGAAGTCTATATATGTAATTCCTCTGTGACAGCTTCCTCTATTAATAGACTAAGTCATCCAGATGTCACATGGAGAAAAAACCATATTCGTCACTCAAAACCACAAACCCAACAAAATTGCTCAGATTACTCAGCGTCATCTCAGTGTGTGGATAGTAAGCAAACTGCTTAAAAATATCTAAACAAGTAGCAGAAGAAGATACAGTGATCAGGGGTAAAAAGTAATATGCTCCTTGAAATGGCACCAACTGCTGCATATGCTGGCTGGAATTAGTAGCGTCACATTATTTGCAGTTCTCACACCTTTGCTTCTTTCTGAAATAAAATGAAATAAACAAATAATGCTTTACAGGATAAGTATATATACCATCATCTCAAACTATCCATCATAATGTACTTCCACTTTCTACCTCAAAAGTAAAAGACAGAATTTTTTTGTGTTGCAGCTTTTCCCTCTTAGGCAAAACCAGCCAGAACGCTCCTTGTCAGCACCTCACTTGAGAGATAAACTTGAGAGTGGTTTTGAAGCTGTGGTACTGTCCCAGTAGTAACAGACCACATTTAATCATATCAAGGCATTTATTTTTTCATTATTCTGTTTCGTTGATATTTAGAAACAAAAAGGCAACCCTATTTTAGAAATTTGCAATTAGAATCATATTAGTAGATTAAATTGACATTTGGAATTAATTATAAAAGGAGAAAAAAAGGGTTTGTGCTGACTCTTGATCTTTTAGAATGTAAAAATAAGGTCTGATAAATCTAGTTTCCTGCATATTTGCCATCTTGGAAACATCAAGGTTTATTGTGATTTGTTGGTTGATATTAAACCAACTCCTTATTTAATGATCCAAGCTGAGATCATGGCTCCAGAGAAGGAGACATTTAACATATATAGCATGAAACTGCTCACACAATTTTGATGCATGATTTACCCAGTATTACTATTACTTTTCCTAAATTCCAGCAAAAAGTCAGGGAACAGCAGAATTCTAAGCTGTTAATGTAAGGTCTTATTTACCGACAGCAAAGCTGTCTTCTGGCATATGGCTATGAGAGGGTAATACTTCAGTTACCACGGGCTTAAATGTGTCTCCTACATGATCCTGACAAGTTTTTGCCTATGTAAGCAAGGCCAAGAGATCTGGGTGACTAAATTTTGATCCCAAATTCTTCAGGCTTTGGTTCCTTAGGAATTTGTGTTTGATTATTTGAAAAAAGAAGGACCATCAAAACAATAAAATTTTGAGCAATCAGAAATATGAAATATATACAAAGTATATATTTCATATATATAGGAAATATGATTGTCCTGTCCTTGGCTTATGCTTTACTTCTGTGGTAACGCTGTAAGATCCTCTCTGAGGGTTACAAACTATTGTACTTCCCTTGGTCCAAGACACCAGTTGTCCCACACCTGCCTGAGCAGACCCAGGTCATCTGTCCCTGCACCGGGCTGGTATCAAATATGGCTGTTGGCAAGCTCAGAACTGTTGCCAGGTCACTACTTGTGCAGGCATGTTCTTTAAATCAGTAGAAGGCATCTCCTTAAACATCTGTCTTTTGAACACAACCAAGCTATGCAGTTTACTTCAGGCATCATAAGAAACTCATGAACCCTATTTTTTCTTCTCTGATAATTTTCATTCCTGTTTTCCTTCTGAAAAACTTAAAACATTATTAGAAATGCCAAAATGAGATTGAGAAGCAGAGAGTGAAGACTTCGTGTCATTTCTAATGACGGCAGAATTCCCACTGATTTCAGCGTGCTCGGGTTTTCCTTCTGATCCGACATTTGCTATGTAGATAGGATTTCCCATATAGATCCTGCAGCTGGACCTGGGTGGACAGAAGCAGCCGTGCTTTTGTCTGTATTGTCCTTAACACTCCCTGCCTGCTGAGCTGCACAAGCTGCTGACTGCAGAATCCCCACGGTGAAGGACAAGACAAAAAACACTTTCAGGGATTTGAAAGGATGGAATTAACAAGGCAGGAGAACGTGAGTCTCAAAAGGCAGGATAAACAATACAAAGACTGCTTTCCCTTACAGGAAGCTGAAAGGAAAATTGTCTGGAAATATGCACAGTGTTGATGGACATCCTGCTAACAGTAAAAATAGGAGTCTCCGGAAACCTTAGGAAATAAAAATTCATGACCCAAATTAAGAAATTCAGACTTGACAGGTGCTTCCTGTGGATGCGGAGATGAGGGAAGTAGAAGTGGGTTTCTCAAGTGAAGGATAATGAGGACTCAGAGCACAGGTAATTTGTTTCTTCTCTCCAAGGCGGCTCAGCATGGGGGGGATCCTGGCCCTGCTAATCAAGCTGTAGTGTAATGGGTGCCGCTTCTGCAAAGAGGTTATTATGTAACTGAGTCGCATTTTGGAAGGCTGAAAATTGCTTTCTCAGATTGCAGCAACTTTCCTCATTGTAGATGCTCAAGTGGATCAGTCCATCTCACTGCTTTCTAGCAGAACAAATACAAGTTATTCAGGAGCCGTTAGTTAGCTGGGAGTCTGAGGATCTAAATGGCTCTTTACTTCATTGCCTCACTGACACAGGCTGGTTTCCTCTTGAACCATTCAATGTTGTTTCCAGTCTGGTTTTGAAGGTGTGAGGTTACAGGCTCCTTCTACTTCTGGTCTAGCAGCATTCATGGTCGGGAAGTTTTCATTGACAATGAGTATCAGTTTTCCTCAATGACATGACTTCATTCTTAATTGCATTCTGATAAATTAGGCTCCATAATTCCTTCAGTCTCGGAGCTCAAGGTTTTAAAATCTTTTTATTGGGAAGTAATGATCCTCTAACCCCAAGCCATAATTTAACTACGCTAAACTTAGTTACCTCTGTTGCCCTCCTCTCTTAAATCCGTTTAGTATCTTTTGCTGTTTTCTGCAGAGCTTCCTGTAGTCTTGTTGTATGTTATTACTCAGCACAACAACTTACACTTTCAGCTGCTTCATCTCTCCAAACTGGAAATGGAATACTATACGCCTTGAAACATATTATGCAGATGTCTTGTTTCTGCTGTCCCCAGTGCAAATTTCCAAAGCAGGTTTATACTTCCCACCTAGGGCTTCCTGTGGAGGATACCCTTCCTCTTTTCAACAGTTGTTACTTCAGAGAACTGTTCACTTTAGAATATAATGAGGTTCACCTTTTTGAAAATGAAGGCGATTAAGAGAATACGCTTTTCTTCATGATCCTACAGCCTAGCACTGTAATGGGATCCTTCCTTTCACGTTTCCATATTTTTCAGTACGTAAAATGTTTTACCAGAGGGAGGGGACACCATTCAAACCCCTACTGAATTATGATGCTGTAGAGCAGAAAGGCAAAGCCAGCAAGATTACAAGATCAAAGTTACAAGACACTGACAAAGCTGTCAGTTCCACAGCGCTATTCTAGCAGATTTTATACGACCAGCAGCATTTATTGTAATAACCAGCAGGAATTTAATGAAACATAGTTCAGAATATATATACCATCCTAGCAAGGGCAATTTAAATAGCCTGGTGAGATACCGCATTCCAAGGTGCATCTTTTTATCCTCACAGATCTGACTCTAAAGGCAATGCCAGCAACCGGTCCAAACTTGTAAAATTTAACTTTTCACACTTTTTTTTTTGGCATTCCCAAGAAGCTTATGACACCCGTAAACTTTAATCCACCATATGCTTCACTTGATTCCTAAATTGTTCTTCAGTTCTCTTTCTCATCCTTCAAAGGGAACCTCGGCTGATAAAGGATGCACCAGGAACATATGGATTTAGGCCAAAAGGGCTCAAACAAGTTGTGACAGATTCACTTCTCTGGGCATTAATCCACTTTAATCCAATTGGATCACATAGCAAACTAGCAAAATCCTTGAGGCTTTGACAGCACCACTTCTGTTAATATTTAAAGGTTAACAAATTCAGTAGATCCTGCACTACTTGTATCTACATTGAGAGCTTTGACTGAGAATCTGTAAAATGAGTTAATGAATATGAAGTAGAGACCACACACTGACAATACTGGTTTTTTTCCAGTAGGATGTAGAGCCCCAAAATCTTGCATCAGACTGCAAGTGCCATAAGATTATCATGCTTCAATAATCCAGTCATTTCAAGGATATGAAGTAAGAGAAAAATACAAGAAGATATAAAATGTGCAATTTTGATACAACTTCCTCACTGCTTGAGGAACCAAAGTGTCCCTAAATCTCTAAATGCCTCACGCAGGCACAGCAAATAAATGATCTGGGGTGGGAGATGACAATCTCTGAGACCCAAGAGGATGGGGGAAAGATGCCGAGAGCTATAAAAAAAGCTGTCAAGTGTATCATCTTGCTGTAGCGCTCTTGTTAAAGATGCAAGAGCACTTGCAGCTGTTAAATACTGAGAAGGAGAAACAGCTTAACATCCAAGTGCAGCCCTCAGAGGGGATCTTACAGAGCAATGAGATTTTTAAAAAGCTGATGAAAACTTGAAGGATACCAAAACTAGATGAGGTACTATGAAAAAATACCCAACAAATAGAATACAAAAACATACATAAAAACCTATGTATAAAAGCCTTCCTCAAAGGCTCTGAAGAAAGAAATGAGGCTTACTCACGTACATGACATTTGTACCCAATTCAATAAACCCATGTTGTGACTGACGCACTCTGCACTCAAATGCAATAGAAAACCAAGGTCTTGACCAGCTGCAGTCTTGAAAGGTATTAGGGCCCTTCAGGAAGAGCAGATGTTAATCTGTGTTCAGGATGACTCCATCCTGGCTGTTTCCCTTAGCTTCCAGTTTTCATGGGCAAGAGTATGCTGATTCACTCCGAGCCCTGCACAGTATAGTGGTACAGCACAGTACAAGAAACAGGTTTATTCCAGAAGATGCTGCAGTGACAGACTCAAAATAAATGAAAGGACTTCAGGATGTAATAAAAATAAATGACAGGACTTCAGGATCAAAGGCATGATGTAAAATGTTAAAACATTTTCTATCCCAAGGTCATCCATACAAAACCTATTATGGATTCTGTAATAACAGAAGCAGTCGCTTCACTGAAATTAATTTATTTTGAGAATACCCCTTTTAATCCTCCATGCATTTTTTAGCACAAAAAGTTGGATTTTATCACAACCTCCTTCATAAAACTTAATATTGTATGTCTGGTAATGTGGCTGTTTCAACAATTCCTCATTGGAAATCCCACACCTGTGAAACCTTGGCAACGCTGTCAGTAAGTGACCTACACAAAGTTTAATAGAAAAATTTTACTGAATATCCTCTGTTTAATGTAAACAAGGCAGGAGGCAAAACAAGGAGTATATATTTTATATAGTTACACTATTTTACAGGGCACAGAAAGTATTGAGGATCATGGTTTGAAAACCCTGTATGATATGCAATATCAGATATGGATTTTCCATGTAGCTCCAAGTCTATTACATAATCCTTCGATTTCACCTAGCACTTCAGTTTAGTATTTCTTTTAACAAGACAAATAGCAATAATAAAATGTCATCTGTGAAATTACATAGCAGGTTATCGTAGAAATTAACATGCATTTACAATGCCATTCCACGATTACTTGTGCCCTGTAAAATCAAGTGCGACAATTGTTACACTAACTGTAGTGTAAGCAAGCTCGGGTTTCTGGTCCTTATATATATATATATATATATATACACATAGGTGATGTACAACCAGACTCAAGCTGTGTATCAAATCACAGCTTTTATATTGCACAGACAAATACATAGTAAGAACATTACACAGACAGGATCTGAATACCGGGAATATTACAGTCATATGAGAAACTAAGGACAAACTTGTTCTACCAGAGCTAGCACATGGCTTATTACAAAATTTTCTATATTGGAGTCTAAATCAAATACATACTATAAATGGCAAAAAAGTAAAAAATGTGTCTATTTACACACATGTGCATCAGGGTTAAAATGTGGTTTGGATCTGCTTTTTGAAATCAAAAATTTTTCTAGTATTACCTCTCAAGTATTTAAATCTAACGCTAGAGGCCGTATTTTCTAAGGTGATAAGCACTTGCATTTCCTACTGACATCTGGAGGATCTGCATGTGCTGTGAAGTTCAGGCCGTATATTTTCTCAGGTGTCTATCTCTGGGTAATAAATAACCACATACAAACACACGCATACAGAAACAAAATGGGCACCTCAACAACATGCATAGGTTGGAAAGGTGAAAACATGGGCCTGAACTAACTTCCAACCTTTTTTTTTTAAAAAAAAAGTGCATGAAAAATATCACCACAAAAAATAATTAAACGAGTTCCATCTCTTAAGGAAGATTAACTCATTTTTACAAAAATAAAGGTCATCGTCATCCTGTATGGTAATTAAGGGTTTGTAGGCAGCACTTACAAAAGCAGTTTATGCTAAAGCAACTTTAAGGAATGCTTCACTTCTATCAGGATGGATCCATATCTTATAAATTTATCAACTAAATAACATTTGGTTCACAAGAACATCACCAGTGTTGCTGGAGACCAAACAATTGTATCCTGAATTTAAGAGTGCTTACAGTTATATCTACTTATTTTTCTCATGGACAAGCATGAAAGAATTGTGTTTGCAGCTCGGTAGACTGTTTTCCATTAAAATGCCACAGAGGTTGCAGCAGTCCTTCCAGAAGCTGACTGATACAATTCCTTACAGTGTAATGAGCTCAGGTATCAGTGAAAACAACAACAACAACAACAAAAGAGGTGATGTTAATGCTTTCATTTGAGATCAGGCATCTCTTGAATGGCTTTATAAATGGTTATATTACTTGGAATGCTCTTACAAGCTTTGTTTAACATTTCTCTCACTTTTGTTTCTAGGAGTATTATCACTTCCAGTTTCCACTGAAATTGGGACATCAGAAGTATTCTAGAACAGACACTTAAAAAAAATAAATAATGAAAGTAGAAAATTTGAGAAAAAAGTAATTAAGCTCAAGCAAAACCAACAAAGACCCAAATTCAGTAAAGCATCAGCATTTGTGTTCAACAGCTTAACTTTTTTCACATAACAGATTGTGATTTAGGAATAAAATTCTTGAAATTAAGCTTATGCTTAACTGCTTTGCTGAACTGGGACCTTATTTATAACAAATGTATGTATTGAACATCACTCTGCATAGACATTTACATGTTCTAAACTATGTGTCAGGTATGTTACATTAATGAAGCTTCTAATATGGACTGACTGCAATACATACCACTAAAAATTATTTGCTACTTTCAAGGTATATTTCTAAAGAACAAAAATGAAAGAAGTGTCATTTTTTTAAACTTTATCCTACTATGCTACTTTGACCTGAAAACACTTTGGGACTAAATTCAGCAAAAAAAAAAGGAGGTGAGGAAGTAAAACATGCTTTTGTTTGCCAGATAAATGCAAATACTGAATACAGGTTTTACCTGCCAAAATATTTCCCCAGTTCCAGAACTGCTCTCTCCAGCTGAACCTGTACTGGAAGCTTTTACAGCAGGACCCTCTTCACTGTTGTGACAAGAATGAATTTAGCCCATTAACTGTGACGCTGTTCTAATTAACCTGCTAACTTAAAAGGCCTTTCAACATCCAGGTTCCGTAAATATTAAAAAAAAAAAGACCTCAAAAGGCATGGATTCAGAGCAGAATCTGATTCTAGGTACAGTCATGTAAATCCAGAAAAATTCTAGTGTAAATCAGTCCATATTTGTGTATGAGCAATCACATCTGAAATGGGCATTAGCTGTGCAAATGGGATAGTAAGAAAGACAAACAAAGAAATACAATGTAAACACAAGGAGCTAAATTCTACCTTGCCTGCTACGCTACTACATTTATAGGAGGGGCAAGAGGTACTACACACCTCTGCGAAGAGCAGGACAGGTCTCTCATCCAAGTCATGCAGTGTGACTTGAAGGCTGAAGCACAGCCACCTGAACCTGCCAGTGCATATGTGGCAGTGAGCAGCAAGAACTGTCTGAAGTGCAGGCTGCCATCACGCTAGAGAAACAGAAGCAAAGCACGCTGAAGTCCGAATGGGCACTCCACTTTCAATGCAAATGCCTGCCCTGGCTGATAGTATCCATATTGAAAAAGAGTCACCGAGAGACATTTCTGCATCCCAGCACTATGAAAAGCAGGCGTAAATTTTGGTCCTATATATGGTATCATCATTTTAACTGAATTGGCATCAGTCATTCTTTTGCTGGGCACTACTGCTATGGTTAGATAAGCAATAAAAACATTAAAAATGACAGAATGTTTATGCTGCCAATTTTCAAGGCACAAAAAATTCTTAAACCAATTCAGGTTAAATACCAATTTAAAAGAAATTAAAAATACTGTTTCAGCAACAACTGCTAATGACCTATAATTAACTTCCCTGGAAAGGTGACATGAGTCAAGCAACTAGAGTTCACATGGAAAAACCTAAAGCAAATCTAGTTACACAGATAACCTGAAGAGCCATCACTTGGAATGACAGAGACAAACATGCTAGAAACATGTACACTTCAGATATATTTGTTATGGATGTGATGCTGAATCAGGATTAATTCCATTAGTATTGATTTTATACTGATATATCTCTTGGAGTAATCCATTGGGGAATCAAGCTCAGTGTTGTCTTTAAGATTCACCAAAACAACAATGATCCCTCATTAATATATCCCACTATATATTGGTGGATTTTTGGAACCTCTCTTCATTTTTAATAACATACATTGCAACTATAGTTGTGATTTCCTTTCACGTATCCTACTAAAAAGAAAAAGAATTAAGACATAAAAATGTTATAAAATTAATTTGCTTTTTAAAAGTAATATGGTCACAAAAAGCGAATTGGCGCCTGTGAGCCCCAGAACATACAACAGACCCAAGTCTCTAAACATTGTCATTATAACAGAATAACCAAGGTCTGATGTCTGTGGTTCTTCATGCAGCTTTTGCAGCTCTTCACACAGTGGCTAGAAATGCTATATATTGGTTTCTCCCAAAACACCTTCGATCATATTCTAGGTCCATTTGAATCCCTCTCTCTTGCAATGTCAACATCTGGCAAAAGTAATTTGTCTTCCAATTCTGCCAAATGTCAACTGGCGCTTTGCCAGGAGGCACCACCTCTTCTTATCCGGGTGTTGTCAATAGTCTTTTTGACTGAAACAGGCTAGGTGGTTTTACAGCCTGGCTACTCATCAAGGCTGCTTATGGTGTAGATGAGGCATGATACTTCACAAATGCAATTGCTGCCAGCTCTTTGCAGAATTCTTCCAGCACAATCACGCCCTCTAGTAACGTCATGTGGTCAATGCTGAGAAAGAGAAAAAAAATCAGCAGAGAATCAGGGCTGGCACACACAAAAACCAGCCGTGGGTCTTGGAGAATATGCAATGTATTTACTCACATGGGTCCTTCCGGCTCCAAGCCCAGCAGGCGTTTTCTGACCAGCAGAAGTTTGGGAGTGAAATCTGGGATCCGCTGGATTCTAACCATGAGGTCCCCAACGACCTGTAAAGCACAATGCCATCAACACACAAAATGAACACCTTTGCAGAATGCCTGGCAGCAAGGTTACATGACAGCCTTCAGTGCCTGGGACACAGACCCACTTCAGCATCCTCACAGCCTCACAAAACAACATGCAGATTACCTGCTCTGCCCCCAAAAAGGGTGAGTGGGCGCAGAAGGTAAAATGATACAAAAGGACAGGAACTCTGGAGCCTTAGTTGCAGTTGCCACAAATGGCATTACTTAATTATGTCAATGATTAATTTGTCTTAGTAAATGTTGACGCAGGCAATTGACCAGTAAATTCCTGGGTTTAGGGAAAGCACAAGGGGAGAAAGTGAAGATTGTATTTTGAAATGGGGAAGGCTGCTGGGAAAAAGGGAGCTAAGCCCTCCATTAGTATTGGTTAAGCACCATTAATAGGCTCCTGACCAGCTTAATAACAGCTGGTGCGTGGGGTGGGCGAGGGATCTCTGACTGAGAAGACTGCAGTGTGACAGGCACCCAGCCAGCACTTCTAGGATGCAGGTCTGGCATGAAGAGATGGAATCAGAGAGGGAAAGGAAGGGGACTTTCGAAAAATCCAGGACTTCATTGTCAAGAACAGCCTTCATCAGAAAAAAAAAGAGGATGAGCAGAGATATACATCCAGGCACAGGGTATTCAGGAGTGTCCTTTGCTTGTGTGCAAATCAAAGCCATCTCTTTCCCATCCAGGTGCAAACCTGTACTTGGCCTGTTCTTACAGCACTACCTGACCTTGCCTGCAGGTGACAACAATGTCACCTAGTCCGGTTTAAAGCAACATCATTGCTAGAGGTGATGTTTTGATCTATACAATGAAACTAAGTGAACAAACAATTTTGAAGACATGAGGACACAGAAATGCATTTTCCAATGTTTTTGGTAGAAAATCCAAAATCTTCATTCAAATCAAGAGCATAAGTATCTACTTTCAGTGAGAAGCCATTTGCCAACTTAAACTAGCCAGCAACTACTACCGCTAACTACAAAGTTACTAAATATATCACTGCTGTATAGCCGTATGTAAATATTAACTGTGTGTTTACTCACCCTGACAATAACAGAGAAGAGAGACCTGCAGCCAGAAGCTAGGTTTACATAAGGATCCAAAAGGTATTCATGTATATGAGGATGGGGAAACAAGGACAGTTTGGACAACACTGACGTAACTTGTAAATTTACATCGTAGGGCTGCAAAAAAAGAAAAACACAGTGCTTAGTTATTTTCATGCTGGCTTCTTTTCATCCAGCCAGTGTCTATTTAACTAATGGAACCTTATATACAGGGTTATGAATAAATAAAGATTAAAAGTTATATTAGAAGACAGGCCCAAAACCTCTGCTTTCCACAACAGGAGTGATGTGAATATGACTGTTAGGTATTAGATGTTATTATCTGTATAACTGCTACAACCACTTGAAGCTTTTGCACACTTGTTTATTGTAGGATAAGTCCTCTTCCTGTAAAACATTTCTTCAGCTCAGTAGCTAAACAAATAGCATAGAATCAGCCTAGATTAAACATCTGCTTGCTTCTCCTGGATAACTGTAAAGTATATGAGCTCAGGAAATTGAGAGAGACAAATCTATGTTTAAGGCTAATATGGTATTTCTCTTCTACTTTCTTTTCTCTTCGAAAGAACCGTTCCAGAAGGCCTGGTCATCTTGTGGCAGCATGCTACGGGAGATGAGACAGTCCTAGGCTGGGAAAGCAGCATGAAATTCTGAGCTTCTTCTCTACCTCCTTTCCCCAAATCAACTAAATGGGAGAGGCAACACTGTCAGATGCTGGAAGATGCTAAAAAGTCATAAGGAAAAAAATAGTATCTAACTTTCTAGGAAAAAAACAGTCCCTAGCTTAAAGGATTTTACCATTCCAGTGAGAAATTAATTTCCATAAAATGCAAGTTTCTTTATGTTCCAAGTACTTTTTTTTCCATCTTTGATTTTCTCATCACAGTGAAAACAAGCTGACATTTTATTTCAGCTCAAAATTTGCGAACTAGTGGAATTTCCTTCCATCTGCTCAGTGGTGGAACAGACTACATTGACAAAAGATGGACAGACATTCCCTTGGTACACCCCTATGCCAGTCTGAAGATGTTACCAACACCCAGATGGTTTAACTTAACCTTGTTGATTATACCTGAAGTGGATTACAGGGCCCTCACTCAATCTCTTTGACTGCATATTGGCAGTAACATCCTCAGTGGCATAGCCACATCTAGAAGAGGATGATTTCATGGCCTCAAATTATCATCTTTATGCTCTCAAGTTAGCATCCCACTGAAGAATCAGAGAACAGATTCCTCCCTTTTCCAGACTGTAAGATTTGGAAGAATTCAGCATCAAATTAAGATAGATATATTTAGATATGTCTACATGTCTAAGCTCACATTAGCCTACTCAACAGAGATCTGACACTTGATACACTTGCCCACACACAAACATCTCGTGCCATCTCAGATGCTCAAGAGTATCGGCTGGTCTCTTGACGGTTCCACAGAGGGTGGATCCTGCAAGATCTGTGTTGTAACCGCAAGCTTGTGGGAATATCTTGGGCATCACAAAAATGGCAACAGATACCTCAGTTCAGGGAACTGAGTTGAGCTTTCAGTCAATACAGTCAAGGAAGCCGAGATGGTGATTCACTTCACACTAAAAGACACACCTACTTGCTTTTCAGTCTCACAGCTCCAGAGAATACCGCGGCTCTTCTGACAAAATTTCTACTGATTAGATGTGGACACCTAACTAATATTTAGGTACGTTATTCCTGAATTCATTACCACACACTGTTGCATTGCAAAGGGAATTGTCTTAAGATTTTTTGAAGTGAAAGCACATATTTCTCCCAGTCAGTAGCAGTTATTTCTGTACCTGATATTCCAGCACTAGATTCATCCCAATCTTCTAACAAATGAAGCTTTCAGGCCCTGGACCGGAGATGTTATAGGTAAAAGAGATCACTACATTGTGGAAAAGTTACTCTGCAGACATACACAAATTCCTTCCATAAATCCATTCCACTGTCTACCTAGCCGAACCGTAGGAGAAGGTCTTTAGAGTTGTCTGAGTCAGTCAATTCATTAGGAAGCTTTGAGGCCCTGAGCATTATCTGGTGTTTACAAGAAGAGAAGGAAACCAAGTAGCAACACGTGCTACATTGTTCAGACAGATTGATGTTGTGATTTGAACTAATTGAGAGCATTAAGGAGAGCTGCTTCTTCCCACAGAGCTTTTATTTCCGTCCATATGTCAGCAGACTCAGTAAGACAGCCTTATATCAGATAACATGCTAAAAAAATTCTCTGTAACTAAAAAGGTTAAAACCAGAAAAATTTGCAGTTCAGGAGATTCTTACAAAATTCTTAGGAAATGGTCAGTTCCATAGAAATGTATAATATTAACAGGAGGAAGGAGGTACTGGCTAGCAGATGAGGTACTGGATTTGAACAGCCTTGAAACAAGTTACTTCACTTGTGTGCCTCAGCTATCTTCTGTCAGAAACCAGGTCAATGATACCTACCACCTCTGCAAAGTTTTCTCATACCTATTGATAAAAGCTGATAAAAATACAACAACTACCTATAGTATTGTGGCAAAGTAAAAAAGACATTGAACACAATCTGTAAGTAGTACTGTGTCCCCACTAAAGGCTCTTCAACATTTTTCACTTTGTCTGGACATTAGCACCCGTTATGTCAAATTTGTTATTGATAGGACCCAGGTTTTGTTGGTTTGGGTTTTGGTTTTTTTTCTACGTGATTTATGTGTTTCACTGTAAATAACCCCTAGGAATTTCAGTTTGGTTTTTAGGACAGGGTTTTGGGATGATGTAATAAGAATTTACGCCTTCAGTCTGATTCAGGTAGTTCATTTTAATTCTTCTGGAGTCAAGAACCATTTTTGACACCACAGATCGTAACACTTTGCTTGACTAACACAAACGTGTGTCATGCTGACAGGTAGTATATCAAAATGGGCACTGTGCTTCCATGCCAGATGCTACTTTTGTTGTAGTCGTACGTATCTGACACTCAGGTGTTTCTCGGGGGATATAACTTGGGATCTTTACTTTTTGTAATTTATGCATCATTGCTCAGAGAATGACAAGAGAAGACTGTTTTTCCTAAAAGCTGGTGATGCCCAGTTTTCTTCATGACTCTCATCTATAACCATTTCACCTAGTGAAGTGTGCAGAACGTTTACTGGAAGAAAAACCCTGAGAATACACAATATAGTATTGTGTATTTTGGAAGTATTTGGCTTTCTTTTCTGACTTCTGAATTATAAAAGTTGGTACTCTCAAACATCCTTCTCCCCTGAACACTCACAGAGCTGACCTAGAGGCTACTACTGGCTTCCTGACATGTTTCCTATGCATTTATATGTTCAAATGGCTCTTCCTGCTTATGACCAGGAAATCTGGCACTACCACAGCTAATTGTTTATTCTGTAGATAGCTCCACATGCAAAACAGAAAAGAATTGTACAAACTTCTGAAACTGGTACTACTGCATCTGTAGCAACTCCAGCTGGTATTACATGGAGGGTAATCTAGACTTTCAGGGCTTGTTTTCACTGGCAAGAACAGTTACCTTCTTGATCTAAAGCAGCAACATTGACTTGACTAACTTAAGTCCAGAGTTTAGAGAATGCAAAGAAACATTAAGTTTTCACACAGGGCAACCTCCTTTTCACCTCCCTGAGCCTTCACTTCACTTCTCCCCAGAAAGACTAGGTCATGCAGGCTGGCTAAATACAGAAACAAACAGACATTGGGAAAATTCACGTTCTTTAAATTCGTTTGTACTAATCCGGGTCTGACATGTCACACCTCCTCTTCAGAACAAGGATCCAGTCAGATCATATCTCATTTGTTTGCCCTTGGCAGCTATACTTTTATTATTTGAAGATAATCAAACAGGAGAAAAAACTACTTTACATTGCAGATGGAAAAGGATACTTTCTAGAAACTTTCCATGCACTGATGTTTTTTCTAACTGTGAAAAAATGGGGGAAATGCTAGCAGTGATACAGTAAGTTCTTTTCATCTTACACAGTGCCATAAACTGCTTGCAGAACACGACTTCAGATTGAAGTTCACTGAAATGTAGCAGAAAGGAGCTGTACAGTATTTTATGTACTGAAAAATGTACATGCTTTCTAAGTGTAAATGCTAGAAAATGAAAACAGAATCAGTGATGCTAGTACTGAAGGATTCCTAAGATACTATCTTACCCTCTTCTTTTACTTAAAGGATATTCTTGCCTTACTCTTTAATTTAAATTACACTTCTGGTCAAGAAAACATTTGGTACACAAAAAAGTGGGTAACAAAGATAAGAGTTTTTGTTCTCTACTTTTGTGGAGAATGCTGATCAGTACAACATCCTGCAATCTACAGAGACCTGCACCAAGGACGTGGGACATTACACAATAATATGATGCTATAATAGACATCTGAGTGATGGGAATCCATCGGACCTTGGGGATCAGCCCTTTAGTAGTGATGACAGCATCAGAAATGGAATTCATAACCTGCTTTTCCTTACCTGATCAAGAATCCTACCCATTCTTTCAAACAGGACTTTCAAGAAGTGTCCTTCAAAAAATGATGCTTCTAAATTGCACTTTTCCAAAGATCTGGGAGATCCAGGCCACTCCCACCGTAAGCAGATGACACAGTAATCTCGGAACTAGAAAAAAGTAGTGAGGAAAACAGATTCAAACCTCCATGGAAACCAATTATTTCCTTTTAATAGTCCATACGCCTTAAAACCATAATCTGTAGCTACATGAAAAATCTAAGCCCAAAAAGTACAGTCATTCTAAAATAAACATGATGGGTTTCTATGCAGGCACCTCATTTTCTTTTGACATTCATGCTATTAGGGTAGTTTCAAAAACACAATGAGTGGAGAACAGAGCTCCCAAAAAGCAGCTGGGGCCAAAACACAAAGCAAAGCCAACAACACACATCCTGATCAGGGTTCTTCTAAAGCAGGATTTGCTTTCTTCTAAAGCATATACATTCTTGTTGTCAGAATGTTACCACACATTACTGTAATATGCGTAGCTTATCTTGCTATCCAAACTATACTGCTCCCTAATTCCCAGGACAGGAAAGGCACGTGTATATGCAGGAGACAAAAATGAAAAAAGTACTTCATGGCTTCCTCTTCCCTCTCTTTGTTTCCTATCACCCATAACAGTCTTTCTCAACCTCTGCCTCTGCCTGTGATTTGCTGTGGGCTGCCTGATGTCTCCCTTTTAAGGAATTATACCTTGAAAGGAGCACAGGTTATAGCAGTGAAAATAAGGAACACAGGAATAAACAGTAGCAAAAGAGAGACAAAACAAACTCAGAAATTCTTCACTGCATGTAGCTTACCTGCTTGTGCAGGCTTCCAGGAATAGAAATACGGAAGCAGAACAGCTATTTGGATGTAATAACAGCAATAGGCAGGGCTATTCTTAGGGGGGAAATATTTTAAGAGTAGCCATATCATTGTCAGGAAGTGACAGAAACCAATTCTGTTCTCTAATAACTCCCAGAATACTCTTTTTCCCAAGGCATGAGAGAAATACAAAGATGATATGTGTTTTCTGGCATCCAAGAATAGAATCTAGGGGAATTTTACATAAATCTTTGTTTCCTTATTCTCTATTTTCTATTCCCTTTCTTTTCAGGAGAGACTACAGATAAAACAATATAATAAATACAGAAATCCAAGCTTCCCATCTTAAACTGCTGATATCATAATTCAGAGGTTATGAATTTTTTGAAGTACCTACTAAATATAGCACTCTCAGTTACTCTACTCCTTTGCATAAATTCTTCTATTCTAGAAGATTCACAGGGCTTCAATAAGAAAGCTGCAAATAAACAGTGATTGTCCTCTGACCAAGGAAACTTCAGATTATGTTTGTAAAAACAAAACCCGCACTTATTTCAAAACAGTAAATCATAAAGCTTTCCCTACCTACCAAAACTCCCAACTTCAAACCTGAATGCCTTAGGCTGCGCATTCCCTGTGATGAGCCTTTATTTTTAAAGTCCCAGATTGCGTAACTCCTATGCAGCATTTTAATTTCCCTTTAGTCCTTTCAAACAGCTTGGCAGGCAATTCTCCAAGAGAATGCAGATAAATGCAAAACCAAATTAAGAATCTATCTGCAGTTCAGATTTTCTCTCAGTGTATTTGTTATATGAATATTAATGCATTTAATGTCATCCATTATTCCCACTAGAATAATACAAGGTGGATTCACTGTCAAAAGATCTCCAAAGGTAAGTTTTCATTAGAAAATAAAAATTGAATTTTCCCATCTTCCATTACCAAAAGATGCATTTAGTAGGACTATTTATAAAACCATTTGTATATTCTCATAAGCATTTCAAATTCTCAAGGACTAAGGAAGACTTCACTGACTTACTTGTCTGTGGGCATCTCTGAGGTAAGTATCATAACCTGTACCCTCCACATGGTATGATGACTTAGCTTCATCAGGTACAAGACAGAGAAAACTAACAAGAAAAAAAGCACATTAATTAATATCTATACTCCACAAAGCGCCAGATCAATACTTTCTCATAATCTGCAACAGTGTATACAGTACTGAATTGTCTGGCCAATTAATCCACAGAATCTACCACAACTGTATGTGGAGAACAGAGAATACAAAACCTACTTAGGCACATCTATTCTAACTACTGTTTGTCATAACAAGATATGTACTTCAGAACTTTTGTATCTAGCACTAGAGGTAAAAACCTCAGTAGAAGCATTTTTGGAGAATTAGCAGACAGAATGGACATGAAAAGGAATATTCATAACCAGGCCAAGTATTTGCTAAAGGTCAGACTCCATCTTATTAGAGCATATGGAAAATTTACTGGGGAATAAATGAGCCAAAAGAGAAGGAGAATTACAGTTAAAGTTCTTCTTAACCTACTGCATAGGCAGTTTTATTTACCATAGTTTGTTGTGGTAAAAAATTAACATCTAAGAACATATAGGAATATTTGCATATAAATGTCCTAGTTACAAATACCATTACCTTTGCCAGGTATGTAGTGCAAATACTGTATGTCCTTATTACTTCACCAATACCTGACCTAAAAAGCATCAGGAAACTCTGAATCTTATTAGAGAGGAACTGTCTTTAAAAAATAAACATAAAAACCTAAAATTTCTGGACAGCAAAATAAAACTCAGTCTTTGGACCCTGTTTCCAAATTTCAGCTTTCTGCACACCCCAAGAACTGCTGGAGGCTCCTGTAAGATTTATATGCAGAAATATGTAGCAACTGACTTTTCGTATGGAGTCCATCTTATCTGAAAAAATACAAATTTGCAAAACACTGCAAATCTTGAAAACATTTCTATTCACTGATGGAGACTACACAAGGTGAATTTAGGAGAGTGTTCTTTGCATCTTTGCTCCAAACCATGTCCACCATAAACTATATATAGTGGTACTGGGGGAAAGAGGGCAAGAAGCAACTACGCCATTCTATGCTGACTGTCCTCAGGCTGTTTGCTTCCTTTGGCTAACACCTTTGATTATTTCTGGATAAGTAGATAGGTCAGCACTGAAATACCAGTGCTGCTTTGCTACTGTGTATTAACAGAGCAAACAGCATTTGTCCTAATATTAGTTGCTAAGAGAATTACCATCACTAAGTTGCTTAGAGCAGAGCCTGTCCTCTTTGTGATATCCAATTTGCAGTATGTCTAACATGCATGCACAGAGGTACGTTACAGGTGACAGAGATGCCCCTTGATTTTCAGGGAACAGAAAGTTATCTCTAGCATGGCAATTATTTACTTTTATATATGTGATTAAGGAACTTTAGGAAGTTTGAGGGTTTTTTTCCCCTAAAATGTTTATGGCAAGACTCCCCAAACTTCTCCAGGAAGGTCAAGTCCTGTAACAGCAGTTTAAGTATAGCAAATATTTTTGAGAAAAGAAAGTTTTATAATCAATAAGGCTTTCATAATGAATTCTGAGTATTCAGCTAGACTATTAGCTGTAAAGTTCTTCTATTTTTCTCATTTATGTTGAATTATTTTTACTTATTGTAAGTTCTAATCTTTCAGGAGTAGCTTTCTGATAAAATGCCACATAATTTCCTTCTGTGGAGTCATTTTACCAGCTGGCACAGACCAACATCCATTACAGAGTACATTTGATTTGCACAGTATGTGCAGACACCCACACATTCAGAGATTTCTTTAAGTGTTTGTTTCAACTCACCTATTTACAATTTTATGAACTTCAGTCTTCCCATCATTTTTTGGATGTTCTGGACTGACAGGTGGAGAAGCACTGAGCCACTCTTGAGTTGCCAATGTGTTATCCGGAGACAGATCAGTAAATAACGGATCTTCCTCTAGGTCTCTGTGAGATTATATTAGACAAAAACATAATCAGTCACAGAATGTTATGGAAGGCAGGAAAATCTCTGGGTCAAAAGGCATGCTTTCTATTTTTCTTCTCTGAACAACCAGGAAGTTGTTCATCCCAACAAACTTTGTTTTGAAGAAAAATCATAACTCCTTGATCTGAACAACAGAGTAGACATTTTTGACTAGTACAAAATCACTGGATTAAATTACTTAAACTCTTTAGCCACACTTTTTACATGAGAGAGAGTTACACTCCAGGAAATCATTAGATTATTTTAGATGACTCAGAAATACCTAAATTAAGATGCCCAAAATAGCTGGTGTGACTAGTCCTTACCCCTCCATCAGTAAAAAAAGTTATGTAGGGTTATTAAGAGTTAGGTAGGGTATTTAAAAGGTTTTTATGTAAAGTGTTCCAGAAAAGTTCTTCCATCAAAAAATTATTCAAGAACATAAATGTAAGCAAGACACCTAAGTGATTGACTTCAAGAAAAATCTCATTGAAAACAATACAAATATGCATAGACTTAAGCTAGGTAGATGCGTAAGTAAATTGATATATGAAGACCTTTGAGTGCCTATTGTTCTGGAAAGCAGCTTTTGATAATTTTAGCTTTTCTGTTACTGTTCTAAAAATTTCCATAAGTTGCTGATATAACAATTTCTGCATCACTTTATGGATACAGATTAATACACAGAGCGTTCAAAGTGCTATCTGTGCTCACTTACTGAAAAAAACCCTGTTTTGTTCTAAAAATAAGGATCCGAGTAGCTGTTGTGAAAACTTCCCTTAAAAAAGAAACTTACACTGCTCCTGCAATCTGTCCATTCTCTACCACATCTTTATCTTCTTGACAGAGAGGCTTGTATTCCATATAGTTTCTTTCTTCTAAATTTCTCAGAACCAAATTATAAAGAATGTGCTCATTGGGTTTTTGCAAAAGGTGTTCAAACATTCGTAAAGTCATTATGCTGATCTGCAACATAAAAAGTAAAAATTCAATAAACTGATCTGCTGCTGCCTTATGCTTTTTACCTTTTATCTGGTTTGTACATCCTAGAACATTGCAATTACTTATTTACATTATGGAAGGAAGCAAAAATCCTAAGAAAAATTACTAAGTTGTTATGCTGAATGTGGTATAAACATGGATGAAGAGTTCACACACATCTGAAAATCTGTATGTGGATGTATTTTTTTCCTGTAAAACAAAAATTGTTCTAAAATCTGCCAAAGTAACAATACAAAGAACATCCAGAGAACTTACAACTTAGCTTTCCATATTACAATCAGATCCATGCTGGAAGATGGTTATCATTGTGCAAGTGAGACACAGAACAGGACTTAAAGTTAGTAATACCCAGAATAAAACAAAGTAATACTAGGATATTGTGACTAGAACTATAGGCTAAGATTTTTACATGGAGATATTATGTAGGTTTTTAAAAGGAGACTGACTTTGAGCAATACAGAGACAGTTTTTAAAGACAGCTTTAGAGTGCTTAGCTCTGCGAAGATCAACTGATTTATACAAATAACTGGTTTTGACAGGGTGAGCAGGTAACCATACTGAAAAAAATGGGTATGTGAAGGCATAGATCTGTATTTCAGGCAAGCTTGGTTTTTATTTGAAAAAGTAGAGGGTGGAGGTGGCTTCATGGAAAAAATGAAACAAGCAGCTCCTGAAGAGGGATTTTACTGAAGCCAATTATTTTAACAACGTTTACTGCGTGTAAAGTGCTTCAAGTTATTATATAATCTTTTAATTGGCATTCTGTGTATTCTCTGACCACAGTTACTTTATATAAAAAATAATAAGTTTTTAACTATGCCTTATGTGATAACATGACACAAGTGACACAACACGGAAAATAACAGCAGTGTAACATATAACAAAGCATGAATTAAAATGCAATTACAGAAACTGATTCTGCCCTATCTTACAGATGAGCAAGCCCAACTAGATATGTATAGGGGGCAAGCAAATTTAGCAAAGAATCTTATTAATGGGAACAATGTGCTAGCTGGAGAAAACAGCTTGACTTTCATTTTCTAAAGGGAATTTGTAGGACTGGCAGTCAGAACTCTTTTCCTTGGCAAAAAAAGTTAGCTGACACAAATATGAAAAGACCTCACAATTGTGTTTTTACAGACTCTACGCAAGACAGAACTGGCGAGCAGACATTATTATATCATTACCACTTCTCACCTCATCGGAAATATGATCACAGTGTTCAATTAACCTGTGTCGCAATGGATGTCTGTTGATGTCTGTCAAACTTTCTGGCTCTCTGTTTTCTCCAAGTATAAAATAAACTGTTTCCTGCAGCAGGACATCTGAAGTCACCTGACGCACAATGCGATGCAATAGTGCAGTTGATGTGAGGATTCCGATCTCTGAACTGAACAAAAAACTTCATGTCAGATATGTAGTGGATTTCAGCTGAAAAAAATAGCTTGATTCAGATTCTGTTCTGCTGTGTCTTGTAGGATGCTACTCACGTTTGCATCAGCTGGGGTTCCATAACGTCAATGAAAAATCGTTCCCGCACGGCTTTTGCCATAGCAACAGCAGCAGTCTGAAACAAAAGTACAAAATGGTATGTCTCAAACTCAAAAGCTAAGAAACAGGAACTACTTATTTGCTGAATATATTTGTCTCATCTGTAAACATTTGAAACCTTTTGTGCTTCTTTGATGAGTTGATCGCAGTAGTCAAACCATGAAAGAAACGAAATCAACGCTCTTTTCCCTGGAAAAGCAGATGCATCTTCTTTGTGGCTATAGGAATCCAAACTAGAGAACACAGGGAAAAATACTTAGTTAGTCTACAAGTAATTAAAGAATCTTGGACTTTATTCTTACTGAACTTAACAGAATAATTAATGATCTACTTGCAGTGAAGTGAACATTAAAATAGCTTTTCTGCCGGTCTCTACTAATCTGGCAGTGCTATTATTGCACAGGTTTTCAGTGGCATGCTAAAGGATACATAGTATGTACAGCAGAAGAACTCTGTTTGGTTTAGTATTTCTTGAGTCAGAAGGGAAAACTGATCACCTAGCCTGTTCTCCCAGGAAACACAGACCACAGAAGCTGAATCAATAACTCCTGTAGTCAGAGAACCATAAAATGAAGGCAATTGTTCTTCTCTACTCTGTAAGCGACCTCTATGTGAAACCAAAACCAGTGTATACCTGAACTAGATTCTATCTTTCAGAAAAAAACATGTATCCCAATTTAAAGGCTCTGTGGAATAACAAATTCACCATTTTCTTCTGTAAAGCAGTCCAATAATTATTTATCCCACTACTCAAAGTTGTGGGTTTTTTCCCTTCTAACTTCAAACTCCAACCACCAGAAATTTTGGTAGTTATTTTGCATATACCTACTTTTTGTCTCAGTACTAATAGATCACAAGCAATTCATAATGATGAAGGCAGAGTGAGGAAGAGAAATGTTTTGAGAATCTAACATGCAAGCAGTTAGGATAACAGGCATGTATCTTTTGCTTCATGCTGATGAGTTATGCAGTAATTCTTTTTTACTGCAAAAATTTTGCAACAACAGCCTGTTATCAAAGACACCCTTCCTGCCCCCTGCAGCAGTGTACAGTGAAAAGTTTATGTTTCCTAAATCCTTAACATCTGAACAAGAAAATAATTTGGACCTGATACTGCAGTTACACCACTACAAATTGCTAACGTAATTCAGTGGAAAAACTTGCCCCCTGAGGAATCTCTGCAAGGGACTGGCAGACAAACCTGGCCCCATGTCAGAAATCACGCGTACATTGGATGCCCCAAGTCATACCACTATGCTGCAGCTGGGATCTCAGGTCTGCTCTTGAGACTTTAGCATGGGGGTGTGAATATTTTAAACATCTTATCTACCTATAGAAAATTAGTTTCAGGGAGGGGTGTAAAGTCACCTTGGGTATTAAATACAAAAATAAAATTCTTACCCCCAGTTAATTGCCTCCACTGTTTCAATGTCTAAGGGATCCAGTGACTGAGGCAGGGCTTTGTAGAGGGTGGCCAGCCTGTCTGTCAACAATTCACATAAACAAGTGCTTTGAGTCAGGCACTTGGCAGCTGCTGGTTCTGGCAAACTCACCAAAAGCATGAGGCCTTCACAGGCCTTCACTGCTATCCGGCCGTCCTGGCAGAAGGGCATGGAAGAATTAATCAGAGGGTGAATGAAGCTCACTTGATATCAAGAAGCAAACATCTCCCAAATAAAACCTCTCAATTCCCCCACAGTGAGTGAATGCATTTATTTTTGTTGCCTTTCCAGTGATTACAATTTATTTCTACTGAATTTGGGTAGTACAAAATAAAAAAATCTCACCTGAATCCATGTCAAATACTAAGAATGCAACTGCAACCTTCAGGTGGACAGAACTAGTGCGGCAGGTCAGCTTAAGACCAAGATACTAGACAATGTAAACTATCACCTAACAATAACAAGGTACATCAGTAGATTCGGTTTTCTGCTCTCAACACTGCTGTAGCAATTATAGACTTACTCAACCCTCATCTAAGTTTTCTGAAAGAATCCAAGTATGAATTTGAGGATGGAGCTGGGTAAGACATACAGCAGTTGTTTTTAAAAGAAATCAAACCCCTAGAGATAGCTCAGTCCCTTGACAAAAAAAGTGGGTTTGGTTAAGTCAGTACAATTGAAAGCAGTTTTTAAAATATTCTCCTGTGGTATACCTAACCTAATGATTACCTATGTAGCTTGTCTGTGCAACATGCAGCATCCTATACAAATTGCTCAAAAAACTCCTACATTACCATCAACAAACTTAATATTAATTCTCTAAAATAATATCTTTATTTTAATCTGAATTGGCAAAGCAAATTGCCAATTTCCAAAAACTGCCTGCAAAACAAACCTCGTTTTACTTTTTATAGTTAAAATACAGTCTGTACATACATGTATATTCACTCCCTCTGCCCACTTCACACAGCATCCAAACGATTTCATTTTATCACATTAAACAGAACAAAAAAACCAACTCACAGGACTTTTAGTGAGGTTTAGTAGAGAATTCACTAAATTATAGTCTTGATTTGGATTAACAGGGGAGGACTCAGGTGATGATGTGACATTTAGTTCATCCAGACTGAGAGAGAGATCATCCGCCTGTTGCAGGAGGTCGTCTTCCTTCTCCATTTGCTCTGCTCCAGAAGCACTAGGTATTTCTTCAGGCTGAACAGGCTGTCCCGTGTCTGTTGTCAAAGAGTCTTGGCCTTTTAGCATGTCTTCTGTGATTACACTTGCTGATCCTTTGGAAGCCATTGCTTTTAACTTACTCTGCAAAGCATTTTGTTGGAATTACACAGTTGAAATTACTGTTCATCCTGAAGCAGAAATTTACTAAAAGCAAATTTTTTACATCAGCATTTGAAGTAGTTCTCTACAAGGCCAGATACAGTAACCATGTAGAATGTAATGGGTTGCAGGAGTGTGGGAGTTTTTAAACCCAGAACGTTTTTTAATCTGCTTAAATTTCTCTTAAGCCCTGTACCATTTTGCTTCAAGGCTGAATACCCCATTTACAAAGAGACGGCATCTTTTTCTCTCTACCACTGAAGGCACATATTCACTTGATTTGCCCACTATTTGACAGAAGTTTTTCATTTACCCTATGAGTGCACCTTTAGACCTGAGCACATACTATAAAACATCCCTTTCTAGGTCAAGGCCTCTAATGTCTGAAACACTATTTCCAGTTGGAGTCATACAATTAAACTAATTCTAAACTTCCTGAGATTTTATCTTCAAGAGGAAAGGGAAAAAAAGGTCTTTTATGACAGCAGAGTACTCTCAAGTTGTGTTTCTCATGAAGACAAAGTTGAGTAGATTGAATGGACAGAAGATACTAGAAGTTAGTATTGGCCATTGGATGCTATAACAGATCACAGAGAACCTTCTTGGAAGCTACAAAGCATCTCTACTTAGCCTGAAAGAAAGCAACCCATCTGTCTTCCCATAAATCTGTCTCCAGCACCTAAAAAGATATTTAAATTTGTGCTCTGTGATACCAAGAAGAAACTCACAGCAAGTCAAGAATTCAGTGTTCTGGCGTAAGCACAGGTGAATACTACTTTATTAGAACCACAAATTAGACTTCAGCACAAGACACTTTTAGAAGTGAGTACAGCAGTGAGATTATAAATCCAAATGGTTTCCCTCCTCTATGATAACACCAAAATTATTACAAATATATCTCAAGCATTAATAATTTAAAACAGTAACCATTTGGGGTTAATGGCGTTTAGTACATACAAACCAGAAGGGACTAACTACATGACAGTCTCAGGCAGCAAACTAGAGAACTGCTGTGAATGCTTGCTTGATTGATGTGCATTCTTTGTGGAGAATTTGTACTGAATGTTGTGATACACTCATATAACCAGTTCCCTGGAGAGGCAACCCAGTGGTAAAAGCAGCACACTGCATGCTAAAAAATAAGTACGATTTTTGACTACAGTAGAAAAATTACTCCTTCAACATATGGGGTTTTTTACAGCGTGAAATGCATAAGGCTGCAAAGCAACCAAAATCTGTCTGTCTGAACCATGTCTGTCTATCCCTAAATCTTCTAAAGTCCTCCAGTATTCTCCCATATATTTTATCAATACATGGGAATATCTGAATCACAACGATGAGCCTGGGACATAACGCAGAACTAAAGGCTGGAACTGCATTTCAGTCCTGGATTATACACTCTTGCTGGCAATACTCAAGTAGCAGGCAGGGTTGCCAAAGAAAAAAGCTACTTTTTTCAAAAATTAGACAATATTTTGTAAAATACTTATTTTATCTTACACCGGACTATTACTGGACTGGACTCTTCTGTCATTTGGAAGGCCATAGTTTGTTTAGCTAAGGCATCGATGAGAAGACCTAACATATATAAATGTATAAATACCCCTAGAAATTTGTCCATAGCTCATTCTCTTACATTGGCAGGTGACACAAAGCAGTCTGTACATTGAACAACACATAGGCAGAATTTTTGCGTGTATTTAAGCTTCCTTTTGTCTAATCATGCAATTCTGCAGCTTAGCTGCTCACCTGCCTCCTGTAAAGGTGCAAAACAGGATCCTGAATGACCTAATAGAAAAGGTTACATAAAACACATATTCAATGCTTTCTAGACAAAGTACTCCTCTAAGTGAATTCAGCATCAACAGAGAGCAGACAATAAAAATACATTTCTATATTTTCATGATATGCAACTATCAGAGTTTCAAAATCTGTGGTGGATGATGCCATATCTAAGTTCAGATAGATTTAAAAACAATTGTGTGAAAAAATCAAGTGATGTCACAGGTAATGAGAATCTCTACCTAATTCATGGTGAGAAATCTAAAGCTGGTTATTTGTAGTAATGAAAGTAGAAGTGAATAGTGAAACTATTGTTCATTTTATAAAATGAAAGTACAATTTTTTAATGGACACCATATTAGAACTTGTTTAAGGTCTCAAGAGCAGAAATTGAAACACAGAGAATCAAGCATCCCTTTGCATGGAACAATCAGCTGCAAGAAGTATCTCACATAAGATGGGATGAGATGAGATGGGGCAACTAAGGAATAAATGAGTAAGGAAAAAGATGAGGTAACAAGTTTAGCACAAAATAATGACTGAGATAGAGGTGATAAGACAAACATTCCTATGTATGTTCTTTCTCTCTACACAAGAACAAGGAAAACTCAGTTTAAAGAAAACAATAAGTTAAAGCCAAAATAAAATTAGCATATGGATTTTAAAGGTTTAAAAAAGTAGAATGCAGTTCTCCCAGTTCTTATTTCCACAACAAAAGTAACTTGCCCAAGAGATACAGTTATGCCATACAGCCTTATTGGTTAAGCGATATAGATGAAAGAGTTTACTAAAATATAAACTGCATTCTATCAACAAACTATTTGATATGGAATCATACAAAGGAAATCCTGGGTTTGTACATACTCAGTTTTTTATGTCCATAAAATACTGTAGAAACTGATCAGGAAAAGTCAAAGAAGGAAGCAAAACTAACAGATACAAACAGACTGCTTTGGAGAGATGTATCTGCATTTCAGTTATATGTGTTGGAGATTTGAGAAATAAATGCCACACAGAATTCTGTAAATTTACCCTTTCATGCATTTGAAGGTCAGAAACAGCTATCAAGTCACAACAACAGCACCTCTAAGAGGCATAGATGTGAACAACCAGAATATTCTATTCTAATAAAGGACAATTCTGCACCGCAAATACCTTATCTGGAAACAACTATCAAAGTTGTAAAGACATATACCTTAGGCTACAACATTTAGAATAATGTTGTGAAGGGAACAGGAGTTACAAGAAATGTTCTTCAGCTTGCCTGAACTCTATAGCCAGCATTTTGTGAAACTAGAGATCTCTGAAATTTGGAATCATCTGGTTTTCCATGTCTGATTTTTAATATTGTAATCTCGCTACTTTGGAGAAGAACACTAATGTCTGACAAAACACTTGTGGTTCTTATGATTGGGGTTCTCAGGTTTGATTTCAAGGGCATTATTTGAGTATAAGAGTCATTCACAGGGTTCTTTTCAAACCATGCAACTTACATAAATGACATTAAAAGTAATCCTGGTTTGGACTCCTACCATATTCTGCATGTAATATATCCAGTAGTTTGCTTCTAAGTGCTTCTAATGTTTAAACACTAACTTCAATCCTTACACCATTTCTACTGCTTGTACAACTACAGTGGATACAATGGCAATCAGGGTGGTATTTAATTAAGGTAAAAATAAACTCAAGATGGATTCTTTACTACTGACTTATAAGTGATATTCACATACTCAATGGAAAATAACGTATCTTTGCAGTTTAACAGCCTCTGCTGTTACAGATCTTGTTTGCGGAAAGCTTGTAAAATATTCCTGGAGGACACTATACCTACACCTTTTCACCTACGTATCACATGCTTAATAGATACTGTGTCACCATAGGAAACATCAAAGTGGGAGCAGGAGGCATTTCTAAATGGACTTTTATAAATTAAACTTTTATATGCTCCTTCTAAATGGGAACAGAAAGTCAGTCTAGAAATTCTTTCTCCTCCCACTCTGATTCCTTCAACACCACATGTTAAGTTTGAAGAGGGAGTAAAGATATTTGGCTTTCTTACAGATAGAAAATAATGTCATATTGTAGATTGTGAGCTGGCACTGCAGCTAGACCATATGTGCCACTACCAAATAAGGGCCCGATCCTGCAGAACACTTAGCAACTTGCAAGGTTTCAGTGCCCCATGCAATCTGTCCCTTAGTCTTTATTGGGCTGAAGACAAAACAACATAAGAAATCCAAGGTCTCCCCAAAACAGTGTTTTACATTACAATTCATATCCTTACTATAAAGGCACTTTAACTACAAAGGATAAGGACCTCAGGCAGGTATATTTGTGAGCCTGAATGAAATTCTAGTAAAAATAATCAGATGTATCAAGTCTCTGGAAGAAAAAAAACCAAACAACAAACAGCAGAAAAATCACAGAGTGAATGCAAACTAAGCTATGAAGCACAATGTGATACCTGCAGTTCTCTATTAGACTTTATCAGTGACACAGTAAGTACACCTGGAAAATTTTTATTGGATTGACTCACCTCAAGGAAAAAGTTGACCAGGTATGGATCCTGTTTCAGCTTTGCACATACTATACAGAGAAACTGAATTTCTTCATTTTCTGTTGGTGTTGCCAGAACTTCACCACACAGCCTGATTAATTTCTGTCACATAAAGAAAAGTGAACAATTAAGACAGGGAGTAAGTTAGAGCTTTTTCTAGGAATGATGGACTGAATTCTTTTTCTATATACATAATACAATGATGTATGATTATTGACTTGAACATTTGCTCTAGATTTAGATTGCTATGACAAGATTTCTTTCTTACTTATGACTTGCATTGCAGTGGCAGTTCAAGGCTCTAATCATCAATACATTAAAACTGATATTGCACTCGAGCAGTTTCTTTAACTCACTCGACAATGGAAGACTTAAAAATATCATCAGCTACAGAAGAGTAGGAGAAACTTGTGATACAAAAATATAGTTTACTTAAAATTTGAACAATACCTGTACTGGCCTATGCACATTTATGTGGGGAAGAAGAGGTTGCCGTATTCTTCCAAGAAGTTTTGTATAAAAAGCCAAAACTTGCTGTTTCATTCCTGGAGGACACTGAAACAAAAACAGATGAACAATAACAAAAATATAACAAATGCGGAGAGAAACATAGATGCAAATTTGTCCCTCAAAATGGCTAATTAAACAGCAATAATTTATCCAAAAATATTCAAAAAAATCATCATCTGTTAACACATTACTTTTATTGATATTAACAGAGATCAACAAAAAATGTTGCATCTCATTACCATTTTCTTTTTCAAATTATTCATACTTTCAGTTAATTGCTCTAGTGAAGACTTCTACCATCCTTCCAGGAAATATTCGTATCAATACAGTGATATGGGGAAATTAAGTCTGAATTAATTGGCTACAGGTCAGCTGTCTTTTAGTGTACTGTGCCACAAAATCCAGCAATTCAGTGAGTCAGTACACACAAATATAAGATGATAAACTATAAACATCTTAATGTCTACAAAAGGTTTTTTAAATTCATGAGCAATTAACCTTAGACAGATAAAGTGTCTATAAACGCACAGATGTTCCAGGACAAGAGAAAGCTGTTGTTTTCCCTGAGATTCAGCAGAATATAAATCACATGTTCTACTGTCCCTCATGCTCCATGTCACATGAAAGTAGTTTCCTATCTGCATGACATCTGATGGCTCGTGGTTCTTTATGTACCTTTGTTTCTAGCTAAATCCCCCCTGACTCTAACGTGTTCTATCATGTTAATAAATGCTGTTATTCCATAGGTTAATTTTAACCCACATCATTTCCCTCATATGGTTCAATGCATAGGTGAATGGAGCATGGGTGGCAACAGCCAGGAATGACAACTGCCTAACCTGGTTCTCCTTCCAAGGTAATTATCCCTCGATTATTAATCCCTCATTATCACTGAGCTGTCAAGCAATCCATTGAAAAGAATAGCAAAATGTGTACCATCAGGGTGCATCTACAATAATGTAGTAAGTCTAAGTGATTGCTGTGAAGGGATATTATTCTTTTTGCAACAGATCTTTGCAACATCTTGCAAGCACTGCACTGTGTGTTTACTTCAGATGTATCAACTCACAAATGGCAAAGTATAAAGACAGGCTGTGTAAGAATTGCTTGTACAGGCATATTTGCATGAGTGCAAAATGACTTCTCTCAACTCTTAGAAACATACTACTAACTACCCGCTTCACATATGTCTCCGTTTCATCTTGGTTTCTTGACAAAGTTTACAGATTACTGAATGAGCTGTATTTCTGAGCAAGGATTTTCAATATATCAGGTATCTTAGCCTGATCGTAGGACAGCTGGTATAGTAACAAGAATTGTAGAGCTCTGGTCCTTCCAGAGCAAGGAACATCCCAGTCTCTGACAGCTAGTACCCTACATTGTCTATATATGTAAAATTGAGCAGATTAAAAACTCATGACAATGTGTAAAAGGCTGACGGAGAATGAAACCATGGAGAGCTCTGCTTATCCTTGGAACGGCACACACCATGCTTTCCTAACTGCATCTGTACCATGATACAGAAAGTTCTAGCACAAGGGCTGCCAAATTAATTCACCCTGCGATCCATCCAGCCCCATACATTTCAGCTCATAAGTCTGCCAAGAAAGATATCAAAAAGAATGCACCAAGACTATCAAGCTAATTTCACTTGTGCCACAAACCAGACATGAGAAGAACCAGACAACATTGCCAAGGGCTGCATTCATACCAAAGACTTGGATGTGAAAGCTGTCTGGGGATCAGCTTAAATTAATGCTTTCTGACATGGAAGTCTTTCTGAGCAATAACGCATCACATTCAGAAAAATTAAACAAAATTTGTATTTAATACAGCACTTTTCACCCAAGAATCTCCCAACACTTACTGAAGGAGACAGAGGGATAATACTGTCTTGTAGAAGTCAGAAAAATTCTAGACTGAACAAAAATGTTTCTCCTACTTCTAGCTTCACAGTCAATATTATCAGAGCGGTAAGTAACAAATCTCACTGTTCTGCCTAGTCAGCATCTCACTGGTTGTCTCACTTTGATCACACTTCTAAAAGACCGTTATTTGTAACATAAGCTAACAGCTATTTGCTAGAGTTCAGTGTCCCACACTACCATCTACTGTAGAACTTCAGTCCCTATTACAATTAGGAGCTCACACAAAAGATAATCTGCTCTGCTGAGAAGTACCTACATCAGCTTTTCCTAGTGTGTAGAGTGTCTCCAAAATCTTGTGATGTAGCAAGTATTCCATACATGGTCCTGTTTCACCTGATTCCCTCTCATTTTCTTCTTGAACTAGAATATCCAACATCTGTTCCAGGTGAGAAGGTATGTTGGTATCAGTCACAGGAGCTTTGTCATCTAAATAGAAGAGATGTGCAATTAAGAATGATTAAAATATTGTCCTCACTTTTCTTAAGTTCAGTTCCAAATTTAAGATTTAAAAACATGACCACTCATTTAAAGAATCTTATATATAGTATGTAAGTTTTTTTAACATGTCTTAAATCAAATTTTCAGAACCATATCTGGAAATGTAAACTGGAATATGCATTAGGCAGATATCTAATCTTGCAATGGGGAAAAAGTGAAATGTCAAATTTCAAAACATGCATTAATTACACAGTCAAAAAGGAAAACTTTTACAGCCAGAAACGAAGCTTCGGGAGAGAAAGGTTCAACGCTCAATCTTCCGGTCAGTATCCACCCTGTCTTGATAACTTCCTCCTTGCCTCTTCGCATAGTATACTGAAATCTATAAACAGCCTCTAAGATCAGCTTAATTTGCAGCTGATCAGTTCCTTTACAAACTAGATAACTAAATAAATATTTTTTCTAATGGTAACAACAAAGAAACCCCAAACTCTATGCTGTTTATTCTTCAAAAGTTTTTAGATTTGTCTTTGATACTTTCCGCATTAAGATAGCATTCTGTCAAACCTTATGAAGGAAAGGGTGACACTCTTGATTTCATTATACTAAAGTCATGAAATTGTTGTGGACTTATGCTACTAGCAGTAAGAGCTGGCATTAACACGTTGTAAAGCACGTCCACACATGGAGATTTTCCTTTTTATTTTTTTCAGCTAAATTCTACTTGAACAGATATCCCACTACGGAAATGGTTACTACTTCTTATGCAATAATCTAAAAATAACTGTCACTTGCATGAAAATGGCAACAAACTCACAAAGGAAAACTGCCTTATCAGAGTGATTTTGGTCTCTGCCACAACCTCCAGTTAGCCTAGAGTGTTTTGCCTGAGTTTCCTAGGCATAATTCTGCTCCCACTGCAGAGGACAGAAATATACCCACTGAGTAGCAACCTGTTTTTCACAAGACTTTTTAAAGTCTGGGAGAGAGGTCAGCTTTTATGCTGCACCACATAATCACAGGTATCAGTTTTCCCCTACCACCGTCATTTCTACCTTAGGAAACACCACATAGCGTTCCAAAAGATGGGTATTTAGAACCTAGGGTCGAGTTTCAGCTCGTAAGAGTAAATATTGATATAAACAAGATCACGAGTTCCAGACACAAACATAGATTCGACAGCTACTCTAGCAGAAATGCAGAACTAATAAGCTTGAGGAAAGCATGGTAACATTCACTTTTAAAACTTACTAGTTCAATAACTAGGACCAAAAATTAAAAGTGTAAATGTTGGATAGCTGCTATAGGAAACCAGGGAAAAGTTTAAGAAAAAGCAACTACAGTCATTTTTCATCAGAATACCCATTTTTTAGAACTGAATAAGGTCTAGATAAGTTTTAATAAAATGTGTTCTAAATCTGCTCACAAATTCACTTTTCAGAGCTTTGTTATGAAAATACCTTTCATGGAGACAAGACACTAAAGAAAAAATACGTAGTAGTGAGCACACAGAATTCAGATATGTCTGGTAAAAACTATGACCACAAAATTACTTATGTTAAAATTTTGGAAATAGAATGAAAATCCCTGATGCAAAACAATAAAAAGGTTAATAGCAGGGACATTTCTGTAGTTGTCTGTTTAGATTAAACAGAATATGTGAAGACAGAAATTGAGTCAGACATGAAAAGGTACAATTCTCTACATGGTACTCAGGAAAGAAGACCTTCCCTCAATCGTTTTTCATGCCTACTTTTTAAGGGATGAATGGAGGTACACAATATTTTTAATTACTAATTATTATTGTTGGTATTTTGACAAGACATGACTTAGTTTACTATTTCTTAATCTTTACTTTTTAACAACACTGAAATTGGGAATCCTAGTTTTCACAATAAAGAGACAAACCCAGAATGTTTTCTTCTTTTACCTGATGTCTCTATGTAGTAATGGGTGATTGCTTTCCAGTGGTAAACGAAATCTTCTTGTAATGGAAGGGAAGGTGCGAGCTATGGGGGAAAAAAAAACAAAAACAAACAAAAACCAGTTAGGAATGAAATAAACATATTTCCTCAGAGATTAAATTGTGTTTTACCTTATACTTGGAAGTAAACCGCTGCAGACTAGTGCTACAATTCCTACTCTGTGCTCTTTTACCTTTAACAAGGACTACATACATTATTCATGGCATGAGCCCCATGTCATACTGCGTAGCTTGTGAACATCAGTAATAATCTCTGTGATGTCTCTATGACCAATCTATTTGAAGCAACACAAGCAATTGCTCATACAGCAAAGCAACACTAGAAATGTAAGTTTGAATTGTTTAGATCTGAGAGTTTTGTTCTGTAGGAAAAAAATAATGTTCTTTTACATCTGCTCTTGATGCCATCTTCCCTTTCTGTACGCTCTGTTCTCCTCTCTCCCTCTGCTCCCTTAAAAATACCTATTAGCTGCTTCATACAGTTTTTGACATGTCTTTTTTTTCCTGTTAACCGCAACTTTTAAAAGATCCTTGTTTAATTTTTTTTGCACATCAGGCCCATCCCCAGAGCTTGATAGGTTGTTCTTTTTCTTTAACAAATACATTTCTTATTTCATTTCTGAAAGAAAATGAGGTTTCTTCTTTTCTGGAGGAATTTGGGATGGCTGGTTGGGCGTGACTGGCATCCAGGAATAACATGCTGCAAGAATGAAACACAGCCTCCCACCCAGTCAACATCCATATTGCTCCTTCTTCACCAAGCTTGAGAACCGGGTGCTCTGCAGCCCATTACACCACAGGCACAAACAACTGCCATACTACAGGCAGCATGTGAAAAAAGGACCACGATCATTGTACCACTCTGCTCTCCAAAGTGAGAGTTGAGGCAAACACTGCATTTGTGACCACAATATAAAATGTTCAGAGCTCGTAAAATCAGGAATCCTATAGGGAAAACCCCCACCACTCAACAGATCATATGAAGGTCTGTCGTTACTGAGGCCTAATCCTACTTGCTTGAGGCTTTTTTTGGACAATCAAGTCCTCAAGTCATTCTTTTATAGGCAATCCTGAAATAAAGGATTATCACTTGATGTGATGGTAGCAATGAGACCTGTGAGCAAACAGAAAGAATCCCATGCATAAATTGGTGTGTCTGGTTTGGAAGGATAAGGAGTTGAACCATCCCAACAAGACGTGGAGTCCAGTCCTTCACAGAATCACAGAGTGGCTGAGGTCGGAAGGGACCTCTGGAGGTCATCTGGTCCAAGCCCCCTTGCTCAAGCACGGCCACCTAGAGCCAGCTGCCCAGGACTCATGTCCAGATGGCTTTTGAATATCTCAAAGGATGGAGATTCCACAACCTCTCCAGGATCCTGTGCCAGGGCTCAGCCACTCTCACAGTGAAAAAGTTTTCCCCTTAGAAGCTACAGATACCACATTTGAGATTAATAACTGAATTCCTCTAGTGTCTCCTCATAGGGCCTAAAAAGTGCTGAGCTGCCTCAGCTCTTGGACAAACAGAAGCACAGGGCTCAAACATCTGTATACTCTTCACTGGGTAGTGCTGGTCTCTTTGAAAAAGCCTTGGAAGTTTTCCACATCAGTCTTTTCTTTTCCTTGAATTTAATGACACTTAATTTTATCTTGGTAAAGATGTAAAGCCCAGTACATGGACAGCATGGCCTGCCGTTATAAGAAAGTGGCATGCTAATTGTTAATGACCTTCACACACAGGACTTCGAAATACAAGACTTTAAAAAAGTAGTGGTGCTTGGTAACTATCTACGCCTGCATCCTGTGTGGAAATGTGCCCTCACAAATGGCAACTAGGAAGTCAAACTTACATTGCTTATCCATCCCCTGACAGTCTGTGGACTCATTAAGTCTTCCATATTTCTGCAGCTGGGCACTGAGAGTAGCACTTTAGCACACCAGCTACCACAGAATAAATATCAGGACATGGCACACTGGACAAAACTAGTTTATTTTACTATGAAGTTTACTAGGTTATTGAAATTCAGAAGAATAACTGAACAAACTGAAGACTGAGCACACGATATTTTGCATCATGCTTCATATGTCACACGTAGATGTGTATTTCAAGCAATGTAATGATCATTTTGCATCTTTCTTCAATAAAACTATACCGAAAACTCAACTCTGGCTGATGAATGGCACAGAGATCACTTCTGAGGAATACCAGGCCTTTCAGACCGCTCTATTTCCAAAGTAACAGATGATAGATAACATTAAAGATTTATCCTTGACTGATGTGATTTTCCTCTCTACTTCTTCTAGCCTCATCTGCCTCAAGATGAATTTAGTGCCTCTGAGCAGTGCCAGGAAAAGGATTTCACTTCTCAGCACTGTCAATAATTTATCCACCGCAGGAGAGGACTGTGGATATAGACATTCTCCCTCCCAACAAACGCCTCCAGGGACTCCTCTCAGAGGTGAAGAGGTAATTCAGGGACAGGTCCTGCCCTTTTTAATTAAAATACTCAGTGATTTCACAGAGTCTTCTCTGATTGAGGACTGCAAGACAGAGATACCAAACAGAGATACCATTAGCATGTGTGTGCACCTGTGCATGTGTACATGCATGCCTATTGGGAATATACGATCAACTTGCCACCAACAGGACCTGGTGATATAGACCTGTGGCAGCTTCGCCTGCACTGGGCTACCAGACTCAGCAACTCCTAACAATATAGAAAAAATGTACTTCTTTACTTGTTCAGCTAAAGTACCCCTACCCCCAAATACTCCCACCCCCAAATTCCTCTTCCCACCACAGATGGACCTAGTATAAATCTGCTTTTTACAGCACAGCTGTTCCAGGGAATATTTAACAGAGATGTAACTCCAGCAATGCTATGTATTATTCGGAGAGAAGTGTTTTACTGACAAAAAAATGAAAAAAAACCCCAACCCTCTTAACTTAGTTATTCAGACACAAAATCAAAGTAAGGACCAAGACTAAGATACCAGCTTATACACAAAGCCCAGCACTGGAAAGTATTAGGAAAATGTAAGCTCCCAAACACTTGATTGACATGCTTTAACCCTACTAGGGCAGGTAATTCTAGGATGAAGTTGTAGTTTCTATTTTAGGATGAATTATTAGCTACCAGCGGAGATGAAATATATGTTATAGTTGCCAATCTGAAAAATCACTCTTTTGTAAAAGTACGCATACTTGTATAAAGATACTGAAGCAGAACAAAATTCATTGTGAAGGCCATTAATTGCTGCTATTTGTCTAATTTGAAGGAATTACCTTAAAAGTGCAGTTATTTCTCACAGTTATAATTCATTTTGATGTAATCACATATGTTCTTACTAATTTTGACCTATCGATTCCTAATCTCAAATTGAAGTTCTCCTCCTTTCAAGAAAAAAACCCAACACCTTAAAGATTGAGGTGTGGGTGTTGGTATATCCAATAGCCAAAACTCACTGAACACTACTAAAAACCAGACATTGATTAGCTCTTCCATCTGGTCCCCAACTCCAGCAGCCGAGCTTCCTGGGAGTGAGCGAGCGAGTGTTCTCATTTACAAGCTAAACTTAACACATGCTGCCTTATCATTCTGGTGACAATATGTTACTAATGATTGAACCCCACTCCTTCCAGGAAAAGTGCTGTTCTCAGGAGAACTATAGATCTTTGACCAGAACTATAGTCTGCTCGTTATAAAATCTGTCCAAAATACAATTCCACGTAGTTTTCAAAAGTATATAGAATTTGTGTTTAGGCAGGAAAAAAAATAATGTCAAGAGCAAATAAACCTATCAATATTCAGTACTTAACAGCAATTCCTTTGTGCATTTAAAAATTGTTGTCATAGTTTTTGTGTATGCTTTTCAGAAGTGCAATTCAATACTGAAAAGAACGGAAACAACCGAAGCTGGTGATATCCTGCAGTATCTTTTGGACAAGTTCACCAAGTAAAGAAAACACTGTATAAAAGAATAACAGGTACTGTCTGGTCAGAAAAAGAAAGTGGAACTGGGCCAAAGAGAAACGAAGGGGAAGTGCATGCAAACTCCCCTGACTGAAACAAGGAAAACTACAGCAGTCACTCGATGTTTTTCTTCGATCTTACTACTTTACTACTGTGAAGGTTTGCCCTGAGGGAAAATCTGAAAAAGGACTAATGCTTGAAGGTTTACTTTATTTCTTCAGCTGGTGAACGCACAGAGTTTATAACGGTCACTGCTTTCAAGTATAAAATTAAGACTGCACATGCTCGCAAGCCATGCATTAAATTTCACCATCAGAATTTGTTAATAGGAGCACAATGTTAAAACAATCAGTAAAGTGAGGTCATTACATCAAATAAAGTGGGTTCAAGAAGAACAGATCTTGTTCTGAGCAGTTATGCAGTTAATTATTTTGGAGCAGTACCTGTAGCAAGTGACTCAATTTCTTTCAAAGCTCAGTTTTGCCTCAAAACACAAACAGAAAATAAGCTACTTAAAAGCACCTTAAGGTACCAATATAAGAGATACAGTGGAATAATAGGTTGGTAGAGAGCAGTCCCAAAAATGTGCAGCAGACACCGAAATCTAAATTCACTCCCAGACACTAAAAGTGTGATACAAATAATCTTGTTTGATAGCAAATTGCAAAATTCAAAACAACCAAAATAATATTTTTCCTGCTCAAGGTACACAGCTCAAAAACATCCTTTTGAGTTCACTGTTAAGATGAAACACCTCCTGAAAGCCCAGATCAAACACAAACAAAAGTCCTTTGAACACCGAGTGACCACTTTACAGACAAGCTATTTTGTCTAGGGAAACATGAGTGAAGAGCACAAGATAAGAGAAAAAATAAGTCTAACTTGCTGCTTTGTTATTGTACACTACATTTTGTATGTTGCTGAGAATGTAGCACTCCTGGAATATGTTTGGGACAAAGTATACCAGAAATGCATGGCAAAGAGAAAACATCTTGGGGACAAGCCATACATAAACTGTCACAGATCCATTAATACTAACCCCATAAAGCAACAACATTTCTATTCTGCCCTGAAGTAAGGTAACAGAGCAAAGACTGCAGACTGCAGACCCACTCAACCCAATTTAAGGATGCTCTGTCAGACAATACCACAGTGGTGCTTGCTCATCTGGATGCTGCAGAGAAATCCTGAAAGGGCAAAAATATCTAAAATACTGGCAAGATTGACACATGGTAAGAGGTAGCAAAAATTAGGCTAGAGTTGTAATGAAAATCAGGAATATGATTTCACACAATTGGACAATTTAGGCAGAAAAGACTGAAAGTTATGAGTTAATCAAGGTAAGAAAAAATATTAATAAAAAGCAACTGGTCCCTTATGTTTGCCTCATCACAGTCCTGTCATGAAGGCAGTCAATTAAAGAGCGGTACACTCACAACAAGTGGAAGGCAAATATTCCTATGTGTATTAGACTGTCAACCTTTGGAACTCCTCGTCATAGTTCAGAGAAATGGCATATTGAGGGTAAGATAACAACAATTATCTAATAACATAGGAACTCTTACTATTTAAATGCATCTCTCTAACGTCTGCAGGCCTACAGGCCCTGAGGCAGGACAGGAGCATTACATAAGTGATGTGCAGGAGAAACAACAGGGGAGAAGGGCTACCCGAGCAATTCTGATTTAAAGTAGTCCTACTGATGAAAGCTAAGCCTAGGCACTTCAAGTGTATTTAAGTGTCCAGCTCAGCTGAAAACCGTTCAGCTGCAACTGAATTCCTCTGGGAGGCAGGCACCCAAAAACCTTTGAGAATTTATATCTTAGTTACCAGTTCTGTTGCTGATATTCAGGGCTGAAACACAGTCCACTTGAGGCTGCACCAGCTATACTTGCTTCGCAGCAATAACAGCAAGTAAAAATGATGCTCCGAATTCTCTAGGTTCTGAAAACAACAGGCAGCATCAAGGTGGACTTATCTAATATTTAGGATTTACACCAGTTTTCATTTTCAGAGTAGGAAACCTAAGTAGCCCACATACTTTTGTTAAAGAGAGAACGAAACAATGCTTTAAAGTCCCATACAGCCCCAAAACAGGTTAAAAGTTTCTATTTCTCAGTTCTGTCTTTGAATTAGTGGGTCAAACTTCCTAGATAAAGTAAGAAACACTCTTAATATCCTCTTGCTTTTGTGATTCCATGTTTCATTCCTAGCACATGGTGCTCGGTATTTGCCATAACCCTGTAAATGCAGTTTAGTGCAGTATTTATTATCAGGAGATCCATCACAGTGGTGTTAGCAGGATGAGGCAATTCTAAAAGGGACACCAGAGCTGAGCAAGGACATATAGCCTATTGTTTGATAGCAGCCATTTGCAAAATGATGTTATCAATCTGTTTCTGGTTTGGGGTTTTTTTTTTAATTAAAAAAGATCATCTAGTCCCTATTATCTCTACTTTTCCCCTCTTCCATTCAACTCATTCATTTTTTCCTAGTTTTTTATGGATCTCAAATAAATTCAGTTCTTTTTGTTTATTTTTTGTACATATCAGTAATGTAAATGACCTTCTAGGAGTAACTTTTAATAGCTATCTTGAATCGGTAGCCCTGAAAGAATAACTTCTCCTCCACTCCTGCATCTCTCAGTCATCCACTCTTATTCAAAATGTGGCACAGCTCACCGTAATAAGATTTCTTTAGTCAGGCAGCCACTAATTTCTGTTTCTCCTCCAATGAAAGCAGTGTCTATTGAAGCCATTCATATGTGGTCATAGAGAGTTTTCAAGTAAGTCGTTTCATCATTATTTAAAACATTGCTTTCCAATTGCTACTCTACCACTAAAAGAGCAAACTAGGAACCTGCAATTAATTAATACATGCTTAACTTTAAAACCTGAATAGTCCTGCTAAAGACTGCAGAACCACAGGCACACATAAAGTCAAGCACATGCTTAAGTATTTGCAGCATCGAGGCGTACATTAATACACAAAGGGTGCCCCTCACATGAGGTAGGATTTGGCATGCAGGCTCTTTTCTCAACCATTTGAACCATCTTCCTTCAACACTTTCCACCTTCACTTCAAGCAGTATTTCACTGCCAGTATTTAGCACCTAACCAAAGATGCACCTCTTCAAACTCAAGTCTCATAGGTGTCTTGGCTACTGAGAAAGGTGCTGAAAGCCAGAGACATTGCTACCAGGACCCCACCTCACCGAAAACCAAACAAAACTAAATCGTGTAGACAGTAAACAAGTCCTGATACGCAGGCAACCGAACGCAGCCTACAGAAATGGCAGCTTCAGAGATAGGCCCTGCTGCTTTCCTCTCCCCAGCGCAGCGATGGGCACAGATGTGTGAGGCTCCATGATGAAATCTAACTGAACATACACAACCCCCGGTCCCCTCGGCCTCCCCTTCCACCCTACCCAATTAAAAAAAGATACCAGGGATGAAAACGTCAGACAAAAGCACCGGAGACGGCCACGACAGGAAGAAAATCCTGAGGAGTTTCTTGAATTCACCTCCTTTCGCAGAGAGCGGCCGGGCCGGGCCGGGTAAGGGCTGCCCTCACGCCCGGCGCGGGGCACCGGGGCCTACCAGGAAGGCACGTTACCGGCGGTGACAGCCCGCAGGCTGCTCCCGCGGGCCGAGGGGGCTGTGCCGGGACCGCCGGGGCCCGCCGCGGAGCCCCGGGCAGCAGCCGCTCCCTCCTCGCCCGGCATCTCCGGCTCTCGACAGCCCCGGCCGCCTGCGGCCCGCGCTGGGGCAATTCGCTCCCTTCCCGGGCACGGCGCGGGGCCCGCCGCTGGCCGTGGCCCGCCCGGGCCAGCTCGGCCACCGCCTCCCTGCCCCGCGGCAGGGGCGAGCCGGGATCGGCAGGGCCGCGGCTGCCGGCGGATATGCCGGCTCGGCGGGGCCCCTCGCCGCCAGCCCTGCCCCTGCAGCAGGCCCCGGGGGAGGCGGGGAGGCGGCGGGGAAGGGGCGCCGAGCCTAGGGAGCGGGCTGAGCCCCCCGCCCCGCGCCGCTCCTCCCCGCGGGGCCCGCTCGGCGGCTAGGCCCGGCTTGCATCCCCGGCGCGGCGTGGCCGGGCCCACCGGCGGCCTTACCGCCTCCACGGCGTGCTGCAGGATGGAGGTGAACTTGGAGAACATCCTGTCCCGCGACTGGAGCAGCCGCTGCCGGGAGGTCCGCGAGAGCTCCTCGATCCGCCGCCGCCGCTCCAGGGTGAGGGCTGCATGCGGGGGCCTGGCCGCGGGGATCGGGCGGGCGGGCGGGCGGCCCCCGGCGCTGCCTCTCGCTCCCCGGCGGACACCGTGGCACTGACACCGCCGGGCTGCGGCGCCGGCTGCCGAGGCGCCGGGTGTCCGCCCCGGCGCGGCCTGCAGGGGCCGCCACCCCCCGCACGCAGCCAGCCGCGCCGCGGGGAGGCCCGGCCGGGCCGTCCGGCCGGGCCCGGCCCAGCCAGTCCCGCTCCGCCCGGGGCGGCCTGATCCGCGGGCCTGGGCAGGCGAGAGCGCCGTCCTCCCGCCCGGGCGGAGACGCCGCCGGCCGGGCCCCTGGCATTGTCGATCGAACCGAGCCGCTTGTGCCGGGCCTGCCCAGGGCAGGGACCCTCCGCCGGCCCGCAGGGTGCGGGCAGTGGGGGACACGGCCGGGGGTGGGAGCGGGCAACGAGCTCTGGGTGCCCCGAGCCAGCCCCCCGCCTCTGCGGCAACTCCCGGGCAGGGGGGCGAGGGGGAAGGGGCGCCCACCACCCCCGTCTCCGTGCCCAGAGGCCTGCCATCAGGCTCCGACAAAGGTCTCTGGCTCTCCATGTGCCGCGCTGCTTCGTGAGGGCTGGGAGACAGCCACCTCCAGCCGTGCCTGCCAGCATGGCACACATGAGGAGCAGCCCTGGCGTGGGCGGCTGAAGGCTTACTGTCTGCCTGGACAGTTGGGATCTGTCACCGTCTGCAGGGACTGTGAGGTCCTCAGGGAAACAATGAAATGCCCGGCTCTCCACAAAACAGTGTAAGGGTGATAAGCTCAGAAAGTCAGCGACATCTTGTTGCTCCTGGGTGAGAGGCCGGTGGAGCTGGTGGCATGGTCCTGGCTGACTGCGGTCCTTCTGGGCCTTGCAGTGTACCACAGCATGAGAGGGCTTGTGGCAGTGCACATTACCTGTTTCACTGCTGTTTTTTTCCCCAGAGCTTTGAAGGAGACAAAGAGGGCTTTATTTCACCTCCAAGTCAAATACGTCAGAGAAAAAGATCACCCCTGCCATTTTTGCATGCCACAGGAAAGGCAGAGGTATGGGGTGAGCAGAGGTTATAGATGTAGCTGGTGGGCGGTATGATGTTTTGGGAACAGCTACAATTCATGGGATAGTGTTTGGGTGCTGAGCAAATGGAAGTAGGGGAACAGGATTGATTTGGCACTGTGGGAGCAGAGGGAAATGTTGGAAACGTGACAGACCAGTATGGGAAAGGGAAGAGAACCTGTAGTACCAAATGGAGAAGAACTTTCTCATTAATTTTTGGAGATGAATGAATACCGACTTCTTCATATGCTCGGAGCAAGCAGAGAGAGACGAATCAAAAGACAGGACAAAACTACTGTTTAACTGCTGTGTTTTAACTTGTGTCATTTGGGAAGTCTGACTATGACTGTTGGTCTTGTGATTAAGTCTTACTAATGATTCTGCTGTACTGATTGTTGTTACTACCTCCATTCTTTGCAGGCATGGAAAGCTACAGTACAAGTACTGTGTGGAAGTAAATACTAGTTGTATGTGGACACCTTTGCTGAAGTGGCTAAGGAGCAGAGCTAGCTATTTTCTTATCAAAATCCAGACATATCAAATAACATAAATTTAAAAGGTAATTATGTTTTTTTAAAAAAATCTGCTTATTGGGGGTTCGTCAAGTTATATTCTATAGATGTTCTTAGGAAATGTAAATTTTCTATGTGGGTAGGCATGTGATGAAACATATGTACCATCTCTGCATTTAGGTAATTATTAACTGGATGGACTCTGCATTTGGAAGGTGTCTATCTTCTATGATTTAACATAGAAAGTTCTATTAGACTTTTAAAGTGTGCTGTAGGAGGCAAACCCTTCTTCAGATGAATTTAAGTGGTGTCTGCTATAGTTTTGCAATACATCCAGATTATTATTAATATTTATGTATATTTTTATATGTAAATACTTATATTTATTTTTATTTATATTATAAGTACAGCTCAGGGGCTACATCCAGCCTGCTTGTATGGTTTATATTGCAGGTTTGTATTGCTTTCATTAAGAAAAGAAAAACAAATGATGAGTTCAGGTTTGCATGCAAACATGTTGTCAGCAAGTGGACTGAGTAGTAGTGCAGCTTTTCTCCCATCAGTGTGAGGGTGTTTACTGTCTTAATGGGGACCTTCCCATTCTCTCACCGTAGATACCGTTTTGGAGCCTGCATCATTTCTGAAGAAAATGTGGATTTAAGTCACACGTCCTTGATTAAGGTGTCTAAGAGAACATGGTAATTTCAAATGCTCTTTGCAATCCATTTGTGTTTGCAAAAATGTCTTTTGGGTGTGCCTGGGCCTTCCCATCTCTGAGCAGCAGAATGAATAAGGAAACAGTAAGGTATCATGAAGATATAAAAGGAGACAGTTTTATAACAGTGAGAGTATTCCTAAGTGTACTTCACAATTTATGAAATCATAAGTCACCTCTTCACAGATGGTGAGGTAAACCTTTTCTAATGCTTGAGGGCCTCATATTATTCTAAGAGCGCCTGATGTATATAAAAACATTTTTTTTAAAACAGAACATTTCATTCTGGTTGGAATTCAGGTTTGAGTTGTAAAAGTGACTTATTAGGACTCCTCAATATGAAATGCCTTGCAGTAAAGGAAACAAAGAAAATATCACAATTATGTGATTATCCCTAAGCTTATTAAACAAATTGAGTCTCTGCAAATAACCTTGCATTTACTTGCCAATATATTGAGCTTGAATTTGTAGCCATACTGCAGAATCCAGTCTGTGGTGCTTATACATGTTGCAAATTGTAGATATGGGGTTTTTTATGCTCTTTTAAATTAGTCTCAAATTTCTCAAGCATATGGAGGTATTTCTCACTGCTGGGAATATTAGATAAATACCGGCAGACCAGTAGTAATGCAAATCACTGGAAACTAATGGAAAAATTATTTCACCAGTCTCAGTGCAAAAGAACTCAGCTGAGGTTACATTCTGTTTGGGTACTTCTTGTTCTCGTTGGAGATGATTCAATTGGAGAGGCCTCAGTTATGGACAGGCTACCAATGTCATGTCATATGCAACAATACATCTTCACCTGCTCATGCTTGATGTTGTTTCCACGGAAATAAACACAAGTATTACTACCTATTTTAATACTCTTGAGAGCAGAGTTCTGCTGGTTTGGGGTTGGTTTTTTTTTTGGCAAGGTAGTTCTTTTTTTGGGGTGGCACATGCAGTGAGTTAGTGTTTTGCTTGAATGTGAGTTAGGACACAGCTTGAAAGTGAGGCTATTTTAATTGATAGAGCTTTTGGGAACTTTTCTCTTTGCAAATTAATGAAATTGTCTAGATTAAATCAATTTAAATGGAGTGAGACAGTGAGATAATGTGCTAGCCTTTCTATCTGAAAATCTCTCTGCTGTTTAGATTGATGGCACCAGGCCAGTCTCTAATGGATGTATTTGTCTACATTACAGAAGAACTTCCTGCAGTCTGGACTTTTGCTTCAGAGAGGTTGAGGATTTGGAAGGTACATTTTTGTACCCCAGAATGAAAACATGCTAGTAGAGCTACGTGTAATATCTGTTTATATTCTGCGCAGGAATTTATTGTGTTTATAATAACCAGATTGACATCTATGTTTTCAGTGACTACTTGGATGAAATAAAGAATGAAGCGTTAGTGGCTCAGCATGATCTCTGCTTTTGAGGAGGGCTAAAGAGATGTTTAAAATCATCTTCATACCTTTCTGATTCTGGGCATTATTGTAGAAAGCAAGCATTCTGTGCATTGGATACCAAAGAGCATACAGTGGGACTGAAGTCCAAACTATGCTTCTCCCAGGTTTAATCAGTGTCTTATATGTAGTATCATATGTGCTTCTGTTTGCTGTCATTTTCCATCATGAATTTTCTGGTTGTCTGTGCTCTCAGCTGCATGCAACACCTCCCTCCTTCCTGATTCGCTAGTAGCACCTTGTAATCAGTTCATGCAGTATTTCTTTAAATCCCGTTTTCAGGCATTTCCTGATCCTGCTCCACATCTGCATGTCTACTCCTACTGTAGAGACATTCATTTGTCTTCTGATGGGTTACAAACTTCCTAGTCATTAATCTATTGTCTAATTGCTTACCTGTCACATCTGCAAGTGTCTTTTTATGCCATCACTCATTACTACTGTGGAAGACACAATACTAGGCTGGATGGACAAATATGCATGCCCAGTAGGCTATTTATTTCTTTTGTTCGTACTTCAGGTACACTGTCTGTACTACCCTGCTTTAGCTTATATACTGGGTTGTAAAGGAGACCACAAGGAGGTCAGAAGCATATGTTGTCCGTGAAATGAGACATTTATTTTCCAAACACATCACGTTTTCCTCAAATGTTTCTATTTCACTGGAAGTGTTATAATCCAAGCTTTCTTCTATAAGTAAATATATGAATGTTCTGCCATACGGTATCTGCAAGTGTTAGCATATAATAAATTATTGAAACCAGATAAAATCCTCTCAAATATGATCAGCCAGAGCTTAGCCAATTTCACTGAAGTCTGCAGGTTAGCAGGACCACAAGTTTACTTGTTCGCATGGTAGTAGAAGCTTGAAGCAAACAGATTAAGGATAAACTTCTGGGTTTATGCTATATTGCAACTTTAATGACTGGAGGAGTCTGAATGGGGTATAAATAGACATAAAACTGGATTTTGCCCCAAAATATTGGAAAAAATAATTGAGTGGTCCAGCTGCTATAAATCTGGTCCCCCAATCATTTGTCTGTGTACCCGCAGAGAGGGAAGTCTAGCAACCAGAATCTGCATGTATTTCTGGGGAGAATTTTGGTGCTTAGTCTTGACCCTACTAAGAGATTTTGGAGTAATTTTCAGATCAGCTGTGAGTGCATTGTTTGTTTTCTAATGCATAATAAGAGTTCATTGTTACCTACTTCTTTGGATTTAGGACTATAATATGTTAATCCCTAAAATGTCATCAGATAATCTTTTTAATCATAAGCAAAAGCTGATCTTGATAGTCAATATGTTATGCAAAATAGTTCAGACATACTACTACTATCCAAGTACAGAAACTTTCAGATCTTTCTTTCGCATTATCCCACAATTAAGAGCAGTTTTTTGTTGGAGTTTCAGTTCAGATATCTTTGTCCTGAGGCACAATTGAAATGTTTCATGGAGTCTGATATTAAATTTTGGCATTGTAAAATGTCTTAATTTTGAAGCAAGTGTCTAAAATATTTATGATGCGAGGTACTTGGTAGTGGCTTCATGGTAAATTTTAAACTATCGGTAGCACAATTGTCTAGAAAGGCCTAAATGCTAGGGTCACAACGCTCTCCAGTGTTCACTATCCATAGAGTTACATGACAAAGTCCAGTGATGTTCTTCAGTGTTTTGTTACAGTAGGAGGGTGGCCAGTAGCTCCCAGGAGTTCCGTTCATGGCTTCTTGGTAGGAAACTGCTCTCACCTGCAGAAGGCACAGGTGACCTGGTTTCACCTGTATGACACAAAGCAGCAAGGTTCAGAATCCCTCATAGCTGTTTTTAGGGAAAAAAATAACCCTATGTATCCTGAGTAGGATGAATGTGCATACCAACTGGTAATGTAACCTCTGGGTTTAACTGCTGCGTGTTACTTGGCTTGTAAAAGCTTTGGTTGCTACATATGACAGCCCATAATCTTAGCAGTTCACTTGTCCCACTTGGTTCTCAAATGATGCTATTTGAAGCTACAGGACTGGTTTGAGTTTACAAAGACATTGACTTACCCCTGTGGCTATGACATTCCACATGATACGTGCATCTTTGCAACAACTAAAGCCCAATGAATTTAGGAAGGGTCTTGTATTCAAAGACTGGCCCTTCTTGACAACTAAGTGAATTATTGTGTGGTTCCCCAAGAGGTACGAGCGAGCGTGCACATCAGCATTGCATTATTTTACCTGTTGGTGAGGGTAGAGGGAGCCATCTGAACACTTCCAGTTAGAATTTCATGCTCAGAAGCTATCCTCCGAGCCAAACTGCATTTCCAGAGAAGTATGTTCAACTTGATCTCTTGTAATTCTTTCTGAGTCATCAGCCCTGTAGGAACGAGCGTCTGCACTTGGATGAAGCCTTTCAGGAACTGAGCTGGAGGCACTACTGACAACAAGCAAAGAAAATGAAGTCTGTAGTAGACCCGGGGTCATCCAGAAATGTTTCTGTTGCTCATTGCTGTTCTTTTGCCTCAGGCTACTTTGGACTAGTTTGACATTCAGTCCTTATGTTGTGAAATGCTGAAGTAGGCAGACCTGTGTTTGTAATATGCCTAATATAATGGAACCTGTTCCTGATTAGATCTTGGAATGGTGCTGTAATGCACTGTCCTTGATTCCTGCGTGGCAGCTCATGTGCCAAGTGAAGTTTTTCCATCCATTTAGTTTCTCTGGTTATATGTTCAGAAGCTGTTATTCCCAGTCTCTGGGTCTCCTGGGAATTCCCAGGTGGTATCATATTGAGCTGTTATTTGCACCTGGAGTGCTTGACTGCTGCAATCAGACGTGCAGTCTGCATTTCCTTCTTCCTCCAGCAGTAACAATCAGGCAGCAGAAAGCCAATTGTTATATTTGCATTACATGTACAGCATACGTTGAAATTCCGTGTTCAGATGTAGAAATCTCGTACTAGCATTAATCGGTTTCCACAAGCTGTTGCAAAACGATTCATCCCAGTGCTAGATCATAGCCCGCAGAGGGCAGCCTGACTTCGTGTTTCACTCCAGCAGTGTGCTCAACTGGAGAATTCAGTCATCTGCTGGCATCTCTGTCAGTGTGAACTGCTGTGTAATAAACAACTGTATGTTGTGGAGAATTAGCATCAGCCTTAAACTCAAACACATTCAAAAGTGGACAAAAAAAAAAAAAAAATCACTTGACTAAATTAAACCTTCTGGTATTTTTTTTTAAACACATTGAAAGAAAAAAACTGCATGAGAAAACTCGCTAGACCTGAGCTTTAAATATCTAACATGTACAACGGATAAGTTTATTGGTAGATATCAATAGGCAAGAGACAGAAAATATCCAGAACGTGTACCTGAGTTTATTGGACAAGACTAACAGGAGAAGAAAAGTGTTTTTTTCCAAATCTCTTCAGGAATCTTTCAAGGTTCGAGTTACTGTCACCATGACTGCAAGACTGTGCCTTTGGCTGGTTGGCCTGTGTTCTTTCCCAAGTGTGTCCTGAGTCCTTATGAAACAGCCATCACAATTTCAAGGAGAATTTGTCTAAGAGGATGTATCTACACGTGGGTTTGTGCGTTAGCTGTAAAGCTGATCAGTGCCAGGTTTGGGACTAGAGGTTGCCATCTTGACTTAGTATGACAAGGAACAAGGCATTCAGTTCCTGAAAAAGAGCCAGTACTTTGTGTCTTTCAAATCAAATTGCATCCACTAGCTAATTAAGGAATGATCTTGATGTGCTCTGAAGGGAGGCCTGTCCACTTCTATACTTCTCAGCCAGAGGGCCCTGCAATACAGTGTTCAGAATAGAAAATAAGTATAAAGAAAATAGCATTTGAGGAATTAAGACAGCCTCAGCAATGTGTGAATTCCAGGAGTACAGGAAGAAACCTAGGTATCTCTTATGATCAGATGTCAAATTACTCACTGATGTACTTTCACATTGATTTAGATAATTAATTTCTGTGGCCCCAAACTTTCTATTCCACATAAGCATGGCTGTTCGCAGCAGAAAGCATATGCTTCTCAGAGTTTGGCTCATTGTAATTGCAACTGCAGGTGAATTTTTACTTCTGATTCCTAAAACTTTCTCCATGTATAGGAATGCTGAGAGATTTTGACTCTGGTTTATTCAGAATATTCTTTGCTATTCTTGCCATGTTATTCATAAGCATCTTTGCTAATATGAACTTTGACCAAGGAAATATCTGTCATGTTTTACATTGATAGCATGATATAAAAGTTACTCTATGTAAAAATGCTTGCACATTTAACCAACTCTGATTGCATAATTTAATTCAGTTTGCCACATCAAATTCTTTGGGGTAAAGGGTAAAGTAGGGCACACAGTGAGATAACGCCCTTACTTGATGCAGATCTAAAACCTCTAATTTATAATTAACAACGAAGGCAGTTCAGGGGATTTTCTCTGTATCTCCTGAAGGCATGCACTGAATACAAAATTAGAAGAAAAAATGATTTAGGAGTCAAGAATCACAGCTTTTACTCATGGTACATACTTCATATGTGAGCCTGTGAGAACCTGATGCAAAACCTGATTAAGTTTCTGACTCTGAGCTCTTTGTTGGGATCTTCCTGGTAAGGATACACACATGGGAGTGATGCTGAGGTTCTTCAGCAGTAAATGCTGGCCAACATTTAGCTGATCTTTCCAAACCCGACTCTCAGAAACTGATTTGTCATTTTGGCCCTTGCGTCCTAAGTTCCCACAGGTACGTTAGCCATTTTGATGCAAGAGCAATATAGACTAGATATTAACAGGCTTATTTGGGGGCCTTTTCCTTAGCTGCCAGGATCACCAATATTTCTTGGTTATGTAAAACCTATAGCATTTATGTGATAGCATGATCTTACATAATCTGTGTAAAATTTTTTGGGTTCTTGAGTCCAGTAGTCAGTACTGACTTAGGATAACATAGGTTCAATATTATATTTTTTGCCATGGAAATTCATATACCACAGACAATATGGACGGTTGAATAACATGCAGAGGATTAAGAAAACTGGTTCTACGCAATGAAAAAAATAAGGAAGATGACTTTGGGTTTTGTCTCACTTGGGGGAAGTTTCTAACACTTTGATTTTTTTCTTTTTTTTGTTGTTTGATGGTTAAGTCTCTTTATATATGTATATTTGGGATATTTTGGGGGAAAAAAAACCTTCAGTAAAGCATTTATGTTCATATTTGCTGGTGGAAGAGGGTGGAAGCAAGGACAGGTAGCCTGGAGGAATACAGAGAAATTGTCCGAGCAGCCAGGGATCAGGTTAAGAAAGCTACAACGCTGATAGAATTAAATCTGGCCAGGGATGTCAAGGGCAACAAGAAAAGCTTCTATAGGTGCCTTGGTGATAAAAGAAAGACGAGGGAAAATGTGGGTCTTCTCTGGAAGGAAACGGTAGACCTGGTTACCCAGGATATGGAGAAGGCTGAGGTACTTAACTACTTTTTTGCCTCAGTCTTCACTGGCAAGTGCTGAAGCCACATCGCGCAAGTCGCAGAAGGCAAAGGCAGGGACTGGGAGAATGAAGAACTGCCCGCTAGGAGAAGATCAGGTTCAAGACCATCTAAGGAACCTGAAGGTGCACAAGTTCATGGGACCTGATGAGATGCATCCGCGGGTCCTGAGGGAACTGGCAGATGAAGTTGCTAAGCCACTATCCATCTTATTTGAGAAGTCATGGCAGTCTGGTGAAGTTCCCACCGACTAGAAAAAGGGAAACATAACCCCCATTTTTAAAAAGGGAAAAAAGGAAGACCCAGGACACTACAGGCCAGTCAGTCTCACCTCTGTGCCTGGCAAGATCACGGAGCAGATCCTCCTGGAAACTATGCTAAGGCACATGGAAAATAAGGAGGTGACTGGTGACAGCCAACATGGGTTCACTAAGAGCAAATTGTGCCTGACAAATTTGGTGGCCTTCTCTGATGGGGTTACAGCATTGATGGATAAGGGAAGAGCAACTCACGTCATCTACCTGGACTTGTGCAAAGTGTTTGACATGTCCCGCACAACATCCTTGTCTCTAAATTGGGGAGACATGGATTTGACAGATGGACCACTCGGTGGATAAGGAATTGGCTGGATGGCTGCACTCAGAAGAGTTGCGGTCAACGGCTCGATGTCCAAGTGGAGACCAGTGACGAGTGGCGTTCCTCAGGGGTTGGTATTGGGACCGGCACTGTTTAACATCTTTGTTGGCGACATGGACAGTGGGATTGAGTCCACCCTCAGCAAGTTTGCTGACGACACCAAGCTGTGTGGTGCGGTCGACATGCTGGAGGGAAGGGATGCCATCCAGAGGGACCTTGACAGGCTTGAGAGGTGGGCCCGTGCGAACCTCATGAAGTTCAACAAGGCCAAGTGCAAGGTCTTGCACATGGGTTGGGGCAATCCCAAGCACAAATACAGGCTGGGCGGAGAATGGATTGAGAGCAGCCCTGAGGAGAAGGACTTTGGGGTGTTGGCTGATGAGAAGCTCAATGTGACCTGGCAATGTGCACTTGCAGCCCGGAAACCGTATCCTGGGCTGCATCAAAAGAAGTGTGACCAGCAGGTTGAGGGAGGTGATTCTCCCCCTCTACTCTGCTCTCATGAGACCCCACCTGGAGTACTGCATCCCGCTCTGGGGCCCCCAACATAAGAAGGACATGGACCTGTTGGAACAAGTCCAGAGGAGGGCCACAAAGATGATCCGAGGGCTGGAGCACCTCTCCTATGAAGACAGGCTGAGAGAGTTGGGGTTGTTCAGCCTGGAGAAGAGAAGCCTCCGGGGAGACCTTCTAGCAGCCTTCCAGTGGAGACCTTCTTCCAGCCTTCCAACCTTCTGTAGCCCCCAGAAGGGGGCCTACAGGAAAGCTGGAGAGGGACTTTTTACAGGGACAGGTAGTGATAGGACAAGGGGTAATGGCTTTAAACTGAAAGACGGTAGATTTAGATTAGACATAAGGAAGAAATTCTTCACTATGGGGGTGGTGAGGCACTGGAACAGGTTGCCCAGAGAAGCTGTGGATACCCCATCCCTGGAAATGTTCAAGGCCAGGTTGGACGGGGCTTTGAGCAACCTGGTCTGGTGGAAGGTGGCCCTGACCATGGCAGGGGGGTTGAAACTAGATGATCTTTAAGATCCCTTCCAACCCAAACCATTCTATGATTCTATGATTGCTGTGAGTAATCTGGAGCACAATTCTCCTTTGAAAGATATAAATGGGAGTTTTTCTCGAAAGAGATTGGTGGGGGCTGCACTTGAAGCTCACTGAAATCAGTGAAAGGCCATGTATTTATGTGAATATGCTGTCCATTACTGACTAATTGCAGATTCTAATAAGAGTCTTATATTGAAAGTAAGAGAGCTGTCTTGCTTTCATGTCATTCATGTCACAGGGAACTATTTATTGTGAGCTTATTAAAATTCAAATTAAATCATAAGACTTAGTAATGCTGTAGATTTTGTTCCTTTCTAGTGTGACTGCTATAGGTCTGATTTCCCTAAGAAAGGAGCCAGTGGAGTTGTGGTAGAACATGTGGTAAAAACTTGTGGAAAAATCCTGTCGTTTCCATCATTCTTCAGCATCCCAATATCAGTTCAGTGAAATACAGTTAAATAGATTATTCAGGCCAGTCCTGGCCATCCCTGCCATTTGTCTTGCCCACAGAAGTTGTTCTTTGAAGCCTACTTCTGTAAGAATTTGTCTTTTGTTCCAAAAAACCCCCCTAACTTTTGTCACAATGATCTGATTTCAAGAGGAAACACACTGTGTTGTGCAAAGATGGGTATGTTCTGACTGATGAGTTATCTGCATCAGGCAAAGATGTAATGCTGACTTCTGCCTGCTTTTTCATCCGTGCTAAGTCATTCTCCCCTGATTTTAATGAAAAAAAAAAAAGATTTACATACAACTGATGGGATCTTAATTATTTTTAAAACTACTATCCTACTTTCGTACGTGACAAACTGGTTCAAAAGTGATGAAGGACAAACAATGAGATTATAAACCTCATTTTCCCAAGAATCAATGCTAAAAATATCAATAGTTTACTTCTTCTTTTTGAGGGGGTGGGGAGAGGGTAGGGAGAAGGGCAGGGACTGCAGGGACTGGTATGAGCGAGTTGATGGAAAGCCAAAGCACAAAACTTGCAGTGATGTATTACACATGCACAGCATATTACAAAGATGGTACAGTGTCTGACGTTCAGTAGCTTGGTCCCAAAGCTACTGAAAGGCAAAGGGAGAGATTCTCACCCATGTGCTGTGCAGATCACGAGTGGGGCAATGTATTGGCTGTAAGAGTTCAGTAACAATTAATGTTTTCACAGTTCAAACTTACAGGTTAGCTGGACATTATCATTCTTTTCAGAGTTTTCTGTTTGTCTAAACCCAGTTTACTTAATGGAAGGAACACTGAATTTTCTTTTATATATTCACACAGTGGCTAAGTGACAGCAAGGTATGCTGTACAGAGCATACAATCCAATATTTAGGATGCTTTTCTTTGAAGATGCAGATTCTGTTCTTTGCTCTGACATAGATTTTCTCTGTGACCTTGAACAACATACTTAGCTCCTCAAGGGCATTTAGGCATATGAAAACACCAATAGGGGATTTGAAAACAGCTATTGGTTGGTAAAATATATTAATCTGTTATAATAAAAACATTATTTTGAAAAATCTCAAGGTGCCTGTTTGCACCTCTTAAAGCCCAAATACCTTTAAAAAATGTTGACCTTAGTGGATGTTTTTGCTCCAGTCTAATTGGAGTTAGAAGCCTAGGCTGTCTGTACAGTTAATAGAAAAATGCAGGAGGTAGGATCCTGCTTCCCAGTTGACTAATTCAGAAGCCTCAGGTAGATGCTTGAAATAAAACAATGTCAATCACTGCTCCTTAATGGACTTCTAAAGTAGTCAGGAAATGGCTTAGTCAATCAAACAGCTCAACAGCTTGCTGCTGCTCAAAAGGATCATCTCTTTTCCCTCTAATGGTTCCTCACCCCTTCCTGGCTGTGCAGTTCTGCACTATCAGCTCCAGTGTTTATCTGAGCCTTTGGTTTCTTTCTCTGTTCTTCTGTATCCTTATCTGGCAGGAAGCTATCCCAGTGCAAGAAAGTAAGCAATTCTTTGCTAATTAAGGAGCTAAAGTAGTTCCTTGAGGGTCAGACCAGTGGTGCTGGTCCTGCAATGAGAGGAGCAGGAGCAGGTGGGTTAGAGTGAGTGAGAGAAGAGGGAGCGCATAGGGGAGTACATGACCACCCCTTGCAGAAGCAGCAGTGAACGCTTGGATTGGCTTGTCCATCTTACCTGACTCAACATCTCTTATCTAAGTATCTGAGGTCTTCATCTGTAGAGTAGTAATAATGGTGTCTCACTTCTCTGTACCTCCCTTGTCCACCTCTTCCACATTCCCTAGGTATTGGCAGGATCTGAGACAGCAACTGTAGAAGCTGATTCAGCTGCAGGCATGCATATTGCCTGACTGGTACTCATGCCTAATGAAGACATGTCCTCCAGAATGGGTAACTTTTCCCACTGCAGCTTTTCTCCTTCATTTTAATTTCTCTTATTCTAATATTTGTGCTAATTTCTACAAAACTTGTAAGGATGCAGAACTGTTTCTGAATTATACCTTTTAGTCAACTTGAATTGAAATTCTCCATATCCAAATCTGAAAATTCCTGGAGGGGACTTGATGGACACACAGGAAAATAAAACTCTATCAGCCTCAATTCCTCTGGAAACCCAGTTAAAAAGCTCTTTTTAATAAATGAGTGCTGCATCTGATCCATTTTAGCATTCTCTGACTAACATGTCTGTTGAACTTCTCTGTCTTAGAGACTTTACACAGTAAACGGAATAAACTCTTTGTGTTCTGTAGAAACCCAAGTTACAAATGTCTTTCCCTTCCTACTTCCTAGCAGTATAAATAAAGGAAGTTCTTCATTAAAAAGCTAATTTCTGCGTGTTCCCGAACCTTCTTTTTAAAGCCATCTATTAAGTATCACACAGGAGAACCCTTGATAGTGCTAGTTAGAAACTCACTGAAGGAAGTGCTTAGGAAATGACTCGATTAAAAATACAAAATGCTGTCATACTACATCAACTGAGGAAAACCTTCGCTTTTTTGGACAAGAAGGAAAACTTGAGTTGGTTGCCAGTAGAAAATTCTACTCATTTCAGAAAAGAAGACAGGGAAAGGAACTGTTTTCAAGTGGGTGTCAGATCACCAACTAAGGATAATGCCATAGGAGTTGGGAAGGAGAAGAAGAACTTGAGATTTATTTCATTCCTGCTGCAGGATTCAGAAACATTTGCAATGGGCAAGAAAACAGAATGACATAATGAGTACAACTGAACTGAGGTGTGGCAGACACTGGGGTGATCCATGGCAAATAGAGCTGAATGTGACTACAAGCCATTGCTCTGTGTGAGCACGAACACGAGACAAGCAGATGTGCCGATTCGTTTTTGCGCATATATCACCCGATGAGAAGGCATGCATGTGCTGTCCATTCTGCTGCTGCTTCCCTGCTTTCTTACACATACGCGCTCCCTGCTCAGTTGGCGCGATGGGGAAGGTGAGCGGCACAAAAGCACTGCCAGAGGGTTGGTCTGCCAGAGCAGATACACTGGCTAGGCTGCATGTCAAACGGCAGTGGGAACGTTTGATGTCTGTTACTAGCATCCATTTCTGCTCTGCGGACACACCGTGATGCAATCTTTGCCACCTCTCTTAGATAAGAAGATTTTGGTAATTGTTTTTGATGGAAAAATTGTGTGGGCTTCTTGCGAGTATGAAGATATATTGTGTATGGTAGAGCAGAGTGGAGGAGTGTGATTCAGTCTCTCCTGTCATTTAGTTTGCATGCTGGCTCCTCACTGAACATCACAGATTGCGCTTTCTGTTTCTTACTTGATAGCTGCCCGTTCTGAGATTGATAAGAGTCTGCTCTAATGTTTTAATTTCACTATTCTGATGTGGTCTTCTAACCTGTTATTCTTGACAAACTAGATGGTTGTTGCGCTTAACTCTTGCCAGCATCTAATAAACTGGTGGCATAAGGGTTTTCTTTTTAGTGTGGCTTGGGAGTATTTGGCTTTGTTAGATGAGAGGGTAGGCTGCCGTGGGGAGGGGTGTCCACTAGAGACTGATCGTGTTCTTCAGTGCTTTGCAGTTGGTTGCTTGCTGCTTTTATTAAGGTGCCAGGAGGAGGCCGAGTACTTTTCTGTATGGTAACGCCAAGATTGTTTTCAGACAACACTGCTGTTAATTTTTACGTTTAGGTACTATTTACATACAGATAGGCAGGTGTGTAGTTGCTATGCTCTGTTGCTGTTCGGGGGGTGAATTTCAAGTTGAGCCACAGACTCCGGTGGCAGGCCACGAACGAGCTGAGCTGCCGTCGCACGGCCCTGCCAGCGGTGTTCGAAGCAGACCCCTCTGTCCAGCGCTTTAAGGAGCGCAAGGTCTGGCGGAGCTTTTTCTAGCCTTGCTGTTGCAGCCCGTGCGACTCCCCCCGAGCGCATCGCCATGCGACGAGCCGCGCAGCGCACACCCCGCCCGTGGCACTTCCCCACAGCCGCACCGGCAGCAACATCGCCTTGTTCCGCTGCCCCCCCGCCCCCGCCGGGCGCCGCTTCCAGCGCGCCGTCACGCCCCACGGGAGCCGCTGCGGCCGCAGCCCCGCCGCCTACCCCCGCCCCGGCAGGCCGGTCCGCCGCGGCACACCGCACACCCGCCCACCGCGCCCACCGCGCCCACCGCGCACACCGCGCACCCGCACGCCCACCCACCGCGCGCACCGCACACGCACCGCGGGGAGGCCCCCGGCGCCGCCCCGCACCGCGGCGGGCAGGGAGGCAGCGCGGCGGCGGCGCGGAGCCGCCCGGCCCGGCCCGGCCCGGCCCGGCCCAGCGCCGCCGCCCCCCGCATCGGCCGCCGCGGCGCGGAGGGCGCAGGGCGGTGCAGGGCGGTGCGGGCCGGCCGCCGCTCCGCGGCCCCGCGGCCCCTCGCCCGCCCGAGCCATGTCTGCCAGAGGTGGGTCTCTGCCGCGCCGCGCCGCGCCGCGCCGCGCCGGGGCAGGCGCCGGGCTCCGCGTCCCTGCGAGCGGGTGGGCGCGGGCGGAGGAGCCGCGCTTGACCTTGCGCGCCTCGCCGTGCTGCAGTGCCCCGCTGGCTGCGCTTGGGCGGGGGTTGCGCGGGCGATGTCCCCCCACCGGCCGTCGCCTGCCCGGTACCGTTGTGCAGCTCGGCCGCGGAAGGGGCTCCGGAGCGGACTGCAGCGGGGCTGGGCGCCGCAGAGCATCCGCCGGGGACGGGCACCCAGCCGCACCCGCCGGGCGAGGCGCGGTGACCCCGCTTCGCCTTTCCCAGCGCCCGGGGGGCGGCGGGGGGCGGCTGTGGGAGCGGGGGGGTGCGGCGGTTTGGTGCGTTTTAAACGGTGATGGGAGTGTATGTATGCAGAGAAAGGAATATGGTGGGGAGGGTGGGTTTGGGGTCAGAACTCGGTGGCGATGACTGCTTAGGAAATACTAACTGATCGGTACCGGTGTGTCTGCTGAGCGCTAGCGAGGCGTCTGGCTTGTGCTGTCGTTTGTAAAGCAAGTGCTCCTGCTAGGGTGTGGTGGTAAACCCAGTCGCCAGGTTATACCTCTGGTGGACATTAGCATCTGGCTTGAAATTAACATTTTGAAGTTTTATTTCAGATTTGCATTTGTTTTCATAATGGTCTAAACTTGAATAGCCTTTGTCCTTTGCATGCGTTTGCGCGTAGGCTCTGGCCGCGCATTTGGTCATTATGGGCTGGAGATGAACAGATCAGCCCTCATTGACTGCAGATCCTGGCTTGTCCCAAACTTCTGCTTCCGATTTGAGAAACTGATGCAGGTGTGGCCCAAAGACTGGTGCTTTAGGTTTTTTATTATAGTAAGTACCAATTAAAGAACTGGAGGCATAAAGTTAAGCATTTTCTGAACGTTGTCATAACAAAGCAGAAACACTGGTAAGCATCTCCTGAAGAGAGAAAATTATCTGCACAATAATGACAAATGGAAACACTCCCCGGTTATCTCTGAATTGAAAAAATACTTTGTCAAAATTATGTATTACAAATTAACAAACCCCTGAATGAGCGACACATCTTATTTGTTCATCCTTTTATTTCTCTGCACCTTCATGTATTAAATACTGCTCAGCATAGACCAGCTCTTTCATTTGCTTGGATCCCTGTTGATGTCCAAATGAGCTTCGTGCACATGGAAGGCATCATGTGACTGCTGAAAGGTTGTCAGCATTTTGTGGTTAGGACCGTATTCCTAAAGCATCACACCCATTTTAGATATAAATAATAAATGGTGTTAGAGCAGCATAATTCTTTGTGGTACAGTAGAATTTTTGCTTTAGGAAGAAATGGACCGTATTGGGTCTCCAAAGAATCAATTTCTGGAAGAACACTAAGTATATTAGCATCGGTACTGTGCTAAGGCTGCATTAGTACCTGTGGGGAAAATCCAGCAAAGCTTTATAACATGGATTAGACTTGTTCTCTTCAAAGGGGTACCTGGGTTTGAGGAAGTGGCAGAAGAACTTTGCAATTTCAGCTCTGCTGATGACTCTCCAAAACCGAACCGTACAGAATGGGAAGCCAGGGAATGTTTCCACTGGCCATATTCCCTTTTCCTCCCCCCACCATCCCTCTTTCCTATTCATCTGCACAACACATGATGTTTGATGCCTGCTTGATCTGCTGGAGAGCTGCCTGGAGCAGAAGGGTGAATTCTCTCTCAGCCTCTCCTATGCCATCTAGTTTTTTCAGAGTAATTAATTGGGGAGAGAGAGAGAGAGTCCGTAGGACTTTAGGGAAGTAGTGAATAAGATTCATAAAAGAGATTAAGATACCAATTTCTATCAATATCTGCTTTTCAATGTTAACAAATGGACTTATCTGGAAAACAAGTGTGTCTGTGTGAGTAAATAGAGTTATCCATTACTGACCAAAGGCTATTTGTGTGTAAAAATGTATAGACCATTGTTATTATTAACCGTTTTAAACACTACTGCTGTTAAAATCTTACATATGAACTTACTTTTACACACTTATGTGGTATGATGGGTCTTAATAAGGTTACTCATGAGAATGTAGCTCAAATAAGAAGTAAGTCTTAAGGGGTTAGGGCTTTGTTCAAATATCAGATAGGGACCCTTTGCTTCATGAAGGCAGATTACCTCATGCATATGCAGCCTCATTAAAGCCACTGTATCGTTAGGGTCTGCATGCTCAGCGAATATTGATTGTTAATATTTTATGTTGTGTTAGCTGTCCAAAAGCTGATCATTATTATTCTGAATGCATCAGACACTTGGAGCCATCTGCTTGTTGATTAAATACCAAGCATAACAAGAATAGCAAAAGAGTTAAACATTCACCTGTGCCATTTTTATTACTAAACTGCAGCAGATATTCAAGGGATAGTAAAAAACAACACAATATTACCAGTGTTCAATCTGTGCAGCTCTCTATTCATCTCTTTTGCTCCAGGAGGCAGCATGGTGTAGTGAACGGACTGCAACAGATGACAGAAGAAACTCCTGAAATCCAGTGGTACCTCTGTACTTTTGGACCGCTCCTTTTAACTCTTCTGCTCTAGTTTCCTGTTGTTATTTAACCAAAACTACCCATGTAGTCAATGACATTATGACAGATTGTAGGTCAATACATAAAGTATAACTAACAACACAGATTCATGTAATTTTGCCTTAAATGGAACTCCGGATGAAGAGTTTTAGGCTTCCCTACTTGTACAATGGAAATAATGGTAGCTAACTTTTTCAGAGGGGTTGCTGTGAGGACTAATGGCTCACCTGTGGTTTAAGGTGAATTTTCTGAAATTTTCCTTTATTTTCTTCCACCCTTCACAGACTAGGTTGTTGCAGTCCTTCACACCTGTCCCTCACCTCTTGCTGGTATGAAAACGTAGGGTCTCTAACATGCTTCTGCCACTTTCCTCATAGTACAGCTCTAGCAGATGTTTTGGCCACATGCCAGATGAAGCAGCATAGACATGTATTCCCAGAAGCTTGAATGAATAATCATTTTGGAAATCTGGTGATTGAACTGGGAGCTGAAACGAACTTTGAAAATCCCTTTTTGCTTCCCTGTCAAGTTGGAGTCCTTCCCAGGGCACTCTCACAACCTGTTCTTCAGCCTGTTGGGATCAGTGGAGAGCTGCCATTGACGTCAGTCGGGCTTTTCAATTTTGCAGTTTGCAAAAGGCTTCATATTCTACCTTCAGCTGTTGTTAAGTAGTTGCTATTAGGACTCATATATGACTGAATTTAGGTGTTGGAGTAAGCCTTATAGATTGTTGCTTACCTAAGGGCTTGTTTGCAAAAAGCTGTAAATTCTCTGGATGAAAGACATTTTTCTAAAGCCAAGCGTAACTGTGACCTACTTGTGCATGTTATCTCAAACTGCTTAAAAACTGTCAAAACTACTTGTTATCATGAAGGTCTAAGTTAATGGAAAAACAGCTATTTTTGACTATTATAATCTTCAGTTATGCTAGAGCAAACAGGCACAAATGGTAGTGTTTGGTATGGTGAAATACGAAGATCTTTGCTAAATTTTTTTTCTAGATGTTGAAAGAATTAGCATGAGCTATATTTAGTCCAGTAGGCAACTTCTTCAGGAGAACAAAGGCATGTAAAATAGGAGGTTTATCAATAGTGGTGTCCTTTCAGCATTTTTTGTGCCATAACAAAAATCACTGAATTTTGACAGAAGACAGTGTTAAAGAAACATTATTGCTGTCTAATATTAACAGGTTGTGTTGTGCCACTCTGATGCTGCAAGTGTGGGTGTTGTAGAGAAGGTAATTACATTTTTTAGCCTACTCAATAGTCAAAGTAGTAGAGTTGTTTAGCTTGAGAATTTATTTTATACTACAATCCTTGTCTTTTCCTATTTGATTTTCTAACAAGTGTAGATCAAACACTTCTCATTTCAGACAAATAAATCACTGTAACACTGGTGTGAGGGAGGTTTCATCCTCATTTTGCAGGTAAGACAAGAACAGAAATGATTTTTTTCTTTTCCCTGAGTCTGAGCGCCAGGTCAGAACAGGGGAATTTCTGCCTTCTGGGCTTCTTATCAGGCTCCTTATTTGTTCTTACACAAGTTGATAATAGATTTCTAACAGCAGGTGATAAACTTCAGCTCATTATGTTTTGCTCTGGTAACGGTTTGTTCTTCATCTGCACTGTGCACATCACTTGATTGATTTGTCTCACAGTTGTGAACTTTCATGTGAGGAAATCACTGATTTTTCAATGAGAAATTTACATACTAAATCTTGAGCTCCTACATACTCCACCAATAACCTTTATTTTTCTTTTCCAAATTTTGTCGTCCGCCTCAGATAGCTGTAGACATGGCTGCTCTTGCTGGCAGCGATGGTTTTGACTGAGGTCTATGCTGACTGGTTTAAAAACTAGCTGCTGGGAGCTTCTGGTCAATGTTTTATTATGGTCTGTGATTTTCACAGTAATATTGCTCATATCTAAAGGAACCAGCCACTTAAGAGGTAGCAATATTGTCTGCCGTATCCTTTCTGAAATCTGTTGCTGTGGTTTTTTACTTGTCAGAGGTATTTCTTTCAGGCATGTAATAATGTCCTTAATTTCTGGTATGACTAGTACATGGCTATCACCGAACGCTCGCAGGCCGAGCGACCTGGAGAGTGGGGCAGCGTGAGCTGCCTGAACGCTTCCTTAATTTTAGAAGTAGAGGATTTTAGCATGTTTGGAGTAGTTAATTATTGTAGCTTCAGATGCTTCCAGTCCTAGTGATTTCCACCATCTTCCTTGGTATAATGCTCCATAGCCCGAAGGAGCACGTTCTTGGCAGGATTCGGTGCTCTGCAGCATTACCTGAAGCAGAGCTGTCTGTGCAGTCATGCCGACACAGCTGTTTCCCACTTTGAATACCTATGCAGTGCAGAATTTGGAACTGGCTCTGAAGATTTTTCTCTCCCCAGCTTTTGTCCTGAATTTCTGCTGTACTGATTTCATACTGTTATTTAATCCTATCTGTACTTTCTGTTTATTTCTTCCAAATACATGTAATGACTTATGTTTTTTTTTCTCCAGTTACTCGTTTTAGGGCTTGAACCTCAATTTAGTGGCTTAAGTAGCTTAGGATCAGCACCCAGATTGTCACTGCAAGCTGTACTCATTTGTCTGTACATGAGAATCAGTAGCTGTAGCTGAATCTTGGTAGAGGTAGAGGCCTGGTAGAGCTTTTGTTTTCATGGGGAAGAACAATATTTTACTGAGGTATCTGACTTAAACAGTAGTATCTCTTTTAAGCTGCTTGTTTTAAGTTTTGCCTCTTCGTCCATTTTTTTCCCCCTCAACAAAGCTTAGTCTGTGCTGTTTAACTTTTGTGATTAATGAAAATTAGTCCTGAATGCATGGAAAAAATTGCATAGACTAATGGCAACAACAAGAGGAAACTGGGACAATGAGGTAGAATCTATTTTAGATGCACGGCTTTGAAAGGAATTGCACAGAAGGAAAATAAGCATCAGTTTATGTATGGAAAAGCCAGCAAAATTGCTTTTAGTGAAGAACACCAGAACCTCATGTGTTTTGCAGTGTCTGAAAACAATCTTTTGGGGATTTCTTTTTTTTTTTTTTCTTTTAATAGGTTTGAATTGAATATTTTGAAGGATTTTTAATCTAATCTGTTAATAATTGAAAATGAAAACTACACATGGTTAGTTCATGTGACTGATGTAGTATTTCTTAGTTTTGCAGTGTAAAGGCAGAAACGCACAGTGGAAAGCAGACTTTGGTCTGTAGTTCTGAGATCAGCAAGTAGCCCCTAATTTTTTTGTCAAATACTGTTTAGGCTACGATGTTTTTATAATTAGGTGTTGTTCTTCATTAAAACCCAAAGAAAACTCCTAGACATTGTGCAGTAATAGCAGAAAAAACTCTGAGACATGCTTTTTTTTAAATGCTCAGCCCTTATTGTGGCATGTTTTCAGGAAGAACTTAGAAGCTCAAACCCAAATAAGAGTCCCAATCCTGTAAACATTATGAGCATTACATTTGATACGTTTACTAGTCACATATGTTATGTAGGGAAATCCTTAATTTGTAAACAAGGTTGGACCAGACGGGTTTCAGCAAGGTACACCTGCAGCGGAGGAGTCTTACGCTCTCCTTTTCCCATTCGTAAGCCAGAATTAGCGCTTTGGTGAGTCAGTTTGTTTCATGTAAACCATGAAACATGGCCACATCCACAGTGCAGTGCCTGATGTTTATGTGCACACATTGGAGTTAGACTTAAACGTAGTGTGGTGCTGATTGTGTAGAGCTTTAGCGAGAGCTGAATATGAGCTACCTGTCTGAGTACCTGCCCAATTTATTGTGTAGAATTTGCAGCCTGTGTTGACTTCTGTGCTGTTGCGAACAGTTTGTTGTGGCCAGTCTCAACAAACTCAGTTGTGGTGACGACCATGGTGTAATTACATAGCCCTGGTGTTACTTGCCCCTGGCTAGAAAAGATTGCATGCACTTCATGATTGTTGAAAACTATTAATCTGTTCATCTGAGCTCTACATTTTGAAGTGGAGGGAGGATCTGTTGTCATCATTGTAAAAAAGACTGATGTGTAAAAGTGTGAAATAAGAAACATCCAGAGGACAATGTGCTCACAGGTGAGGCAAAAGGTTCTTTCTTTTTCCTGTGGTATATTTGCAGTTTCAACTTAGAAGGTGGTGCAAGAAAACCAGTCCAAGCCAGCCAGCAAATTGTGAGATTCTGAATCCCTGAAGCTTTTAGACCTGTGCTTAGCTCTTTTTGGAGCATGCTGAAAAGTGCAGTACATGGTGTTGTTCGTTGATGAAGCCAACAATGTCCTTTTCTATTTCATGCTCACAGACTTTTTTTCTTGGTAACTTACTGGCACGGCGCTTAGCAGTGATTCTTTTGGAGATAGATCAGGGAAGTGAGTGGTCTTACCACAGTGGACTTTACAAGGACAGCATGATAAGAAGTTTTGGTTTTCTGCCTCCTTACTAATAAAGATGTTTATTCTGTTTCTGGAATGGCAAAACAGGTCATGTATTGTCATAGAGATGGACACATTTTAAGCCAAAGTGCGAAGCTGAGACAGTTTCTGTAACATTTTTTTTGGTACTTATCATTCCCTTTGCTATACCTGGAACCTCAACTTAATCGTTTCTAATGTGCTCTCATTTTAACTACTGTTTCCTCCAATGCAAGTCTTGTGTGAGTAAGGACTGTGGGATTTCACTCAATGAAAGGATTCTGCTTTAATTACTGTTATTATAAACCTTATTTTGTTTCTATCGCATCAGGCTCGTATGAGGCATCTTTGATCAACCGAGAAGTCAGCAAAACTGCTGTTCAAATTACAGTTTCCTTTTAACTAGTGATGAAAGCTTTCAGTTTATTTTTGGCATTAGAAAGTCTGGGAGACAACCAGGTAAGATAAGAGCTGAAACTTAGTTAATTATAAAGGAACATAGCTAAGAGAGTATAATGCAGCTCTGAAGAAGATGTTCCTTCTGTGACCCTACACATACAGAAGATGTGAAGCAGTTTATGCCGAAGTGCTGGCTTTCTCCGGTGTCCTGTGTGGCCACTTCCCTTAATCTACATTTGTGGAAGAGCTGGCTTCAGTAAATACTGTATAAGGTGAATGAACTTCATAGAATTAGGGCGTAAAAGAAGAGATGGATTTAGGACTTGCTGTTTCACTGAAAATAATAGTAAATACCTTGTTCAGTGGAACAGGAATACAGTTGAGCCTATGGTCAACAGGCAATGTGGAAATCAATGGTTTTCTCAGAATGAAAACCAAAAGGAGAAAAACCCTTTTTTTCTTGAATGAAAGCACACCTAAGTGAAGCACAAATTTAAGCACCTTTAAAATTAGGTTTAGTTGCAAAAGGAATTTTGCTGAGTATCACTCATGAAGTAACATTTTGTGCTTATTAATGAAAGTCAACATAATGTAAGTATACTAAATTTCTCTGCCAAGGACTTTCTTTATTCCCATCGGAAGGGAGTGTACATGCATGAACAGGCAGTGCTGAGGTGTGTGTGAATGTCTCTGTTCCACAAAGGAAATCTGCAGATGTCTTGAGTGGTTTATAATGAGCAGAGCTGCAAGACCTCTTACCTTTCACTGGAATTGTGCCCTTTTTTATTTTTTTAATCTTAATTTCACCTGGTCTCATGAATATCCTCTGCATATGAATGTAGATACACAAGACAGGATTTTAATGTTTCTATTGCCTTCTGCTGCTGTTGTATAATTTTCTATTTTATTGTCCTAGTAAGCCAATAAAACAACTAAATGATAAACAGACAATCCACTAAAAACCTGTGGCATATGTAAATAAGAACAAAACTTATTGCAAGAAGACAATATTGCTATATAATAATGTGGTTATCCAAAATTGTTTATTCTACTTTATGAGCTAGAGATAATCCTAAAATTATCCAGTCCAGACTTTGATCTAAGGAAGAATAATAAAACTTTGATCATTGTTGAATTGGCAGCTGCTGTTAAAAGCCTATGTCATATTTCTCTCTTAGTAACACTAGCTAAATCCAAAATAACTGATAAAAGAATTTGACGATTGCAGCTTAGGGATGCTTTCTGACTTGACCTGAAGTAATCTCTGTCCAAAAATGTCTAGAAATATTTTTTTCTATTTTCTGTTGCCAGATGTTTTGATGACGAATGACAAAAATGTTTTGTGTACTTAGATGTGCAATGCACATTTGGAGTCTAGTGTTTCAGAGAAAGAGGCTCTGGTTAACTGATTATGTTCATACATAATATGATTAATTTACAACAAAATTCTGATGCCGTTATCTTGCTTTCTATCTTTCTGAAAATGTCATTTAAAATTTAAAGATTTTAAATGGCTAATGCCTATGACTGTACTATAGTTACCATAGTGGTACCATATTTCTTTCCATGCTTGCAACATAGTAAATCTTTCCCTGTGCGTTTGTGTAGGAAACACCACTTGTGATGTGCTTCCTTTAGAGCTGCAGCTGGACAGTGGCAATTTTTTCTAGCTTTAATATTCTAAAACCTAAAGGAGAATGTAAAAAAAAAAAAGCCATCTAACCTTTTTATTTTCATTGTAAAGTGGGATTTTTGAAAATTCCAGAATTGTATGGGTTGACAAAGCTCACAGACTTGTAAAGTTTCTTTGGTACTTTTGAATTTCTACCCATAAGACATTCAATAAGGAAAATGGCTGAAAACTTAGACTCAAATGGCAGTTGGTTTTAGGATCTTTAATGTATTTTGTATATCTAGATATAACATGACCTCAGTCCCTAGATGATGCCGGGGTTTTTCAAATCTGTGTGGCAGGGATGTTGAGAGGTTCATGTAATGTTTGGTATAGTGTTTCAAGAGCGCAGTGCCACGAAAGGGCTACATCGTGTTCTTCCTCTGGCCAGGCTGGCATGGCACCGTGCATTCGGCTCGTTCTGTGCGGTTTGCGGTGGTGCAGAAGTTCAGCAGGGCGAGATTCAACCTTTCCCTTCTTTTGCTGTGAGTTTTCCTGCTGTCTGGCTCCCTGCTTGATGTAGATAATCTGCAGATGTAAAGTTTTCTTTAATAACACTGGTCTTGTGTTTTGGGCAGTAAATCCTATTGAGTTAAACATGTCCCAGGTCTTGGTTTGGGAGATTTTGTGACTTTTTGCAATAGCAATTTCCTTCTCTTTCTGTTGTCCTCTGATGACAGCTTTAGTGGATACCAGGAGTTCTCATTTTTCATTTCTGCAAGGCACACAGGCCAAGCAGACCAGTATTATAAGATGCACTTTATTCTCCGTCCATTGTTGCCGCTCCCTATTTATCAAAAGCAAAAAGACTATGTGCCTGAAGGGGGATTAAGAATCCTACCATCTTGCTATTTATGATGCTCGGGAGGTATTTTTAGTAAAGGTTGTTGGCGCTGCTGCCCAGGGGAATGGCTGAGAGAGGGTAGGTCAGGAGGCAGCCAGCTGCAAGTAATGAGTATATGGCTGGAACTGCAGGGAAGGCGTAACCCAGCAAAGATCCCTTTGGTGGCTGTGTGTGTGCGTATGAATGTGTATTTTATTATTTTTATGTGTTATTATTATTTATTTATGTGTAGGCGTACACATAAACAGATTTGGAGCCTATGTATAGGAAACAACTAAAGAAACTACAACCACCTGTGCTCACTGCAGCCATTTGAAAGAGGGGAGGAGATTAATTCATACTTTGTTCCACACAGTTCCTATTCCTGAAAGATTATCAGAGTTATGTGGAATGGTTTTTATATGATACTCAGTTTCCGTAGCTGAACCCTCCCTCCAAATGTACAGGTCCAGCAAGATCTGTATGTTGCTAATACAGATTATGACTCAGTTTTCTAAGGAAGCAAGGTCGAGATTGAGCCATGTTCTGCCCGTGTTAAATTTGCTTCCTACACTTTCCTCTGGAGACTGAGAAGTCATGAGAGCAGTGGGTGAAGGAGATGGTGAGTAAGAGCTGTAGAGAGTGGAAGAGGAATAGAAGGGCACCTGAGAACGGCGAGCAGAAGAGACATATTTAAAGCAAGAGTGAGGGAAGAGAGTGTGTGTGGAAATCCTCCTTCAAGCTGGTACAGAGGCAGAACTGACACAGACCAGAACTGGCCCTGACCCTAAAAAAGATTAAAAGATATGGGAGAAGAGAACATTTGGAGAGTTACAGAAGGGAGTTGTAAGTGTTCTGATGTCAAAAAGCTTTTTGTTTTTATTTCTTTGGGTTTTGGACACCCCAAGTAGCTTAGCAGTCAGTCAAGGGGAGGGAGCGTGTGCTGGAGTAACCGTCCTTACAATTGCTACAAATATTTTTGTGATTTTCTGAAGGGAGTGGAGGGAAGTACTGGTTTGTAATTGCCTGAGGAAAAACTCTTAGCTGCCTAAAACTTCTGAACCCTTCACAGACTGATTTAGGAGCTGGTGCTCTGCCAGATCCTATTTTTAAGCAATTAGGTTTCTCTCCCAGTTTTATTAAGTTATGCTTCTCTAGCAGTATCACGCAAGTGTAGGGCCTGGAAAGGGAGGGGGGAGCACGTGGGCAAGCATATGACTTTGGAGGGGAAAAATATAAAACTAAGTTTGGTGCCATGTTTCCATGTTTTCATAGCAAAGAGCTAATGTTCAGTGAGACTGAACAGCTTCAGCCCTGGTGTGCTTCCATCCCGCTGAATGACACAGTCCGTGTTGCTACTTAAAAGTCGAATCTGCTGTTTTCTTTGAATACATAGTTAATTGTTTTCTATGAATGCTTTCTTTGCACTGTGAGTTGATGTTTCAAACAGAAGTATTAAGAGATTTCCTATGGCAATTAGGAAATCCCATCAGCTGGGGCATGTAAAGAAACTAGAAAGCATAGTGCCAACAGAAGTCCTGTGTTAACTCACTGGGAATGGATTAATTATGAGATCAGCTACGATGTCCTTTTGATTTCTGACATGTCTAAAGAGCCCCACAGATGCAGCCAGAACTGATCAAAAGTGTTTTTGTGAATGTAACAAGTAGTTTTTCTATTTGCAAAATACACTTCATGTAAATGAAATTGGGAAGACGGAAGGAATAACTGGAAGAGAAAACAAAGTCCACAGGAATTACTGCTGCTGCCTAAACACTAGTAATGCTATTAACAGTTCCAAACTTAACAGTTTTAGTCAGAACATATCTTCCTTCATGCTGGCAGGAAAGCTCAGTTTACTTATTGTGCTCTCATTTTCTGATTTCCAGCAATAAATGTTATATCAAAAGTGTGGCCGATGGACCACATAAGAGTTAGAGTGTCTGAGATTTTTCCAAGTTCTAGGATTAAAAAAATGATGTTTTGACACCAATATGGGAGAGTGTTGCTCCACTTAAAATGCGCATTAGTGTGCCTGATCAGAATTTCTTTCAAGTGTGGAGTTCTTAGTAAAGCATTCATTGATGTTTCTTCCCCAGACTGTATTCAGAAACAATACTTATCATGGACTGAAATAGTTCTTGACTACTATTAAGTTTCATTTTCTGCCGCACCCTCCTTAATTTCTGTAATGCAAAATAACCTAGTAGGAAATATTTAATGCAGCTTTTCATTCTGTCCAACATTATTTACCGCTAATATTTATGTAAGCATGCTACTCTTAATATTAATAGTTCATCTTCAGTGCACAGATGTTTAACATCAAATTCATTTTCCACTAGGAACTGGAAGTTAAAAGTTTTTCTAAAATGGTTATTTTCCTGTTTTATATGTCTTGAAAATGTCAGGCAGTACTGTTGGTTACACTTGAGCATAGTAGTCTGCAGTATCAGAGGGTGAGACAGACACAGCAATTTGATCTTTCCTAAGTGCTTCAAAAAATAATCAGCATGCCTTTTATTTCTGATCTATTTCTTGCCTGAATGACTGTTTAGAAACTGCAATGCTTATTTTATGGGCAAAGAATATATTGACAAAAAGTCTTTTTTGGTAGCAGAGCTCTTGGAAGACAAGCTATACTCTCTTGTGTTGTGTAAACCTAGAATAACTGTGGAGGCCAGCAGAATAATTCCAGATTTGTGCTAGTCAGAGAGATTAGTTGGTCAGATTTTTGGTCATGATATGAAGCAGAGGAAGACACTGAGCAGAGGAATGGTTGTAGAGACAGTTCATCCTGCCTTGCGGCAGGAAGAGGCATGCAGCTTTTTCAAGTCCCTTTCACCATTAGCATTTTGTAACTTACGGGGTTCTGTGCTATGGGACATACAGGTTTATTCATCTGTGTTCAGTCTGAACCCCTGTTTTGGAGACTTCCTTTATAGCAAGTTTTTTTGCATGTTCATTACTATATGAGAACAACACAGAGAGCCTCAACAATATATTGTTATTTAGAAATTCACTTGCTAATGAAGATAGTTATACTTCAGCATGTATAAAAGAATGTTAATTGTATACAGTGATTCATAAGCTACATGAAGCTGAATAAGCATTCTCCCTATTTGAAAGTACGAAAGTAGGCATTGTGGTCTTTGGGGAATCGTTCATCCTGGCAGTTACAAGAGTCTAGGTAAAATCTGTATTTCATCCACAATCTGCTTTATCTGATCTAGGACATGCTAGATAACATGCTATCCTAGAAGGAAGGTGTGAAAATGACTTTTAGCTGTTTCTAGAGTGTTATGATGATGTCAGATGTAGGTTAGTGCAGGGAAGAGAAGTTGTATAAAACTGGAAATTGATCCTACTCTTAATGAGTGCCAGTTCTGCATATTAATCAAAATATTGCTGTCCCTTCCTCCCTCTGGGCTAAACCCTGCACTGAACTGGGTAGCTCTGTTGAATTCTCTTGCCATCCTGGCAACCACGTTGGAAAACTGCTGGAAACATGAGGAACTCTACAAATTGTATGTGCATGTATATAGATGTTTTTATTCAGTTATACATGATCAGCTGCTGCTGATCGTGATTTCTTCGTTAGCTGAACCACAGGCAAGTCCCCATTTCTTTTGCCTAGTGCGTAGTTTGCTTTCTAGTCACGCCTTATCTTCTCTAAAGAAAGTGCAGTATCTGAATATAGTTGTTATTTAGTTTTAATACCTCTTTGGAATAGCTTGTGTGCCAGTAGAGGCATGGAGGTCTTACCCCTAATCTAGAGCATGGTGGCTTTCTGTCTTGGAGGACATAAACACTGTCAGCAGGATGAAGAGAGCTGAGACATTGTTCAGTAGCTAGGGCCACAGATTTATTGCATGTTTTCATGCCCTTTGCATCTTTTCATTACCTTTTACAAGGTGAGCTACAAAAGGGAAGGCAGCGTGTTGCATTATGTTTTCTGATGCTGAATTCATGCTCCCTCTGATTTCTTCTATTTTGCTTGTTGGGGTTTTTTTTATAAGCAGAGATTTGGCAATCGCTGTTTTTCAATTTATTTGACGTTTGGCCATCTGGAGCTGAGCAGAGCTTCAGTCACACACGTTAGCTGTGTTAAGTGGAGCAATGTAGGATCTAGGGGCCAGATTCAACTCTGCAATAAGCACAGTGGAATTAGCAAAGTTGCATCAGGATTGGACTGGATTTTTCAGGTGGCCATTTGCTATGCACGTTACTGAGAAATTTCATCTTGTTTTTTCAGCTCTGAGGGAGCTTGGTGTGAAGATGCCTGGGATGCTTGGGGTAAATTGATGGACAAGTAAATGGAAACCAGTCAAATAATTTCCAGTACTTTGTTTCTATCCAAGTGAAAACAAATAATAAGCACTTCTCTCTTGGTGTAATGCTCTGTAGGGCACTTGGGACCTGCTAATGGCCCAGAGCTAGTGCTTACAGAGCCTGTACTTTTAGGCTGCATTTAGGGTGCATCTTATTCCCTAGATATCTCGCCAAGCCCTGCATTGCCCCAGCTTTTCCAGAAGGGATGGCTCCAAAAGCAGAAGAGAGTGAATACAGCGTTATTAGGTGGTTGAATGATTTACTGCTGGTTTGTGTGTTCACTTTAATTGTGTACTGGGTACAGAGGATGGTATCGGATTCAGTGGACAAGTTCCCTTATATAACAGTATCTCTATTTCCTTGAAAAATGAGGCTGTCAACACCCTTCTGGGCAAAAGTGTATATTCCACAAACATTATTACTGGTGAGGTTTCCTCCTTCCATGATTGTTATGTCCAGCTTCCTTCAGGGTCACATCAACAGCCCATAAGTGCTTTTTTGTACCTCCCGTAACAAGGCAGCGATGGGCCTGTCTCTCCAATCTGCTAACTTTAAAGAAGCTTGTATTCTTCTCCCTTTTATAGTAGGAACCTGAACCCTTTGATATAAATTCTGTGCTTCAGGTGTATCTCCATGTGAGGCAGAATATTACTTTCATGCCACTTTCCCTCTACTTATAAGTTGGCCTTGTGAGTGTTTTGTTAGGACCAGAAAGAGATTGTCATGGCTTCTTGAAGGCAGAGCCTGGTGAGGAGACTGGAAATGGTGCCATGTACAGGACTGTGAACGATATTGCTGTTGCTGAAGTCTGGGTATGCGGGAATCAAAGTCTTCTGTTGCTCCTGGCTGCAGATCGGGGCTGTGATTGTAACTTGCCATATGACAAGTTACAATCTTTAACATCTGTTAAAGATTGTTACAACATCTTTAATTGAGGTGTTTGGGTAACAGTACAAGGGAAGTCACAGTGGCTTGAGTTTTAGGAAAGAACCTCTATGTTTTGGTGAATAGGCTGAGCTGAAATCCATATCACTGTGACTTAATCGGTGTTAGTTCCCAAGCTTCAAGTGAGTTTGGGTATGGCTACTGCTGCCATGGTTATGCTTTTGATGTGGTTTTAGACAGGCCCCTGAGATTCATTTCAGAATTCCTCTATCCTTTTTGGTTGCATTTTTGCAAATTTCTACCCAGTATGCTGCCCAGCCTGTCACTGAGTTTTTTGTCCTTGTGTGGCACAGCTGGACAGAATGAAAACCAGCAGGATTATAAATGTATATAGCTTCAGGTGGTGTCTTTATTTTGTCAACATGTAGTCTAGCTAACACCTAGTGACTTCCTTTCCTTTTGGAATGTGGTTTCTCTGCTGAAGACAGCTGCTCACAAACAGCTGTGTTGGACCATTTTACAAAGCTTTGAGGATTAATGATTATCATGCACAATACAGTAGAGGAACTTTGTTAAATCAATCCTCCCTCATTTGATGATCAAACTCTTTAATAATTAAAATGATTGCCCATAGTGGTTTTCTGCCTTTCCTGATGTCCAGAAGAGCAGTTCTAGACTTGACAAAAGTGCTTCTATTCTTGTGCAGATGAGCTGAGGGCTGAGCCTAACCACTGCCATATGGTGGGGTCAGGAGCTGCAGAACAACTTCCAACTGCTCTGAGAAATCTTCAGGCAGATTGTAAAAGCTGATCTGCAAAATCACCTCACCTGTATTTACAAGATTTTCAGATTTGGTATAGGGGAAATGGTTAAGAAGAGCACATTAAGGGAGATGAAGTATCGCATAGCCCACATACAGAATCACTCAGTGAGAAAACATGCTTACACTTGTGCTAGCGTTAGTGAAGTTCATTGTAAAGTATCTGGTTAGCAGCATTTCCTGAGATTTATGTGCACCGTCATAAATTCTATTGCCGGAAGTCAGACTGGGTGATGGTAGATGCCTTAAGTCAGTGAATTGTGGAATGAAAATAATTTGAGACAGTGGTCACAGAACACATTTTGAGCGTGACCTCTCACCGTCATAGACATCAGCTGTCACCTATAAGTTGGTCTTTTCCTTTGAGTGCAAAGTGTCATGCCAATCCAGTGAACAGAACTGCCTCTTGAGGACGTGGGACGAATGAGGTGGCTCAAGGCCTCGTCTGGCAACATTTACTCTCATGGTTTAAATTCTGACTGGAGTTTGCGGTGTGAAGTGGTCTGCATCACTAGATTGGCTGCTCATGGCTTGGACGGGTGTAGCTCTTTGCTGGGTAAAGAACTGGCTGGATGACCGGGCCCAAGGAGTGGTGGTGAATGGAGTTTACTCCAGTTGGCGGCCGGTCACAAGTGGTGTTCCCCAGGGCTCTGTGTTGGGGCCAGTCCTGTTTAGTATCTTTATCAATGATCTGGACGAGGGGATCGAGTTCACCCTCAGTAAGTTTGCAGATGACACCAAGTTGTGCGGGAGTGTTGATCTGCTTGAGGGGAGGAAGGCTCTACAGAGGGACCTGGACAGGCTGGATTGATGGGCTGAGGCCAATTGTATGGGGTTCAACAAGGCTCAGTGCAAGGTCCTGCACTTGGGCCACAGCAACCCCATGCAATGCTACAGAATTGGGGAAGAGTGGCTGGAAAACTGCCTGGTGCAAAAGGACCTGGGGGTGTTGGTTGACAGCCGGCTGAATATGAGCCAGCAGTGTGCCCAGGTGGCCAAGAAGGCCAATGGCATCCTGGCTTGTATCAGAAATAGTGTGGCCAGCAGGAGTAGGGCAGTGATCGTGTCCCTGTACTCAGCACTGGTGAGGCTGCACCTTGAATGCTGTGTTCAGTGTTGGGCCCCTCACTACAAGAGAGACATTGAGGGGCTGGAGCGTGTCCAGAGAAGGGCAACGAAGCTGGTGAAGGGTCTGGAGCACAAGTCTGATGAGGAGCGGCTGAGGGAACTGGGGTTGTTTAGCCTGGAGAAAAGGAGGCTGAGGGGAGACCTTATCGCTCTCTACAACTACCTGAAAGGAGGTTGTAGAGAGGTGGGGGTCGGTCTCTTCTCCCAGGTAACAAGTGATAGGACGAGAGGAAATGGCCTCAAGTTGCGCCAGGGGAGGTTTAGACTGGATATTAGGAAATTTTACTTCACTGAAAGGGTTATCAAACATTGGAACAGGCTGTCCAGGGAAGTGGTTGAGTCGCCATCCCTGGAGGTGTTTAAAAGATGTGTAGACGTAGGGCTTAGGGACATGGTGTAGTGGTGGTCTTGGTAGTGTTAGGTTTACGGTTGGACTTGATGATCTTAAAGGTCTTTTCCAACCTATACGATTCTGTGATTCTGTGATTTTGGGGATTTTATTTGCAAAGCATTTATTACTTAGTTCTGTCCACTTCCTAAGTGAGCCTGAATTTGTGGTTTACTAAGCAAGTATGTAATTTAAAATAATTGGGTCTTTATAGCAAGTCATTCTTGTTAGTGTGTTTAACGAGATTCAGAGCACCGCAATTGGGAAGTTTCATGTCTGGAAGTGTTACCGCTGATGTCATTCAGAGCTGGCCCTGGTTCTGTGATGCTCCACTGCTAAGTACAGGCGAACTCAGACTTTCCTTAGTGCTGCAGCTTCTCTCCTGCTGTGTGATTCAACATACCAGGTGTCAATGGTCAGCATGATCTATGACGGCAGATGCAGGTCATGGTATAGGAGAGGATATATAAGATGAGGCTTTTATATCCAAGGAGGTTAGAAAGCACAGATGATAGCATAACCTAGTAATGCTATGTTGTTCCTTCTCTGTTATCTAGTCCAGCATGCTAAGCATGTCTCCCATTACCTAATCCAGGGTGGTACTGTCTCATTTGTGCAAGAAGAACGTTAATGATATTTGGAATAGGCTTAAGTAGGATTTAAGTGTCATGCAGATGTGGGCTAATCCTTTGCATGGGGTTGCAGTCAGCTTTTTATGCAAACACATAGCCTTTTTGCTCAAATGTAGATAGGTACAAAAATCAACAGTTTTGAATTACAAATACAAGTTCTTTTAAGTCCACGTGGTAGCCTAGGGAGTGTCACAGTATCTCTAACACACTGTCCTGAAAAGATATAACAGACATTTCATGATGCAAATCTATTTCTAGTTAGGTGTCATGTGATTACAAGGGAAAAGAGAGAAGGTTGGTTTTTTTTTTCTTTGAACAGGGTAAGTTAAAAGACAAAATCAAGTTTTCCAGCTTTACTGCTTTAAAAGAAAATATAATTAGGAAAATCTCTGTAAATGTATTTTTGCTCATACCCACCCAGTCATAAATTGATATACCAGATGATCAGCTTGGAGGAAAAAAAGTACAGGATAACTTACAACCAGAGGCTTGTATCAAGGCTACATTAGGGAGCAAAATAGAGCAAGTTTAAAGCTGTGTTTGGATGACCTTCAAATCCCATCTGCAGATTTCTTTTTAGCTTCAAGTTTCAAATGTCAGCTGCAAGTAGATCATTGCACCAGAAACACTTAGGCAATAAAAGATGAAGGATGTCCTCTCTTTGCATTTTTTTTAGAGGAGAGAGAACGGTGTTGCCTCATTAGGAACTGCTGTCTGTGGGTAGACTGATGTCTCTGGGAGGAATTGGGAAATCTTGCACACTGGGTTGATGCATTAATCAAGGATGAAAACGGGAATATCTGCACTAGGTAAAACAAAAACATTAAAAACCTGCTATGTTAACATATTATAACATACTGCTTCAGTCTGGTGTTTGGGTTTTATGCCATGAGGCACGAATATCCATGGCTAAGAGCTGTAAAGATTTAGAGAGTGTGGATGTTGGGGGAAGAAAGCCGAAACAATACTAGGGTATAGTTAACTATATTTAGCCAGCATTATGATCTCCTACCTCCTTGAACTACAGAATTTACCAACAAATCCAAAAGGCAGGCTGAAGGGAGAAATCTCCCCCGTCTCCCGTTCTAGTTGTGGACTTCCCTCTGGTGCTTTCATTGCTTACATGAAAGAAATGGGGATAAAGGAGAGGTATATGCAAGGCACTGTTATTTTAGAAGCAAAAGCTTAGGTCAGAGGTTTCTGTGAGCCAGGATGGTCCTTGAGCGCAGTAAAAACAAACTGAGCCTTAGCTGCCTCCAAGAGGCATTTGGCAGAACTGAAGGGTTGCTCAGAGAGCTAAGAAGCTGTTCTGAAGTGCTGCAAAATCTTCAGGAGCTTTAATTGTTACCACTGATGTCATTCAAGCCTGATTCCCACTGGAACTTCCTCTGTGTTAATTATGGTCCTGAGGATGATAACTTGGCAAACACAGCTGCAGCATTGCTGTTGCATCAGTTAATTAATCATCCAGGCTGGACGGGAGAGAAGATGTGTTTCTTTACTCTCATTATAAACAGCTGTAGAGAAGTGGAGGTTTTGATGACTGAAAGTCCCTTTTCAGCTGTGTTACACTGTTAGGGCTGCAGGATCCTAATACTCCTGTGCAGTTCTCATATGTTCATGTTTTCAAAGGCATGGTTGTGCTTTTTCCCAAAAAAGAAATATGAAGCACATCAAACTCTACAAAAGCAGGTCATCTTTGACTCCTCAGTACAGCTATAAGAAAAAGCTTTATGAGTGAAATTAATCCAGCTTTAATAACTTTTTTTAAATAACTTTCACAGGTGAAGGAGACAGATCATATTAGGAATAAATTGAAGATACCCAGAGTGGTTTTCTTAGGCAAATGTAGAGAGATTATTTCTGGGATGGCTTTGGGAATAGTTTGCATGCTCTGGTGATGTTGGTTTCACTGCAGGGTTATTAGTCTTTCCTTAGTGCCACTTGCTGACCTGCTGCTTGAAGCAATGCAAACATCTGAAGAATACAGCTCACAGGATTCCCTAGCAAAGCCTCAGCTGTAAGAATGTGGCCTTTGAAGTGACCTCTGCCAGTTTGCCCCTGCAATGATTTGACTGTCTCTTTATCTGGTCCTGTTAATCATAAGGAGTGTCTCTGGAATTTGTTGTCTGAAGTGCAAGCTGTAGCACCTGAATGTTATTTCAGCTAAACTTTGAAGCTAATGAGATGACATGTATTTACATTGCTGAACTGGGTCACTCTTTTTCTTTGTGAAATTTGATTCTGAACATGCTTGGGAGCAGAAGTAACACTTTTCTAACACCATTATTAGGTTGTTTAGGCAGAGAAAAGCCTCAAGCTGCTTGGTGTAACGCGCCTCACAGATTCTCATGTTGGCTTTTTTAAGGCAAAAATAACTTCCAGAAATGTCAATATAGGTGAGAAATTATTATTTTGGAGCTTGTAAATTAAACTAACTGCACTAAACACATGTTCTTTGTATGTGGTGACAGAAGACAGTGATAAATACGATGACATATTCATAGCGATAAAGATATCCTACAATCTGTAATTATGTTCTTCCTAGTTTGTTAATTAACTGATTTCCATGGCATTTTTGTGGGGAGAGAAGGGCTGTGTATTATTAGTAGGGCATTGCGGATTTTGGGCTTTGTCCAGTGATTATTCAGGACAGGCTTGTGGCTAAAATAGTGGCCTACACTATCTGTCCTTGGGAGCACACCTGAGTCTGGTGCGACCTTCCTCTTGCTGTGCCCCATGCTTGGCGTATTCCCCAAGATGTACTTAATCATGGCTACATATGACCTGCCTTTGTGGTGATAAATTAAAATAAAAAATGACCTGGCATCCTGCCTCGTAGGGTGCTGAGGTGCCTGCTAGAAGGGCCCTGGTATCTGCTGTTGCAAAACCAGTAAGATTTGTAGGAGACCTGTATTAAGGTCAGGCTTCCAAAAAGATGTTAGGGAGAGCTGGTGCTGCATTTTGGGAGTCCCTTGTAATCCAGAGCTAAGTCAGGAATGATCCATTTGCAGCTGTATTGCTTTAGACGTGACTTTCCTTTGAAACAGTAAGTGTAATTTTAGTGTTTTAAGATGGACACAATCAAAGTCAAGATATTAAAAAAAAAAATAAAAAAATTTCCAAACCATTGTCCTTTCTTTGACACTAATCCGATCTATGAAGGCAGTGATTTTCTCAGTACTATCTTTTTTTGTTTGTTTGTTTGCATCCAGTTTAGGTCACATGCAGTGAAATTGTACTTTATGACTGAAGTAAACCTGCCTGCTCTTGGCTGCACTCGTAGGGTCATAGGGATTTTGACGGTGATACATGAGAGGGCACTTGCCCAGCAGATGAAGAGGATGAAGAAACACACAGTGTGAAAATGCTGCACAGATTGCTTCCTTTGGAGTGGTCAGGCCACCTCAAGAGCCTACGGCTGGGTATGCTCCGTGGTGGTCCTTTGCCTCAGCAGTGTTTGGAACCATCGGTCACGGCCAAAAGTGTGCTGCCAATTGTATCTTTATTGCTACAGTTGTTTTTTTTTTCTTTCAGGTTTTTTTCCACTTGCTGTAGCCTAGTAGTGAGGATTGACCATAAAAAGCTTTTCCTTTTATTCCTTGTTTTAATCTTTTATTGTAGGCTACTTTATGGTGTGTTGTGATTCTCTGCATTAAAGTCTGAAAATGTCAGTTGGTGAAAGGAGAAATAGTTTTAGTCATGAGATTAAAAATTACTGGCTTTTTTAAAGATCTGGATTTTGATTATCAGAAATATACGTACCATGAAAAGTTTGCCTTGTGCATTTAAGAATTCATTACAGAAAAATGGGGAGGAATAATACCATTTTGCTAGCGTCACAAGGTTTCATTTTTGAGGAAGAACAAACTTTTTTGGAAATGTGATTTAAGCTCATTTAAATCTGTTAAAGCCATTTTTTCCCCATTTTTAAAACGGTAGAGATTCCTTTAACACTAGTTGTGTTGAGTTGACCTAAGGCAAGCATTTAGTTTGTGGACTGCTCTTTTTCTTTGAGGAAACTGATGCTAATACATTGACACATGACTAAGGTGGCATTTACTGTCTGGTCTGAATGGTTGCTGAGGAAGAAAAAGTGTCATTCATTCTGAAATATACATGACAAGGGTGATAACATTTGTAGGTACTTTTTTATGATAGAATCAGTAAGGTTGGAAAAGACCTCTGAGATCATCTAGTCCAATGTTAATTGGAGAGAAAGCGTTGATGATTTAGTGTGGAGGAGATGCTTATCTTCTGGGCAACTACTGATAGATAGATAAGGGGAGTCTTGCTCTAAAAAAATTGCTTTATATTATTATATTTGCACTGGGAAGCCCAGCAAGGCTGGGGTGAATGATGGGCATTGTGCCAAGTACCATTTACACGCTGTGAAAGATCAGTGCCTGAGGACTTGCTAATCTAAATCGACAGCAGAAACAGAGAAACAGTTTGTAGCCTTTATTTATTTACTTATTTATTAATAACACCAAGTATGCAAAGCTTTTTTAATAATTTGGACTCTGGTAAGTTGTTGTAAAGGAGCTGGACTGGCAGGCAAATTGCTGAGAGTTCATCAGAGAAGCACAAATAAACACAGTTCATCAAATGGATTAACCATGACATATATTATAGGTGCACGTAAGATGTTGAAAAATGAGTGGCAGACCCTGAATCAAGTTAATAAAATTCACTTTGCATGGCAGAGTAGTAGATTCTTTGTTGGAGATAAAGGGAGACATGCCATTTTTCAAGGAGCACTTTTAATCAGAGGTATGTGCTGGTGTTGTGCTGCGTTAGAGGGTTGTGAGATAGACTTTAATATCTGTCTGTCACGTTTTTAACTTTGGCCATTACAGCCTGGTGCATAGAGAGTCCATGTAAAAACGGCATTTTAAATCCATTTGTTTACTTTATTCAGATCAGAAAGTTGAAATAAAGCTACACCTTGCATGATTTTAGCTCTCGTGTTCCTATTGATTGTTAGCAAAGCAGTAAGAATCACCAGATTTAGAACATCACTCTTAAATGTATTTTCCACACAAACTGAAAGCTGAAACTGATGCATGGAGGCCACTTGCCATGCTCAGATGGTGGCCACAAATTTAGGTCACTTCTGAGTGTAAGTATTGAGGTTGTCAAGTTCTTAAATGTGACTTAGCTGCCAGCAGAACGGGCAGAGGAAGGTACTTCAGACCTAACTGCCTGGCAGACCGGCCTCCCTCGTCCTCAGGCAGAACTTCTGATGGGCATGGGGGAAGAGTTACAGAATCACAGAATCGTATAGGTTGGAAAAGACCTTTAAGATCATGGAGTCCAACCGTAAATCTAACACTACCAAGACCACCACTACACCGTGTCCCTAAGCACCTCATCCAAACGTCTTTTAAATACTTCCAGGGATGGCGACTCAACCACTTCCCTGGGCAGCCTGTTCCAATGCTGGACAACCCTTTCAGTGAAGTAAAATATCCAGTCTAAACCTCCCCTGGCGCAACTTGAGGCCATTTCCTCTCGTCTTATCCCTTGTTACCTGGGAGAAGAGACCGACCCCCACCTCACTACAACCTCCTTTCAGGGAGTCGTAGAGAGCGATAAGGTCTCCCCTCAGCCTCCTTTTCTCCAGGCTGAACAACCCCAGTTCCCTCAGCCGCTCCTCATCAGACTTGTGCTTACACCGGGACTCACGACCTCGCACCATCTCCCCGCCGTGGGCTCTGGCCGCCGCTGCAGGCCCGCGGCCGAGGGCGCGGCCTGTGAGGAGCCGCAGTCCTGCGGGGGCTGGCGGTGGCTGAGGAAACGGGCGGCGCCGCGAGCGGGTAGGGCGCCGCGTGGTGCCCCCTGCTGGCGGGAGGCGGGCAGCGCGCGGCCGCGGGGGGCTGGCGGCGGCTGCGCGGGCGCAGGGCGCGCCTCGGCCGCTGAGGGGTGATGGAAAGGGGGCTGGGGCCGGGGCCGGAGCCTGGTCGGCCACCCGCGGCTGGGATGCTGTCTGGTGGCCAGACAAGTAGCCACGCCGTGCCCGCACACGGGGAAGCAGAAGGTGGGAGGCTCGCCGCTCACCTGTGGTAGGAGCGGCTATCCAGGCAGCTCTCTGACCCCCCAGCTTCCCTCTCAGCTTTCTTGCAGGACCCCACCATTAACCTTTTCTGCACTCAAAACTGCAGCCAAATAGTTCTCTGCTTTCTGTTGGCGTTCAGCTCACGTGTCCCTTCTTTGCATAACCTCCTGTTCTTCCCTTGTAGTCAATTCCTTGTTCACCTGTAATTTTCCTGTCTTCTCCAACTGCACTCATAATTTCCTTTGTGGTGCTGCATAAAATGGCACTGTATAAAATGCTGTTGCTAAACTACATATACTGAGTTTTCCTCACCTAGGAATAATTATCCAAAAATATATTGGGGCACAGTCCATTTTTTGTAAAGTTTGTTAAAAAAGACTGTGAATTTAAATCAGAAAACCAGGTTTAGAATTGTCTGGATCTCTTTTCTGTTTCTTAACCACAGCTATGGTGTTTGTTCTTGCATATTCTTATGATGTGCCTCTGATTGAATAGATAATTAATTTTTTTGCTAAGTAGTTTGTGATTTTATATGCTAGTCCCTTCATTGTTCTAAGGTCATCGGGTTCTTCCGGTTTGAGCATATACACTGAGTGTAACATGCCCCCAGTTCGGTTGGCATTCCCCATTTTGTACCTGTGTCCTGCTCAGCTTTCTTCCCATATTGCCTGTATGTTCAGCACTGGATGTTACAGAAAATTGAGGTGAAGGGGTTGTTTAGATACTAGACTGCACATGCTGACCTCTCAGAGAGTTAGACCAAACTTTCTGGCCACTCTTTGTTGGTTCTCTCTCTGGTTACTCTGAATAGTTGTTCAGGGTTGAGTGCTTACTTGGGTAAGTATAGAGCCTGCCTGCATCAGATTTTTTTCACCCTGGCTTTCATTGCAGATAGTTTTTGCACGTTTGTACTGAATCTCAACTTTCTCTGTGTCGATCTGCAAGGCTTTTGGATCTCTGGACGTCTGTAAGTAAGTTCTCTTAGTTTACCAGATTTGGACTTGTGAAACTAAATAGTTGCAGTCCTATAGTTGTTATTTTCACTGAGTTTAATCACCTTGCTTTTGTGCTGTTCTAGTGTGCAAACAGCTTACCCCTTGGGAACAAATGATTTGTAGATACTGATTTGATTGGCATTAGCCATCCCAGAACTCCTGTGAAATAGTTTTGCATTCCTAGCTATAAAACGGGTTTGAATGAGAGAAAGGTGAAATGACTTATGGCCGCTGTTAGACATTCTTGTGTCCAAAGGAACTTGCTGCCTGTAATTCAGTTTCTGGTCTTTTGGAGCTGTGTCTGCAGCGCTCTCCTGCAGGTGGCCTAGCCCTGGAGTCGGTAAGCTTTGGTCTTTTTTGACTCCAGACATCGTAGCATTGTAATTGCACTGTGTGACCTCCTTGGAGCACCTCCATCCTTCCAGGCGATGACTCTGGACTTACAGGCTTCACCTGTAAAAGAAACAGGGTAGTTAGTTATTCTAGCAAGAGATTGATTTTATTTCACAGTGTAGTAGGTATAAGGAGAAATTTTAGGTTCTACAGATCTTTGCACAACGTTTCACAAGTTCAGTTTGGTCTTGGAATGGGGAATCCACATCCCAGTCTTCAGAGTCGTGCTCCCTCTCTGACTCTCCCAACTCCTTTAATCCCTTTTCATTTCCTTGGGCAAAGAGGGTCAGTGTCCTAGAGCAGGAGTCATTTTCTACAGCATCTGTGTTTCTTCCCAGTTAACACTGAAGTGTCAGGGGTGAGTACTCTGCCTGCCTGGGTGAGGCTGGTACCCTCACCCTTTCCCTCAGTTGTGAAATTGCACATGCTTCCAGGGGAGAGAGAGTAAGAAAACTGCAGTGAACATCAAACGAAACACTAACACTGTGCTGGACTTCCCTGTCCTTCACCCACTGAGTTGGGCTTTCCTGTGCTGAAATAGATCTGAGATACCACATAATGACATACTGAAGCAATAGGGTGGGGAGGGTATCAAGGTACCTGCGTCTCTGTTGCTGTAGTGGTATTTTTTTTTGTTATATTTCCTTTTTCCTGTTCTATTCTTTTGGTGTAATAAAAGCAGCTGATCTTCAAACAGAAGAGAAAAATTTTCAGAGTTTCAATAAATAATTTAAAACAATTACAGGTTTTATTTGGATCTATGTGCATCCTGTTTCTATTGCTTGTGGCAGAGAATAGTGTGAGAGGGATTGTTAAAATCACTTATATTGCTTTTTCTGTTGTCAGTGTGAGCTGGTGGCCTGCTGGGATCCGTTCTCCTCTGCCCTCAGTTCTGTGTTATGGGAGAGAAGCAAGCAGTATTTTTTTGGATCTCTCAGTTTGGTTAAACACTCTGGCATGGATGGTGTCCCTGTTCTCTGTCTTGCAGCCATTTAACGGTAACTTGTTCTTTCATTCCTCTCAGCAGTGCAGTCTGGAAATCTCCCAACTGATTTGTTCCATTTTCCTGCCAGTGCACAATTTCAGTGGCAGTACCAGAGCAGGTCCCTCTTTGTTTTGGGTAGGGAAACTTAAACTGCAAGACAGTTTCACAGCAATATGTTACATAATACTGCGCAAAGCGAAAAGTAATTAATGTGGAGGTGGAAAAGATACCCTTACTACTCAGTGCAAAGCCAGCTTGCCTTTCTGACAAAGATAGTTACCTCCTACCTCTTGATTTCCATGAGAGGCTCTCTCAGAATCCAAAAGATAAGAAAAAAATAATTGGAAAACTGTCTTTAATCTTTAACAGAATCTGGCAATACATGTAAAAGGTTGAGGCTACATTATTCTGTCACCTTAGCTGCTTAGTATTTGGAATCAGTGAGGAAATAAACAAGTGCAAAAAGACCCAGTGCCCCCTCCTCAAGGCTGTAGAATTCTACTTTTTTTCATCAGACCAGCCACATTCTCATCTCATGCTGTACTGGAGAAAATCTGAAGTAACCTTGTGAAACTACTGAATTTTCCCAGTACAGCTAAAATCACAGTGTCACAGTCTATGGAACTTAGGAAAACTTCAGTCTGTCTAGCTGCAGTTACTATTCAGTTACTGTTGTTATTGCAGAGTCTAAAGTGATGAACCTCTCCTGAAGATGTTCCCTGCCCAAGAAATGATAGGACTGCTCAGTTTTCCCTGTTATACCCTTTCTTAAGTGGCCCTTCATAAAGATTTGTTTTGCAGCAGTCTCAAGTTATATGAGGGTATGATAACAAGAACAGTCTGGTTAACCCTCCTAACTGATGCTCATCTGACTTAGACAATGTATAATCATAGATTAAAAATACCCTGAGCTTGGTTACATCCTAAAAATACTCTTCAAAGTTCTTAGCAGCTGTTACTAGAAATAGTTTACTATTGGCTAGGTGGTACAGTAGAAGCTGAAAATATAAAGACTAGGTTTCTTTTTTTCTCTTAAATATTCATCATGACTTGAATACTCTGTGTTCAGATTAGTATCTTTCAAGCACTTGCTCTTCTTAGGCTGCTTATAAGGACTGAACCAGCAAGTGGAAGGGAGTGGGGAATGTGGCATATAAAAAGTACTGTTCATTTATATTGATCGGTGATGCAGGTTTTCCTGGAATACTTTGCAGTTCTGATTACTTCATCTTAAACTAGAGAGAGTTCAGAAAAGGGAGACTAACATGATCTATGCTGGAGACACATGATGAAAGACTAAACCCCCTGGGATTATCGTCTTAGCCTCCATTCTTCATCCCCCTTCTGTGTCATATCAGTTGCTAAAATTATAAATGATATAGAAGAGATAGATAAGGACCATCTATTTTCTCTCCTCCTAACAAAAATATCCGGGCACTCAATTAAATACAAATAATGGGAAACCTGTAGAGGAGAAAAAAGAGAGTGCTTGGTTAGACTTTGAAACACATTGCAACAGGCTTTTGATGAAATCAAGAAATTAATGAAACGAAGAAAGAAATTGAGTCTGTGAGACTAATCTATCCAAATGCCTAGTTTTAGTGAAATTAGACAGTTATTGGTTCTGAAGTCCTGGGTTTAAGGCGAGAGGGTTATGCTTACTCACTCTCTTAAGAGCATTGTAAGACTGAAGAAAGTAAGGGAAGGTGCTATAGCTATATGTGGTATTGCATTTTTTTTAAAGTTAAAGAGTATGTGCTAGCAAACAGTTTTTAGATGGTGACCAGCCCTGGGCATGGCACCTGTGCTTCTAGGCCTGTCCAAATCTGAGCTGCATTTCTTTCTGAAATAAATCCCCAGAGATGCAGTTGATCAGGCCAGTACTTTTTCTGCAGATTGCCTGTCCATATTCTCCCCTTTAATAGTCTTCCTATTAGCTTTCTTTGTGGAACCCTGAAAACTATGTAGTTGTCTGCATCACAAGAAATGCAGTCCTAGGAGTGTGTTTTTCTGCAGAAACACTTTCTGTGTCCTTTGAAAAAGTCAAAGAATTGTCACTAGAGTATTAACATCAGTGCAGTATTTTTTTTGTCTGAAAAATTCTGTATGTCCTTTACTTTTCTTTTTGAAGTTTGAGGCTTTGCTTTTCATTTTAAAAACTTGCTTTAAAATCCAGAAAAGCTATATATTATGTATTTATATAGTATTTGCTTTTTTTAGAACAGTTTTTTTTTCTTCTGTGATTTGTTCCCCCAAGACTAAATTAGTGCATATATTTTGTAAATGTCACTCTGAAACAATTTTTGCCTTATGACACATCTTCTAAAATGTGTTATGCTCTTCACAGGTATGTGTGTTCTGAATGGAAATCCAGTTTGCTGGTAGACGTCCTATAATCCTCTCAGTTGCCAGCCCTCTACATTCTCTAAAATAAACTGTATTTTGTAGAAGTCTTGGCAGAAAATATCTTTTGTATACAGTAAAAACAGATGATGGCAAGCATGCTAATCACCTTAAAGAACATACTGCTCAGTCAGTGGTTTTGGGGTATTCTGAAGGAGTAGCAGCATTAATCTTGTTACCACCTTCAAATTACATTCACCTTTTGCCTGTGGAAAAGATGCTTCTGTTTGTAGAGCGTAGACATGTTGTGGACATGTGTGGACATGTGGACATGAATCTGGCATACTCACATCTGGACCTGAGTGGTTGAATGTGCTGTTAAATGCCTGCTGTACAGCACTCTACAGGCAGCTGCATTTGCCCAGTGATTCCTATTGTGCAGGGGCTGTAGGAGTCATGGTATTGCATAGAAACAGGATGCACAGGCTAAGAGCTTATCAACTGAAGGCTTGTATGCCTCCTGGCACTTGCTGGCAGTCTCAATTGTGTCTTGGCAGTTGGTGAACTCTTCAGTCCCCTCATATGTCTCCTTTCTTTTTCAGTGCAATGGGGAAGGTGTGCTCCAAGCTACATGAGACCTTTAACTTGTATCTTCTAGGATTAGGAAGCTCAGCAAGCCCACCTTGGGTAGTTGCTGGTACTTTGAAACAGAATGCTACTTCATTCTGTTAGTAGCATTTAAGTTTTCCACGTAGGGATTCTGAACTTCCACATGCCATCAAATGAAAATCAACTGCGAACTTAGAAGAAGAAAAGACAAAGTGTATTTCAGTTACTAATATGTTCTTCTAGAGGTTAAATCTTCATGGAATTATGTTGTGTGAACCTTAGTTTTAGAAACTTCCTTTTAGCTACTGATCTGTACACATGGTAATGTTTGCATCCTATGTCAAATAATTGATGTTGCTAATACTAGAGGCGAAATGAACAGGCTTGGAAATGGTGACTTACCTTTGACTTTGGAAGTAATTTTTATGAATCTAAGGAGCCTAGAATTACAGACATGTAAAGCAGACATATATTTTCCATAATCTCTTATTGACCTTTGTTTAATAGAAGGGAAAAGAGAAGACTGTTTTTTCAGGACTATTTATGATGCAAATTGTTTATGTATTCTTTTAATTCCTCTTCCCTAAACACTGCCCAGTGTTCTGGTTGAATTTTGTTGTTGTTTTATTTACTTATTGTCATGGTTTAATCCCAGCCGGCAACTAAGCACCACACAGCCACTGGATCACAACTAAAACATCCCTGTATTATCAACACTGTTTTCAGCACAAATCCAAAACATAGCCCCATACTAGCTACTCTAAAGAAAATTAACTCTATCCCAGCCAAAACCAGCACATTCTCCGAAACCAGGACACTTATATATAAATTCTAAGTACAGTTAGATTGCCATACTGTTCTAGCCCAGGGAAAGCTGCCTTTAGTGGCAGATACTGCCAAAAGATGACTTCACCGCTAGCAAAGTATTTTTAAGATTTGGGGCACTTTTCAAATAATTAAGTTCGTAATGCTCTCTGGGATTCATTTGAGTGAAAGAGTATAAACATTACATCTGCCATTTGTATCTATTTCTTCTCATTGCAGTTTGTTTCTAAGTTTGCAGCAGAGTAGAAGCTTCATGAGAGCTGGGACCATGGTAGACATACCTCATTACAAGTAACTGCAATTATCTAACTGGATGTTCTGAATAATTATCTAAAGTATATTACATTAGGTAATCAATAATATCTAATCTGTTCCTATTTTTACAAATATTGAGATTCTGGTTTTTAAACCATTGTGTTTTATTTCACATTCAAATGAGAGTAAGAAGATTACCTTCTTTATTTTTGCAGCTGCATGCAAATGAATAGTATTTCCTTTACCAATTATAAAAGGGATTTTGCAAAAGGCAGACTGTACAGCAGCTGCATGGTTAGGTGACAGATGAGACTGACATTAGGAAGATTTTTTTTTTTTTTAAATTATTTTTTTGTTTTAAACCTTGTGTCGCTTATGTCCTCTTTATTTTTGGCTTCTGAGTAATCATCAAAGTCATAAACGAAAGAGGCCTAAACTTTTCTGGACTCTTTACGATGTGGACTCCGTAGCTGCACAAAACTTATGACAAAAAACATTTTCTCTTTTAAAGCGAGTAACCTTCCCCCAGTATTTTTTAAAATGTAGCTGCAGTAATTTTTTTCCATTCTGAATGTTCAAAAGCCTGGGAGTTGTGAAAATTGTGTGTTTAATAATTGTCTTTTTGTTTTGAAAGCTATACTGTGTTACTGCAGTATAAAAACCAAAGAGAAAGAACAGACACCAACGTTTTACTGTACAGCTAAGTTTTAAAAAGTCACAGAAGAAGCCAAGGTGAAACCTTACAATTCATATAGGAGAAACAGTGCATAAATAGGCAAATAGATGGGGTCAGCTAAGGAACGGAAAACCAGAAAGACTTAGGAATATTCCCCTGCCTCTTGGCTGCCTGGTTAAATTAGGCAGATATTGCTTATGTGGCTTTGTGTCTGTAGTGCCTAATATTATTTTATCTTGTCTAGAAAATTCACCTGATGAGTGAAGATGTACAGGTTTAATGCCAGATTTATAAGACTTTTCTTTCTGCTGTTAGTATTCCCTTGCTGTTGCTCCACAAAGTTCCCAGCATGCCTGTAAGAGAGAGGAGGATTAGGCGGTTGTCAGCCTCACTTTTCTTCATTTCAGAACAACTGATTTGCCATTGTTGATGACTCTGACTTCTCTCTCTCATTGTAAACATCTAAATAATTGGTGTCTTTTAATTAAAAGAAATGCAACTTGCTTTAACCCATCGCTGGTGAAGCATATAGTTGCTATCGAGTTTCTAGCACTAATATATGTACAATAGTGTAGCATGGGGTTGAGAGAATATGTATAAGCCTGTGTGTATTTCTCCAAAGATTTTAGGGTATTTTGCAGGATTTGGATATTAATATTGAAAGCTGCTTTGAACAAATTTGGGTACTCCGCTAGTTGGATACTGCAGTGACAGTGCTATGTGAGGTTGTAAGGGAGTAGAGAAGAGAGCAGCACTTTACAAATCAAAAAGCTGGAGTACTAAAGAGTTTAAATAAATACTTACAAATTATATTTCTGTCCGTATGTGCATTTTTTGCCTTGAATTTTGATTTAACTGAAATGGAATGGTGGGAGTGGGTCTTTTCTATCCCTTAAAAAAACTTTGAAAAACACTTGGCTAATTTTTTTAGGATACCTACTAAATTGGGGTACCAGAGTTTCTGGGTGCCTATTTCAGATAGAATTTGATTTTTGAGAGGTGACACACAGACCTATTTCAGATAGAATTTGATTTTTGAGAGGTGACACACAGACTGTTTTAACCAGGCAAAGCAAGAGATTCAATAGTTTGCCTGGAAAGTCTGTTTTCCAGTTCTATTGGCTTTCCTGTCTTTTTCCTTTACCACACTGCGTTGCCTGTTTTAAGCAGTATCAGGGATGGCCTCAGAAATATGAATATGGTGTTATATTTGGCATGCTCTCCAGGCAGGCTTCTCATCCAGTCCTATATAAACATTCATTTAGAGAAAGAAAATAATTTAAAACAAATTCTTTAAAGAAGTGTGGGCTATGTATCTGTATTTGTCAACCTTTTTTCTAAATAAATAATTCCTATTTGACTGAAACTGTCTCTCAGAAAAATCCTAAGACGAATCTGTACCCATGAGCAGGGTTACTTGCCAGCTTTACCTGAACACTTGATGAATACTGATAAGGTGAAAGGAGGAGCAACATCACATATGTTTTCCTTATGCAGATAGACCTGACAGTCTCCCTTTTTGCCCATGAAGGTGGTAAGAACAAATTAATTTGATTTTGAAACATGCTTAGACGAGCTTTTAGAATTTGAGACTTACTAGCAAATTAGTGATGCAAGAGAGTGGAGAAAAAAAACTTACCGTTTTCTCTTGAGGCCTCATCATGACAAATAGCATTTTAGTTTCCGCAGGCTTGCTTCTTTCCTTCCTTGTTTAGTCTTTTCAAGAGGAGAAAGTTACCATAAAGTACTAGAGTACCAAAGGCAGCCAGTCTGGAAGCAGTACTTCTAACAAGTGTTTGCCTGCCCATTGGCAAGGCTAGAAATACACTAGAATAATAAACAGACGTGATAGGGGAAGGAAGACATAAAATTCACTCCACTCCACAGAATTACATTACTTTGGGCTTTTTGTTTTTAGCTCTCACCAGGAAATTGCTGCGAGTAAGGAGTATGATGCATGCTTGGCCTATCAGTGATACTAACGTTGGATATTTGTCAATTATACTTTAAAAATTTTAAAGATGTTTGTCTTCTGTTCTCTGTGGATCTTTTTTATCATGGCTCTCATCACCACATGCAATTTTTGTAATGTAAGGCACTGTCAGGCTTGACTCCTCCTTGAATGAGCTTGGGCAAAGGCAAAAGGGTATGGCTGCCTGCAGTTCTGCAGGGTGCAGTTTTCTCCCTGTGTCAGGGCTGAGATGGCATTGGAGCTTATCATGAGCTCATTGGGAAGGTGCTGTTTGATGTCTTGTGAAATCAAGATTCTGGCTGCATTGAAGTTCCTGAAACCATTTCAGGAATCCCAGATCGAATTTTAATGAGGTAGTTATTGTTTTCCTAATCCACATGTAACTGCTTGCTATATTTTTAGATGTATTACTGAATAGTTTACTTTATAGATATGATAGGCTGTGGTTACTTGCTTATGGTACTTTCCACTTCTTGTCTCAGTGTTGCAAGAAATGGTTGTATTCCATGTAGGAGACAGCTTCTAGTCTTAAACATTACAGTTTGCTTATACACTTATTGCATGCGCCAGTTAATTTCTTGTTGTTTTGTTACAATTTTACTGGTAGAATTCATCCCACACAAGACTGTCTTCCTTGAACTTGTCTTCATTGGGCTATGGATTTGAATGCATGCAGGTAGAACACTCAGCAAAGTGATAGGTCACCTTCGTTCTTACCTCTTTTCATCTCTGCTTTTCCTCCCTGGTCTGTCTTCAGGGTTTTTTTGTCTTGAAGGGGATAGGAGTACGTGCATGTTTCTGATAGCCAATATTTGACCTCTTTTCATTTTATGACAAAATGTAGATGGACAGTAAAACAAACAGAAAAAGCTATTCATGGTTAAAAGTAATTCTTTCAATTATACCATGAAGTTCATAGGCTTCAGACAATCTGCTCTGTGCTCAGGGTATGGATTTACCCTCAAGCAGTACTCTCCTGCTACTGCATTTGCAAGTCCTATCCGGCAGGTTCTCTGAATGTGAAACCCCTCCTGCTCATAACAGGGGGAGTTCTGCATATCAGGACTTTGTATCAGCCTACCTCATATTCCACTAAAGCTTGTAAAGTTCTTTGAGTTCTTTGGGACAAATGGTGCTACGTGTGTAATTGAGGACAGCGTGGATGGCTGGCATACATTCTGAAATGCAGCATAAAGTTTGGTCTGTTCCTCCTTAGTCTCCTGCATGAGTGTTACATAAGAACTTCCAGGAAACCTACAATTAAAGAAGACAAAGCACTCTTAAGGATTTGTAGGTTTTTGTCAGTCTCAGTGTTAGGCCTAAGGCAAGTAAAAACAGCCATTGTTTTCCAGTGCACATTTATTTTAACATGTGAGAGAGAGAAATGATCTGCCCAAGATTCCTCAAGAAGTCTGACAGAGGTGGAGTTTAAGCTCAGACATCTTGGATGCTGTTGCAGGCTTTTAGTTACCACCTCCTTGCTTTTCCATGCTTCACTCTTGCTGCCTTTCTGCTCAGAGCTGTGTGCTGGTAGTATTGGCACTTCCACAACAACACATAGGGAAGTAATGCTAGAGACACAGAGAGAGAATCACAATCATCCCCTCATGCTTAATTACACACACTCAGGCATGCATGCATATTGCAAACCAATAGTAATTTAAATAGGTGGCAACATCAGGACAAATTCTCCTGGGTTTATGCTATTTCAAGTTTCACTGACAGTCCAGCTCAGTCTGTGGAGTCCCAAAGGTTTACACTCATCTGAATTTCAAAGTAACTGGTGAAGCCCTCAGTTAACACACTACCACCGGGCTGATTTTCTTTAGGAAGTCAATGTCACACCGATGTGATTAGTGGAATGCTGCTCAACTTCTCCAGTGCTCACTGCTTTACAGACACATAGGGGATAAATACAGATTCTTGACGCATATAAGAAAGCTACTCTTCCAATTAGGCAAAAAGGTTGTCTGACTAATTCTGTTCTTTTAGTAATGCTGTAAGAGAGTAGAAGGTAACTTCAAAATCATGATCCTAGGGAAGATGTGATATTTGAGAAGGTGGGGAATATTGCTTACAGCTTGTTGTGGAAAATATTAGGAAGATGCTTGGCAAGCAGCATGAGTTTCTTCTCAGCTTGTTTTGCCTCCCATCTGTCTGCTTGACTTTGTTCCACTCTGCAAATGTAACTTCCTTGCATTGTCAACTGGTGAAAGGGTGTTGCTTGAAGGAAATGGTTCAAAAAAACTTCATTAAAGGTTTAGGGGGAAATGGCAAGAGCAGTAAATCTGTCAAAACAGGTTATTCCTGTCCCCAAATGAGGCAGCTGGCAACCCTGGTTGTAAGGAAAAGTCTCAGTGCTCGGTGACTGCTACCTGATCCTTGAGCCTATTTCCAGCTCTGAAGACTTCTGTAAAATGCAGGCTGTTTTTGTTCATTTGCTTTGAGCTCCTTCCGTAGTCTCTGTATATAGTCTGCACTTGAGGAGAAGCTGAGGGCTGTTGAGTGCAGCTCAAATCGCAGTTGGCATCATCCACAGCATTCAGCTGCGACTGCCTTTGGAGTGAGGCCTGACAGATGCGTCATTTGCTTTTGCTGCTTTTTCTGATGTGAAGGCATGGGACTCTGTCACTTGTGACACTCTGTGTTCATTGTCCCTCACTGACCTCCAGCCATAACCTAACTTTTTCAGGGGACTGGGGGTGGGAGAAAGGCTGCACCTAGCTATTGCTAGGGTTGCTCTTCTGGAGTACATGAGGCTTTTGCTGCCAAGTATTCATGGGAAATACTAAACAATTCCCACTTTTCTGTAGTGCTGTGACTGCAGATGGTACGTGGGTATGCTGTCCCACATGTATCAGTATAGTCACCAATACAAAAACAGCTCTGGTAATGGGATTTAGGAGGCAGTGAAGTTGGATGACGGAAGGATTTTAGATATGACAGATTCATCAATTGTTTGCTGCTCCTGTTGTTGGCCTGAGACCTTCTTGGGGAGTTATAAGGGCCCAGAAACTTAAGTGGATGTCAGAGCCCTAGAGAAGAAGCTTAAATATATGAATGGAACAATGGAAGCGTTGTGTCCAAGCAACCCAGTAGCAATGTATCACTTTCAGATATTACTAGGATATTTTCCCTTTATCCAGAACAGTGAGTTTTACAGCCATGGTTATTTTGGTGTTAGAAACAAGAATATAACAGCCTTGTGTGAGAGCATGTTGTGTTACAGGGTGCTCACGGTGTAATGACCAGGAAGATAATGCAGGAGTGTTTGTTTCTTTCCATTTGTTCTCCAGCCTTATAGTTTGACACGGTCTGATGGACAGACATAGGAACAATTAATTCAAATTAAGTGAATTCAGAGTTAAAGGGGCTCTGAGCTGATTGATCTTAATTTATTCTTGTACTGAGCTAGCTGAAATTGATTAAGGTCACTCTTACTTCTGAACAAGAGTGTCCGCAAAAGTAGTTTCTGTAATCAATTTCAAAAGTTAATTTGAATTAATTTTCTGAAATGTCTGCAGGCAGAAGACCCATTACAGTCTGTGTATGAAGACTGCAAGCACTCAAAAATAAATCTACTTGGCTACATGTCCTCAGTGCCACAATAGGTAATTATTATAAATGGGGAGACACTGCAGTATCCCAGCGGGTTGCAGGCAGCACAGTATTACCCCACAGTGCCGTGTCCCCAGTGTCCAAGTCCCTCTGCTGTGTGAAACCATTGCCTCCAGCTTGCATCAGGGACTAAGGGCTCCTTCTAAATCTGATAAATTTTACCTACCTCCTACTCCCAGTGTAGTAATTTACATTTGCTTTACCTTGGCTCTGATGTATGCCACCTTCACCCACAGCTGAGAGAACAAGTCTTTAAACACTTTTTCCAACACTTAAGCCAGAATTATTCTGAGGTTCAGCTGCTGAGTGAGACTAATGCCAGGTTCCCCAAGGAACGAATGCACCACCTGGCCAATGAGCTCCAGTTGTCTGGCCCTGTGCCTCGAAGGCTTCCTGTACTGCCAGATCCTGCCAGTTAGTCCCAGCGTGTGATTTTTTGTTGTTGCTGCTGTTCTTATTAGTGACTCAGCCAAGATTGTTTTGAAAAAGCTGTATCTTCCTTTTAAATTCAGGAAGGTTATGAAAAAGGAGGAAAGGATGGGTGCATGGGAACTGCTCTGAGCTGTTTGTAATGTTCCCTCTCTAAATTACAGCTGGAATATCACTCTTGTGCTGTGCCTGTGCCACTCTGCCACATGGAAAAATTGTTTGAGAATATCCTGACAGAATCCTTTCTCTGCCGCTTGGAGTAGGATGTTTGTTTGAACGTCTCTTCAAATTCAGGGCCCTGCCATATGCTGGTATTAAAGGATTGTGCTGGTCACAGGCACTAATTCAGCAGTCCAGGAGATCCCTTTTATACTCAGAGCTGCCTAGAAAAGGCCTCTGCTTTTATGGGGTAATTCTAAGTGATACGCAGAGGTGTTTTTTTATCTTCTGTCTTCTCAGATGCTAAGTGCATTGACTTCCCAAGAGTCACAGTCCCTTGCTATTGAATTGATTGTTTCCACATAGTACTGCTATGGAATATGACAGTAATGAGATACGCTGCGACGAGATAGTGCATTAGGATCACAAATAAAGAGCTGTTCTCCATTGTGATAGGCACGACCAAGTCATAAAATACTCTGACACCTTAAAGCCTTGCTTGCGAAGCTATAGCTACACTGGACTAAAGACTGAGCCCATGCATAGTTATACGTGGAAATTGTCCAGGAGCTGAAGTCAGTGTAGACTGTGGCTTCCCGCTAATGAAGTTGTTTTTGTTACTGCGGTCCTGGGATGTGTGCTGGCAGGCTGTCAGCAGCTGCTGCGTGCCAGCAGTGGAAAGGCTGGTTAATGCCTCTCTGCTTCCTAGCATTCTCCCAGAGCATGGCGGTGCTTGAGTAGGTGATTCTCATACTGTTCTGAGGACGGCTAAATCTTCTCTCACGTGTTTCAAAGGCAGAGGCATTTGTCCCCAGTTCTGGAATAGATACCGTCATCTCAGAACACGGTGCTGTTTTTTCTAGTCCTCTGGTGGGGCAACCAGGAACATAACCTGGAGGTCACTTGGACTGGCAACAATACAAGCTTGTTTGTCCAGCCCTAGTTTGTGAGTCTGTGAGTATTTGTTTGCAGAGACCCTACTGCTCCAGTGTGTAATGGGCCTTACACAGGGAAAGTTTAAGTGGGAATTCATTTAAGGAAAGAGACATCTTCCCCAAGAGCAGTTTTTTCCTTAAAATAGAACTCTTTTCTCCTGAGCTGCAAACAAGAGTTGTCACTACAGGCAGGTCTGGAACATGCATTTCAGCTACTTTAAAATAAGCATCTGCATTATTTAGTTCTAGCACAGGGCAGTTAATTACCTCTCCAAGGCACTGGAGCCATTTAAAATATTTCCAAGGTATTTCCAACTCATCTCCCATCAGATTGCCTTACATTAGTTTCATTCATAGTGTGCATTTAAACTTATGAGAAGATGCCTTTAGATTTTGGAGTGTGTGTTTGTGTTGGAAAGGAGCATGTATTCTGGTATGGCAGAGTTGAGTAGGAAGCAGCGCCTTCTAGAGATCCAGGATTTTTCATCTGCTTTAACTGCATTATATGCTAGAAGTTCTTTATTTTTTAAACAACTTCAACAGGACAGAAACACTTAGTCTTTTTTCAGGTTTTAGTGTGGTTTTACCAAAAAGTAACACCATTTGCATACAGGAGCAGTGTTTTTAATTTCTGACAGTGTGAGTAAAATGCGTATCAGGACATAGGTATTGCTCATTATTCCCAGGATTTGATTTTTTTCTTTTCTTATGTGATTATAATTGAAGAACAATAAGAATGACTTTCTGTGATGACCCAGCTCATTTGTTTAGTTTGGAAGCTGCTTGTACTCTCAAATTTGCTAAATCCGACTTTTTGGAATATGGGATTCTCGTTCTAGGGTTCCAGGAATTACTGCTTTGCAAAATCAATTGATGATAATATTGAAGCGTATGTCTATGTTTGCTGAGACGGATGACTAGGAAGTGGGGGGGGAATTGGTATGGTCAGATCAGTTGGAGATTTTAAAAGACAGTTGTATAAGACATTCTGGTGCCTCTTGGAACAGGGTATGGGTGGCCTGGAGATGCGGAAAATTAAGTCTCATATCTTTTAATACAAAATGACCTCTTTTGAATTTGGAGTCTAAGACTCAATACAGCATTTAAGGTGGGTTGTTTTTTTTTTTATTGATGGGTAACACCATAGTTTATTATTATTTTAGTATTTTACATTGATTAAAAAAGAATAGTGATTGTAAATTTAGTCCAGAGATCACCAGGATAATTTTCTTGGCACTGCAAATGCATGAGAACAATCCTAAATGCATCTTTACGTACACAATAAAATTAAGCCTAGCAATGAGACAGAGTTTAAGATTAAAAATAGCATTTGATCTGAAGCCGAAAATAGTTCTGAGCTGGAAAAATTAGTGACACTATAATAAAGCTATCTGGAAACTGAGCTTCTCAGAATATGTGATCCATGTAAAGGTGTCTACATAAAAAGGACAAATGCTCAGAGTGGAACAAAGGATTTGTGTTTCCAGTGTAGGTGTCTGTAAGGTATGTGTTATCCAGCCTTTCAAATCTCTGATCAGAGACACGTACTCTAGGTGGAATTTGCTTTGAACTGCCTTCTTTGGCAACACAATTGACCTTGAGTTAGGCTTCTGATTCCCTTTAGTGTACATAAACAACCTGCTAAAAGGCCAAACGATTTGTTGAGTGGGGGTTTTTTTTTCCACTTTTGATTTGTCATGGAACAAATGTGAAACTCAGGATAAACATTAGTAGAATTAGTGTGTGAGTGTCATCAGTGTGCATAAATTGCTGACTAAGTACTCAGTTAAATGCCAGCTAAATCTCATTGTCTTGTATTAATTCTTGTTCATAAAATTGTTCCATGGGTTCTCAGATGCCAAAGGGTGGAATTGTTTTCTGATTCATCCGGGATGGATGGCTAACTATAATGGATGGCTCATTCTTTAAATAGGAGAAACAGACCACACCTTAGCTGCTTTCTCTTCTCTGCAGGAGAGTGGATTAATTAATAATAAGAGAATGAGGTGTTAAAACGCCTTGCTTGTATCCCTTTAGTGGATATAATAGGAAAAAAATGGACAGAAGGAGTAAGTTGTTACTAGTAATACAGGGGGAAGGGAGGAATTCCCAGTTGGTGACCCAAGTGTTGATTGTTTCCATTTGGGATGCATGCATATGAACACCTTGGGCTTCTGAAATGATGAAACAGCTTTTCTTAGCACAAACAACTGCTAAGTTTCATGCAGTGGTGATCACCCTTTAATCTGTTCTGTCTGGACTTTGGTGTGTAGCAGGGGTGCAGCTTTGAACTTGAGTGTGCTCGCTATTCTCCAAGCCAGTACACAAAGAAATTGATCTCGCATAGCATGTTTGTAGTCAAACCAGGGGTTATGGACCAAATGGGTGGACTACAAAGTTTGTGAAAAACTGGCTAGACCCTCAGGCTCAAAGTATCAGTGTTTTGAAGTCCAACTAGCAGCCTGTGACAAGCAGTGTACCTCAGGGCTTGATGCTGGAGTTACTGCTGTTCAACATCATCATCAGTGACCTAGATGGTAGGGCAGAATGCCTCCTTAGCATGTTCACAGATGATGTCAGGTTGGGAGAAACAGTCAATGCACTGGAGGGAGAGCAGGGCTGCTGTTCAGAGGGACTTAAGCAATCCAGAAGAATGGGCCAGCAGGAAACTTGCGACGTTTGGCAAAGGTAAATGCAGTCTTGCACATTGGATAGAAAAGCTGAAGGAGCTGGCTTTGTGTAGGCCTGGGGAAGAGAAAGCTAAGGGCCGATACAATTGCTGGCTTCAACTACCTGAATGGATCCATGTTTTCTGTAGAGCCCCCTTCCCCGACCCTCCTTGGTGCACAGTGAAAGGTTGGAAGACAGCAGTCACAAATTGCACCAAGAGAAATTCCAGCTAAACAGAAGGAATTTTTTTTTTTTTTTTTTCACAATGAGTGTGTCTGAGCCCTTGATAAGATTGCCTGGAGAGGTTGTGCAATCTCTGGAGATTTTCAGAAGCTGATGGAAAAAGGCCCTGAGCAACTTGATCTGGTTTTGAAAGTAGCCCTGCTTTGGGGAGAAGGTTGAACTAGAGATCTCCAGAGGTCCCTTCCAGCCTGATTTATTCTGCGATTCTCTTTTAAGACTCTGGGATTCTGATGGCAGTAGGCTGATGAATGTAGGGGCTCCTGCCCTTCAGCAATCCAATCCTCACACTGCGGTCTGCAGTCAGTAGGCACAGGCTGTACTCTTTTTAGGCTGAAATCTTTTCATCCTTACTCATATCTTAAGGGACAGTAAGGATATCAGTGGGCTGCTCATAAAATAAAGCACTAGCTATAAGGTAGAATCTGACACCGGAAGATTTTCAGCATTCACATAAGCAATGATCTCCTTCTCCATCCCCCAAGCATTACTCTTGCTTGTCAGAGCTCTTCCTTTTAAACTCTGTCCTCCTGATGGTGAATGACCTGACAAATGAGTCATGGTCAATGTGAATTTCCTTATCTTTGGTCTCTTGTCCCACATGTAAGTGCTGACCAGAATTCTGCTTACTCTAGCAGAAAATTTGGGCAGAATGGAGAAAGGAGTTGCACTCAGATGAGCTCTTCGTGCTCCTAGTGTGTGCTTTATAATGCATGGGGCACTGAGTACTAGGAATAGCAATGTGGAACTACTGGTTAGATATGGCAGGTAGCAGTGGACATAGGTCTCATTTTCTGTCCTTTGAAACACAGGTAATAAATAAATAAAACTGCTCATTCTGCAAGGCATCCCTTATGCATTTTAACTAGAAGCAAATGCCATTGCCCTACTTCTAAAGAAAACATGCAGGTATAAAAGCACATGAATGTGAGTTAAAAGAAGAATAAATCTCCCTTTCTTTTGACTTAATAACCTCTATCAATTTTAATCCTGCTATCACTTTTAATCCTGCATATTTCTGACTGTTTAACTTACTTTATTGCTTATTTGTTAGGAGTATCTGCACTCAGTTTATCTGAAGTCTGTTACACTAGCAGTTTCAGTTTTCTGTGCTTACTGTAACAAAATAAGAACAACAACAACAACAAAAACCCCAAGCATTATTTACTCAGATTCACTAGTGGTTAATATCTTGATATTTCCAGTGAGGCTATTGACTAGACAGGTGTTGAATTTAAGGTTGTAAAAAAACCTTTTTGTTTAGGTTTCTATATCACCTTGCTTTAATCACTGTGATAAGAAAGAAATTTTCTTGGTCTAGAGTCACATCTCCTATGTAGTAATTTCAGTGGTAATAAAATTTTAATGAAAGAATTTTTAATATAGTCAAATAGGCTGTGATAAAAATTGCCTTGCAGCAAAAAAAAAGAGTTATAAGGCATCATTTGAATTCTTCCAGTATTCTTGCCTATCAACTGTGCTTTGTGCTTAAAGCACATGGAGGACTACAAAAGCCTTTAACTGTTTCAGATTTGCCCCTTCTAGCAGATTTTTGAGCCTGGGTCTTCAGATATATTGGTGATTTCTCTAAGCAACAGTTATAGACATTTAGTTTTTTATTGGACTATATTGTTCATTTGTTCTAATTTTTAATATTCCCATCAGGTGCATCTGTACTTCAAACAAACAAACAAAACTGAAAAACTGTCTTGTGGGTTCCTGCCTAGAGTGTTCTAAGACGTCTAGGTTCTCTGTCTGGCTTTGCTACTGATCTGTGGTGTGCAAATTTAGACTAATTAATGCCTTTCTTTCTGGTTCCTAATTTTGTCTCCTGTCCAGTGGTTATCTCACCTGGTCAGATTTTAATTGGTGCGGGAATGTTACTATGTTTTTTACAGATCTTAGCCCAGTAGTGTCTTACCCTCAGTAGAAGCCTGTAGGCATTATTGAAATAAAAATGAAAATGGCTACACTTCTTGTTTTCTCCTGAAACAATGCTGTGGTTATTCTGGAAATGTAGAAGATGTCAGCTGAATTGAAAACTCGTTTGAAGAAATTCTCGAGGGCAGAACTTAACCATTGTTTTGGTTTTTTTTTACTCTGGGTACGGAATGCCTTTGACCCAACTTGAGCCAACAGAACAGCTTAGTGCAAGAGTGACTGATAAGGGGTCGGTCTTTGACATGGTGATATAAATCAGGGCAAATGAAATATGGACAAATTCATAAGCTTGAATATTATTCTTGAGAAATTACTAATTAAGGTGAAAGAGATTACAGTTCATACATGAGTTGTAAGGTGGACAGGAGAAACATAGGGGTCTGCTAATGAAGTGTGCTGGTGACACACATTGGGGAGGCGTATTCAGTGTCCAGTGGGGATTAGCATATTGTACAGAGGGGTTTAGGGCCAATTGTAGAAATAGATTGCAATTCAGTTTTACTAAGTAAGAGACCTTTGTGTGCTTGGGGACTAAGAAGAAGGATTTTTGCTGTACAGTAGGAATTTACCGGGAGAGAATGATGTAGAGAAGAATGTTGATGCCTTGTTTGATGACAGGATGGTGGTGGCTAGGTCTCTAAACAAGGATGTGTTGCTTCAGCCTAACAAAAGAGAAAATGTACCTGTCAGGACATGCATCCAAAAGTATATGACACTTGTGAAGGGAGAAGAGCCATTTTAACTAATGGATGATGTCACAAGAAAAAAGTTTATGAACATCCCGTTAACAAATTTAGTATAGGAGCTAGAAGAAAATGAATCCCTACACCAGCCTTCCAGTGGAACTTGTAAATGTTACATGTTTTAAGTTGGAACTTGATCAAGTTCTGTAAGGAGTTGTGTGGTGTTATAGCCTGTGATTGCTGACAGGTGAACGTGATACACTGGAAAGTGGCACCCATTCCTTCCATCTGGTATGATATTTTTCTGCTCAGTGCCACACCTAAATTTCTTATAAAAAAGAACAGTGAAGTCTTCACTTTAGAGATTGCATTAGCATATTCTTTTCATTCTTGCAAAGGATGTTATATCACAAGGACACCGTTAAATTAAATAAACTTCCATTTTAAAGGCTCCCGCCAGGTCATGTGGGAAGCTGGCTGCTGAGAATGGGCATGGTCTCAGGAACCCATAATAGTGAGTATTGCTCACGTCCTGGTGTATCATGTCACACTGAGGAGTTCCTGAGCTGACAGTCAGGTGCGATGTACTAAAAATCCTGACACAGATAATGCCGTTTGTGTTAAGGCTGAAGAAGAACATTTGCAATATTGACTCCTGCCTATCACTGTTTATGCTGTGGGCTAGTGACTTCTACATTTTCATGCAGGTTTTTATAGAGAAAATTGGTTTTACTTCCCTGTTTTTCTGTGTCTCTTTGCAGAACATAAACAGAACCCTGCCTCACTCTGAACAATACTCAGAACATAAGAAAAAGTTTTCACTGACATTAAAGAAAAAAGTGGACAGGAAAAATGTAGGCCCTGTTTAAACTGTCTTCTTTTTTAAAAAAAATCTGTTGTGCTTGCTATGGTGTACGCTGAAAGTAGTATTTTGCATTTCTGGTCTGTTTTAGCTTGCTGTAGCAAACATTCACATGTGCAAGATGCATGCGTGAGCATCAGTAAGTTTTCTTTCATGGACAGTGCTTACAGGCCTAGGCTTTATTTTAGTGTAGTAGAGACCAGTTTTTTACTTTCTGACAATCTTTACAGCTATTACTCATTGTAGATTAATCCTTCAGCCAGGCCTTTCATTTAGGTCTTAGATGACTTCTTCGAGGGTTAAGAGTCCTCCTTGAAAAAATCAAGGATGTAAATATTATTCTGCCACTGACAGAATGTAAATATTTTTCTTTTCCTCGAGAATCAAGGAAACTGTACTGTGTAGTACAACATCTAGTAACTCCCCAAAGTTGAAGGAAAAAAGATGGCAAGAAATTAGGATTCAGATTGTTGGCTGATGTAAACTGATCCCTACACTAACATCATCTTTCTCAAAGAGAAAGGATTTTTTTTTTAAAGTATCATGGAGCAAAATCAACCATAACTAGCTGAGGATCTAGCCCAAAGTTATTTGTTGTGAAGATCTGTTAAATGCCAGGCTCTGATGGTACTAAAAGTCACTCTTTAAGCTTAACACGCTTTCCTTCTGAAATGAAAAGCATTTGCTTAACTAACAAGATGCCAATAAAAAATAGAATTATAGAAAAGTTAATTAATGAGGTGATTTTAATATGTCCTATTTTGTTTCTTGGCAACAGAAAGGATATGACAGTCAAGTGTCTGCCAAATGTTTCATCTTCGTGTTATCCATTTGTGATCCATTGCCTGGTGCCTGAATTAAAAGCCAAGTCAGGGGAAACAATCAGTATCAGCAAGTTCCCAAGCTACCTTTGAGTGTGGAAAAGCAGAGGGAGGTTGCACGTTATTGTAGCTTTGCAAACACTTAGCTTAGCTCAAGGAAAGCCAAAGTTAAGTAAATCTTTAAATGAAGTGTAATGGAAGACTGCCATTTTAGTCTTAGAAACTATTTAAAGTTCAGTGTATCGCAACTGAAATATTTGCATTTCTTGCAAGCATACATTGAAATCCCAGTAGAATTGACTCAGCCTCCTTCCTTCCTGCATGGATACGTTGGGGAGCATGCAATTTACTCCTTCTCTTTGCCTTCTGATAATGATTGTAAGGACAAGGACGCCTGGGCTTTTTCATCAGGGCTGTCACTAGCTCAATGTGTGACCTCGGAAAATAACTTACTGTCTATATGGGTGGAATTTTTAAAACTAGCTGCCTGAAATTAGACATCTAAAAATAAACCACTTGTATTCTTGCAGATCTAAAGTCTTGTTTCAGATTATTTTGTTGGAAAAATTTGGCTTCTGTGTTTGTTTACCTGTAAAACTGAGTGGTGTTGAGAGACACGATCAAATACTCTAAAATCTTTGTGCAGAGAAAGCATGTAGAGAATGATTCTTTATTTTGGTTTGGATTTTTTGTTTGTTTGTTGTTTTTTGGGTTTGTTTTTTTTTTTTCTGAGGATGTAAGAATTTTGGCCTCAACCTGATCAAATCAGCAGGTGACAGGCTTAAAAGCAAAACCAGCTATTTTGGAAGTGTTTCTTCATATAGCACTGGAATGTAGGATGGAGCTCACTACTTCGGAGTGTAAAGCAATGAAAAGGAGGGAGGTATTCCAAAAGGAATTAGAAAAAAATATAGCAAATAGGTGCATTGGTAGCTGTAAAACACTGATCTGGAGGCAGTCTGCAGTTAAACCACTGTTTGCTGCAATGCGAGAGAGAATCTAAAGGATTGCTCAATATTTGCCCTGGTTTATATGCTTTTTCCCTTAAGCACTTCCTCTTGACTATAGCAGAGGCATTGCAGGTTTTAGATCCTTATTTATGCCTTACCTAATTAAAATACTGTACAAGTTAATTAATGTTTTAAAAACATTGAGATCATAAAATGAAATGGATATGCAAGAATTTCAAATGATGTCTGAAGGGGGAGGGAAAGTCCTTATCTAACTACAGACATTCAGTGTTCTGCCGTTGGCCCAAATCTCTCTCATAATGAATTTATCTACAGGTTGCTGCACTGGATTCTAGAGATGTCTGGGTACTAGTAGTTCTGTATTAATATAGGCCTCCTTTTAAAACCGTGTGACAGTTTACAAAATGCTCTGGGATACAGTAGGATGAAAGGCGCATAAATACATGTAAAATGCTATAATTAAGATGCAATTAGCAATGCACAAGAAAGGAGTTTTTGCCTAGCTACACTTTATACGTCTATGAAGTTTCGTTTTCTGGAGCACAGAATACATGGCATAACACTTGTTCTAAGCAGTTACACTTGAAAATAATTGCTGTGCACAAGCTTGGAGGCAGTTACTGTAAATTTGTTTCTGCTGTGAGACAGAGGCATTGACAGTGATGCAGTAATTTCACAGGATGGGGAAAAAATTCTGGAGGAGTCACCACTGGAAGCTGTAAATGAGAAGCAGAATTACTAGCAATCAGGAGCCTCAGCCTAGATTGGGAGATGAGGGAAATTGTTTGCTGAAGTAACGAGGAAGAGTCTGCTTGTAATTTTCCTGCTGTGATTTCTTGGTTCTGCTGCTGTCACTTGTGAACCAGCTCTGGTGACAAGGCTGTGGCATCCGCAGAAACTGTGTAGGGGCATTTTCTCTTATGTGGGACTTGGAGTGAGAAGAAATAAGGAGATAAGCTATGAAGGAGCAGGGTAAGTTAATTTCCTTTGATAAGAGTTTATTGGTCTCCTTTGAAGTCTCTTTATTTTTTTTCCTTCTGTGGTTTTGTTTTGTTTTAAATAAATAATTTTCTTTAAACAGAAGGTGTAACAGCTAGACCATTGGGTTGGGATTCACGAGACCTGGACTCAGTTTCTAAGCTGGGCATAGAGTTTTGTGGTCCTGGACAGATCACTTAGTCTGCCCAGTGTTTTCATCATCTGTAGTGTGGAAGGAATATCTCAACAGGGATAAAATCTTCCAGGGAGCAGGCTGAGCTAATATGGTCTAACGTTGTCTAGGAAGAACTGCTTTTAAAACTTGAAGGAGAAATTGTGATGTCTTGCGTGTCTCCCACGAGACACAACAGGAATGTGCTGCCTTATGAATCCATGGCTGTCTGAAGTAGCCGATAACATTCTTGATTAGTAGGTTTTCTTATAGTAGGTAGTTTGTAATTGTGGGTGCTTCTGTTTGGATTACTTGAAGTCTGGAGGAAAAAAAAGGCATTAAAAGAAAAAGGAAAAGCACACAAATGAACTCTTAAATTTAAGAAATGTCAGATTGTTGGTCTGTGTAATGGAGTCATGGAGAACACTGTTGTCTTTGTTTTTCTGGCACCATTGTAGTTCTGCATATCCCTTGCAGCACGGGGATTGATTATTCTCAGGCACTTTGTAGGAATTACAATAGGCCTGAGAATTGTGTAGGATGGAATAAGCTAAATCCGATGAAATTGCTGGAGAACTAATAGCCAGCAAGTCTCTGCTGAGCTTTAATAGCCAACAAAAACATCTCTCTGCTGAGCATAATAGGCTGCAGTATTTCAAAGTCTTGTCACTTGCTGAGATTTGCATGTTTTTTTTCATGGGAACAACATACAATGTTTATGACAGCACACTGGCAGATTTCAAATTTTCCAGAGTTTCTGGAGGCTAGACCTTCAGCATTAGGAAACGTGTACAGAAATTCCTGAGACGAGACTTGGGACTAGTACAATGTGTGAGAAGTGATCACTTCTCACATGGTGTATAAAACTACTAGGTGTGGTCAGTTAATTTAACATAAATGAAAAACAACATATAATCAATTGTGTTACAAAGGCGATGTGTATGTACATACATAGCCATATAGAAGACTTAAGTTTATATGTGTCTCAAGTATAGCGTCTAATGCTGTAGCTACTAATAATGCATAGCTAGTGTGAGCGTGATGACTTGCACAATATGTAGATGTATATTGAATCATTCTCATCTTCCTTCTCTTTCATCTCTTCACCTAAACAAAAAAGGTGTAAATGTGGTTAACTGCAGAAGTCACACTGGCATACTTCAGGAACTTGTCTCTTAACGAGACCAGAAGAACTTATTTCTGGACCCACAGAGCTCCTCTTCACTGTTTTATCTGAGGCAGATACACAATATGCGGTTGTATCTAGGAGCAGAGTAAATAAAATAAATAAATGCTACTGGTCAACACTTCCTGGGAATATAGTGCTTTAATTTTTTTGTCTGTAGAACAGGAATAACTGTATCTGCCTACCACATCAGAGTGGTAGTAATGGTAATTAAAGCGTGGAGTGCTTTGATTATTAAAAAGAAGAATGGGGGTGGAGAGAAAGCAGTGTTTCTGATGAGCTAATCATTTTCAGTCAGGCATGTTAAAGTCCAAACGGAGTCAACACCCTGTCCTGCACTCCACTTAATTTAGCAGCAAATAAAATGTATGAAGCCAGAGGAGGGGAATGCCAGACTGAGAATAAAGGTAGAGAGTCCAGATTCTGTGCCTGTGTTTACGTTTGTCTATGCGTCTGCATGAGTGTGTATTTTTAACAAGCTGGCTGAGAAGATGACAATTCATTGTGGGAAAAATGAAGTCAAGAGTTCAGGAAATTCAGGATTTAGTGTTTGAAGCAGGGAATTAAAAGTAGTTGGCCAAAATTTAGTTGGATTTAGCAGTTCCCACCCAGGAACCCGAAAGTTTTTGTATGTTTCTGGCATCTTTTCATACATGTTTAGAGGAAAAATAGTGGGGTTTTTGTCTTCTAAAGTGAAATTTTAGGGATAAAATGGGATTCTTGTTACAGCAGCATCTCTCAGTCCACAGTAACGTACAGAGTACAGTCAGTGTGTTCTAGAGAGGCCTTTGGGTTGCAAGTTGTCAGCTTCTGCCCCTTGTGTTTGGCTGCTTTTCAGTCTAATTTCCTAGGACATGAGGGTTATACAACTGCTCTGTCCGTTTTCCCTCTCTCCTCCTTTCAGGGAAACAGAACTTAAAGATACTAACCAGTAGCTGGGGTACAGGAGAAAGATGAGAGAGGGAAAGAAGAGAGTGTGCGGTTCAGGAGGTATGGGTAGAAATTGAAGATAGTGAAGCAGTTAAGGAAGACAGCTTAAGGGTTCTGTGGATGGATTTAAAGGACACGGAGAGGAACAGGGAAAGCAGACAAATGGAAAGGAACTGAAAGTATTTCTGGGAATGGTATTGCCAAGAGGATGTTACATGGAGGTAGGGCAAACACGATAGGTGTTGAGGATGTTGGACGCAAATCTGTCAGAAAAAAAAGATTCATTAATTCAGCTGCTCATGGGACAATTTGTCTCTGGATGTGTACAACTGCGTAGAAGGAAATGCCTGGAAGTCTACACTTATAGTCAGCTTAATTGCTTCTGTCCCGGTGGGGTGTTGTGGGAGCCTAGGGAAGATGCCTGGGACTTTGTCTTTGCCTGCTGTAAGTGTGTGTGGGAAGGGGCAACAGTGTTTCTGTGATCCCCATCTTACTCTTCTGTTTAGGTGCAATATAGCCATAAAAGAAAAGCAGTGGAGTGGAGATGAGATGCAGAGTAAAATAGAAAGAAAGCAGTCTCAGGACAAAATCAGGTCTGTTTGCAGTCAACCTTTGAGGCTGGTTAGGATCCTTTTGTATGAAAAAGAAAGTTATCAATAGTATCAGCTGCTTTGAGATGGTCAATATATTGGAACATGTCACTGTTTGAAAGACAGCGTACCACGGTCCTGATGACTAATGGAATATCTAGAGGAAAATACTCGCTCTTCCTTTAAACTGTTTGGGAACACAGACACACCTATTTTGCTTGGGCCACTCCCTTTAGTACTGTTCAACCCAGGAAATACTAGGAGTAAAGCCATAGAGTGAGCCACCTCTGAAGGATCTCGGTTGTTCCTCCAGCTTGTCATCTGTACACTGAAAGGCTGTAGCTTTTGAGGTCCAGAAACATTACCGCTTGAGAGCACAAATGGAACTAGAAATACATCAGATCTCTGCAAACGGCAAAGGTTTGTCCTGGGCTATAGCTCTGCTGTGTGAATATTGGTAAATGACATAGGTTAAGCCATCCACAGGACATAAGTTCTTGGATTTACAGAAGGAGAACAGGCTGAGGAAGTTCTGTTGCACTGAAATTGGGATGTTTGTTGCAATTTCTTTATTTCAATTTGTTTTTCTTTACTGATTTAACAGTTAAACACCTTCCCAGTCTGGTGTATTTTATGAATAGTGGACTTTGCTACATGGCTGAACAGTGTGTGCATGCATCCATGTGTTTCTCCCCTGGACTGGATTTTCTAATATAAGGAGCAGAGCACAACTCGATGGAATTAAACAGGCTTGTTATCCAGCTCTGACTCCTTGTGTATTTTTGTGAGAGGTACTTCACTGCTCCGTTTTGCAGTTTCTCTGTCTTCTAGGTAAAGATGATGACAGCATGCTATTGCTGTGGGGTAGGTTCTATATAAAGAGGTTTTAGAGTTTTGTAATGGAAGGTGCTGTAAAAGTTCAAAGTATTGTTACTTAATGCTTTGAATGAAAAGCTGATAACTGATCTGGTTCAGGGTGCTGTTGAGGGCAGCTTTCTTTGGCATTTAACATTGTTGTTCAATCTGTGACTTACTGACTGAGCACACCTACAAGTTCTTGGCTGTCCTGCAACTTTCTGTCACTTCGGTTTGCTTTTGCACAGAGAGGCAGGCAGCAGGATGTTGAGCAGCTGTTGCTGGTGAGCAGTACTTTTTCCTTGTTCAAAGGTGCTGCAGGGATGAGCGTGCAGTACAGAATGCCAGCATGTAGCAACCTGCAAGGAGTTACTAGGGGATGAGACTCAAAGCACTTTGCTTCTAAACACCAAAAGCACATTCAGCACAGTTTTGGTGGTAAGTTACAACAAAGTGATACAGAGTGGATACTCTTTGCATCCAAGATGCATGCAAATCTTAGCTTGCTTGGTAAACATTTCTCTTTTTTTATACCACAATCTTAGAAAAAGACGGGAAGAGGCATAAGTATAAAAAGATATATTTAGCTTTCTTGGTAACTCAAGTGTGGGTAGTTGCTTTCTCTGTTATGCTTGAACAGATAAATAAACCCTTGGGGTACCCATTTGGCTTCCAGGGTTAGAGCTGGGAGAACTAAAGTCTTATTTTTTTCTTTGCATTGTCTAATCCAATAGTTGTCTCTTAAAAATAATGTCTCACACAGATACTGTCTACCCCTATGGGTCTGGAGTTTAAAATATGTGCAGGTAGACATATTAAAGAACTGTGTATATCTTGTTATGAAAAATATCACTTTACCTTAAAAAAACCCCCACAACCCAAACTTTCTACCAACTGTTTATAACAACAAAAAAATATTTTTTCCATTGCTAATTAGTCTTTGTGGCCCAAACACTGAACCTAATGTTGAACTAGGTATAACAGTTCTATTTCTGTTGTTTCTCTCAATGTGTGCAAAATTAGTGTTTTTTCCCTCCTTATTTCTTTATGATTTTATTTTAAAAGTACTATTTTGGATTTATTACATTAATATAAATTGATCTCCACAGAAGTACAATACAATAGCATTTGGTGAAAACCAGCTGTTTCTATATTGTTGTGATGTGGGAAACAACCATACCATTATGTGAACGTACTGATCAAATGAACATTTGTCTAAGTCCCGTGGGGATTCATTATAGTGAGGTTAGGCTGAATATCTGGTTCTCCATTCCTGACCAGATATACTGAGAACTGGGGAAGTCTTGCTTCTGTCTCTGCCTGCTTTGGCTAGTGCAGGTGACCTCTTGTGTGGATATGGAAATCTCTTCTCTTGGGTCCCAGTAGATAAACTCCTGACTGCCACGCTGATAGAGCACAGGGGAGAAGATGGATTACTTCTCCCTGCTACTCTGTAGGTGTTTGCACTTTCTCTTCCCTAGTGTGAGGAGGAGGTTGAGAGTTTGAAATCTAATATATAGGGAGATACTTTTGGGGATGATTGTTTGTCATTTGATTAAAGTGGGTAATGAAAACATATTGGTTTGTTTTACTTTCGTTTTTAATCAGTTTCACATGCTGGCTTTCACATTTTAGAAAAATGATCCACTGATTCTTTCTGTCAGCTGTCTATTTTGAGTTGAAGGCCCGACTTTATTATGATGATAATCCAGTAAGCAGCTGGAGAACTGAAATTTTTTACTTCTTCAGAATCAATTAATTGATTCTAGGAAAAGTACTAGGAGGGTTTGGATTCCAAAGAAAGCATAGATGTGGGGAAAAAACTCAATAACAAAACAATCATAAAACCACTACAAAATAATGCATTATCTTGTAATTCATTCATAGTTAAAAAGGAAGTAACTGGAAGCTGCCAACTAGTTTCAGTCTGAAAATATGCACAACATATGTTTATAACATAAGGTTCTCTACTGATAAATCCTGTGGCGGTCGGCACCTGTTTTAACTGATTCATCTGAAAATATTGCTCAGTGCTGCTAGAAGTTCATCAATCAATTTTTATTAGCACAGCCTGACAGGCTGGCTGGCTTGCCTACTTTCTTTAGTTGTTATTGTTGTTGTTTTGCTCTTCTCAATTGCAGAAGTCTTCCTAAATCATACCAGGGCAAAACTCCTACAAAAAAATTGAAGATGCGTAGAGAGTGTTAATACCAGAAGGGATGCTGAAGCTGAACTGCATGGAAAAGGGATTTTTGGTTTTTTGGTCACTGATTTGTGTCAGTGGTAAGTCTGTATATTAAACAAGTACCACAGTGGTAATGTCAACACAAATAAAAGAAAACTAAGCTTTGCTCTAGACTGAGGGAGTGTTTACACTTTAAAAAACAAACAAACCAACCTCCTAGTATGCACTCGTAATACTTGTTTGCACTCTACATAAACTGAAGAATCAGACCTCCCATTGTGGAGTAACTGTCTAGATGCAACATTTAATGTATTTTAAATACCAGGAAGTATAGAGACTCTATGATGATGACTAAGAATGCAGCAGCAGATTCTCTCTCAAGGATGGCCAGGGCCATCTTGACTTTAAGTTATGTTTTAGTTACAGTTTATTTAAAAATAATTTAAAAACCACACTTTTTTTCCAGCAGGTGAACTTTAAACAAACTACTTTTGTTAGTAGCCCATGACACACATGACCTTAACTGGCAAAAACAAATAACCTCAATAGATGGCATTTGGTCAAGCAGTGGCAGGACAAGATCAAGAAATTCTTGCAGAAGAAATACTGCTGTAAATCGTTGTTGCAAATATAATATGGTAAATATCAATCAAGCAGTCGACCTAGTAGTCTTAGATTCTTAGTAGCTACTCCTTTTGACTCATTCACCATTCCCATAGTTTATGATACCACTGGAATGATTTTTCCCAGTATTGTGAGACTTTATTTTCTCCCTTCTATTCCAAAATTGTAGCTTGCTAGATGCCAAATGTCCACTGCAGGATCAAGATTCTTGATTTAGTACTATCTTTGAGTAACTCTCATAGGATTTGATAGGCACAGCTTCACAACGTTGTACATGTCAGGGAAATATCGTAAGATAAGGCCTGTTCTGTGCTGAGTGGCACTGGTAAAGAACAAGCCCCAGCTGTACCTGTCATCAGGTCAAGGACATGTTTCTCCTTTTTAATGTCCTGTCAGCTTTGGAAGTTTGGTACGTTTCTCTGACTGTTGCTTTTCCTGTTGGTGCCAGAGTACAGAGCTTATTTCAGTAGATTGCTCTTAACTATCAAGAAAAAACAAGCAAAGTGAGACCATGGGATACCCAAGAGGATCAAAACCTCAGTTTATCAAATAGTAGTAGTTATATGGTACGTTATATGTCATTTCCTGTCATGAATAAATTGAACTAAATTCCAAGTCTTTCGTTTGCCCCATCAATGTATTTTCAGATGTGTCCAGGCCTCATTTTTGCCTGTACAGAATGTGATCCCTATGTGAGCAGTGAGCTGCTCATGGAGTCATAATTTTGCTTAACTGACAGTTTCTTAGTTTTTAAAATGGCTCTTGATCACTTGTGTGTGTGTGTGCAGCTGATTTAACCAGAAGATAGTGCTGACCACGAGAGGAAGGGTTCAGGAGTGCTGTAGGATTTATTTAATTACAAAGCAAAGATTAGCCAACACAGCATATTTAAAGCTGCTTTTAGTAGGAATGTTGGCAGTGGATGAACTGATCTGATGTCATTTCTGGCATCCTGTAGCAGTGCCATACTTTCCACTATATAGAAAGGTAACCTCCTATTCTTAGTTTTGACAGACATTGACAAAAAGTTTGTACTGGCTTCTGGTAGGTACTTAAATTAGTCCTTATAGTACAAAGAAGGAATCTCTTTTAGGGCTTTACTGAAGCTAGGAGAGGGCAGTATGACTGCAAAAGTTATCCTTTTAGAGTTATGCCACGCTCCAAGAATGGCTATGATGTTGGAGACCTTGAGAGTTTCATGCAGCAAAAGAAATACTTAATTCTTCTTATGATCATGTGTGCTGGTTTTACATCTACAGTAGAAGATCCACTGTTAGGAGAGAATGGGGAATGTTAAACTGAGATGTTCAGGAAGTCCTGCAGTGACCTAGAGAAGACTTTCTTCTAATATAATTCTTTGTTCAGCGTTTGAGTAAAGTTGCTGTGTATATTTCTGTAATCATGTGATTTGTCAGAAGAGAGAGTATAATAATATCCAGTTTATTTTAATACGTAACTAGAGGAGTGGTGCTTTCTTTGATGTCATGCTTGTAACACACCGCTCTTTCTAAAGGTACAAGACATACATATGAGGATTGAAAGAACACTGAGCTTTCAACTTTGATCTCTTTGCTTCCCAACTTATTTCTGTCTCCACAATGTAGACTTCATAGTAACTAAGATAATGTTGCAAAGACTTTCTCCTCTCAGCTGGAAGAAAAATGTCAAAGTTCAAGAAAGGAAAAGTAAAGAAAAAAGTCTGATTAAAGGAATTACATTTATCTTGAAAGTCTTTGCTCACTTGAAGCTACCATTGTGATTGTCTGGAAAAGCAAAATGAATATGAAACACAATGGGGAGCTATTTTAATAAACCATCTCTAGCTCTTGGGGCCTCTAGCTAATATAATTTAGGTTTGATTTTTTAATTTATTTTGATTGTTGTTAAATGGCTCTTTACAGGCTATTACAGGCTGAACTGTTAGATAATAATGACCACAAGTAAGTAGAAGAAAATTAAAAATTTTAAATGTTTTTCCACAGTACGTACTTGCTTCTCAAATATCTGTTTAAATAAAAGATACCTAAATGTTGCTGAGGAGTAGGAAAAAAAAAAACCAGTTTCCTACTGAAGGAATCTTCCTGTCTGAAGGACTGCTACCTTCTGCCAGGATCCTTTTTGCTAATTATTCCCTAGAGTGGCTTAGGCATCTCTTTAACTTCAAGCATAGTGCAGGGCCCCACGGAAATCGTGGGATTACTTATAAGCTTTGAGATAGGCAAGCACTTGAATTGTGTTGTTGAGTCAGTTGTTCAATCCTACAGAGTCTTGGGAGTGCAGCAGTTTTTACATTTCATATAGCTCTCGCTATATCCTACCTGCAGAATTGCATCAGTTGTCAGCAATTACAGTTGGTTTTTTTCCTACATGTAAGTAAAAAGGATTGGTTTTGCTGTAAGAATACATGGTGCAGTGTTCTTGACATTATAGATCAATAGATTAGCCTTGTGCTGCCAGGAAATAAAATGCTGAGCCACCTCATCTTGTAATAATGCAATAGATGGATCCATTAATGCACACACTGTTATTTTGTGTCTGAAAATAGTCGAGGACAGAGATTTTCTTTTTCCATGACTAGCCTGAAATAAACATTGGAATTGATAAAGTAAGGTAAATAGCCTCTGGTTGAATCATGCCTTTTGTCGTAACCTGATAACTCTGCACTTTTCTAGTCACAGCAACCAGAGTAACTAATTTTGCTTGTTTGGGGCAGAATAGCTAAAAATGGAATTTTCAGATCAGAGATGATGTACAGAATTAGTTATGTTTGCCTTATCTGGTAACATGATTCTCCAGGGGAAATGAGCACTTTTAGTGTTAAATAAGGGCTGCAATCTATTGGAAAATCATTCAGAAATATGGTAATGAAGTTGGAAGGTAATTAAGATCAAGGAGAAGCACTCAGCTATGCTTTACATGACCTCTTTTTTTAATGCTGACCGGTTACTCCCTAGTGTTATTATCTATGGTACTTCTATAGTTCCCATTATCATAGAATCTGAAAACTTCAGTCTTTAATGTACCTGTTGTTACAAATCCCTTGTGAGGGGGGAATTGATACAGGGAAATGCAATGAAAGAAATTAAGGGAATGCTCAGGGACAAACAACGAACAGCAAGTCTGTGAGAGAGCAAGGGCTGCGTGTTTCTCAAATCCCAGGTTAGCAATCCAGCCCTTCAGTCTTACTTTCTTACTATTAATCTCACTATTTATTAATAATTTGAATAATTGATTATGGAAGCAGGTCCTTTGGTAGCTGTGATGGCATTAAATGCTAAAAATGGATTTCAGCAAATAGTTTGCTGCTTATTTAAGTAGAGTAGAATAGGATCTCCATAGGCCGTTCTGGATACGGCAGTAATCTGGATGTTGGTGACATTCTTCACTAGTACTTTTCTTAGTGTAGCATCATACCTGAGACCTTTGGTCATTAACAGGAAAATAAAATGGCATTGCAGATGCAGTGCCGCAGAAATTGCACTTCATTTCTGGGTAGTGGCAGTAGCCAGCCATGAACAGTGCACAGTGGTAAATGGAATGGAGACCTTGGTGAAAAAATGCCTTTAGGCATAGGTGTTAGAAAGCACGGACACTTCAAGATTCGGTAAATGTAACTTTTTTTTTTGTTGTTGTTGTTAAAGGACAGCTATAGCCAGAATTGATTGCAGAATTCATATTGTGTGAAGATCAAATGATGGAAAGGGAGTGATGAAGCCACTTAGTTTGGTTCCTTTGGCAGATCAAGGTCCAGTTCTGAATACATTAATTTTCAGCTTTCTGCCTCCAGAGACACTCCCCATTTTGTATCACAGGTTGGGGGTTTAGTTGTCTGCCTCTGCTTTAGCTTTAAAAGTGGTAGAAGAAATAAGTTTTAAAATTACACTGGGTAACCTTCACAGATACCAGTTTCCTGCAGAAGGTAGAAAAATAATTTGAGAAATCTTTTGTTACATTTAAAAAATGTTTCAATTGGTGAGTTTGGGAATTACAAGGAGAGTGAAAGTTGTTGGGTTGTTTTTTTTTTTCAAGTTTCACAGAACAGTAATGTAGAAGGAGTTAGTATTTCCTTTTATGTTAGTGAATTTGAAGTTCTACAGATAGTCTTGTTTCTTGCTTTTAGGTAAGCTTAATAGATGCTTTTTAAAAACAAATTATGTCTATTTATTTGCAGTATTCTTAGTGGAAGTGGATTATCCAATATAGAAATGATGTAGTTATGAAATTGATTTAAACCATTCTTTCATTTCCACTGGATGTCTGTCTGATCCCTGACAGTGGCCAATACCTGATGCTTGAAAGGAATGTTTTAAGGCTTCCAGAGGTAGTAGACAGTACTTTGCTAACTGACATTATTGGGATTTTTTCCCCCTAACATAATTTAAATATTTCATTTGGTGATTGATTTTTCTGTGTATTATTTCAGCCCAGCTAATAATTGCACATGATGGTAAATGGCTGGTGTTGCTCTTTCTTTTGTCCAAGAAAAAGATGATTAGATGTAATCTCAGGCGTATTGTTTAGATATTTTTGTATGTTTAATCTTTGTGCACTGCTTCACTGAAGGATAAACTTGGTGGATGCTGGGGTTTAGGGAAGTGAGTCAGATTCAATTTCTGAATGTACAGCAAAGGGAAAAGTATTCCCAAGAGCTTGTTATGCTGCCTGTCCAGCTTTACAATGCACTGCAAAGCTGGTATTTTGTTATCAAAGGCTCATGTGCCATGAAAGTTATCATCCATAGTTGATAACAGGAAGCTAAGCACAATGCTTTAATTCAGCTGAAAGATTTTGCAAATGTCATCAGTTGGGAAAGGAAATTGTCACCATGTGGTCTTAGTTAAGTCTGAGATAGAATCGTAGTTGTGTTTTCTCCTGTGTTTTTTCTTCGTTGCAAACTGCAACAGAAGAATAAAGGGCAAAGCGATGTTTCATGTGTGTTTTGGAATGAACACCAAGAAGAAATCAATACATAAAACAACATTTGCTTTCTTATTTCTGAATTAATTTAACAAAATAGTTTGTGCATGCAAGTCTTGCTGTTAATGTATAAAACGGAGATCCAGTTTGCAGTGCGCTACCTTGGGAGATTCCCAGATGGCTTTTCAAAGAGTTAATGTTTGATGCAGTGTAAGATGATACAAATGTAGCTTCATCCTATTCAGACTTGAACTTGCTACTGTCCTTTCATACAGACATTCACAGACTTCATGGACTTGACAGACTTCGTAAGGGTTCTTCAATACTGGGTTTTGCATGTGTGTGTGCTGCAAAAACAGGTGTTTTGGATGGAGTTTGGCTAATGACTAGTTAAATGTCAATTGTAATAGCAGTGAAGAAGAAAAGATCTTGACTTGGCAGCTTGATAACAAGCCTATATGGGAGACTTGTGCTTAATTGGGTTGCTCAGCTGAGTTATAACAAATCATTTTATCTTTGATACTACTTCAACCTAAGTTAGCCCTTTTCAGTAAGCCGCTCTTTTTTTGCCAGTATAGAGATGCTCTGTGGCTTTGTGGTCTTTATGTTCCTCCTGCCATAGGCAGTAGTATAGCTTACCTCACAGAACCTTGTATGGGTTGAAACCAGTAAACTAATACGATAGAGACCTGCAGACTGTAAAATTCATATCTATGAGGATTCTTCGTAGCCTTTAGCACAATAAAAGTTACCAATGCCCCTGAGTTCTTTTTTAAAATATATCTTATGCTTTTATAGACAATAAATTGTTGAAGTAACTTTAAATACTAGTTACTAGGCTTTTCAATCTGTTGTGAGTAAAATTTACATCTAGATGTACTAGCACAGATCTCTTTTTAAAGTGTAACAGTGCTTAATATGGACATCAGCAGTCTTTATATGATCTCTACTAAATATTTTTTCATGAGTGGCTATGATCTTAGTGAGGAAGCAGCAAGCATTAAGTGAATGGAGAAGAAACAAGTGTGGTGGACAAGGAGCATATTTGTTTATGATGAACACCTATTCTTCACTGAGTGACCTGAGTGGTTGGTGACCGAGTCAAGAGAGTATAGTCAAAGCCATTCTGCAAGTATTTAGCTAAGTAGGTGTCATTGATTGTGTGATTTGTAGTAGATTTTCTTATGCTCTTTCTCCCCTGGTTAGTCTGATAGTGCTCTGCCTTTGTCTCTGAAGAGCAGAACAGAGACAGGTATGTGTGGCCACTGCAGTTGGCCTGGAGCAGGACTGCTGAGCCAGTTCTCTCATGTATTTTCTTCTCAGCCAAGACAACAACAAGATTAGATGGGCTTCATGCTCCAGTGAGTGAGCTGAGAAAATACTCTCTTCCTGTTGCTCCTGGCCGTGATGCCTTAGTTCTTCTGAAATACATTGTGCTAGAAAGTACCAGAAAATACGATGGTGTTAGTACCTCGGCTCTTTTTTTGTTTTTAGTCCCCAGAAGATATATAGCATTGAGAAGTGGTGCATGGTAATATATGATGAACTAGTGGTGCTCTTATAGCAGTGGACATGTCTGCTTGCTGGAGTATGTTGTAACACATTTCAGTAGTGGTGGTAATTTTGTTTCTGGGTTTGAGATGGGTGAGTATTTTAAATGTCTCACTGATCTGAGCGTAATCCCAGCAATATTTGCCCTTGCACAGTGAGAGAATGGATTTTGTTGCAATTTGAAAATATTTTCTGTAAACTATTGGAATATAATAAGCTGAGACACTTTTTAAGGACTAAAACATGTTTAATTCAAAAGCCACAAAGTAGCTTTGCACTACCGGTTTTTAGAGCTCAGCAAATTTTATGTAGTACCTGAATTATTAATGTAGATAAATTGGAAGAGGAAGCTCTGTTGTCTTATCAGTCTCAAGCAAGCAGTAGATGGTTGACTTTGCAGAGAAAGGCAGCTCCTTCTGAAGCAATGAGTGAACAGATCCGTGGTGAGGAACCCTACAGTGAGCATGGCTTGTGTCAGTATGCCCAGAAGATGACTGCCTGTTTTGGACATTTAGGTAAAGAAATTAAAGATGTGCATGTGGATTTTTTGCTCTCCATTATGTGGATGGAGTCTTTCCTCAAGTTTACAGTAAATAACTGAGTGTTTTGTACATCAGCCTGCAGTCTTGAGTAAGTAAATTGTGTGTGTCTAAAGTGGAAAAGCTGCACATATGGAGTAATTTTACCACAAGTAGAAAGCTTTTGTTTCTTTTTTTGTGTGAACTTGAATGTTAGAATGATTTTTTTTTTAACTCTCTCTTGCTGTTTTAGTTATTTTATTGCTTGGATTCTTGGTATTTCTTGGTATATATTTCTTTCTATATTTCTTGGTATAAATAGACATAGTGCTTGCTCATTTTTCATTTATGTGAAGGCTTTTTTTTTTTCTTTCTCCTTACTCTCAATATCTGTGAGAGTTCTTACGTGGGAGATGATAATCCTGTTGCCTTGCACAGATGTATGAAACATTATTTGGGGCTATCTACCTGTGCAATAAATGTGTTACCTCTGAAGTGGTATGAGGGAAAAGGAAAAATTTGTTTTGTTTTACTTCGTTTTCTGTGGTTTTATTTTGATTTTTCTTTGCAGCTAGGTTTTGCTGAACTAGTATGACTGACTTCAATTTCTTGGTTTTTTGATTGGGGTTTTTGTTGCTTTCAATACAAGGATAAAGTCACACTGAAATGCATTTGCAGGAAGTTTAATTCTGATGGCAGAAGCAATTAAGACAGCCTTAGTGCACTACACATTTCTGCCTTTTATTTAGCTGAAGGGCCAGTTTAATCCTCAGTGTTGCTCGCAAGGATGGAGGGATATTTATTCTACTATGATTTTAGCCCTTGGTGTCTAATTTTTGCTATTATTCAGTGCCTGCTATTCTGTTATGCAACTTGTTTGTGGATTGCAGTCAAATTTTTTTGTTACTTCTGTTCCACTAGCATTAGTACAGAAGCCTCTATTCCTGGTTGTATATGAAACATATATGTATTTTTATCATCTGGGCAGCCAATTGATTTGATGAATTCAGAGGGGATTGAATAGGAAATGGTCTTGAGATGGCTGAAAATATTTATAAATAAAATATTTATAAAGTTGGTAATGAGGTAAAATATTTTAAGTAGCTAGTCTGCCGAATTCCTGTCTCATATCCAGTCCCTTGTGAAAACTGTCAGTCTGGAAAGTGCCCATAGCTCCAACTGTGCTCTGTGAAGGCTCAAGCCCCCAGCACTGAATATTTGGATTAGGCACGGCTTTGAATTGGCAGTGATTTAAAAATATTTTGCTACTTGGCAGATACTGAGGAAATTTCCTCAATGCTACTTCTGGGTTGGGCGCCCTGGATTCCTGAGAATGTTTTTCAAGAAACATAAGGACAGGGTTGTGCCCTTGTGTTTTCTGCCTTTTGCTTTTCTCTTCAGCAAGAATATTAGAAATCAATCTTTTCCGCTTAATCAAGTGCTTGATTTAAGTGGTAGGAGATTGGCACTGTCTTTTGATTCTGGCTAAGGCTAAATCCCAGTGCTTGTAACAGTGTGTTGTACAAGGCTGTCTCAGGCCTTGTCATTTGCCTTGGAAACAAGGGTCTGATCCTCAGAGCCAACTGGTCCGAACAGCCCTTCGTCTGACTCGGGAGCCACTGTGATGCTTCCTGGTCTTGTTTTGCTCACTTCTACTTCTTGTCCTCTTGTATTATATATTAACAGGATGGAGGCTCTTAAAGACATAACCTGTACTTAAAAAACACTAACAAAAAATCATATTGCTTTGTGTAACAAGCAGCAGCTAGTGCATGGTCTTTGAGATTGTAGTTATCAGACGATGACAGCAATAGCCAGGGCTGGAAAGGGGCATCGTTAGAGCAGTCTCTCTCAGAGAAAGGAAAACCTTATTTTTAATTAAGCAGGATGCTTCTACAGTGACATGTTAGGGTCACAAAATGCTAGTCTAAACTGAGCTGTTCCCATGGTCCCCCACCAATCCCATCTGTCTTGGTGGTGGAAGGAGACTGGATTGCACTTCACTATTCAAAATAACATTGGGCCCTTCTCCAGCGGTCACAGGCTGACTGCTCCTGTATTGGAGATACTGTGGAAAAAAGGCACTGATCTCTGCTGCCTCTCAAGGTAACGCTGGAGTTGCTCTGCCTGCAGAAGTCATGCCTGCCGAGTCCAGGAACAGATCCCTGCATGGGTGAAAGCGGGTTCAGCCTCTTGTGCCTTTGCTCTGCTGCTTCACCTCTATCACTTAGTTGCAACTCTTCTACAGTTACGCAAGAGGTAAATATGCAGGGGCAAACTGCAAGTTAAAGAAATCGATAGAGGCTTTACACAGCTAATATGGTGTTTGATTATGCGGGAGAAGACTGCAATTTCTTCTGACTGCTGCTACACAACAGATCATACTAGTTTAGTACTTAGTGCAATAGCTGGTGTAACAACCATCTAGGTGAATATAGGTGGAAGGCTGGAATGGGCATGGCTACAACAGAAAACTGGGAGTCAGTCTCAAACCACTGCATTCAAACTCCAATGAAGGACGAGCTTTCCTGCTAGGATTTAGGCATCCAAGCTGTAGCAAATGTTGCAACAGTGAAAAAAGTTACTGCAGAGCTCACCTTTCTGCTATCTGAGGATTAACTTCTGCAGCAGAGCTAATGTCGCGGCAAGGTGTGCTTTTGCCTCACCTACCTCAAAGGGCAAAGTCCACCTTGACGTGTTGGTGAGGCTGGATCGTTGGCACTGCTGTTGTCAGGTGTCGACATCCTTCACCGATTATCCAGCAACAAATGACACTTTTATACTAAGAGGTACTTGTGTTAGAGTGCGTCCAGCCGTCTCCTATGAGTCATCCTTCTGCTTTAAGCACAGAATGATGATCCACCTTCAGCTGAAGTGGTAGAAGCTTTCCAAGTTTCAGAATATCTGTCTTTTCCACTGAGTGACTGTGGTGTGCAGGTCAGTCGGTTGTGAAATCTGGGAGACAGTGAAAAACTTCTACAAAGCTTCATTTCCTAGCGGGCATACCTAAAACCACAGCATTTGCTGAGATCTCTGATCTGATAGAAGATACTCTAAGGCAGAACTCTAGTTGCTATATTTATTGAGCCAGCTCCTCCTCAAATATACACTAGCATCACCCCATTAAAATTAGTACAGTGGTGCTGATTTATTCTAGCTTTGCCCCACTGTGTCCATGATTGATTATAAAACCCAGGAGAATGGCTGTTTAAGGGGAACTGTGATTTTGGGCTTGTTTTCAAGATAACATAGAGGTCCTGCTACTTGAAAAATAAAAAGCAAATGACCTCATAGGAGGTGTGTAATAATAGATGATGAAAGTCTGGATTTGCGAGATTATATGTTCTCTTTAAAATAGTAAGTAAAGCATTCTTCTTTTCAAAGCTTGTCCCCATCAGTAGATAGTACTGGAACTCGGGGTTTTGAGGGAAGAGTTAAATGGCAGTTTCCCACTGTACTCAGTAAGCCTATTGGTGTTTTTTTTTCACCTTCTAATTTAGCAAAAGCCTTACTGGAAGCAGTGCAGTTATTACACCAGGTTATTTTGGAGCTGTAGCTAACTTCTGTATGTTAAGGGGAGTTGAAAGCCTGGGCCAAACACTGTCTGCACAGTTGTCTCTGGGAGTTTGGCTGAGTGAAGAATCTGAAGTTGTCTCTGAGCAGGGCCTGGTCTGGGGTCTACCTGTAACTTACAGATGATGAATGTTGGTTTAGGTTGGGTTTTTTTTTTATCTTACGCTTTGGAATTTCCTGTGACTTTCCAGCACCCAGTTGATGATTAACTCTGCCTTTACCCAGGGAGAAATATTCATTAGATGATTAGATTAGCAAGTCACTGGAATTGGATTAATGTAAATACTTCTTGTAAGTGAAGCAGGAAGGGCTGGCACAGTATCTGCAAAGCTTCTCCTGTCAGCTACACAGGAAAGTGGAGAGGAAGAGCACAAGCGAACCAACCCTTAATAGGGGAAAGCTTGAGTGCTTTTGTTTGGAATAGACAGTGAAAGCTGCAGAAAGGATTTCTCCAAAGAAATCTGCTTATGAAGTAGTGCTAGCCAGCCTTTGTACATTCCTCAAAAAGGAGGACGAACATGCCCTACCTTTACTATAAACTTTTCGCTGTAGCACACGTGCAGTCCTGGGATGGAACAGGGGCATGGTAGATTAAATGCACAGATGTGCATTTGTAGCTGATGATGATGATGATTCTTCCATAATAAGATTTTTAACAGAGCAAGGTTTTTTGATTTTAAACTAATCCTCTTATATACCTCAGTTACGTTCTTTCTCTTGTCCTGAATATTAATCTGATTTTCAGATACTCTTTATGGTTTTGCTTCAGATTTTTGCATTCCCAGGGATGAGTTGCAACTGATTACAATGGTTTTATACAGCAGTCACCTGATCAAGCATACTGTCATAATCTCTTGAAGATAATCACTAAAAATATATCTTCCTTAATCTCCTTTGCTGGATAAGAGAAGAAGAGAAGGATTGTTAAGGACAGTGCGCTGTGAGTAGTAGACTGACTACATGCACTACAGGTTGCTTTCCCTATGCCATCTTTCCCCATGTTTAACAGCTTTGGGAAGCTGTGTGGGTCAAATAAAACTAAAGAATTGGTACTGGAAAAGGTTAAATTCCAAAATTCAGTCAAAAGGATGTCAATTATTGAGGATGGGGATATTGCAGAGGTCTTGTATCTCATCCCTAAGCAGAGCTTGCTGAAGCAACTGCCCTACTTGAATCCAGATGACTACTACTTATGCGAGCGGTTATTTGACACTCCTGAGGATCTGGGTAAGTGAGGACTGGCATCGGATCTTGATTTTTGTTTGGTGAATAGGCTGAATTGCTTTACAGTTAGCTTGTTTTTTGTGTAGCAGCAAGATGCTTTATGACAGCAAAGTGTGCTCAGGTGTGGAGAAATGTTTTATCACTGACAGAGAGGAGGGAAAGAAGAATAAAGAGCCAAATTAGAATCTGAATAGTCAAAAGTAGTTGATGGATATAGGTGCAGCTCTCTCTATGTGGCCGTCCTGGGACAAAGGGGGCCTTTCTGCAGAAGTACTCAAGCTAGAAAAAATACCGTTTGAAAGCACAACATCCTGTGGTAGTGTGTTCCAGAGCTTGCCAATGGGTTTTATGAAACTATATTCCCTTTTGTTTGTTTTAAACCTATTGCCAAGTAGTTTAATTTGAAGCTGCCTCATTTTTTAATTGGAAGAGGTGACCAAAAGTCTTTCTGTGTTCACTACCTTCTTGTCACTTGTGAGTTCATTAGAGTTCTGTTGTATCTTTTATCCAGGTATCTCCTTTTCCAGCATAAGCAGTCATAATTTATTTAGATGCTCTTTGTGCAGGAGCCAGTCCATGCCTTTGATTATTCCTTTTACCTTTATTTTTCTAATTCTACTATAACCCTTGAAAAATTGGGGAATAGAACTGTATTCAACATGTAGCATAATGTGGGTATATGTACAGAGTCCTAACAATGCTCTAGGTTCCTCCCAGTAGTTCCTAAAATTTGGTTTGTGTTTTTAATTAATATTGAACACTGGTTTATTCCTTCATAGAGCTATTGGTGGTGGGAGGACTTATATCTGGCATTCATCAGCTTAACTGATTTGTTACAATCTGTTAAAAATTAAAAAAAAAATAAATAAAGTTTTCTGGAAACTCCAATCTGTGAAATTGGCTATAAATGTTAATCTGAAGCTTTCAGATAAATTTCAAAGATATTCTCTTCTAGGACTTGCTTTATGGACCTCAGTTTTGATAACTGAAACTGCTTATATGCTAGAATTTTGCCTGTACTTAGCAGATCAAGAAAACTGCTACATACTTGTAACTCTGCTCAGCTCCTCAAAATGTTGATACTGAGTGATTGTATATGGTAGGCAAGTACTTTTCAAAGGTCTGCTTTCAAGTTTGTCATTTCGTCAGTGCCAGGTAACACTTTTTCTTCTGTGCAAATAGCTTTTTGCTAGTCAGCTCTGTACCCAATGAACTTCACACTGTAAGAGTAATACTGGCCAAAACCCATATGCTGTTTCAGATAGTTGCTACATCTGAGTAATCAATTATTCTAAAACTAAAATTTTAATTAAGGTGTTGCTAAAACATGAGGCAAATGTATAATATGGCTGTGAACCAGAAAAAGCAGCGATCATTCTGCCTTGCCAGCCTCCCCAGTGTTTCACATTGATATTCTGGAAAAAACTTCTACAGACAACTTAGGCATTTTTATAAATCACAATTTAGGATAGAAAATTAATTGAGTGAACAGTTACCAGCTATATGATCAATCCATGCAGGACTCCAAAGAAATTCTTTGCCATTGTAGTAGGCTGGGAGCCACCTTTTTGCACAGATGCAATTTTCTTCTAATTTATACAGGGCTTAAATCAATCTAGAAGTCTGCAATTTTGCAGTTCTTCACTCATTTGTAAGCAATCACAAAGATAGCGGGACAGGTTGTGATTAGCATTATGCTGCAACAGATAATGCAAATAACCACTGGGGCTTTTTTCCCTTTCATCCTACAATATGGGTGCTACTATTCAATAGGATGGGTATTGTGGTCCTGCTTTCCAGTGCCATGAATAATGCTAGCTGGAGGGTTGCAAGGTGTCTGGTGTCTCAGCTTTACTTAAATTACAACAATTGGAATCTGAATCTCGCCTACTTAGAACAAAAATAGTGGAATGGTTACTGAAAACGGCCAGTTGTAAAAGCTGTATGTGACTTTAAGATGCAGAATGCATGGGTCTGCCTCTTAGGCCAGGTGCCTGCTTGGGGATTATGGTGCCTCAAGTACTACAAGATTCAGCAGTTTGTGTACCCTGCTGAAAGGCAGTTTGCTGTCTGTATTTGGCTTTACAAACAGAGATTAGAAATTACCCTGTTCAAGGCATTTGGAGAATCACTAAATATTTTCCTTTCTGCTCATAAGTGAAATCATAACCATCAAGAAAGGCCCATATTTCAGGTTTTTGGAAGGTCAGGAGTTATCAACAAGTGCAGAGCTATTTAGTATTCATGAAGTGAGTCTTTTGAGTCTCACCAATTTAACCCATGACTTGCTTTTACTTAGTACTAGTATCATGAAATTCCATATCCTTCATAAGTGGAACATTGGAGGTTAAACTTGTCTCATCAGGTTAAATAGTGGCATGATACTGACAATTAAAAGTACGCTAAAAATTGAAGAAAACTTAAAAAAAAAAGAGAGAGAGAGAAGGATTTCAAAAGAGGCTTAGAATCATTGTAAGGACTCTCATTCTGCATTTCCCTTGAGTTCATTTGGCCAAAGACTGATGGGCCACCTTCCCTCCCATTTCTAGGGGAGGTGGTGAGGGACTGATTCCCACGAGAGGGATTGCTGGCTGCGTGGTTTGCTGCAACAAAAGCTGTCTTAGCCTGGAAGGCCTGGTTCAGCACGTGGCTTTGATCCTCTGGAGGCCAGACTCCGATACAAAGGATTCTGTGGAAAATTGTCTGATACTCAGGACTAGCAAAAGTTGAAAGTTGGTTGCAAAAGAGCAGTGGAATTTTACAGAGAAAATTGGCTTGGAACTGTGTGATGTTGCTTCTTGTATGAGATACTGTCATCTGTTGCTTGTATAGATGACATCTTATGCACCCCTCCAAACTGATTACTCTTTGGATGTGACAGTGGTGTACACCTGAGGGAAAGGAGATATATACCATATTATCTAACTGACCTCCTGTATGAGTTTAGTAACTGTTTATGTAACAGTCTTAATTTAAAGCAGCACTTGTGAGAATGGCTGCTTGTGTTGGATCAGTTGGATGTAAAGGAAGACAGAAGGAACCTGAGAGGACAAGAAAGGCATGGGGGGAATCTGGAGAGTATGAAAACAGCTCAGTGTTGAGCGAGGGAGCAGACTGGACTGCTGCAGGAAAATTTATGAAGCACTGAGACCCTGTTTACTCTTTGTTGGGTTAAAAACTAGCTGGATGGTTGGGCCCAAAGAGTTGTGGTGAATGGAGGTAAATCCAGTTGGCGGGCGGTCGCAAGCGGTGTTCCCCAGGGCTCAGTACTGGGGCCAGTTCTGTTTAGTATCTTTATCAATGATCTGGACGAAGGGATCGAGTGCACCCTCAGTAAGCTTGCAGACGACACCAAGTTGTGCAGGAGAGTTGATCTGCTTGAGGGTGGGAAGGCTCTACAGAGGGACCTGGACAGGCTGGATTGATGGGCTGGGGCCAATTGTATGGGGTTCAACAAGGCTCAGTGCAAGGTCCTGCACTTGGGCCACAGCAACCCCATGCAGTGCTACAGAATTGGGGAAGAGTGGCTGGAAAGCTGCCTGGTGCAAAAGGACCTGGGGGTGTTGGTTGACAGCCGGCTGAATATGAGCCAGCAGTGTGCCCAGGTGGCCAAGAAAGCCAATGGCATCCTGGCCTGTATCAGAAATAGTGCGGCCAGCAGGAGTAGGGAAGTGATCGTGCCCCTGTCCTCGGCACTGGTGAGGCCGCACCTCAAATACTGTGTTCAGTTTTGGGCCCCTCACTACAAGAGAGACATTGAGGGGCTGGAGCGTGTCCAGAGAAGGGCAACGAAGCTGGGGAAGGGTCTGGAGCACAAGTCTGATGAGGAGCGGCTGAGGGAACTGGGGTTGTTTAGCCTGGAGAAAAGGAGGCTGAGGGGAGACTTTATCGCTCTCTACAACTACCTGAAAGGAGGTTGTAGAGAGGTGGGGGTCAGTCTCTTTTCCTGAGTAACAAGTGATGGGACGAGTGGAAACGACTTCAAGTTGTGCCAGGGGAGGTTTAGATTGGATATTAGGAAAAATTTCTTCAGTGAAAGGGTTATAAAGCATTGGAACAGGCTGCCCAGGGAAGTGGTTGAGTCACCATCCCTGGAGGTATTTAAAATATGTATAGATGTAGGGCTTAGGGACATGGTTTAGTGGTGGACTTGGCAGTGCTAGGTTAATGGTTGGACTTGATGATCTTAAAGGTCTTTTCCAACCTAAATGATTCTGTGATTCTGTTGCTCTCTACAGCTTCCTGAGGAGGGGAAGTAGAGAGGGAGGTGCTGATCTCTTCTCCGTGGTATCCAGTGATAGGATGCGTGGGAATGGTTCAAAGCTGCGCCAGGGAAGGTTTAGACTGGACATTAGGAAGCATTTATTTACCAAGAGTGTGGTCAAACACTGGAACAGGCTTCCTAGAGAGGTGGTCAATGCCCCAAGCCTGTCAGTGTTTGAGGCATTTGGACAATGCCCTTAATACCATGCTTTAACTTGGTGAGCATTTGGTCAGGCAGTTGGACTAGATAATCGTTGTAGGTCTCTTCCAACTGAAACAGCTTAGTCTATTCTACTTTATGAGAAATGGGGGCCTGGGGAAAAGAAGGTCTGATTTTTCTGTGCGTATGTTTTCAGGGAGGAGGGGTCCAAGAGATCAACATGGTGATGTGAGGGAAGACACAGTGGTAGGGTGTTCTTGGGAGGAATGGGCTTTCCAGATTTGAAATAGAAGGTCCAATTATAAAATACTAGCTGCAGCATAAACATTTGGACCTTTTCCCACTGTTTTACATCTAAGTTCCCACACATCAGCTTGCTTGCATCAGTAGGGTTTCTTGCTGTCTTATGGCAAGAAAGCTAGAGCCCCCAGCTAGGGAAACAAACAGGCACTGTTTTGTGCCCCATTGCCATTTTCCATTCTTAGTACCAAGGAGTGCCCAAGATCACCCTGAAGACTGCAGTTTCTTTAACACCAGTCCCTGTTGTTACCTGGACAGAAAGAAGGAAGGCAGAGATGGAAAAAAATAATTCCTGGTTTAATCTTTGGTCTTACCTGCTAATGGTATTCATAGTAGGTCCCCACGGTGTGTGTACTTGATGTGACCTATAGGCATAGGATTTTAATGGTGCTGTGTGAACTTGTCAGTTGTCCAAAGCTAAGCAATCTTGAATGTGTCAAGTGGTGATATGAGAGAGAAACATCCAGGTTCTGTTGGCGTTGTAGTAGGTGGTACTCTTTAGATGCCGAGAGGTGCTGAACAGACTGCTCGTGTACTTCAGATAAGGTGGTCCTTCTTTTCAATTGCTTTTCAGATGGATTCCTTCAAAAGTAAGTGACCTCTCCTGCCCTCAGTCCCTATATTTTTTTTATTTTTATTTTTTTTAATAATAATGACTTATATGATTGAATAGGGAGCATGCTTTTAAAGTTTGTTGTAATCCAGGTTTAGGAGTGTTATGTCATTCTTCTACAGGACAATGTCTGAATTCAGAATAGTCCTGGTAAGTCAGCTGGGTGGTTTGAAATCATGCAGTTGAATTTCAGTGACTAAAAGTGTAAAGTGTTGGACTTGCACAGATAAGAAATAGAAAATAACTAATGCTACTCCAGAAAAGTATATGGAGGATAATGCTACTTATCACAGTATAAATATAGATCAACTGTATAATACTGCTGCACAAAAAGCCATTCTTTTTCGGGGCTGTGTTAGCAGGATATATGTACAGCAAGGTATGTAATTTTTCTCTGTTCCTATTACTGAAGAGGACTCTGCTGGATACTGTCTCTAGGTTTGGACATTGCATTTTGAGAAAGATACTGATAAATTGGAGGGAAACTAGTAGAAAGCAGTGAGAATAGTATTAGGAAAAAAAGACTTATGAGAAAAGATTAACAGAATTACGTTTCCTCAATCTAGAATAGTGGAGATAAGTGAGGGATTTGTCAATCTTTAGATGAATAACGGGTTGTCAAATGGAGATGTGTTCTGCATTGTCCTAAGAAGCACAGACAAATATGCTTGTGAAAAACACTGAGTAGTGGTTTTGTGTTTGAGGAAGAAGTATAGCTGAAACTCCCTGTCTGTGTTAGGCCCTAATAATATTTGCTTCTGTAAATATGCACAGTTAGCTTGATTTTTTTGGTTGTTTTTTAATTAAATTTAAAAAGAAAAAGTAATCAATCAGGACCAGGTCTTGATTCTCTGCCCATTTGTAGTATCTCTACTCCAGCTTAATTACTGCCACATTTTTACTTAAAATATTTGAACACTTAATGTCTTCATAACCCTTGGCTTCCTGTTTCGGATTTCCATTTGCTGTGGGAGAAGTTGTTGCCAGTGTTCGAGATCAATCCAAGCTAATTTGCTTAGTAGTACATCAGTGGTTTAGCTTAGTAGTACATCAGTGGTTTAGCATTAATCTGCATTAATGTAGCATGGTTTAGAGCAACTGAATTCACCTCTGTAGGGCTCACTGCTCCCTCTCTGCCTCAATTCTTTATCTGTTATCCAATAAACAAGAACAAAATTGCAGTTCCTACTGTTACTAGATGTTAGCAAGAAAGATGAGCTAAATCAGCTTTAAGTAGGAAGAAATAATGAAAATTTTGTGGTTTCCTCTGTGGCTATATACATAGGCAATAGCAGTAGTGTGAAGATTGTTAAGGGGAATTGAAACAAAGATCTCATTTGCTCTGTAACTCCATAATACTGACCGGTGCAGGCAGCTTGGACTGGGAAGAGCGTATTGTGTTGTGGCTACACGTCCTCCACTGCTGTTTACAGGGAGTCCTGCTTTTGTTCTGTATCTGATGGAAACTTCCTCTCCTGTGTCTGTCACTTGCAGTTGTATAACCTTGGTATTTTAATCAAACAGCCGAGGGAGAAACGCAGTCCCTGTCCTGGACAGTGGGTGCGACTTGCCCGTCGCCGCTTCACGGGGCAAGAGGGCAGCCCCTCTTCTGCGGTCTGTGGGTGCTCAGAGCCACCACAGCCTCTCGCAGACAGGAAAGATACAGGTAAATCTGAAATGGAAGCTGGTTTCGAGCTGAAGAAGTTCTAGCCTTTCTGCCAATGGGTCAAATACTGGCGGCACTGGGATGGGGAAAAGAGAAGTAGAAATTGCTGTTTCTTCCCTCTGAAAGCCATTCCTTGGGCCTGCTCTGCTTATCCAAAAGGTGAAATATTGGGAAAACTTCAGAGCAGAGAGAGGGGCATAGGAAATGTCCGTCCTCACTCACTCCAACTTTGACTTTGAGGCATGGAGGGAGTAAAAGAGGAGAGAGAAGCTTGGTACATGCCCTTTTCCCTTGCTTCATCCACTCCCATATGTCCCTCATGCCTCATATACTGGTTGAGGAGAAGATTAATACTAACTGCTGTTGGCTCCTTCTTTATGCCTGAGAGATGGGGATATCACTGAGTAGACTTTTGTATACAGGGACCTTAAAAGTGGCTTTTACTTTGAGAGAATGATAGATGTTTGGTAGAGCTCTGTGGGATTTTTTCAGTAAAAGGCCAAATAGTTAATGGGAGGAGAAGGGAAGAAAGGGAAGCAGGAATGTTCTTCACCCAGGTGATGCAGACAAGGTGCAGCTGACAGGGAAAGAAGACAATGTTAGAATGGGAGATTGTGATTACAGTTTTTGCATTATCCTGCTTTTGATTTTTCAGTTATTTTCCTTTAAAGAGCGGGTCTTTATGGTGGGAGGCAGAAACACTATTCACCAGGGAATGTTCATCACTGGTTTGTTACCACGTAATTAGATGGTGGAGCTGTCTGTGCAGTTTTCAATGTAAAACATAGAAGCATTAAACCGTAAAATGCAAAAATATAAACCCGATTAGCTTATCAGTATACATCAATACTTGGAATATTCAATATTGATTATTTATCTTTTAAGTTGGCAAACTCTCCTTTAAAATATGTGACTCCTTCCTTTGGAGCAGAGGCAATAAGCCTTCCAGTTTGGTGTAAAGTAACTGTGAGCAAACCTTCTTACGGAGCAGCAGCAGTAAAATAGCTTTTGTAGTTATCTTTTAAAAATTCCAGTCGGTGCAGATGTTGGAATCAGTTATGCCTACTCTGTTGTGAATATCACTTTGTTGTGTGTCTGCTTAATATTTTTATGATGATCCTACTATTGAAACAGCAACAAATAATTTAAAAGAAAGCTTCAGATATACAAGTTTTTACATACTGAAGCAAGTGACCTCCCTAGCTAGCAGATAAAATCGAAGAGCCACTAATAGAAAAGTTTCAGAAGCTGGAGTGAGGTGATAAAAAATGTGTTTGTTGTAAAAGCTTGTTTGAATATATTAGTATTACACTATGTAACCAGGTCGTATCTACTTGGAAAGCATATTTTTATCTTTTCTTTGAGGTCCTCTGTGGTTCATTTGATAGGACACTGGACTGGGAAATAGCTGTTGGGATCGAGATACATTTGCAGGACAGATTTAGGTGCCTTTTTTGAGAGTCCTATTTATAGTTTAATATGGAATCAGAAGAGAAGGAATTTGTCATTTGGCACAGTGAAAATTGATTAGTCCGGTTTAAATGTAAGGGTGGTATATATCCAGTGTCCACATGATGCCTTGTCTCATCTTCAGGGATCATGGACTTGCATTGTTGCATGCTTTGCTGTATGTTGTATTGCTGAGGCATACACTAAAGGTTAACGCTTAGTGAGATACTCTGTCACGTCTCTCGAGACTGCAAAACAAATAACTTGTTTCTTTGCTCTGCAAATTAACTGATTGGCGGGAAACTGCTTCGATCCATGGTGTTTGATCGAGGTGTCCCATGGACCCCTCATGGAGAAGCTCTTTAGACTAGTGAGTCTTTACTGCATTCCTGCTGATTTCACTGAGGCAAAAACTCCCAACACAGGCCGTGGGGGTTATTCTGCAGAGTTAATCCAATTCTGAAGTGGATTATCAATATCAAATCTCCTTAACTTTAGGCATGCACAGTAAAGCATGACACTTTCATACATGCTTTCCTGTTGGGAATTCCTGCCTTCATGCAAGTCCAGTTTTTAGCAGTAATTGTGGTTACTGTCAGTAATGGTTACTGACAGTACGCTCATATTATCAGCAATGGTACTGGTTGTGGTCATAATTTGGCTAGATGAATTGAATTTAGAGCAGGTGAATAGTGATGATTTTATATGGTAGTTTTTTTTAAAAAGTACTGAGTTTAAACCACTGTCACTACAGCATAATACCGTACTATACCTCCGTTCAGTGCCAAGTATGTGTGCATAGTGTAAAAGTTCACACAGGTGTTAAGAAAGCATGATCTCCTTTCTAAAGATTAGCAATAACAGGAGCAGTTTGGAAGCCAGTTCTTACATCAATAATATAAATGTGTGTTCAGAGGTAAATGTTTGTACATACCTACAGTCAGAAGATTACCCAGCAGTGGGCTTTGTATATTTTTGGGGCCACTGCAAAGTACAATGTAACCATCTTTTCTCATCTGTTTCTAAAGATAAGATGATCTGGAGATTTTGGGTGCTTTTTACATAAGCGTGTGCATTATAGGCTTCTTAATGTTTAGAGCAAAGCTGTGTCCTTGTTTCCTTATTTTGTCTTGCAATAAATTAGATATTACTCTCTACTGTTTTGTCTGTATTTTGCAGACTATCACTGTTATACAGAATAGCAGCCTACTAAGAAAATCTTGCTTGCGAGAACCTCAGAAAATAAAATTTTGTTTTAAGAAATTCAGACCTCTTAATAGGTCAAAACCTGAGAAATTTTTTATTCCTGAGGAGCCTAATTTGAAAGAATATTAAATGGTTCTATTAAAAAAAGCACTAAACCCCGAAATCCTGGCAGATCAGAATGAATACACTATTATTTTGCTGAATCAGGTGATGTATTTTGTTAAGTTTTAATTTCATTTAGTCTGAAAGAATGATGACACATGACTGTAAACACCAATATTGCAGACTGATTGTATTCAAAATAGCATGACATAGGCTACAAAGAAAAGCCTAGCATAGTGGAAAACTTGTGGGGAGGACCCAGGCCATCAGGCATTATTTGCTTGAGGATCAGCCTTCTCAGTCGGGATAACATGATTATCCCAAGATGTAGGATTGCAGGACCGTAGGATGTCCTCAGAAAGAACCATATTCCTCTCTGGTGGGTCTGTGTACGCTCCTCTAGGCTGTTTAAAACTTGCAGTAGGGCAACACAGAGGGTCTGAGGTGGTGAGGTCAGTCTGTGGGGCCTTCATAGCTCCTTAACATTCTCCACACAGGGCAGTGTGCGGAGGAGATGATGTTAAGGAGAGGATGGCAGCCCAAGACTGTTGCGCAAGCTGCTGTATGAAGTCATTACAGAGCAAAAACTGTGTGGAAGGTGTGGAAAGGCTATAGGATGACTGCCATAAAGGAACTTCCCCTGCAGCTTGCCTGCAGGCTTGGGAAGACTAGTAGATTTACTGAGGGGTACTGCAAGAACCTGAAGAGACAAGAGAGCAACACATGCAAGAGCAGCCTTACTGAACACCTTATGTCTTTCTTCAGGAGCGAACACCCAGCTATTCACGCCTAGTAGGGGGAACAGTTTTGTCAGGTACGGGCTGACTTCTGCTCAGTAGTGTGTCTGGGTGAGTCTGGAAAACTCCAGTGATGCCATCAGCTTTGCCCGAGTCAGTTGCCTGCCTTCTTTTATACTACAGTCCTTAAGAAGCACTGCTGCTTGAACTCTTTTCAGAAGATGGAAAATGTGTCAGTTGTCCAAGTGGCTGAGGGAGAGGCCTCAGAGGAGCAGATTGCTGGGGCAGGGCATGTTCAGGAGATACAGAAGCCAGGAAATACTAAATCATATAGCTTTTGAGAATGCTAAAACTGGAAACTGTAGGCTTGCCTGTCAGGACACTGGGACCACTGCTGGGTCACAGGTTTTTTACAAGAAATCCCACGTTGACATTATTCGGTTTCCTCTGAGCAGGCACAGTTAAGTCAGGATAACAATTAGAGCAGGTCATGAGAGAGTGGCATTTCCTTCCTGGAGAAGGGACCATTTTGCAAAATGCCATAATCAAGACTTTATAGAAGTGATGGCTCTTAATTGACATAGGTTGTACAGTGGTTAAGCTGTGGAAGCCTGTGGCAGGCTTTCTTGTCAAAACTGTTTGTGCCAGGCTTTTTGCCGGAAGCAAGGACACTAAACAGAGGGTATTTTCCTGGATGTTATTTAACAGAACAACTTCTCCCCTTTCCCTTTCTGTTTTCTAGCAGACTGTTTCCTTCATTGGTTGATGAACAAGAGATATCAGTCAGTTTTGAAGAAATTGTATAAAAACTGTGTGCTGATACTTCTGAGCCATGATCTCATCTGTGAAGAACGAGAGCAAGATAAAAATATGAAAGCCAGCTTTTAAAATGAGAATAACAAATCTTAAATCACAGCTGAACTGCTTAGTATCTCACACGTACTTTTTCAACATTATCAAGGTACAAGAAAAAGCAAAACAAACTGGTTTAACTCTTTCCCTTTGTGCAGTGATCTCAGTATGGCTCTCATGCCTCTTGCTGAATGCACACGATATTTTTCACCAGAAAATAACAGCAACATAAGCATGTTGTTTAGCTATTGTGACTCTTCCACCCACACTGTGTTCAAGGGAGACTCTCTATTTGCACAGTGCAAAAGGGTATTTAAAGAAAAAAGGGTGTTTTGCTTTCCTTTAAAATACGCACCTCTAAATAACAATAAGTACTAGGGATTTGTTTCTAGAATTGCTATCTATTCCTCTTTCATCTCCAGTTTAGGATATCTGAGTAGATTCTGAATTGTACAGCAGGGTAAATTTTAGTCTTCAGGCTTAAAACAATGAGATTAAAACCAGAAACCATCCTGGTGTAAAAAGATTTTATTTACAACACCAACGTCTGCTCTCTGTATCTCTTCACTCAGGAGTAAATTACATTTGACTCCTAAATCTCCAGTATGATTTACTGCAGTCTGTATTTTAAAATTTATTTTTATGTGCATGCTGTAGTCTAACATTGTGGCTTTCCATGGCTGAACAATGTGAGGAAAGGCTTCTATTCAGCTGTGGATGAGATGAGATACAGCAGTGCTAATCTCTAGCACATGTGAAAAATGGAGGTAACGAACTCGGAGAACAGAAAGTCCAGATACCGACAGGCAGCTTCTGTGTCAGCAGCTGCTGGAACAAAAATGAATGATAATCATTGCAAGCCCTTTGAGAGTGTCTGAGGATCACAGGAAGGGGTTAACAGCATCCATGCATGTGTATCCATAGGCTGTGCTCTGCACATCAGATCAAATATTTATGAATGAAGGTCAGATGTGCCCCTTTCAGGAGGCTGTCCCCTAACTGTTTACAAAATACTGTTTAAAAAAGAACACAGCCAGGTTGAGTTACAACCTGACATCTCTAACGTGTCAGAAATGTGACATAATGGATTATGCTTCAGCGTTGGTGGGGTTCAGCCTGGCTTCCCAGTTGAGCCTCAAATGCTATTAATGGTAGCACACTGAGTCATAGAAGCAAGAATGTCAGACTGCCTGGGCTGTGCTTCTCTTACACGTTAGACTGCTAACAATAGAAAGCCAGCCTAGATTTGTTAGAATAGAATAACTGCTTTTTTCCATGCATGTGCCTGAATCTCTCTCTCTCTCTCAGTTATTTATTTATTAACTAATGCCACTAAATAAGAGAGATCTTTCGGGTGAGGCAGACTGGCTTGTTTCATTTCTTTCTGTTGTTCTGGGTGGCATTTATACAAAACATTTAGAATTTATTTACTGCAAATATTTTTAACACTGTGTGCATGCTCTGTTTTTTTTTTTCCAGCAGGTATCAGCCATCTGCTGCTCTGTCTGGCTGATGCCTACAGCTTGTTTCTTTACATTAATTTCTCTTTCCCTACATATAGTAGCATTGAGAAGGAAATCCCTTGTGGAGGCGTGAGCTCCAGTTCAAGTCCAGCTCTCAAAAGACAGGGGTTCCTCCGACTCTGGGCTGAACACAGCTTTTGCTTTAGGGTGCAGTATAAATGTAACTGCACCTCCATCATGTAACCTAAAGCACATTTTGCACTGAGTTGTGGTCAAGTTGAAGCTTGTAGCCCAATGAATCTGCCCATAATCTAGCCCAGAATGTCTATATTTGACACAGTTCTCTACTACTGAGGTCACCTCTGTCTTTAGCAAGTCAATTCATTTCCCTTTGTCATTTTCTCCACCTCTAAACTACAAATACTAAAATTTACTGTCCAAGCAAAGGCATGATGGCATAGGTTTGTATTGGTGAAGTCACTGGTAGCTATGAGGAACAAAGTCATTTATAAATAAGGAAAAAATGGCATATAGTAGTAGTGATAGAGGTTCCCCAAAATCTTGATACTGGCAGTATATATGTATTAAAAATAATATATGTTAAGTGGGTTTTAATGAGCATTCAGGGTTTTGATTAATCATATTTCCAAGCTTTTCTTCATAACGTATAAAAGAAAAGCTTTGTTTTTCACCTGACTCTGACCTGTATCTTTTAATAGAAAACAGCAATATTCTGAATCTTGCTATAAGATGATGAGACTTGGCAATATTATAAAGGGTTGGTTTGTTTGTTTTTTAATATCGGCTGACTGACCAGTCCTTTCTCAGATAGAGTTTAGTGCCTGGAAAACCATAAATTGGAAGGTCGGTTTGATGCCCAGATTTAACACTGGTGCTTTGTCGTGTTGGGGGGGAAAATTAACGTGTAAGTGCTGCTGTTGCAGTGCGCTACTCTCTTCTCAGTTCCATGAGTACTTACAGCTATCATCTCAAAAGGAATAATGTAAGAGGAGTTGTAGTTTACAATTATTTGGTATTTCAGAGTACAGCGCTTACCTTGACTCACAGCAAAAATTTAATTTGTGGTACTCCCTGGCTATGCTTCTAAACCCAGGTGCTCACTGAGCAGTGACAGTTCCCGTTTTTATTATTTTTATTGTTATTTAGAGGTAGTGAATAGAGCCGATATTCCCAGCTTGCACAGATTATACGTTACTCTCTTCTGTACTATGGTCAGAAGGCATTGAGAGACTATTTATTAGCATGTTTTGTGGTCTAGTAATTGGCATTTGGTAACAGCTTTAAAGTAAAACCAGGAGTGGATAAACAGTGCTCACCATAGAAAAGCCACTGTGCTGTAGCCTGCCTCAGCCTTGCCCGTGTTCATCTTGTATTGCCCCTCTTGATCCTGGCTCGGTTTGAGTAAATAAAATAATAGGAAACTCATAAATACCACTTTAGCTTTCTCTGTGTGTGTCTGAACAGCTCTCCTGTTCTCTCTCACATCTTCTCACTTGCGGGAGCAAATTACATTGCCAGCTCAGTTCTGCGAGGGCAGAGGAATGCAAGGTGGTGTCAGTGGCTGGAAATTAGGGACGGTGGAATTCAGCATTTGTTCCACGGCAGCAGCTGTAGCTGGTTGTTTCAGCACAAGGGGCAGAGTCCACAAGCAGGGTATGAGCTGCCATCAGCCATAGGAAAAGACCACAGTGGAAGAAGGTAAGAGGCACAAGAAGAAGAGAGACGGTGACGAGCAAGCAGACCTGATCAGATCTTGTGGGAAATCTGACTGAGGAAGATAATTATCTGGAATAAGCTGCCCTTTTTTTTTTTTCCAATCCACCTCAGCCAAACACTGCTGGAAAAGAGATTGTGTTTAAATTACTTCAGCTAATTCTCGCTGCTTCCAGTACGAAGAAAATTTGTTTGCCATGGTGAAAGAAAAAGGTAATTATGTTTATTGATAGACTGGAGCTGAAACGACCTAATGTGCCAGCCATAATCACCTGAGGTTTAAACCTTCAAATTTAAAGTGAAGCATGCTTTGATTGACAGTTGCTGTTTTCCTTTCTATAAAAGTGATGTGCCAAAACCTGCAGTGGATTGCATTGATTATCTTTGTACCTGTTTTAATAAGGGTAGAATCTGGAGCACACCTAATTTAGAGTATTTGCACAGCTGGGTTCCCTCTGTGTGTACATGTTTGGGGTTGGTTTTTTTTCATGTGATTTAACCCAAGTTTGCTGTTGACTGTTTTTTACCTGTATTTGCTACAGTTCAAAGAGCTTTGACCACCGAAGCAGTTAGCTTAAAATTTTAAAGATAAACATTGATATATTCAGCAAGTCTGGACTTGAGAGGGTCGTATTTTACCTTTTGATGAAAAAATGGATTATATGAGATTTTGCATAATGTTTGAATTTTGCAGCAGTAAATTAGATATCGGTTTCAGTTACATATAACTAACATTTTAAGCCTCCTACCGAAGCATTTGCTAGTCAAAGAATTTAGAAATGGTTATGGGGTCTTTCCTTGCAGTAAGAGTGGTCTGTATCATTTATTGCATTATGAAGATGTGAAATACATTCTGAATTGTATTTGAGTAGTGGATTGGATGTGGTTTTGGAGCATTACGTTATCACAGATAGATTCAGAGTTAGTCTCTGTTTTGTGAAGAGGAGGATCTGTGTTCTTTACTTTTGAGGACTCTGTTAAAAATAATGTGGGATAAATTCAGACTAGGGAAGAAACAGAAATAAGTAGTAAAGTTGAGCAAGAGTGAGCAGTTTTTCAACTCTGAGCACCCACAGTAAGTTTTTTTTTAATGCTGTAAATGAAATAAATTGAGTGAATTTAGCTTCAAAGATGTTTAGATTGAAGAGAGCAGGACAAATGCCTTGATAGCCTGCCATAGTGTGTCAGATGTATCAAGAGAGTTATAGTCATAACCATTACGCAGTGTCCTGATAATTTTTGTGGATGAAAAGCAGTGGCCCAGCATAAATAGTATTGTCTACTTATCACATTTGAAATCCATTACTTCAGATTTACAGGATCATCTTTATAGTGTCAGTGGTGTGAGCTGTTGACCTGCTACCAGTATCAGTAAGCCATACCAGGGATGATTTAAGTTTCACCCCAAATCCTTGAAACTGCAAGTTTTAGAATCATTTGAATCAACTATGCCACTCATCTTTTCAGAAAAGTGAAGTGTATTATCATTCAGCTTATCGTAATTGTTACTTGTTTTTTAAGATACATAAAATACATAAAGTACGTGTAGCTTTTTTAGCTGTGCATCAGTTTTGATCCTTTGATACATTTCCGCTCCCCACCCAAGCTGATGCTCGGTTCGTTGGGCTTCCCGTGTTACATGGGGTTGTACCTTAGGAGTACTCTGTAAATACAGTTTTAGCATCTTGCACCATGCAAGGTGTCATATACCTATAAGAAAATTAAAACAAGCCCATCATTTTTATAAAAAATGCGAGGGGGAAAACCTCCTAGGATAGTGGGAAAAGTTGACAATAAATGGTTGAAAATGTGCAAAAGACTTGTCTTTAAATTGCTTCCTTTCCCCCTCCCCACCAAGTTTAATGCATTATTTACAATGGCTATTAATATTGATGTTGGGTATAATTTTTTTTTCTGTTCACACAGATAATGGACTAAAATAACTAAATGCCAACTTTAATTTTCTTGTACAATTACTGATACTTCATATCTCATGGCTGCAGAGTGAGATAGTACTTGCTTAGTATTTTGCTTTTCTACCTTATTACTTTAAAATAATTTCTCCAACAAAGTTTTTTATCATTATTTTTTTTTTGTTTCTTCCTTGCCTTTTTTTGCCTTTTTTTTCCTGCCTACCCCCCCCCCCCCTTTTAGTCAGAAGGTCAGGAGTTAAGGAGTTATTGCTACTTTGAAGCTGCTACAAATATCACTCTCTAGAGCCATACTTTTGCAAAATGCAGGCCAGTATAGTACAGCTGGTACCCTCCCTTCCAGCCACTGCTTGAATTGCTGTTTGAACAAGCTGAAAATGCATTCAGTCCAGTGTCATTTCATAAACATGTTAACTGGGCACTGGAGGGGCTGGTTTTAACTAGAAAAATGCAATTCCAATTCACTGAATTGCAAAACGGTTAGTAACAGTTTTTAGCAAATTAGCATGCTTCATTATGCTCATATTGTAGAATGATTTCAGTGTCTGCCTGGTTAGTTCATACACAAAAAAAATCCTGAGGCCAGGGTGTTTTCTGCTGACACCAAATGGCGCTTCCTAAATTATGTCTGACTGATACCACACTTTCATGTCTCTGACTGTGTACTTATCTATTTCCAATTATGAACCCTTATTATTTAGTTACTCAGCTAAATTATTGTCACTGGGTTGCATCCAAGGGCAACTTTCTCTCCTTATATCCTTTAACAGAAAGAAAGTTTACATATGTATATGCATGTCTTGTTATTAATTCTCTTCCGCAGTTTAAACCCCATATTGAATAATCTGCATTCTTAGTGCTGTGTTGAGGTCGGTGTGTGAATTGTGAGCCTGCTAGCCACGTTGCTGGGTGATATAAGTGTTGTAGCTGCATTTTTACCTCCGTTAGTTCACATAAGCTGAGGATTTAGCCCTGATTCTTGATTTCTTGACCAGTTGTAAGAAGACTGTCCTAGCGTTCACCTGCTAGTCTGTGAAAGCGTATTGGGAATCAGCTTTGTACCTGATGAAATCTTGGATTGGATCATACGTGGGCAAACCTATGAAAGTTTAGTAGGATTTGGCATGAAGGATTAGTATCTATTCATGCCAAACTTCTCCATGCTTGGAAGGATAAGAGGAGAAAAGAGGAAGTGTTGAAGATTTTTTGGATTAAGGAAGCAGATGCAGAGGCTTTATGATTTCTGTTCTTCACATACTGATTCTGTCGAAGGGTAGGTGCTGGCACCTACTGGGTACCAAGTCGCAGTAAGCTAGGTCGTGTTTACATGTTCTCACAGCTGTCTCTGTGGGTATTCAGGTGGTGCTGGCTTTCCCAGTAAGCAACACAGAAAATGTAGTTCACCAAAATGTTAACAACATTTCCTGTGTAATTTGGCCTATGGTCTAGTTCAGTCTTGCAGAGAGATTTAGTTCTCTGTTGGTTTTTCTTCATACTTTTGATAAAGCATGATACTGATACCCCTTAAGGTTAAGATCAAGAGGACTGTTTTTGTGCTTGCAGTAGCTCCAGTCTTGTCTTCTCTTCCATTCGCACATCCCAAGAGCTACGAGTCTCCAAAGCAGCTTTTAGTCTAACTTTTTCTTTTGTTGTAAATGGAAGTGCTTTAGAAGGGATTATCCTTGAAGAGCATGCAAAATGTTACCTGTGTGCTAATTTAAAGGTGTTCTCTATCCGGAACACTGTCTCTCCCGTGGTCTGTGTATTTGCAGTCTTAACATTTATTCCCAGTGTGAATCAACAACATGTTGAGTAATGGGATTTGGGTCCTGACACTGTCTCAGTGTCATGGTTGTTAATGAAACATAGTCTTGATCTGAACTCATGACTTTGGAACTTTTAACCCCAGGTGACCTGGGAAGGTCTCCAAGTTTGTTGCTTTTGGAGCACATGACAAGATTATGCAATCACACGTTGGCAGGGGGAGGACTGGGGAGTTTTATTTTCTTTTTGCTTCAGTTTCCTTAGCTTTAAATTTAGTTCTGCTTGACAGTTGGCTTTTGAGGCTGGGCATTTGGGGTTTTGTTTTGATTAAGTCAATGTGCTACCTTGTACAAGCCACAGAAAAGGCATTTTATAAATATGCGTAGTAGTAGATGTTAAGAAAATACTCTCGTAGTTAAAGTACTAAACTATAGAACAGTTCTGTGTTAGAAACTCTTAAAGTGACCTTGGGGAAGTAATCTGATCTCTCCTTGTGTTAATCTATAAAATGAGGATAAGAACATTCCTCTTGTCTGCCTTGATTATTTGAATTAGAGGTCTTTGGAGGAGAGAGTTTCTTTACTTTGTTTCACAGCTATGACAAGGAAATCTTAGTCTTAGGATTTAACTACTTCCACTTGCACAAAAAAAGGTCCAGTGATATGTGAATATCTTATAAACATCTTATTACTTTTTAAAGATTAAACAACTGTAAAGGAATTCTATTTTTATTGGCAAATTTATGGTGTTGCTTGTTCTGTACTTTCTCTTTCTAAATTTATTTTTAATATTAGGTTTCAAATTGCAGTTCTGGTGTGCAGCATTGATATTGAGAGAAACAAAAATAACCAAGGAGATGCTAGCTCAGGCACTGCATGTTTGCTGGAGATTTTATTTTTTTTAAAATAGCACTTAGTTCACATGAGGGTATGAATATTCATATCCAAACAGTCGGGCAAGCACAGTGTGCAGTCCTGCTATGCCTGATGGCTTCCCGTGTTTCCCAGTAATGACATTCCATACATTCCTTGCATCCCAGCTGCGTGTAGGAGCCAGCTTTCTGAAGATATGATGGCAGCTATTTTATATTGAGAAACGGGAGAACTTTTGCTGTTGATCTCACTGGAGGGGAGGGCTTAGTGGTTTTATTCATTAAATTTGAGACCACAGACTTCATGGTTCAGGCAGCGGTAGAGGCAGTTAAGCTATTCCTCCATCTGAAACAGTGAGCATTGTGGCCAAAAAACCCAGTTTTGAGTAGGGGAGTTTCAATCAGTTTAATTTATTGGCTATTAATAAACTTACTGATGCTGCTGTTGAAAATAAAAGCAAGCAAACACACACTTGGAGAAACATACCTCAGCTTCTCTCTGGACACTTCTTGTTCCCCTTTCTGGTCTCCAGTCCCCATGCCACAGATTATACTCAGTACCTGTGCTGAGGAGAGGGTGGTGCAGGAGACGGGGGTCAGTGCATTGTTGTTCCTTTCATTTTGTTGCTCCTTTTTTCTTACTCAGTTATTTCACCATAGGTTCCTCTGCTGGCCGCAGTCCTTTTAGAGTCGTACCTCCTCCTGAGTCTCCTCTCTGTCCCTGCTTGGGGCAGCTAGTTTGCTTCGGCATTTCTCCTGCCCTGTTGGCCCTCCTACCCTGCCATCGTTTTTGTTTCTCTTACCTGTGCGTTGGTGTCTCTCCTGCCCTGGCCTTGTCTCCTGTGTCTCCTCCATTTTTCAGCATCCCTGGTGCTCTGGCATCTCCCTTGTGTCTCCTGCTGAGTGTCTGTCCTTTGAATATTTACTGCCCATTTTTATGTATATGTTCTTGCAGAGGTGCTATGTGCTCCTCTGGTTCTGTTTTGATGTGCAGTGGGTCCATTTTGTCCATTGCTGAGCTGGTTGGAACCAACTGTGACCAGCACAATGCAGTCCATGACCACCTCCTACACAAGTCACCACTGCAGCACCCTTGCTGCCAAAGCCCTGCTGGTTATGTTGAATACAAGTGAGTACACTGCAAATTATATGGTTGGTTTTCTTAGACGAGAATTCAAAAGGCAAGGCTTTTAAAGATAGAGTCTTGGCATAGTGAAATTGAGCATGTTTAAAATACCTTAAGCTAGGGCAAAGAAATATTTTTCCAAAGGGGAGGTGGGAAGCTTGGTAGGAAAGAACTTACAAGTTAGGATGATAATTTGGCCTGCCACTGTAGGAGAGTCAGTTCTTTTTGTGGAAAAATTAATGCGTACCAGGGGAAGAGACCAAGTTCCACTAATCAAAATGTACTGTGCCCTTTGGGTGGGAGAAGCCAGAGAACAGGATTTCGTTGTTTCTGGGGGCAATCCATAACTAATTTAAAAAGGATTATATATAACAAAGTTGGTTTTCCACCTAGAGAACAGTCAGTATTCCCAAAAGGATGGCTAATCCTTGCCTTCGTTGAGCCTGGATAGCTTTCAGGCTCACTAGAGATCTGGCTGAGGAGAACACTTAGGCATTGTCTTAAGCCTATTCTGTTCAGCAGAGTATCTTGTTGAGTCTAATTGAATCACTGGGATTTAAAGCTAAGTAAGTGCTTCAGTGTTGTCTCAAAGCCAGACTCCATTTTTGGAGGCTTTGTGATGTTTTTGCAGCAAAGTCATGTATTTTATTAATGGCGGTCATTTTGTGTTGTATGTTAGCTGCATTGTTGTGTAAGAGACAGCAATGAGAGAAATAATACTGGCTTTTATGTGGGCTTATCATGAAGTGCTGTAAACCCAGAAATGATAGATGCCTTGTGTAGTTCAATCATGTATGTTGTCTGTTATTATATTCCATATAGACAGCAAAACAGGAGCAGGAAAGCTGAGGAATCTCCTTAAAGCTGCAAAGTGAGGAGCAAGTGCTAAAATAAGGGTCAAACCAAGTAATGCCAGCTGTTCAGAAGTGAAATGTTGTTGCGTTTATGCTATATGAGACTCTAATAGGTAAGGTTCTATAAACAGTGTCAACAGGATACCTCCCTAATTCCCAGTGCTGTTAGCACCAGTTCGATATCACTGATGTTAGTATAATCTACATGGCAGTATTGTGGAACTTTGGATTAGTTCAGTATCTGGTACAGAAGCGGGATCTTAAAATTATATCAAATTAAAGAAATGATCCAAATATAAATGCAGCCTTGCAGAACAGTGAGGGTTATCTTTTATTACTACTGGGTCAAACAAGAGTCAATAAATGGCTTGTTTGTTCAAAGAAGCAGTTGCATTTGTATTTTTTTTTTTTTCTCCAGAGGCCCCTCAAAACAGGATTTGATGGATTTGAGAATGTCTGCTTGCTATCCAGCACTTGAAGTGCTGGCCAGAGGAACAGGCTATATTCAGGAGTACTGTATCGGTCAGTGTTTTCTCTATGACAGTCCATTTACCATATAGTGTTAAAAGTTGATAGACTTTCAGAGCACACCATTATTTATTGCTGAAATAATATACTTCAGTGTCCTGGTTTCAGCTGGGATAGAGTTAATTTTCTTCCTAGTAGCTGGTATAGCTGTGGTATATGTGGTATATGGTATAGCTGGTATATGCTGTGGTTTGAATTTAGTATGAGAATAATGTTGATAACACACTGATGTTTTAGTTGTGGCTAAGTAATGTTTACACTAGTCAAGGACTTTTCAGCTTCCCATGCTCTGCCGGGTGCACAAGAAGCTGGGAGGGGACACAGCTGGGACAGCTGACCCCAACTGACCAAAGGGATATTCCACACCGTGTGACATCATGCTCAGTATATAAAGCTGGGGAAGAAGAAGAAAGGGGGGAGACATTTGGAGTGATGGCATTTTGTCTTCCCAAGTCACCATTATGTGTGATGGAGTCCTGCTTTCTGAAGATGGCTCAACATGTGGCTGCTGATGGGAAGTAGTGAATGAATTCCTTGCTTTGCTTTGCTTGTATGTGTGGCTTTTGCTTTCCCTATTAAACTGTCTTTATCTCAACCCACGAGTTTTCTCACTTTTACTCTTTCGATTCTCTCCCCCATCCCACCAAGGGGAGTGAGCGAGCGGCTGTGTGGTGCTTAGTTGCCGGCTAGGGTTAAACCACAACACTCGAGGAAATGACTTCTATGCTGCAAATGTTTGTAAGGTCTAGATACCAACATGGACAGTTAACCACAGAACAGGGCCTCTGAAATGTCTGGTTTATCAGCTCTGTACATGGCAAACTATCCTGGGAGTCAGGAGCCACGTGAAGAGTTATGTTGCTCATGAATGTGGCTGTCTAGTTTTAGTTTGAGGCTGTGTAGCTCAGTCCTTAGAAATGCCAGAATTGAGGGCGGTATTGAATGATGAGCATTTGCACCATCCTTGATTGAAGGAGAGATTCTAAGTGTGGGGGACAGAGCTTCCATGGTTTAAAAACGATGGCTGAGGACAGGTCTCTGCAAGGGTCTCATACAAAACCCTTGGTGAGATTGCTGGTGGTAACTGAGGGGAGATTTTACTACAGATTCTGTTTTGAAAGATCTTTATGACAGGCCTATTTCTGTGCAGGCTTTCCCTTATTTTTCGTACACACATCAAACTGCAGCGATATGTCATCATGAAGATACCAAAGGTGTCTGGGAGACCACTGTCTTAAGTAGGTCAGTGGTCCTCCTCAGATAATCTCAGGGTAAACAGTGGGAGAATTGGTTTTTAAAATTAGCATTTTTATATTGACTTACCTCAAAAGGGAATTTAATTCCTTTTACTGTATGGAATACTTTTGGCAGCCTCAAAAAAGGAAGCATAGGGGAACTCTAACTGGAGTTTGCTGCTGACTGAAATCCCCACGTGGGTTGCTGTTAAGGTAGCTAAGAGGCCTGTTGGACATTTGAGTGCTATTATGGGTAACCACCACTCATCAGTAAGCTGGAATTTCCATGCTGTCTGGAAAAAGCAATTGCTTTTTCTGCTAACTTCAGCAACTTGCTTTTGTGCAGCCTTGAGGATCCTTGAAGATTTGCAGTGAATAATTTGACACTTCTGTTTATTCATCGTTTTGAGTAAGATTTTGATACGGACATCAAGTGATGTGTATGAGATGGTTGCTCAGAGTACTCATAGGAGCTCTTGAATTTCTAATTACCCCTGTCCTATGTTAGGAAAAAAAAACCCAAAATACTCTTTTGAAATAATGACTGGATCTTCTTGTGTATGGTGGGTGTGTTGAAGACATAACTCAAACAAAATTATTTTACCACTTACAAGGCTGATAAACAGTTGCTACATGTTACAGACTTGCAGATGTTAGGTGTGAGAAACATATGTTTAGCATGATCCTCCCGCCCTTCAGTAAGGAGTTTTGAAGGGTGAATTGATTATCTTGAAGTACTGTCCCTTAGTAAGTCAGTTGTGTAAGTAAACGCACGCAGAGAACTTTTGTGGGTGTGAGGAAGATCAATAAGGGTGTTCTCAGAACATTAGATAAGACAGCCTGGGTTCACTATCTTTTTATCACCCAATTTGTATCATGATCTGTTTTGTGAAAAATTACTCTGTACTAATGTAGAAATATGGCAGACTAAATTCACTTTATGCTTCTTCCCTTTGGTTTGCTAACCACTAATCAGTAATCCATCTGTTAACAATCATGTTGAGTAATGCACTTTTTGATTCAAAGACTGGCTTAGCTTAGTCAACATTTGTTTCAACATCATCTGTTTCACAGCACGTCTTAGCTTGCTGCATACTTCATTGCAAGGTTAGTGCCTTTTCATTACTGAAAATAGTTTTAAAACTGCCTATTGCTTTTCCTGTTGGAGCTTAAAACAACTCCCGATCGTACTCAGTTAACAAGCTGTTCATGACTCTTCTTTGAAAGGATTATAATTTTTCTTAAACAGTAATTGTCATATAAGATAGGTCATGTAACAAATATAAATGGAATAATTTTGTCAAGTCACTTTGTTTCTGCAGTATAAGTGATGCTATAGAATGTGCTCTTGTTCACCTACCAAGTGACCAAAGGCAAACACGTATGGACAGACGTGGTGAAAGCTGTTGTTGCTCAGCAAATGAAGGATAGTACTGCTGCTGTCTTAGAGAATAACAGACTCTTCTAAACAGGTTCTGATGCTTTTGTACTGACAAAAGCATCAATAATACTGCTACAGTTTAACTGGACTGTAGAGCTGAGTTAGCAATAAGGTGTGTTTGTACCTGACAAACTGAGAAAGTGCTCAGGCTCCTGGTGGGTTAGAAGCAAGAGTAGAATATCCCAAGGTGCCTAAGTAGTCAGGCATAAGTGCCCACTGAAAACCAGTCAGATTTATGCTTTGTCACTGGGAAACTGTGAAAATTGTACGCTAAAGCTATAGAATCTCAGAATCTGTGGTCTAATCCTCAGTGAGTCCAGATAAGTTTATAACCTTTAAGTAAATGCAACCAAATTTTCTTCATCTCTTAGTCACTATCAAAAGCATGGCAAACTGGATCCATCAAGCACATTTATTTTAATCACAGAACAATCACAGATTTATTCTAGCACACAGACTATTTGTGTATGTTGTAGAAGGTGATCAGTTTTCAGATAGGATCAAGCAGATGCTGCTGTTAAATATTCCCTTTAATACTGAACCATACATACGCTTAAATCTTTATAGGGCTGAGGCCTTAGGCTCTGATCTTGCAGGCTGTTCTGTGGGGAATTAATTGTGGTATCAAAGCTCTAGATAACAGAAGAGGGATGGGAGAAGGATAGAAAACAGCAGGCAAAATACAGAGAAAATAAACGTGTTTGCAGTTGTGTTCTAAAACTATGAAACAAGTGTGATTTTTTTTTTTCCCCCATGCTATATTTTAAAGCTCATTATTTACTAGCCTTTTTACATGTATGTATGTATGTGGCACAAAGCTTTTTATTTTTGTTTATAAATAACATAGAAGTCTTCTCACTTTGATTTCAAGTTACAGTTGTTAATATTTTGGGTTATTACCTGACACTTGTCACTCTAAATTTTTTATTTCGTTCTGTTAGCTGCATCAGCTCTATCCATGTGTTATGCATGCTTACAAATATTTAGGAAAGTATTTAAATACTGGCTTTCTTATTTAAAATAGTATATGTTTCATCTTTTGTTTTTAAAATTTGATTTCTGGTATTGAAATCTTTGCATCCTATTTTCATGCAAATTAATTTTGATATCTTTACTTACAACATTTTCTCCACTCTTTTCTTATGAACTACCCTAACCTATCATCCTAGTTTAACCAGTTAAACTTGTAATGTCTTTATAGCTTATTTTTCCGTTTAAAGAATCCATTTCTCAAGATAGCAATCAAACCGATTTCTAGGCTGGACATTTGCCTTGTCCTCTGCTTAGTGTTTTGTGAAAATCTTTTAGTTGCTACGGTACCTGCCAAGGTGTTTGGGGATGTGTGGAGAGAATTGATACAAAGCTGTTCGTTACTATGTTGTAGTCAGCCCTACGTCTGACCATGAGATGCTATTTTGAGGATAGATACCTCTGCTGTACTTCGTTTATTCTAGCTGAAGAACCCCGGCTGAGAAGCACACATGGTGATGACTGAATAGGATACATAAGAGAAGTGTCAGTTTTTCTTGGGTCTTCTCTTTGTTAAACAAGTAGAGAATAAGACCAGAGAGAAAGGACTGGGGGTTAGTAGTACTTCTTTCTGGACCTAAACCAGAACAGACATGGGCTATGCTATCCATCTTTACGTGGCTATCTCACATAATCCAGCCTTCTTTCCTGCACTGTCCTACTTGCTAAGCTTTGACTTTCATCCCACCAACGCCCCATAAAAAGGAGTGTGAGTTAACATGGGGGAGAGCTGCTGGTGCCTTGCCCTGTCAGTATGAATGTGTTGGCCAGCTAGTATGCTCTCACATGTATGTGCGTGCCATGTATCACCATGATTAGGGCACTAGCTTTTACAGTGCCACAAGAGATACTGTCCTGCAGTGTTCTGATTGCTACTGTGGTCCTGTTTGCATCTGCTGTTTCCAGCAGCAGGGTAATTGTAAGGGGGAAAATAACAATACTTTTATGGAAAATACCAGAAAACATTTTAAAATTATGGCAAATAACTACAACTTTAAGATATTTTTTCTGCCTTTTTTAAAAATAGCTGCTCTGGTTATATGTAGACAGTGAAAATTTATAGTCAAATTGGCACACTGTAGGAGTAATACAGATAAATTTACAGGAAGAGAGAGTTTTAAGATGATTCTTCAGATATGATTTGAATGGCAATAGTATGAGCAAGCTACAGTCTAGGATTTTGCCTTAGGCTTTTTGATACATGTGTAGGCATGCAGCTCACTAGTATCTCTTTAAGGGAGTGCCTCTTTCCAGGATATCCTGGAATTCCTGAAGATCCCTGTCTGATACCTGTGGCTAGGGACTGCAGTAACTTCTTTATCAGTCCCTGACAGCTGGGAGGTTTGATTTCAGTCTCAGTCGCTGTTTGGTCACCTTAGCTGATAGGATTCTTACAGATTTAAGATTCAAGAACTGAGTCTGCAGATAAACAAAATGATACTGCCTTTTTCATCCCTTCCTTTTAATAGCTATTTCAGTAATTCCTCAAGGCTCCACTGTGCTGGGCTTTTACGAAAGAGGAATTGCTCAGAGAGCGTACAGGCTATAGACAGACAGGCTTTACAAATCAGAGGTTACAGACGTTCACCTCTGCGAGAAACACAAAGACTGGGAGAAAATTACTTCTCCTCTCTTTACAAAGAGAGTATAGAGAAGAAGTGATAAGCCAGATCTGGTTCTTGAACTTGGTTCTCTGGTGTCTCTCTAGCACCTTTCATCCCAGAACAGCTTTTTTCACAGCTTGTCATCCTGTGCACAGTGCCTACCTGCCTACCTCTGTCCTGTCCCAAGCACGTGGCTGCCCAGCTGGAGTTACAGGAAAGCCACTTGACAGCATCAGAGACTGAGGGAATTTTGATTTTAAAACCTTCAAGTTTTGAACTTCAAATCCTGTAAATTAATTTAAGAAATGGTCTCCAAAGCCATATCAGGTGTTCCAGAGACAGAAGGCAGAGAGCACTGCTGCCTGTAGGAAGATTTGGTTGCATTTAGTGCCTTGGCAATCTCTAGCACAGTCCTCTTACCTTCATTCCTGGAAGCAGAAAGGAGTGAGGAAATTTAAAGCAGGCTAGCAAAAAAACATACAATAGTTCCATGCCATTAAATTTTTGCTTTATTTTTCCTTCTTAATAGTTTAGTTTTCAGCCACAAAAACACAGTAGCCTATTGAAAGTTAGCATTTCAGAGTGTGCTGTCTGTATTAGGCCACTGTTTAAGATATAAAGGACACAGCTGTGAGATCCTGAGAGTCCCCTTGCCTGTGGGCACACCATGTTCTCAGTGCTATGAGAGCTTGTGGAGCTAGGAGTCATAGAAATTGTATATCCTAGCACAAAGTTTGAAGTTACACCTGCTACAACATGGTTAGAGTTGACTGAGCATAACTCCAAGTTTATTTGTGAAGGTAGGCATGCAAATGTGAAAACTATAAAAAATCACTTTTAAAAAAGAACAATAGCCCATATCCTCCTCCTGTTTAAATTTAGAGGAAGCTGCTTTTTACTTCAATTTAGAGCAGAACTGAACCCAGCCTATTCTGCGGTGAACTCTGCTTTGCAACATACGCATGGCAAGGCGTTTCCCAGAAGCTTCTTTCTGACTTCCAATAAAAAGCTGAAGTATTCTGTGGCTTGCAGCAGAGACGTGGAGTCTTGCCAGCAGGAATCTGCAGCTAAGAGTCACTTAGCTTGAGTCTTTGGTTTCCTAACAGTTCTGTGTTCAGGGAGAGAATCATCAATAAGGGAGGCTGCAGTATTTATTTTCCTTGTTTTCTTTTATTCAACAACTGTTACTCTGCAGGTAGTTGCTGTAATTTCCATTTTGGTAGGGTTTGGTATGGGTACTGAAGTCCTTTTTCTGGCTGATGCAGCAAAACATGTAATTGCTATTAAACCTTTATACAATGATCTGCTCTACTTAAAGAAGGACTGACAGGACAGTTTTAAACTTTTCACGGCAAATTAATTCCTTCATTTTGCTCAGAAGGTGCCTTAGGTTTCTCATATGAACATTGGGTTGTTATTGGTCTTTTCTATCTCTTTCTTTTTAATTGTTTCTTTTTCTTTGCAGATCTGGGATTATTTTGAGATGTTTTGATAAAATGCAGTAATGAGTACTCTCAAGCTGCTACAGTTGCTTTGAATTTACATCAATATAGTGCAGTTGCAAAATGTAATGAAATCAACATTGCATGATTCACAATGGAATGTAAGGAATGACAAAAATCATGGTGATATGTCTATGGAGTAACATTAGCACAAAGCAATAGTCCAATGACAAAGACTGTCTTCCTCATAGAAGAAGGTGCTATTGATTTTTTTTTTTCTTCTTCTTTTCTTTTCCCCCCCCTTGAATTAAACAATGTAATCCAGACTTCCCAGTTGTCCCAGTCAGTGTACATGTTACTCTGGGTAAATTGGATATTCAATGGGACATTGATTTGGTTTTTTTTGGAAACCCAAATGAGCTTAAGAAAGCATTAATTATTAATTTAAGCTGGGCTTGTAAGCAAGCGTAGAAGTCTCAACCTAGCCTGTCTTGAAAAGTTCTTCTGTGTATATCTCGTTATACATCTTTACATGGCTCACCTTTACATATCTCATGTATGTTCATTAATAAAGAAAAAAAAAATGTCTCCAGGCAGTGCCCAGCAGCACTGGAAGTTAAAACTGTTATAAAGCAACCCGAAACTCTGGTTATTGATGATCTCTTGTAATTAGTCTCTGTAAGATTGTAAAGACTGTGACAACTTAGACTTCTACAGGTACTGTAGCTTTCATAGTTAATCTTGAAAAGTGCTGAAGGAATAAAAATAAGACTATTCAAAGAAGTTGTTGCACCTGTTTGATCTGTATGCCTGCTTCCAGCATCCCTTTGTTCAAGTGTAGACACTGCACTAGTTTAACTACAGCCAGTTTAAAAAACAGTTCTCTTAGTAGCCTAGGTACTTTTGATGGAATGACATTTGTTTGAGACTAGATCCATTGTGTGAGTAGGTGTCTGCACCTTGCTGATGTGAGCATTGTGTTTAATTGTACACAAGAAGATCCATGCACCTTGTTATACTGGTTGGGCTAAACTGATATAAAATCATACCTCGACTGAATCTGACATGATTTGTATGTAGACAAGTATTAGGTCACACCAGTATACTGGAACTGGTAAATACTTGACTTGTGTTTATATTGCACTACCCATGCAGTAAGTATGCACTTTATGATATGAAGACAATTGTGACCCCCAGTACTGGACCAAGAATGTGTTGCTCTGGTAGCATCTCTCCCTCAGAAAGTTGTTAATTTATGTTCTTTTGATTTGGAAGATAGTCGTGGTGTTAATATGTTTGGATTTGAAACTTCATTAAAGGCAACGCAGCTCCTTAAGTTAGTGTTTTTCCACTCATGCACTTCCCAATTAATGCTTCTTCCAGAAATATGGCAGATGAGGCATGTGTGACCATCAGGACTGACTTACTGTCTTAGGTGCTTATGTGACTCTTTCCATCCAGTTGCCAGAGAACCTTGTCCTCTGTATTTATTCTCACAGTAGGGTAAGGCTAACAGTGCTGTTATACCTGGTTTGCAGTCAGGGACACTCAAGACACAGAGGAACTAAAACATTCAGATAACCTAATTTTAAGCTGATAGGTTACAAGCTCAGAGACTTGGCTGAGCTTCACTGTCTGACTTTAGTCCTTTAGAATTAATGGCATGCCATCCAAAGAGCCCAGATATCTGTTGTGGAGCAGGGGTTGGAACCTGGGTTTATCCAGATCCTAAATTAATGTCCTGTCACTAATTATACTGGCTGGAGTCTGTTATTGTCTTAGTCATGATATAGAGTTGCCTTATTGCACCCTTGCTGCTGGTGCACGGTGCCTGAGAATATATCCTCTAGCATGCAGTTGATGTGGGGAGGGTTGGTGCAGGCAGAGCCTGAAATACTTACTGTGTCAAGATGTGAAAAGCCTGTAAGGAGGTGAGCCTAGCTCCTAGCTCAGGGCTGTCAGACCCAAAGAAGCTCACAATTTACGTGTCCAATAAGCTGGCTGGACTTCAGTCAGAAACATTTAAATAAGCTGCTTGTAAAGGTATTTCTCTTTCTTTTTCTTTAATTCCCTGTTCTGTCCTCACTGGGTACTGTAAAGGGTCCCCTCTGCCACTGAGAAGCCTTGTGTGTATTGCATATATCCAAAGGAAAAAGCTTGCAAGCAATTCCTTGCAGGAGAACAGAAGTCGATTACTCAATCTTGACCTGCAATGTCAAATTGAGGCCAGTAAGACAAGCGCCATAATTAGCTTCACTTAAGAGTTCAGTCTGGAAATAGCAACTAGCAGTATTTGTATTAATTTAAGTGGCTGTAAAGCAGAACTAGAAAGAAGTTACATCGTTGGGCCAGTCTTGAAAACATTTATTTACTCTCTAGTAAAGAGCAAAAACTTGTCTTTCAGATCAATACCAGAAGATTTGGATGCTGGCATGCAGAATACGTTAGGGTGTCCTCCACGTGTGAGTTTGAGAGAGCAGAATGTTGCAGGTACAGCTTTCACACTGCAGCATTTAAGTCCTACGAAGCATTTGCCCAAATCCTTGATACAGTTCCTCATTTGAGCAACTTTAAACATGCTGTTACCTTTTTTTCAGTTGGCATCAGGCCCATCTCAGGCTGTCTGGATCTGAGAGGGAATTTTCCTCATAATAATTTAATTTACTAGCAGTTGTCTCTATGTTTGTCTCTTGTTTTCTTTCTTTCTCATTACATAAACTGTGTGTTTCCTTGGTTACAAGTTAATAGTTAGTAGTCTTGTTTGGAAGAATAATAACTTCCACTCCAGAAATAGTATTGCATTGCAGACTATTAGATCAGGTTCACTCAAGGCAAGGCACTTACTGGGCTTTTATTTAAATGGAGCTGCTAATTGAAATACTGGTTGGCATGGCCAACTGCATTCTGTTCACCAGTATAGACTGAATAACTGCCTAAGGGAAATAGTTGAAATCTGGCTACCAGAGGAGGAGGTATTAAAAACTTCGAGCTTCAGCAGAAGAATTCAGTCATTTTCTTTGAAGATTGGGGAGGGGGTGGGGGGGAGAAGAACAAAGTAGCAGCTGCCATATTAATTTGGCTGGATTTAGATCAGAAATTATTGCTTGGAATATTTGTTATCCTCTATTCTTGATGCTGTTATCCCCCTGATCACATATTAGGCTTTTTTATGATTAGTCTTGTATTTACTCTATAAAATGCAGAATGATAGCAGCATTCTTCACTAAGGCATTTATAAGGGAGAGTAGTATAGAAGGACTTAATTAAGGAATCGGGCTTTTTCCTCTAGAAATTCATTGAGGAAGGGGAGGAAACCAGTGCAGTAAATATGAGCAAGGTATCTACTATGTTGCTGCATAAGCAGTAACCTGAAAAAAAGCATAATCCTGGCTGGGGAGATGTCAGGAATTGATCAGGAAAGGAAAAGAGAACTCCAGAATACACTTAGGTAAAGTAATGAAGATGATTCGCACTGACAGTGGGAGTGATGTAGGTGTATCAGCACTCAGTCCTTTGCAGGCCAGGAAAAGCAGCACAGGAATGGTAGGAAGATGGGGGCCGTATGTTTTCTCAGAAATGCTCTGATGAGCATCACAAGTTTGAGAACAATATTACAAGGAGGACAACTTTCTGCTGCTAGAATGGGATGTGGGAGGGAGATTTGAAGAAACATAGTTTTGTTTGGGAACATTCTGGGTAATACTTTCCACTTCAAATAGTACAGTTGGGACTCAATCTCGCTCTAGTTTACACCCGTGCATTTCTGTCAGGGCCCCAAGCTGCCACAAGACGCATCTGAAGAGAATGTTAAACATTTTTTACGGAATCCAAATGTGGAGCAATAAAACTTTTATTATGACAATGAAATACACAATAAAGCTGACACAAACCTTTCCTGTTACTATCCAAGCTCTGCTCAGGGCTGTGGGATAGCTGATCAATTACCAGTACCTGGAATTTTATCTCCCTGACTATATTGCAGATGATTTGGTCATTTCTGTCTACTCATAATATCTCTAATTTGCACGCAGAGAGTGCTAGAATTAATGGGAGTAGAAACAAATAACATTGGCTTATTTTCTCTTCAGATGTGCTTTCCCTGTGTTAGGTGTGTGCTGCAGCAAAATGGAGATATTTGTAGTTTATATTTAATATAGTCATTTACATACAAAGTCAGGCTACCTGGTTCATCTGGTTTCCCAAAACATGATTTGGAATTGCTTTCCTTTAATTCTTTTTCCTTGGATTGTATTCTTTCTTGGATTAAAATAGCCCAGTTCTTATTGCCTTGTGTGCTTATTGAATGGTTTACACACACTCATGTTCTTGGAAAGAAAAGCTGATGCAGTCTGAAACACTTTGTGGCACTGAAACTGAGGAGGGAATTTTTCCTTGTCTTTCCATGGCAGCCTCAGTGGAAAGAGGTAGTAGTTGATGTGAATGGCTTAAACAACTGGTTTATGAAAAGTCTGTATTTAAAAAAAATGGTGGTGATTTTTTAGATGAGCATAAAATGTGAACAGATGCATTTGTGTCATGATGAAAAGTGTCCAAGAACACAGATTTATGTACAGGAGAAAATATTATTTTTGTCTGGGTTTAAATCATATTTTTTTGCTTTACAGTGGCCCATCCTCAGGAGCCTCACCACCCCTCTGAAAAGCCAGTCATCCACTGCCATAAATGTGGGGAGCCATGTAAAGGTGAAGTACTCCGTGTTCAGGCCAGACACTTTCACATCAAATGCTTCACCTGCAAAGGTAAGACCTGGATATTCATCTGTTAGAAATGAGTCAATTTGTGCAAATATACCTTGAACCAGTGATGAGAGGTCACGCTTCCTGCGATCAGCCAGTTACAGGATATTCACGTTGCTCAGTGTCTGAAGGATTTGTGGGTGGGGAAGGTAGAGAATGGGGGGTGAAATGGCTGAATTGCACCTGTAAAAGCAGCAAGGCGATCGGCACCACACAGAACAAATTCAATATGCAAACATCTACAATTTAATTGAAAAGAGAGATTATATGAGACATTTGATTGGGGCAGAGGGTGATAAATTAGCCACCACTAGAAGTCTCAAAATAGCCCATTCTGCTCTGAATACTTATGTGTTCATTCTTTTTCTTTTCTGCTGTCCACTGAATGCAAACTACGCAATAGATATTTATACCTGAAAGAGATGAAAAAAACCCCTTAGCTCTCTTTAATATTATTTTCAATTTTATTTGCTTCATACAGTTCTATGTAGACAGTCAGTTTCATGTATTTCCCAAATAGTGAATTAGGCCATAATTAGACTCTGGCTGCTTTGGTGAATTTCTTTTCTGTTTATTTGGGAAACAATGGAACAACACTAAACATCCAAGATGAAGTGCTTTATGGAGAGTCACAAAACATAGGAAGAGAAAGTATAGCCCTAGCAGCCACTCAGAAATCCGGTGTAAATAGTTGAGTTGGTTTCAAATGTTGTGCTGTATGTATTTCTTGTTATTGCCATGTATGGGGCGTGTGTATGTTTAGATTGTATAGTGTGATGTGAAAAGGAATATGGCATAAGAATACTTAAGAAAATTCTGTCCTTTTGTAGTTTTTGTTCTAAGTGCTTTTTCAAGGATTTGGATAAATCTGGATTTTTTAAACTGTTAATAGCAATCACTGCTTTTCATTAGAGATAGTTATGAAAGTTAAGCTCCTTTTAATTGAATTGATTGCTGACAGTGAGTACCTGCATTCAGAAAACCCCACCAAAAAATCCTGATGGATATGGCATTCAAGAGAAACATGCAGGGCGCTCACTGAGAGGTGTGAGCTGGGACGAGGGGGAGCCTTAGCCACACATTTTAGGAGAGGTGCCTTCAGTGAGTGAGCAGTGCAGAGGATCGTTACAGAACAGAAAAGAGCAGGAGACAAGGGATGTCTCTAGCAGCCATGCTGACACCCTGACCCTTGGAAAAAGCTGAGCTGGAGCTTTTAAGATGAATGGCCAAAAAATTTTCTTTACTTGCTTTTCTTGTGGTTGGATTTTGCCTAAGTTCAAGAAATAGTAGTATGCATACCTACCCACACCCCACATATGTGTGCATATCTATATATACTTGTGTGTATAAGTATATACGTATATGCACACACACTTGCTGCGGGCCTCCCTTTTGCTGGGCCATCAGTCTGTGGGGCTGGGCCTCCTCTTTCTCTGTGTGGGCCTCTGCCTCTCACTGGGTCTCCACTCTCTGGGCCTCCCCTCCCATGGGCTGGGATTCTCTGGGCATCCCACTCCTTTGTGCCTGCCCGACGTTCCTTTGGGCCTCCCACTCCCTATGGCCCTCCTTGAGTCTCTAGGTCTCTACCTCCATGGGAGCTTATCCTCTGAGCCTCCCACTGCTTCAGGCCTCCCTGTGTGAGCCTCCCTCCCTTTTCGGCTCCCCCTCACTTTGTCTCCCATGCTTTTGGGGCTCCCTGGCTCTCTGGGCCTCCCCCTCCATGGGCTGGCATTTTCTGGAACTAACTCCCACTTTTATGGAGGCCTCCACTTTTTTTGAGCCTCATTCACCTGAGGGCTCCACTTGTCAGCCTTCCACTCTCCCTGGGCTTCATTGACTCACTTGTTCTCAGCCTTTGAGGGCTTTGAGTCTCTGGGCCTCCCAATTTTTGGGGGGGCCTCCAACAATTTTGGGCCGTCCCGACTCTCTACAAGCCTCCGCTGTGTGCGCCTCCCATTTTTATTGGCTTCCAATACTTTCAGGCCTCCTGCTCTTTTTGGGCTCTGCTTCCCCCCCGCCCCTCCCCAGTGGGCCTCCCACACACACTCTCCTTGGTCTTCCACTGTACGAGTCTCTCCCCTCTCACTGGGCCTCCCCCTCTGTGGGCCGCCATTCTCTGTGCCTCCCCCATCTTTTTGGCCTGGGCCTCGTAATCTTATGGACCTCCACTGTGTGAGCCTCCCCCACTCTCTGGGCCTGCCCCTCACTTGGCCTCCACTCTGAACCTCACCTTCAGCTATAACTGTCTCTATATTTCTGTATTTGTATTTATATTTGCCTAAAAGCTGTAAGGAAGCTGCATGGCAGGCAGCTGGGTTACTGCAGAGCTTTGTCTCCCGTCCGGAGAGGCCTCCCGCCAGCCCCAGTTCTGCAGAGGGGTTCTAAGGCTTTGGGTTGTGGAGCTGCCTTGGGAAAGGGGAGAGCCCTGCCTGCTCCTCAGAGTGGAGACCTGAGGGGCTCTCAGCGGCTCCTGCTCGTGCTGCCGAGACCGCTGTGACCACGACAGGGACTCACTGTGTTTTTTTACAAAAGAGAGGTTTAACGAAGCATTAAATAATTGTAAAACTACTCTTTGTGAAGTCATCGCCTTTGAAGATGGGTGTTCTGAAGCAGGAGGCATTCCTGACTCCTTCGTACGGTTTCTGTTCAATGGGCAACAAATACAGAGTTGGCTGAATTAAGTAACTCTCTCACTGCAGTACGTAAGATGGAGGGTGAGAATATGGAGAAATGTATAGGCCCATGTGAAATAAGGGAAGGGTTGCTCCTGTACAACCAGCATCTGCCACATTCAGTCCTAGCACAGCATAGGATAGATATGGTGAAAGGGCTTCAGGCCTGAGGCGAACGTGGCGGAGCTGGTGGCGAACATGGAGAAAGGTGCTGGAGTAAATCAGAGTAACTGAGTAACTAAAGCAGAGTAGTGGAATCTATACTATGGAGTTTTTAACTTCTTTAAACCTAAGTTATCTTTTCTGAAAGTCCATATCTAGCACATATACTGCAGATCCAGACTTTGAAAAGTGCCTCAAGCCCGGTCCCTGAGTTTCAGTTATATTTTTCATGTTCCAAATGCGGGTGGAATAGTATAGTAGTGTGATTGCTATAACTCTGTCCTTCTGCTTCCTAAATAGATGGGATATAGCAGAAATTAGAAATATTTGTTTTCCTATGTTACTAAATGTTTATTAAGAAGTCACTTGAGTTATTTGCGTGCTGAAAAATGAATGGCTAGAATCTAAGAAATTCTGTGTTTGTGTTACCTGTGGTTTTTAGTTAAATACAGCTAGATAATTTGAGCTAGCTCAAAAAATATTTAACTTTCTCCTGGATATTGATGTCTTTCATCTGTGTCAAACTGGAATGGTATCAGCCCATCATGGAAGGCAGGGAGGAGCACTATCTGCAGTATTCCTGAAACACTTGGGGTAATGCATAGGTCTTTCTGTATTACAGTTGCTGTATTTCAAGCGGTACTTGATGTTATATAATCCCTAAGCAGTTAAAACACAGCAACAAATTGTTTCTTTTACGGTTTCTGCCCATAGTGAATAGTGGTCTCAATTTACAGAAGACACTGGATTAGGGTATTTCCAGCAGCAGACCAGCTGAGACCCTTTGAGTCGTGAAGGAGAATGGTAATTCAGGCCAGGCAGCAAACAGCGTGCTAGGACCTCCTGATAAAGCAAGGGGCAGATGGAACAGGGCTCTAGAATTGTTCTCCTGCTGAATGCACTAGATTAATCTTGCTATTTTTGCGGGGTCCAATTTCTTCTTTCACTTGTTTTTTAGTTACTTACTCATATGCTGCTTTTGTGCTTTGACTATTCTGTTGCAAGGCTGGGATTACTAGGATACTTCCCCTCCCCCCCCCGCCCCGGGCAATATCTAAACTCATTGTGGCTTCTGTTTATGGAGATATTTCCAAGCTGATGACAGTTTAATGTTCTGTAATATTATTGAGACCTCATGACTGCTTGCAGGAAGATCACCAGAGAAAGGAGAGCTGTAGAAATACCTCTCTCTGATGGAAATGAAACTATGATTTTTATCATTAGCTTGTTAAGGAAGCTTTGAGTTTGTGGAAGGTGACTGGTTGCATGTGTTCACTTACTGTTCAGGAGAGGAGAGTGACAGTGTGGCTTCTGCCTGTTTGTAGTATCTGCACATCCCGGTTTGAACTGAGAGAGCCAGTTCTGAATCTTAGAGACTTTTCTCTTGCTGTTCGTTCAGTCTGTGCCTTATTAGTTGGGTTTGCCAGTAAGTAAGTATCATCTTTTTTGTGTTCATTTGTCTTTCACTGAGAGAAAGGAAAGGGGTGTGTATGGGCGGTTGCTCCACGTCCTGTTTTGAATCTTATACCTGAGCTGCAGTGCTTGTTTATTGTTGGTCTCTCATATTTAAGTGAATGCACTTTTTGTTTAAAACATACAGTTATTTACTTATATTGCATGTTGTCTGACCATATGGTTCATACAAGCGGGACACAGCTGTTCAAGTAAGCATTTTTTTCCTCTTAGTCTAATGGGCTTTTAATTTGACATGACTGCGACTCTACAGGAGGTGGAGTTAGACCCCCTCAGCTTATACAATATGTTGTTAGCCAGAGAAAGCAGCTCTTGATACTGGGACCAGAACATATCAGACAACCAAGCCACCTGTAGATGCAGCTTTCTCCTTTCTGTATACTGAAGTTTGCTCTTGAGACTTCAACTCATACATCTACAGTGTGAAAGACTTGAACAAGTGCATACTTGTCTGACTGCTGTCATACCTGCTGAAAATGTTTAAACTTTTACCCATAGGCGTAGTCTGATAGGCTAGCGAAGATGTGGAAAAAATCCGTTTCCTCATAAAGCTGTCACGCTAGTTGTATAGTAGCAGGGTTTCAGCGGGAACCTGTTACATGCTCTCAGCTTTGTGTTTACATCATACCATTAAGCGCATTTGATATGATCATAATCCTGCTTCCCTAGGTAATGTCAGAGATGCATAAGCACTCTGTGATTGCTTGGCATGCATGTCAGTGGTGGCTGCCACACTGCAGGAGCACGGTGACTTAAGCTTCCATGCTGCATCAGCCAGCTCAGGACGTGCTCATGTGTCATCAGACAGTCGTCTTCCCCTGTAGCTTGGTGCTCTGTCCATCTCTGGAATCTTTCTCAGAACAGAGTAACAGCTTCCTGACAAAGGTGACAAGTAAAACCTCCACCGATTGACGTGTTCCCATACCCCCACGATAAGATGCAGCTAGCTGTTACTCCCTGCCTGTTGAGAACCAAGTGTATACAGCCTGTTTGTCCTATCTGCCTGGCAAGGCTGGCTAGTTCTATTTGTGGCTCCTGATAAGAGCTGATAAAAAAACAAAGAGCTGAAAATGGTGTGGCCTGACTCCCAGAAGGTGAGCTCTGCTGGCTTCCTGATAGGCAAAGAATCTCAGGCAGTCAGCAGCTGACTCGGAGCTGGAGTTAACAGGGGAATGATGGACAGGGGAAGGATAAGAGACATTGAGGAGTGCTGCTCCAGGAGCACTATTCAGAGCAGTTGTCTTTGGCTGTTTTATAACAAAGTCACTTACCTTGCTAAGGAATTACACTGTTGTGTGTTACAAATGCAAGTTAAATTGGATTCTGCATTATCTCCAGTTGTAATAAATGAGTTTGAATTCCTATTTTAGCAGGAGGACACTACTCTTACCGTACCAAATCGTTAATGGTTACCACACAATGGAAGCAGCAGGCTAAGAGGAGGGAGGGTTAGATCAGGCAGTTGGAGGAAGAACAGGCTGAGCTGGAGACCCCATTGTTTTACTTTTTGTCTTTAATAAGCATTAACATTAACAAGAATGAATTAATAGCTTATAAAGAAGTAAAAAGGTTTTCTTGTAAAGCATCTATGTACATGAATAACTTTTCTGGAAGAACGAAGACTCTTCACTGCAATGTCTGTTACATATGTAAATGTGTGTGGGATCAGGCCCTAAATTACAATGTGCATGAGCAGAGATTTTAATATCTCAATTTAAATTGTGAGCTGATACAAATGATAATTTTCTATCATTGTCAGTTGATTATAGTTCATTTTACCCTATTGCATGTACTAGGAGAGGAAACTTTGAGGCTAGCAAAATTGCTATAATAAGACTTTATTACTAAGCCTGTGATTCATCTGCTGGGTTAGAGGGAAATGCTGATTTCAATACTGCGTATTGCTTAACAGAACAAGCTTTAAACTTTCATAGTAACAATGTAAAAGTTTACATAGCTGGATTTTGGTACACGTAGAGATAGGTTGCATTATCTTAACAAGGTAATGTAGTATTTGTGGTAGGAGTATTTAAAATAGCAGACAGTGTCCCTGTTCTTGATGTCAAATATAAATTGGAAAACATAGTTAGCTTCCATATGGTAGCCTAAAAAAAAAAAAAAAAATCTCATAAATAAGCAATCCTGCCATGAGAATATGGATGGTGTCCTAAAGTTTTCTAGTCCTCACTATGTGGCATAAATGTCTGTAACTTGATTAGGCTATGCCAGGTGGAAATGTTTCACTGTGTATGAATGTTTTACATGCTGTAGCAATATCAGATATCAAAAGGCAATTACCAGCTAATATTCTTGCTAATTATAAGGCAAAGCCAAGTCTTGGCATACAGGAAGCATTCCACAAACCCAGAGTATCCCACGGAGAAGAAACTTCTAGCTTCTATTAAATTATTATAAATCAGCATAAAGCAGTTTCTTAATTATGGAACAAATGTGCTAATTTTCCTCTTTTGAGTTAGATGTCTTTCAAGCTTATTTATGAAAGCCCACATCAATATGTACTTCCAGAATCCTTTGTGGTACATTTAGTTTCCAGGCATGGGTCTGTTTGTTTTATGTGATGACTTTTGCAAGGCTGCATCACCTGTAGTTCAGTGACCTTCACGGGAAAGGGGGAGGGTTCCTAAGTTTAGATTTTGGGATACTCTGTAATCTTTGACTTTGAACTGGATCTTCCTTCCTTGAAGGACTGGGAAGAAGTTAGGGTCATGTAAGCAGACACTGTATCAACAGGCTGGAATGTGTTTTAAATCATTAGTTCTTTGACCTTTGATCTGTCATCAGATTCCTTCAGTGGCGGCTGGAGAAGGCTGCAGACTGGCTGCTGGGTAGTTAGTGCTATTAATAGTTTGGTGTCAGTGGATGGAAAGTTTAAATATGAGGCCGTTCTTGTAGTAGATATCCAGTGCAGTGTTTGAAAAGATCTCTGCATTTCCAGAAATACTTCTGAAACAGAGACTGATCTGTGGACATGGTAATGTAACTGGTGGATAGAATGTGCTCCTTCCTGAGCATGGGGAAATTATACGAGGTCCCTCGAAGCTCTGAATCACTGAACCAAAGAGCCTTCTCTATATAAAAGCTCTCCAGGCTTGTAATTCTCTATACACCATGGTTCTGCTTGCCAGCTTGTGAACTCCCCTTTTCAGCTTGGTTATTGAAACCACCTTTAACATTATTAAATCTTTTGATTTTTCTCAAGAGTGTTTGTATTTTCATTTTTTTCCTAAACCTGTCTCGGCTTTCATTTAAAGAAAAGGGCATTTCTAGTCATTAAAATATAAAACATTGGAAAATATGAACCTGAAATGCTCTAACAGCAGAATACAAATAAAAAGGACAGAAATGTTACAATGTCCTGGTTTGGATGATCAGGACTTTGGGGATCTGACTCAAGATCTTGAAGGATTACAACTCTGCATCCTTTACCCGTGGTAGAAAGTCCCATGAAAGGGAATAAGGAAGAGTAAGTTGAGATTTTTAAGGGTGAAAATGAAAGAGAAATACTTGTTGGTGAAGAGATTAGTACACGAATCAAGTGAAAAAGCAAAAAGGGGGGCACACTGTTATCTGCGTGCACAGGGAGACCTAATGAGGGACAGCAAGAACATGTTTAAGGGCAGCAAATCAGCTTTGAACAGTTTAGAAAACCCAGGGAGCAATGAGATTCTGCTGTTCCTGGGAAGCTAACAGAGGTTAAAATTTCTCCCATGACAGGAAATGGGATTCAGATGTGAATTCATGCATTCAGGTAGCTTGATATGAAAGCAAGCCCCAGTTGCAGCTGTGAGAGTAACTGCCATTTATGTATTTGCATATCGTAGCTGCTGTATCTTGAAGCCTGTTCTTTTTCTTGCAGTGATTCCTATTGGTATTTCACTTCAGGTTCAGGTAAGGGCCTGGGAAGTTTGCTGTAAGATAGGCTGGTTTCCTGCAAAATGACCCTAACCCTCCCATAAACCAAAAGCAGCAGGGAGAGCTCTGTCTCGTTAGTGGCAGTAGCCTTTGGGATGGTATTGGGCTGTTTCAGGGGTGCAGCAGATTTTAAACTATATCCAACCCCTTAGCAGTGAAAACCACCAGTCATCCTCAACACTTGTGGAAAACAGTCTCTGTAAGAATTCCTGAGGATCCCTTGCTCCCTGCTGAAGAGGCATGGTGGGTGAGGTGATTGTGGGCTTTGACATTAGGGCTCAAACTATACCCATAATTCTACCTCACACTGTTCTCCCATCCTCTGACCCTTTCCTGCTCTTCTACTTGTTTTCAATAGAAATGTCCTATTTTATTTGGGTCTTTTTTTCATATAAAACACTGAATTGTTAATTTTTGCTTTAGATGTTGACAGGAAAAAAATCACAAGCAGTTTCATCCCATTCTGAAGTGGATCCTTGTTTTGCTCTTGGGTGTTCAATGCTATTAATGGCAACTGGTTGAACCTGATCTTAGTTTAGTTGGGCCTGAGGTCTCTTTCAGTGACCAAACATTTGACAGGAAATGAAATTAATTGCGCTACTTGGCTGATATTGATGAATCCTGACAGATGCCATGTCAGATTTTAACAAGCTATGGGATCCCTTTGAAAGTAGAGGGCCAGCAGGATGCTCTACAGGTGCTTGATGAGTGGGGCAGAGCATCCTTATGAGCATATGAAAAGTTGCTTGGGTTTGTTGTCAATGTATCCTTCATTTGCCTGGCTTGTTTCACAAGTCTATGAATGAGGTAGATTTGTTTTTGTTCTATTCTTACATCCTTGGTTTGCATATTTATAAACTTTTTAGAGATCTCTCTCATCTAGATAGTTGTAGCCAAGCTATCCCATGCTAAACTTTGACATTTTTCCACCAATTGCATTTTCTTCAAGGTTCATTTCCCACAGACCCGTAAATGACTTTGATCTCCACCTAGTGCCTAGTTTAATGTGAAAGGTGTTTTACAGGGTTGAATGATTCTTACCATTGTTTCCATCCTGGTGCACAAAACATTGATATTTCAGTTGGGAAGCTGTCACGTTGCTACATTATATATGTCAGTTGTTTGCTTGCTGTTGAGCTCAGGTACTAGCTATTGTCTGTTAGATTGCTGGAAAGACTGAAATATATGCATGTCAGGTGCGGACAGGAAAGTTTCCCCTGTGGAGTATTGTTTATATCTCCAGTGTTAAGAAGAAGACCAAAGAACACTGACCTTGTAGGACTAAAGGCAGTGTCATGGCGTTGATTGGGAAGTTGATTAAGTTAAAATTCTGAGCTCATCTGAAACTCAGTCATCACTAGTGGTTTCAGGTGAGTGAATGCTTGCATTAAATGCTTAGGGGTTTCACTCAAGTACCCCACTGAGAATTACTTGTGTTATAAAGACAGTGGCACTCAGTAGTCATGCAGGCAGAATGTTTGAAATGGAGGGTCAGGGTTTTTCAAGGGAAGACGAGAAGGGCCTGGCTTGGAGGCTGGAGGATGCTTCTCATGGGGATCCCAGAGCAATTTAGGCGAAGAGGGGAGGAATGCAGTCTCATCTCTTGCTCAGGAGGTTTTTTAGCTGCTAAACCTTTCTTCCAGCTGGTGACTAGATAACGAAGCAGATCTTTATCACCTGTATTTGTTCCATGTATATAATGCTCTTTTGACTTCCCAGGGTTGTTTCTAAAGTCAATCTGTTGAAATGCGAAGAGATTCCAGAACCACTGGGAATGCTGGACACAGTTCCAAATAGCCTGAATCAAAATGCATCTTTCATCAGTGTATGGCAAAAAAAACCTGTGGCACTCCTATCACTGGAGATATCAGGACTTCTGTTGCAGCTTTTGCAAAAAGCTGTATGCAATTTCTTAATGGTGCCCTGTAATCTTTCTGCAATAGTAGTGCTGCAGCATGGCTTCTGAGATTTACTGTTCTGATGTGGTCTTCTGATGATACTTTGAAGTACATTCATTCTTTAAATGATGTAAGGAACTGGAGGTTATGCCATCAAGAAAATTGTTGATAAGAGGGATAAAACAAAGGCAGAGAAAGACTTAGTTCACTTGAAATGTGGAAACTTTAAACTTTAATAAGAACGTGAACCTTGCTTTTATCAATACAGGATTTGTTAAGCTCTCTCTTAGGCAAAAAAAAGAAACAGATTTTTCCTGTGTATTTGTTTAGATGGAGATGATAAACTGAACCATTGCCAAATTCCTTTCTGCCTTCAAACAAGAAATCCATTATGTCCTAAGAAATAAATGTTGTATGAATATTTCCCCGCATGAGAACAGCACCATTATTCTATGTAGCTTAGAAATACAAGAAAGAAAGAAAACCCCAACAGGAAATTGAATTTGCACCTTATTTAATGCATGGTGACAAAGCAGATCATTAGACTTTTATTAATGAATAGCCTTCACTTCTGCAAACTGAGAGCCCATGCTCATAGAGTCTGCTTGTGTGGTTTTGTTTCTTCAGTGTTGAAACAATTTTTACTTAACCTCAACATGGAGTTATTTTACTAAGGGCCTGTTTTTTCAACTCTCACTGACAATAACCCTGTGGAAATCCTACATAATGCTCAGTAGGATCAAATCCTACTTCCATTCACTTTGAAAAACCCTGATCTCTTCATTTTCATCATCTCACTTAAAGCTCGGAAGTGACTCAGCTTAAGAATGATCCGAGGCCCTTGGAGATCACAGGCAATTGGATTGCTCTTGAGCAGCTACCTTTTGTCGTAATAGCCCAGGCTTGCATACACAGACCCTGTAGCTTTGAGAGCTGACAGCAGCACTAATGATATCTCCAATCTTTTTGTGCTTCAAGGATGCAAAATAGTAGCTCCAGAGAGTAGTTCAAGTGAGAAAAAGCTTGTGGGTCTGTGTTTTCCATACAGTGGGAGGCAGGACTGTATTCCAGCTTATTCCATTCACAAGAGAGACAGGATGGTCTGTGTGGAATATGAAATCCTTTGATATACAGACTCTGAGAAAAAGGGGGAGTTCCTCCAGGAGCTGATGAAGATAATGGTTTTCTTTTTTTATTTAAAGAAAAATGCTCTTTTTTTTTTTTTGTCATTATGCTTGTGGTACCTCAGGGAATAGAAATGCACCCCAGTGTCTCCTGTTTCAGAAGGGGGGGTTCTGGTCATGTAAAACAGAATGTCTTCCATCATATTGAGCAGGAAGGGTTCTTGGGGAAATATTCTCCTGTAGACTTATTTCCATGTGATGGATGTTTACAGAATACCTCTTGCTTTTTGCCTTCTCAGGTATGATTTGTGCATCGCTATTGGCTCCACTAATTAATTCTTTTGAAGTTGTTTTTCCCATCAGCATAGGAAAAAACAAAAGAACATAATTTGATGTTTGCTATTAGCTGTCATCATTTTGGTATTCGTTTTTCTTTGATGACATGATATTTGTATCACAGCAATTGCCTAGATCACACTACTGGGATTTATTGTACGTATGTAGTGATCACAGCTGGTTTCTCTTCATTGCGTCTGCTGTTTGTGGCATGAATGGTGCTGGGCAGATGGTCTTTAATAAAAACAATCCCAATTGGTCCATCTCTTCTGTGGTATTTCTACAGGGGTCATAAATATGTGTGCTAAGGCAATATATTGATGCTTGAGGGGATTTGTTGTCAGAACCATGACTTCTGCACAGCTGCAAAAGGAAAAAGAAAAAAAAAATCTGTTTAGATCCCTTCCTTGTTTGTAAACCACATTGTACACCAAGTATGGATACAGTCATGTTCATCCTTTCTGATTTGATCTCTGACTCAAAGTGAAAGCAGCCTGCTGGAACAGCATTTTTCCAACCGTGGATGTTAACAGCCTGGGTGACCCTTGTTTTGCTCATGTAGCTTAAAGCTGTGATTAGCGATAGGAACACATGTGCTAAATTGTCTGCAAAAATCCGTTGTAATGTGGGGTTGCCAGGACTTGTCTTTAATTCTTGCAGATTGATGTGTGCTTCTTGCTGTGAGTACACCAAAGATGATGAATCTGCTGGTGGTTCACATCATAAGCAGTTCTGCTTGTGCCTGAATTCATGACTTGCCAGTATGAGAGAATTTAACTCATTCTGAGTTATTGACAAAAAGAATAAGAGATTGGGTAGAAAGGAAACGTCATAAAGAACAGGGCAATAGAGGGAGCTTCTTTTTAATAATAGTAATTACTGTCTTTAAAAGACTTGCCAAATAATTTTATCACCCATTTTTGTCGCTAGGCTTGAATCCCTGTGGCCACGCAAAAGGGATAGAGCTTAATAATTGCAAGTGCATGAACCCTTTCATTCAAAGTTTCTAGTGTTTTTTCCAAGCAATGATCTGCTACAGACCTCTGTATGATATGTTGAAGCTGGATTTTCAGAAGAAGCTAGAACAGAGGTAGCATTGAAAGTTACTTTTGATCATCCTACCTTATTAGACACATTGCCTAGGCAGGTAAAGAGAGCCATAATGACTAAAGAAGTTTTTCAAAAGGTGACTCATTGGTAGAACTGGGGACCATAGTAAAGAGCCAGAGAGTTCATATATGCAGCTTCTGAGGCAGATCCAGCAGCATGCTGAGTGCCTTCAGCTTGAAGCTGAAATATATATAGACTTGGACGTTAAAGCTACAAGCTAAATTACAAACTGTAATGTAAATAATTGCATAGACACGTGAGTACTCCATAGCTCTTTATGAAATTTAGCAGCTTCTGAAGCATCTAGTATTGACCGCTTCATGACAATATTCCAGTTCATACACTCTAACGCCACAGGATCTAACAGTCTGAGTACTAAAGTAATCCCTAACAACTTTTAGACATTAAAGGAGAATTCTCAGTTACTCTGTGATTTAATTGTAAGGATCCACCAAAGGTAACTTAGAAAAACAAACCTATTGTAAGTAGGCTTAGGTTTTGCCTCTGGACCTCCAGTGGAGAATGTCTAGATGGTCCCCAGCTTCAGAAGACTCTAAGATGATGTGGTGTAGAGGTCCCGGTATTTTCTGCCTAATGGTTACATGACACTGTACTGTTAGTTTGAAAATAATATTTTAAACAAAATGGAGATCAAGAGAAGAAAACGGAAGAATGAAAGAGGTTTTTTTTCTGGAGGTATACCTGAAAACCAGCTTGGAGCATTTTGCAGCATTATAATAGAGCCTTAACAATATTTCTCTGTAATTCTCCAAAGTCACTGATAATTGGGTTTTGGCTGCTTGTGGATTTAATGCCACCATGAAATGTAATTTGTTTGCACATGGAATATTAACACTGTTCTATGCAGAAATGTGAAACCAGAAAAATGCTAGTACTGATACTGCTTTAATTCTAAGCTGCATTTTAGTGCATTCTGTTTATTGTTATTCTATTAATTATTGTTACAGTAACAGTCGTTAGACCTCCGGGGCTTGGCAACAGGCAAACAGAGGATTTGCAGTCCCTGCCCCAAACACCTTGCAATTTTAATTTTCAAGGCAGATAGTTAATAAGATACTAGCCCATTATAATGGGGGAGAGAACAAATGTTGTACACAATATCGTGCTTGGAATTTGTGGCAGAGAGATGCATTGAACCCAGTTCCCCGATAATCTTTCTGTATTTCGTATTTTAATTTTTCAAGGGCTCTGTAACTGCAGGCACCTAGAATGCTGCTTATTTATTTTTCCTTAGTAATCAGAATTTCTTATATTCGATATTTCTGATATTTGATCTGAATGTACTTGAATGTTATGAAGAGGGATGAGATGGAATTGCTTGCAGAGTAAGAGTTAAGCTAGCATCCTAGACTGCTGTGAAGAGTAGTTTCTCTTACTGAATTACACAGATACAGCAATATACAGAGGAGCAGTAGGAATGTCTGAAACCAAAATGCCTGGGAGCAGCCATGTATATATTTGTTTAAGAATTGCTATGTATGCTTTCTCACCAAGGTGAATAAAGAGGACTTTTTAAAGCTTGCTTGAAGCACGTAGTATTTTTGGTGCTACTGTGGGGTGTTAAATAGGTAGGTTCAAGTCCTTTGTTCAACCCAAGCTAAAGCCAAAGCATGAAATTCAGTCTCCCATCTCCCAGTTTCTCTTCAGAGGAGTTGGCTGTTACAGGATGGATTGCTTTCTGTCTCCTGTGTTGACCAGAAATGCCAATGTAGCACTATGAATATTTTGTTAAAGCAAAACAGGCACCTGTTCGTGATGTGTTTTGGTTTGGGTGAGTAAGCATTTAACAGTGGAAAAACTGCCAAGTCACAGAAATCCTTGACTGGTCCTTTACCCTTTTACTGATAACAATTATTCTTCCCAATAAAGTTGTACATGGCCTCAAGTCTGTATCCGAATATTAGAGTTGTTCATCAAATCCATGAAGTACAAGGAGTATAGTATATAAAGGACTAACACAAGACCAATGCAGATTAGACACTCAAAGGTAATAGTAGTTCTTAGGACATTAATTTGTTCAGAATACAGGTGGGGAATACTCTTCCTATTGGCTTTATTCAGTGTCCAATATACTGTTGTATAGTTTGGCTGCAATATCATGAAGTGTATATAGTGGCAATGCGGCTCGATTTTTAGTGCTTGATTGTCTCTTCACTGCAGCTCTCTCCCAGTATTTATGTCTAAATTAATACTGTAAAATCACCCTGAACATTTCAAAGATCATACTTGTTAAAGCAAAACAAAAAGCATTGATGCAGTGATGGTGAGGCAGCTCAGTGTTATCTGAGGACTGGAGGAGTTAATCTAAACCATACAACATTTCTAAAATATTCATTGTTTCAAAAAGAATCAGCACCTTGAAAGCTTCTTAAAGCACGTGGTAGCAGGAAGAATGTATGCTAGTGTGTAAAATAGTAAAATCTGTACTATTTATGGAATCATATCTTTTATTGTGCTCACCTCCAGTCCCAGAAGTGAAAACAAGATTGCATTGGAACAAATAACTGTTAACATGATTAACTGGATGATGCGAGGTAACTGAGGTCTTGGTGAGGACCAAGTACGTGAAAGTTATGATTATGTAGATTCCTCCAAGGAGAGTCTTTATTACCAGCTCTCTTGTAGCCAGAGAATACCAACCATCTCCTGGGATGTCAAGGCATGTAGTGACAGGAGGAGAAAGCAAAAAATCTGATAGAAGGGAGCAAGACCACCAGGGTCATCTCATTTGTCAGCAGCATAGACTGTTACTGACATCCTTAGTAGGTATATTTTTCCAATCTATCTCTGTGGTTTTTTTTCTTCCAGTGTGTGGCTGTGACTTGGCACAAGGAGGCTTTTTCATTAAGAATGGGGAATATCTTTGCACCTTGGATTACCAGCGCATGTATGGCACCCGCTGCAACGGTTGTGGGGAGTTCGTGGAAGGCGAAGTAGTGACAGCTCTGGGAAAAACTTACCATCCAAGCTGCTTTGCCTGTACTGTTTGCAAGTAAGTCATCCCTTTCAACTAACATGGCATGAACCCAGTACAAGGAAAATGGGGAGAAAGGTATCACCATGAGACCTAAGTCTCAAGACATATTTATCTTTGGGAAGCATTTGGTCAGAAAACACCTGCTGCAAGTCTGACTTTGAGGGTCTTCAAAATACCACTCATTTATTTGGGGGACACAGTTTCTCTGTTACATATAGTTCCCTGTTCTCAGAAAGTTACTCTCACGTATGAAAGAATTAAGTATCAGGCTTACATGTTGAGATAATGAACATGGGTTGAGTTGAGTTCCCTAGTGATCAGCCCAGCCTGATGGGAGAAATGAGGTAAAGGAAAATTTTGGATGGTACAATAGAGAAGTCAGTTGGGCTATAAGAACAACTAAACAATTGGAAACATACTGGAGACTCATTTTCACATCATGTAAGAACATATGGCTTTGGGACAACTGTGATCCCCGTCTTCTTCTCAAATACTATTTCTTGTCCCCAGTAAGAGAACCAGCCTTCAGTTCTACAGGGAATAAAAAGAAGTTAGCTAAGGCTGTGTGGATGGGACAAAAGGTGGCATTTTTAACTTGTATTTTTGTTTAAACTCTCACTAACATATTAATTCAGAATTTAGGAGACTACTGGGCAAATCTTCCACGTGCTCTCATAGCCTGCTCATTTGAGCAGTTCTATCTACTTGAAAATCTCAAACGGGGCTTTACAGCCTAAACTCAACCCAAAGTCCCTGTGCATAGTGTTCTCTATTAGCTGGCTCTAGGCACTGAGACTACGCTAGAATTTAGGCTGTCTTAGCATGTACCTTATTGCTATGGTGATCAGTATAATATTTTGGATACACTAGGGGAAATAAAGCTTCTGTAGGTTTTTATAGGAGTGGCACTTTTTTATAGTAGCAAAAATAATCTTCTACACATAAAGTGGAAGTGATATTATGGTGCCATCATGATTCTACAGAGAGCCAACTGTGTTATGTGTATACCTAACTATTTTCTAAGCTGGAATTAAGACGGCCATCAGGTTGTTCATTTCTGCAGTTCTGAGCCCTGCAAGTAAAGTGGAAGTTTTCTTAAATAAGTTTCAGTGTAATGCCTGAGGGACACATAAGAAGCATCAGATAGAGATGTAGGTAGATTTCATAGAGAGGGAGGACCCAGAAGACAAGGCCTGTTCCTTGGTAGTCTTGGAGGGAAATAGGACGGTGGAATTCTCCAGAAGTCAGAATCTGACAGCAGTCAAATTGTCTGAAACTTAATGCAGGAGGATGACACGAACAAGGTGAATGCAGGAGGATGAACAAGAAAGGCAAGAATCTACATTCTGAGATAGAACCTCCTTGGAGATCCCATCGTATGATGTGTCTGAGTGTTAGTGTGGCAGACTTGTCAGGTGCTACCCTAATCTTCATAGCTACCTCTGATGAGTATTTTAAGTACTTTATCCTATAGCCTGGTACATTTTTCAAGACCTTTTCTATTGAAAGTATTTTGATCGTTTTTCCATTTGGTTTTAAATAGTGTGTGAATTTACTGCAAGTTGGTAATCATATCATGTGTATGTTTCAGTTTTATTTCCCAAGGACAGTGTGAAAGTAGATGATACAGTAATAACAGGACATCAATTTTCTGTACATTGACTTGCATCAATCTTTTTATGTTGAATGAACACAAGATGAGTCATTGTATTAGATTCATGAAATGCAGTATTGCTGCTGGTTTATTTATGGCCCACTTAGGAATGACAGTGGAAAGGAAACTAGAACAATGCCTTAAACATTTTGTTTTGTGGAAACAAGCAGATGTTCGTCTGTTAAGCACAGTTTCGGAGTGAGGTGTGGTGTAGGGGGGTCTGTACTCAGCAGCTAAAGCTACTTACTAAAGATTTGGAGTTACTGAACCTTCTCATTTTAGTGAAATGCTCATACAAAATGTTGTTCATCCTCTGTTTCATACACCAAATAAGAGTTAACAGCAATGTCAACTTCTGCCTAACACACATTCTTAACATTTTGTTGGGTTCAGCAAATAATCTCAATCTTCCATAGCGCATTCAGCCTTTGCCTTTCTCCTAACATCATCTGCACAGGTAGCAATTACAGTGGTGGTTCTGTAATGTAGCTATCTATTTTAAATCTCTAGGAGAATGAATGTGGGTAACATTTCATTTTTTTTTGCAAACTGCTACATCCACTGTAATATAGTCATATATTTCATTGCTGAATACAGATGAAATTAGTGTATTTATGAGCGTCTAGCTCCACATTCCTTTGCTAGCCTCAAGACTAATTCCAGTTCTTCCTTTGAGTTCTCTTCTGTACCATTTTCTATCCACAACATCATGCTGAGACCGTCATAAATGTAACTGTTGTGTCTAAGCGGATTTCACTGTTGTCTACTCTTTAGATAAAGTACGTTTGATAACTTTTTTTAAACCAAAGTACAAGGCAAGTCTAACCTCTGCTCCACTTGCATCCACGGATTGGGTTTATTCCAGTGCCTGGCTTTGCCAAGGCCACATTGCAGAAACTATTTGGCCTGAGTTTCTGTAAAATACTGATTGCACTGGGGGAAGGCAGCAAACTCAAGGCGTAGGGAACAGAGGAAAATTTCTGGCATAACTTTTGCTAAAATACTTTTTTTCTCTTTAACTCTCCAGGCGTCCATTTCCACCAGGTGATCGAGTTACCTTTAATGGAAGGGACTGTCTCTGTCAGATGTGTGCTCAGCCAATGTCCTCCAGTCCAAAAGAACTGTCTGCCTCAAGCAGTAAGTATGCCATCTTCTTTCTGAAGCTTCTCACTTTCCCAGGCTCATCCACATTTGGTTGAAACTAACTTAATGCAATCTTTTGGGTTTTTTTTTTTAATTTTTTCTTCACCTTTAGAAATGCAAACTATCTCTGGGAAGCATCTTTTTTTCTTTCTTTTTTTTTTCCTTCATTAAAAGTGTCTGGTACTACAGGTGGGAAGAGACACTTACACCTTTCAATATGAACAAATGACTTTTCCCCAATGACTGAATTTTTAAACAGGCTGATTTTTCTTTTATAGGCACGGGAAAAGTATCTAATTGATGAAATCAGAGGTTTCAGAGTTGATAGATTTCATTTTTTTTGTGTATAATTGCGCAGGTTTAAGTATTCAAAGGAGGACAGAGTCAGAGGAAATTAATTTTCTTCTACTATTTAACAGATTAATTTAATTAAATTATCCTTTAAAAGGAGCATTGCCGGGATTGTGCTTCTGGTAGACTGATACCACAATGATACTGTGATTAGAACCTCAAGAAACCATGATAAAAAAGAAAGCAGGCAAGTTAAGGGGAAAGAGAGAGAATGAAGAAAGTTTGGGAGGGAAATTAACTTGGCTTGCTGTTGGGTTTTAATGCTTTTAAAAGATAATTTGTAAATTGCTGCCTCTGGTAGTTAATTTTTTAAATCTTCGGGGATTTCTGATTCTTTCTCTGACCGCTGGATTGTATTTAGGACTCTAATCTGTAATGACTTACCCAGTATAGTTTTATAATTCAAAATGGCTACAGATTTCCTTGTGACACTAGGTAGTTTTCCACTGATGTTGGTTTCCTACAGGGAGACACTGTGCATTTTGTACTGGTACTTGGCTTCGAGATCCTAGGATTATAAAGTGCAATGTAAAGGCAAAGTTGGGTAACATTTGTGTTCAGCAGATGAGTCAAGTGAATCTCAGGTTATCCGATTTGCCTGAGAACATGTAATCAGACCCTTAGCAAAATGGAAAATGAGAGACTTTTTTTGTTATCATGCCTTTCTGTCTGTTAAGTGATACTTTTCCACTATAACTGTAGATTTGGAGCTGAAAATGCACAGGCCTAATCAGTTAAGGAAGAATTTAGGAACTTGAAAAAAGCCTTACAAGACTTAGAAATCAACATAGAAATGTATGAGGTACTTCAGACACCCAGAGAATCCTTCTGAGACAAAGGAATGATGTGGAAATTGTATTAGTGGTATTTAGGAGGCATAATTGGCAAGGAACTGCAAGGCACAGGGACCTTGGTCAGTACTGACGTTCTTTTTCTAAGCATGTCACAGTACTGGCTCTGAAACAACTGGTGTTCAGTGACAGATGTATCTGGATCGCGCTACATCTGGTTCTCAAAAAGTGTCGCGTTTGTCCAGCAGTGTGGCCGCTTCCCGGATACGTGACTCCAGGTGCCAAAATGTCCCCTAGGAAATGATGGGCTAAAGTTGTCTGATGGTGAGGAAGCAAAAAAGCTGGAGAGTCACTTCCTGATAGCCATAGCCTCTGACTGAATTGCTTTTTGGGTTCCACACTGAAGTCATAGGTAGCAAGGATTAGGAAACAATCTTCCCTGCTACTTGTTATGAGTTTGGGTTGTTTGGGTTTTTTTAATCAGAATTGGGTCCTGCTGGGCAAGCTGCCTTACCAGTACACACAGCAAGAGAGCTCCTGCTCCTAACAGGTTAGAGTGCACTGCTTCAAAATCTGCAAGTACCTGCCACTGTGCATCTTTTGCTTTTACGGAGAAGGACTTGTAGGAAGATATAGTATAGAGTTTCTGGTCATTTTAGAGCAAAACTCTCCAAAACAGACAAATAGAAGTGAGACCAGCATGTGTTTATAAATTCAGAAAAACTCGATTAAAAGAATAGTAATGAAGCATCCTCTGTCTTCAAAGATACGCCAGCTGCTGCTTTAGCTTTGTGCAAAAGTTGACTTAGATACAGAGAATTCTTTCTTGCTGGCACTGAAGAGTAAATTTTAATTAGCGTAAGCTATTCTAGATTGCTTCCATGTCTCTCCGGCTGGCTGAATCAGACACATCAATTTTTTCTAATGCTTTGCCCTTTTTTGATGGGATGGGGTTTTTTTAATGCAAGTTCTTTTAGAAGAGAATCTCATTCATACTATGCATCTATTTTATATCCTATATTGCTGTCAGTTTCCCCTGATTACTTCCAAGTAGATTACTAGAGGAGGCTTTCCTTAAACAAAGAAAGCTGGAAGTGAGGAAATTCAATAGACTGAAAGTATATCAGGTTTGATTGGTTTATGTGTGTAAAAAGAAGCCTTCTATTCACTAGAATGTCTGCATTAATGTTGACATGCCATTTTCTGATGTCTGTACTTCACATAAATGAAAGGCTTATTGACAGCTTTTCTTGGATGATTTCAAGGAAAATCAAATGCCTTTAAATATAGGGGTTAACATCTTGAATAACATGAACCTGAGTATTGTTATACTCTTTTGTAGTGCGCACCAATGAAAATCAGAAGGAAAAATACTGAAAATTTATTTTCCTTTTTTGTTTAATATTAGTTGGGTCCACGGTACTTATTTATCTTATTTATATTAGTAATATATTTCTTTCACTGCACATATATTACCTGGAACAATTATAGCCATTTTCTTGAAGAAGCATTTCAGTGACTCCCTTTTTATTCTAATTTTCTAAGACAGTCTTTTTCAGTATACAGATGCTATAGAGTAGTCATAATTTAGTCAACTCTATTCCTTAGGCACTGCTAGATGTTCACAGTGCACTAGCTTTGGGATTTTCATTCAGCAGGAAATCTGATACCAAATACCTGTAAATAGCTTTGCAGACAAATGAAGTGGGTGGTGTTCTTTTTTGTTATTGTTTTATTTCATAAGACAGCTTGATAAATGAGATGTGATCTGTAAAGCAAAGTGACTGGGACAGATGTAGAGCAGCACAGAAGCAGGGGACAACTAGACAACACTGACTAAAAGTGTGTTGTTAATGGTTTGGATAGTTCAGGATTTTCAAGATTCTGACAAAGACAGGAATTTATTTTCTTTGGGTCCTGAAAAAGGAGTAAGGTAAGTAATGTATCCCGGTAATTACTATTTATGTTTTAAACAGGGTCCAGGTTTTGTTTACAACATCATGATTGCCTGTTTTTTACTATCTTAAGCTTTTTCTACTTTCTATTGTGTTGTAGCTACATGCTAACACACCTGTGGTTTTTTTATGGTCCGTATTGTCTTTCCAGAGAAGCAGGTGTGCAGACATCTGTTATTTCTAAATTTTAGGCAAGAGTATTGTTGCAATACTTGTGCAACTTGTTTTCTTGGCTATTTGGTGATGGGTGCCCTATCCGCACCACCCCCCCCCGATTTTTACCTTCTTTTAGCTAAGATCTCCTGTATTGTATCTCTGTTTCATCTGTGACAGCCTCATTTCACCGTCCCTCAGTATTTTGTATCGCATATTCAGTGGACTGTTTTTGAAGGCCACCTTTAAAAATCTGCAAATTATATGGGTTTTTTCCTACTTTCATGCTGTAATTTAGAGTGAAGAAGAGTCAAAACCAAAGTCAAACTTTGTAATTTTTTGTTGTTGTTATTATTTTATGTTGTTTGGCAGTTCATGGTTTATTGTTTCCGTGTTGTCAGAGGAGTGATTATTTAGTGGTTACCTCCCTTGGACCTGGGAATTCTGAGTGTAGCTTTTGGATTTTTTCATGCATGTTTTATGTAGCAGGGTAGGTACTTAAATTTCAAGGGTCAGTTCTCTACCAGCAAAATGAAAAAATAATGCTGCTCTAGCTTACTAGTATGTTGTGGTTATAAGGAAATTGAAGATGGTATGGTGCTTAGATGATGCAGTCCTAAGTACTGTACTCCTGCCTGAATATTACCCATTGATGCTAAAGTCATAAAAATTTGAAAATTTCTGTGGTTTTAACTTGTGTAAGGAGAAATTCAAGAACCTAAAGTCTGCCTAAATCCTTGTTCTTCATCCATGTTAGAGTTAGGTACCTTTGAAAGAGTAGTATGAGCTTTATAATACATCTTTCCAGCCCCCAGCATCTCAAACTGTTTTACTTCCCTAGTGGCCAAACTGGTAGTGACTGAGGGTACGTACTCTCTGGATTTCTGTTAGCATTAGTGTGTGAAGCAGACGCAAGTAGATTGGCCACGTTAACAGGCTTACCCTCTTTGATGCTTCTCCATTAGGGCATTTTATCAGTGAATTCTCACCAAGGCAGGTGGTAAGTGAACTGATGTGGACATTTGAACATAAAAATCCCTAGTTTAGTCAGACCTTCATTTTTAAAAAGTACCATGCTGGCTTGCATTTATTCTTGAACACACAAGAGGTGTCATGAAAAGTACAGCTGAGAGTAGAGCAGCCGTAGAGACGTCCCCCACACTCGGGGTAGGCACGTGAGGTGGTGCCAGCAGTCTGCGCTGGTGGAACTCAAACCAGCAGTCTTCTGGCTCAGGGATCATCTTTGAAATTCTGAAGAGACTACGTGTCTTTGAACACAGTTTAATACATTTCCCTCTTCCTTAAACAGAGATTTTTCCCTTAGGCATTTCACTTCACTATTTCCACGATAAAGCACTTCAGTAATAAGAACGTTATGTTACTTCTCTACCTGAGATTGAGCCCTTTCTCTGTTGGTTCCTTGTCCAGGTGCTGGTAAGGAAGTTTTAGTTATTTCTGATTACCTTTTTGCTGAAAGGTTGGATCATTTTAGTGATGTGCATGAACTAATTAAGAAATTGCATTTCAAATGAAAAGTAGGCTTTTTAGATGGATAGGAAAAAGTTCTCTATCCAAAAGAAACTGAAATGTTACAATCGCCTAGCAGGAGTTCTCATTTGAAAAATTAATCTTCTTTTAAAATGATGGTGGAGACTTTCACAGTTTCCTCTGCTTCAGTGACATAGATAATTGTGTCCTATATATATGGCGAGATATCCAGTGATGATACTGTTTGGAAAGAAGCACAGGGAAGATATGTCGACTTCCCTTTCTTTGTAACAGTCTCTCCTGTGAGTTAAGAGCATCACAGTACAGCCAAGACGTGGACCAGGGTTTTCAAAATGGCCAGTGTTACATGTGCATAAAAAATCTTTGGTGCAGCTGTTCCCTGACCAGCCGCTGTCCACGTGGAGATTTCACAATACTGTTTTGCATGTTTGTCCTTGTCTGTTTTGCACATTATGTTCTGGTTCAAAGAATGTAAGTTTTCTGGGACAAATGCTTTCATGCCTATCAGTACAGAGTCTGACAGAGTTGGATCCTGGCTCACAACTGGGGATCTTAGCTCTATTGTGATATAAATAATAAGCTTAATGCTTAATGAACTTGTGGGAGAAAGATACCTTTGTTAATTATTCAATAGCCTTATCTCTTCAAATAAGATGCAGTAAAGCTCCCAGTAAATATCTAAAACTTCCAACAATGTTTCTGGTAATGCTGAAGTAGAGCAGAGCCAACATACCTTACCTAATGAAGAAAAAGGTGGGCAGGAAAAAATGGGAATCATCTTTTGCCTCACTGCCCTGAAAGCAGGGGGGGAAGTGAGGTTGTTTTTGAAACAATGAAGCATCAGAATGGAGAAGCAGCAAGTTTGCTTTGCAGTCCTCCTTTAAACTCTGTAATTCTTAATGAAGTTTTATATTTGGGACATAACTGTCCTTTCATTAGATAAAGATATAGGTGATTATTGCCAGTATTCAGAAATAATGTCTGAGCTGATTTATAGGCATCACAAACTTCTCCATTAGAAGCTAGCTGAGTGGATAAAATGGATGCAAAATTCTTTTTAATCTTAGTTCTTGTGAAAAGTCTGCAGCTAGGATTTGTAACTGTTTAGCCACATGTGACTCAGTTTTCATTATTTTGTTCTTTATCCTTCTTTCCTGAGCTGTCTGAAAACTCCTTCAAGTCCATAGGGAAGACTTAAAAAGTGAAGGGGAAGAGTTGGCTGGCTGGCTATTTGTAAGCAAGCTATCTGCAGTGATTTTTGGCTTTAAAGGTTATTAAGCAACATCTAACACATGATTTTGAGCTAATTCTTAGGAAATACCCTACAATTTCACACTGTGTGACAAAGCTACATAGTCTATGTAGGTATTGTACAAATACTTGGCAAAGATGCGGATAGGCCTTAGTGTAAGACACTGAGCCCAGTTTTGCCTTAAGGGATACACGCTCGCTATCCATAAACTTCAGTGAATGCACTGGGGAACTTAGGCTCAACAATTTTAGTTTTGAACATGCATTTTTAAAATGCAATTTTTAAAATCCTGTGTATAATTTTGTACCTTAAGCGTTTAATATTTTTTGTGTGCTATAACATAAAGATTTTCTTGTTTCATAATTCCTGGCTTATCTGCTAAAGATAGAGAAACAGTCACATATCTCTGTGGCATTCAAGCCTGCATACTGATGTTTAGGTACTGGAGATTCAGTTGAGGATTTTGCGGACTTGACAGAAGGGGCTTATGTAGTCCTATACCTCTTTCTTTAAAAAATTATTTATTTATTTATGTATTTATTTACCATAGAATAAAGACATACCACAGACATCATTGTGGATTGATTTCAAACACTGTGATTTAAATCAGTGATTTTAATCATGGTTTACCTAGGAACCCAGGAAATCTTGATTAGAATAATTGATTGTAACCTTGTTTTACATTTAGATTTTTAATTATAAAAGGATAATTGATAAGCATGAGGATATTCCATATCTGTACACATTTACTTAAACTAATATAGCTCTGCATTAATTAATCATATTCTTTAACATCTGTATTTTTCCCTAATGGCTGTTTTTGCTCATGATTTTTGTCAAGCTCTATTTGAGTTGAAACTGAAATTTAATTAGAATGCATAAAATAGCTTTGTGGATTTTTTTTAATTTCAGAAACTACCTGAAATCTGCTAGACACGTGAAGAAAGTAAATGCATTAAAATATATTTTAGTTTTGGAACTGCTGATTTGTCGAGGGTCTGTAGCTTATAAAACTGTTTACTTTGGATCACCATGTCCTTAAAGATTTTTAAAATGGCAGATCTTATCATACCTGATTTTGTTCATAGACAGGAAAAGGAAAGCAAGTTTCTTGTTTTCAAAGAAAGATCTGTGTTTTCAGATCCCATTTGGATTTTTAACTTTGATTTACTTAAATTTTAAAATGCTGATTTTAAATTAAATCCTTGATTTTTAAATAGCAGTATTTAATTCTCCTTACTTTAATCTAAATTTGATTGTAATAACCTTGCAGGGCAACTACATTTATGACTTAATATATTGAGCATACAGTGGGTCTAAAATTTTACCCTGCCCCCCTTTTTAAGTATAAAATAAGCAAATCAACATGCATGAAATGGTATAAAATTCAGAGAAAATATGCAAATGCAAGCACAGTTCCTTTCTGGCAAAAGTCATTAGATTACGCCTAAGAATATGCAGCTCTTCCCTTGATAAATCCTTCCAATGACACTGGCCCATTTTTATGGTTAGTCCAAGAAAATTTATTCTTTTGAAGAATGTTTGCAAATTTTGAGGCATTTTCATCATTTGAATTGCTTTCTTGGATTAATTTTAGTCCTCGCTTATGTTTCATAACAATGGCTAAATTACTTGAGTAGCCTCCATTTACTCAGCTATTTCTTATTTTACAAGGACGAGTATTTTCTTTTCTGCTTTATAATAAATTGCCTTAGATCCTTCTCTGGAAATGTATAAAGCATTGTTACAGACTAACTTTTGGGTGACAGCAACAACTGTATTGAGAATATAGTTGTGGCAGGGCAGGAAGTTTCTGATTTACGAATTTTCTATCAGAAAATGTTCCTTCACAAAAATTACTGTCTTTCAGAAAGGTGTTTTCAGTCCAGTTTGCCCATTTCTTTTGTGTGCTTTTGTGTTACATGTAAGTTGGGCAGAAACAATTGTGAATAGACTATACGAGTGTACTAAATAAGTATCAGCTTTTATTTTTCTAAGTGTAACCCCATCTTGAACTTGGAATCAAAACATGTCCATCTCCTTAGCTTTTACCGGAGAAGTAGTAATCAAAAGGTAATTCCAAAGAAAGTTCTGGGGGAAGTGCAAGGAATTGCTCAGTAAATGGATGTTGCATGAGGAGGCATCACTAGCTTGGAAAACACAACTATTGGAGGAGATCTCCAGAGATTAGAGTACCTGGGAATTGTCATGTTCAGAAAGCCTGCCAGGTAGTAAGTCAGGAATCAGAGGTCACTTAAAAAGAATGTGAAAAGTGAAGTATTTGTAAGCTAGACCTTAGTTTGCAATGGGTTGCCAGGGCATAAAAACCTTCCTAAAAGTTACCATATGTTTCATTCCTATTGTTGGAGGTTGTACCCTGTTTGAATTACTTGTTTTCCAAGAGTAACAATTGAAAATTACCCAAAATAGTCTGCAGATGAAGAGACACAATGTGCTATCCATGAGCTGGGTGTTAAACAGTGAAGCTCGTTTGATTGCTAACTGAGCAATTCACCTGGGGTACTGTGAGTTGGAATTGTGAATTTGAATTCAGCTGGAAGTATCTTGAGTACTGAAGTGTGGTAAAAGAAATAACAGGGTGAAGACTAGCCTCAGCTTAGATATACCTGGCTGTGGTTTATCCTTCAGAGCAGTTTTACAGCTGGGTCTCTGGGGGTGCTAAGCTGGAAAAAAAAAAATCTTTATCTTTCTTTTGCCGAACAATTAAAAACTGTTCTCTTAGATAGTTTGTAGCACGTCTGCTCTTTCTTCCTCCTCCTATTTCATTCACTCTGTGGTTTTCAGTTCAGAGACCTGTATGAAAGACTGGGTTGAAGAAGGAAGGGACTGAGGTTGCTGTTGCGGAAAAAGGCTAACTTGGTGGTATGTTGCTTGCAGGGACAGTTTGCAGGAGCAAGAGGTTAAAAGGTCAATTGCTTTGGCCTCCTTTGGCAAGGAGGTGTAGAAAGATGTGGAAAGAAGGGAAAGTCCGTTTCCTTTTCCTGTGTAGAAGACTAACACAAATGCTTACATCAATACAGAGGGGAAAAATAAAAACTCCTTTGATAAGATAATGTCGTGTTAACAAACTAGAGTTGGGGAAGAGCATTCATCTTTCCAAATCACTTCAAATTACATCAGATGATGAAAGAGCTATTTACAGTAACGATACATCCAAGATGTATATTAACCCATTTCTTAAAAAGGCAAGTCAATGGTAGGCACTCACAGATGGTTAACAGGGACTTGTGTTGCAAGCAAAGAATGCCAGTTCATGCCATTGTGATTTCTTTCCATATTTAATCAACTAAAATGATTGTATTTTCTTTAAATATTTAGTTTGAAAATATCAATTTTTCCCAACTTGCCATTTAAAATAAACTGTCAAAGCTATACTCTGCTTCCCATGGGAAATTTATTTCCCTCCATTGTACATGCCCAGCCTCTTATTGTTAGATTTCAGGAGTACAAGGCTGCCTGCATGGGTTTGTTTTGCCCTTAGCAAAAGGGCAATAGTGCGTTTTGTTCTGACAAACATTTCCCATTCTTGCATTGGCAAAGAGGAAGGGTCTGGCAGCAGATTTCATTGCAAAATTGAGTTACATACTCAGATCTAAATCCTGGATGTAAAATTCCCAATAGCGTATGTCCTTCTCTGACTTCCAGAACTCATCACTGCCCTGATGATCAAATGGTTATGCTTTAAACTTTGAAAGCATTTATTGTACTGTAAACAGACAAAGTGAGTTTGTGTTTTTAGCTTTGACAGAAATATCTTGATGATCTGGAAAAACCTGCATGGTATCATCAAAACTTTTAATTTTAAAACAAGGCTTTAAAAGGCATTGCCTGATCTGTGGTTAAAGGGTGACTGAGGAAAAACTCCGGTCTTCCTAACTCTATGAGAAATTGTAATTGTGCAACCTTCAAATTGCACAGAAGAATTATTGGGATGCAAGTTGTTTTTCAAGGTGGCTAAAAGTTATTTACAATTTGAGATTTCTTGACCTTGACTTCAGTGATAATATTTGCCTCTTTCTTCACTTCCAAATCACTGTTCCTCGTAGCTTGCTCTTTAGGTCCAGCTGTGTTTGACAATATATTTCTGTGTAAGTCCAGTGAAAACTTGTTTGTTTCTTTTAATAAAAATAATAATAATACCCCTCATCCTGCCCTGCTTTACCTGTTTCAGGGCAGAAGCCTGCTGATGCTGTCTTTATAAAACTAATTTATCTGTGTTTTATAGGGAGGGGATCAGTAACAAAAAGAGTATTACTCCTGTGACTCATAGGGGTTGTGGCAGCTTCAGACTTTATCTAGACATGTGTTACTAATGGCCATCAGGATTGAAAGGAACTTTTTGGTGACTTAATTATGCATCATTAAGTCAGACTGCAATTAGCTCTGTTCATGGAGCTAAACCTGCACCGAACAGACTTAGCATGCTCATGTAAAACTCTCCCTGCACATGACTTTGCATAACCATGTTCATTAAGACTAAAGCAGGTAGAGATTATTTCCCTTTCATAAGTTATATGGGGTGAGCAGGGAATGTGAAATAAAGATAAAATTGCTAGTAAATTTTCAAAGCAATCCAAATGGGAGTGGGTAAAGTTACATGCAGTGTACTTAGGGTTAATACAGCTGTATCGGCTCTGAGCCCAACGCCTGCGCTGTGATCAGAGCTCCCTGCTATTGGCTGAGAGCAGGGGAGGGAGGCAAACGAAGAAAATCCACCGCTTAATTTAGGCAGTGACGAATGGGTTGCTGTGCAGGATGTTTCACTCCTGGATGTCTGGGGTGATACAGACACTAAAAAGGGAAATGCATTTTCTCATCGCATCTTTACAAGCAAGGCGTCATGGATGGCAGCTCACCCTGGCCTATATCTTTTAGTGAGACTGCTTAAGGTGCTTGTGGGGTGCAGGTCTTAATCATATATAATATCATAGTGCTGTGCTTACTTTCCCTTGTCCAGTGCCCCCACTTTTCCATGCTTTGGGGCTGGCTGATGCCACATCACAGTCCTTTTGTCCAGGCATTGGCATTTGCTTTTGTATCTGGGCACATCAAATATGACACCCTTCTGGGCTATTTTATTCCAGAGCTGTGGCTTAAATATGTTAGGATATATCTTCAAATTGAGCAGGCCTAACCAGAGTATGTGAAAGACACAACAGGTATGTTTAAGTACCTCTGGCAGAGAATCGTGTAAGAAGCTTTTGCTTGGCTAAAAAATGGTGCTGTCAGCTAATGCTGTTATGAGAGAGAGTGAATTCAATTTTTATACACAATGTCTGAGCAAGTGGACGTTGCTTGCGGAGGCTGTGGCTGCTGGCGTCACAGGCAGCCCAGGGGAGCTACACCATGATTTGGGTAACTATATGTCCAGTGCTCTCAGGTACAATCTTTTTTCCCTGCTTAGGATGGATTTTGGGGGAATACATTATTTTCCTGGATAACCTTCTAATGATCAGGTCCTTACTGAAGTCATACTGCAGTGCCTTTATTGAGAAATGGCTGTCATATAGCTGAAGATTCTGGGCATGGACACACACATATGAACACGTGTTACTTCCCATTTCTTATGAGAATCAGTGCCATGGAATGTCTAGTCTTAAGCCTTCCTTCAGCTCAAATGTAATTCCACATAGTGTTTTTAGTGGTATACTTTTCTTTAGATCATAAGTACATATAGGAACTGTACTGCTCACTCTGCATTTTAACCAGTACACTGCACGTTCCTCCTCCTCCTCTTTGTTATACTGGCACAGCTGAATGCGTGGATGTCCAAGGAATGGGAGTAGGGAAGAATCTGGGTTACATGACAAAAAGAAAGCACAAGAAAGCTCAAGATCAAGGGGTGCAGTCTGTTAGACCCAGGTATGAAGCCAGTGAGAATCATGGTGGGAACCATTGCACAAAATTTTGGGAAGGGTTTTCAGATTTTTTTAGTACGAGTCTGCTCTGGCATGTGGTTGTGGACCACTAGTCTTACCTCACAGCCCTTTTATTTGCAGCGTGTGCTGGTTATAGGTTAGGCTGATGCAGATTGTGCTTAGTGTGATACTGAGATCCTGCCTGCATATGCTGTCTGCTGATGACATTCAGCCAAAGGCTTTAATGTGCCTCATGCAGGCCTGAGATCATAAATGGCTTTTATTTGTAGAATTTGGATGAACAAGTGGTCTTTTCTTATGCCAGCCCAGCCTTATTTGCTTTCTATTTTAGGAGATAATGATAATTGCTAGCTTCTCATGTATATACCCAACTGTTTTGCCAGAGTTAAAATCCATTTTAGTTAAAAGCCATCTCAGCCTAATAAGACAGTACTGGGCTATTAGTTTACTTTGATTCTAGACGTTCAACATATGAGTGATATTAGCAGAATGGAATAATGATGTTAATTTACTCTTGCAAAGCACTTCAGGGAACCCAGAAAGAGTAAGTAAATGTCATTCTTGCTATAGAATAATAAAAGCATGTTATCAACCCCTTGTATCACACATGAGCACAAGAGTAAGTGCAGCAACACCACCGTTGGCTTACAAGAAGCAATTAAACAGGTAGAGCTACTTCATGGATCCCTACTTCCTCCATGTAACTGGTTTTGGCACTAATAACGATAAAGATACTGGACTAGGTAGACCTTTTGTGTAAGGCAATTTTTCTGTTCTCCTTCAGAAATTCAGTTAGAAGCAAAACTAAGTGCTTTAAAAAACTCTTCCTTGGTTCCAACTTCAAGGAAGCTTCTTGGATAAAGCTGAAAAAAGCATGGAAAATACAGCAGATTTTTTGAGGGATTAGTGTAACAGGGAATGTATCACAGTTTGGCAGGACCCCAGGTCAGGAATGTGGAAGCTGGCACACTAGGGACAAGCAGTAGTGCTAGGAAGCTGAGAAATGGGTGCTGCTTAAAACTGCAGTTCAGCACCCACTGAGACTGGAGGAAAGATCCCATTTGTTGTCACAATCGGAAGGCAAATTGCATGGTTTCAGATTTAACATAAGAAAACGCAGGCTGGGAGGGACCTTAAGAGATGACGTAGTATCCTTCCAAAACCAAAGGCAAGATCAGTGTACCAAAGCCACCATCACAGATGTTTGCTTGTGCCCTCCTCAGCTCCACGCTGGAAATTCCAGAGCCTCCCTCGGTGACCTGTTCCAGCCTTTGCTGTCGTTATGGAGTGGCATGGAGCCTTGAGCTGGCACGGAAGAGCAGAGGGATCCATTACATGCTGTCAGTCCTTGTCATTTCATGATTTCAATTTGTAACATTTGTCCTCTAGAGCAAAGTCCTAGTATTAGGACATCTCAGGGTTGCTTTTCAAGTCCAAGTCGTGTCAACAGTCTGTGACTTGCATTTTATCACAAGATACCATGATGCCTAGTCCCTTTTTTAAAGGAATTTGAGGAGAAGAACGCTGACAGAAAGAGGGAGGTGCTGCAAATGGTGACCTGGATAGCAGGAATGCACAGCATACATTAGGGGCTCTCTTGGCTCATTATCCAGCAAACAAAAGTCAGGCCCTTTAGTGTCAAAAGGAGTGACTGTCCTCTCATTATCAGTTGTGATAATAAACTTGGACTCACCCTTTTGCAAGGTGCGGTGTTGCGTGGGCTGTAACCCATGAGGAGATGAAGATTTTCAGGCTGTACCTGTTCACTCAGCTTGAGCAGTGCAGCCAGGATGATCTTTTCCCTGGTGCCTGGGCTTGAACTGCTCAGATTGCTCTGTTCCTGTTGGTCTCGGTTTGTTGCTATTTGTTGATGTTTCAGGCATGTGGAGAGGATGTTACATTCACCAAAGGAACACCAAGTTTAGGGATAATAAAATACGGAAAATCCTTTGTTCCAGGCTATCTCCTCTGAGGCTTCCATGTGTGCCTGAGCTGATGGGCATTCCCTTTCTGCTTCACTGGTCTTCCAGGCCTTCCCTTCCCTCAGTACCTCTGTCCCCTGAGGCTGGGCACAGAAGCTGTAGCACAACCCTTGCAGTTCAGTGCTGTCTGCCACATCAGTCTCTTCAGATCTTACCATGTGCTGAATTGCCCCTTACCGGGAAATCTCTTTGAGTATTTTATGTTTGAAAGGAGACGAATGGGAGCTTGGGGCTGAGCCAAAAATTTCTGATGTGACATAAGACATTGTGGCATCCTCTGGGACGGAGGGCATTCAGTGCTCCTGGCTTCAGGTTCACGTTCTGCCATCAAAGAGTCTTTCAGAATCATGGTGAAAAGTCAGTGTCGACTACCAAGGTAGTACCAAAATCCCTGAGCGAGAGTCCTTATGCCAGTTAGAGACCATGAGAACTACAGTTTGCCACAGCTGCAGGTGGAAGAGAATATGCCCTGCCATGCAGCCTTCACTGCTGTCATACTGCTGTCACCCTTTCCTTGGGTCCTGCCCGAAGAAAGGTCCCTTCCCCTGGTCCTGGCTGAGGTGCGCCACCGCCCCGGAGCTGGGTGGACGCGTTGGGCTTTGCTGCCACCCAACGGGGACACGCAGCATCCTGATGGTGCTCGCTCAGGCCTCCTTGCTTCGCTTCATGTACGCGGTCAAGATCTTGCTAAAAGCAAAATGAGAAATAACACTGATTGCTTTAGAAGGCAGGAACTTTTTGCAGTGATGATTTTTGTAGCTCGTTCCTAACAAAATCTGAAGTTTGTACAGAGCTTGCCTGGCAGTCTTTGAATCATAAACAGCATGAAAAACAGAAGAGGTACTTTCCCTCTTCTACTGAGTGTGTCTGTAATGACAAAGATTGAATCTTTGTACAGGACCTGGGAAATGTTTGAGGAAAGGAAGATGTACCTTTGCATCGCTGTGTAGTTCTCCCCTTTGGTTATCAAATGTTGCAGTGGGTGGGTAGTAATGAGGGTTAATGAACCAAGTAACTGACAACAAATGCGCTTGTTTGTTTATTTGCAGATTGCGCTGGCTGTGGAAGAGACATAAAAAATGGACAAGCATTGCTAGCTCTGGATAAGCAGTGGCACCTGGGGTGCTTTAAGTGCAAGGCCTGTGGGAAGGTCCTAACCGGGGAATACATCAGCAAGTAAGTAACCTCTGCGTCTCTTCTGTACCCTTGGCATGAGTTCTTGTTGCCAATGGAGAAGAGCGTGCAGCAAAGTTCACCTTTCGAAATCCGGTCGTGACCACCTTTCCGTATACACCAAAATCTTTGTTCCCAGTGAGAGCTGAGTTGGGAAAGGAAAGTAAACTGAAAAGTGCAACTGAAAGGTGGTGTTTAGTGATAGTAGTCTATATTTAATACCAGTATGGAAAGGGGTATATCTCCATGTTCCCACAAAGGATTAGGTGAATTCCTGCATGTGTTTTCTGTGTTAGCCAAATAAAGCTTTGCTCCGTTTTGCTTTCCAACATGTGATTTTTAGGAAAAAAGTAGGAACCTGTCCATTGCTTGCCTTTGCTAGAGAGTAGAGTAAATGTGATGATGTGATTGACCTGACACTGTATTTCTCATCTCCATATAAGAAACCAATGAAGAGAGTTTTGAGCAGAAGGAAGCGTAGAAAAAGAGAATAGGGAAAAATGGGGTAATGATGAAATAGAGGGAATGAAGATACAGTCTCTGTTCCCCCCTTCAAGCATATAACAAAGAGAAAAAATAGAGAAACAATGTATGTTTCACAAACCTGTTATTGAGAGGTGTATAATATTTCATAAAAAGTAGCATCTGTAATTTCTCAAAAGAAGTTCAGTGCATGAGAAATACTCCTAAGCTGATTAGTGTTTCCACTTTTACTATATGTTCCTTATTCATACTAAAGAACTACATAACCTTACACTTAAAAGTAACTGCTTATACTCTTGCAGACTACCAAAGATTTTTTTGCTGAAGTGAACAAAAAATACCTGTCTATGATAAAGACTGTGATCTCCTCTCATCCCCATGGACATAGTTCCACTGATTCCCTAGAATTGCACCACCTGTAAGTGTAGAGAGTCTGTTCTAAAGAATGAGATTTACTTCAGTGGTTTGTACTGGATGCCTTTTCTTGATGGGAATTTAAAGAATAATTCTAAGAGGCACTAATGAGAATACAATTTTTTTCTTCTACTACAAAATATTTCCCTTGAATTCTCTCCCATGTGCCTACTGCTGTGTGTAGGAGTTCCAGACAAGACGAGGGAAGAGTGTAAGCCATGCTGTAACCTGTTTATTAAAAGGTGTTTTGTAATTTGTGGATTTTCTTTTTCAGAGATGGTGCTCCTTATTGTGAAAAGGACTATCAAGTTCTTTTTGGAGTCAAATGTGAAGCGTGTCACCAGTTCATTACTGGGAAAGTCCTAGAGGTAGGTGTTTTGTAACCTAGAGTTTAAGAATTGGGACATGTCCCATTATGTACTTATGCAACTGCAGAGAATACAAAAATTCTCATAGGAAAGTTTCTTCTGCTGATTTTAGAGCAAAATTGCTAGTTTTCAGACATATTTTCAGTGTTTTAGCTTTGCAGTCATCAGGAAAAGTATGTGATATAGAATTAATTGCACTAGTTTCTATGGATCCGTGGTTTCTATGTTTCTCTTTTAACGGTGATATGCAACGTCTATTGCACTGCTTATTCTGTGTCAGATTTGATATATTTGTTAATGACTTTTGGCAACCATAAGTTTGCCAAAACTTACAATATGAGATTTCTCTTCTTAAATGAGGCTAGATGATCTGAATGATGCTGAGAAGGTGAGAGGGAGAAATTTGCTGGAGAGGTAAATTATATGTTCAGAAACGAGAAGGCAGAAAATATCTGAACCATCTCTCTTGTTGACTCTTAGTTGGAGTCCTCAGCGTTCTCACTGAAACTGGCCAAGTCTTTTGAGAGATGTGTATCTTTAGTTGTCAGTACTGATCTCCATCTCCCATGGCTGTGATGAGTCCCCTTTGAGCCGGAATCCCTGAACTATGCATGGATCCCTCTGTGTCATCACTGAAATGTTTAAGGGCTAAAAATGCAGAGGACCTTCCTTGTCACACTGTCATTGAGATATGAGAAGCAAAACCGTTCTCTTCTTTCCCTGTAGGAAAATCTGTTCAATGGAAAAAACCTAAGCTTTGAGCTCATGTCTGGAGCTGGGCTGTATGGCTTGACTCCAGCTTTAGTGATTTTTTTAATAGTCCACTTTTCCTGGAAAGAAGCCTTTATATAATAAAGTTTGTGGAATAAATGGGGAATCACAAAGAACTTCAGTTACAGGTGTATTTTGTGAAGAATCATGGAATCATAGAATCATTAAGGTTGGAAAAGACCTCTAAGATCATCTAGTCCAACTATCAAGAAGAAACTGGATGTACTGTATGTTTTACAGTGAATAACAGAAAATAAACCTGAAAGTGTTACGGAAATAAAAGCAGCTGGAATTTGCTAGTGAATGTGTATTACAGGTTCTCTTTGTGTCCCATCTACTACAGATATAAGACTGTGTCAGCCCTCATATGAGAAGTTTCAGGTTTGACATAAAGTGGTTAACAGCTTGTGGTTTTAGTTCTGGAGGTTTCTCTGGTTCAGTATTGAGAATATTAACCAGGGTGGTAGCCACCAAATGAGGGACTTGGAATGCATGTGGGCACCTGGTGCATTTGTCACTGCATCTACTGGAAGGAAGTACAATTTTTTAATTAGCCAGACTCTTAGTCTGCCTCCTTTGCCATGTGTATCTAATTCCTTTGGAGACCCGCATAGATAATTACTGAGAACAGTCTGAGTTTTCCCTTGAGTAGGAAGACTGTGTCTCTGGGTTTAATCTAGTGGTCTGCTACCATCTGCTTATCTATTCCCATCTACTGATGAGTTTTTCAGTTTAGTACTATGGATTGGTGACACCATAGTTGCATTCCAGTGCAGGAAGCACTGCAGGAGAGAAGTAATTGGATTTGTGAGATTGGGAAGCATAAAATAATTCTAACATTGTTTTAGATACACATGATAGGTTCTCTCACCTACAAGCAATGCAACCTATTCGAAAGTATAGAGAAAAAAAATGATAAAAGAGAAGGTTATTAGAGTCTGTGGAGAGCCAGGAAGAAATAAGCTATTCCTATTTGGAGCCTTTTGTGTAGTGGATGTGACTATTGCAAGGTTGCACTCATGTTACTCTTCCTAGCATCAGTGAGAAAGAAACCTAGCTTTTTGAGAGGCTTGTGAGCTGTATCCTTTCAGAACTGAGTAAATTGAGATTAAGGAAAGATTAGTTCAGTTGAACTAGGATTTATCTGTCCATCATAGTCTAAGCTAAAGTTCAGGTTATCAGAGACATTGTGTCCTGGGCAGACCTTTGATGCAGTCATTCTGGCCCCAAGGTTGGTTTCTCACTCCATAGTTCTTAGTATTCTGATGGCTATTTATTATCAGAGGAGGAGACAACATTTTGCTGAAGCAATGAACATGTCCAACCTCTTACAAGGATCCCCCTCTTAGAAGAGTCAAAATCAGATAAAAGAGAGAAAGATTTTTCCGTTTGACCTAGCCCCTGCAGAATCAGAATATGCTGATGAATTAGAAACAGACCCTTTGAATGATCGTACCAATGCATGGAAATACTAGGCATGCATAAGTTACACATAAGTTCTTACACATAAGTTCTGTGTAAGACTAGAAATTTTGCTTGAATATTTGTGGCTCTCATTGATTATCAGAGGCACAACCCATAATAATACAGTAGAGGGCAGCAGTAGTTCTCAATATACAACTAAGACCAAACTCCTCTAAAGCCTGTAGAAGTTGAATTACTCATATAGTGCAACTCTTTCCTGATCTGTTTAAATGATATTTGAAGGCTGACTGCTATCTGAAAGGTGTAGATTGGACAAGTCCTTAGAAACTTTCACCAAAAAAATTAGAATTGTGTAGTCAGGGAGGCCATTCAGACATTGGCTTAACTGCATTACAGTACATATTAGCAGCCTGGATAGTCCATTAATAGAGTTCTCCAGGTATCATCTGGGAATGCAGATGCAGGAGAGACATTCAAGCACTTTCTGTCATTAGGTGGTGCTTGAAAAGATTAGAAAATACAGGTGAGCAGCTAACATTCAATAATCAGAGCAATTTATCAGAACTGTGGGCTAGTTTCTTGGCTCGTCCTAGAAACCTTTTACACTGTCAGAGATGCACAGTTCCAAAGGGGCAGTACTAATGCCTCTAAATTAGACTAAAGGAACTAATGAGTCAAAACTTAGGATGAGAAAATCATGTGTCAGCACATGTGTCCCCTTTGGGCAGAAAAGGTAGTCTAAAGGATGGGGTCAGAGCATAACATAAATCCTCTGGTAACAACGGAGATGAGAGATCGGAAGCAGCCACAAGGCCATGGAAGATAATTCACAGAACAGGATGCCACAGTTCAGGGAGGGCTGCAGAACTATTTGAGGCAGGACGATTCACAATCTCCTTGTCTGGTACAGGAAATCACCCACAACCTTTCAGTACACCTGAAGTTTTAATTTAGACGAAGCTGGAGATTCTCACAGGAGGATTACTGTCTTCCCTCTTTGCTTCCTTTGGCAATGTTTCTTTGGCAAATTTGGGTATTTTTGATTATTTGTATCATGTGGGTTGTCTCTTGTCCTGCTGCCTGTCTTGGGAAAGAAACCGCGCTCTTGGTGTGATGTAGCACAATTATAGGAACGGTCTAGGTAGAGGTTATGGCATCACTGACCAGACCAAGTCATACCTACTAATGTCCAGTCGGAAAAAAACTAAAATACTTTGTATTTTGCCTTTGTTAATAAAAATGGTAGTAGTAAATTCACTGATCGGTATCTTTCATTTTATTTGTCAATAAAATAATTTGTTATGTCTGGAGCAGAGTATACTATTTAATCATCTTCATCCAAAGAAATTATTAGAAGACATTAGAGGGAAGTATATAGTACATTGTATACAAACACTTCCCTCTAATGGATCAGAAGTGATTAGCAGCATGCCATTGTAATGCTGCTTTATTTTCTGCTTATTCTTATTACATCTGGGACAGTCTAGAGAAAAACTGAAGGGAAATGAAAGCATGAAACTTGGCTTTGGGTTCACAGAGGCTGGTGGTATCTATTTTTCCAGTAAGAGATTAAGTTTTTATTTAAAGAGAAATTGAGATTCTTTGCAATATTGCAGGCTTGCAGCTCCTGCTCATTTTTGTCCCTCAGTATGGCTTAGCACCTGTGAAAAATCAGGCTTTCAGACTTCTACAATGAGCAGGCAGCAAGAGAGACAACCACTCCTGATGTGGACCTAAGAGTCTTCATCTCTATGCTGTGCCTCTGGTAGGCACCCTCAGCAAAGCCTGTGAGAAAGGCCAAGGTTTGAGTTCAAGCCTCGAGAGGATGGACTCTCTCCAGCCATTCTGTAGAGGTTATGCCTCTGCTCAGTTAATAAATGCATTACTAGAAAAACAATACTTATTTTGCTAATATCCACGTACCGTGGAAGAATGTTCTTTTTTCTAGGCCATAGATCTAACAACTTTCAGTAGCCATGAAAATATGGAAGAAAAATACCATGCGCATTTAAGTGAACTCAGATAATTCTCATGATTATTTGGCGCACAACCTTCTGTGACAAATAGTCACAGATGATAGATGAGTGCATGCCAACAAAATAAATGTGATAAATATCCAATATGAAATAGATATTGCAACTTTCTTGAGCGTACAGGATACTTTAATACTTGAGTACTTCAGGATAATATTGTCAAGGCAACAGAGATCAGTGTTCTTCCTTGGGTTTCTCCAGCAGAAAGCAATCTTTATGTATTAAAAATTACTCATTTCCCATTAACTCTGGTGAAAAACATTTTTATGAGGCAATAACGGCATAGTGAGAGTGAGGACTTTCACATAGACTTTCCACTAAGCTGTTGTTTCCATAGCTTCAAGGCTTGCCTATTGAATGATGCCCATCTGATCCTAATCCTGCTAATTTCTGCGTAGACATGTGTAACTCCACAAATCTAGGTAAACTTCAGCACATATTTAGGTATTTGAAAGATGCTGGCCTCAAATAATTTTTGTCTAATGTGGTTATCATACACAATATAACTATTCCTCCAGGGCTTAATTCAAAATATGTTAAATCAATGAGACCTTTCCATTGACTTCAGAGAATGGTGGATCATGCCTATATCCATGTAATTCATCTCTGCTTATCTAAAGTGTTTTACAAAACTTCTTAGTAGTATTCTTTTAGTTCTGCAGAAAGAAGACATCAGGGCAGAAACAGGTGGATAATTTGCATGAAATCATACAGAAAGCCTGAGAATAAGATTCAGGTCTTACGATTTTCACTTTTTTGGGCTGTTATTGATACGAACAGGATTTGATCTCATGATCTAGGGATCGAGATGTATATATCTACTATCAAATCCCTCAGCCATCTTGCTACTCTACCCAGTTATTTTAATAATACTACTTGCTTAATATTCATTTGCAAATAAAAAGCCACTGCATGATTTCTCCTGGCTGTGCACAGCTCGAGTTCCTGTTCTGATGGGCTGCTGCCTGCTCTGTGCTTGTTTCCTGTGCACTGTTGAAACTTGCACTGCACCTTGTAAGCAGTGGCATAACGCCATTTTAACAGATGGACCTGAAAAGAGAAATGCCAGGGCACCAGAAGGCTCCCTTGACTTCAGCCTGCAAGGTCAAGTTCTAAATGTGGTTTTGATATTGTAATTTATGCTGAGCTTCCCCTGATTTTAAAGAGGAGTAGTCATTTAAGATGTGGTATTTAATGTGAAGGAGGCTTAGTACTTGTAGATCCTGTTACTTTAATGTGCCAGAATTTTAAGATGTCTCATCTGTGCTGCAACTAACTCTGAAATATATCAATTCTGAGACACTTTGACTTCTGAGTTAGAAATAAATAATAATTATTATGTGGGGGAAAAAAACAAACAGCAAAAGCTGCTATGGTTGCGTAAGGAAACTGTATCCATATTTAAGAGGCAAAGAATGTGAGCCAGAGGAGCCTGTAAGTCTTCAAGTATTGTTTTCAGAGCTAGATTTAGAAGCCTGTGCTGTGAGGGGTTCAAGAAGTTTCTGCTGATTCTTTACATGTGAATGAGTCTGTTCTAAATAAATAAATAACAGATAAATGACAGTAGCAACATTGCTGGTTCCCATATGAACTGTAAATGATTTATTCGAACAACGGCTGTTTATGCTGTCCAAGGATGTGCCTTCTGCCAACACTTAACCATGCAAGTAGCTTTGCTCATGTGAGTATTAGTATTCAGATGCTTCAGTTGATTGACTTTCAGGGAAACTCGGTAGCCTACCTGTTTAAGTAATTTATTTTAAGGTGATTTAGGCTCATAGCTCATGTGAAAACATCACCCTTCTCTGCAAAGATCTGTGCAGTACAGAGTTCAGTTAGGTACTTCAGTACATTCATGCATCTGCTCCTGTGGTGTTATACCGGTATGCTTTCTAGATTGAGGAACCATGTAGAGAATGTCTTAAAACCAACAGAGATTTATTTCAATTCCATTCAGAAATGTTAAATGAAAGGCTAACATATATTCTTCTGCTGAATGAAATATTTAGCAAGGCTGTTTTCATAGTAGTTATGCAGGAAGTATCACAAAACATGTCATTTACTGGATTTTAATGATGCAACCTGTACTGGTAATACAGGTTGAGGTGATGAAAAATTTTAAACACTTTTATAAATGAAGCAATTGATGAATTGAACAAAGACTGATGATATGATGGATCCAAATGGGTTCGGTTTTGGTGGTATGTTAAGGTCGTGATAAAATAATATCCCTGAAGAATGTATTACCGTTCTGTTTTCATATCACTAGGCGTCTCCTGGTTTGGGTGTCCTACAGGCTTGGGAGAGACTTTGCTCTCAGCGAGTATCTCCCAGTCACCATTGTCATCTTCACACGCCATAAAAATGCAGGGGAAAAGGCTACACAGCAAATGAGAAGAAGCAGTGGAGTTTAGTGCATGCTTTGTTAGTTCTGTGATTTGCTTTGTTTGTCTTTAATTTTACTGCTGTTACAATGAGAAAACATGAATATTTTGCCTGAGTGTCCCAGGTAAATGATAAGAAAAAACAGAAGCACATGCTGTGATCATTTGCTCTCTTAGTCAGACAGGTATTTACGGCAGACCACAGGGCTTTTTTTTATTATGGAAAATACCTGTTGAGAGATCAGATAGGGTCAGTGCACAGGGCCCACTGTAAATTCATCAAATGTTCATAGAGTGTGTCTGAAGCATCATCTCACCCAAAATGTGCAAACAGGATAAAGGGATGCAGGTACTAGTGTGAGAAGTGGCCTGCATTAGTCTGAATTGGACTACAATACAATCTCACTGTAACTAAGTGTTTCTGACAAAACTAGACTAACACCCAGGAGGCTGTATAAATTCTTCAGGAGCTGAGGAAGTAATATTTAATAACTTCCAGAGAAAGAGAGCGCTGATTTCATACTCAGCAGACGCCTCTCCCCAAGGGAAAAATGTTCTGAGTTGTATCAACATCAAATAGTGACAAACAAGTGATGAGAAATGGTCCTGCCCTTGCCTGGGCCAGTATTCTTCCCCGTTTTGCTTTTTCAGAATGGGTTGGCCGGGTTACTGCCTGAGTGGGTTTAACGTGCAGGGAGGATTATTTGCTTGTTTTGGTGGGTGTGTGCAGGAGAGTGCGTGAGTGCGAGCAGAGGAGGAGGGAGGCTCAGGGCTGGGTGCAGTTCCAGGCACTGCACTGTGAGCTGGTTTGGTGAGAGCACAAGCTGTCTGCACATCACTTCTGGTAGTGCTCCGAATTGAACGGAGGTGGAGGGAGTCTGCCCGCCGGGCTGAGGAGGGAATGGACTTAGTCTGAAGAATTATAAGACTGATAACAGAAGGTAAACCCCTTCCTGTGAAACTACATCTGAACTGGAAGGGGTCATGACTTTCTTTTGGCAGGGAGAGAGGGGTGCAACTTTGTGATGTGACTAAATAGCTTACCAGTGATACCAGCAGGGTATTTGTGCTTTTGTTCCTGTGCCCCAGAATGATTTTGTGTAAATCTGTGCTTTAGCTAAAGGTTCTGTGTAAATCTGTGCTTTAGCTAAAGAGAGTGCAGCTAACGTTTTTAAACTGCCAGGAAGAGAGGAGAATGGCACAGAGCTTGGGCTGTTTCTGATTGCAATTGATTGCTGACGTATGGAGGAACAATATGATTCTTTATCTCAAATAATTCTTAATACAGTTTGTTGGCTCTTTTGATCACTTCTGGAGATTTGTTGCATAGAAATGAGGTTGGAGTTTGTTTCCAGTTTCCCTGCATTTTTGCTGAGAAACGTGTTTTATCAGTTAATGTAGAACGCTGGTTTTTTTTTTCCTAATGTGGGGTTTGTTTGCATAAAAATGGGGAAATGAAAAGTTTAATAATAACTCAGGATATGGGTAAATGGTTGAGACAGGTTGTCTGTGTAGCTGAGTAGCAGCATAGATTTAAATTAATTTAGACTACTCTTGCCTGATGAAAAATACGCTACTGTAATTGCCTAGTACACCACACCATGCACAAGCCCAAAAATCTAGAATAAATATGCTTCCAGAAAAATAGCATAAATTGCTTCATGTAAAAATCTTTCTAACAGGATTTTGGTCATTTGCCCCCATCTGAAAAGATTGAATTTGGCAAGAGGGATATCTGTAGTTGGGAAAGACTTGACATATAAAGATGACAAAAGACTATCTAAAGTTGACAGAGCCCCAACAGAAGTTCAGTTGCTATGGCAGCATAATCACAAGGCATTAACTTCTCAGCAGTGGTTTGGAAACCATCCTTCAGTCAATTTGGACATCAATAGGAAGGGGTGGAATGTTAAGAGGGTGTAGAGATGGTGAATAAGAAGATAAGTTGTAACAAGTAATTTGAAAAAATAACCAATTAAAGCTTCCTTATTGCCACAAAGGGGTTTGTGAAATCTTGCAGGTGCTTATAAAAATATGGCTTAGCTGTATAAATCGTTTTCGTGAGTACGGTGTTGCTGATCAGGATCTGTATTTCCTAGCACAGCATCTTTAGCTTTTACCTTTTTGATTTAGTTAAATATTCTCTAGTGTGTTTCTTGCACTAAATATTACTGAAAAACTTTAGCAGGCTGATCAAAATACTTTAAAATGACATTTCAGTAGGGGCATTTATATTAGTATAAAGTTTCTTGCCACCAACAGCAGCCTTCGTGATATATAGCCATTGCATGTATTCCACTAACACGCAACAGGTACTTAAACAAGTAGCTTTTTCATGTCTTAGAGGTGCACATAACACATACCAGTTTTTAATAGAAGAGTAACTTACCTGGATGAATTTATTTTTCTTGTTACATAGCTGTATTAAGAATTCAATTGCATGGTTGTTGCTGCAGAACATGTCTTGTTCTCCTCTTGTACCAGTCTGCTTTAGGGAAAACATAATACTCTATTTTTGTTTTGTAGCTCCCATTGCTTCTTCTGTTCATCTTTTAAACCTTGTGCTAGTGCTACCTGCCACAATCACCCACAACAGAGATACAAAATTAGTAATGATCCCTGCACCAAGCCACTTACACTGAAAACAAAACTTCCCCCAGTGTTGCAGTCCCACTGTCAACTGGGATGTAGTGATAGGGGAATGTAAGGCACTCTGTAGCAATACAGCATTATTTCAACCAGTTACTTTTTGTTTCTTCCAGGCTGAGATCACAATGAAAAATGGATTAAGTGGTGAAATATTTTTTGCAGGATTGTGATCTTTCATTTTTAAGTCCTGCTTTAAGTCCTCATATTGGTAGAGAGTTTGCTACTGACTTCTAGAAGAGCAGGATAGGACTTAGACTTGTCCCCTGTAAAAAGTAATTGCTGGGAAGAATGCAGCAATAACATGTTTGAACCTTGAAGTGGAGAAGAGCCTGTTGGGGCAAGTCTATAGCTGTCACCTGTTTGTAACAGGCTCCATCCGGGTATTGTGCTTAATGTTCACTCTGTGAGGACTCAGTCCCCTCTCTCTTTTGTCTGCTTTGTCAGGGTGCTTTCCTGGGCAATAAAAAAAAAGGAAAGAAAAACAAAAACAAAACCAGAAGATATGTCTGGAATCTCTAGGGACTTTGAAGTCCACAGAATTAACACCTGTCTTTACTAAGCAGGTGCTTTACAGATGAAGAAATATGATACACATGAGTATTTTGTGGGTGATTAAATGTTTGAAATGACCACCTGGAGCACAAAGTGGATAGATTTTAATTATGTGCTCATGCTACGTTAGAAGATCATACAGGTCTAATAGTTCTTTGGATAGATATCTGGGATGTATGACATTTATTACAAGCTTTTTTCTTTGTAAGAGGGAAAAATAGCACACAGCAAGAGATGCACCTTTTCATCACCAGCAACACAGATACTCTGGCATTTAAACTATCTGTGAAACTAGCTTGGGATGTGGTTTGCAGAGGTCTCTGAAATGAGCATTGTAAATCATTTGAGTATGAGTTAAAATGTTAAGAAATTGACTTACACGTAGGGTTCAAAGAGAGAGATGTTATGTATACAGATGGATCTTCTGTTGCTTTGAATTCTGTAAAGCAGTTGCGTCTTGGCCGGCAAATGTTTTTTCTTAGCAATGAGGAAAATAAGAACTGAGGCAGAAAAAAACTTTAAGCTGACTTATCTCAGCAGCACCCTTGAACTACTGCTGTTCAGGCAACAATCGTGGAGACCCTGGACTCAGTTGAAAACTGAATGGCAACAGATGATGTTAGATGTCCCTTTCTGCTTTACGTCCATCATCTCTTTCCTGTTCATCACCATAGTAATATGTTGTATCATGGGTATTTTCTTGGAATAGTTTTCCCGTGGTAACTAGAAATCTTTATTTTATATGGAGCTGAAGAAAACAAGGGAGGAAGCAAAATCCCTGTGTCTTGGCTCTGACAAACATACTCTGATAGGATGTTCATGCCAGCTAGGATTCAAAAGTATGCTTGCATAGTTTTGCATCTGTAATTGGAAATAACATGTATCAGCAGTGAGAAAACTGACAAATAGAACAAAAAAATGGACCTCTGCCAAAAATAAAAGGCTTTGCTTTTAGCAGAGTACATGTTGGTGGTCTGACATTTATTCAAAGTTATTCTATTTGAAAAAGAGACAACTATTTCTCTGTACTAACTATCCATTGGTTACCTTGATGTCCTTTGATACTTCCATTTTAAATTTAGTGTAACATAAACACTTTGTCCAGAATTACAAAACAAGGATTCCTGAGAAATGTCTGGAAGTAGTGAAATCCAGGCTTATAATTATGTATTGGTGACTCTGGAGTTGAGAGCAATGTGGTTGGGAAGAAAAATATTTGAAGAAAATCTGTCCCTTCCCTAGGTTGTCATCTGTTGCTTGTTGTGACCTATTGATGGAAGAGATTTCCAAAGGTAGCAGGTAGCATTGCAGTTAATCAAGGATAAAACCCATTCTTTAGACTTTTTAAAGCATTATCGCATGAGAATAGTTGGAGTGACAGTGACTTTTTGCATCAGTTTGCTACAAGAGCAGGGTCTAGTCACTAAAAGAAAAAATATTCCCTGCTCAATTCACTCCTAAACACATTTTCCTATTAGAACAATCTGTGAGTCTACCAGGTACAAATTAGTATATAGAGAGTGCTTCGCATCTGCTTTGTTTCTTACAGGCTACCTTTGTTTTATATTCTCTGGTTATTTTCTGTGGATGTACTGTGTGTGACCTCATGCTTAGTCTCTTCCCCCCCTCCTTTGGCCTTCGCAACTTTTATTTCTCTGTTGTTCTTGGGACACTCCCTCTGAACTGAATGCAGACATCAGAATGGAGACCAGGCTTCGCTAAATCGCATGCCAAAGGTTGCACAGTTCCTGAAACAGCCTTCGGACAGAAAACTGGAAAGACAGTTTTGTGTTAGATGAACAAGAAAATCAGCTACAGTTATTTGGATCTAGTGGTGTGCTACATGGAGGTCCAGCAGGGCTGGCAGTCTGAGAATTTGAGTTCTCTGCTTGGCTCTGCTGCAAGCCTTAATTTTGATCCAAGGTGAGTTGCTTAATTTCCCAAGCTCTCACTTGCTTCATCGGTTAGAAAGTGGTTTGCACTTGCCCACTGAATAGGTTAACATGAGTTTTGCCTAGCGCTTAGCTGACCTGTTTTCTCAACCTTCCCTATGCTACAGGAGCCCAGTATCAGTGCTGGACCTTCTGGGTCAGTAGCAATTCCAGTGCTGATGCAGCATACCCAGCCCCAGAACTTCTCCTGGCATTGCACTTGAACTGTCTCTCTGAACCACGGGCCACATCAACAAAAGCTCCCTTCTAGCAGCAAAGCCCCTGCTATACCAGGGATTTTGCTGCTTAGCCAAGACAGCTCTCAGTGAACTGATTTAACTCTATGGGAGATTTTGCCAGTGTAACCTTAGACTCTGACTGTAATTAGTCTGCTGTTTTGGTCCAGACCTGTGCTCCCTAGGAGCAGCCTGATGCATGTGTAAAAGCTTCTCTGTATGTGAAGCCCATTGGAATGGATTTTAAGGTCAGAGGAACTGCTAAAATCATCTTGCTTGACCTTCTCTTTTCAAAATCATAGAGCTTTTCCCTAGAAACCAAATGAAAGCTTATCCTTTGGGAAATTATCCTGCCTTCTCATGCAGACTGCAGTGATTGTAAGGCCACAAATTTTCCCTCTTGCTGCTTAAATTACCTTTACTTTTTAGAAACTTCACCTTATTTTGAGGTTAAATTTGTCTAGCTTTAGCTTTTTGATGTTGTCATAGCTTTTTAAATGGGATTGAAAAGCTCATGCTCTTTCCTGGTATTATCTACTTTCTGTGCTTTTAATCACCTGTCTGTTGTGATCTAGTCACCTCTGAAGCCTCTCTCCAAATAGTGATTTGACTCTGAGTCCTTCAGGTTCACAGCTGAAGACTCACGTTGTTTTGATGGTTCTCCACTGAACTCTCTTCTGTAAACCCACATGCACACGCTCATCAGTGTTATAATGGTGATGTTGCAGTATCTGTAGTCAAAAGCAAAGCCTTTTTTCTGCTTTTCCTTTCTATTCTTTGTTATACATTAAATGATCAGAAGAGTCAGCCATTTCAGGTACTCTGAGAGTATTTTCTGGGAGATAGTAATGATGTTCTCAAACCCCTGCTCTCCGCTGCTGTTGCCCACAACGTGGCCCTCAATCTCACAGGGCCCTGCTTTCTTGCTTTGCAGGCATATTAAGTTAGAATATTAAAACATACTTGTTATGTTCAGATAGCTTAAAGAAGCATTGTCTTTGAGTCATCTGCAGATTTACCAGGAAAGGTTTTATATTCTTATCTTGGCCAGTAGTAGAGGTACCTCATGCTGTGGGTAGAAGGAAGTAACCTCTGAGGTGTCTGGCTTAGCAGAGCCTCCCCTGCTAACACATCCATCTGTCAGAGAACTGCCTAGCTATAGTTTTCGAAAGACTCTTGAGTACAAATTATTCAGGTCTCCTAATTTGTAAATGTTGACTCATGGCAAACACTATTCAAAAAAAACTTGCTCAATACACAGTATCAAAGAGGAAAAATATGTCTTTCAGCATTGTCAAATACAGACCAGAAAGATACACCTCCTGAATACTCCTGCCTTTTGTGTGTCATCTTCCATCATTTTTTATTTACAGCTCACAAGAGACCTTTGCCTGATCTGTGATTTTTTTATTATTATTATTATTTTTATTTTTTTGTTGTAATTCTTTAATACTCTTATTGTCTTTAAACATATTGTCCATAGTTATTTCTTTGTAACTTTAGGTTTCTTATCAGTTATGTTTATTTCTAACTTAATGACTTAGTCATTGCCTTTTGTTTTTTAGTTAATAGTATCTCAGTTCTTATGATTTTTCTGTGCCTCAGGCATATGGACCATGGTAACTTTTTTGTTTGTATTTTAGAATACAGAATTTGGGACATTCACTAGGATGTCTTAAAAATTCCTGGGTTTATCCTTTTATGGTTACTTTAAGATGTAGGAATATGTTCCTTTAAAATTTCACATGCATATATATATATATATATATATATATGTATGCACATATAACACTCCAAATCATGATTGGAATGGAAATAATTGCTAATTTTTGAAATTGCAAATAACCTTTTTATGCTAGGATGAGGTCTAGTATTTATTACCTGCTGTCAGGTGCAAGACTTTCTGATTTATGAAATAATTCTGTTGGGGGTTTTTTAAGATACAAAGGAGGTTTGTTACTGACTTTTCTAGCTGAATTTCAGCAGGTTGAAGTCAGCTATAGTTCTACTGACTGAGAAAGTTGTTTCTAATTAAAGAAACTAGTAATATCTCAGTCTTCCAAGATACTTCCCGATGTTTTGGAGATACCATCGCAGCACTGCAAATACAGCTTCAGTTAATGTGATCTGCTAATGCATATACATCAACCTCTGTTATTAGAAGTTCAGCCAGAGGGATAGGTCAAGGAAATAACAGTCACTTCGTGCAGAGAGTTAAAAGGAGAAATGTGTTTTTGTTTCACTCTTGTCCTCACTTATTCGTGATAACTCAGCAGTCCTGTTATCACCTAACGAAAGAAAACATGAAGATGACTTGGAAAGCAGGAGATTCCTGGTGTTACAGAAAATTGCATATCATATGCATCTGGTATATAATCTATTCACAAGACTCCATGCTGTCTCCTGACTTGCGCCATATAACTAGCACTCAGCAGCATACCAAGCTAAGGGATTTACGTTGCTTTCAGCAGACTAGAAGCTGTGGCTGGAATGGCTTTCTCGCCTTTCTGCAGAGGGACTGATCACTCAACTGTACAGCTCAGCAGACCTACATGACGGTCTTGGTAGTCAGCAGAGGTGTTTTACTGGCTGGTTGAGACAAAGTTATAGTTATGCCAGTATTATTAGGCTGTATGAAAAGGCCCTTGGCACTATGGTGAAGTTACTGTAAAGTAGCTTTGCTGGTTGATTCCGATTCCAAACTAATCCGGCAATATGAATGTGGCTGTAATCGGGTTCTTTAGGTGAAGTATCTTTTCATGTCAAAAATCCATGCTGGACAAAATGCATGCAAGATAAAGGAATATTTAGTTCTCTAATGCTTTGTGAAGCCTAAAGATTACAGAAGATGTAGAAAGTCCACACCTGTGCTTATGAACTGGACCTGTTCCACCGTTGTTAAGAAATAGAGGAGGGGTTTATATCAGGCCTTGCCAAATACTTGCTGTTGAGAAGTTCAAAATAAAAAAAAATAAATCTGTGCAATAAACATGGTTTAAAAGAAAATCAAATGGCAGATGCTGGATTTTGCCCTCATATGTACCTAATATAAAGGTAATGATGGCAGTGAATTCACAGATATGTATTGTAATTAGATTAGAATGAAACTATGTAGAAAATCCTGTCAATTCACTTACCTCTTCAATACAAAACAGAAGATGCACCTGAAGAAAACACTGCATACATTCAATGGTTAGCCTTCCTTTTTTGCAGAATATACACATTATCTGAATAAAATTTAGTACGTATATTTCCTCTGGATTGTCTCTGATTAACTACATGTTCAGTCATTGGGATGAGGTTTCTCTGTGCATAAATGTAACCTAGGATCCTAACAGAGATGTTGTTGAAATCCTGGCAATAGACAATAAAGCTGTGTCTGCTATTGCTTTGCTCCTCTGTACCGCACAGAGTATTGTAGCCAGCCACTTTGGACTACTGTGGCTACATTTCTTAGTTGAGTGGCATTACCTTCTTTATAGTACCAACCTCCTGCTGTTAACTGCATAGATAATATAAGTTCATAGCTTTGGTCCTATGTGTAGCAATAAGTGGATTTGCCCCATGAAGACAGAACGAATAGCTTCCATAAAGACCATAGTTGGTAGTTAAGCATTTCACCTGTATGTGCAACTTGCTCAACGTCGGATGTTGCAGGAAAGTGAAAACTCAAGGCAGAGCTGACAGTGCAGTCACAAGTGACTTGTGACTTGCTAAGGTCTTACTAAAGTAAGCCGAGTTGATATTCAGCTGCCATGAGGACTGTTTCTTCATGACAGCAGAGCAGTTGCACAACTGGGGATTTAGCCTGAATCATTACTCATATCTTTGCTATAAGGAAAAATTATATTCCAAGCAGCTAATAATTGCATTGCTATTAGCAGCAACTAATGAGTATAACAATATTGTATGCTGATGGAATTAACACTAATAAGTTACAAAGTTTATTATAGTCCATCTGTTAAGGAATATCCTAGCATGACATTGGTAGTCCCTGTTGGGATGCTGGGAAGTATTTTTGTATAAAAATCAGAAACCAGACATGAATTAACAGTGCAAGTGTTCATAGCAGCAGGACAGCTGCAGTTTTGGCTTACCCAAGGCAGCACAGCAAGTGATGGAAGGCTCTGAGGGTCTTCCATGTCTCTAGCATGCATGTTGTCATTCAGACTTACAGTCACAGCCTCACGCTCCATTTCCCACTGTCCCCCAGTGTGGTGTCTTGTGTCTTGCAGCCCCATCAGCCTGGGAACTGCCAGTGTGAGCTCTGCTTCCCGCTGCTCCATCCTGTCTCAGGTTGAACGGAGGCAGGCTGTGCTGAGAGCTGTTTCTATTGAGATGTTGTGACAGTAGTGTTAAAAACAGCTTTAGAAGGTCATAGTTTTAAAGATACATATCAAACAAGGATTTATCAGGCTAGAATTTTTTCAACGTTTAAATTGTATTACATTTTCCTTCCTTTGGTAGTAGCAGAGAAAATTATGGTAGCTTCTGAAGTTCTTTGGAAGCAAAGGAGCTGCACTTCTGTTTTTGTATATGAGCACAGATATTTGTAGTGGCTTGCTAAACAGATAAGAGCCTGGGAAAAATGAGTGGACTGTTTGGGTCAGGATGTTATTAGAGGCAAATTTTGGTCTTCATAGTATTTGTGCTGTTCCAGCCGCCTGTGAGATCACAGAAGCCTGCAGAGACGGACACAATAGAATTTGATGTTATACTGAACATCAAACAGGGTTGAAGGTTCTGTGACCTCTGCAAGTAATTAAAATAAAGCTTCACTGGAAAATGGTAGGCTACTGCCACAGTTCCTGTGCTACAATTCACGACATTCCTTAAGGGGTTTAAAAGATGAGTCCAAGTTACTCTCTGTGCTGCTCCTTAGTCCTTAAGAGAGTTAGGAAATCAGGTCATTCTCCTCAGAGTCATGATAGAACTAAATATTTGATTAGGTTTGTCCATCAAATGGGCCCATTATACCTGTTCATAAAAAATTAAAAAAAAAAAAAAGGAAAAAGGGCAGGGGCTTTTACTCTTAAATGTACTCTTAAAACTACATAGCAGTCTTCGTGGTATTTAAATAATATTAGAAAATTAAAGCTTTCTACATGTGTAATAGCTGTTTGTCAGGTGATTGCTAAGATATCTTTGAATGGAGAGTGAGTGAGTGCAGCTGTGCAAATGTAATGCAACAAATATGCACTTAATTGTGTCCTTTGGCCAGCAGAAAATGTCTGTTGGTAATTAGTTCTTCCTCTGCAGACCCACTGGCATGTGAGCTCTCCTAGCGGGATTCTTGTTATTGTTCTCTCTGGCTCTTGTTCACTGTTGTTCTGGAAGGAAGGACAGAACCGAAGGCATGAGTAATAGGAAATCTTAAGCTCTCACATTCACCAAAGAGGAAAATGTTTAATCAGACTAGAGCTCTACAAGCACTCAGAGAATAAAAGTTAGTCTTGTGGGAAGTGCGGACGGGGGGGATGGACTTGGAAAATAACAGTCCTTGGCTTTTGAAGTACCGTTACCATGGGGTTAAAGCTGTATGTGTGCTCAACGCAGGTACTTTTTATGCTGGGTTTCTGGGGCACGTTACATCAGCTTGCATGCAGCTGTATTTGTAGCTCCTGGGCTGGAATCGTTCTTGCAATACCCACCATTGCCTTCCCTGACACCTATGAGTACCAGTACAGTTTTGGCTTCAGGAGGGCCCCAAAGGTATCTTGATAAAGTGAAGGCAAATGAGTGTTGTGCACAGTGTGAAGAGCTGGAGTGTCAGCAGTGTGAGAAGGGGTTGTACAGGAGCTCAGTGCATTGCGTTTAACTGGTGCTGCACATAACTCCCTTCCTCCCAGCCTTTTAGTTTACCTTTTAAACTGCAGGAGGTCTCTTTAAGCTTGATGCACGCAGTGTGTAATGTGATGGTTGTGTTCTGGGATCTTTCCCATTCCAGAAAATTGTACAGGGTTATTACCCCTCCATTAGAGGTAGCCTTCAAAGCCCTCTGTAAACAGTACACAGTGGCTTTTAAAATGGCATTGCAGACTGGTTTAATCAGCTGAGGAGGATTTGTATGTTCCAGTTGAAGTTATTTAAGAGAATAGTATGCTGGAAGAAGGCTGAAAATTGTTAGCTGCTGAGTCTGAAAAGGTGATCTATTAAAAATTTGGTGTCTCATTATCAACTATTATTATAGGTCTTGGTATTGTTATAATACATAAGAGAGCTGGTACTTTTGCAAATGTTACTTGGGACATGTCCTCTGCATAATATACACATAAAGCTCCCCTATGTGCCCATCATCCATGAATCCTGACTACTGAGCCTCCAACTGTCATTCATAAGCCTTAGAGGAGAGGTGATTACGTGGTTTTATTCTCAGGACTGGTCATGAGGAATACATTTCTGTAATGGTTTTCCTTAGTGGTGTTTCTCCAAAGTATTTTATGAAGGACATTAAATGTTGTTTAACTTTCTTTGTAGATTGGGAAACTGAAGCTCCATGTTGCTAAAGACTTGATTCCAGTATAAGTCTTGAAATTACCAGAATAAAATAAAACCTTAATACTATGCAAAATGTTAAAACCTATTTTCTGTATATGAATATGCATCTAAGGTACATATTGTGTATAGTAGATAACTTTAGTAATATATAGGAAATAAAGCGAATGCATATATCGCTGGTCAACCACGAATCAGTGAGACTTGCAGAACCATGGAAAGCTACTCAGATTTAACATCCGTATATTTACATTTATAATGACACTTATAACACAGCTTTGGCCACTGTTCCTTCATTCTGCAGTTCTAAGGCTCTGGAAGTATTTGATAAATGACTATATACTACTATTTTTTTAAATCTAAATTTTTCTGTCTACTTTGTTCAAATGGGATTTAATCTGAGAACCTATTTTAGATTTGTCAGTGTGGGTAGAAGATAAATAGGAAAGTCAGAAGAGATAGTGTATTGTTATAAATTGATAACTGATGTTCTCTGCTTCTACTGCAGATGCAAGTGCCAGCTGATTTAACAAAGAATTTATAAGCAGTGACAGTAACACATAGGTTTAATATTTCATTTGACAAGAAACTTTGCTGTCAATTCATTCAATTCCATTTAAGAATTTGTATGCAAAGTAAGAGTAATGATGTTCAATATTATTTTGGTTGGTTTTAGCACTTCTAGCTAAGCAGAACCAAGGTACTTTCAGCAATGAATTCAGCTTACTCAAACTTAGTTTAGGGACAGTCCTCTAAGGTATGGGTCATAGTTTGCATTTGATGGTTTGTATTGTCCTAAAGGCCTCAACTAAAGCTGAAATAATTGAGAAGGGATCAGAAGCAATATGATAGATCAAAACCTAGTGGCTGCATAGCTGTATTTTGAACAAGAAAGTGATTTGTTGCTGATGGCAGGGTGCGAGATGCCACTTGAGAAGTCCTTGTGTAGCAAAGCTAACTGTAAGGGATTTCTGGACGTGAAGTGAACTTGAGAAGGCGTAAGGAGAGCTAGGCATAGTGGGAAGGAGGTGACTTGAACCCTCTTGCACCTCGGCTGAAGAATGTTCAGGGCAAATGTGCACTGAATGAATACTACTTGTTACAGCCAACAGGATTGAGATACAAGCCTTAACAGTCCACAGCACAGTAGCGTAAGGTTACAGGAAGCTGCACATTGGCCATACTGAATGAGGGTTTAGTAGCCTGAGAGCTGAGCAAGACCAGATCTCTAAAAAGTGTGCATATTTCATCCCCTTGTAGATCTAAAAGGTTTTCCTAATGCGTTCTAAATGACTGATTTTTAGCAACCAGTTTTCTCAGATGATTACAGCAAGATTAACCTTGAGTTAGTTGAGATGCAGATTGTTTTCCAGTGGATACCCACTTAAGAAAGGCTTCCACTCCTGAGTTGTAGAAACATTACTGAGGCGGAAAACTCATGAAACTGGTTTGGAAGCGTTCAGCAACAACTGCAGCTGCTGTGGTATGTAACTCCCCCAAAACCTCTCCAGTGCAGGATGTGTTAGCGCTTCCACTTAGCAAGCTTGTGTTATCTGGGGTGTGGTGTTCATTCATCATCATTCACACTAGATTAAAATTTGGCCAGTTGTTTCAGCTGTGGGGATAGATCCCATAAACTTGAAATTGGTCTCTTTGGCTGTTTTAAAGAGACACGTGTACATCATTTAAACTATATTCTCTTGACAGTAGCATGTCAGAAGTTTTTCCAGGAAAAAAAAATTTCAGAGAGGCCACAGGTCTACCATAATATTATGATGAATTCTGGATTTGTTTCTCCTATAAATAGCCTGGCTTTTAAAAACATGTAAACTGCTTATAGCAATTAACAGATGAGTACTTGAATCCAGGCACCCTTTTCTAAAGGATCCTCAAGAAAAGCTTTGTGATGAGGAGAAAAATAAATGGAATATTTATCGGATGATCACGGCAAGTGAAAAACTCCTTAATATTAGCTTTAGATGGACCGGATACAGACCCTTTTAGGATCAAGCTAGTAGAAGAACTGACCGAAGTTATTGTGAATTAACTGCAAAACAAGGAACAGGAAACTCAGAAGCCTGGGATAGGACTGCCAGAGTAGCTACGCAAAACCTGAAGGATTGGTAACATTTGCTTATGACAATGAAATGCAGCATTTGATTAAAACATAGGTGCAATGTGGCTTTCTTGTTCCTAAAAAAAACCCCCAAAACCAAAAACAAAACACAAAAAAACCCCCAAAACCAAACCAAAACAAAAAATCCCCAACCAACCAACCAACCAAAAACCTCAAAAAAACCCAAAACAAAACCACCACACCTCAAAGGCCAGACTGGAAGAACAGAAACTGAAACTGTATGCATTATTTTCTTTGTCCACATGCCATGGTCCTCTCACAATATAGATATCTCTGCTGGATCCTAACTACCCTTCTTAAAACAACATCGCCTTAGTTGAGCGTCAGGATGCTTGGTAGGGAATTACTTCTTTATAAAACCTACTTAATCTGATAATACTTATGTACAAAAGTTTCAGTCCTTTGTGTCTGGGAATTTGGTAAGCATCTCACAGGACACAATACCACCTCAGATGGGATATCTCAGAGGTTAATTAATAATAATATAACAGGCCCTGTACTCTTTCCAGTTCAGACTATGTAGCTACTTAGCTACCCTATGAATACCTTTTGAGAAGCTATGAATTTTATTTCAGAAAAATGCACGTGCCTACTAAAAATTTGAGCTCTGTTAAGCAGCGGCACAGTTATGCCGCGGAGATATTCTTTAGTTGGATGAGACAGGCAGAGCCCAGAAAAGATTCCTGTTTTATTATTTCAGATCTATTTTTCAATTATCATTTTCCTATTTGGAGAAGATCCTTTCCGGCAGTGATTCAGCCTTCTTAGGAATTTTTTATATCTCATTAACTGGGAGCAGTTCCCAGGACATCAGATTTGCCAGCATCTTTAAATCAAATACGTCTGAAATCACTTGTGCCAAGCAGCTCTGTGGGCCCCACTCTACTGCAGAACTTTAGGAACGCTCAAAAGTTGGCATTATTTTTTTACCGAACACAAATAAAATTGCTGTTCCTCTGTATGTACGGTATTGTTTGTGTGAGGCAGAAAGTGCAGAAAAGGATGTCGGTTTCTTCTGAGTGCTGAGCTGTCTGAATCCGAGATCTGCCTTTGAACCCGGTTCAATATTCGCAGCCCTAAGCTGCATATATATACAAGTAGCTGTTCTTTACACATCTGCATTCAAGATCAGAATAGCTGTGGTTTGATGCCAGCGTTACATTTCAGATACATTAAGAGTTTCTTCATTTTCTTTTTCTTAAATTCCAGTCTTGAATGGAACTGATGGGACAGCTCAGGGGTTAAATAATTGCTAGAGAGAGTCAGAGACAAAGAGGACAGCCAATAATGAAAATGATAGAAAGTGAATGAGCATTAACTGTGTTTTTCCTTCTCAGTTCAATATTGGGTTTGTGGCTGCAAGTCAAGCATCAGTTCTGTGTTTCCTCTCTCATTAGCTTTTCTTCCTTGAACAGGCATATCTTGTAGTGACCTTTCATTCTCCCTTTTACCAGAGCCCCTTTTTTTGCCTGATAGGTCTAAACCTGCTGTGCAAAAAATACTAAATCCCATTAGTCTCCCTGTTTGGTGGATACTGCCCTCTAAGGAGTGGGAATCAACAGCAAAGGCAGTATCTGAGTAAGAGAAGTGCAGGTTTTTTGCAACTGAAGAGGAGTGTATGGCTAAACTAACAGCACACTGAGTCCTCTTCTCTGGCCTAGTATTGCTGAAGTTCCTGGACGGGAATTGTTCTTAGCGATAATGAAAGATAAATAGTTATGTCCACAAACACTACTTTCTCTATGTGTTCCCTTTCCCAGCCTTCCCTATAATCAAACCCAGGTACTACACTACTAAGGCAAGAACAAAAGAGAACATTAAAATTAAATGGTGCAACTTTACCTGTAGAAGGGCTGGGTGGTAGATCTGGTTGTCTGGTAGTTGTCAGGTACTTTAATCCATATACTTCATCATCTCATATAAATACTTCTAAATACTAAGCCTGTATAATCAATGTCAAATGTGAACCAATAATATGTTATACTTCTCAATAGACATAAGGAAAGGTTGAACTTAGTAATGTTACAGTCTCAAGTATAATGAAGTAGGAAATGGATTTGATGACATTTTACAAGTCATCTACAGAGTAAACAGACATTTTGTGCATATAACATCTCAGTGCATAGGGAATATTTTGTGAAAAAGGATTTAAGGTTAACTTGTTTGGAAAGCCAGATACAATTTTAAAGACTTAGAATTCATTACTTCATCACTATTAAGAGTCGTTTTCTAGGATTAATTATTTTTTTATTAAAAAAGCTTGATGTGGGCATTGCATGCTTAGTTTCTGATGCAAGGAAGTTAATACATTGGTTGCTTTGGTCTCCTAAGGAGAAGAAGTCACATTAATATCTGTGCCTTGGTTTTTCCTGTCTTTATAGGCCTAAAATCTGATCAGCTTTGTTTATTATGGGTATCAATGTATTTAAGAGAATGAATGGCTCAGTGGATTTGGATTTGGGTAACAGGATCTAGAGTATTTAGCATCTTTACATCAGTAGTTCGAATTCAGCTCATGCTGTCTGTGCTAGTGTCGCTTCTGAAGTCAGGCATCTGTGAATTAAGTTAATGGTTGCAGAAGTGGCTCTAGAAAGCTCTCTCTAGTAACGCCCATATCAGCACTGTTGGGAAGAAGGCCAAGGAATGAAATGGCAGGTTGAAAACTGTCATACGTTGTCTGAATTTATCCATAAAAATGGAGCGATTGAGAAAATACATGCTGTTTGACAAAATGAGGAGGCAGCAGGTTTACACAAATATCTAACTGCAGCGGGACATTCATTGCCTTGGACTGTTAGATAGATGGAGATTTTAAAAGGTGTTGGGCAAATCATGGAGAATAGATAGATTGTGACGTAGCCTCTAGCCAGGAAGTCTTTAAACTACTGATTACTTGAATGAGAAGGTGTGAAGAGGAAAGGCTGTTCTGCATTGTCTTGTTTTGTACAGCCTTTTACCCCAAGTAGTCGCTGCTGGCCTCTGTTGAGATCAGGATACTGGACTAGGTAGACCTCTGAACTGAAGCAATATGGCAGATGTTACATTCTCATAGCTATTGTCACATCATGAAGGCAATGTTGTATCTTAACAGGTGAACTTGAAAAATGGCAGTGGTCTGTCAGCAAATAATGACTGCTCACAAAGCAGTGCAATGCATTGATCCCTCATTTCCCTTTTTAATTTTTGTTCAGGCAGGTGACAAGCATTATCATCCAAGCTGTGCACGATGCAGCAGGTGCAACCAAATGTTCACGGAAGGAGAAGAAATGTATCTGCAAGGTAAGGATGTCTCCATTACAAAACAAGAAAATGAGACTTTGTAATTTTTCTATCACAGACCTCAGAAGTTTATAAACCATCTCCTTGTAATATGGGCAAGGAGGACTGTAGCCATCCTATCTTCATTACAGTGTTCTCATACTTTTTCACTTGAAACCCTTTCACCCTAGTAGGTGGTCGTAATGGTGGCTTTGCAGTGACTCTGCAGCCTAGCCGAGGCAGACTGTGTTTTCAAAAGCTGTGTAGCAAAAATGAAATTTATTAGGCTGCCTCTGAATTTGGCATCTCGTGGATAGCTTAGCACACAGGCTGGTATATAAGATACCAGCAAAGTTAGAGGGTGTCCCCTGAATTCTGCTGATCAGTTTCTCTGCTCTTCTGGACCACACTCCAGACTGTACAAGGCAATGGAAAAACTTCCAAAGACTGCAGTGAGCTTGTTTTGAATCACGTAGATCTCATTCCCATGCTCATTGACAGATTGTCTCCTCCAGTTCTTAATCATATTTGCTTGCCTTGCCTATTACCCTTTTATCTGGTCACATCTCTCTTTTTATTCCCATTTACTTTATTTTTATGTCTTTCTTCAGTCACTTCTTTCTTGTATGTTCATTTTCATCTCCTCTGTCTTATTAACAGTTTCACACTCCCAGGTATTGCCAAGCACTTTTTTTTTTCCGTGATCTTTTCACATAAAAAAGAACGTGCTCTTTTCTTTGATTGAAAAGTATCCTTGATCTGAATTCCACCTACTCTCCCAGAAGGTAGCACGTTAACTATTAAGCTACAGTTATTTTTATTACTTGCTGTAGTATTAATTAATGTTGGTAGAAAAACCTATAATACACATTTATGCAAGCCAGAAATAAAAGTGAAAAAGGCAGATATATATTGGGATTTTGTATATTGTGCTTATGTTAGAAAACTTGCTTGATATACCTGAAAGGACTGTAAAAGAATAGGAAAAAAATTATGAAAGGGTGGTCGCAGCCATCTCTTGAAATCCTGAGGAGAGATTCCTTCTGGAGGAATTCCAAAATAAGATAATACTGTTAAGGAATTCCTTTGAAGCTAACTAGTGTTATTTTGTAGTTGGTCCTCCCTACCAGTGTGTGTGTCTCATCTCTCACTGACCTTATACCTTAGTTGTCTTATTCCAGCTGTGCACAGAACTGGATATCGAGTTGTGTAGCAGCTCTGCATTGCAAGAGCAAGGAGAGGCTGAAAGAGGGCTGGGTAGGAAGTGCTGCTTTCTGATGGCAAATTGGAAAGACTAATTTGAAAGCAGCAGTTACAGCATCTGACAACTGGTAATCTTCTTAGGTTCCTCACATCATAGTATGATAAAATACAGGCAGAGTTCAAGGTGAGCATCCTTTGCTGTTATTAATAACAGCTGTTTGCAACTGATGCCTTTTGCACCATCCTAGCAGAGAGTTGGAGTTCATGTTGATTGGGCAGGCTGTGGTGTAAATTCTGCAGATCCAAATAAGACAGAAAGCATTGCTTCTACTTAAACACAGCTAGATTTTGTCCTGGCTAAGTTCAGGTGATATGAAAGAGGAGAGGAGAGACACCTGCCATCATTCTCTTCTTGGCTGTATCTCCCTTTCTGTGGTTGTGAATTAATGTTCTTCATGCTCGCTCTGTCTCAGAGGAGGAGCAGCCCAAGTTGCATTGCTTTATTGTTCACAAGCTGTTTTCTGACTAAATAATGTTATTGCTGAGTGTGCTCCAGATTGTCCTGCCAAAGCTTTCCTTGCTGAAATCAGCATGCTTGTAAGTGTAAGTGTAAAAGCCTTTCCTGTCCAAAGCTCTCAGCTGAAATGTATATCCTGACTCCATCCAAATTGTTTACCCTAGTGTGCAGAATAACAGCATTCCAAGCATTTCTCTGAAATAAAAATACAACACCACAACACTAAAGCTAGAACCAAAATCACATTATTGATAAAATATATGAATAGGCAGCTTCCATCTCACTTCTAATTGTCCTCTCCACAGGACATGAAAGCACTGTGTTGGTATTGCTTTGTATAATAGAGGAGCCAAGCAGGTTTGTGATAGTTACTTGTATTAGAAATGTGTGGGAAACTTGCAAAAGGAGAATATAGATAAACAGCTGTCTGTCTGGGAGCTTTCTATGTTAAGGATGGTTTGAATAATGCTAGCAGAAGCACTTTGTCTTTACCCTGCTCCAACACAGGAAAATGAAAAGGAAGCAGCATCAGAAACTTTCTCTTTCCCATTGGCTTCTTAGTAATATATTACTATATGGACTGCCCCAGAAGGCTGTTGCTGAGCTAGGATGTTGCTCAGCATTTAGAGGGATGTTTCACTTGATTCTCACACAGGCTTTCAGCCATTTTCAATGTGTAAATAATAGCCTGAGTTACCAATTTTTAGAGAGCTGTATGTTGAAACAATGGTACGTGCAAAGTAAAAAGCTGGATAACTGAACATGTTGGTTGGTGTTTGCCAAGTGAGCAAACAAACATATGTTAAGAATGGGAATAAACACAATTTGCTGAACAGTTTCTGGTAGGAAAAAGAGTGGCGATGCAGCTTGAGAATTTGCACTGTTCCAAGCATTTCAAAAGAGACTGACATGTTTGGATGAATAAAATTGACAAGTTGTGGGTCACTCAGAGTTCAAGATCATGAAAAATATTTACATTTAACTTAAGCCTGCTCTATCTGATTTGGGTTTTTAAATTTCACATATTTCAAACCTCTTATTTTGTGAAAAAAGCCCCTCACAACCCTTAGCTAAGTTTCACCGTGAAAATGACATCCAGACTCCCTTGCATTTCTTGTTCACTTTCAGAAGCTCCAGCATTCTCCTGGGGTGTCCCTAAAATTGTGCTAGTTTGTGCTAAATACTGCCTGAAAATGCAGTGAGGGCTTTTTCTTTGATGGGGATGGTTTAATAGAAAAGAAACTGAGGTACAGAGGAACGGAGATCATTTTTCTCAGGGTCACCCAGGAAGCTCACAGCTGAATTTGAGAACTGAACTTAAACCTTCTGAGTCTTAGTTCATCAGCCTTATAACATGAACTTCCTTCCTCCTGAGTGCTTGGATCTGTCTGACCTCCTAAGCAAATGTACAGGGCATGCTTCTCTCCTGATCTCGCAGGCTCTGTGGGGTCCTGGCTCTGAGGCTGCTGTTTGTTTACAGAGAAGGCTGTTGGTACACTTCTCCCTGTTGTCTGATCATTTCCCCCTGCCAAATGCACAGTTTCTTCTTCCTCGGCTTAGACGCAAAGCCAAACATCTCAGACCCCTGATCCAGAGTCACAGCGTTCTCTCCAGTCTCCTGATGATGATTATACTGTGTGCTGCTGGGAAGTGAAATCATTCCTGCTGGTCTTTACTTCTGTACCGAGCCATGTAAGGGCTCGTTAGAACAAAATTTCCAGGGGCCCTGACCCATACCTCTCCTGGGCTCTGAGGGTGGGGTTTCCTCTGACTGCACTTGAGCTAATAGTCACCAGCAGGAGACCTGGACTTCGCTCTCTTTGGTTTCTTTGTGGACAGAGTGAAGAGGTGACGTTCCCCCCCCCGCAGACAGGCAAGGCTCTGTATTGGCTTTGTGGTGACTGGAATGAAGTTTGAATTTGACTGCAGCTGCAGTCACCGTAAACAATCAGCATTAGCTTCTGCTCCATTTCAACTTGGCTAATACCTGCCAGCAGCTTCCCAGCAGTGACCACAGTTTACACTGTTCCAAAGGAGAACTGAAACGGAATGGAAGTGCTCCTTGCCCCTGATACTGCTCAGCCCTTGGGGACAGCCAGATATTTCCATTTTTACAGCATAAGAGAGAATCCCATGTTTTGGGACACGAACAGCAGAGACCTTGCCTTTTTTAGTAGGATGTGTAGTGGAATATGTCATGTGGTAATGCCCACGCAACACATGCCAGTGACCTTGCAGAGCAAGGGGTAGAAATGATATGTGTGCCAATGGCAAGTATTGTACACTGTGATCTACAGAGAGGCTCTTTCACATGCTGCTTTGTACCACCTGCGTCATACTGGCCTCTCTAGCTTAGTGCAGTGGCTGAGATACAGCCCTGACTTTGCTGCATTGTGAATTTTTTAATTTTGCTTTTCCTGTTGCATTTTGCATAATTGCAGAGGAGAGGTGATCTGATTAATACTTTACAGTAACTGAATATGACACCTATTGCTCAAGGAAGTCATAGGATTTTCCCAGTATTAATAGACTTATAATAGAACTTCCTTTTTACATGTGGTGCAGTACATAAGGGGAGAACAGATCAGGTAACTATGGCCCAGTTCTTTTGCTCTTATTCTCCATCCTGCCCAAAGGAACCTTGGTCTTTCAGTTCCTCCAGCTGGTGCTTGCTGACTTCCCGCTTGAGGCTGTTTGAGTTTTAATTAAGAATGTGTGCGAAGTGCTTTGACAACCTCAGGAAGAGGCTGCTGTAGATGGGCCAAGGATTTGAGTAATTTTTTTTTGTTTCACTTGTATTTCCCATGAGCTAGAATTGAATGTGAATTACTTGCATAGTTCATACAGATTCACTATCTGATGCAATGAAGGGCTTCTCTTTAATAACTGACTTGTCATGACCAGAAGTCATCTGCTTTACTCTGAATAAAGAAGTTTTTTTACCTCCCTCAGGTTCCACTGTCTGGCATCCCGACTGTAAGCAATCCACTAAGACTGAGGATAAGCTACGGGTAAGCTGAACTTGTGGCAATGACACATCAGATATTTTGCCCACACAATAACTGAATGCTGTTTTTAAAAGAGTGACTTCTCCCATGTTTTTTTCACATAGCTGTCACCACTCTGGCAGAATAAACAGTAGAGGCGCTTCAGAGGTATTGCTCTGATTTTTAGGCTTACTGTCTTCGCATACCTATCTGAGTGCACTGCCTTAAAGATAGTATCATTTACTGACATACAGACACGGCAAAGTCACTGAAACACTTCATTTCATGTCTCAGTTATTGTGAGAGAGACTCTTAAGGAGGAAATGTGAACAGGGCAAATGCTACGATATATTTTACTATTTTTGCACTTCTGTATAATTGCTCTATAGTTATCCCCTGTTCTGCATGGTTATTTACAGCATTTAGACAATATAGACTCTTCTTCCTTTGCCATCCAAATAAACCCGAGCCTAAAGCAATCCTAATTTGAATGCCAAGAAGAGCTGCAGTTACCTTTGGAGTCACCTCAGCACATCCAGACAAACTTTCTGGATCAAATCCTTGATGGCAATAATGCTGCACTGGTAAATGCTGAAGCCTGGCTTTTTGCTTGCACCAGGCAATTCTAAGCCCATATTCACTAATTCGTCTTCTGGACAATTTACTCTTTTTGATGTCTCAGTTGGTCCTTTGATAATTTTTTTTATATGAATATTAGAGGCTGTATATGAATAAAATGTCTTTCAGGCAAGGAAACTAAGAGGTACTGGCATGGAGATACATAGGATATCCTGTGGGTTGTGTTCTATGTGTGGCTCACTCACAGGAAGCCACGTCCTTTAGAATTTGTTCAGGTGCACTGGTCTGTAAAACATCCCCCACAGAGAATTTACTGTCATCATAGGTAATGTGCAAATAAGTTCTTGTTGAGCAGAGTTCATGTTAGTGTGGGCTGTACTGATAATACAGAAGTATACTTGACCCTAGATGGGCATGGGATCTAGTATGGCCAAACATCACTGTAGGTAACATTCAGCATTTGCACATTGTTCTGTCCTGACTTTCCATCAGAAAATGGAAAATTATGCCACACTGGATTTTCTTCCTCATTTAACAATTTGAATGTAAGACAGTGTTTTGGCCCTGCTTAAGTGTCAGAATGCTTGTGCTGTATAGTCAATGGTTGGACCCAAGAGTCTTATCAAAGGACTCCTGACTACACTGTGACCCTTACGAACCTTCTCCAGCTGACCTTATAAATCAGTTGGTTTATTTCCATTCTCCATGGAAATGGCCAAAGTCCTCTTCAAATATTTTCCTTTTTTCGATCACACATTCAAGCATGTCAGTCTTCTTCCCCCTCAGCTAATTTTAATTGAAGTGAGTGAAGTAAATGAATTCATCCACCTGCAAGACTGCCTGAGTGAGTTCTTGCAGGAAAATGAAGTGAAGCGAAAGAATGTATATGGCACAGCTATCCAAGAAGGTCGCCTTATTCCTGGATGAGACCTTCTATGCAGAGGTTTAATATGTCTTTAAAAGGCATTGACAAATGCACTGTACTGAAACTAGCTTGAGAGATGGAGAATTTTTAGCTTCAACTGTACATCACAGATAGTCTCTATCTGCTCCGGTGCAAAGTCAGACACCTTATTTTAAAATTGGTTTGAGTTCACTTCGATGACTTTGACACCTTTCATTCTCCTGACTCAAATGAAGGCAGTAGCAAACAGGTAGGTACACAAACAAATGAAACTGGGGGAACTATGTGCTATTTGAACACGTCACCACTAAATTATGAACTGTACTTTGATTGACTTTCAGTTTCTTATGACATACGTTTAGATCTGATGTGAGAATCAGAATCTGGATTGTGAGTTGACAAATATATGATATAGCTACTTTCAGGGTCAGGCCTAGATTTTCTGGTGGTTCTGCAAAAAGCCAGCAACATGGCCTATTTGCTCTGCTGGGTTTCCGTTCCCTATAGAGCAAAACAAAACAAAAAGCCCTTTTATCACTGAAGTAACTTCAGAAGTTTTCAGCAAGTTCTGTTTTCTCTCAGTAACTGAATTGTGATATAAACTCATCAACATTCTCACTGGTCAAGATCTGAGAGGGAGTTCATAAAAACAATGGTTTCTTTAGATCTTCCCCCCACTGCATATTTGTGGAGGATTACAAGGCCAAAACAAGCAGAAAATAAAGCAACCATATGTATGTTACAAAAATATACATTGCTTAGTGGGTTTTTTTAAACTGTCTGGCTGTTTGTGATTCTGCAGGGATCAGTAAGTAACATAGATATTATAACACACAGATTATGATCTAGCAAGTAGATATTAGTAACTTGATTGAAAAAAAGAGCTTAACCACTGAGCTGGGAAAACTGCTTTCCTTTTCACTCTTTTTTCCCTTTTGTGTTTCATGACAGCATTCCTCATCTGAGTTCTTTTATCCAAAGAGTCTGGTTCTGCGCAGGCCACGCTCTGCAGAGGTTTGCTGTTGTGTTTTCATAGTGTTGATAATGGTCTTCTTTACTGAGAAGATACTTCATTACTGTCATTCGCTACGCTTGCTACTACTTCTGCCACACAGCTTTCCTGCTATCACTTGCCACCCTGGGCACTGACGCTGTATTTTGCATTATGTGGTGCAGTGTTGTTTGTTAATTCTCACATTTTTTATTTTGTTTAATGAAATGCTTAAAATTAATCTTTTTTAGATTCAGATGAGCTTTTTGGGACTTGTAGTATTGTTCCTCCAGTGTTATAGAAAGTTTTTCTTCTAAAACAAAAAATTAGAGTGCAAATATGAAGCGAATGAAAATGGTGAAAAGCATCTGACTTTAAAGCAATGGTTAAAAAGAAGTAGTTTTTCATGAACAATGGCTCATGCTTTTTAAAAAATGCCATTGGTTAGATCAGTTCCTTTTTTATATATATTGACCAACTACATGTGAATAGTTGAGAAAATATTTACAAAATTCCAGGTTTGGACATGTTCTATGTGCTGCCTGAAAGCAATTGCCTCTCTCTAATCTGGGACACATCCACGTCCGAGTTGGGAGATCCTCCCTGTCCTCTTGGCCTGGACTTTCTACTTGCAGACTTCCTTGAGTTTGCTTTGCACCTACTTCCATTTCTCGTCCTTCAGGGCAGTGCTTATTTATTAGGTGTGTCTGCTGTGGGGGGACATGTGGCTGTACTGCATGCAGGCACACCTGAGGTAGCTTTCAGCTGATAACAAAGTAAGAATGTACTGGTATGGACTTAGTACAGGCTAGCAGTGGGCAGACAGGCTGATAGAGTCCATGCCACTGGATTTCCATTGTGTCTGATCATGCTGTCTTCACATCTCTAATTGCAAAGTAGATGTAGTCATATCGTCAGCCAGGGCAGGATATTTGTGTTAGATGCAGTCTGCAGGATAGTGTTATATGGTTGAATCCAATGCTGTGATTCAGTGGGAGTTAGTGCAAGCCCCCTGCCCTTTGTCCTGCACACTACTTTAGTCAGTTAACTTAGGATGTTGCAATGCATTAACCACTCTTGAACACTGATCTCTCTGTTAGCTACAGAAATATGTATCAAGAAAATACAGCTATAAAGATGTGTTATCAGTGCTCCTAAGGAGGGCAATGTGTCTGCAGTCCTAGGCTTTATGGAATCTAATGTTGGAGTCTGAGAACAGCAAACTGCGGGACCATTTCACTCATCTTTTAGGCCAGTGTAGTGTCTTTTTGCATTCAGCTTAGCATGCACGAGTCTGAGTTTCCAGTGTTGAAATCCAGGAGTCTTAGGATTAAAAAAAAAAAAAATCCTATCCAAAGTATTAGAAAAATATGCAAGGCAAAATAGGAGCAGCCCACGTCAAAATAAAGGTACGTTCTCTTTCTTGCTTTGTAGACTGTGTAGGATACAAATAGCTTAGGGTCAGATGAATATCCTCTTCTGTAATTTTGGTCGGTATTAAATTCTGTTTAGATTTACATGCTGATTATACAAAGTGTAATTCAAGACAGATTTTGGCTTCAAGTGTTCTTCTGCAGAGTAGACACAAAGATACTATCATTGCTGTTGCTATAAAGATGGGCCAAAGGCTTGAATCTACATGAAAATTGTAGGGTGAAATCCTGTGACTTCTCTGAGAAGTTTGGGGTTGAATTCAGTATGTTGTGGTCTTCCCACTTTATTTCCTTCTACTTTCCACTTACTCTTGGTGAAGGCTACGTTTGTGTGAGTAGTCTTGTAAAAGAGTTTGGTAGCAATGTGCCTTCAATGATTACGTGCTGAAAATTTGTTCTCCTCTCTGGCCTTTGTGTCTAGAAAGGAAAGAAAATTTAGTTGGAACCTGTTAATATGTGTGTCTGCGTGAGTTTGAACTAAGCCTGTTCACTAGTTTTGTCTTGATGTGTACATAGTGTAGATTTTTTAGGCAGAGAAATAATGAATACATGCATTTGAAGGAAACACTCTTGTAAGGAGAAGAGTGCAGCTAAACTAGCAGATGGGCACAATGAATGCTGTAACACTGAGGTGCTTTATTGGTCTTGTACACAGCCACTGAAAATTGCTGAAATCCATAGGAAGCCTGTGTTTAATGAACCCTGGTTCCAAGTCCTAAATAACTGTAAAACCTTGCAGTTGATGAATCAGGTAGTCAGAGTAGCAAGTGTTGTACTGAGAAAGCCAAATTCCTTGCTATTGCAAAGTTGTGTCTGCCTAGTAGAATAACTTACATCCTAATCTTCTATTAGCTTATTTATAAACATGCTTCACTTAAAGTAGCTTCTGAGGTTTGGAGAATTTGCTTAAGCTATAATGTTAAATGTTATTAAGTGAAAACATATTCATTCTTCTGCAGCTATTATCACCGCCTTGCATAATGAACTCTATCAAAAAACTAAGGCAGGTACTGTAAACAATGCTGACAATGCCTTTGTTAAACAATAGTGCATCCGTTTGACCAGATGTTCTTGGGATCAGTTTTGATCTGGTTGCCTGCACTTGTAAGTTTTTATAGAGCATGATTCTGAACATCTGTACTTGAGAAAGCCAGAGCCACCACATTGTAGCAGCATCTGGATGATGTGAATGGCTCTAGCGTGGATTTTTTTTTTTTTAAGAAGTTATTTATTTAGATGATGTGCCATGCATGATAACATGACAAACTGAGGTAAATGCAGATGAACATCTTAAGCTTTGCAATCTAATATTAAGATAACGAGTTAATCAGTTTGGGGCATATGCATGGGTGATATGATAATTGAGCATTGAAATTCACAGTGAACCTAATAGGACGAGCATGACAGTTGGTGTTACCTCTGCCGATCTGCAAATGAAGTTGCTAAAGAACTTTTGCATTGAAGACAAATGCATGGAATGAAGAACAAAAACATAAAAATAAGAAGTCTGTGATAAAGTGGGAAATACTGAGAAGTCTTGGAGATACTTTAGATACTTTGTGATCTGGTTCTTTCCTTTGGCTCCTTTAGTGTCACGGATTAATTTCTATTGACTGAATTTCTATTGATTTTTTTTCATATACTTCGTAGACTTCCTGTATCTGGTACAGACATCCCATATTGATGTATTTACTACTGTTCCATCCATTTGGGTGGAAGAGGAAAGAAAAAAAGAGATGGCTCTTCTACTGTCAAAAAATGTGGAGAAAGGCCATGCACCACAAGAAAAGAAAAAAAGATTAGTTTTAGTTCTTCATAGAAATGTGCTTTAAATTTCTCTGCACAAAGGTGGCATTATGAAAAGCTCTATTTGAAACCTTCAAGAACAAGAACAATCATATAAAGAGTGTTCCAGATCTGTTTGTAGAAGAAGTAAGGTAGCTTAACTTGTTTTGTTGCTGGGAGTTTAGAACAAGTGTCATAGGACTATTGTGATGGAAGGAAATACCTCTAAATTAATGCATTCATATTAAAGGATGTTTCTTCTAATTTCTTTACCTGTCGTCTTCCAATAGTGTGTGCAAGAGATGCTCACATGATATATCCACTGAAGGTTAAAGGTTAAATCAGGGACAGCCGCTACCCCTGTTTTACCTGTACTCTGATCAGCTCCCTTTCAGGTGGAATTTATACCCCACTGCAGTTACATCAATAGAGAACTGACCTCCAGTGTGTCTTTTGCCACCTGTTTAAGATATAAAGTCACAACAGTGGTACACAGGGTCAGGGATTCTTGACTGCTAATGAAGATGTAATGTACAATCTAATAAAAGCCATACCCTGTCACAGATTTTCAGTCAGGAGTTACTATAGGTCTCTTAGGAGTGGAGCCAACCATAGCAACTAAAAGTATGCCAGAGGAACAGCTTATATCAAGGAATCTTTAGTGTATGTTTGTTAAGGCAAGCAGCACAAATGCTTTTAAGTGCAATGCAATTGTCTTTAGGGGAAAGTGCAAAGCTTTGAAGGATTCCAGACCACATGGGAGCAGCAGAGTAGAAAATAGTTAGCCATCTGCGATGGAAACAGCCTGTGTAATTCAAAACAAGAAATAGGGCAAAGTGAGGCAGGAAGGGTGAGCAGATGTAGAAGTCCTCTTTTTCATGCACTGTCTTCAGGGGTATGTCATAAACTTAAGCAAGATACAGGACTGGGGGCAAATAGAGGAGCCACAGAGTTCCACGTCTGCTTGGATTAAGCTCCTCAGGAGAGGAACGGTGTGTGCTCAGGCAGTGTCTGGCAGGATGGCATCCTGACCAGGGAATGTGGAGCTTTGTGTCATGGTTTAACCCCAGCCGGCAACTAAGCACCATGCAGCTGCTCGCTCACTCCCCCCATGGCGGGATAGGGGAGAGAATCAGAAGACTAAATGTGAGAAAACTCGTGGGTTGAGATAAAGACAGTTTAATAGGTAAAGCAAAAGCCGCGCACGCAAGCAAAGCAAAGCAGGGAATTCATTCACTACTTCCCATGGGCAGGCAGGTGTTCAGCCATCTCCAGGAAAGCAGGGCTCCATCAGGTGTAACGGTGACTTGGGAAGACAAACGCCATCACTCCGAATGTCCTTCCCTTCCTTCTTCTTCCCCAGCTTTATATACTGAGCATGACGTCATATGGTATGGAATAGCCCTTTGGTCAGTTGGGGTCAGCTGTCCCAGCCGTGTCCCCTCCCAGCTTCTTGAGCCCCCCCAGCCTGCTCGCTGGTGGGGTGGGGTGAGGAGCAGAAAAGGCTTTGACTGTGTGTAAGCACTGCTCAGCAGAAACGAAAACATCCCTGTATTATCAACACTGTTTCCAGCACAAATTCAAAACATAGCCCCACACTAGCTACTATGAAGAAAATTAACTCTATCCCAGCCAAAACGCACACTTTGCAATAGACGGAAGGTAAAATTGATGTATGCAGGAAGAATTACAGAAATTTAGAAAACTGATTTTAAAGGGTGTCATATCTGGCCCGTGGCCGTGTTAATGGGATGGTAATGAGGAACTTGGAGCAGAAGCACAGTGAGGACATGAAGAACAGGTGCAACAATTTGCCAGTCCATCTGACAACTGCTCCTCTACTCCAGGGTTAAGAGCACCTAAGAAAGTTGTTAGCAGGATGTGGCTGAAACTATCTTCTTAAGGTGTCTGATTTTATTAAATAAAATTAAATAAATACAATCCACTTGTATTTATCACTGAAGTGATAAATACAAGTGACTTTTCCTTTGCTGAAAAGGTTTTTAGCAGTGACGCTAAGAGATGAGACTAAGGAGATGGACTGAGGGCTGAGAATTTTTTGTTTTCTGAAGATAACAGATCCAGAGCGAAGAGCAACACAGAGGGCCTGCCAGGTGGGAAGAAGCCATAACTGCCTCTAACGCTTTTTTTCCTACAACAGGGAGAATTGAGCAGACAAAACTCTTAAAGTATGTCTGAGGAAAGCCAAAGGTAACAGAGATACCCGTAACAGTGCCTCAACTACTTAATACTGTTCCCTATGTTGTAATGAAAACAATTTTCCATACATGTTACATGTGTCTCCACTCACAGTGGTGTGAAGTGGCAGAATGGAAGGGGGAAATAAAGTGTTTCTCAACATCAGCCAGATTTTCCAGTTTAATTCTTGTTACATTTCCATGAAACAAGTGGTTGTTGGTGGTTTTTTTGCTTTGATTGCATCATGGGAGGAGCTTAAGGGCAGCTGAGAAATTTCTGTTCCCTTTTGGGATGTAGGAATTTGCAGCTACAGAGAGAAAAGGAAAGAAACACATAAAGGTCCAGCTGAGAAAGTGTTCTCAGACATGCTCTGGAGGGGATTTGTGACTGTGTCAGTCCACAGCCACATCTGCTCTCTGTTTGATCTGAATCTTCACGTTTTTTGGTGGAACATGTTGAAAGCCTTTTATTCTTCTGACCTTCCCTGAATGTGGTGATTTCATTTCCACAAATGAAATCAGAGAAAGCCTGCTGTATGATCCATGACTAGTCTTCAGCATTTTTTATACCAGTGGTTCCAATAGCTTTCCTGGCTATGAAATAAAAGGGAGAAAGACTCTGAGGTCTGTTGGAGGATCCTTTCAGGAAATGTATGCTGAGAGATAAGAAAGGTCCAGTAGCCTTGCTGTGTTCACTCCAGATATTTCCTAAGAAAAATCAGCGAGCCAGGCTGTCAAGCCTTGTTTCTCTTCAGTGTGTGCCTGAAGGTCCCTTAGTTCAACATCACAAGCTGATGAGGTAAGGACTATTTACCAAGATTTAATTTTCAGTGACTTTGAAGTATCCCACTGCACTAGTGTCATCAGAGTCATCTGCTGATGCATTGCTTTGTGATGGGATTTGGGTCTTTGCAGTCAGTTAGGGAGCAAAAATTGTTCATGGTTTCTCAGTTGAGTGGGATATTGTTGACTACCTTTGTGTGTCTGCTGCATGCCAAATTTAGGAGTAATTGCCACAATAGCCTGGGTGAATTTTGATCAAAGAGATGTTTTTCAAATTCATCAAGTTTTCAGGATCCCCACGTCTCAGTGATAAGTTGTCTCCTCTCACAAAACTTCTCCCAGGGAATCAGTGTCTGTTTAGTCCCGATAAAGTGTTGGAAAATCTCTTAAATGCGTAACAGCACTCGCTCTGTAGGGGTGTGACTGTTCTCATGAATTTCAGTTTGCAGGACATTATCATTAAACATCAGGACTTTTGCAGTATGGGGAATCATGAAATTTCAATCAACAGTTTGGCTTTCATGTTGCATCTGGATTGTGCTGCAGATGTAGGGAACAGCTCCAAGCCAAGGACTTCTGGTCCTTCTACTTAGAAAGACTGAATTCAATTCTGTATTCATAATGGAAATCCAGTGATGGAACATCTGGAAAGTGATAATGTGTGTGGTGTGCTCCGCTCAAGAGTTTTGTCTGCTGAATTGCTGATAACCTCTAGCTGTTTGTGAACTAACGTTTTGATAAAATGACCAGCAGGACTATCCTGGATTGTACTTTGTATGGCTCCTTGCAGTGTCTCTGGCAGGTGTTGTTTGATTTTGTTCATTATTGTTGTCAGTCTTTTACACTGTATGATTTAGAAAACGTCTTTTCCCTCTCACAGCACTCCTTCCCCTACCAAAAAAACAAAAGCCCACTTGCCTCACAAGATTGTGAAATTTGCCAGAATGCTTGCATTTGTGTTTACATTTTTTCTTGAAGTCAGTTAATTTCAAGATGTATGCAGATTTCTTCACTTAAAACCAAAATTACCAATGTTAATGGCTTCAGGTTGCTCTGAAAAGCTACTTTTTGTTTTTCAGCCTACAAGAACATCATCAGAAAGTATTTATTCCAGACCAGGTTCCAGTATACCTGGCTCTCCAGGCCACACTATCTATGTAAGTATTCCTTCTGATGAATAAGCTGCTGATCCCTTGGTTGCACATGAAATACACCATGCTGAAATAAATCACTTCTATACTGATGCTAATGCCTTTATTCTAGTGGTTAAATTGTTAAAATTCTTGCCATGTAGTTTTTATAACTACAAGAGCAGGGTAGGCCTTTTCGAGGTCACATTTCCCCTTGGAAAGATACAGTAAACCTCTTGAAGTCATGTGGTGATGTGAAGAGGGAGAGAAGGCAGACAGATCATTTGACTCTGTTAGGGGTTATGTGAGGAGATGCGTGCACCTCGATACACAGTTCCTGAGAGATCTGCTGCCCGCAGTTGCGGGACATGGGGAGGAGCGTCAGCTATGCTAAAAGAAGCCTGGCTGATACAACACCTTCCATTTCAGAAGTCAGATATTTTGGTTGTGGAAGGAAAGGTGTTTTTTATTTAAGAATAAAAAATTATATTAAGCATCCTTCTTTTACTAAACTAACAGTGCTGAAAATGCAAAGGTATTGATATACAATTTTATTTGTGGTTACCTGAGATGTAGAGTTTAATATGATTCCTTCAGTAATCAAACCTCCTCTTTCATTATTTTAGAGGATCTCTTTCACTTCTTGGCCTCATTATTGGTACCTTTTGAGCCCATAAGATCTTAGAAATTAAAAGTGGAAATACATTAGCAGAAGATTGGCCCAAAATTTTCAAAGGAATGATGTTTTTCTCCTATTTTCATACCACTTTTTCAGGCATTTCAGTGTTGTAAGTGTCAGTACCTTTTTTTTTTCTTGGCAGAGAAGTCCACAGGGTCCAAAAAAAGTAATCTTCTGTGGCTGTACTAATCCGGTCCTAAGGAGAAAGAATATCAACTCAAATGTACTTTGGTGAATAACAGAACAGCTCAGCTTTCTCAGACTTGCTGTATTTCCATGCATATAACCTACACTTCCAAAAATTCGCATCCATTTAAGAGTCCTGTTCCTTGAAAGTCCATTTGCCTTTGTCCTCATATAAAACATGCTCTCAGATAGCCTGCACAAAATCCAAGGCACAAGTGGAAGATGACAGCTAAAGAAGAAAATCAGAGGAAGACAAGTTAGTGAGGGAGAGTCCATTATGAGGGGAGCAAAGATGAAGGTATGCTGGGAAGAAGAGGCAGACTACAGGGCAGACTTCCTCTTCTGTTACCTGTGCATAATGCTGAATCACTGATTTTATAGATAACCTTAATATTAGATAGGTAAAAATGTAGTGTAAGACACAAAAATGTATCAGTTACATGTATAATAGTGCAGAAAAATTACCAAAATTGCAAATCTCAAGTCCTGAGTTTAAGTTAAATACTAGTTGTTCAGTGCATTTCAACAACAACAACAAAAATTAGCTGATATATTGAAAATGTTCACACTGCAGATATCAAAGCACAGAGCACGCCCTGGAGAACTGCCGTTTTGCAGGTAATAGCAACTTCATAAGGTGTAGCTTATGAAATTTAACAACTGCTCAACAGCACCGTCTGTAGGGCAATGTGGTGGCCTAGACTGGGGTCCGCAAAAATATCTACGGTAATTTATATTGGATTAAGAATATCCAGACATATTTGCAGGTCATTAACAGACTGTGGTAAAAATATTACAGAAATAGCATACATTAATATACCTATGTATTTTAAGAATTAAATTGGCTTAAGGTATTTTGTTATATCTGGTGTGTCACAACTAAACAGATTTGAGGCTATTTTCAGAAAGTGAATTTCAAACCTTGCTCCTCTGTCAAAAAATGTTTTGTATTGTTTCTAATTTATGGCATTGCTTAAGAACCACCAAGACCAGTGGTTGTTAGGAGAGCTTGGGAAGGCAGATGCACTTCAATCTGAAAATACTAGGTGCCAGTACTGAGGAGGAACGGAACTGAATGCGAGTAGAAACAGATCAGCCTCGTTTCCTTGTGCAGCCTACTATGAATAAATAAAATACCTAGTAGAAGAGTTGAAAACCAATTTGAATATTCTCTTTCAGTTTTAATCATCAAATGTATTTCTGTAAGGTAGGTGAGAATGTATGATGAATTTTTTTTAACAAGTCTTTTAAGTAAGGAAAGATATTAGCTGTATAAACTATATGTAAAGCCTCTTTCTAGCTCCTTCTGCAGCTGTCTTTGGAACTGATTTCCTGCTTCCATGTTTTAGCTAGTCAAGAGCTCCTTGCAGTTTTAGTGGAAAAAATAGTCGGTGTTAGTACTATGTAGTATGCAGTTAGTAAGTAACATATGCCTTAGTCAGAAGCTTGGGTATAGGCTGAGTAATGAGTGCAATATAATAATTTCAATGGGGAGTTTGGATACCCAGTCCTGACGAATAGTCCTGCTTGCCTTTTTATTTCCTTGTAATAAGTTGTATTTCCTCTCGTGTGCAGTTATAAGTTGGCTTTCTGTCTGTGGTCTTCTGCATGGAATCCTCTCATAATCTCTGTAATCTGCAAACTAAGTTGATGTTCTCACACATTTTTACATATGGGAAAACAAGAGCAGAAAGGTGAAAATACTTGCCTGAGGCCACAAAATGAGTCATTTGCAGAGCTGAAGTTTCCAGCTCACTGCTGGGGATAAGAAACTTTTGTATTAGATCTATATATGCCATGTTCTTTCTTTCCTAAACTGAGAAAACACTGTGTGCTTTTGCAGAGGAGGCCTATTGGAGAAGAACAAGAAGCAATCACTTTGCACGTGAAGTGCCAAAAAGGGGTTTCCACAGTAACAGTGTGACAACAAATACACACAAATCATAAATTGTGTAAATCAGAAATTACCGGTGCATTTGTGTAAGTTAATTTATCTTCTGTCTTTGACCTTCAGGCAAAAGTAGACAATGAGATCCTTGATTACAAGGATTTAGCAGCCATTCCCAAAGTCAAGGCCATTTATGACATTGAACGTCCAGACCTAATTACTTATGAGCCATTCTACACTTCCGCCTACGAGGACAGACAGGAGAGACAGAGTCTTGGAGAGGTAATGAACTGACTAGCAACCCATTCTGCTATAAGCTTTATTCAAAGCCTGCTTCGCTTCTATCTTCTCTTGAAACAGTTTCTAATTGACACTCCTTGGTATTGTTGCTGCTGCTGTTCAGAGTGCTTTTTGTCTGTTTGATCTGGGTTTAAGGGGAGCAATCATGATGATGCCTCATGTGCGAAATGGCACAATTAAACACACAATTAAACACCTACATTAACACCAGCTACTGGCAGAGGAATGGCAGGGGGCAGGTTTGCAGCCTGTCTGCATGTGCATTCTCATAACTCAAATGGATATCCTAGTCTTTGGGTACAGCAACGTCCAGAACGTGAGGCAAAAGCCAACCTGGTGTGCTGTACAGCACCGTTATTCACAACAGAATATGAGGAATACTGTGATGTTCTATGGCAGTAAAAGGATTAAGAGCAGCGGGATGCTTTCTGTCATACATACTGAAGGGAAATATATTTCCAGAGCACTTAGCCAGACATACTGGATAAAATCTGAACGAGGTCAGGATGAAGTGCTCTTCCACCTGGGATAGCAGGTTAGTTCCATTATGGAAGTGGCGGCCTCACGTTTTAAACTGCTGACATTTAGTAAGGATTCTTGTATCCTGCAATGATAGGAAAAACGATCAACTTCATTCTCTTAAGTTTGTATTTAAAGATATCTTTCAGGTTGTAGGGTCCCTCAGTTTTCTCAGGTGAAATTCCATAGCTGCAATTACCATTTACGTGGTTCCAGTGCAGTATGTGAAGCAGGTTTTGTCATGTAATACCATCTGACTGTAAATCAGACTTGCAAAATGCAAATTTAGATGGACATGGAAATGGATTTACTTCCTTGCAATCTCGGTGACTTTACTGACTGTAACTTAATTGAGTATGAAGATGAGCTGAGGAAAAAGGAAGTACAGTAAATCATTCAGACACCAGTGGTCTGAAGATGCCCAGATCAGTGGCTGATAACCTCTCTTAGCAACAGATCAGAGCTGCCTCAGTTTTTCTACTTTGTTCTTTAGTGTTTTACAGGATTAGTCTTTTAAATTATAACATGAGTTGGAAATTCAGGAGACTGTTCAGCTCAGGAATAAGATAAGAGATTAACAGGTCAGAATATTACAGAATTTCCCCCCCCTCAAATTTATGTTAGTAGTGAATCCAGCTGACATCTGGTTCAAAACCACTGTGAGATGCATTGGTGACCTCTGGCCAGTTCCAACAGGCCTGACCTGTTCCACAAAACCCTCTACGAGTCTCTTGTTAGACACAGAGGAGGAACTTATCTCACCCAAAGAAGGTGAACTATTTGTTAATCCTTAAGGGGAAGCTTCTCACTGACAAAGCAGTATGTTGGAAGCTGATAAAGCAGTATGGTGGAAGCTGCCTGCAATTATGCTTGTTCCGGGGATAAGCAAAAGCCTTTGGGGTTTTCTTACCCCATATTTTCACCAGCATTAAATCCATTAATTTCTGGTGACTACAGACATTTGTTCCGGAAATAGAAGGGCTCTCACCTTCTTTTCAGAGGATCTGGATTTTCCATCCAATGCTGCTGCTGACTTCTGTCACCTTGGGCAAGTTACCTCACCTCTTTGTACCTGTTTCTCTTCCCTTCCCTTGCCCTTATGAGAACACAAGCCCATCAGGGTGGAATGATCTCTTTGTGTTTGTGTTGTGGTAATTGAGTGAAACCTCAGTCTTGGTACATCATAGATCAGTCACCATCGTTTTTAAAAAGCAAAGGAGGTGACATGTTTAGTCATGGCAGGGATTTGCAGACTTTGAGTGATTTAACCTGCATTCTCTTTGCCAAGTGTGTGTATGTGGTGGTGTTAAATAAAAGGGGACCTGAGTTTAAGCTTGTACACTAGAAATGCCCTTCACCATGATTTTATAAAAAAAAAAGAAAAAATCACCAAACTCAGCTAAGAAAGATCTCTGGGTATACAAGGGAGATGTGCAACAGCCACCAAAGTTAATCCAGTAGTGGAGACAAACCTTAATTACAGGGAATGGGTTACAAGAAAATTATATACTTCAGGCATAGAAAGTGAGAAAACACAGCATGAGACTTTCTTCTTTATTGCAATGGAAGGGAAATGCTTTGAAAAATTCCTCACTCATAATCTCTCTTGTTCAGTTAAATCCCAGTCTTGTTTTTCTGGAAGTCTGTGATGAAAAATGTTTTCACGTAGCACCATCTAGTGGGACCAGGCACTTCAGTTACAGATCTGCCAGCGGTTAGTGGGGAAGAGAAAGGGAGCTCATGAAGAGGTGGTTTAGCTTCTAATATAAAAGAGATTAAGAGATACGAAATGAGATCTGTGAATACATTTTCTGCTACTGAGGCTGACCCTTAATGTAGTGATAACATTTCCAGAAACTGTCAGTTACTCAGGTTCTTCATGTGAAATAACTTCTGCCCTGCTAGCAGCAACCTGATTAGCACTGAAATCGTCTTTTCTCAGCTCTGACTTTTGCTGCCTATTATTGAGAGAAGCAGCATTTCACCTGCACGTCCTTTGTTTCTAGTATTCTGTCTGTTGAAAGCACTGAATGTTTGTAACAGCTTTCAGTAAACAAGCTGTCATAAAATGAGAAAAGTATTTTTTCTAATGTGATAGATGCTTCAAAATGGAGCAGGCATCCTACCTGGTAGTTCAATAAAAAGACAGTTAAAATGAGGTCGGTGCAAAATGCTGCAACTTGTGTTATAAAATGACACCTGAAAAATTTTGCAGGAATTTCCCAGAGCACAAAATGACCTGTACGACTTCAGGTATTAGAGCAGCCCCTTAGATCTCAAAGTGATAGAGCATTGAGCCTGTTGCAGTGAGTAGAAGTTTTACTCTAAATTTGGTCAGAACAGGCGCTCTATCCAGACCTTTTTTTTTTTTTTTTTTCTTTAATCTGAAGTCATCACTCTGTATTCCCACTGGTTTACTATTCTGGAACTGAGCTGTTTCTTCTCAGTCGACTGCACAGTGTACTTCGAACTGACTAGTGTAGACTTCTGTGATAGACCAGATTTTAAAAGACCTCATAAACCCCGAAGAAGCAAGCATTCCTTGGCAGAATCAGAGTTTGACATATGACAGTTCACCTGTGCATGATAAAACAGTAAGCTGGCTGCAGAGTGTGGTTCCATTTCCCAAAAAGCAACGAGATGATGTCAGGTAGCAATGGAGTAAAAATACACGACAGGTTGGTCGTGGATTCAGCACGTTACTTTCTGGGATGCCTTCCCAGTCTTAGGTTCCTGTGACTGCCTTTTACAGTAGCCATTACCTTAGCATCTAGGCAACCACAGCAAATTATGGAAATGTGCTTATTTTCAGTAACACATAAATTACTAATAGAAAAATGTGGTAACGCACATCACAACATGTGCTTTTTTCATTCATATTGAAAGTTTTAGATTAGCTCTCAGTTATTTTTGTGGAGAATGATGCTACAAAGCACCATGTATGATATGTTTCATGTGGAGCAAAGTTTTTATGGCGGCTGCTGTTAGATCTATAATGAAATGGTGGTTTGCTGTATAGAACTTCTGCAGTTATAAGGATTAGGAAAACAAGTGTAAAAGACATACAAGGCTTTGATGGAAAATAACAAAAGCAGTCTTTAAAAAGCTTTATGGAAACTTGCTGAAAAGGAGATGTTCTGTACCCAAATAAAAAATGTCAACTCCTTTTTTGGATACTTTGCATTCACAGTGTCACCAGCTCCGTGAGAGTTAATGGTCTCTCAATGCAAAATGTATAGCTGGATATTTATTACCAGAAACTCTGCATACGTTTTACACTACTGCTGTTGTATATTATTGTAACAGTTAGACCAGAATCAGCAGTTTTGCTTCTGAGACATTATCTTAATAGCTGTATCATTCTATAATAATCGTGGTCTTATTTAAAATCATCTTGACCAGTTTATTATGGCAATTAAATAATATTGAAGTTTAGTGCATAAAGAAAATAATTAAATCCTGATCTTCCAGCTTCAAATTGTCTTGTCATTAAAGGGCACATAACTGGTAATTATACATAGCCTTTATTCTTGTTGGTACCATCAACATATGCATAATCTTACGCTTCATTTCTGAAGGTATTTCTTGCCTCAGTTTCCCTATGTCTGTAATAGAAACTTTTCATAATATTGTGCATATTTCTGCCCACTGGCCTTGGCACAGTTCTTTCAATATGCACGCTTGTAATCCCTGTCTGTTCTCCTTACGTAACCATGGAAGAACACAGAGATTTAAAGGAGATCATATCAAAGAACGGTTGATGACAGCTACGTACTCCTTTGCATGGGTATGAAATGTAAGGCCTTGGGGACAAGCACATTTTTGCCAGAGTATGTGTGTTGGAGGAAAAAACATGCTTCATCCTGGAAGTTATTCTGTATTTCTGATGCATGCAAAGCTCTGAGTTAAGATTATTTACTTTTGATTTCCACTTTAAAGATTTCTTCATAACAGGCATGGTTATTAAATTAATAACCCTTTCTGATTTTGATCTTTACAGCTATGTTTTAATTACCACAATGATTAGATGGCTGAGAGATGATATTGCATGATATTTGACTGACTTAATCACGCTTGTAAAGATTTTCCCAGAAACTTTAATTGCTTCAATGATTTATGGACCAGTTCCTGAGCAATGTGGAAAAAGCAAGTTCCAGTGCTGCAACGGCCTCAGTAATTTCTACATTGCCATTTTATGTTGCCATATATCCATGTATCTGCAGCAATGTTTAGATTGCCATTTTCTGGCCCAGCACATGCAATGATGTTTCGGTAACCTTATTTTTATGTCTTTGCAGTCTCCAAGGACATTATCACCTACACCTTCTGCAGAAGTAAGTTTGGTGGAACCTTTGGGGGCAGTATCTTACTGTGATTAGAATTACTCGCTTCAGCAAATGCAGGTGTTGATTTTGCTATCAGTCTGCTCCATCTCTCTTTGCCACATGGAGATGTTTTCTGAATATTGAAACTTAACAAAAATTAACTCTAAAAAGAAAACATTAAGTTCTTATTGACAGATTGTACAAAAAATTGAAGCTACCACTCCTACCCGTTTGTTGTCTATAAAGCAGAGTCATTTCTCCAGCAGAGGTCAGTTCTTGTACATTCATCCTTCTTGTGGCACAGGCGGACTCAGATCTCAGGAGCTGGATGATTTACATGAGCTAAAACGCTGCTCTAAGCATCTAAATAATAAGCCATGTTTGCTACTAAAACATTTGTAATTCTCTCTGGAAGAAAACATAGCTATGGTTTCGTTTGCTTTTCCTTTTCCAATAGGAGTTAATTTGAACATCACAATAACATGAAACATTTGGGAAGTCATTTGTCAGGATACAGTAGAGGCCGCTGCAGTAGCATTATCATTTTTGGGGCTGGGGAGTGTTGCTTATTTGCAACATAAAAGTTGTAGTGATTGCTACGTGTTAAAAAAGTGACTATAAGATTTCTTGTAAATCTTCATGTATTAACATCAGTCCTGTCCCTTTTGTCCTGGTTTGGTTTGCTTTGTGGGGTTTTGAGGGGGTGGTTCTTTGTTTGTTTTGAGGTTTTTTTGTTTGTTTTTTTAATTGGCTTTTTTTTTCCAGGAAACCAAGTAAATTGAATTATATACGAGAAGGTGTCATGTTTTCAGATACAAAGGGAATCTAATTTTGATACTAAATATTGAAATAAATGATGTAGCTAGTTGAGACAAATGGTAATTTAAGCCACAGAGAGCTCTGTGCTGCAGCTATTGAACTCTTGCTGGTCTCCAAGTTAACTAGCTGAAAGCTAGCTCATGTATCTTGTGCAGTACGCTGCATACTCTGAATGTAGAGACATACTCTGAATGCACAGACATACTCTGAATGCAGCTTCCCATATGGAGTCACAGGAATGTGGGCAAGTCTAGGATTATATAGAATTTAATAGAAATTACAGCTGGAGTTGGAACCTTCCAAGACTGAACTCTGACCCAGACTATAAAAATGGATTGGAGTCTTTGGAACAGATCATTAGAGAACAGTAATAATGAAGTAGGTTGAAAGCTTAAGGGATATTGTTATTTCAGTAGTTTCTGCTGATGTCTTCAAATCCATGGAAGTAAAGTGCTGCTAAAAATGTGTAATGTGCATTTACATTTATTAGTGAATGCTTCTATTCTGCAGGGTTATCAAGATGTTCGGGATCGCATGATTCACAGGTCTACTAGTCAGGGCTCCATTAATTCTCCAGTGTACAGTCGTCATAGCTACACGCCCACCATGTCACGTTCCCCTCAGCATTTCCACAGACCTGGTAAGGGCAACTGCATTAGAAGTATATGTAAAACTATTCTTTCTTTATTATGTCTCTTAGTGGTGCAGCAAAGCACGTGTTTCTCTTAGCAGGGAAAATTTAGGATTGAAAAATTGTTACATAATTTAATATCTCCTTTTCTACCTGTTTTTTTTGTTCCTGATTGATGCAGTCTTTTGCACTAGGCTGATGAGTGTTTCTTACATCATAAATATGGATCTTCTGGGTTTGTTTCTGATTAATTATTTTTAAAATCTTTGTATGTTTTTGAAAGTGAGCAAAAATTTGCAGCAGTGAATCACAAACTTCATTCTGGAAGTTGGGAAAAGTATGACCTATTGGAAACAAAAGTTATGGCTTGACTATGTAGAAGTCAGTAATGTAGGATTCCTCACTCCTAAAAAACAATTCATTTAAAGCTTGGTGCAGCCATGGAATCTCAGATTCAGCAGGAAAACCCCCAGATCTTCCACATTGCTAGTAATTTTTTAAAACACAGACTCATGGTTCGCAAGGTAGATTTCTTAATTAAAGCCATAGGCAATTGCCTGGGAACATTTACAAACCAGAAAGTTCATTTACTGGTTTAGCAGTGATGTACAAGTTCTGTGTACAATATATAAAGTGTACAGGTCATTCAGGTTCCCAGTGCATTCAAAATTACTGGTTCTGTATATAAAAGCAAGATATGAAAATGAACTGTTCATCCACACCCAAATTGCATAAAAATTTATCTCTGAATGCTATTCATTGAATACTTTTCAAGACTGATTTTATTGTTTATGGTAATGAATTAATTCCTTGTGATCTGTTCTTAAATTAAGTGGTACAATCGTGCAGTTCCATCTTCCTTGGTGATTACAGCTGAACAGTTGGGATGCCAAAAGCCCATATACAATAGGAGCTGCATTTTTAAAATTAAAGATTTATAATAGAGCCACTACTGTGGAACTTGAATGCTGTAGCCATTTCCTAGTGGGGGTGGGCTGAAAGCAGCTAATTGTGTCTGTCAGTGAATGCCTTATTTAAAGGACCCAAGGGAGGTGGGACAGAAGCAAATTGTGTCTGATACTTAGTGCTGACAACATGACTGTTTTAAGATGACATTACAACTGAAACCAAAAGAGACTTCAAAGTGTGAAAAAGCTGCAAACTTCTGTCTCTTGATTCTGGCAGTTCTGAGGGGATTTTTCCATTTGTATCCGTCATATCAGGGATATGACCAAATCCAGGCCCTATTCCAGACTTTACTGTGATTGAGTTTTACTGTCTGTGTTCAGTCAAGGACCTTCCCCAGAAGCAGTCTCTGTTTATGTAACTCTTGTGATGGGCGGATGAGCTCAAGCCAGAGTTTGGATCCAAATGTAAAATCTTCAAAAGTTTGCAGCCTGAGGGATTTTCTGGGAAGATATTTGTTCAAACTTATCTCTGTTCAGATGATCTCATCTTTGGCTCACCTGTTTTTGTTTCTCGTATGACACAGAAGTAATTCTGTAGAATTTATCATTTTGATCTTTGCTACCCTGCTTTGGGGTAATTTTTAATGCTACTTTATAATTTTCCTACAGTAATTATTCATGTTGAATAATAGCACATGTATATTTACCATTTTTTCTCCTAATGGCACTTCTTATCATCATGTTATTTGCAAGAATAACGTCTCTCTGAATGAACCCAGTGGCTCCAGATAACTTCTCTTTGGCTCCCAGCTAGCCCTTGAGAGAGAAGTGAACTGCTGTGTTGACATTGTTAGCATAAGGTTCTTCAAAAATTTGAGTGCTACAAGTTTTGAAAAAGTTTGCAGCCTTTTCCTCCTGCAGTGCCCTAGCTGATGTTGGCAGCATTTTTGGAATGTCTTAAAACAACGGAAAACAGCTTGCATGCCTCTTGACTGACATTTTTTGGTCAGGCACTTTTCAAAACAGCTGCTTTCTTAACTAATTGAGCGTCAATGTTTGTGATGTTTGCATGCTGGTAGCAGGCTACTTTTTGGTAACAAGGCATAGATCAGAAGCTCGTTAAGCCAATAAATGTTATGCCGAATGAGCGATGCAGTTCAAATCTGAGCCTCTCTTCTAATACTTCCTGTAATTTTGTCTAACATTTATGAGCCCTTTGGTACGTCTTTAACCTTTTTTTTTTTCTCCTTCCTTCTTTTCAGAATCCTAATTGTTCAATGCCTTTTTTTTTTCTTCCTTTGAAGCCTCCTTCCCTGCGTTTCTCTTATTGTTTTTCTTTGTTTTCATTTTGTTCTGCCCCCCGATTCCCTGCTGCCGCAGAGCTGCTCTCTACTGGTGTGCAGCGGTTGTCATACCTGCGCACTAGCAGTCTCAGCTCCACTCACCATGACTCCCGCCCCAACTCCCCCTTCCGACACCACTTCATCCCCTATGTCAAAGGTAAGGAGCCAGGCCTCCCCAGGGAGTACCCTCCAGGCTGGAGATTTATTAGCATTCTGTCAAAGCTAATAAGGTGTATCTCCGTAAGGTTGTCATTGGCTGTATAGCTGAGCATGCCTCGAAATGTGCCGTTACACCTAAAACTACGTTAGAATAGACATAATGTCCTTTTTTCGGAGGAAATATGTCATTTCTAAGGGCCCTAGTTGAAGAGTCATCAAGCAATTACCTATTAGAAATATACAGGAAAGCATTATCATTTACTATTTAGAACCTGTATGTGCCTAATTTAGCTTCTTTCTAAAGCAGTACATAACAATCACTACAGCAGTTAGCATATCAAATTTAATTATTATTTCCACATTCTTAAAACATGCATTTAAATATTGACTACAAATATTGCCTGGATGAAAGCAAGGTGATCAGAAATATGCAGAAGAAAAAAAAAAAGATTATATAAAGATCAATGGCAACAAGGAAGTTAATCACTGTTGGGCACTAAATCACATTGGCAATAATTAGTGCCCAAACAAAGTAAAATTAAAATCTCTAGGCCTCTCCTCAAGTAGTGAGAATTGGCAGACTCTGCTGAAGGCAGTAGAGTTGCAGGGATTTCCACTACCTGAGGATCTGGTCATTTCTCTTTTTTTCAATCTGTTATTTTCCATGATTTGATTTGGGGGAGGGTTGTTCTTTCATTATGTCCCTTCAAGGAGCTCATTCAGCTCAATAAGCTTTTAGTTTTGTTTCTTGCTTTCTGTGAATGTGGTTTTACTTTTATTTCTATTGGAGCACTCTCTGGCTGTGCTGTCTCTTCTGTTGGGGGAGAAGGTCATAGCTTATATCACCTACAAGAGCTCAAAAAGAGGCAGTTGAGTAAGTTGAACATAGATTCTATTCTGGCACCACTGATTAATGTAGATAATCATAAACTGGAGATAATCAAAAACAGCTGCAAGGAAGTTGTTGCCATGAACTTCCAAGAAATGCTAATAGATCTCAACGTTATAGCTCTTCAAGCATTCAGATCACCATTACTAATTTTACTCTTGCCTTTTCTTAGATGATTTTTGTTAACATGCACTTTCAACTTTCCTATTATGTCACTATAAAAAAAAATCTCACTTCAAACTTAAAAGATTGGGACCCTTAAAAATAGATACACTGCTCATTTCAGCATGCAGTTAATTCATAATCCTTGCAATTTCAACATTCTTTGCTGTAAATCCAAATTAATGCTCACACTCTTTCAAGTGGCATTTTCATTCTTTTTCTGTTGAGAAAATAGCTTCTTCAACAGATAAATCAGAAGAACTATTGGAAATCCATGCCTATTGTTTTCAGATTGCAAAGAATTACCTGGAGTGTAAATTAGGTATGTATCTCAGTTATCGGTACAAAAGGCCAAGTGGGATTACAAGCACCATAGACATAGGGGTGGGTATGGTTCTTATCAGGTATGTCGCATAAGGCATTGTAAGAATCTATGATTTTCTGAAAATTTTACATAAAGGTCTTAGGCCTGGAGAGAATTTATGTGTTTCAGGAGCAAAGCTCCTGACAGCTCAAGTTCATATTGCTGTGACAGTGTACACCATCCGAGGATGTGGTACATTTGAAGAAGGGGCAAGTAGCAGGTACCCACATCTTGTAATTCACGTGGCTGAATTGAAAGAGTAGTCTTTTACTAGCTGGTTGAGAGAAAGAAGCACCTTCTTAGCGTGACCTAAGTTTCATACCTAGGTTAATGTGGTGGGAATATCTGCATGGTTTTCATTACTTTTTGTTTGTTATCCCTGTGGAGGAAGGTGACTACTCAAAAAAAACAAAAATACACTTTTGTGTTTCAGTTCAACACTGCCAGCTGAGTTCCCTCAGAGCATTGAGCCAAACTCAGACATTTATAAAATATACACAGATAAAGTAATTTGGGGTGTTTTTGGTAATGATCTGGAAGAAAACATGAAATAGTATTGCAGAGTTCCCCGATGACATGCAGACTGGGAGAGTAGTAGTCAATAAAGAACATGAGCTACAGTTTTCTCAGTGAACGGTGTAGCCACACGTAAGCCATGCTTCTAAGTGATGTTGTCCATCTGTACATGCTGGGAAGAGCAGTGACTCTGAAGCAGATTTGACTGTTCCAGTGGATGTTGACAGCAGAAAGAGATGCTGCAGCTAAAAGAGCTAAGTAGAGACGTTAGGTACTTGCATAAGATCTGCAGGGAATTGAATTGGCAGGTCCACAGTCCCAGCAGGATGGGTGACATGAGAAACACTGCAGAAGCTTCAGAGAAGGACCATCTCATAATGAAAAAGTTATGGGTGTTAATGTACTAACACTATAAAATGGAAGGATTTGGTACTGATTTGTTCTGTGTCTATGTACCTGTGAGGTAACAGAAGGTTCTCCCATATAGCAGGAAAAGATACAATAAGATCCTACGTTACACTTAAATTAGATAAAAATCATCATTATTTCTCTAACTTGTTTAAGGTGAAGCTAAGTAGCTATTGAAACAGCTTAGGAAAAGTTTTTGTCTTCCCATTACTACAAAGTATTGAAAAGTACAAAAGGTCAAAAGGCCTGAAGACCTTTGTAATTTTTCCAGCATGTTAAGTGATCAACAAAGTGCTCACAAAACATTAGATGAACAAATGTTCATAATGTTCCCTAAGTCAGAGCAAGCTCTGGCTTGTCCTGAAAAAGGAATATGATGGAAGATAGGTCTTAATCAGATATACTCTGAAAATACACATAGTGTATATATGCATATATGTGCTAACAGTGCACATGCACTTAAAGAAAGACAAGATGATAGGGACTGGTAATATTTTTGTTAAATAAACCTCTCTACTATTACAACATGTAGGTGTAAGTGTTTTCATAGGCAGAGATAATATAGCTTGCCCAGTATATAATTCAGGGGGGGGTGTTAACATTCTTGTAGTGTTGAGTGAAGTCCAGTTGCACTATATTGTGTGTCCTCTTCACTACTTCATGTTCATAAATAGATATTTTGTTATCAGCTGGTGAGGTTGATCCCGGTTTCCCACATGGTTCTTCATTTGTCATCCTTGCATACCACATGTGTCCACGTACCCCCTTTTTACATCTGTGCAGCAGAAAAGGGAGATTATTCTGGCAATGGCTGCATCTAATGCAACTCCCTGATATTCTTACCCGTATGGGTTTGCCTTGGGTATTCTAGGTGTCTGTTTTCAGAGTTTAAAGAACTGCATTATTTTACCTTGAGAGTAGCATTTCTGTGTCTACTAGGGAATTAGACCCTTGTGAATATATCTGAAATGAGAACTGTAGCACTGTAGGGGTTAATTAGATGTGATAGATACATTTGCAGTGATTCAAAAAAGAGGCATCGTGATGTCTTTTTTATTTGGTCAGCCTTTCTCAAAGCCACTTATACTTTTAGCAGGAAGGTGAACTTGGTGTAAGTTTGTAAGAAAGATTTCATAAAGCTATAGTTTTGTGTTTTTTTCCTTTAGGAGTCAGAGAATGAGGATCAAGCCAAAACTGCTTTGGTAAAGGGGCATAATTTCCAAACAGCATAATGATAATGAAAGTGGCGCATGACACGTTATGCCTGTGTTATTTTGTATCATCAAGCCAGAAAAGTAGACATTTACACCAGTTTCAGTGTGTTTTCATACAACATAATGCTTAAACAAGCATAATGCTGAAGCCTTGTAGACAAGGCCAAATGTAAAGAACTTTGAGGAGTGAAGGGGCTAAATATGCCTCAGAAAGTCTTAGTGAGAGTTTGTTGATGTAACATATATGTTGAACGAGCTGGAATAGGTTGTAAATATTACATGCTAGTGTAAGCATCAGCTTAGACTTCATTTAATCTCATTTGGACTCTCCATTGAATTTGGTCTTGTCTCAATAAAGTACTGTCTTTGCTATGAAAGAATCAAAACGAGTCCATGAATGAAAGAAACCCTGACCCTACTGAAATCAGAGACAAAACTCTCATTGAGAGCCACGATTTCATCTCACATGCCTAGAATTTTTCAGAGGCATTCAAGAATATTGCAAAGCCCCCATAAGATTTCCCTGTAAAAAGAGCCCCAAAGTAATGTGTATTCCTCTGCTCACAGACCTTCCCATAAGGAATCTACCCACCTTCATAGTGAATTTGGGCCTTGGTTTTCACAGGTTCCTGCTTTCCTTCCCTGAGGCAGGTCTCTGAAATCAAATGCTCTCTGTGTGTGATAACTATTCCCAGGGTTTTGTGGATGCAGCTGAAAGCTCTGCTCTGGAAAACAGCCGTGCTTTGGCTGTTTCATGACTTTCAGTTTTGTGCAAGAAATAAGGGCTACACGCCTGGACAAGATGATGAATGATAGTTTGACAAAACCTGGATAGGACTTAGGGTTTCAGGTGCTGTTGGGCTCTTTTTCCTATGTCTGTTCAGAAGTAGAGCAACTAAATTGCAAGTTGACAGAAGGCTCAGTGTTGGTTGCAAGTTGACAGAAGGCTCGTTGTTGGTTGCATATGGGGTTTTTGGGCTGATTCTGTGAACTTAGCTTGTGAATCACACACTGAGCCCAGTGGTGAACACTTCAGAAGGCAGCAGGAACCTCCATTACACTGTGCTGTGTATAGGCAAGCAATTATATTCGTGACTGCTAGGGGAACCTGCTTAACAAATCGAGCTATAGAAAATGGGAACTACCTGATGGAGCAAACAGAATGAAAGAAAAAAGCTTCTCAATTTCACTTCTGAGACTGCTGTGCTCAAGTGATTGATTTTTATATTAAACTTACTCCATTATCTCTTAACATCCCGCACCCACCTACACACACACACACACACACACACACACACACACACGTTCAACTTCATGCCAGGGGTGTGGGAACTAGTTTTTCCTACAGGGTTGGCAAACTGGAGTGCTCTTGTTGCTTTGTGGAGTTAACACTAGTTCTGGCATATCTGAGATAGTAAGAGAGACTTTCCTGTGCAGGCACAGCAAGGAACCCAAATTCAGAGCATGCACAGCCCCTACTTTTATGTAAAGCTGCAAGCAGGCCAGCCACGAAGCCCTGGGAGGCAGGTACAGGCAGGCTAGCAGCTCTGCTTTCCTGTGTGCATGTGCAGGTTCCGCAGATGCTGGCACTGCTTTCATAAATTGTGGGTGATTTTACAGCAGCATCTGCAGCACTTAAGCCTCGTTATTAGAGTGGGCTCCTCAGGGATGATCTAATGAGAATCTAAGTAGATGTACCATTCCCTCCTGCAGTGGTTGGAGGTAATGAGACTGCCATCCTAGAAAGTGTAAAGGAGAGTCATTTGTCAGTACTAGTAGGAGTCATTAGGAAGAGAGAGACTGCACGGGAACCCCAGGAAATACAAGCCAACAGAGACATCTGTAAAGCAACATGTGCAGGATGATACCATGCTAATTGTCTGCCTTGTACTGTATGCATTATACAACGTTACCAGTTCTCTATAAACAAATTATCTGTGTACCAGATACAAGATTAGCCAGTGTACGTTTATGGATGTGAGCATACTTGGTTGCGTCTAGTTGAGATAAAGAGGTGAGGGTAAGAAGAGTTTCTTCCCTTTATTTGTAGTGTTGGTGATAGAGGCATTGTAAACTGAACATGTCCACATTTTGACTACCAATTCCTAACAGGTAAAATGTACTCATGACTCCTCTGTTATGACAGTCCACAGGTCAATAAATCCCTTTTGATTCTTCTCTTTCATTGAATATACTAATTGCCAATGGAAGCAGAAAGGCAGAATGACATGTCTCTATAAAGGTTATAAATTTTAGAATTAATGATATCTTGAGGCCATCTCAATACTGATGTGTTTTTCCCTATAAAACAATGATTTTGCTGAAAAGTAACTCATCATTTCTCAATAGAAACAAAAGACATGAGTAAAATCAGCTTAACCAAGTTAGTTATTTCACCATCACGGTATTTCAAAGGCTGGACAAGTAGAACACAATGCTGGAATTGCCAAGTAAAGGACCATAGATTGAGATATGACAATATCATTTTAAATAATCGTTCATACTGCTTTTCAGAGTTGGTAAACTTAGCACTTACTGTTACCTGGCCAGAAGCTCAGCATCGCTGCATGCAAAATAGAAAACCACCATCAACTCATGTGGTTGAAAGAACATCATGTTTGGCAGATATCATGTACATTAAGTCATTCAGGGCTGAAATATCCAAGTTGTAAATATAGAATTTTGCACATGCATTCTTCTGGACAAATTTTGTCCAGCCAAGCCCCCTGAACTGTGCATGTAATTTTTAAAACATGTATGTGCAGATGGATTAACTTGTTTACTGGCAGAGGCCTCTGTGGCACATCTCTCTCAGCGAGGTATGTAAAGAGCATTTTTTTTTTTCTCCCTTCCGGTGCCTTTTAGATTGGCAGATGACCATTCAAGTGAAAGAGGAACTTTTGTGTAAAGAAAACTTCCTTTCCCAAATATATAAGAAGTGTGCTGAGGCTAAGTTTTTGGGTCCTCTAACGGGACATAGGAAACCTGTAGCTGAAAGGAGGCCTGCATTTTCTTTTTTGTTGTGTTTTATAGCCCTCCGGTACTTGTACCCCCACTTTTTTTTTTCTTGCATTGTTAATCAGCTTTTCTAGGGTTTTTTTAAGCCTTTGTGCATACCTGAAAAATGGAAGGGGTTTGATGCTCCCCTACTTTTCACCATTGTGGTCACCCACACCCATGTAAAATAAGCACCCACGTGGATGGTTTTCGCTTGTGCAAGTTTGCACTAGTGTGAAGAATGGCACAAAGTAAAAGGCAGCAACATTCTTTTATGGTACACACACAGTCATGTGTTTGGATATCTGGCTGTTAAGTCTTGATGCTTGGGGGTCAACCAGCATGGTTCTGCAACAGCCCTCTTGCCCTGACAGACGCGGGAACTTTCAGGGCTGTTGGATAGCTGCAGTGGATTGTTAGGAGGCAAAGAAATAGTCCTTGTAAGAGTAATCCTACAAATGGAACAAACCATGTGTACAAAATGGATTTTAAGTTTTTAGACATTAGATTCAGATTTGCTAAATCAGCAGTGGTGAAGTATTGTCACCACAGACAAATTTGGCATTGACAGAGATTTGGGGTGGAACCAATGATACGGGCACAGCCACCAGATGGGCTGCATTGCTTTACAAATTATTTTGCTGTATCAAAAATTTCCTACCAGAGAGCTAAACCAATGAAAGAGTGTGTATAGAACAGTTATGCCTTTCGATATGGGCCAAGTGACCTAACAGCTATTTTCCATCTCTGGCTTCTGTATGCTTTTGGTTTAGGAAACTGTAGTAACTGCCAGCATCTGCTTCTACCTGCTTGGGAGTTGGTTTCATTTTGGGTTTGCATATCAACTACTATGCTCTGTGCCTGCAACTTTTAACTCCAAATATCAATCTCCGTACTAAATCATTGCCAAGTAACCTTCCATTCTTCTTTTCCACGCTGCCCATGTAATCACCAGCTGCGAGCACACAGCTCCTGCCTGCATGCCGTCAGAATGAATCTGAGCTGCTCAAACCTCAACTCCAGCCTGAACATGAATTTTTGTCTCTGCAGGAATATCAGGAAAAAAAAAAAGTCACCAGGGCTACCAGTTCTCGTTATTGTTTGTATTTATATTTTTGGTTCAACTTCTTTTCTCCCTGGAGGTTTTGATTCCACCGATTTTGTTTGGGTTTGATTGGGTTTGCTTTTTTTTATTGCTCTCCCTCTTCTCATTTTGTTTTCTCCATTCTTTCATTGGAGGCAATGAGCCGTCCAGCGGTCGGAACTCCCCTGTCCCCTATCGGCCCGACAGCCGCCCTCTCACTCCAACTTACGCTCAGGCCCCTAAACATTTCCATGTTCCAGGTAGGAGCTGGCACTGTATGTGTCTCGGTGTCCTGTCACAGTGTAGAATGTAGCCTTTGTAACTTTTGTCTTGTCTCCATCGTTTCACACTGTTTACCATGAGGTGCACCCACAGGGTTTGGAACTGCTCCTGGGCTTGCTGAGAGGGGTAGTGCGTTAAGAAGTGGAGGGGGAGTTTCACTGTCATTTTTACCTATTCTGTTGGTCAGGTGTTTCGCTGTTAGAATACCTTGGTTTTCAGGGTCTGTTGATGGCCGTGAGCTGAATATGAGCTACATAGGGCTTGATTTTTCCCGCAGTTGCACCACCTGAGCACAGGCATAACTCTGCTAACTTTGGAGAAGTTGGTTTTGATTCACAGTGGCATGCAGAAAAGAGCTGACCAGTGAGCCATTCCGTGTGTTGTTCATTCAGATTGTTGTGACTTATTTCAGTCTTGAACCAAGCAGTTGTAGTTTAGTGTTCCTTTTTTTTGAAGCAGATGAGGATATTTCTTTACTTGTTTTGTGCAATGGCTCAGTGTCCTCAGAGAGACCTGCAGATCCACAAGGATATGTATGCCTCAGGATGTCCTCTCCATAAAGGGCAGTCTCTGTTATAAAGTGAGCTGCACAGTTCTTCCATCCTTGGAGAAGCTCATCTGTCTTGGATTTTGATGAGATTAAGGTGGTATGTCCCTAGCGTTGTTGACATGCGTCTTCTGACTGCATCAGTGCTAGCTGAAAGCCTTATATCCAGTTATTCTTCAGGTCCCCTTCAGTCTAGTATCCCTTGGCACTGCCAGAGGTTATTGCTCTTCCTCCTTTCCTCAGATCCGCAGATAAACTGTTTGTGCAAACTTCTTTTTCAGTCAGTGTGACCTGGTTTGGCTAAGGTAGGCTGTTTTAACTGCTTAAGCTAACCTGGCTCACTTTGACTTGCGTAAGCTAAAGCGCACTTACATGAATAGCTCTGAGTAATAATTTCTAGCGTGGTGGGAGAGCTTTCCTCTTCAGCTGGCACACTGCAGCCACAGAAGGAGCCGTGTTCCTGTCCTCCTTATAGCTTTCTGGTATAGATGTGCGCAAGAGTACTGCATGACTACCCTTGTAATTTTTATACCTATTTGCTGGTCAAGTAGCCATAACAGATCACTAAGAAGAATGAAATACCTCAGTGTCTTTGCGTGCAATGAATTTGCCTGTTTAGTCAAGCATGTAGGGTTCTGCAGAGGAAGATTTGCCTCTGTTTCAATAGATTTTTAGGGTTAGCTTTACTTAATGCCAAAGGCTAAGTTGTCTCCTGTAGCACTTTAATTGGATCTGTGATACACAACATGTATTTCTAAAATGCTTTTTTTCATCTTTCATTCTAATGTAACTGAAAACCTTTTTCAGGCAGTGCAAAGTAGCCAAATGGGTTTCTGACATTAATTTTCTAGTTCCCAGTAGCTCATTTTGGTCTTCTAATAAGATTTTGACAGATTTTTGCACTGTAGCACTGATTTTGGATTAACTTTTGTATTTGTAGCTGTGCCGAATACATGAAGTGTTGCCTTGGGTGGGAAGGCAGTTTAGAACAAACCAGTTCCTGTCTTAGATTATTATTTGTAAAAATATGAAATCTTTTAGACATGCTGTAGATTTACTGCATTAGAGTTCTGGGAAGTGTTTTTATTCTGATTTACGTTGATAATGTGCAATGTGGTGGGCCTTACATAAAAAAAATTACAAAAAAGAAATAAAATCTATCCTTGTGGTTTGAGAATTAGTAGTATATCAGTTAAGACTGCATAAAGCATCCCTTTGACTCACTGTAGTGTAGCTGTTGTTGACTGTTCAAAACAGTGTATTAGGCAGCTATTTTGTTCTCTGGATTTTGAAGTGAACTGTAGGCTCACTGCATTCTCCCCTGCTGAATCCAGCCAGTCAGTTGGAAAGAAAATTGAGCTGCTGTGACTGAAGCACAATTTTCCACAAAAGTTATTTGGGATAGTTTTCCCCAAATGGCTTGTATCTTCACCATTGAAATGTCTTGCTTGTTTGCATTTCTTCTCTAACTTTTATCCCACTGATAATCTTCTGAATGTTTAAAATGAATGGTTCATGACTTGGATGCATCCACATGTTACAGAATCAGCTCCAAAGGACTTCATACCACATGTCTTTGACTTTCCACTTGTTCTTATGTTTTCTTTTCTTTAAATAATATGATTTTGTATAATACTAGAAATAGCTTTCTGGCTTTTTCTTGTGCTACATCCTTGATTTGGTCTGTCTATTGTTTAGTGTTGGAGTTATCTTTATCTACAACTGAAGTAGTTTTCATATTCCTATTTTTGTGTTTCTCAATTTCACAGATCAAGGTGTCAACATTTACAGAAAACCACCAATCTACAAACAACATGGTAAATGATCTTTCCCTTTTTATTTCAAAACTGGAGTGTCATCTAAATTACAAGGCATGCAGACTAGCAAAAAGCATTCAGTGTTTACTTTGTAAGCATTAAAAATTAGTAGTCCAAGATTGAAACAGCTGTTATTGCATGTCCTGCTGAGCAATTATGTTTTAAAACATGTTGTTTCATTTGGATCATATGGTTTAAATCTTGGCCACGTTGATATTAATGGCAAAATTGCCATTAACTGGGATTTTGCTGTCTTTTTAGCATTATGATGCCTTCCTGTATTTCACTTCTTTAAGTTTATATTTTCAGAATACAAGTACTGATCATGTTAAAATGGATTAACAACAGACTGTTCTCTGACAGGGGCTTCATGGAAAATCCTTATTTTAAGCAGACAAAGTACAATAATTTATTTCAACAGCAAAGACAGAGATGTTATTATCAGACTGGAATTCCAAATGTACCTGTGGCTTTAAATAAGAATCTTTAATTATTGAAGATAATATAGGTGACTTATCACTGACAGGGCTAATTTGATTCTCAAGCCCTGTGATATAGCTCAGGTAATACACTGTACTTGTTTTTCCAGGCGTTTGGATTCTGAGTTGGACAGTAGTGTTAGTGCTCTAATCTTTTTGGTGTAGACATTGTTATAGCAAGTCTGAAATATCGACGATGGCAGAAGCCCACTGCATTGCCAGTCTTTAGTACTGCAGAGCAAGGTCCCAGTTATGGGGTGTGTTCACTCTTCCCTTCTGCTGTGAATAGAAAACTTTGAATAGGAGATGATTTTTATGTAATGTGGTGAAAGATGGATGACCCCACTTTTTAAAGACTTGGAGTTTGCATCCCTTTGCCGACCTGTTATCCAATGAAATATATTTAGGGTTAAGTAGCAAATTAGCAGTACTCTGTGGGGTTTAGAAGAGCAGTTGGCTGAGAGCCAGTGAGCTGAGATTTTTAGGAAAGCCTGGGAAGTCCATTCTGTAGTCAGGAGTGAGCATTGCAAATAACACTGCTGTGGTTTTACATCAGGGTTTTTTCCCCTTTCTTTTTTAAGTTTCAAACCATATGCTCATTTTGGAAAAAGTCTTAACATTATTTTTGTTTATTTTTATGGTTTTAATGTATCTCCTCACCTCCCATTAACATGTGAATGTTTAACCACTGACATCACCAATTCTAATACGTAAGTACTGTTTGAAGTCATGCTTTTGTAAACTCTGACCAGCTTCCTCCATACCTGCAATTATGCTTAGAGTTTTCCAATCATACAATGCTCAGAATTCCCAATGGTATCTAATACTGATGTTCCTAAACTACCCTGAACGTGTTGGATGAGCAACACAATGCTTCACTTCGTTAACAGATGTCTTTCTGTTTAAAGAAAAAGAGAAAAGGAAAAAAAAGTCCAGAATGCTGGCTTCTAATACGATAGCTTCATATAAGAGAAGGTGATTTGAGCTAACAGTTTGCAGATAAGAGGTAGTTAAGGCTGGTTTTAATGTAAACTGAATCCTATTGGAATTTTTTTTTTTTTATGTCAAGAAGTAAAAGCCATAACGCACATCTTCACATGCTTTTAAGAGGCTTAGACTGGAACCTTAAGTGGATGCCCCACTGCTGAGATATTTTGTTGGTGAGGTTCATTTCATTGCAAGTGCCTTTCCCTGCCAAGTTGATCTGATTGGAGTTTAGTATTTATTAATAAATTCACATCTGCTTTTACTACTACTGCATGCTAATAAGCAAGGGCATGCAGCAGAAAAAATCCACTGGTTAAATAAACATATTTGTTTCAGATTTCTTTTGTTTGTTTGTTTTGCAGCTTTTCAGAGAAGCATAGGAAATAATTAGCATCAGTAGAGTTAAAATGAGTGCTGTTCCTCTGAACTATTTGTTTTCTTGCCCTAGAGGGAAGACAGATCAGTACATAAATCTGATTTCATCTTCATTAATGATCAGCTGTCCTTTGGATATATTCGCAAATAGTTAGATTGAATTTTCTTACTCTTGCCTAATCGTTCTAACACTGTGCAACCCTAGTAAAATCTAAAGCTGATTTGGGGTTATTTTGGGGGTGGGGATGAGGGAGGAGAGGAAGGTTTGATTCCAGTCTATTGGCAAGAGAAAGACATTACTTTGCTTCAGATTGCAATTAGAAAGGCAAAACATGAAAATGTTTGCTTTTGAAAATTAACTTATTGTAAAGTATACAATTTTGCCAAAATAAGGAAGACCTTTATATTGATAGAGACTATTACATAGCTAAGTTCCCTGATTGCCATCTAGATGCAGCTGCTTTGGCAGCACAGAGCAAGTCCTCCGAGGATATCATCAAGTCCTCCAAGTTCCCAGCAGCTCATGCACCAGCACCCAACGAGATACCAAAGATTGAGACGGACCACTGGCCAGGTCCTCCCTCCCTTGCGGCCATAGGTATGCAAAAAAAAAAAAAAAGATGCAAGCGATGCGGCTTAAAAGGTACTGGTAACTGAAGTAGGTTAATACTGGAGCTGTAAAAATGGGTAGTGAAGATTGTGTCCACTCCAGGTGTTCACCACGAAGTGCAGTTCTTCTGGTGAGACCTCTGAGTGTCTGTGAATTTCAAACTATTGAATAGCACTGAGTAGAAGAGGTTTTGGTAAAGGACTTTGGAATCGATGACACAGATATTAACCCATAGACAAATTATGTGAACTCCCGTGCAGTAGCTTAGAAAATGTGGTGTGTCACACAAGCCTGACTTCTCTCAGTTATTGTCTATTTAATCTTTTAGTCCTAAGGTAATAGCAAATATTCCACAGAAAATATGATTGCTTCCAACCACATGACTGTTTTCATGGCAAGAAGCAATGACTGAAGTGGAACAGTTAATAGACAAAAAAGTCCTGATTTTCAGAGTTACTGTTTCTACAGACTTTGTATTTTTCTTCTGTGTTGTTGCACTACAGGTATCTCATTTTATTTTCTTTTCTTTAAATCATGTGCATGATCATTTAAATTTTTTTTTGTTTTGTATTTTTTTTTCTCTGTTAATTTTTATTGACCCCCATGGCATAAAATAAGCTATCTAGCCTGGTTCATTTATGAAGTCATGTCTGAAACGCTGAAGGGGTTGCCTGTTTCAGATTTCTGTGAAGGAGTGTACGGTTTTCAGCACAATGGGATTTTCATAGAAGTGCTGGGAGAGGAGACACAGGGTGGGAGAGCCCAATGACCAATTAAAGGGACTGCATATGCAGCAGCAATTTTTTGAAAATGTCCATTATACAGGATTGCAACCTGGCAAACATTACAGTCACAGTGATGACATCAACATACTTGAAACTCTCCTGACAATGCTTGTGATAACTACAGCATTATTATGCCGTATGTCTGAGGTGGAGCCTTTGTTGGAAATTGTGGCTCTCAGCTCAGTCTCTAGGAAGTGGATGACCACTTTTAATGGTTTCCTGTAAAACTGCTTTGTATATTGGCTATCAGGTGATTTTGTTACACCTTAGAAACTAAACAGGACTGTGTGGAAACTATAAAGATAAAAATGTGCTCATGGATGTATTTTATTCAGAAATGAAAAGGCATCACACAAGATTAATCACTAAAAAGCAAACCCACAAGCCCCAGGTTTATCGGCTTGTCATCTGATTTTCTGAGTGTGATATTTTGCTTACAGAGCTAGAATGAGCTCAGCTGTCAAAAAAATGAGTATTACTGCTATTGTACTGAAAAGTATTGCAAAAGCCTGAGACACCAAACAAAATAATAAATACTTTAAATACAAACAAATAATTTCTCCAGAACTTTTTTCTCTCTCCATATTAGCATCAATTTAACATTGCTGTACAAAACATTTAATTGATATAAACCTTCTGATACTTTAGTTGCCAAATTTAGTCTTCATTCAAATAAAACACTGAGTTTGTCTAGCATAAGATCTGTGAATAACTATATCAGGATATAGCCTGTGCAGACAAAAATACAACTGCTGTCTAAATGCTTGCAGAAATATCATATTCTATGTATTCATGGAAGTGTCCTGATGTCCAGATTGGACCATTTCTTAAGACTATTCAAGAAGATAAAGATTATTCAATAAAAAGTAAGAAACTTATGTAGAACACAAATTAGTTTGCTTCATTTTAGACTAAAAATGATGCCTTGTTTATTCCAAATATGAGTGTCCATTTAGGAGACTAATGTAGTTTAATTTTCCATTTGAAGTGTTAATTCAGATTCGCTTTTCTGAGTCTGGATAAAAGTATAAATGTAAATCAGATTTTCTGTTTTCAGCCACGGGTACAGTTACTGGTGCCATTAAGAACTAGCAAGCTGAGCTCCTTTTTTCTATTACATTGATTAATGGCTTTTGTATCCAGGACTGTTGCTTGGTTGGGAACCCACGTGCAGTTTAACTTCTTGTTAATTTTATAAGAAGCCAGAGAGCCATAGGGCAGGCTATCTGAGTGAGTTTTATTAAGGGTGATTTTTTAAAAAGTCTTTTGCATCTGCAAGAAAATAGTGCTTTGTTTATTCAGCAAATCAAACTGACCAGTACTTTCTAGCATTGAAATCTTCAAGCTGCGGTTGAACTGATACACAAAGCTCTCTCTGTACTGTGGTTTTATGGAAGCAGGAGCTGACATGAGACGCAGATCAAGTGGAAGAGAAGAAGATGATGAGGAGCTACAGAGACGCCGGCAACTGCAGGAGGAGCAGCTCATGAAGGTGGTTATAAGCTTGTCTTCGTGCTGTTTCTGAACACCATCCAAAAAGTGCCCTTTTGTTTTCTGTAAGCAATTTCTACTAATGCTTCGATCGGCTTTGTTTTATTGATATATTTTTTTAATTGCCATTTATAGCTCAACTCTGGTCTGGGACAATTGATATTGAAAGAAGAGATGGAAAAGGAGAGTCGCGATAGGTCAGCCCTTTCTGCCAGTCGTTACGATTCTCCAGGTAATGCATGTAGGCAATAAAGCTAATAATGAATGAACAGTGAATAATGAACATCACATATACACATATCAAGCAGTCTCCCAGAAGAGAGACCACTGGGAAGACCACTTGATATGGGTATATGTGATGTTATGCCCTGAAAGAGTGGCCTAATTCATTAGCTGGTTTTGGTGAGGGGAGGAGTGTCGTAGTTGTTTTTTAATTAGAAGAAATATGCTGTTGAAGATTTTCAGGCAGTTTTGAGGAGAGAGATCTTCTGATATAGATAAGGAGGGAGGTAAACTATTCAGTGACTATTACATCACACATATGCTAATAGGCTGGGTTATTAAATTACAGTAACACATTTTGCTTAAACTGATGGTTCCTATCACTGTTTAGTCTTTCCTTCCAGGGACAGAAAATCAGCAACATTTACCAATGGGGCTGCATATTCCAAAAACAGCCAGTGTTTTGGCCTTGGCTCACATTTTGGTTGGGGGTATTCTGTTCCAGAGCAAAAGCACGGAAGTCAACTTTGGTTAATTGGTGGCTTAGATTCTTGGCCTCATTGCACATTTTGATATACATCTGTGGCCGCCTCAGATCTCCAGAGAAGGGTTTGGAGATTTTATTTTACTCTCTTCATCCACCAGTCACTGTAGCACAGCAGCTGTACTTTGAGCCAAGAAGGGACAAGATGAGTCTCTTTGGAGTCATCCACTGGAGTAGCTGCCAAGCAAACCAAGTTTTGCTCATGTTCCTTGTTGTATAAGTGTGTTGCCTCTATTTATGGTCTTGGAGAGAATGTCTGTGGCTCTCCCTCACTACCTGTAATGTTTACAGGGCCAGAGTCTACCTGCTCAACTCAAAGCTTCCGATTTTTCTATTAACCTTAGCACAGGCTGGACAACCTCTTTATTGGAGATGTGTCCGTCCATCTTTGCAGTGGCAATCAGTGCAGTCACCAGTTGCCTTTTGTGGAATCAGTGGTACCTTTCCCAAAGCTGCTTGTTGCTGGCAACAACAGTGCCTCAAGTTCTACATTCCTTGCCCTTCTGTGGTAAAAATAACATTTTAAAAAAACAAAAATTGCATTCTTATATGGAGGATCTTGTCTGAAGGGGCTGTATTAACTGCAGAGGTGCTATTGATCATTATGCTGACAGTCTTTCTATTTATCCATCTTTTTATCTGTATTTGAAAACACAACCTTGACATTTCCACATTGTCTTTATCTTGCTCATGCAATTTCTGAGGTCAGTGCAAATGCTAAGTTGAATGCCCTGAGATACTTTATTTCACTTTCATTTCAGATGAAAGCAGGAGTCACAGAGGATCTGTTGAATCACGTCATGTTCTCAAAAGTGTCACATCATGTACAGGATAACTATAATTTCAGATCAGAATGCCAAATTCTCAAACTTCTTTCAATTCACTCAGCACTGCCCATTCTGATCATTCTCCTGGTGAAGTCAGTACCAAAACATCTGTCAATTACAGTGTTACAGGACCAAAACTAATAGCCTTTTCTCCTTTGTAGCAAAAAATGGCAATCTGAAGCATGTGAATACAGAGAGAATGGAGTGTGCTAGTCATATGTATCTTGGCTTGTGCAGCAGCAGAAGCTGGGAGCATGAGTGCAATAATAGTTGCAGTAGGAAGGATAGAAAGGAAATTCATGAAAGGTTCAGAGGCTACGATATATAAACCATGTGTGCCACTTAGGAGAGTGGAATTGAATGGACCTGCGTGGGAGACTTAACAGGGAGCCTATCCAGTCAAACACTGCTGATCTTGGATTCTCCTGGTCCATTATCTTGGTCCCATCATAAGGTGCACAGCAATACTTTATCTAGCTAAGGACTAAAAAGTTATTTTGCTCTGTTGTCTGATCCTTGAGCATTACTTTCAGTTCAGTGGAGACCACTTTGATTTTGAGCCTGGGAAAATCAGTGTCCCTTCTTGATGACCTGCCACCATGGCATGATAAAGCTGCATGTAACTTACAGATTGTATGGAAGGTTGTGATGAGTCTGGGGCTGAGATGTTAGTTTCTTAAAGTCAGTGTGTCTGGGTTGGTTATGTATATGCTTAGCTCTTTTAACTGTTTGGGGGTTTTTTATGCTAGTTGATTCCTCAAATCAACTAGCATAGTTGTTTTTGAGTTTCCATGGGATTTTTCCAGTAAAAGATTTTTCCCTTCCTCATTCAACAGCACATGCTTCAGCCTCCAAAACCTCTTCTCTCCCTGGCTATGGAAAAAATGGACTTCACAGGGTAAGGAGATGGCGATCTTGAGAAGCGAAAGGTGGCTTTAATTATCCATGGTATTTATTTCCATATTACCTGTATTGGATTTTCATTTTGATCAAGCTTTCTTGTAAGACCATCTGAAGTCACACAAAAAATAATTTCCCTTCCCACAAACTACATTGTTAAAAAGGCAAGAAAGCAATGCAAGAAACGTAAAAATGGAGGGGGGGGAAAAAGGCTTAAAGCAGTTTGTTACTCCCCATATACCAACCTCCTTGTGAAGTCATGACCTGTGAATTTATGTGCATGTCCCTCTTTTCCTGTTACAGCCGGTGTCTACAGATTTTGGTCAGTACAACAGTTATGGGGATGTGAGTGGTGGTGTTAGAGGTAAGGCTGAGGAGCCTTTTTACATGCCACTTCATTACTGAACATGTTATCATCATTTCTGCTCTTTTATTTTAAGGTTGTGGATGTGGTTACTTTGTATTTGCTTAGTGCATTTTAACTTCCTCTGGTAAACTCAACAATTAACTCAAACTCTGCAAATACCTATTAAAAAGTTTGGGTTTATTTTGCTAAATCCGCTATGTGGAGCTGATCCTTGTTTATACCAAGGGATTGCTTTAGCATTGGTGCAAATGGAAAGAAGGTAACATGTATATTATCAGCAATATATACTGAGTTCTGTTATGGTGTTTTCTTTCTCTGAAAATCCAATGCACAGTCTGAAAGAATGTGCCACAGTGAAGAAGGGAGGATAATGCCTTCTAATCCCCGTTGCTGCTCATGATTTTCATTATGACTTTGAGCTAGATGTGATATCAGTCATTGCCTAATAAAAATTGACAATATTTATGAAAGTTATGAAACTTTGAGAGTTAATGTTTTGAAATGGTTTGAGCTGTGAGAGAGAGAGAGAGGCTAGTTATCTCCAAAATGAGATTGATCCTGACTATTTTAGATACCCTACAGTCAGGTGTTTTCTGTTGGTGCTTGTGTCTCTTTATATGGAGACTATGGAGGAATCTAGACAGCTACCTGATGGCAGAGGTTAGATGAGGTGAATCCTGCTCTACACATTCGAATTTTAGCTGGCTATTTATTCACCTGGTAGTGGTTTTGTGTCTTTTAATATTTCCAAAGTGACTTGATTTTCCTGAATGAGAAGGCTGCTTGAAATGAAAAGGGCTGCAATGTTTGGAGTGTTCAACTCTTTACAAACTAAGTCCAAAACTAGGAAGATTGCTGGCCTTAGAGAATCAGGTGGGATTTTGAAAAGATCAGGTAGACCAGAAGACACAAGGATTATCTGGCAGATTGTGACTGATTCCTGTTCTTCCACACTCGAAAGCTGATGAGATTTCTCTTTTGCTTTTCAGATTTCCAGGTAGAGTACGGGTTTTCATCAATCAACTGACGACAGAACTAAAAGCATCTACTTTCTTGTTGAAGTTTGAATTTCTGCAACAGGGAAGGGTTTCTTAAGACAATAGCTTTGATTTTCCTGCATGTTTAAGCATCATCACCAATGTAGACTCTTATCAACAAAAAGCAGGCACAGCCTCAGATTCCTCCTTGTTACCTCCCCAGAGCTGGGTTGAGACAGCTCACACCAGTTCTGTGACTCGCTCTGTAAAATCCACTGTCTGTTGATATATGAGTTATCTGTAATAGTCCTCCCTGGACAGCTGACGGTGGATTTATTTCCAGCCTCTCTAGTACTGACCCCAGAGACATATAGAAGGTTTCTTCTGGAGGCAATTTTCTCCCATACCAGGAGCCTTGAAGTCCTCATTTTTACCCTGGAATTTGCTCTCCAGACAAGATGGCTGATCAATAGTTTTCTACAGTGCTGCCATCACAGATGAGCCAGTAAGAGGTGTGCTTGCAAATATAAACCCTTTTACTGCAAATCCTGTCTGCAGGGTTTTTTCCAGAATGGTTTGAGTCTGGCTGGCTCCTCAGCACAATCACAATATGAAATGGCAATTTAAGAAAGGGTTTAATTATTGGATAATTTTGTTAATGGTGTATCAAAATCATGATGATTGGAAAGAGAATAAGATTATGGGAGGAGAGAGGAGTTGTCCATGTATTGTGCTCAAAACATTATTTTGTTAGGAACAGTACCTGTGTCAAAACAGCACCTTTTAACCCTATCCCTATTTGTATTCATAGTACAAATTTCCCATTGTAGAGACAAAAAAAAAACCCCTCAGCTGATAGAGTAAGTGACAGGAAGGACAGCCCAGAGGTGTAAGATTGCTTTGTATGCTGTTGGGTGGGATCTGAATTATTGCTTCTGCATATTTGTCCAGAGAAGAACCCTACTTAGTCACTGGGGTGGGAAAGGGCCCACCACTCTCTTGGGGTCCCCAGGTCCACCTGGGAAGTGATGTTGGTAGGCTCAGTGGGGAGCTATTGCCAGCCTTAGCAGTGGGAGAAGGCCATGGTGGCAGAGAGGATCGAAGGATCCCTCTGCGTGCCTCAGAGAAGTAGTAAACGGCAGCCATGGCAATGATCTATATGATAAGACTAAATATTAAGACTTGAAGGAAGTCTCAGGGCAAATTCACCTTTGTTTTCACCGCTACTTGAGTGCCTTTACCCTCTGTGTGTGTAACCTATGTGTCTGATGTATACCTGTATCTGATGCAGTCCCTTCCGGATGGTCATGTCCCTGGAATGAGAATGGACAGAGGAGTATCTATGCCTAACATGTTGGAGCCAAAGGCAAGTGCAGATGTTATTCACTTTCCTTCAAGACAGTGAAGATGTGACTGTGAAATGCAGATAAAATATGGGAAATGTCTTAGTTCTCTTGTTTTTCTTTACCTCACCTCAGTCCCTGCTCCTTATGTGCTAAACCTCTCCCTTTGTTCTGAGCTTTGCCTGTTACAGGTGTTAGTACTCAGGCAGGCTGAAGGCAGCCTAGGTGTGCTTTTTGGGTTAAGGAGGCTTTTCCAGAGACAAAACAAAGATACTGAAGATGCTCCGTAGCTAGTTCTCTGTCAGGCTTCCACTAGCCAAAACATCAGGCCAAAATCGATGGAAAAGTCTCAGATCTGTCAGGTTGGAAAAGTGATGCAGAATATTGTGGCTCACAACATGTTGTTGAGGCTGTCTTAATTTTAAAAGTAATGAAATACATGGATCTTTGTTTCAAATTGGAAGTTAGATACCTACATGTCTGTCTGGATCTGTTCTTTAGCTCTCAGCACTCTTAGCCTGACACTTTTCAATAATGTTGAATTCCCTATATAAGAAATTCTTCAGGAGATTTACTGGGAAAAGAGGTAATGTCACCTGACTATAATTTAAGTTCTAAATTAAAATGCTTTTGCAGCTATGTCTAAAGATGTCTCAGTCAAAAATGAACATAATATATAGAGGGGATTCAACCAGGGCTGTGTTTCAAATCTTACAAGTTTCTCTATTGCTGGTGAACCTTCCGAGAAATCATGATTTTGCTGAAGTTACAAGGATCAGCATTTCTGCAGTTGAGGAGCTCATTTTGCAAACCAGATTACTACTTGTGCTTCCGAGTCACCCCCAGACAAACTGTACAAGGCAATAACCCTAGCTTTATAAGCTGAGACCCCAGTGCAATGTATATTAACAAATGTTTTTATAAATTATATGAATAAGACCTTGGGGACATCCCCAACTCCTGAGATACTACTTTTTCTTCCAAATAATTTCTCTTTCAGTGCAATAGAAATTCTTACAGCTACCACTGCTGTTGATGCACCCAATGATTTGGAATGTTATTTTGGGTGACAAATTCTGTCAGTATTATTAGTGATAAAATTTATGGGACTTTTCATGAGATAATAGGTCACTTCCTGTTGATGTTTATAAAGGTGATGCCAGACCCTCAGCTTGTGTGAATTGGCAGTATTTTTATTCATGTCAATGGTCCAACACTAACTTAAACCTGATAAAGTAAAAGAAGCCAACTCAAAGTCAGCATGAAACACGTGAAAAGTGAAAATTAGTAAACTTAAGAATGACCAAATCTTACCAAATGGTTCTCCAGAAAGGACAGAATTTGTGCATCCTGCCACCCCAGATTGAGACTTGCCTTGTTGTGAATATCTAAATATAAAATGTACTTATGACCGTAGACCTTGACTTAAACTCTGCCTGTTTAAATATCAAAAGTTACATTTTAGTTTCCTATAATGCTGTATATGGTAGCTGTTTCCAGTATCAAACATAAAAAATGTAATTCAAAGCATAGACTTAATTGTACAATTGTGAAAATGTCAGAATCTCTTAAGAATCATATCTTACAATTGGTATGTAAGCACACGTTATTTAAATTATTATTACTTACAATAAACTCAGTGGTGTGTTCATTGATGCCTGAATCTTATTTATTATATTTCTGAAAAGTTCATTGGGATAATTGTTGACAATTGAATGAACTTAATTGCCTAGTTCTGCACAGAAGTTGATTAGGTTGAATTTCTTCTGATGTTAAAATAATTGAATTAATAGCATTTGATAATAGCTCAGCTGTCTCTCCAGGAGAGTTTTGGTGGTCTCGCTCTTGTTCCCAGTGGGCAAGTGAAACAAGACCCATAAATAACAATAAAGGCTGAGCCAATCCCCACTGAAGTCTGCAGAAGAACTTAATTGTCTTCAGTAGGGGTTGGATGAGGACCTCACTGGGAATGCTGTTATCCTACTCTGCAGACACATGCAATGAGAAGGGCTATAGGGAGGCTCTGTCAGATGAACGTGAGCTCTCCTAGTCATTCCAGGCATTCATGGAAGTGTCTGCCCAAGGCAAAAAATCCTAAAACACTGTTTTGTTTGCCAGGGATGATTCCAGAACTTGATTTTAATGCACATGGTTTTCTGAAATCCTTTTAAGCAGCATTGTTTTTGTTGGATTAAACTGATTTGGGACCCGCTGACAGTAAACGTTTTACTTCAAACAAAGAACCTGTAAAGCAAAAGTAAAATCATTTATGCATTCAGGAATTGGTTATTGGCCAATAACTGATTTGTATAAGTTCTGGACATTCTTTGCAATGTAAAGGGAAAGCAAGGGAAATGTTAATGGGAGATGTGCTGGACACATACTCTTCTGGAGTAGATGAAGGTGTATAAGACAAATATATCTACAAAAGTATCTCCTTTAATCCATGTATGTATTACACAGCCAGCAAGCACAGTGGGCAGTTGTTTGAATTCCTTAACTATCCAAAAAGGCAAAGAAAATCATGTGATGAATTTTCATGAATGCAGTGGCCCCCACTAATCAGTATCTTGCTTATTCAGAGTTGCTGCTTTTTCTGATGTACTTTCATGTGGTTCATTTTTAAAAGTCCACTAAGTGTCTGTTTCCTTAGAGCTGTCCACGCTTTGGCAACCATCAGTTAGACCAATGAGTGCCAAATATATTTACCTTAATAAACTCTTAAGTTTATACATTGCTGGATGAGAAGGTATATTGACTAGAGAGGACTGTCTGACCAAAGTCAGCTGTATTATATGCACCATAAAAATCAGTGGGATGGGCAAGTACACAGTGGCTCTACAACGTGAAGCAGTTTGATGCTAAACAAGTTCTTGCTATGTCCAGATTGGCTTGTCTTTCATGCAACTTTAGGGGACAAAAGCGCTGTGCTTTCCTCTGGAAAAGAAACCAAATGTTTGTGTGGTTATGAAAATGAGACACATTTTGTTCTTTTTGCTTTAGAATGTAAATACATCTCTTTTTCCCCCTTTTATACATTGTTAACAGATTTTTCCATATGAAATGCTCATGGTGACCAACAGAGGGCGAAATAAAATACTAAAAGATGTAGACAGAACCAGGCTTGAGGTAAGAGAAGCAAGTTCCTAAATGCTCTTTCCTGCTGAAGTTGTTTGTTGTTGCACACTTGAAAGCTCCAACACTGAAGTGTGGGTCCGTGTTAGACTGGGAAGGTTTCTCAGCACTGAGCGGGGAAGGAGGAGTCAGACAGGCGGAGGAAGCAGCCGCATCTCCATGAACAGTGCTGGGCCAGGAGTCGCACATCTCTGTCTCCCTGCTCCTGGACTGAGCTTCTCTCAACCCCCTTATGTTTTCAAGCAATTAATTATATACGTGAAAATTGGTAAAAAGCACAAAATTAGTGAAGTGTTTTGTAGTCATAGGATCCATATTGGAATGGAGCAATACTTTGTTTAATCTTGCATCATTTCTTAACTAAGAGTCAGCGTCAGCCATCCCTGAGGATCAGAAGTCTAACTTTCTTTAACTCATCCATGAGTCCTGTGAGTTAGTTAGACTGGCTGATATCCAAAAATATGAGGATTTAAACCTCTGACAACAAATACAAATTGTTTATAGCTTTGTGGATTAGAAAGACTTAAGCAGCCCAGTGGAAGGCTGCGGATGTTTAAGTCATTTGTAGTTAGTTAATCTTCTGTGGAGATGAATGGAAGGGGCCACACAAATTTGGGTAAGTAACCATTTGTCCACATTTTTAGACTAGTAGATATGTGATCACTAATCAGAATTCAACGCTGTGTTACATTAGTGCCACAGGGAGACACTTTCCCCATCCAGTGCACTCTAAAGCAGCTGAACAAGAAGTAACTTGTGCACAATACAGCACCAAAAAACGTTTCATTGGCAGCAGAGAAATGTGCTGGACAGTTAGTCTTGCCAGACATCTTCCTTCTCAGAACTTCAAATGTAGCGTGTCAACCTGCAGCCCTTCTGCAAAGCTCTTCTGTGTCTGTTTGAACTTCCATATGTACGCAGAGGTGACTAGCTAAAGCCTGGGACGGGGCGTGCAGGAGCTGGTTTTGTTCTCTGGTCTATCACTGCTTGTTGGGTGACTTAGACAAATTGTTTTCTGTCTCTTGCTTATTCAGCAACTGAAATAGTTCTCCTGATTTCCTTTGTAAACTTCTCAAGCTTAACAAATTGCGAAATTTTATTGATTCATTGAGCACCCAAGTTCATGAGGACTTGGATATGCGTATTGCCAAACCATTATTTCCTGCAATGGCTTTTACACAGTGACATGAAACCCTAAGGCACTCCTGTCTCCTGTTGTGTCTCTTTGGCTTTGACTGACCATTGCCTTCTCTCTCTTTTTTGTTTTTCTCTTTTTTTTTTTTTTTTTTAAAGCGTCACTTAGCACCTGAAGTTTTTCAAGAAATATTTGGCATGACGATACAGGAGTTTGACAAGTTACCTCTCTGGAGACGCAACGACATGAAGAAAAAAGCAAAACTCTTTTAATCTCCCTTTAAACAAACCAACAAAAAATGATGCATAGGATATTGTGTCATACAGTCCCAACTATTTGGAAGCAACTACTTATGCACCAAAAAGGGAAAATCGCATAGTGGCACCTCTGTAAACAGCAATTGAATGAGATGAACATTTGCCCTCCTGGAACATAGGGAGAAAATATCTGGGCTCAGAAACAACAATGATAGTTTTCAGAGGTGTCGACCTGTTACATGGTATTATACAAGATAAGGAAACTGTTCTGTTCTTCTCCCTCAAAAATATTCCCTTTACTTCTCTCCACAATATGATGGACTTTATTGCTAGAGCCAGGAAGTGCCCTTAGGATGCCTTGTAGACTAAAGTAGTTGTAACCACTCCGAAAACTGGAAAAGAATATATACATATATATATATATATATAAAAAATATATATATGTATGCGTGTTTGCGTGTGTGCACACATGTATTTACATCTATCCATCTGTCTATGTGTGTGCGTGTATGTATGTGTATATATGTGTATATATATGGAGAGGAAGATAGATAGATGCTCTGTAGCGAAGGAGAAGCCCTTTGTAACATATCCACATGGTCACATTAAGTCTTTCACACAACTGTTTCTTAATTGGCACTCTTCTGAAATGGCATCTTCTTCGTGTGATACAATCTGCAAAGGTGGGCACTCTGCTCGCTTACAGGTCATACCAGTTGAATTTCTGGAAAATAGACTCCTTGTACTTGTATATATTTGCTAGGATATAGGAAGTGAATTGCTGTGTCTGTTGTCAGTCTTCCTTCTTCCACACTTTCTGCTTGAATTAATAAGGCTGGAGCTTAGTCAGTCATTTGAATAATTTAAGACCACTTAAGTAATGGGAATGATGGAGAAGAGTCAGTTTTCTTGTAATTTAGTCCAGGAGATGGGTAGATGTGGATGGGAGTGACAGAGTGAGAAAATGCTTTTTTAAGTGTACCCTGGTTCACACCCAGAGATTTTGGGACAGAGTCCCTGCTAGTAATTACTAGTACAGCTCATCAGACTGCAGTGGAGTTGTAGGATTTTACATCAGCAGGGAATATGGTTCTCTGCAAGCTAACATGCAAATTCGTCCCTCTTAGGGAGGAATGTTTATGAATTAAGAGGTACCATCAAGGTGCCATGCTCTGCCAATAGAGGCTTTTTGATTAAATTGCAGTTGCTGTTGTCAATATGGCACAGTGCATGGGGCCAAGCACTCCTTTTAGGTAATGTAGTTTTTCACATGTGCTTGGAAAAGAGGGCACAGACTTTTTTTTTTCCCCTCTCTTTTTTTTTTCCTCTTGAAGTGTCAAAGCTCCAGCCTTGGTTATTTTTACTTCCCTTTGTGCCTGACTTGGTTTTTGAAGACAAAATAATCATGCAAGACAGTTTCTGAGCTGCATTGAACTCCTTATTGCTTTCAGTCTTCTTCCAATATGCTGCAGCTTAAAAAACTGCCTGTATATACCTTAACTGCTTCTGGGCAAGTCCTATACAAAGGAGGACATGAGCACCAAAGTAATTGAATGAATGCATTGTGGCTGCAAGGTCAGCTTTTTCTCTTCCTTGGTGCTTAACTGCCAATGCGTACTGCACTAATGAGCCCGTCTCCTCATACAGGAGAGGGTCATTTAGGTTCTGTCTGTCAAAGAATATCGAGGTTTCATTTTTAACGCAGAAACTTTTGGCACTGGAGACATCAGAACCTTTGTATTTTCTGTTATATGAGACATTGGTGTTAAAATCTGGAAGTCAGGAAGGGGAAACAGTCCCGTGTAGTTGTGAGATTCAGTATCACTGTGTTGAGTTTTCTATACCACCAAATGGCGTTTCACCATGAAATGTGCAGGACAGCCCCAATCCTGCCTCTTCTTTGCTGGTTTAGGAAGTCCTGTTGCAACAGATCACTGTGGTTCCTTTGATAAAATCTGAGTTGAAGATTCAGTATATGAGGGACAGATACAAGGAGTCAGCACCTGCTCCATGTCCCTAGCGCTAAGGGAATGGTGAGTCTATGGGACAAGCTGGAGAATACGATACCATGCAGATCTGGCATCACAGTCCCCACTGAACAGAAGTCCCCAGTGAACACTGTGACACACGCAGTTGTGAGTAAGCTCTCTGGATGTTTCTGAGATTGCAGCAAGGATCAGTTCAACGTCTTTTACTTCATTTTTCAGAACAAGCATCTGAAAGGGTTTTAGAGGAACACTGAGAAGTAAATGGGAATGTTAGGGGCACTGGTAGTTTGAGATGCATTTTTGAGTGACTGCTGAAACCAAATCCATACGACGAAAGGACAGCAGTGATTTACAGTCACAGGCTTTGCGAATGCTGGAGTCTCAGAAATTCAGTGTTTGTCACCTGCAAGGTGCAGCTTAACTTTGGATTAACATTTGAGTTTTAATGCATTTAAAGTATTACAAGTCTCCAAATTTCGTCAGCCCACATCCTATAGACAGTACTGTGCTGCTGCCTCTCAAACATAGTAGACGTTACGGGTCTTTTAGCCCAAGTCACCTTGACAATAAACCTTTTTGATCTGAAGACTTGCTCTCTCAAGGATGTGAGCTGCCAGTCTGCATTTTTCTGACCCCATGTCTAGATTACTATTGAACTTCTCACAGCATATATGAATACACTACCAAGTCATTTCAGAAATGACTAAGCCAGGTTGTTTTCTCTCCTATCCCTCCTTTCAACAACAACAACAAAAAAGTTTAAAAAAAAAAGCCAGCCTCCTAGCCTGTGAAGAATGACAGGGTAATTTGTATCTGCCTCATCAACTGAGAATTTAAAACTGCAATTGCAGCTTGAGAAGGAATGAAGAGAAGCCAGCTTAGATGCTGCAGGAACAATTAATCTCTAACTGGATTTTTGGGCCACTGCTGGTTCACATCTCACTGGTGTGGAGCATAGCCAGTCAGTTCACAGCCCTCTGCGTAGACTTAATACTGCTTTATTTCTGATTGAGAATATGAAGGGTTTTCTGAGCTTCAATTTCATGCCTATAGTTAATTTGCATTAACTATCCTAACCATCTACATGTAGACACACCCCAAGAGGTCGCCTGTCCATAAAAACCACGCTGCAGCCAGCCGCAGGGTGTGTTGTGTGTTTCTGCAGTGGGCTGTTAGTGATTGTCACTGCAACATTTTCTGTTCTTTCATCTGGTCTTCCCACCTAATAAAGACAGAAATGTAGCCCCAGGGAAAATTTTCTTTGTAAGCAATGAATCATTTTCCTAGTATCAATCGAGTAGCATTTTCTTGGGCAGTTCTTTGTAATTCCCCTCTTCAATATTCCCTTGAGACATGTCAGGGGTTGGACTAGATGATCTTTAAAGGTCCCTCCCAACCCAAACCATTCTGTGATTCTATGAATATGCCTTAAGTACATGCTTATGTTCTTCTATCTCCTGCAAAGGATTTGAGCTTCTGATAAAAGTCCCATCAAACTCAGTGCTGTCAACAGAATGTCATTGCCAAGAGGACTGAAAACTGATCGCTTTTGTCTTGGTTTTTCCTCTTTTCTGCTTTAGGAGTGATGTAAGAGCAAAGAGCTGTCAAAACATTGCAAAATAACCACACGTGTGCAAAATGGGATTATGTACACACAGGTTCTCAAACACAGGTGCACGTGTAGCTCACACACTCCCATTTGGAGTTGAGATACCACGTGAGTAGTTAACCTGGAATTTCCGAATAGTGCATAGTGTTGAATAGATAGTGGTCATTCAGTTATGAAGGTTGTTGGTTGCATATGTGCTTGTATCTGTGGGGCTTGTGGATACCTGTGATGTATTGAGTGTGCAGAAGGCAGGGTCAGTTTCCCACATCATGGAAGTGCCAGGTTGGCCACAAGTGATATCATTTAAAAGGCCTCCTCCGACATATGTGAACATTTGCAGCACCCATCCCTGGCAGTGCCTAGATGGAAGGGTGATACCCTGTGCAGTAGTTCTCATATTAATGGCTAATCCAGACATCTGACTTACTGGGTTTTGTGCCCTCTCCAGAGGTCTGATAATTTCCATATGAACAAGTAGAGAACTGTTCTGCATTACAGTGGGAACAGCTGGCCATACCCTCTATTCCCGTGCCTTAACTTAGTGTAAGCTCCAGCCTACTGCAAGTCAGAAGTTGAAATAAATATGTTGAAATAAATATGTTGTTCATTATCTCTGAAGATAGTAGAACTAAGCCAACTTGAAGAGCAGATTTAGAATTACTAAACTGTCCACTATTTCTCAATGAAGCAATGTGATCTGTTGCGGCCTCAGTTCAGGAAGCTGAATGTAGCATCTCAACTCTGCCAGTGTCCTATCCCAAACCTGCTAAACTTCCAGTACAACTGGAAGAGTAAGTTCTTGTGAAGTTTGCTCACAGAATTTCTTTTTTTTTTTTTTTTTTTAATTGCTTGTTATCATCTCATGCTGGTGTTATTTAAGACAGGTTTTAGTGGCATCTCAGAAACATACTTGTTTTCAGTTTGGTTAGCAGCCTTTCATTAAATATGGCTTGTGATGCGTTGTGGACATAGCTGCAGTGTGCTGTGAAAGGTTAGGCCAGGAGAACAGTAAGTTTCTTAATAGCTGTATGTGGGACAAGATAGCTCTGTGGCTCCAGTAGTGCTTTTACTTCTGTCAAAACAGATGTCATCTCTCCTTACAAAGTCCTATAGTCCTAAGTCTGTGGGCCTGGCACTGAAGTGCTTCCTGCCCTTTCCCTGTTGCAATTTGGAAATCCTTTCTCGGCCATGTAGTTCAGATGTCCTGCTGTTCAGGGGAGGTCATTAGGCGTCTCTTTTGTAAAAGTTTGTTACACTGAAGTTAGACACATTTTGAAATGAAATCCCTTTCCGCAATCCCTTCTCCTGGTTGGGTAATATTGATGGATGGAGAAGGGTTAAGTTCTGGGAAGGAGGAGGGCTGGCATAAGCTTGATTTCTCCAGGGTTTGCCAGGGTGGTGTTTAGCAGACTTAGAAGAAAACACAGCATGAGCCTGTGGTACCTGTTTCAAACTGGGGAAGTCAAGTTTGGAGCCCATAGCTTATGAGCATCTACACTGAAATGAATGTTGTGAAGCTGTTACAACAAGTGACAGAAAAATTGACTCCCAAAACAGCAAAAATATGAACATCCTCTAAACTCATCTTGGAACGACTTATCTTGGCTCATCCTGACTTAGGAGGAGATCTTGGCATATTTGGGCCATAGCCTCATAGAGTAGACGAAATGGAAACGGGCCTTTCTCCCACTCCATGATTCATTGCGTTCCTTCAAAATGTATTTGTGGAGGAGGATGTCCACATCCTGGAAGTTACCTATGGCAGTGAAAAATACCAGTCAGTGATGATGATGCAACAAAACACATGCAGGAAACAAGAAAATCAACTAATCTGTCCTGAAATGCCACTCATCTTTCCATGTCAGAGAGACACTTAGGGCTTGACTCCACAGCCCCCTTCCCCATTGAGTTAGCCCCAGGTCATGGTCCAGTTCGTGCCCTGTCAACCTTTTTGGCCCTGTCAGCACACCTGCTAGAGTCCAGCGTAGTCTTCAGGGTAGACGCATAGCAAGGGCTGGTCTTGACAATATGTGGTATGTTTTTACGCCACTGCTACATAATGAAGAGCTAGAGAGAGCTACTGAGCACTGTGATAGTAGTACAATGCGCTTTCTCTTTTAATGTAGAAACACCCTTATCGCTGTGGGTTGCAGGACTGCTCTGGCTGGTGAGTTTTGCCTTGTGATTTCTCCCACACACCTTGTTTGTGCTTAATAAAATAAGGAACAAAAAAATCTATCACAATGCAAAGATGCAGAGTTTTTAGTCAGACAGCTCTGCTGGCAGGAGCTATGTGATGCCCACATTTGGCAGGGAGAGAATAAGTATTATTAATTTTAATGTAAGCATCAGTGCAGGAAGTGGGAATGTAATTGGCCATTAATGTTCTTTTCCTGTATGCAAAATAAATTATTTGTTGCCCAAAGGGCTTCTAACAGGAAAACACATTTCTGCTAATGATTTCCTAAAAAATGCTTGTCTATATGAAGAGGTAATACTTCCATGTGCATTGCAGTCTTTCTTTTGAGGTAAAAAGAGATGACTGAAGGCAAACAGTAACCTGTTTTGTCAGGATCACCACAGTTAATGCAAGTGTTGCTCCCAGGACTTGCAAAGCAGAATGGGAGCAAGCAAGGGCCCACAGGACCTTGCTCCTAGGCATTAGGAAATGAAGCATTTCAAGCAGCTATGGGAATTCCAGCGGTGCCTTACCAGGCTGAGTCTCTAGCTCCCTTAGGCGCTTTGACAGGTCCCACTGGACACTTGCCTGGGCTTTTGTCACTGAACACCCTTCAGAAAGCACTTCCCTCCAGATGCAAAACCACTGAAATCAGTGGAGCCTCTCACTGCCTCCACATCTGCATGCTTTGGAGCAGGCTCCTTCTGGGCTGGCTAGCCCAGGAAAGTCTCTGACTGCTGTGTACGCCCACAGCAGCGAGCTCTGTGTGTCATTACCGGCTCAGTCCTGTCCAAGCAGTGTGGCTTGGTCGTTGCTGACAACTATTTCTGCAAGGGAGCCTTACAGCTGGGGGCTTTTTTTTAAGCTTTGGAAACTGAAACATTTTTCAAAGGTATATTTTCCTTTAAATCAGTAGATTTTGGCAATAGGATTTTTTATTATTTTATTTTTCTTTTCTCCTCCCTCCACATGTTACAAACCAGGGTTTTGGGGGGTGTCCCTGTGTTTTCCATTCATCTGTGAGACAGCTCTCTTTCTGAGTCTCTGTAAAAGTGAATCAATGTCTTGTCTGTACAGTAAGTCTGCTTGTATGCATAATGAAAAGTTGAGCTGGGTTGCTGTTCTGTACAATTAGTGTTTCCACTGTCATACTGCAAACAGCACATATTGCACTCCTGTGCCACTGTAATCTGCATCACTGTTGTACACAAGTCAATGAATAAAGTTTGGAGCTTTATTCTTAATTGCTGGATTCATGTTGCCTCATTTGGTTTTTTTTTTCATCTTGCAGAGTTATATCAAAGTCCTCTTACAAAACAGGATGTGCTCTCAAGAAAGAGAGAGGTGAGACATGAATGACCAGAGCAAGACAGATGAAGAGTTAACACAGCTTCAGTGAAATCATGACACAAGGTTTGAAAAGGGACACAAGGCTTCCTCTAACTAAGTCACGAGAAACAGATATTCATAAAAACCACACAGGAGTGTTAATTTTGTGTAGTCAGTTTGTGGTTTAAAACGACCTAGAGATACCAGCAAGGTCAACTAGGTCATGCTGTCACATCAGCTTCACAGTCTAAATGGTTTCCTTTATCCTTGCAAGTTCAGCTAAAATTGTAGTCCCCGACTTGAAAAGATACTTACGTGTCTTAGTATTGAAGGTTAGATGTTTTATTAATTACCTGGAGTTATACCTGCCCAGCCTTGGTCTGGGTGTAGAAGGTAGGGGACAATGCCAGTCAAGGAAACAGGGCTATAAAACACTTATGAATGTGCTGAGTGCCTGAGTCTCCAGCAGACCGTAGTAGGAGCAGAATTAAGCACACTGCACCTCAGAGGAATCTGTAGCAATTCCTGTCGGTGCCTCAGAAGAAAGACATGTCAAGAGACTTCACTCGTTATTGCATATAGATATTCCCTGGAAAAGAAGCCACTTATACACAGCTCTCTAGATTACCTGCTGAACATCTTCACTGAATTAATTTGAGCTTCATGCAGTTATGGGACCTGGAGCAACCAGAGCTGCAGCCTCATTAGGATTGGCCTCTGGGCTTGTTTGTTAAAGGCGGGAGGTGGTGGTGGTGGTGTTACTATTTGAAGTGAAGCCACTGGGGATCAATCCTAAAAAACTCAAAGGGGGTGGGAAAGAATCCTGCTTCAGGCCGTTGATCATCTGAGCTGCAGCTGTTCAGGGGCAGGAGCGATGCAGCACACATCCTGCACAGCGTCCTTGAGCCTGTGGAAAGCCCCTGCAGCATCAAGATCTGTGCCCTGCAGATAACGTGTTCCCCATCTTCTCTTCCACTCCTCAGCCCTCTGAGACTCATCCCTGCCCTTGCTCTACCTTGATGCTCTACACAGGTTCTCTCTCACAATGAGGGAAGAGTTTCCCCCCAGGGTTTTACTTCAATGTACTATGTTGGGTATATCTGCAGACTAGGTCTCAGATGAGGTGGGGGCTCAGGTTCCTGCCTGGAGAGCAAGAGGTGGGGAATTCAACACCACCATGAAGTTAGCCTTTAGCAAAGTTCATATCTGCCCCATTCACTTCCCAGGCCATGCCTAGATTTTTGTTGTGTTGTATTTGTGCTGGAACTTGCACAAGAGAAACTTTTCTATGGATAAATCCACCAAAGCTACCCGGCGGCAGGTAGATGGTTCCTTTCTTTGGATGGCTTACTCCAGAGATTGTACTTTTGCTGTAGGTGGGACAAAATCAAATCAAAAATCAGAAAATCAGATTCATCCATTGCAACTGCCAGAAATATGACACGGTGGGGGGCAAAAGCACACTTATGCAAAATATTTAAACCCATATTTTTGTTATCTATATTGCTGCAGTGCCTAGCTGGAAGAGCACTAATCCTGAACTGGACCATTTGTAAGTACAGGGTGGAGATGACCCCTGCTTTGAACGTTTAATGGGCTAACTTTCAACAGGCATGTAGGCCCGTGTTGGTTCAGCAGGTCAGCACATGTGTTTCAGTATCCCTTGTTTCTCTGTTTCCTCCGTGTTTATAGATACTTCCAGCCCAGCCACTTCACAGCCCTCATTGCTGTCAGACCAGGTAGGAATGAGGACATAATAACCCACTTTCTGTCCTCTCCTCTTTAGTACCAGCACTGAGAAACTTCAGGTTTTTTAGGAAACTGTAGCCTCCTGTGAGCAAACCTCAGCTGGTAGCACATGGTGCTGTGCAGGTTACCGGTGGGAAGTGCTGGGCAAACCTGAGGCAGAGAGGAGTTAGGAAGACACAGGGACATTTTTAATGGATACCTGTTCCTCTGAAAAGCAAACATAGAGTCTAAGAGAGACCTCTCTTCAAAAAAGTTTTGCACTGCTTATTTCCCCTTCCCCTGGACAACCAGGCATCAGGGAGATGTTACCCTGCTGCTCCGCAGGGCAGGACCCCCTTCCCCACCTGCCAACCACCCCCAAGCACTGCCATATTAGGTGCTCCCTGGGCATCTCCCGTTAGCCTCCCTGGGCATCTCTACACGGTTAGGGAGTAAGGAAGGTCTGTGCATGGAGTATCTGCTTAAAAACCCAGAAGTGTAGGTCTATGATTTGGCCCTGGAAATTTTCTTGAGAGTTTCCCAACCATAGAAAAGAAAAAAAACCAAAGTCTCCCTTTTGAAGCAGTCTCACTTACTCTTGAAAATCCACTGCCTGAATCTCAGCTCCTTCCCTGTAGCAACAGTTACCATGTAGTGCCAGCCCTAGGACATATCCTGCCAACCCAAGCTCTGGAGGTCCTAAGCAGCAATCCCCTAGCTGGGGATCTTCGACCCAGCAGTGTAACGGAGCAGTTGCTCCATTACAGCCTTCCCCAGCCCAGAGCAGTCGGGAATATTATCGTCATGGATGCTCTCCTATGTGTGAAGCAAATTCACAAGGATCCGTTCCAGTCATCAGCTCCACAGTGTGACAGTACCAGCTAGCCTGAGCGCATTTTTAATTTCCCTCCAGTTAAATACACAAGTCCAGTGAAATCTAAGTCCAGGGATTTTTTTTTTTTTTTTGGTAATTGTCAGACTATTTTTCCGTGCTCCCCTCCTCCCCACAAATAATGTGAGGTTTATGACCCCTGAGTAACGACTGTGGAATGCACTCCATCCTACAGCCATCGCAAGGCATCTGGCAATGAGAATCTTCACAGCATGTCAAAAATACACAGATAATACCACTGTAAATAGCTCAGATCAAAACAAGTCAAATGTCAATGCTAATTTGCTGTCAAGTATATAGCCCAAGACCACTTCCTCCTGCAAAAAGAGAAACCCAGTTCCCAAGTGTGACTTGCTCCCCACCAGAAGAAGCTTGCTCTCTACCAAAAATCTCCCCAAACTCTGAATGAACAAGAGTGTTTTTTTCCCCTTGCTGTTTTATTTTTCTGTAGCTTTTGTGCCTGTTTGCTGCTGAGTCTGAGGCTGGGAAATGAACCTTCAGTTTTGCCTGCCATTTTTCTATTGTAAAAAAGGACTCTTGGGAGAGAGATTTACTGTTTTCTATGGCTCAGTCAGAGGGCGAGAGAGAAAAGTTGTTCCAGGAGTTCCCATTACAAAGCATTTTTTCACATAGGCTTACTTTTATTTTTTAAGGACTGGGAGATTAAAGAACCGGCAGCACTGGAACAGGAAGTTTGCTGTACATCCAAAGGTCAGGTGGGTCTCAGACAGCCACTGTTTCCAGCTCTCTTTTATATACACACTGCAGATTAAAATGTACATCCCGGACTGGATGTAGTCATGGTAGTGATGGGGGCCCAAGGGTTCGGGGGGAAAGGAAGAGAGGGGGAGCAGGAAAACGGCACAGCGCAGTCTCTCCTCGGGCTGTGATTTCATAAGACAAAGCACTGGGCGGCTGTTCAGCGAGCTTAAGGTATTCCCACGCCCCCACAGCTTTTTCCTGCCATCAGATATGTCAGCATGACTGCTTGTGGGGTCGCTCTCAGTGACATTCGAGAACTGATCTTGCTTAAAAAAACATTTTTTACTTTTTATTTTGTCGCATAGAGTTGGGTTTTTTTTCTTTTTAAATGGAGTCAGTTGCCTGCTTTGATTTAAGCAGTGGCCTCACAAAGCACTTGTGCTGGCTTGAAAAATGGGGTGGGCAGAAGTGGACAAAGGGGTCTGAAGAAAGAGTTAGAGCAGAACACGTTAAACTGCTAGGGATATTGCACACTTTCTGTCATGAAATCACAGTCTGAAGTCCATGGCAGAGAGAGGGCAGGTGGTGGCCGTCCTGTAGTTCCTTCAATTCCAGCAGTACCATCACACCTTCTGTTACTAAGTAGTCAGTTAAGAAGGGTATAATTGTATGGGTGTTGGGGTGAAAGGGCGGGGAGAGAAAGGGTTGAGCTCTGAGACCCATACGGTCCGTGCTAGATTAGTGTCCAGAGCCAAAGATGGGAGAGAGCTTCTGCTAGGCACTTGTGCCTTGGTGGGTGTTAATGATGTCTTTGCTAAAACTGGGGCAATATTGTTTGGACATGAGTCTGGAGAAGGCAGTCTCCACAGAGTAGAGCCCTCCTTAGTGAAATTCCCCGTCTTCATAGTTGGCAAGAGTAAGGGGCTGGATGTAAATTAACAGTGCATCCCTGGGCAGCCCAACGAAGAAACATCAAAAAACAAGTCAGGCCTGGCAGGAGCAGGCTGACTTGGAGGGTGACTCTGCTGTTGGAGGTCTCCACATCATGCTTGGGAGTGGGTCCATTATCTATTTCCCATTATTTGGGCTATCCCAGCCCCCATAGCACCAGGTATTGGAGAGGACAGTTGATTGTAGAACGAACCCTCTTTCAAGACTAGCCCAGAAAGGCTGCCAGAGGGAAGCAGTGCTCCCCCTTGGCTGACTCTTCTGGATGTAGGCTAGATACTGCAGAGAAAACAAAATGCAGCTGAGTCCATTCAAGGAACTCATTGACAAATGCTTTGAGGGCTTTATGTGAACCTAAGTGTTTGCTGTGAAACAGGAGAGAAGCTAATAATCAAAACAGGTTTTACAATGAATGAACTGCTGCTGAGAAATGCCTACTTTACAGCCTTCATACCATGCTGGATGTTAAATGACTGCCAGGAGCAAACTCTGTGGTATCTCAGTTAGCTCTTACCCTAATTATCGTTTACAGAGGACTCCCAGCTAGATGAGCGAGGACTGCAATATAAAGGACTTAAGTAAGATTTATTGATGTGACTACATGAATAATTCCCCTTGCAATGATGCATTTAAAAGCACAGATATTGTGGGAGGAGGAAAGCCAGTGTTTGATATTTTGAATCATATAAAAGAGCACGTTTTATTTTTACGTTTTGGCTTTTGCTGTTCCCTCTACCTGCTCCGCTTCCAAAAAAAAAAACAAAAAGATTTAATCTTCTTACTGGCCAGGTTTGTGAAACAATAGTAGGTAACTGAAAATAAACTTCTGCTGAGGCCAATAAATATGGGATCATCTAAATGGGCTGCCACGGTGCTCAGGCAGACCTGAGCACACTGCTTCCATGATCCAACGTTGCTCCGAAGTCTTGGCACTCAAGGTTTGGTTTTTCCGTAACTAACTAATTGTTCAGCTTCCTGAAAAGTACGTTTGTGCTCTTTCTCCCTTGGGAGCGATCCCAGCAGAGGACCCTCTGGAGAATTTTCCAGTGCTCTGCCAGCTCGAGCAACAATGGAGTTACCACCAGGGCAGGCAGATCACCCATCTGATCGGGAGGAAAAGCTAGCTGAAAAACCAACCCCGTGAGGAAAACATGAGTAGCTCTTAGTCGTATCAGCAAGCCCGCCAGCCTCGATGTGCAGCCAGCCTGTCGCTAGTGCTGACATAAGGTGAGGGAAGGCATTACCATTCAGTGGCAACATGTTTTTAAGTAACTTGCCAACACCTCTAGCAGTGCAAGTGAGCTGAAGTCACAGCTGCTGCTGTCCTGCCAGGCAGCCCTGGCCCTTCCTGGCCCACTGAGGACCAGGGAGGCCCTGTGGAGGCCATGGTGGAAGAGTGCCCTGAGCCACCACCGCTGCAGGCACAGGGAGGGCTCTGCCCCATGCCCCATCCCCGTGGTGACCACACTACTGAGCCACCTGAGCCTTCAAACAAAACTGTAAACCATTCATTGAAGACTGGAGTCAAGAATGAGCCTTCAGGAAGACGTCTCCCTAGAGACAATCTTGCCCCAGTAAGGGCTAATGCTGCCCAAAGGGGGGACATGCTTGTGACTCCCCTTTCTCCACAAACCCTCCTCCTCTTGTCTTTCTTTCCTCAATCAGATTGTTACACAGGGAGGAACATGCCCATTACCCTGCTTTATCTTTGCCTGGCAGACTCCTAGCCGTCTGTGTCTGCTCCCACAGGCTTGGCCTTGCCCCACCACAGTTCCACCAAAGCAGAATTAAACCCTCTACAGGTCCCGGGTTTCAACTTATTCTTCTCCTCATGGGGACACCCAGAAATGAACTTTGGAAAACGTTCATTCTAAATTCCAACTAAATTCCACTGTTAACTTAACTTCCCCAAATTAACTAAACTAAATTTACTAATCACCGCCCCCAGCCCCCACTCCCACCCTGGTGTTTTCAGCCTGGATTAAAATGTCTTTAGTTAGATTAGCTCACTGTGGAATGGAGTAAACCAAAACAAATTGAAGACACTTAAAATGCGAAGGTTTGGTAAGATCTTCTGCAGGTCTCATGGGAGATACGAAAGCCGTTCCTGCTCACCAGCTCACCGCCGCTCCGCTGCCGTGTGTCACCACCTCAAGCTGCAGCGCTGAGGCGACTGAAGGGGCGAGTGCTGTGTGAAACACAGGCAGGTTATTTCAAGGAACCCTCCTTGGTGGTTGACCTGCGGTAGCTTTGTGCTGAGAACGAAATGCCACGACAACAGTCGTATTTGGTGGGTGGCCAGTGAGAAGCGAGGAGGGGGCAGAACCTGCACTGAACAGGCTCCTGGACAAGATCTCTTGATATAACTTCAGTTCTGGCAGTTACCCATCAGCAGAAATCTCTTCCTGTAGCAGAAACCCACACGTCCCCTTACCGTATCTGTCTGTGGGGAGGACGGCAAAGGTGTGGTCCAAGATGGGCCATATGCACGTGTATAGTCACGTTCCACCCCACATTGTTGTGGCTGCAGCTCTGTGCTCCCTGGGGATGGGCAGATGACGGCTTGAATGTACGGGGGCCTCAGACATTGCAGGACACTCTTTGCTCCTGCCACGTGTGCGTCAGGTGATGTACACCGTGGCCTCACTCGGCCGGTGGCAACTCTAGTGGTCTGGGCAGCTCTCACAGTTGCTCCCCCCCTCCGAAAACCCCATTTCTGGGCACCTGGCCTGCAGCGTGAAACAGCCTTTGTGTGATATTTTGTCAGCTACAAATAATTGAAAAAGGCCTACATAAAGTCCTAATTGTGTCACAGAACAGGCTCTTCAGTCATCCATCTTCCTATTAAACTTGTGAATTTCAGCTACTCAGCCCTGTTGGAGTTATTTTCCCCTTCCCCTCCTTCTTCTTTTAAGCTTCTATTTATATTCTCTCAGTTGTCTCTGCCAGAAGATCTCATGTGGATACATTAGGCCTTTTCAAAAGGAAAGTTGGATTACAGCGATTTTTCTCCCCGTAGGACACAACAGCTTCATCATTCATAACAGAGCAATACACTATAACTTCATTATAGATGGCATGAAGCTGGCCTATTTAAACAGAATACTTAATGATAGTCGGGAAGGCAGGAGAAATTAAGCTCCACTGGTCTACGTGGGAAAAGGGAAACTGCGTTTTTTGGTATTTACTGAGGTGGATTTCTTGACTCTTAATTAAATCTCTTTTCACAGGAACAAAAAAAAAAAAGGGGAAGACTCAGCTGACATGGGTGAGATCTGTTACCTAGTAGTTACTTCCACTTCGGCAGGTAGTTTGAGATACCCGAACATCTAATATTAATAGCAGACGTGGGGGCTGGGGAGGAAACTTGGACTCCTCCTTAGTACTTGGCCTCCACTGAAACCAATTGCAGTGTGTTGGTGCTCTCCTGTATGGACCACAGGTTCTCATTCTTCTCCCTTTCCCACTTCAGCAGCACTGACCTTAGAAGTGTGCTCTGCTTATTGACTTTGGCTGAGTAGAAGTGGTTCAGGCCTACAGAAAAGCTGCGGACTAAAAAAACCTCCTTATTGGGAAAATGCCAGAATAAATAGCCTTCTGTGAGCTCACAGTTGACATCAGACCACAGTTTGCGGTGATGATAGGGGAGCCTTAAAAAAATCCCAGTGAAAATGTAGCAAGATGTAAAAATTAATGTTTTCCCATATTTTGATAAAATTAGTTTTTCCTCTCACCTGGGTAAGTTTTAGTGGTGCTGAAAGGTGCCAAGAGTTCAGCTCTGTCAAGGCAAGTCCTCCATTGACAGCTTGATACTCCACACAGCTTTTTTTGTACCAACTTGGGAGAGATTTTGATCAATATTGGTTTACTGGTAAAATATGTAAGCGTGGATGAAGTTTCTAATATTTGTTCAGCTGAAAGCCATGATTTCCTATCCAATCCCCTCAAAAACTAGGACCATGGCTAGTTATGTATCATAAATCTGTATCAGAAACTCTTAGGAAGCTGATAGCCATGTCCTGTGGTGCCCCTGAGTGTTACATGCCAAAATACAGTGTATTGATACCTGATGAGGTCTGCTGGTGTGAGCATCCCCATGTGGAGTTTGGAGGGGAAGGGAACAAAGAATGCTTTTTACTTCTTTAACTGGTATTGAACACTGTCAAAGGAAAGCTGAGGGGCTTCTCTGGAGGGGGGAAGAGGGTCTGAAGTGGAAAATAAGTATAAGGAAGAAATGGCTCCAGGATGAACAGATGCCTGGCTGTTGAGCACACTGTCCGGTCAGCATGTCTCATACTTGGGCCAGAAGAAGGTATTCTATCTGTTGGGGGAAAGAAAACAATTCATGCTATTAGAGCTCCCTGTAATTTGGTGTAGAAGCAGTTTGGACTCAACAACTGAAAAGGAAATGTCAAAGAATAGGAAGCCAAGAGAAGTTCATCAAAAAGACATCTGGTCCTGCTGTCCTTAATGGGAAATCCCCCCCTCCCTCAAGCCACCCTCTTCCCAGCCATGCTCTTTTGAAACAGTTAATGTCTGAGAGAATCCAAAACATTGCTGGAATGTATCAGCAAGGAAGCTTTTGTATAGCTGAGCAGCTAAACAGCTCTGGGTTTGTTTGTGTTAGGGCTGATTGTCTTGCCTTTCATCGGTGAAAGTCAGAAATGGCTGGACAGAAGTCAGTGGAGCAACAACAACGTAAGGCCAGTTTAAGCTGGGAGAGAATTTGGCCATCTCTTTTATGGCCAGAATCATGAAGCGCTTCACAGAGAAGCAAGAAGACCTCAAAAGGAACACCCATAGACAGCATCCTTGCAAATCTTCTGAGATGAAGGATTCATGTTCTGTTCTCCAACAGAGTATTCACTCCTCTTCCAGTGAGTAGCTTGCTTGCAACAACCATGCTGTGCCAGACAGTGACCTATCTGCCTCTCTGTTTCTTCTGGCCCTTTCTTCACTGATTGAGCCCTGGCAGGCTCCCAGTGCCTTCCTAGAACCAAGGAACTAGTCTGGTCTGCTATAAAACACCCGTAAAGTTTATTTCTGGGGAAAGATGTTTCATTGCTGCTCATGCTCCTGAGCGGGTAGCCCAGGATGCTTAACGTGTTTCTGCAGTGAGCCATGTGGCAATGTCATTTACCACAGCTCCTCTCACAAAACTGTGTTCCCAGGGCCCGGGTGGCTCAGAGTTTTGGCATGGGATGTACAGTCTTTGATCATATGAATCAGGACAGTTAGCAGAGTCCAGCTATTTAGGCCTCCTTGGGGAATAAGCAGAGGGCTCCGTTCGATTTCCCAACAACAACTTTTCCCTTCACCCCCCAAATCAGAAAATCTGGAAGACAGGCAGGATTCAGCAGATCAGGGGTCAAAGACATTGGTGGGAGCTCCATAAACATACTGAACTCCTGTCAGTGTCTGCTTTGTGCTCCTGGCTAGAGGGAAGATCAGGGAGGACCTTCAAGAAGACAGCTGAGCTTGTGACTGATGATCCCCCTTATCTAGTCCCAGCTATGTGGTCCCACCTGCTTGCGTGGACATGTTCACGTGGTCTCCTCCTTCCTTCCAACTGCAGGTGCTTGCCATTTACCTGGTACTGTCCCAGTCTTGCCTGACTCTACTGCAACCCAACTCGGCCTCCTCAGCTGGGAGAAGAATCTGCCATTTTAGTTTTCCACCGTTTCAGCATGGAAGTTGGTCCAATAACTGTGAAAATGATACTAGGAAGAGAGAGATCATTTAGCCAGAAGCAGGGGGAGGAGAGAGAAAGAGACCTCCCTTCCAGAGGCAGCAGCATTGTTTTGCTGGCTTAGCTGTCCCTAGGTCCACAGGCTTTGTTGCTGTTCAGAGGGATCCACGTACGGACAAAAGGAATTCTGCCCCCTCAGATTACGGCAGCGTTACAGCCCAGCAGTGCGGCCAGGGATGCCAAAGTGAAGAAGCCTTTGGCTTCGTTGTTTCTTGGCGTTTCACAGGACACACCTCAGCTTTAATCTCAGTTCAGATCTGTCACAAAACCCACCTCTGCTCGGATCTCTCATGTCAACTGCTCTGAAATAGTTTTATGCCTGCTTGACCACAACTGTCCACAGAGGTGTTACACCCTTACCTGAATAGGTACCTGAGATGGTATTTGGAAGGAAAGAGGACACCGGTGGGCCACCATTGATCTGAGCACATCTCACTACTAACCCTAGTCTGCCAAGCCATCTTCTTTCTCCATCTATCCTCCAAATGCCTGCACACACAGAGTATTTGACATGGCTCCCCATCTTTCAGGAAGTTGGCAAGACCAAGTTAATTTTACTGCTGACTGAGCTTGGTCTTGCTGAGCAGACTCCTGAACTAGGTTTCCACAGCTGTGAAAAAGGCATGGGGAAGAGGGAAAGAAAAGCCCTGTGCAAAGACAGATACCCTTCATGTGTGGAGGAAATTTTGACCTTTTGTTCTGCCAGCTGGAATATTTTCCCTGAAGAAAGGCAGAAGCCTGACCACTAGGGACTGCTGCAACTGGGACGAACAACACTGGGGAGAAAAATACCCCAGGGAGCGGCTCTGCACTGTCCAAGTCAGGTGTTATCCTGACAGTCTCCATCAAGCATAACTTCCCTGAAGTCAGTGGAGGGCACCTGTGCACAAGCTGTCATGGTAAGACTCCCTCCAGCTTTCACAACAGAGACGTCAATAACTTTTGCCAGACTTTGACTCATGCATAAACCAGGGAAAGAGCGAGTCAAATGCAACCGAAGAGATGAAAGTCACAGCAAAGATTTAGCCAAATATTAGACATTAAAGACTTTGCTGATGCCCAAAGGTAAGTGTAGCAGCAATAATATTAATGAAGGAACGTACACCTGCTTGGTGTCAATATTTGGGAAAAAAAAGAAAAGCATTTAAGTGGATAAAAGAGAGGATCAGGATCATGCTTCTGCACAAGGTATTTAGCAAATAATTACAATTGTTTATAGAGTTTGTTTAGGCTTTTAAATTTATACTTGATTCCTTCTCTGTTTCATAGGAAGCAAAAGTGCTAAAATGACAGGCTGTAAGGCCAGAGAAGCGGAATCACATTGGTTGAAAGCCACAGCGTGGTACTTGAGAACTTAGCCAAAGGTGATAATCTCACTAGTCGTTGCACTGTCTATTAACGCAGCATGAATATGCAGGGAAAGAAACATTAAAACATGTAATCTATAGTATGATCCTCTGCACTGAAGGATACGATGTCAGCCACGTAAAAAAAGAAACTACTTAAATGGGATGAGCTTGGCCCTCAAGGCTTGTCCCACGTGAGTCATCACTAGTAATAATAATCAGTAATAACAAGCAAGAAAAAAGCAAGCCATACATGGGTACACAGGTAGATTGCTGTTATTTTATTTGGTCTGGGAAGCTCCACCAGGAAAACCAGTACGCAAGTATTTGCTCTAGCTGAGCATAGTGGCAAACATCTAGATTTCAGCACCAACACTGGGAATATTAGTTCCTTGCACTAAGCAGGGTCCAAGTATTTCCCAGTTTTATTAAACCCCAGAACACAACAGCCTGTTTGAAAAAGAGTATCACAAAGTATTTTAGGTACTTCCTACTGCAAGAGGAAGGGGACAAACAGGAAGAACTTGTATTCCTCTGGCATTAGTATTCATCCCATTGCCACTTGCCCAGCAATTGCCAAGGGGCTGGCTGTCAGTCCTGGGATTCCAGAGCATCCTTATCACGGCTGGGAGGGGAAGGAAGGGACAAGCAGGGGGTGTAAAGGCTCTGGGGCCTGGAGAGGGGGGGGGGAATCTCAGGTATCTGATGTCTTGATCCTTCAAATAATCTTTAATTAGTGTGTTTAACTGGTATTATCCTTAATTAGTCTTGCTGAGTTCAGTATGACTACTCACCTGCTTCGAGATACAGGCACACTTCAAAAATCTGCAAGATCAGGGCCTACCCTGCTAGATTTTGAAAGCTAGAGCCAAGAAGTAGCTGGAAAGGGCTCTAAGAGAATTATTCCTACATGACAGATGTATTTATTTAACCTGTTTCTTCTGCAGTCATTGCAGACTGCTATCAGCTTGCTGGATCTGATGGTTCAGGCATTTGGCTTGCCTGTCTTTTTGTGCGGTAGTTATGTACTGGCAAGAGACAAGATGTGCTCCAGCCGCAGCTTCCTTGAGCGGCAATAACCCTTTATCTAAACTTGGTCTTCTATGGAAAGTTTCCATGCAGCAAAAGTCGCTTTCTGGTTCCACCTGGCACACAGATCCTCTGAGAGGTGTCACCCCATCAAGCACAGCCTGGAGGGTGGGGGGCAGGAGGGGCACGCAGGGACCTGCTGAGTGGCAGGACAGTGCCCTTCCAGCCCGGCTGCTTGCTTCCCTTGTGAGCCAAAAGAGCCTGCTTATGGCTATTTTCAGAAAATGTAAGGAGGGCCATATGATGGAGGCTTGGGTTTTTTTCTACATACACGGCACTAACATTTCCCAAGGCTGCCTTGGACCACAGATGTCAATGGGCTGTGGGCTGACAGGTCCAAAAATTGGGAAACATGGATTCTGTGAGCCTCTTCTTGGCTTTGTCTAACTGCCCTCTCCTTGCTGACACCATGACCCTGCTATCGCACAGAAACACTGGTGCTCCCCCTACCACCTTACTCAGATGGATATGTGGAAATTACCATTTGTGAGTACTCCAGGCTCTTTGATGGCCAAGAGCTCAGCTTGCAGAGCAGAGTCAACGTGCTGTGTGGCTGTGTGGTTTGGGGAACCCACCTATCTGTCCCACTGCTCTCTGCAAGAAAAGGTTAGTTTCCATTGCAGGCCACAACCGCCATCTTCCTGTAAACACTTCAAACCCTGAGCCAGGCCCAAGCTCTGTTTTGCTCAGACCCCAAAGCCTGTGAGTGCCTTGACGGTCAAAGCAGTGGGATGAGGATGAATCTCAGAACGACATGAGCTTGGTGTGACCCTGGTGTGACCGTCGTCCTTCAGTGAAAGGAGGACTAGATGCTCACACAGAGAGCCAGTGGATGTAGCTCTGGTGAATGATGCAGAGCTGACTTCTGGTTCCTTATTTTTCAGCTCCCAAGGAGAGCAGGTGATTTTCTAGGTAATGGTTGTATCTCTTCCCACAGGAACAGTGGAGCTGCCCATCCAGGTCAGACGCTTAGCCTGTCCTCTTGCCAGAAAGACCTTGTAATAGGCAGGTGTGGCTCCCTTGTCCCCACACTGCTGGCTTAACGTTAATTCTGAAGAGAAAACTTCCTCTATAATCCTTGTGTACCTTGTCTATTGTAACTTTCGATGTTTTCATTATTGATATAAACATTAAATTCCTGCGGTGTTTCCAAAATATTGGCCTCAGGACAGATTGTCACTTGTGCCTTATATTGAGGTCAGGCTGGACGCCCACTTCTCCATCTGTTATTATTTGTGCGCTGTGGGCCTGCTAGCTCTGTCTGCGGTGGTGGATGTCAGGCAAAAATGTTACTGGAACGCAAGGAGAGGAACATCTTCCCGTGAGATGTGCTCTATCCAGGAGGCAGGTCCTACCAGGAAGCCTTAATGAAGCTGCTGGAAAGGGAGAGCGCAAACTCCCTGGCTGGGGGTTACAACCAGCCGCTGCCCCGGGAAGGTGGAAGGAGAGCCCAACTTTTCAGCCTGCCAGCCCAGAGCAGGGCAGGAGGTGGGTCGCTGGTGGACTCCTGCCTGGGGTCTTGGGGACCCCAAGGGGATGCACTGGGAGGCACCGGGACCACACACAGCTATCTTGGGATGACCAAGGCCTTTCTCCGAACGTGCCCAAAGCCCCCCTGCAGCCAGAGCAAGCACCAGCCTAAACACAGGGAGCAGACAGGGCACCCCCGCCCTGGGCACAACGCTGGGGAGCAGCAAGGGGCCCCAGGAGCCACCCCACGGCCTCAGCCCAGCACCCCAGGCACCCTCCTCCTCCTCCTCCTCCTCCTCTCTCCGGCCCTAACCCTCCTCTTTTCCCAGGGGACCGGCAGCCGGAGGGGCCCCACGCCGATGGGGAGGGTCCGTGCCGTGCCGCGCCGTGCGGGACAAGGCGCGGGGCCGGTCCCCGATCCCCGTCCCCCGGTCCCCGATCTCCATCCCGGACCCAGGTCCCCGTTCCCCATCCCGGAGCCCCGATCCCGGCCAGCTCCGCGGCTCCGGGGCGGGGCGGGCGGGGCGGGGCGGCCCGGGCCGGCCGGGGGATCCGGCGCTGCCGGAGTAAGAGGCTGCAGGAGCGCGGCGGCGGCGGAGCGGAGCGGAGCCGGTGCCGGGTCCCGGAGCCCCTCGGGAGTCGGTGGGCTGCGGCCCCCCGCTGCAGCCCCCATGGATAAATACAAAGGTGAGGCGGGGCCCCACGCGTGTCCGTGTCCGGCGGCAGTCCCGCACGGGGACCGCCGTCCTGCCCTGCCCGCCGGGGCGGCGCGGGGAGATCGGGGGCGGCGGTGGTGGGGAAGGGTCTGTGGGGAGGGACGGGCCCACGGGCATGGGGCCGCTGCGGCTCGCTGTCCCCACGCGTGGGAAAATGCGGCGGCGATGGGCTGCGGCGGGCGGGGGGCCAGCTGCGGAGGCGATGTTTCCCGAGAGTGGGGCCGGGGGTCAGCTCCGGGAAGGAGGTCCCCGCGAGTGGGGCCCGAGCGCAGTTCCGGGGGGCGGGGGGGTTGTCCCGCGAGTGGGACCGGGCGGCGAGAGCGGGACTCCAGCTCCGCGGAGGAGGAGGCCAGCCAGTGGGGACGGGAGCCAGCTCCCGGGGAGGCGATCTCCGCGAGTGGGGCCAGGGACGGGAGTCCCCGTGGGTGGGGCCCGGGTCCGCTCGGGGCCGGCGGGAAACGGTCCCCGCGAGTGCGGCCGGGCGGCGGGAGCGCGGCTGCCGGCGGGCGGCGCCGGGGAAGGTGCGGGGCCGCGCAGCCAGGTCGCAGCGCGATGTGAAGCCCCCCTGTACCCGCCCCGGGCAGCGGGGGAGGAAGGAGCCGGGGAGACCTCTCGTTGTACGCCATCTGCGGATCGGGCCCTTTTTTTGCTACTTAAAAGCAGCGTCTTGTTTCGTTTTCTGCAGCCACTGAATTTGGCTAACGTTGCCTGCTCCGTCTTTCTTCCTAATTGCTCATCTGCATAGACTTCCCACCCTCCCAGGCTTAACAGGCACGACATTGAGTGTCCTGTTTTCTAAATGCAAGCAGGCCTGGCGGTTAGGGAGAGGGGAGGTGAGCAGCTTCCCTCCTTTCCCTCTGGCAGATCTCGTCCGGGCTGGTGGTCACCCGCGGCCCGGTTATTTCCCCGCAATCGATGGCTCTGGCGCTTCCTGTGTGATGCTACTTGGCCATTATCACTGAGAATGGCTCATCTCAGATCGGTGGTGCTATGGGCAGCTCTCGGACACTTCTCAAACTTCAGTGCTCCTCGCCGGCTGAGGAGGGAGGAGGTGGGGTGAGGTGCCCGGGCATGGGGCACTCGGACGTGTGTGGGTACTTCGTGATTTCCGCTCCTGCTAGCGTGTAAAAGTCTCCCCTGGAGGAGGTGGATCCAGTACTTGCGCAGCACAGAATAAGTCTGCAGTCAGTTTTACCTGTTGAGAGGAAGCGTGGCTCTCCTTGTAACTGCTGCCCTTCTTATGAAGCTTGGACACTTAAGCGGGGAACTTCGTACTAGACAAATATTCCTGCCTGACCCCATTTGGACTTGTTACTGTCAAACTGGCAAGGTTTGGTTAGGACTCAGCAGATGCATTTAAGCTAATAGCCCGTGTTCCCTAATCCTCCTTTGATGGGGACTCTATATGTCAAGGTATCATATTGTGTGGAGTTAATTTTTGCCAGGACTGTGTGTTTTTCTTGACTATGCTGTGCAAGTACTTTGGTATTCTGACATGGCTGGCACTGTGCTGCCTGGTGCATTTTGATCCTTTTCCTCCTTACAATTGATACTTTAAAGACCTGATAAGCACGATAGTAACACGCTGCAAAAGTGATGTTAAAGATTATATTACAAGTCAAATATTGTGTTGTCTTTCTTTTTTTTTTTTTCCCTGGCATGGTCTGTACAATTCCATTCAGTTCCAGTAGCAAAGCAGTAGATTCATTAAGATTCAGCTATGTTTTGTATATTGTCCTTTTAAATATGCACACTACTCCCTCAGAGCAGCGGGGATGTGTTCTGCACATGTGTAATGAATAGCAAGTGCAACTGATTGAGGAGCCTTGCCAGTCCTTTTTGTGTTAGTGGTAACGAATGTGTGCGTGGGAGCGGGTGTGCATTAATGAGGGTACCGAGGCATCTCCAGCTCCGCAGGGCAGCCGCAGGTGATGGCAGCAGCTCGTTCAGTGGGTGGGAGATGTCCCCAGTGTGGTGGGTGGCTGGAGTCCCCTGGGGCTGGTGAGGCAGGTGGAGGGGAGAAGGGCTGGGCTGAGGGAGAACGTGTGGGAGTTGGGAGCCCTGAGGAGCAGGTGGAGAAAGCAGGCAAGTAAGTTATTATTAATAATAAGCACGGGGGATAAGTACCTGTTGCTGCCATGGCTGGTATGGGGAGGCTTCATCTTTGCCACTAGCCAGGCAGGGTGCTTGTGCAGGGAAATCCTCTAGTGATAGAGATGGGTGGACTCAAAGAGCGCTGTTGAGCAGTGAACTGGTGCTCCGGGAGGATGAATATAACTACAAGATCTTTCCTATTACATAAGAAATGAAGGTTTCAAGCATCTGCAAACAGCAGCATTTTTTTCCTGTAAACACAGGCAGGGATGTGCCTTAAACCTGGCATGCACAAGAGGTGTCCCTCCTGTTTCAAAGGCAGGGAGAAGCAGCCGCAGGAATCTCGTAGGGTGGAGCGTGCAGGGCCAAGTGGGGTGCGAGCCTGGGAGGCCGGGGCTGCTGGCTGGCAGGGTGGCACCCGTGGAGCGGGAAGAGCTCGAGCTGTTGGACTCGCATGGTAGGAAGTGAAGGAGGGATTGTGAAAGTCTCCTGGGAATGGGTTTCCTTTCCCAGCCTCTGCAAATGGGGTTGCAAGGCCAGCTGCATAGGAAGATATTGTCTCTTGACTCTTGTTAGGCTGCTAAAGCTGTGAAGGATGATCTCAGTGTGTGGCAGGTTTTTTTTTTCTGCCAGGCCACAGTAAAGAGTGCCTTCTCCCGTTGGTGAAGATGCTGTTTAAAAATCCACCTTCTCCCTGTGATTTAGGAAGTATACGTGAGGCTCAAGGGGCAACAGACCCAACGGCCCAAGGGGAAAACAGACCTGCAGGGAGCAGAGGGCAGGCCTGAGTGAGGGCGGTAGCTGTGCCCTCAGCTATGTAGTGACAAGGACAGAGCCGCTCATCTCGTGCTCCTCCTCTGTTCCCTGCAAGCGCTCTCTCTTCTCCTTCCCATGTGTTTTGAATATGAGATTCATACAACTGTCCCATCTTGTGCTCCCTGTTAGATCGGCACCGTGGCTCCTTGCCTACTCCTTGCCCCGTGTGTCAGATGTGGCTGGCTGGTTTGTGACCAGCCATCTCCAGACCTTGGGTGGGAAGAGGTGCTGAATGCACTGTTAGTGATGAGGGGTATGTTGGTGGCTCCCGTACTCATCCGCCATCCCTGTCAAGTCCTCTCAGACCAAGCCCTTGTCACCGCAGTCACGGGTGATTCCCGTGATGCAGCCCCATGAGTGTAGTCTGTCAAGTGATAGGAGCCTTGAGAGGTTTGTAAGATTATTATTGATTTTTAATGTGTTAGAGCTCTGTAATAGAAATCAGGGTGACTTGCAGCCCAGTTCTTCAAAGAAAGGTGTTTGGCATTCTTGTTTTACTGTCTCTGTTGAGCAAAGACACAAGCTTTGCATTTCCTATCTGAGGGAGCTTTGCATTTCCTATCAGTGGTCTGGAGGGCGTTGCTAGTGTTTGCAGTGCTCCTCTAAGGAGACGAGCATTGTTTGTCTATGGAGGAGAGGTTGTCTTCTTAACAGAAGCCAACAGTTTAGTGTTGATAAGGATTAAAATGGTGACTTGGTAGAAAGACGAGGTGTTTCCTTGCTGGTTAACATGTTTAAACTGGGAGGGGAAAGGGGTGTGGGTCTGTTTGGGACTTTGGCACGTGTTCTTTTTAACAAGTCCTTGCAAACACAAGGAGATATGCTTGGGATTAAACCACAAAGTGGAGACATGAATGGAAGACATGAGCCATAGTAACAATCTGAGGCCCTTTATAAACTCTTGTTAATCAGTCGGAAAGGAATTGATTCATATTAACATGATCTAGGCTCTATACAAACATATGTGGTTTCTCCTCAGCTGAGCATCAACACAGCTGTTGTGTTTAGCTAATTGTCTTGGTGTAATTGGCAACTGGAGAAAACAGGGCAATGTACTGCGCTGTACTAAATCCAATGCAATTCAGCTGCTGGGCTGAGCCTTCTTTGAAATGCAGATGAAAATTAATGCCCTGCATAACCTCATAACATATACAATAACTCTCACTTATGTGAGAGTGGTGAGTTTTGGAGATGGGAATGGACTCTGTTGGGGAATAGGCAGCAGGAGTGTGGAGTCATTTACTCATCAGGGATTTAGGAGGTGAAACCTTTTTCTGTGACTGAAACCACAGCCTGTCTCAATTATACATCTACCGTGTGCACCCTGCGAAGCCATCCTACACACTGACACCTGTGCCAGTATAATATTTCTGTCTCTTCTAGCACAGCTGCATTTCTTATGTAAACAAGGCTCCTGAGGATACTCTGGGTTGTATTGGGTGCACGTGAGCCTCTCCGGTGCTCTCCAGACCAGGACAGGCTCACTGCAGATGGGCATGAGGCTGTGTGGATGTTGGCTTCAGCCCCATTTGACGAGCAGCAATGGCCCTTGGAGTGTGTGTGTAACTGCCAGGCCTGGGGGTGCTCCTTTTGCTGCCCCAAAATGGTCACTGGGGCTTGCTCCTTCTCCTGACTGTAAGTGGCAGGGATCCGTGCAGCGAAGGGCAGCGGAGGCAGTACCCCGGTAGCCCTGCCACTACGGGGTCTGTGCCCTGACTATGTCACTACCAAAATTGGCAGGAGCCTGCTCCTAAAGCTACCGGTGCTTACAAGCTCTGCGCCTTTGGGCACCTGCTTTTGGAGTGTTCCTGGCAAGGCACGAACCCTTGCTTTTCTCTTGTGGTGTTGACTAGTGTGTCAGGCACGTCTCGCTCCCGTTCATCCACGCACCTTTGCTGCTCCCTGCAGCAGGCTCTGTGTGTGCCGTGCCCAGCTGGGGACCAGAGATACCATCTGAATGAGTTTATTGTTCAGGGGTTTTCACTGATCGCTTTCATTGAACACCCACAGCCCAGGAACACAGGGAGTATCTATGCAAAAATGCTTGTACTGCTTTTTTTTGGAGCATGGCTGGTTCTTTCAGCTCCCAGCAGCGGCAGTGGACTGAAGGCAAGCAGGCAACTGGGCAGCCCAGGCTTTGCAGGGCTGTGTATCAAAGCACTGCAGTCTTTTACATCTAAATTCTGGGCACCTGCTCAACTGAATACTTGCTCCACAATGTTTCCATCTCAATATACAGCACATATGAAGGATTTAAATGACTTGACTGAATCCCTTAAGATTTTATGGCAAATCCAGGACCTGAACCCCAAGCTCCCTAACTGGTGGCCAGTGCCTTCCTTGCAACCATCCTGCCTGGATCAGGAGAAGTTAGGGATGCTGTTCTCTTAAGAAGTCCCTGTAAACCCAAATTAATCTGCTGTATCCTCTGGAAAGGCAGGAGTCATCTGAGGCAGGGAAGTGCACCTTCAGGCAATAGCAACCAGAGAGCCAGAGCTGTAGGGGATGTCTTGGGGAACCAAAAATCAGAGGTGCATCTGTGATTAAAGATGATGCAGAGCACGTGCACCTGGGACGTAGGTGTTCCGCTCCAAAGCTGCCTGGCTGAAGCACAGATCCAGACCCAGCAAGTAAACTGGGATCCTGCAGTCACAAAGCCAGTTTGATGACCTGCGTGGTGGTGTTTACTTCGTCTTGGAAGTTGAGTCATTTGTGCTTTTCTCTCAGGTCAGCAGACAAGACAGACTGGTCCAGTCTGTGCTGCAGACTGTCAGCAGAGATCTGTGGGTCAGAGAAGTGTCTGACATGGCCTTGCCCCAAGGAGCTGCTGGTGCAGGTGCCGACACAGCCAGTTTCTGGGCTGGAACCGCTTATTTAGCTCTGGTTTGGGGGTGAATGGGGAAGTGTCAGTGAACAGGCAAGTTCCCTGGCAGTAGCTGGGAGAAGGCATTTCCATTGTAAAGAGCTGTGCTGCAATTTGGAGAAGAGGGGTTAAATCTGGGAACTTCTTGCTGTGTGCTACAGTGCATGGTAAAAACTTGTGTGAACTGGAGCAATGACTGCAGAAGTTCACAAAAGAAAAATCTGTTTAGAAGTGTTCAGTAGGAAGACACCAATCTCCTGGTACCCGAAGTTCTTATAATTTTTTTTTTTAATAAATAAATTTACTTGAATCCAGGGAGCAGAGCTTTAGGAGGGATAAAAAAAGTCCAAAACAAACACAAGTTGCTAAGGGTGGCCAGAAGAGCCGAGCCCTTTGAGAAGCTGCAGCGAAGCAGGGCGGGCGCTGTGCCTGCACGCACTCCTTCTGCAGGGCTGAGCGTTAGGTCCAAATCCGGCTTCCCACTCTGGCCACAGCCGAAAGAGAGAACAACCGGGGCCAAAACCACCGAGAATGGTTAAACTTGTGGCTGGTGGGCCAGGGTGGGCATGCGAGCAGCTGTCGCTGATGGAGGCGCGAGCGTGGGAATTGCTGCTGGCGAGGGGGGTCTGGCTTACCATCGCCCGTGCCGCTGCAGGCTGGGGTGCAGCGGTGGAGGTCAGCTGTGGCACTGCGGGACCTGCAGCGTAGCAGGGTGCTGCAGAGGGGAGGCCTGGGAAGTGCACTGGTTTGGTCTGAAGTTCAAAAGATGAGGGCCAGGACTCGCTAAAATACTTTTTTTTTTTTTCCCTTTTTTTCCCTACTGACCTATTGCCTTCTTTGTGGGCAAAATTCCATAGAAAGCACGTCTGAGGATGGTTTGGTGTATGGCAACATTGTCTTTGGTTATAAACAGCTCTGTCTGGAAGTAAATATCTCAGAATTATGGGATCAGACTAGAACTCCCACATAACATATGGACTTGGCCACTTGCGATTTAATAAAAGCCAGTATTTTCCCCCCTTGGGTGGACTGTGCTCTGTCCTGCATAAAGATTTTTCTGATGTCTTTTTTCTTTCTTTTTCCTTCAGATCTGCTTAGGATAAAAGTGTAGTGCAAGGCTTAGAAAAAGCCTGGGAAATAGGGATCCACAAGCCTTAGCTGGCAGTTCAGCCTGCGGGCTTCTTATTTCTGAGTGTAGGAGTCTCCTCCTGAGATAACCAGGAGCAGCACCAGGGTGATGCATGTGTTTTTTCACTTGCTTTTGTGACTTAGGAGACTGAATCTTTAAAAAAATATCTTTAGAATCCCAATCTTGCTAATAATTAATGCATCTAGGCTTCCCAGAGTCAGCACTGAGTTTGGGGTGTAGAGGTGGGCAGCTAAGCAGTTGGGATGCTTTTTGAAGAAGTTTGCATAACACTTTGGCAGCAGTGCTTTGAAAGAGGTCAGTCTGAGCCAGGAGATTCTTGCAGTTCACGCTTCAGTTGTGGCTTGAGCCCTTCCCTCTTGGACTGAGTGAGATGGGGAGCAGGTCTTGGGCTGCTGCGAGGAGGGGATCTCCTTCCTGGAGCCTGCGTGTGCTCCGAGGCAGCCAACTCGGGCAGGTGGTGAGGGGAAGCGTGTGCGCAGGCTCCTGTGAGCTGAGATAAGGTATCTGCAAAGAAATCTCTGATCCAAAGTCACTCTGCAGATCTCATTATAGCTATTTATCACGCCAAAGTATGACAACTATTAAGGCTTGGGAAGAAAGAGCTGGCTTGCAGAGAACATGAGTTGCACAAGGTTTTGCAATGTCATTAGTGGCTTTAGCCGAAAGTCTCTCTACAAGTGTGTGTGAAACATGGAGCTTTCTTCTGCTGAGGAATGCAACCGAGCCAGCTGCAGCCCCACAGCCTTCCAGTAGTGCCATCGATTTGTCACCTCTGTGGAATAAGCCAGTGCATGTGTCCGGTCAGTCCCAGTGCCGAACAGCTCCAACCTCTGGTGGTCCCACTGTGAATGAGCTGAAATCAGTAGCAATGCAGGGACACTCTTTGGTGTCTGCTGGTACAGGTATGCAGTCGCAGCAGTTAGGTGGCCACCACCTGTGGTAGCAAAATATCACAAATGTAGAAATTGGGGCTGCCTTTAAAAGCGGAGATGTGGCAAGACAGAGGCAAGCCTTCTGCAGAGGCTTGTGACAGCTGGAGGTCATCTGCCCCATCCATCCCATCAGCAGCTTCATCCCTGCTGCTTGGCTAGGGAGCATGTCCTGTCTCCTTTGTTTAAATCTGGTGTCTTCAAGGATCTTTTGTGTTTTATTGCTATCTCTAAAAATGTGCCATGTAGTCTTGAATGGTGGGAACTTCTGCTGTTTTTATTGTCATATTTTTCAGACTTCTCCATCGCCCTGGGGTATAGAGAATCAGGCAGAGAGCTGGGATTGTAATGTACGGTTCCAGATCTGCTATAGGATTGCCTGATCTTGGCAGCTGCTGAAGTATGATAAAGCCTTGCTTGAAAAGAGAACTGCTTAGACTAATTGGGCTCAATCTACAAAGCAGCTGACATATCTTTACCTTGCTGTAGTTAGCTGGGCTGAGGGGTGGGATGTGCATCCCTCTCATCTAACCACAGCCAGGTTTTTGGTCCCTGTTAGGAATTCAGTATGTGTGCACATGGGTGAAGGCAGCTCTTTTTGCTAGAAGATGAGCCGTGTGTGAAATTGCATGAACTAGGTCCGAGTGGAGGTCTGACACAAAGGCGGGCAAGCCTGGCTGCTGCCTGTGGTCCACAGCCTGAGGCTGCCGAAGAGCTGGCTGCAGACCCAGCAGGGTGGCTCTCGCTCCACCGTCTGCTGCTGAGGGGTCTCGAGTCTGCTGGGCAGCACGGTGGCTACGTGCTTTTTCGCCTGAATTTTTTCAGGCCATGTGGGTGGTTTGCCTCACCTGTGGCATGTTGCACTTGGTGCCTGGGGCTGTAAGTGTAACCAGTGCTGGGGCTGCAGGTGCTTTTCAGCAGCTTCACCTGTCTCGTTGAAAGATTGTCACAAGTACCCCAGAGCAGTGCAAAGTCACCAGTGAAATGCATGTGTGACTGTTTTGGGTGGTTTTGGTTTTTCCCCACCCCGGTATTTGTGCTCCCCACTTACTTCTGTCTCGGTTCCCTGAGCATCAGTGTCAGAATGCAGTGGTCGGTGATGGTCAGCCTGCATGTGGTCACAGTATCTCTAAAAGCCAGTGACCTCTGGAACAAGTCATCTCTGCAGAGCAACTTCTTGTGTGCTCTGCCTCCTTCACCCCACCAATTCATCTGGTGATACTTCCTTTGGCTGGCCTATGAGAAAGCTGTAGGAAAACGTGAGGACTAACTTTTCATGATGGTCCTTATCAGGTATTACTGGATTCTGTCCATAACTTAACCAGTCATAACACTGAGGAGTTAATAACATAATCCCTCTTCTGCTAATAAGGACCTGCCTTGTTGCAGGGCCAGGGCTGTATGGGATAAGGAGCAACCCAAATGTTCTCTGAGCTTTACAGCGGAGATGCACTCACCTTAACACAAAACCAAAAGGTCACGTTTCTTCTTACGGATAGAAAACAGAAGTCAGCTACCATACCATTTAGCGAAGCAACACTTGTAAATGATTTACTCTTGAGTTAAGCATCATATTACTTTATATAAACACAGGTTTTCATTACTGCTTCAACTTTATCCCATCTTCTCTCTTCCAGTCTTATTATAGGATACATACACGTGTATCCATGCACAGTGTCTTTCAGCTTTCTCTAATGAGCAATGCTAGTTGATATTATCTAGTTGCCTAGATGCCATGTCAGCTTAATTTGCTGTAGCAGAGCTTTGAAATTGTTCCCCTAGTGAGATTATACTCCTTGGAAATTAGGTTGTCTTTCAGGTGCTGAAAGGAATTATTGGCTTGTTTGGCACCGGTTGCCATAATGCAATACTGTACAGACCCTGTAACTGATTAAAGTGTGTCAGAAGCGTATCAATGCTCGCAAGTGTGCCTTGCCTTATATCTGAGTCCGTGTGAACTCTAAGGCCTGGTTCTAGGAAAGTTCACCAGTTTTGTAAATCAGTCTTGAAGTGTATTCATTATGCTAACCTATACGTTTTATTTCTGAGATACTGACTTTTAATTCTGTCTCTGATCCTGATCCACAGCTATTGAGACACTGTTAATGTGATCTGTCATCTGAGCGCTTGGATCACGGTAGCTAGTCACACTTTCAGCTCTGTGGGCTCTTGATTTAATCACCTGCATATGCCAAAATACTGATCAAATCTATTTAAATAGGTTACACTGGCTCATACTGAGCCAGCATAAACTGGCAATATATGAAGCAGAACAGACCTGAGCGAGGATGTAGTTGCTTTAAGCCTGTGTCTGTTAGCACTCTGCGCTAGTTAACTTCAGTGAACGTAGTCTTCGGATCAGGTTGTTCAAACAGATGCTCTCTGAGCGTAGAAGAGGTCTATTTCTGGAAGTTGAAGTGGGAGTTGGCAGGGTGGGGGGGAAGCGAAATGGCAATCAAAATTCCCATACGTTATCCTAAAGGCTGAATTCCCACGTCTGGCTGAGAAGAGAAACAAATGCTTTCTAGACCCAGGAGGCTCAGCATTCCCCAAAACAGAATGATTTATTTTTAATTCTGATAGTTCACTGGAGCTCTTAAACCAAAAGAGCAATGGCAGTTTTATTATACTGCTTAGAAACGAATGCAGTGAGCTTTGGGTGATGCTGAGGTTGAAAATCCTGGGGTGCTGCAGGAAGGGAGTACAGGTACACATCGTCGGGCGTCTGCACCACCTGCGAGCCCAGCCTGAGCCCAGCCTGAGTTGTATGGCTCTGGCTGAAATCCTGTGTTAAACGGCACGGGATTTCATGTTCATGTTTCTTTGGCCTGGCTACGTCAGCCTTCCTTCAATTCTTTGGCTTAAATAATGACATCCCCCTAAGGTTATGTGCTGGGGTTTTTTTTATTTGCTGCTGATACCATTTCAGCTATGGTAAGTCTTTTATTCTTGTGGTGGTCACTTACAAATCCCACAGGAATGTCAAAGCTACAGGGACCAACAGGAGCACAGCCAGGTGTTGAGCACAGAGAACGGTACTTGCGTGAGAGGGTTTGAAGACCGTATGTAGGGTGTCCTCTTAGTGCTGTGCATGTAATAAAATGGAGTATCCTTGCAGTTAACGTAGGCTGTTTACTGTTTCTTTGAAACTAGTGTTACTCCAAAACCAGGATAAGAACCGTGGACTGTTGCGTACCCCTTCCAGATCGTACGTTCTTACATCAGTCGGCTGTTTGGTATCTCCATTAAGAAATGTGTAGGTCTGGAAGATACTCCAATGCTTTCTTTAAGGTATTCTTATAATGTTTAACTCTGGTCAGACAACCTCACACTGACACTCCTGATTAGCTACAAAATCTTTGCAGTTTGCTTTTGTTCCCATGCTGGATTGAGGTTTTTGTTGGAAATGCTCTGTTTTCAGCATATGTTCTTGTTTTTCCTGATAAACATGAATGTCTGTTGGCCCATGTTTAGAGGAGGTGGGAAGGGCCAAATTAATTCCTGGTGTCACTCCAGCGTAGTCGACGGGCTGACCACAAGGATCAGGCTGGATGTAAGATTTATATTAGGTTTACTGCAAGTTTTACCAATTTTTATTGACACGTTACTTAACCATATTTCTGGTGCAATTGATAAAGATGCCTTTGACATGCCAGGAAATCTACATTTAACATAACAAAAGCTGACTTGTGATAGAGGAGGAATGTAGAGCTGGCAACTCCTTCACCGAACAGAAATGCTAACGGTTCCAGGTGCTAATAGCACAGACGCGGCTGACCCTTGCTCCAGACATAATTATTTGGACCGTGAAAGATGAGGAGGCTCTACCGCACTGGAGACACACTTTATGAAAATGCAGCCAAATCATCTGTGGAGACCTCAGCAAGGGCTGAGGGCCCCTGGTGTTGAGGGCTCTGGAGCTGACAGTGGAGCTTGCACCACTGCACGGACCCCGTCGGTCCGTGACATCCTCAACTTCTCTGATGCTTCGGGCTGAAGCCTCTTCAGCTGCCGATGAAACGGTGCTCCCGAGAGTGTTTGCTAATCCCAGATTCTGGGTTGGAATTTGACATTTTCTTTCAGCCCTTGATTGTACGATTGCCTTCCCTCTATTTTTTTGTCTATTATTCCCAAACGTGCAGGCCTTTTCTGCCATAGTACAGACAGAAAGAAGTAAAATATTCCATTTTGAATATGTAAAGGGAGCTGCTGCTTAGCACAGAGCTGGCTTCTAGATGAAACAGTCAAATGCCAAACTGTTTTGTTTCAATTTGAGCAGGAGAAGCTTTGATCTAGAGGAGATGACTCAGTCAGTAGCAGGGAACAATTCTTTATAGTGAGTTTAGAAATAAAACCCGAAGATTTAGGCTATGATGGCTTTGACACATCAGTCATAGTGTATATTATGTGAAAATGAAAACCATAACATCTGAAATGAAGTGTGGAGGCTTTTCTGAAAAGAGAAAAAACACTTCTGATGTTGGTTGCCAAGAGTTTTCCTGAAGCCAGAGAAGACTGGGGGTGGGAGGAGATCACTCCTATCGAGATAGGAATAATGAGCAGTGTGGACAAACCATGAAGGGAAAAGACTTCCTGCAGCACAGCTCAAGCCAGAAGTGGGGCCAGGATGAAACCCGGGGTCTCCTGGCCCCGAGTCAGGCTCCATAATCCATGTGTGCTGCCTCCTCTTCACCCTGACTCGACGTGTCCCCTTTGTCGCTGCTCGCAGAACCCTGGATGAGAAGGCAGACGCGGTCAGACCCCGCTCGGTCACAGGGTCGGCTCCAGTTGGATGGAGCAGGGATGGCCAACTTCTTGCTACTGAGCTGCTTTTATTTGGAGCCAGGTGTCCGGACCCAGATCAATGCAGCTGTGTTTTGTGGCACTGCAGCTGACCGAATAAACACAGCTGGACCCAGTCTGGGTCTCTGCGCCTGCTGCAGCACACATGAGTAGAGTGAGCTGTGTGATTTGGTTGGCGTGCTGCGTGGCCAGGATCCTGGGGATGTGGTGAAATGCAGCAAGCTGTTGGCAATTCCCAGTATGAAAGGAAAGTGTCACTGGTGTTCATTATTTCTGCAGCTTTATTCTACATCCAGCCACTGACCTACATTTTGTTCTGTGCTACTGTCCTCTACAGGCTAGGAACAAATGGGTATCTACCTCCAGACAGCTTCAGAGAACATGTCTTCATTCTTTTTGGTGGCTGCATGCAGTAGGTGATGGAGACTACTTTGGCACAGTTGCCTTGTGAATTCTCCTGCTATCTCACAGCTTATTCCTGCCGAGAAAGAATCCCACCTCCTTGCCTGCACCATCTCTGGCATTCGCTCTCCTTCTCATTCTACCAGCAGACAGCTACTAGCTTTTCACCAGGTTATTTTTCTGCTGGCTTGGCTTGCTGACAGACGGGCAGCAATGGGAGCAGGAGCAGTGTGCTGGGGAGAGTGACCAGTCCATTGGGTAGCGATGCACTGTCAAGTGGGCTCACTGGGGATGTCGAGGATGTGCAGGTCCTTCAGAGATGCCTGGCAGCAGGGACTTCCTTGGTCTGTGTTGCAGCCTTCCCTGGTCACAGAATTTGTTACAAAATAGTTTGATTAGGTGGCCCAAGCTATGCGGGTATAGAGGTGATGAAATTAGAGAGGGCAAAGATCCTTTAGATCATCTAGTTTATCCCATGTTCCAGAAAGTGTGCATCTTCTGGTGTTCTCCCCATTTAAATGTGGTATACTCCCAGCGAGGTGACTTGCCTCTGTTCTCTTGGGGATTATTTGATGGTCTGAGAGGTGTCTTTACTCTTAGGGATATGATGTATAAGGGCTGTGAATTATTAGTATTGGATGTATATAATGGAAGAGTAAGATAATTTCCTTTCTTTGCACGGCAAAAAAAATGCTATTTTCACTGATGCCAAAGAACAGCCAGTGCTGTGATGTGAGAACTGGAGAAGGTGTGTCTGTACCAGGGGATGCGCTGAGGGTGCAGCTACCTGCATTATATGCTGTCGCAGAATCATAGAATCTGTTAGGGTGGAAAAGACCCGTAAGATCATCGAGTCCAACTGTAAACCTAACACTGCCAAGTGTACCACTAGACCATGTCCCTAGGTGCCGTGTCTACACGTCTTTTAAATACCTGCAGGGGTGGTCAGAACTGTCCCGGCTCTCAGGAGTGTCACAGCCAACCTGTGCTCAGCAGGCAGCTGCTGTCCTCCTGTAACGTCACCGTGCGGTTGGTCAGGCTCATGCATGCGTGAGTGCAGAGGTTGTGCTTGGAGGTGGTTCAGAAGCTCGAGGCTTGCAAATAGAAAGTGGAGAGAGTGTGGCTGGAGGGAAGCAAGGTCCTCCCTGGGTGCTGAGCTGGCCTGCAGGCAGGTAGCAGGGACTACCCGTGCTGTGGCTAGGAGGGCTCTCTAAGCGTGCTGCAGCTGGTGGGGAGGTGGCTAGGGCAGCCCTGCCTGCCTCTGGCAGGGTCTGCAGGTGCGGGACTGACCTCTTGCTGGTGTGAAGCAGGGCTGACGGATTGCATCCCTTCCTTGAGGAGAAAGGAACAGGGTCACAGGTGCTTTCACCATGGGGGTGTGCAGGAGAGAGTTGGCAGCCGCTGTCCATCCTACAGCAGAGAGGGCTGAGAGCTCCCAGATGTCACCAAATCCTTCTCTTCGTCTTCCAGCTTCTGTTTGTATATATCATTATCATGGTTTGTTTTGCTGATGCGTTTCCAGGAACTACCACCATTTTCAAAGTCCTGCAGAGACAGAAGGGAGGTTCCTTCCATGAAGGCTTGAGGAGCTGATGATTGCATTAATTTTTTTTTTAATAGTCTTACTGAGGCAGTGCTTCCCTTGCCACAGAGGAGATTTCTTCAGCCCAAGAATCCTTCTTCTAGATTATGTATTTCCCCTAAATCCCAATCCCTTCAATAGAATAGTTTCAAATGTATTTTTAATGAGGCTTTACTATTTCACTCCAAAGGGACTTTGAGAATTCTCCACCCCAGCCTCCTGCTGAGAGCAGGGCCAACGCTGAACTCAGACCAGGTCGCCTGGGGATTTGTCCTGTCAGGTCTTGAAAACTTTTGAGGACAGAGCTGCTACAAAAAATTTTCAGGGAGAATTTTTTTTGCCATGTATCAGTTGGTACCTCCCTTCTGATTCTTGTTCTCCCACCATGCATCTCTCTGGAGAGCTGGGTCTTCTCGTTAGTTTTCTCGTAGGTGTTGGAGGGCTGCTCTTAGCCCCCCAGACCTTCTCTTCTCCAGGCTGTGCAAGCCATGCTCAGCTACCACTTGTACCCTCCTGTTTCCAGTCTCAACTCCTTGGTGCCAGGGGCTGGATGCTGCTCATGCAGGTGTGGACACTGTAGCCTTTCCTACAACTTTCTCACGTTACTTATCAGGGCAGCTTTTGTCTTCCTGCTGAACAAAGTGCTGGTTTGACAAGAAATCCGAGCCTTGCTCTGCCAGGAATTGTACTCATTGCCTATGCCTGGACTCCTGAAATTTGGGAGGTAGGTGTGAATATAAATAAGATAGGGAAGGAGGATGGGAAGAAAAGTGTTAGGTGAATTTAGCCTCTTCTCTGAGTAGTATTCTCAGATGGGATCAACCTTGTAATTGATTTTTTAAACCTTAATCTATAGAAGTGCTGAAGTACTTCTGCTAACCTCAAGTATGTGAGTAGCTCCACTGACTCTGCTAGAGGCTTGCAAGGTTTCTTGGATAAAGGTGGAAAATAACTCACTGAAGCTAGAAAGGAAAAGAAGGGATATTGCAGGGATGTGAAGGGGATTATGTTTGATTGTGTCACTGGAGATTAAGACAGAATTACACTGACCATTACGTATAAGCAAATGAGAGGCTGATGGACTGAAAACGCATCGCAGTTCTGGCTAATCCCGAGTAAACACCCAGCAGTATGTAGCATGGAAGTACGGGTGTACACCTAGTTTCTGGTGGTGCTTTTGATGTTCACATGCTTCAGTTTGCTCCTGTCTTGAGTGCATAGCACTGCCTTTACTATAAAGCAGTATTGTGAAAATTAATGGCTTTACCCAGTGGCACCATGTGAATGTTAAAGGAAAAACATTTTCTTGTGAGTAGCACTGGTAATGTATATGTTAGCAAAGACATTAGAAATGTGGGCTCCAGTCCTCTGGCCAAAAGGACCTAAACAGAGGTGTTACTGAGTGTTATCTGAGTGAAGCCACTGGGAGCTCGTGCTACTTCTACCTCTTGACAGAAACAGTCCACTCAATAGAATGGACAGACACAGTGAGAAACATTCATCTACAGCTATAAAACTGTAACCTTTGCAATCAGTTGGGTTTTTCTGCACAACCTCCAGATATCATAAAATTGATGTTTATGAATTATAAATAGCGGTAAATCTACCTGAAAACTTGGGTGCCATAACAGTTATTGACTATTCTTAATGTGTTTTGAAACAAAATGTAACTTCAGTCCAGAATTGATGGCAATCTTCAAAGCTATAGGTGTGTCTCGTACTGCCGTATTGTCATGGAGGTCTCTTTTAGATGGAAGGAAATTGATGTGATAAATGTTGTACCAGAAAACCAAAACAAGTCTGTAGAAATTTCTGCTTGCAGCGAAGACCATGATTTTTAAGTATAGGACAGAGAGATAATAAATAATAAATCCGTCAGGGAACAAGAAAATCATGTAGCAACTGCAAAAGATCCAAACATATGGAAAATTCAATTCTATGGAGAATTAAGTCACTATTATGTAATCGGGATCAATGGAAATGAGCTGATGTCAGTATTGGACTGGCTTAATGCATGGATGGAAAATTGTGTCCTCTCGGAGAGACCTGCTAATAGGAGTGAAAGCTCCATGCACACTGCATTTCCATTAACTGTTGGGTTTTTTACCTAGGAGGGGCCTGATCCAAACCCAGCAGAAGTAAACAGGGTTTCTGCTAACCTCAAACTGATTTGGGGCCTGAATCTAACAGATCTGTAGAAGATGGCAAACAGTAAGAGCCTGTGATGAACATCTACCTTGTACTGGTTGTTCAGGGTGAAACTTGTCCCTTTTTTTCCATCTGTCTGAGCCTTTTGCACTACAGGTTACCTGCTTGTCCCTCCAGGTAGGGCTGCAGTGGGCCAGCAGCCTTGGAAAGCCCCTGCCCAGGTAGGGATGTCCTTCCTGAACCCCCAGCTGCGGACTGGAAGGGGCTGTACCTGGCACCAGGAGGAAGGGGTGTCCCCTGTGCCCAGGGCCTGGAGACTCCGGCAACATTGCATCATGATAGCGTTGCAAAAGTGCCCAAAGACCTTCTAGCCTTCTTATGGCATGACGGTGGTCCCATGAGACAGAGCATGTGGTGGGGAAGAGATGCAGAGCAGCAGAAAAGCCCCTGCAGCTGCACGAGGTGTCCCGGAGGGGGGGGTGCAGCCGAGGCACCTAGGAAGGTCCTGTGCTTGGTTTTCTGTTGTGGTAGGACTTGACAGTAGCAGCAGTCTCTTGTTCCTGAAAATAAGCCATCATTAGCCTGTCAGCTGCGCAGCAAACACCAGAGCCTGCTCTTTGGAGTGAGCACGCTCTAGTTGATGTTACTGAAGAATCATCCTTGAGAAAGAGTGGCAGCGATGTGTGTGCTCTGGCTAGTGCCAGGGAATAGGCAGCACAGACAGGGAAGCATGCCATGCTGCAAGCCGCCCTCCTGGACGAGCTGCTTGGGTTCAGCACAACTTAGAGTAGCCCCCCTTTGGCTACTGGTTATTGGGGACCTTGGCCCTGAGAATCCAGCCAAGCATCCTTGCTGCTAATTTGAGAGCGAGGAGGAAGTTCTTGGCATTTCTGGGGCGTGAATGGTTTTTTTTCTGGTTTGTAAGTGAGGATGATGGTGGAGGAAGCATGTAAGGGTTTAGTGAGAACTTCATGCTCTGGGTACCTTGGACACTGAGATGGTGATCAGGGCACTGCACTGTGACTTACTGAAGGTGCATTTAGTGATGAGCATCAGCCACATATTAACTAAAAGGGATCTTCTGGTGGGAAGCAGTAGGCTTCACGGGAGACTCTTCCCTGCATGAAGTAGGTTTGTTATTCTGGAGTGTTACTGTGTAAGAAAACATTCCTCTGAATCAACAAATTAGGGAAAAATGTCAGCTGTAAAATGTTAGTGGATGGAGCTGTCGTATGAAGTGAGTGTGTGGGTGGCTTCGAATTAACAGAGATGCCAGAGGTGGGGAGAGTGTAGTGAGAGAAAAAGGGATGGGATAGTCCGACCTTCGACAGTTTCCAGTCCCGTGAGAGCCTGAAGGGAGTGGGCGAAGTGAGTGCGAGGTCTCTGGGGGTGTTGTCACAGGAGAGGACCTGGGCTTCTGAACACCTCACAGCCACTGGAAAGGGGAGCTGCCGTGCGTGCCCTTAGCTCTTGCCCTAGCCAGGCACTTGTGCTGCTTGCTCTGTGCCTGCTCTGACAGTCAGCCCACCCTTGGAGCCAATTCACCTGGCCGACCTAGTGGGGCGGGGGGAGAAAAAAGTAACCAAACCCCTTTTGTTGCTGCATACATCTTCCAGTGAATTAGAGCTGATATGGCTCAGTGCAGGGTGTGATGGATACCATCGCAAGTGCGAGGGAGGGCTGAAACTATGTAGCCAAAGGCAGGGAAAAGGAAGAGGAAAGAGGAGTACAGGGGTCTCATGAGCTCTATGGGTTCCTCGTTTGGAAGGTTTCTGGGTCCCTGAAATAACCTTGGTGTCTCCCAAAGTGAACTCATGGAAAGGGTATGGAGGGGGCTATGACATGAAGAGGGCAAACAGACTTATCTTCAGTTCCTTAGACGTTTCTTCTGCATTTCTAGTAAGCCTGTTCAGCTTAACTCAAGAAACATTTTCTGTGCTATGGAATAATCACTCTTAAAATGGTGCTAGAGAGGTGAAGACACCCTTGGCTTTGTGAGCAATGTTGAAGTGATTGTGTCTACTTCCTGCCCTGCAACTATGCAGATCCGTTGAAAGTTGGCCAATGTCTTTCCTGAGAAACAGCTGCTCAGAAATTTGGGAGGAAAAATATTTTATTCCTCGCATTCTGGTGGATTTGAGGCTCACCAGCTGGTTGAGAAGCCTGCCAAGGCTCTGTGCTGTTGTGGAAATGTACAGTAACTGGGCATAAGTAGCTCTAAGCCCTTTTTGGACTTAAGTGTGAAAATGTCTTAATGCTGGGAAGCTGTTGAATGTCTCTTTCAAAGTAGAAAAAAATCAGAAGGGAATTGCCAACAAATAAACTGTCTTTGCCAACAAATAAACTCATTCTGGGGAATTTACTGTCCCCGTTTCCACAGCACCTCTTCGGCTCTGCCTGTTGGCCAGAGCTGTCCAAGCCCTGCAAGGCCCTCATGCTGTTAATGTCTATGCTTGAAATACGATATTCAACCTAAAAACCCGGTTCTTAAATTGGATTTTTTTTGACTGATTGTATCCATAATTTCTGTTATTTCAATCTGAGGACCAAATTCTCGCTATATTGAGGAAAGTCTCCCATTGACTCCAAGGAAATTAGACTCTAGTTCCAGCAGGCTGGGTTAAACAAGGAGAGGCAGACAGAAGATTTCTGTCAAAACAACTTTGCCCCAGCAAATGTGGTTTCTCTCAGTGTTTTGGGGTTTATTTTTTCTTTTTACCCTGAGTAAACTATTCTGATTTGCTTTTCCCAACTCCCTTCCCACCCACAACATGGAGAAAAGTTTATGTGAAGTATTTTGTTTGACTGCTGTAAAGCAAGTATTTTGTTTGCTGTAAATTTAAAAGAAATATCTTTCCCCCAGTCTTAAAGCCTGTCTCTGGATGGAAAACTGGATGTTTTCTAGCTCAGGATGCAGTGGTGGTACTCAGCCACAGGGATGGCCTTGTCCCACTCAAATGTGTGCCCAGGTTGTGACGTTATGGTCCGAGGGGGTGGGCTGTGGATATGTGGGCTTGTAGATAAGTAAAGAACTGGCTGGATTTTCGGGCTGAAGAAGAAGGTGGTTGCGGTTTGTACTCTACCTGAACTCCTCCCTTCAGGGGATGTGGGGAGGGCCCTTGCCTGCAGGGAATGGCTGAAAGCTACGTGAGCTGTGCTTAGCCATTCTGTCAGAGTTCTGTGTACACGTCCTATCTGTCCAAAGCTGCTCTTACTTGTGGCCAGGAGCTGCTTGTGTGTGGCTTTTACAATGGGATAAAGGTTGCATGTGCTGCCAGTATAGTAAGGGATCCCCAGGTAGACTTCCTCCCCCTGGCTGGAACAGTCCAGTCTCCTCGTAGCAACCCTGTCCGTTGGTGAAACTCAAATAAAGGTTTCTTTCATGTAGAATGAATTGTTCTCTTGGGATGAAGTTCAGGCTGCAAAAGGCCAGAGCTTCTTTGGATCTCACCCAAGACTTTAACAAAGCAGCATCAACCTATTTGTATGATTTTTGTATACACTATACAAAATTTCTGAACAAGATGTTCTTCTAACCCTATGAAAAGAAAGGCCAAGAGAGAAAATGTGTGATGCACTAGTGGGAGGTGTTCAGATGCTGCCAAACTGGTGTGATGTGACTTGATACAGTGCCAGCGTTTCAGCTGTAAACTGAATGCAGGTGAATGCTGATTAAAATGAGCCCACACAATCCCTATCTACTGCATCTGTTGGTTTAAGGTAGCATCTAGAAATACAGGTGAGGGAACCAGATTCTGTCTGTCTGGTGATATATGAGTATTATTATCTCTGTATTTTAGTCCTAAAACAGAAACACAAACAACCCACAGATATGCAATTTTACTCACTCTAAATAACCTTAACAAGAACCCCCAACACACCTTACTACTTATGTTTAGTTTTTGATGAGTAGACAGCTTGGGAAAATGTTGGCTTTATTTATTACACCCTATCATCTTACAGTCTTGATGTGTGTAAAACTCCTCTAACAGCCCCTAGATGGCTGAGGGGAGAGCGGTGGATGTTGTTTTATCTTGACTTTATTAAGGCTTTCGACACTCTCCCACAACGTCTTCGTAGGCAAACTGATGAAGTACAAGCTCGAGAAGTGGACAGTGAGGTGAGGCGAAAACTGGCTGAACTGCCACGCTCAATGGGATGTGACTGGTGACACGAAATCCAGCTGGAGGCCAGTGACCAGTGGTGTGCCCCTGGGGTTGATACTGGGGCCAGTACTGTTCAGCGTCTTCATTACCAACCTAGCTGGGGGCAGAGTATGTCCTCAGCAGTTTTGTACCTAACACAAAGCTGGGAGGAGCGGTTGATACACCAGATGGCTGTGCTGCTGTTAGGAAGGAGCTCACCAGCCTGGAGGAATGAGCCAACAGAGATCTCCTGAAGTTCAAGAAAGAAGGGCAAAGTCCTGCCCTTGGGGAGGAATAACCCCGTGCACCAGTACATGCTGGGGCCAACCGGCTGGGAAGCAGCTTTGCAAAAAAACACTTGGGGGTCCTGGTGGAGACCAGGTTGAACCTGAGCCAGCAATGTGCCCTTGTGGCAACAGGCAAACAGCCTCTGGGGCTTTGATAGCCAGAGTGTTGCCAGCAGGTCGAGGGAGGTGGTTTTTCCCCTTTACTCATCCCTGTTGAGACACGTGGGGAATGCTGGCTCAAATGCTGGCCTCCCTGGTACAAGAAAGAAGTGAACATACTGGAGCTTGTTCAGGAAAGGGCCATGAAGATGATGAAGGGATTGGAGCATCTGTCGCAGGAGAGGAGGCTGAGAGAGCCGGGACTGTTCAGCCTGGAGAAGAGTCAGTTCAGGGGGATCTCATCCGTGTGTATAAATGCTGGGTCGGGGGGAGTAAAGAAGATAGACAGGCTTTTCTCCGTGGTATCTGGTGAAAGGACAAGAGGCAATGGGCACAAACTGGAATACAGGAAAATTCCATCTTAATGTAAGAAAAAGCTTTTTCCCTGTGAGGGCTGTCAGAAACTGGAATGGGTTGCTCCGAGTAACCTGCTGCAGCTGACCCTGCTCCAAGCAGGGGCTTGGATTAGACGGTCTCCAAGAGGTGCCTGCCCACCTCAGCCATGGGAGTAGTGAAACCTCTCAGTTGTCAGCACAGTGCACAGTCCCTTTGAAGGGATTTGTGTGATAAGTGAGAAATCTGGGATGGAGCACGCATTACTCCAGCCCTAGCAGCTGGTTGTGCTAGCTACACCCTTAGTAACAGAGGAGGAACTTTTAAACAACAGGGCATGTAAGCCATCCTGTGATGCTTCTCCATAGAGGCACAATCTGTATCAGTCAAGGGAGTTTTTGCTTCCTGGAGCAGGGCCCGTGTTCCCATCACACGTGACACAGCTGCATGGAGGAACGCTCATCCCATGGCGCTGGATCTATGTCTGGCACGCTCCAGGTATCTGTGAACTTGTGGCTCTTAAGCTATTCTACAGAGGAAAATCTCGAGAGTTGAGAGTGTACTGTCAGGGCTGGGAAAAGAGGCTTTTCTGTGCTAATGGATTTACTGCCTCCCTGATTTCCTCAAAGCACTGCTAAATGTGTCATGCAGAAAGGTGGTTTCATCAGCAGTTCTGCTTGGCTGGAGGGAAAACGCTCTCTACTTTATTTATTTGGTCGGTTGGTTGGTTGGTTCAACATGAAGTCTCTTGGCAGGTCATTCGCTTCCCAGGCACTTGCAAGCGGCCGTTTTCTGTTCCTTTGCCGTGAGCGAAAGGTGAGCTCCCACCCCTGGCCAGCCACGGCTGATGTGGGCAGAACTGCTGGCCAGGTTGCCCTCCAGCTCAGCCAAGCACAGCGTTTACCGTGTCGATCCTCCCTGGCTGCCCTCTATTTTTAGAGGTTTGGAAGTGTCGCTGGGATGTTCCTCGCCAGAGGATCTGGCACGTCGGGTCTCCTACGCGCACTGGAGTTCAGCTGGGCCAGAGGGACTTCTAGTGGAAAGGCACATCTGTTACTCCTTAAGTGTGACCACTGTCAAGGTTTCCATCCTTCCAGCAAAGCAGTTCTTAGCCAAAGGCTCGGTAATCTCTAATTTTTCAGGAGAGGGAAAGGGAGTAAGTCTTCAGGATAACTGATTCTTTTTTTAACTGAAGAGATTAGTTTTGTTTTAAATTACAGTATATTGAGTCAGTGGTTTTGACACCCACAGCTGTGTTGAAGGAAAGCTGCTGGAGGACTTGGGCAGGCAGGATCCCATGTGTGTTCTGTAGCTTTGTGCAGGATGCACCTTGCAAGGGGCCTTGCACAGCCACTCGTGGAGGATACCACACGGCTCCCGTGCTTGGCTTTGCTTCTCCGGCAGGAGCATTCCTGTCGGAGGGCAAGAGTCTGCCCAGCAAAACAAATGACATTGTTTTCACATGGTGTAAAACCGCTCCCTCCACCTTCCCCTGCACCGCTGCCCATATCTCGGCTGTAAATCCTGAGGGAAAGCAGCAGGCTGAGTCATCTGGCGCTGCATGTGTATTTACAAAACAGAAAGGCTGGGACACTGCAGAGGCCAGGAGGAGAAACCGATGCACAAAGGATCTTGGCCAGAGATGGTGGGTACCCCCCCATACTTGTTTCCTGACCTCGGGCTTGGTTGCTGACACAGATTGCTGGGTTTCAGCTGAGGTGCTCAATAGGAGCCTGTGCAAGAAAACCATTGCTGAGGCATCAAACTGCTGGGCTAAATTTGCTTGCATTTTCCTTGAAAAACCCTGTACGTGAGCTCAAGGCAGGGACAGAAGCATGGAAAAAGGCTTGCACAGGGAAGGGCTTTGAAGATTTGTGATGCTCGCAGCCAAAAGAAGAGGGTTGGTTGTGTTCACCCCACAGCACCCAAGGTGATGGGGAGGCTGCCTGTGTAGCTCTGACCATTTCAGCTGCTCCTTGCATTAGCTGCAGCCTGCAGCAATGTAACTTTGATCTCGCTTGCACGATGGTAAGGGAGAGAGAGCACCAGGGCTGCTTTGGAGTGGGGTAACCTGCTGTGGTGGGCACGCAGCCTGTGCTGTGACACGGAGGGGCTGAGCCAAGCCTGGCCCCACACCCTCAGGGTTAGCTGGTTGTTTTGCAGCCTCCCCACATTCCCTCCTGTCCCTCTTTCTCCCAGAATAACAAAATCAGAGCAGGGAGGTTTGGGTTACTCTGCTGGGTGTCTCCTTCCTCCGCCAGCTCCAGCAGCTTATCTCCTCTTAATGAGCAAAGTTGGCTGGGGATGCCGTTTACCCAGGGGAGGCAGTTCCCCCTGCACGGTTGCATTGATTTCTTGTGGTAACCGCATGTCCAGGCTCGCTTGTGGGTGATGTTATCTCTTTCCATGCTTTTCCCTGGAAAAGCTGCTTTTCGGCTGAAGGGCTGTGTTTGCAAGCTTCCTCCTTCCTGGAAGGGGCAGGATGAAATGGCTTGTGGTCCTGTTACCGTATGATGGGAGCTGGAGAGAGTGGAGAAGTACAGTGGAGACGGATTGCTGCTTTCCTCTCTGTATATCCCGCTCACACTATGAGAACAGGGAGTTTGCTGCTGCTGAAGCAAATGGGCAGGACGTGGGAAGTGAATAAAGGAAAGGGCTCCTTCACATGCTGCAAGTGCAACCTGTGGGGCACGCTGCTCAGGCCAAAGAGTCACTGCTATTAGCCAGCTTTTAAAAAGGGCTTGCTAACTGGATGTGACCCAAATCTGCCAGACCTCAAAGCAGTAAGTCCGCATCGTGCCTTGTGGCTAGGCACAATCAATCTGCACACTTGCAAGAAATACAAAGCGAGTATGTCACGGGCTCCTTGGGCTTGGGGGGGTTCTACAGCATCTGACGCAGGGCTGCGTGGTCTTTCAGGCAACACCTGGAAAGTGTGAGCCTGTCCTTCAGCAAGGCAGCGTACCCCGGGGTAGAAGAAAGACCTCTATAAGGTACACTGGCAGTATCTCCGTAAAGACTCACTGTCCCATCTGGTCAGGGTTGTGTGCCATGCTGAGACCCAAAACTTGCTATGTTGAGACCCCAAAGCATAGACCCAAGCCCTGAGCTCTGTTGGCTGTTTTGCAGGCGGGTGCTGCTGCTGCAGTGGATCTGCTCCGCCATGGAGCGCCAGGTATCGATCCGGGCTTGCTGGCCCAATGGTTTCCACCAGTACTGCATCCCTCTAGCTCCCCAGGGTCCTGGTCTGGGATTTGAGGCAGGGGGATTTCTGTTTGTTTGTTTAAGAAAGTTTTATTCATTTATTCTGAATTGCATAGAGTTCTCATCATTGCTCAGGCTGTGGCTTTCAGCTATCTTGAAATGAAAAGAAAATACATGTTTGTCTTCCAGCACCTTGGGAGCCAAGGGAAGCCTTAGCCAGAGCCAAGATGTAACGTGGCAGTACAAACACCAATATCCGACGTTCCCCCAGATTTGTAATTAAGAGCCGATGACTTTCCCAAGGTTACCAGAAGGACACTAGCCTACAGGACCCAGTTGTCTGGCTGCCATAACACTAAAGCTGTTCCTATGGCGATGAGCTGATTGCTGTTGGGTTTTGTGCTGATTTCAGGGTTTTTTTGGGTTTTTTTGTTGTTTTTTTTTTTTTACAATGAGGGCTGCTACGTATCTCCCTTCTTCCTGATACAGTCAGCATCTCAGCACAATTTCTCGGCACTGCAGCATCCCGTAAGGGCCACAGGCGGTGCCAGGCACTCTGCGGGCACATCGTGAGAAGCGGCCCTTTTCCCAGGGGTCCGTCGGTTCCAATGCCATCACGGAGGTGAAGGGGACCAGCGCAGCTCCCGTGGCTCCTGTGGGGGGCTGTGCTGGGGCTGCCGCTTGGGCATTTTTTCTCATAGTATTTTTGTCAGCGGAATGCACCTCCTGACCTGCTGCTTGCAGCGCTGCCTGGGAGAGCGGAGCGCCAGGAAGGAGGGTCCCGGCCGTGCTCCAGCTGCGACTCGCCAAGCTGCTCCTATTTTGGGAATGGCTGGGTGTTTCCAGGTCCCCTGGGTATGCGCTGCATTTGCCTTCTCGCCTTTGTTAATGCTACTTGGACAATAACGAGGACCTGGAAACCAGCCATAATTTATGATCTATTTTTTTTATTAGGTAAGCAAGAATGCATCCTGCTTACCCGCCTCTCCCATTTTTGCAGAAGGCATGCCTGTCTGAGTGGGAAGCGTGCAGGGAGGGCTGTGTTGGTGTGGCACCAGCCACTTTTTGCCTGGTTGGTGCTCCCAGGCCGCCTAGGGTAGCAAGGGAAAGAAAAGATATTTTTGTCCTATTGAAAATTTGGGTCCTGCTTCCTGCCTGTACTGAAAGGTGAAATGTGTTAGGAATGAGCACAGTGTACATCTCAGGAGCTCCTCTCCTCCCTGCTCACCGGCTGGGATGCTTTGGGAGGTTTTAAACTGACTGCCATCTGCAAAAGCGTAGGCATGCCCCTGCCTGCTTTACCGCTGAGATGTCCCTGCCCCAGCCTGAGCACGGGCTCAGATCCCGCCACAGACTTGCTTAAAAGCGAGTTGTGTGTGCAGGGACATGCCATCAAGGGATGGAGTTAACCACATGCTTGACTTCTTTAGTTGAACCAGGGCCATAAATAGGCTAGTTGCAACAGTGCAGCGTTTTGTAAATGTCTGCTCTTCTGAGTTGCTAAAATATGGGCTTATTAGTCACGGATTAAGGGAAATACATGAGTTTAACACAGCCTTCAGATCATCCACCTACTGTACTGGGTACATGCAAGGGCCAGAGGACTTTGCTTCAGGTTATGTCCAAGTCTAACAGCTTGTGCTGAGTGGGGATAGCCATGGGGATGGCTCCCGTGGGGCTCTTCAGCTCCCTGAGCGAGGCCAAGTCCCCAAGTCCTCCCTTTGCTGCGTGACTGCAGCAGTGTGTCCCAGGCTCCCCGTTTCCCCCTTTTTGTGGGCATCCTGAAAAGTTTTTGTTCAGCACGGCTCCCATCTGAAGTCCTTCTGGAAACCAGATGTGTCAGCTCAGCAAGACATCCTGCCTAAATATTTTCAAACAGAAGTTTAGGGTTGCCTTGCGACTCTTGGTTCGGGAGTTGTTGTTTTTCAGCGTTGGTTTTAGGTCTTGTGGCTATCCCTCTGCAACAAGGCCGGGTCCTGATCTGACAGTCGGACCAGGAGCAGCTCATACTGAGCTGGGTGGCATGAAGGGGAGGTTGGAGCACATGTTGTTGCGGCTGTTTCCTAACCCAAATATCAGCATGGGGAAAGCCCCTCTCAGAAGCTGCTGGGTCTCACCCCGGTAGGGTGTGTTTGCTGGAACTGCAGTCGGCAGTGGGAGAAGGGAAGGAAAGCAGGCAGGTTAGGACATCAGTGGGGTTTTTCCTTCTGTAGTAAGAAAAAGGAGACCATGGAAGTGCTTCTTTGCAGGAGCCTGTAATTTCTGAGCCGGGCTGTGACATGCAGGAAGAGGCTGGTTTGGGGGTTCCCGGCTGCAGCTCCAGGCGGGGACCCTGACTGTGCACGGAAGCAGGTTTCCCTGCGGGATGCTGCACTGGGATGCAGGCTGGCGTGGCCAGTGCTGACCCCTCTGCCAGAGGAGAGACCACTGCCTCTATGGGAGATGAACTTAAAAAAATTTCCAAGCATCTCCTGTCACTGGAAGAGTAAGAGATTACCGGTAACACAGCTGGAGTTCATAGGCCAAACTTATTGATGACTCCCAGCTGCTTTGGGCTTTTGGGCTAATGCAAAAGGGCCATAAACCTAGTCTGCTAGTGCAGTTAACTAGGAGCTGTAAGGGCTTTGTGGTACCACTCCGGGATGAGGTCATTGGAGCTGCCCTGATGAATCTGGTCCAGGGGAACTGTACTGGCATGAAAAAGTCTGATCCTGTTATCCTCTTGCACTTACAGTGAGTAGAAGACAAGCAGAAGGTTTTTCTGCTGGATTTTTTTTTTTCCCCCAGAAAATCCTGACCCATCAGGAGCTTGCTTTTTAATTTTTTCTAAGTGAAGCTGCACAAAAGTATTTTTCATGAAAGTTCCTCAGGTCCTGGCTGTTATTTCTGATCATAAACAGCCTTTGTGGTGATGGTACTGCCCAGGAAACCCAGGTCCCCAGGCCTGAGCCTCCGAGATCACTGCCTCTGTCTTGCAGGGGCTCCTACCCCAAGGAACAGTAGTAGTATGTATGCATGTATATGTAGGGGAATGACTTAAATGGGAGAGAGCAGCTCCAGAGGAACTGCTGTTTGGTATGCAGAGGAGTTGCCTGTGGTGCTGCACAATCTGAGCTCGGTTTTGGTCCTCAGTCCCTCCCATCCTAGAGGAGAGCCCCAGTAGCCCGGTGGGGTTATTGGCTATTGAAGGGTGGTGGATTCTGCCTTTCTTTTCTTAAAAACAAACAAAATCCCAAAGTTTGGGCTTCCCATTGAACATGGAGTGGTTTGTGGTTTCCTATTTCAATGAAATACAGCTTGCATTTGTTTCACTTTCATCTTGGTTTTTCTCTGGTGTTTTGGGATCCCCAGAGCTGGACATCTGGATCTGATGTGAATTGGGAAATTTCTGCACTGTCTGTTTGTGCCTGCATAAAACTGGAGTTTCCTGATAAGAGGACATTCTTCTCCTCTGTGCTTAAATTAAAATTTTTTTGGTAGGGTTCAGTAGGGCTGTATAGATCTATACCAGATGAAGATACAGCTCAGGTAGTATCTGTGGTGACTGCACAGCACTAATGAGATCTTTATATATACTCTGAGCATTTCTGTGCTCTCAAAGGAGTGCTCCTTTTACTTGTAACCCAATTTATTCTAAACCCAACCTTCCAACTTCCAGTGCAAGTCCAAAGGACCAGGTAGACCTGCCCGGCCCGTAGAGCTGACATAGCTAAGGAACACCCATTTCCAGCCAGTGACTACAGAGGTGAGCATGGTGAGCAGTGTGTCCAGTTGCCTTTGATTCATGGCCCAAATACCTAGGTGGCTGCTTGCATATGGGTCAGGCTGATGGTGCCCACTGATACCACGTCAAAAATTGCTCCAGGACCACGTCAAAAATTGCTCCAGGAGGTATCTTGGCTTCCTAGCGAGATGCCTTTGCCAGTCTGCCACTATGTCCTGAAATATGGCACCTTTAGTATATCTTCTTGCGATGAGTCCTCATTCAGGAGTGGCTGCATTTGTACAAAGATTGTTCTGTTTCCTTCAAAATTGTGTCAGGAGCTTGTGAAAGAGAGGCCCTGTGAGACCCTTGGGGATAAGTGACATAGGGTGAAAACTTCCATTCCTTTGAGATTACAGTTGGATCCACAAGTCTGAAGCAGAAGTGATCCAACACAGCTTGAACTAAAAATCACAAGGAGCATTTGAATGCTGAGACAATTTTCAGTAAATACTTTGTGTTATGACATCCTGTGAGCTTCCTAAGAGTGTTACTGGAAGCCTGTTTAAGCTTGCCAGACTTCTAGCAAATTTATTTTTTTTTTACACACTTGACAGATAAGCAACTGGAGTGCCTTAACCACAGTGACCCACTGAGCTGGGAGTGGGGTGGTCTGGAGGGACCAGCTGTGCCAGGTGCTGCTGCTTGAGCTCATTCCTCCAGCCTGACTCACCACATCTCACCTGCACCCTGTGAGACAACACGAGCCCTGTTTGCCTTTGTAGGGCTGTTGACTCATTTTAGTTGTCTCTGTCACTGTCTGGATATGAACCATTGAGCAAAAGAGTCTCTACTGTAGGGAAAAGGGTCAAGAAAATGGGTATTAGTGCCTTCAGGTAAGGAATAGATGATGGGAAGAAATGGCCCTGGTGGAACACCAGCTTTGGCTTCACTCCAGAACTGCAAATCTTTAGACCTTGGGTTTTATTGCAGACCTCTAGCTCTGGCTCTTGCTCTCCCAGAAGTGTTGAGACCCCCTGGTGGAAGAGGCTAAAAGAGTTTTGCATTCAGTTTGATCTCTAATATCGCACCTCTCTAGCTGGAGTAGTACTCCTGACCTGGCAGGTCACTTGCTGCAGAGCAAACATCAGTGCTCACAGACCCTGGAAGCCTTTGAAGCCTTTGCTTCAAACAAACCCCTGCGATGAAGGAAGATAAACTGTGCCATATACAAAACCAGTCATCTAAGAAACATCTTATCTCTGAGGGGTTTACAGAAACCCTCTCCTGTTTGGGAATGATGAAAGCAAGATAGCTATTAATAAGCTGGAAAGAGAAATGGGAGCAGGAGGCATCTAGTTTTTGAAGGTGGCATCTTTCTCATGTTTTCAGCAATTGCAAGGGTTTTCTGTAAAAACGTTTTGAGACATGGATATTCATGAAACTGTATTTCTAATACAGGCTAGGGAGCACTGGGAAAGCTAAAGAAACTTTTTTGGCAGCAGTTCATCTTTCTTAGCCTAGTGTACTTGCCCAGTCTGTGTCCCTTTTAAATTCTAATGACTTCCTTAGGCACCACAAACACTCTGGCCTTGTCACTTCTGGTTTTGAAGTTTGCTTCTCATAATGCAGCCTTTTCTGAAGTCCTCCTGCTGTCAGTTAGCTAACTAGTCCAAAACACTCCGCTGCTTCAAAATCACTTAATTCCTTTTCAGTTACAAAGAACGACTCTCCTGTTGCTGGCTGCTGACACATGTGAGAAAGGTAGTGTGCCTTGTGTCAGCCAGGAGAGCAAGTTCCTGCAGCCACCTAAAATAGGGCAGAAAATTTGAAAAGTGAGATGGCTGAGGTGGGAAGCAGAGCTCTAGATGCAGTGAGGTGTGTTAAGAGAAAAACATGTCTTGGTGAAGCTGGAGCCTGAGCATTGGTCAGTGCTGGGTGTGTATCTTTGCTGCAGCTTAGGGTACCAGCCCCATTGCTGAAGTTTTGTGCTTTGACCTGAAAGGCTGCCTGTGATGAAGGGTGAATATTGAAGAAACTGCACTTCTGAAAAATCTCTGAAGTATTTAACTTAGTATTTAGCCTTTCCCAGGTTTGCAGGACCAATTTATCAAGTGTTGCAAAAGGTGAGTTTGTACTTTGGCCCAGAGATACCTAAGCTAGCAGAAAGGCAGAGCTTGTGAGCACCATGCTGTCCCAAGATGCTCTTTCCAGGATCTGAGTGTGGTCTCTGCATGGTGCCACATTGTGTGAGCATGCGGGCCTGCTCAGGGCAAGGCGGAGATGCTGCAGCATTGAGGGATATAAGCTGTCACACGCATTTTTCTTCACTGACCTTCCTCCCACTCCTTCCTTTATCCCCCACTACATCTGCCTGCACCTAGCTAAGGGTAGGCTCATGGGTTCTCACTGAGGTGTCTTGGCCTGCATCAGGGATTTCACTTGTCTTCTGCTGCTTTATACCAACATGCAGTGCTCATCCTCAAATGCCCTTTTGAGATGACACCTGGAGACAGGCATACAGAAGATGTGGGTAAAACATGCTGGAGCGTTGCCTCCGAAGCACTCTGGGTGAGGATGGATAACCACGGGTGGGGAAAGTGCAATGTATTATTTTGTTGGTGAGAGGTTCCTACAGGTCCAGCTTCTCTTCTACATCTCTGAAACAGTTTCCTGCACTTTCCTTGCTCCCCAGGAGGGGAAATTTGTAGAAGCATGAGTTGGCATGTTCCACCTGGAAATTTCAGACAGATGTTATTCAAAATGGAGAGGAAATTTAGACTGTACATTTCTCAAATGCCATGGAGGAGCTGAGGAGTTTGATGGCTTGAGCAGCCCTTGAGAGCTTGACAGCCTTGTAGACCAAAAACCACGGGCACATTTTGTGCAGTATGTGACCTGTTCAGCAGCTTACCCAGGAGGCCCTAACAGATGTCCCTGCTAAAGGCTGAGATGGAGCTAATCGCTGCTCCCTACCCTTTCTGTCGGGCTACCAGGCCAAACATTCCCCCTTGGGTAGTTTTTCACGTAGGCGAGTGTCAGGAGGCAGCAACTGTGGGTAGGCAGCTAGGTCTCATCAGTGCCAGCGTGAGAGAAATGACTGCCCTGGGGTGACTGCCGGACAGAAATCTTGTTTTGGGGGCAAAAAAAGATGGTATTTGTTTTTCTTTTTAACCAAAGTCAAGTGATGAAGGACTAGGCACAACGAAAAGTAGAGGCTTTTCAGTGGACCAGAAAGGGACATGCGGAGGTTACATCCCAGTTGTTTGAGGTGGGACTCTGGGTGGGAGAGCCCATGCTCCTTCCCCTCCGTAGTAACATAAGTGGATGGAGCAGCCTCCAGAGAAGACTAATTCAAATCCCTTCAGTCAGAGGAGGAATCTGAATCCACCTCCCTACCTCGGAGGTAAGGGCAAGAAGGCAACTGCCTGATCTTTGGAGAACCAACCTCCTCCCCCCCCTCTTTTTTATCTTTTTTTTTATTTTTTTCCCCTAAACAAATGAGTGAAACCAAAATTATTTTTACTTTATCTCAAAAAAAAAAAAAAATCACTTTTTAAAATTGTTTTTGATTAATTCTGTAACAAAATATTCCTATCCCTAAAAATGGGGGGTGTTTTCCTAGTCATTTGTCTTTCCTTTCCTTCACCTGCCTGTCTGCTTCTTAGAAAGCCTGGGCAAGCAGATAACAATAAAACAAATGAAATTGCAACAAACCACAACAGAAACAATCCTCCTCTTTTTCCTAACCTGAGAAGATTGAAAGGCTCTGCGGCTTTGTGCTCCCTGACTGCCTCGGCTTTGCCTTTGGGGCTGGAGCTTAAGTGCAGAATTGGTGGAAGGAAAGTCAAAAGGTTGAGTAGATGTTTGCAGTGGCAGCCTACGATCCCTCCCTAAGCAATATCCAAGATGTACCACTCCCTAAACAGGTAGACAAAGCACCATCTCTGCTGCCTCTTTCTCTGGGCTGTCGGCAAGATGAACGGCCAGCGGTTTTCAGTACCTTCTCTGCAAAACTGGAAGGCTGCTGGGTTGCCTGCGGCTGGCCATTCCTTACTAGCTAGCCAGCAGTTGTGAGGATGTGCATCTCTTTATGCCTGTCAGTCCTAGAAAATTATCTCGAGGGCAATTCCTGCTTGCAAGATGCTGATCACGTCCTCGATTGAATTGCTTCCAGCGCTGGAGGCAGAGCAGTGGACTAGCCAGGCTGCGCTTAGCAGTACCTAAATAGAGAGTTCCTTCAAGTTATTACTTTCATTAAAAGCTATTAATTTATTAGTGCGAACACTGAACTGTATTATGTTAACCTTTTGGATGTGGCTTTGAGCGAGGGCAGCATGGCCTGCCCTGGCCGCAGGGAGCTGGGCACGAGCTGCTGATCCCAAACCACTGCTGCCTGCTCGTGCTTCTCTCCTGGGCATGCAAGTGCTCCCCAAATAACCCGGGTGGGAAGGGATCCTCAGTTACTGAGGATGACATAAGTGTTCATTAGCAGGTAATGCTGAGAAAAGAGAAATGCCGTGCTGGGCAAATTATACCCAAGCTACAAGGATGCCTCCAAAGACTGTTAAGAGGGAGATGAAAGAGTCAAATGTGAGTTTAGAAAAGCTCCAAGGAAGCTGAATTTGCTGGAAGGGCTTGAACTCATTCATCAGCAATTTCTTGTCACAGATTTTCTGCTGAAATGGTAAATGAAAATAATGATCTAACTCTTAAATCTGTGATAGGATTAGCGATACCTTCGGCATATTTATGTAATGGGTTTCAGAGATTTAATTCAGAGTATTGTTCCCAGTCTGGGTAACTGGCTCTCGTTCATGTAAACAAAGCACAAGACAGCCAAAGTAAGAAAATCTTTTTTATCCGGTAAATGGTTGTTTTGCTGGTTTGAGAGCTGTCTTTCATTTCCCATGCCTCACAGTCATGATAGAAAGGGAGAAGTTTTCCAATTCACATGGAAAAAGAAATGCCAGTCTTTGTCCTGGTTCTCCGCTGCCTCAGCCCCCCTGGGCTCCTGCAGGGCCCTGCTGGGGAAGAAGGCAGAGGTGATATGGTTGTCTCGTCCTGAGCCTCCGCTTTCCCACCTGTGCGTCTCTGAGTTTGGCTTGCTGCTGCTCAGTGATGGGCTTGCTGCTCAAGCCCAGGGCACAGGTGGTGGCTGCTCCTGTGACCCTCGTGGTAAAACAAGGTTTATTTCCCAGTCTGGGCAGCTCTTTTGGTGCTTGCCTCTCCCATGCCTTGTAAGAGATTCCCCTATGCGGCAAAGCAGCTGTGGGCAATGGGACAGGTCCATCACCATGAGTCAAGCCAAGCTGTCCATTAGGTAGGTCACTGCAGAAGTTTGAGTAGGTGAATGTCCATGGCTTCTCTGATTCCTGCTCCATGAGTCTGACCATCACACCGTGTGGGGCCTGGACCCAGAGGGAGACAAACAGGAGCTCACATTGTATCTCCTTGTGCCGTGGTGTGCAGCTCCAGCAGTCTCCATGGCCCTGGCACGCTGACCCTTTATCTTCACTGGTTCCGCACTGGTTTGCATATTACTGTGTCACTTATCCCAGTACGCTCCTGGCTTATGAGAAGTATTGGATCACCATTTTTCCTCCAAGTATTGTCACCTGTGTTTTAGCAGGGCGTGTTTCTTTCACATGGTGAATGGGACCTGTGTTGGAAGAGTAATGTGCGTGCAGCCATTGCATAAATTGGGTGTCTGTCTTCTGCAGCTCTTCCCTGTGAGTGATGCTTGTTTTCCCCAAGGCAGCCAACACTTGTTTTTATGAGTATTGGACAGAGAGGCTCTACTAAGAAAACATATATGGGAGTTTCTTGGGCAACATGGATTAATAACACAGATGCCAAACGGTACCAAAAACTTGAACCACATTTGAAAACCTGTCGAGTGATGAAAGCGATGTTTGGGGAGTGAAGCAGGGCAGAGCCTCTGTTTCTCTGGAGCATTACTGCAGCATGAGGACAACACTGGTGTTTCTTCACAAGGCTCGTGTCTCAAAACGGCTCGTGTGGTGCCCGGCTGCTTTGGTAATCCATAGCAAACAGGCGAGCTGCCTGCTCCTGGGAGGCTGCTCTTCCACCCTGACTTCAGTGAAATGCCATGTCGGAGGTGTGGGAGGGGAATAAAGATGGCATCTCTTGAATGTAAGAGCAGGGACATCCAGCCCTGTCCTCAGGTCACCTTCTGGCATCCGTGTCCTCCCCATGCATGGGGGGGGAGCTGTGGCCTCATGTGGTGGCCTGCTGGGAGATACTCGCTGAGCTGGGAGATACTCACTGAGCACCGGTCACTCATGGCAGGAAAGGGTTTGTAATTTGGCCTCTGAAGTACTGCATGGTCACTCCTAAGCCTTCCCTTTCCACACCTCTTAACCCTGAACTGAAGTTTGGTAAATGTTAGTTTGCTTTGAATCCTGTTGTTAGGAAGGGGGCAAGCTTTGGTCCTTGATGATGTCTGTAGATGGGGGGTGGGGTGTGTTTGTTTTGGGCTTTGGGGGTTTGGGTTGTTTTTTTTTTTTTTGAGCAAATTTGTCTGCTGATGATTATACACTGGGATTCCAGAGAAAATCTCTGGCTTGCATATTGCTGCATCAACACTGCTCAGTACCTCAGCTGCATGCTCCCTCCTGGTGTTTGGGCTCCCAGGTTACCCTGAAGAGGATGGCTGAGGACTGCATGCAGTGTTTGGACAAAGGATTGAGCAAGATTATTAAGAAATAAATCTAGCCATCGATAACGATGTTGCTGTAGGCTCTGCCAGCCTACTGTGATACACTTCAGGATACTTTTAAAACCTGTTTTTCCCCTGCACTAGTGCAATAGCCTTGTGTAGTCATTCTGCTTTTCAGCTGTAGGAACAGAGGCTCAGCCCTGGCTGTTGTGGCCAGTGTGGCTCGAAGGGCTCCGGCTACAGAGGAAATAGCAAGGAAAAGACTGGGGACTCCAGGGCTGTGTGTCTGTCTTTCTCTCTGACCCCAGAGCTCTTGCTTTTGCTTTCTCAAACATAATTGCTTTCCCCTTCTGTTATGTTTCTATTGTTCGTTGGAGAAATGATGCCATTAAATCAACAGAGAATGGTGGGAAAATGCTTTGATATGAGGCCTTCAGAGGGTGTGTGCATGTGTATGTGTGTGTGCATGTCCTTTCTTTAAAAAAAAAAACAAAACAAAAAAAAAAACCCAAAAAAGAAAAAACCAACACAACCCTCTGTGTATCTGGCAGCTTCCTTTAATTTATGTCTTGCCTGCGAGAAAGAAATCTATCTCCAAATACTTTTGGCAGTCAACCTCCTTTATTTGTATTGAAGTGGTACAAACTGTGGGGTGTTGTTCCAGGGCTGTCGTTCACCATCGTTGTGATAGTTAATCTCGTCAGGACCTTGCACTTTCCCAGTCGCTGTTTTGGGAATGTGGTATCCCAGCCTTCCTTTTTCCATGTGGCTGTGGGCTCTGGCAGGCATTAGGACAGCAGTGGGCCCGCTATTCTGCTGTTATTCTGTAATGCAGAGAGGGATGGAAATGTGCTTTTCTCTAGATGTAGCCATGCAGAGTGATGAAAAAGGATGATGCAAAGTCTGCCACAGCATTTTGACTACAATCGTGCTCCCTAACCAAGGAGACTTGGCTCCAGGAGACTTGGCAAAGACCTGAGCTGAGGTGCAGGAGCACGTGTTGCCACCTTCGTGGAGCAAAGACAGCATTAAGGCAGAGGAGAGCAAGGCTGGCCTGAGCAGGCAGCTGCAGGATGCCTCCTCATGCTGGATTCGAGCAGTAGAACCCTGTGTGTTTGTGTCACGTAGTTGAGTTTTTTGCCTTTTTCTTGATAACAGCTGTTATATTTAATCAGATGCCTCTTAGTCGCCCCTTCCTGGATATAGGTATGTGTTACATTAGATAGCAAACAACGGATGTCCTTTAAGTTGCAGGTCAGGTGGTCACCAATGCCCCCCCCAGTGAAGTCAGCCATGCAGAGTCTTCTAAGGATCGAAGGAGGGAGAGGAGAGCAAAACTTCACAAGATTGAAAAAAAAAAAAACCAAAACCCAATCTTAGCAGAAAACTGAAGGAATAAGGGAAAAAAACAGCAGAAAGGACTGTGGGGGGAGAAGGGAGTCAATGGTGGCAGCTTTAGAGGAAATCACATCTCTCTGTCACGCCACTGTAGGATTCAACTCTGGGGCTTGGCAGCAAACACGATTTCTGCTTTGTAAGAGTTGTCGGGATTGTTTTCCTCCCTGCTAGAAAGCAAGCCTTCTGGGGCCTGCTCTTGGGGATACTTACCTTAGAAAGAGGACCCTCTTTAAAATCCTGCCCTGCCTGACGTGATCCAAATTTTCCTAGCTGACGGTTATCTTGATTTGGTTTGATCCTTACTTACCCTCTTGGCTACTGCGCTGATGTTTCTTTAGTTGCTTCCCTGATGTTTTCCTAGCTCAGTTCTGCCCTGCAGGAGTTACTGCGTCGCACAAGTGCTGTGCGACCTGGTCCCCCACGCGCTGAGGATGCAGCACTTCTCACGGCGACAGTCCGATCAACCGCGGATCCCAGCACGGTTGATCCGTGGCACTTTGCGATGTGTCCCCATTTGCTGATGCTGCGTGCGTTGCTAAGCATGGACCTGCAGCCCATAGCCTTGTAAAGCTTTGGGGATCTTCTGAGTTTGATGGGCACTCCGCTAATATGGCATGCTACAAAAGGAAGAGACGCCGGCTTCTTTGAGATGTCACCCAACAAATTTGTTTGCCAGTGTGAGACCTCCAATGACTCACCAGTTGCGCTGTCATGGAAAGGCTGAGACCCTTTGCGAAGAAAGACGTCACTGTATTGCCCCTGAAGTTTCATGCATATACCCTCTGTTGCATATAATAAAGCAATATGGCACTAAAATACAAGACTGCTCAGTAAAAACTCCTTACAACAATGTAATTTTCATGTTTTGCTTCTCTTCTCTCTTCCTTCTTTTTTTTTTTTTTCTTAATTTTTCTTGGATGCTGTTTCCCACCTTCCAGCGGAGGGAAGAGAAGTCTCTTGTTTGCTCAGCTAACTGAAAAAAAGCTTTGTGTGCATTTTCTGCTGCCGTTTTGTGAAAGTTCAGAGTTCCTAGGTTAGAGCTGCCGCTTCTCAATACAAGTCTTGTTCGAACTTCCAGAGCAGCCCACGCAGAGCTGCTTGGGTTCATCTGCGCAGTTCACAGCCCACAACCAGCGAGACACATTATTTGCCTCTCTCCTTCCATGATTCATACTTTGCAACAAAGAGGAGCCTAATGCTCCCAACGTGAGTGTGAAGCCAGGCGGTACTGGATTTTAGGTGCATCAATAGAAGCGGTCTGGGTGGTGGTTTTTTCTTTCTTCCTTGTGAGCACTCATTATCTCTGAAAATCAGACAGCTTTTGTGACAATGGTCATAACTGTCTGCCACTTGTCTGGCTTAATAGGGAAACTATGGTAGGAGTTCTCCAATTTTACAATTTTCTTATTCTGAGGAATTTTAGCTTGCCTCGGTTTTGTGAATTTTGCCTTTTATTTTGTTTAATCTCACAGTGGTTCTATAATGAGGAAGTTCACTGTTTACTGGAAGCTCGGTGTTTTGTCTTTTTTTATTATTTATTTTTTTCCCCTTTGATAAACACAGCAGTTCTCATTTTGCTGTGGGGAGATTTCTTTTTTTCTACAAATATTTACGAAATACTCTTCTGTGAAAAAATGGAGGGGTTTCAACTGGCCAACGTTGGGTTGGGCTTTTTATTCTTTTCCCATGAAAAGCTAGAAGAAGGAAGGCTGGCCAGTCATTGCAGGTGCAAGTGTGGGAAGTCAGGTCTGGTTTCTGATGATCAAAACCAAGCTGGTAAACTTTAGTCCACACTTGTCTACTTTTTTCTGCTTATCACCCTGGGTGAATGCTGGTGGGGTTTCAGTGTGGTGGGGATGCGTTTCAGAAGAGCAGCCTTCTGGGGTACGACAGAGATGTCCCTTATTCCTGGCGCTGTATTTTGGTGAGCCGTTCGCCATGTGTCCTTCCTTGCGTTACGTTGCCCGCATGCGCTGAAGCCAGTAGCACCCAGAGCAGGGCAGAGGAGCCGTAACCGCTGCAGAAGGGCCAAGCCGTTGCTCTGCCCTTCCCTTCACTGCTCCTCTGCAAGACCCTGAAGCTGGCTTGCCTGAGGAAGGATCCGCTTTGCTGTTTCGGAAGGCGGCCCCGTGTTGGGGGTCATCCAGCTGTTACAGCTGTCATCAGCCACACATCTGCCTTTCCTCACAGCTGGGGAGAATGGCCTTCTCTAGCTGTCATCGTGGGCGACTTTTCCCTCTTGCAAAGGCCGACTGTTACTGTAAGACTCCAAATTAGCTGAGGAGGCCTGGGATGGGTCCTCCTGCTCCGCTGACAGCACTCGCTATTCAGCGGCCTGAATGCTGTCTCTGTACCCGCCTGTCCTCTCTGCACGCTTGTCAGCTGCCCTATTGATTTTATGCAGCGAAGGAAAAAAGAAACCAGGGCAAGAAAGGAACTGCTTTCTGCCAAAGCAGCCCCTGGGGAATCCCAGTGCTGCCAGCCAGGACTGGTCAGTGGGAACTGGGGGCCAAAAGGCTGCCATGGGATGTCCTGCATGGAGGATGGAGGGGGCTCTCAGGGATGCGCGGGCACCTCGAGCTGCCCCTCGGGAACTCCTCTGCTCCTGTGGCCTCTGACACTTGCATGAATCAGAGCACTATTATCAGTTTCATTATCTCTGGACTTTCCGAGGCTTTTGAAGCAAAAAGCTGGGCATGCCGCATGCTGCAGGTATTTACCGGGTGTCTGAATCTGGGCTGTTTGCTAGCAGCTTAGCCCGGCCCCTTGTAGCAGGGGTAAAGCCAAAAGTACCAAACCTGGCTCCTGCTTTTGGCAGGAGGGTGGGAAATCTCCCAGCGCTTCAGGATCCAAGGAAGGGTAGTTTGGGAGCGAGAGCTCCAGGCTGGGACACAGGAAAACTGGGTTGTATTCCTGATCTGCTGGAGAATATGCCCGTATCCTTGGACAAATCACTTAATCTCTCTATGCCTTAGTTTCCTGTTAGCAAATGATACTCCTTATCTTTCACCTCTCATCTCAGTAGAGGAAAGAGTTTGTCTTTTAGTATGTATCTTATTACAGTTCTTTGTCCGGTGGCTGGGGCCCCTCTACCTTGATAAAATAAATAATTGAATTTAGATTAAATGGTCTAATATAATCCTGCCCAGTGGTTACTAAAACACTTGAATGAAAGTTCATTCTGAGCCTGTCTTTCCATTTCCTCATAAGGCCAAGACATGAAGTAATTAGATGTAGACATAGGTTGTTATTGTAGAAAAATGACAAAGATCAGTGGTTATTGGTAGGAATGGCTTTTATAATCTAGTTTAATGGTCATTTACCTTTCAGTGACCTCGGTGTCAGGCAAAATTGGCAGCTCTTTTGCAAGGAATGTGCTTCCTCAATGGGGGCTTTGCAAGCTGCTGCATTTTTGGCTCTAGCTTCACATGAACTAGGATAGACACTGCTGCAATGCAAGAGACTTTCTGTCTGCAAAGAAAGGCCATAGATTCCTGCCAAAAGAAGCCCTTTTCAGTGCTGTCCTACTGCCACTGAATTGCTGTTGAAACAGATCAGTCGTGTTTCAAGCAATGCTTTGCTTATTGCTGCAACCAAAGTTGCAACCTTCAACCAGAGAGAGTCTGCTCTGGTCAGAGGGCTGCCTGGGAGTTTCTGTAAAATGGGTTGCATTGTCTTGGAGTAAAAGGAGGGAGAACATCTCTCATCCTCCACTTAAGTGCATGCAAGAGGAGCTGGTAGTTCTGGTTGTAACCACCTGTAAGTCCTTATTACATCAGTAAAGATGTGATATTTCTAGACACTTTAAAGTTCAGTCCTTTCCGTGATGATCATCCACTCATTGCAGATGCAAATCAGCCAAGTCTTCTATTGACTATGATGATCCTACACCACTCTCCATCACATGTTGCAAAACCCTTATGGTTTTATCCAGTGCGTGATACCTGTGGCCATGGAGAAGAACAGCATGATCTGAGCTGTGCTGTGCTATTTAATGGTACCCCGTATGTGTGGCCATGCTTTGTAAGGAGATGAAGTAGGTCATATCCTGGGGCTTGGGAGGACTGGATTAAGTAGAGGTATTCACAGTGACCTTGGCTAAGTCTTTTAATTCTTCTGGGCCAATCTTAATCTTAGAGGTATTCTCCTGTTTTCCATGAAATAGGCTGAATTTTTGTAAGTGCTATGGAAGTATTTACTTGAGGTGGTGCCAGAAAGATTACCTGAGTCACATTGTAATTGGGGGTTCAGGAAGAAGTGCTACAAGAGCTGAGAAGAGTAATGTAGCTGTGGAAGGAGGTTTCTCAAAAGCATCTCTGAGAATTGCGCTGCCTTGTGACTCAGGCTTCTGTCTACTTCTGATCTCTCATCCTGCTGCTCACAGCCATTTGATTTTGCAAATGAGCTCCTTGCACCTCTAACTGTTGCCCTGCAGAGCAAGCCTAGCTATAGGAATCATCTCTTTATGTGCTCTCATTTCTAAACTGCTAAGATAAGGAGAGCAAAACAATGCAGCTTGGAGGGAGAGCCATTTGTTTCAGGCTGCTTTGGATAACCACCAACTTGGTTTTGCCATGAGCATGTTCAATGCATCATCACCACAGCATGACAGGTCTTTAGCTGAGATCAAGCAGTGGTTTCCAGCATTCAGAATCCTGAGATGGTTTGACGTACGTGGCCTCTCAACTGTTTATAGTCCTATTCACCTGCTGGGACCTGCTGTGATTCTTGCTTGCACAGAGGATCTTGCAGACCCCCATTGTATTAATTCTTCTTACTTCTCACGTTCATCACTCCGATAAGTGTTAGCTTGTTCTCCTTCTGATATGAGAGAATGAATGGTCCCATTCATTTTAGTGGCAGTTTTATTTTTGCAGGTATCAGGTTTGGACTGGGAATGTCCAGCTGAGATCAAAGAGATACTTGCACAGAAGCAGATGGTTTATGAGCTGCTTCTTGCTGAAGAAGAGCAAAATGAATCTCTCTTGAGTCCCTGAAGTCTGAACCCATTGAAGTCTGACAGAGTCTTTCCACTGACCTCTGTGGCCCCAGGATCACGTCCTAAATGACTTGCTTTGAGTCACTAGAAGCCTGAATTCAGCTTTGGTGGGCTGGAAAATGTAACTTACTGTATGGGCTGCGCTATTCATAAGAGCTTGGCCCTGTGTGTTTACTAGCTGTGGATGCCTGGGAGAAGAATAAAGTCATTTTCTGCAGTCGTGGGGGTGGAGGAGGGAATGGGAATTATACCCCCTTCCCTGCAAATGTGGTATCGTGACTTCCATGCGGGCAGCTGTTGGGAGCTGACCCACTTCTGAAGCTTCAAATTAGGTATTTTTTGTGCTGTGTTTCTTCTGATACCATCCCCGACACATAAATGTCCTGTCCACTAGGACAAACTAAAAGGAACATGTATTTAGGCCTGACCAGAAGGAACTGACCTCAATTTAAGTTTTCTGAAGTGGCCCACCGAAGCAGATGAGTGAGTGTAGCAAGGCTGCGATTTATGCCAGTGGAGTTTCCTTAAACTTAGAAGCAGAGTCCTTGAAGCTTGAGAGAAGCTGGTTATGAGTGTGTTTGGCACCAAATGCTCACAGTTCATTGTTTAGTGATATCAATGACATCTAATATTGTTGTCACCCAAATACTACCTGTTTCCTTACAGTTTGTGAAAAATGCTGTTGTTTCTTAAAGTGATTCTTGCTTTCTCTGGATTGCAGTGGCTTATAGCTGGGCAAAACAGCAGCTAGCAAAAACATTCACGTTAACACAGGATGATACAGGCATTTTCCATTCCCTACTGGCCCGAAATCAGATGAGAAGAGAATTAGTTGGGTGTAGAGGGTATAAAATGAAGTGTGAAGAACTACCAGTTGGTAGTCTCCTCTGGAGCCATTATTGATTGATCTGGAGTCATTAGACTGTTTTACAGTCACGCTAGTGAAGATTAATACAGTTTGAGAGCAGTAGCATGTTTTTCAATTAATGGTTAGCAACATAAACCTTTACAGTGTCATTTATGCTTTATTTATCAATATTCTAATGTGTATTCACCTGAGGAAGGGTTGCCCGGTGGCTAAAGATGGGGGAGTAAGAAGGTGACGGCTCTCTCCTGGTCTTACAAAAATGTTCTTTGTGACCTTGGAGGTGGTAGCACTTAAACTAGATATGCTTCAGATGTTTTGCCCTATGAAACCAAAATATTAACACTTTTCTAGTTCATTGGTGTGTACTGTGACTCACAGGGGTACCATGGGAACACACAGCATGGAAATGCTGTAAGCAGAGGGAATGGAGCATTGCCCTAGTTAAATTATCCCCATGTCACGTTCCTTGGTTGTGTGCTGAGGAGTCACAGCCTGGTTTGCAGCCTGGTGGTGGCAAACCCAAGCTTTGCTGCCCATCTCCCCCGCAGCCCCTTAGCATGGGCGAGCGATGGAGTGGGGTAGCGGGGGAGCCTCCAAAGGGGAGGAACAGCCCCGGCTGGGTTTTCCGTGCTTTTCCCACACACCGTCATTCTTGTGCGGCGCTTCCTCTCTCCACATAATACTCTGTTATTTCCTCCCTGGAACGGGCTCCTGCCACTGCTGCTAATTAGCCCACAATAAACTTCAGCATGAACAAAAGCAAGCAGTTAAACGCCTGTTGCTTCAGCGTAAGCCCTGTCAGAGAAGTGATTTGTCGGTGGCAGAGCTGAGTAGCACCTCCTCAGAAGGAAAACAAACCTATTAGCCTGGCTGAGCCGTCAGTGCTGGGGAGCGGTGCGTCCGAGCTGCTTGTTGCGGGTATGCAGGGATGTCTTTGGTACGGCAGGTTTTCCTGAGGGTCTCTGAGATGCTGCTTCGTCTTGGGTCTTCAGTTCCACGTGGTACAATGATCTCTGTGGTCACTACCCAAGCAAGACGGCTTGAGAAGTTACTGGATTATGAATTATGTATGTGCTTTTTTTTTTTTGTCTTTTCTGGGGGGACACATATAAACGTTTTCAAATCATTACAGATAGAGAGATAAGGAGGAGGCTTGGAAAGAGGAACCAGAAAGCAGAGTCTTTGGTAGATCCAAATCTAGATGAGGTTTGAATGATGTTTGCTGGGAGTCAAGATTCAAGTGTCAAGATCTTGCTTTTGTGTAATCTCTAATGCTCAAAATCCCTCCAGGCTTTCCCCCCCTTGACCAAAAAGTCCCATAGGAAGAAGAATAGATATTTACATGGGATTTTACTGGCGTATGAACAGACTAAGGGAAGTTGGAGCCTTTTTGGTTTTGGGACCCACTTTCTTTTCAAAACTAGAGGGAGGGTTCAAGCTAGAAAACTAAATAAGAATTACTCCTGGGCAGAAAAATGCAGAGGATCTTGGAAAATTCAGAATTAATGTATGTCCTCTTTTGAAATGCCACCCAACTGCTTTGCCAACTTTGTCTCTGTTGCTGTCGTAGCTCTCGAGCAGCTGCTCACAGAACTTGAAGATTTTCTGAGGATACTGGACAAGGAGAACTTGAGCAGCACTGCCGTTGTGAAGAAGAGCTTCCTCTCCGACCTTCTGCGGGTCTACACCAAGTCCAGCGGTATGGGCAAGGAAAACCGAGGATGGGGCGGTGGGTTCTCCTGGGAACTGCTGTGGGGTCTTGAGGAAACATTTTCCTGGAGGCTGGTGGGAAGGGGAGACATGAAAATTAGAAGGAGAAAATGAAACAGAGATTATTTTTGCAGTGACCTCTAATTGTTTATGTAAAATTACTATAGTTATGTGTCCAGCTCTACAAGCAAAGGATTCCCAAGATTCCTGATATTTTCTGTTTTCCTTATTAAACCTTAAGTTTATTTAATCCACTTTGTAAGATACACAGGATGTACTGTTTGGCCAAGTTAATGTTTAAGTAGAAATTTTAACTTATGGAATTTCCTGACTATAAAGCATTTAATTTTTCTGCTTTTTATTATTGCTTGGGGTTTTTTCTGCACATTGCCTCAACCAATGTGCTCTCCCCAAAATGTACTCAGCGGAGACACTTTTTACATCTGTCTTTGTGGAAAAACTTAGCAACGTGAAAGCAGTGGATGGGTAAAGAGTTCACTTTTCCCTTTGGTTGCAGGTGGCGATGAGGAATATATTTATATGAACAAAGTGACCATCCATAAACAGCAGGGTGACCAGGAGAAACAAGACAAAGGTAGGGAGCTGAAGATTAATGGTTGCCTCATATCTAACGGGGCAATGAAGGCACATGTGGTTAGAGCCTTGCGTTTACTGGGACCAGTGGAGGCCCCTCTGGCAGCTCTGAGGGACGAGGCAGTTGATGGTGTGGAAGGACTGCCATTTTCATTACATTCCTTTGGAAATCATGGTCCTTGCCAACACTGTGAGGTTATTCCTGGAAGTAGCACTTTGGAGGGCATTATTTTGGGATAAAAATATTGCCTTCTAAGGCTTGCAGCTCCAGTGCCTGAAATATTTAAGGAAGCCCTCATGTTTCCTTTGGCCGTGAAACACGTCACTTCACCTCTTTGAGACCTTGAAAGCATGTGTCTTTAGTGTGTTGCTCTGTACTAGCCCAGAGGGTCTGCGTTGCCACAACCTTGCGAGGCGAGTTCCCAGGCGCAGCCTGCACCCTCGCCATCTGTGCGGGCAGAGCACCTTCATCTCCCGGGGAGCACAAGAGTTCTGCAGTGTACAAGCCAAGAAACTAAACCTAGATAAAATATTCATTTCCAATTTAGATTTCCCAGATTTTGAATTTGTAACACGGGAGAGAACATAATTCTCAAAATGTTCTTGCTCTTTGAAGTTCATCACAAAGGCTGTTTTTGATAATTGCATAGAGCGAGATTATTACTGACACACATCTCCTTAATGCACGCGTAGTCAGAGGCTGACCGTACCCCACAGTTTCCCATCCAAATAGATGAGACAAGAGGATGCATCAGTGCAGCCTGCTGTTGACATGCTGGTCCTGCCATAGTTGGGATAGCTCCATTTCCAGAGTTGTTTGTTTTGGTTTTATTGTTTTGTGGTGGGTTGGTTGGTTTGTTTGTTTTGTTTTTTAAACTACCTGCAGCTGAATTTAGGTTAACTTCAAATACCCCTGAAGACAGGATGCCCTCCCAGATTATATGTGCAGCCCCAATGTGATCTCCAGACAGGGCCCTCTGGGTGATGCTGGAATGCCCCATAACAGGATTGCACAGTCTCCCGGTAGCTCCAGGCAGCTGAGCAGCGACAGAAACATCTCTTTATATAAGTTCTCATTTGGGTGGATAAAACAAGACTTGCACTGATCCACCATTCTGAAACATGGGGGCAAATCTCAGACAATTTATTTTTAGAGTTAGTTCTTTTATTTCAGACTTTTCCCTATCAAGGCCATAAGCCTACCCACTCAGTCGCTCCCTGTGGGACCTGGCGCTTCTCCTTCTCTGTTTTCAACAACCTCCCTATTCCAAGTAAAACTTCTGAGTTATTTGGAAATGTTGAAGTCAGTGAGACACATGTATGGGATCTTAGCCATAGCTGCAGCTGGATGTACAGCCCTGACCCTACCTATGTAACTGCACAGAGAGGTCTGTGCCTGCCTGGTCAGAAGCGGGACCTGCAGGTTTAGATTTAGCAGGTGGAGGGGGCCCTAGTACCCACTGGTGCTAGGGGCTGTGATATGGATCCCCCAGTGATTATGCAGCTCCCTTTACCCCTTTTATCCACTGCCGCTGTGTGCACTGTGTTTCACTGAAATCCTTTGGGGGGATGTGGTGACCACACTTTTGTGGCTGAGGGCAATGGGACCTCTCATGCTCTGCAGGGTTTCTTCATCACTGTAGCTGTGCTCGAGTATGCTCTAGCAGTGCAGGGTGAAATGCTTTCCGAAGTGATAATACATCAGCTCCAAAAGTCCCCCCTCCAAACCTTAAAGCATGCTATTTCTGTAAAAACCATATTTCACTGCTCACTGTATCTGCTTCCCATTCCATCAGTAAGGATTTAAGCCGAACAGTAGGCTGCTTTTGAGATGCCTTTTGTGGCACAGTAATTGAATTCACTGCAGTGAGTGATGAAGGCACTATCATTTACTTGATCTCATTTACTTGAGAAACACAGCAAGTCTCTACCATGCAAGTCCATGGGGCTCTTCAGTGAGCTGAAGGCATCTCCTTCTGGAAGTCAGCACAGAGGGATCGAGGTGCAGGAGTCTGGGAGATGCGCAGTGTAGGGCTCCTGGTGGTGCACGCTGCAGTCCTCTTAGCCCAAATACCAGGAGAGATTCGCTTTTGCAAAGAACAGAGAGCACAGATAAATAACAGTTTGTCCAGATGTGAACTTTAGTAGGCTTTTTGCCTGGTTTTTCTTCCTCCCCTCTTCTAAATTCTCTCCAAATTCCAGGTTTTAGAGAGACACCTTTATCAGAAGACACCTCCAAAGTGTTAATGCTTGTCTAGGAAAAAATACTGCTTCCCTCCCACCCCAATAAGGAAACAGTCTGTGATTAGTGGTGCTGATGTGTGTAGCAGGAGAAGGAAGGGGTATGCACAGCACATGCTGTGTGGACTCCCCATACAGAAAGCATGCGTCAGGTGCTTGTCCCCACATGCTGGGCACAGCAATAGCTGCCCTCTGCAACCTCAGAACAGAAAACCCTTTAACATCTCCCAGGGGTCTTGTCAGGATGAAGGTTAAAGGGGTGGTTCTTCCTGCACAAAGCCTGAAAATCAAAGCTCCATCACATCCTGCTCTGCTCCTCAGCTGGAGTACCTGGGCATGTGTCCATGGAGGTGGGCAGGTTTCCAGCAGGGTGAGGACTGAGGCTGTGGTCTCCATCCCGTGCTCCAAGGTTGGTGGGAGGAGGAGGAACTGCTGGTACAGAAACCAAACAGCATTTTCCTGGCACAGTGAGGTTCAGCGGGATGATTGCTAGGTTTGCCGGAGAGTCGAGAACAGATGGCCACCACTTGTGAAGGGTTTGGCAGTGGTTTTTGCTGCTGCAATGATTTCTCTTCTGTGGAACTGAGCATGGGAGGTTCTGCCTGGCGCAGGAGGATGTGAGTTGGCCCGTCCGTTCCTCTCTGCTAAAAGGCCCCTAGAAAGTTCCCTGTGTGGACAACTTTGAGTGTGGAGATAATCCCTTCTTGGGTAGTAGCCCACTGGGGCTTTCGGAAATCTCAGACATGTTTCTGGTGTTTCCAAAAGCGGTAATGGCCTCAGCAGCTGCTGTTGGTGGAAGGTGTCTGCCCTGAAAGCGCCATCTCCTTGGTCCTTTACAGAAAAGGCCAACCTCCAGCAGCAGCCTGTAGACATGACTCTGGCAGTATAACCACGGGGTGTTTTGGTAGGTGGATCTCCCCATGATCAGTCTGTGTCATAGGCTCACCTGCTTTACTCTGAACCTTACAAGACATCCAGCAGCCCTACTTGCGAGGTGCAAATAGCTGCTTGGAGTTGGTGTCTATTGATGCATGGGTCTCTGTGTCCTCCTGACTTACTGAAGTTAGCCAGTGCTGATGACCAGGAGACCTGTGTCACAGGGAGCAATTTCTCACAACAGATGTGTTTTGAGCTCCTGCGCCATCAGGCCAGGAGCTGGCTGCAGCCTGGCAGGGCAGAGCTGTCATCGTGGCTTCCGAGCCCCAGACGTGAACAAAGTAATGTGGTTTCCAGCTTCTATTTTTAAAGCCCAGAAATATGCAGCAAAGTTCCTGCCCGTGTCTTGTGAGCGCAGTGCTAACTGCTGCTGGGCACTGTGCGATGCCTTGGTGGTTTCTGTGTGTGCCCGAGGAACGTGGCTGGAGCGTCAGCAGGTGACTAAGGGAGTTAGAGCACCAGCTTCCTGCAGATTTTGGACCCAATTCCCTTTTAATTTACTGGACTTGCCATATCTGAATACCTTAGCCTCATTTCTCCCAAAGTATTTGCAAGAGACGCTCTGTAAAAGGGGACTTCCCCGCTGCACAGTATAATGCCTTCAAAGTCCTTCACTTTTCAGCCATTTGGTGCCTTGCTCCCACTTGTTCCTGAGCATTGCTGCGTTGTGCTATCTCGGAGGTCGTGGGATTGGGCACTTGTTCGAGGCCACCCAAGAGTTCTGTGGTGGGGAAAGAGGGACTGAACACAAGTTTTCTGAGCCTTCGATGTACCCTCCAGCTACTGAATCACTTTGCATTCAGCTGCTTGGAAAATCTGACTTTCCAGAGGCAGACGCAGATCGCCTGGAGCAGTTCTGCTGCCATATGCCCTTTCACATGTTTGGCCTGGGCTGCTTCAAGAGCAACTCTTCCTTCAATAGCAATTAAATTACTGTTCTTGGCTGGCTTTGATAAACCGTTGTGCAGCCCAGCTAGGCAGCAACCTTTGCAGTTCGCTCTGGGAGCAGGGTGGTACCAGCTCCAGTTTCTGGAAAGGCAGCAGAGGTGGGGACAGTCACCGATCTGTCTGCTCGCAGCAGCAGGGAGCAGAGCTGGCAAGGACTAAAGTGCTACGGATTTCCAGATACTGTGTAGTGTCTGCCCATGCTGCTTCTCTAGACCCTTTAAAGTTTCAGCAGTGGGTCTGGGCTTCACAGTTTTCTCTCCAGAAGACAAAACATGTCCAGAGAATAGAGGCCAGCTCTTTTGCTGGGTCTCCTAGTGCCACATTCCTGGGTACGGCCTGAAATGACATGGTGGCCCTGCAGCGCTGCCTGTAATTGCCACTCTGCTTCCTACCGAAATAGCACCTTGCTGTTCCTGCACAACCCCGGGCAGCAAGCGCTTTGCTGGGAAATGCCACATGTCATCGATATAATTGTGTTTCTGGCTTGCAGCGCTGGATCGGAGAAACTCCTTGACCAATGGAGACTCAGGACTGCATTCGTCCCCTCCTCAGAAGAGCCTGCCGGACCTCCCCCCTCCAAAGGTATGTTTTGCAAATCCTTTGCTTTTCACTGCCCAGCCCTCAGCCTGGGGATCTGAACCCCTGCAGGCTTCACTTTTGTTACATACTGTGCAGCACGAGTAAACAGAGACACCTCTGCCCGTGTATTTTAGTGAGACAAATAGTCCTGGTGAGCTTTACTAAAAAAAAATAAAAAGAAAATTAAAACTACTTAACTAGGGGCTCCCCGTTGTACAGGTTTCCAGCTGTACGTTTGGTCTTTACGAACACTGCAGGTCAGTGTGTGGCTGGTGGCCCAGGCAGGGTGGCCGTGCTCCAGGGCGGCTGGGCATCTAGAAACCCCTGTCGTTCCCAAAGCTCGTGCGCAGAGGGAGCAGGCAGCTGTGGGAGCCTTGGGCTTCCTGTGCGTGTGCAGGAGCACTGTGCAAAACAGGCTGTGTTCCTTGCCAGGGAAACCCACGCCCATCACATGGCAGTCCAGGCTCAAAGAATGAAGAGAACTGAGGTTTTCCAAAGAAACAAAGGTGAGGTTGGCTCTCAGCTGTTGCTTTGTAAATCTCCAAGTTGTAAAGCAGCTGTGCCTGGGCTGCTGGCATGAACTTACAAAGGCCAGAAATCCTTCAGCTGCGAGGTGGTGGGGCGATTCCTGGGCAGCACCAGGATCTCCCTCGCCGGCAGAGCCTTGCACGGTTTGACCGTTAGCAGAGAAGATCAGGTTTGCTTACAGCTGAAGCGCCTGGTACTGTCTGTGCATTGGGCAAAGGTGCTGGCCGTTACGCTGGTTGTACAGCCCGCAGGTCTGTGAGGAGGAGTTGCCAGCGCTGTAGATTTTTCCATAGGGCAGCTATAAATCTGGTCAGGGTCTGATTATAAATCTAGCCAGGGTCCAGTTCAACACCATCAGCTTTTAGTGGGATTTTGTCTCTGTGCCAGCAAGCCAGCCCAGTTGTCCTCGAGAGACACAGGTCATCCTCGAGACCCCAGATGTTGCTGTTCAGTAGTTAATCCGACATGGGAATCGCTGTGGCTGGGATTTTGAGATGTGAAAGGAAAGGAGAGCAGGGAGTGCGCATGGGGAGGAGAGGGAGGCATGGAGGAGAACGGGTGGTGCATCCATCAACCACAGAGGAGGATCTGCTCCTTTCCCCGGAAGGAGGATGCGGGGTGAGGCCCCAGGACTTCTGCCTAGGGCGCTGCGTGGCTCAGCTGGAGGAGCTGGGAAAACGAGGGAGTAGGACGGGATGCAGCTGGCAAGCACTTGGACGGAGTGTGGTTGCCTGCTGGGAGCTGCTCCCGCCTGGGGGGATCTGCCCGCACAGCCAGCAGGGGATAGTCGCCTGGGAGCAGTGACCAGAGCAGAAATCGCTGTTTGGCTTTGGGTTTCTCAAAGCCGGAGGGGATGGTGGTGCAGTGGAATGAAGGCATGACCGGGGAAGCAGCAGCCGGGTGTCCCCAGGGCATCTCTGCTTGTGCTTGGTGCAGCCCAGCTTTCTCATAGGGCAATCAGGAAGTTAAATGAGGGAATTAGAAAAGAACAGTCTTGGATGTTGTCTGAGAAGCTAAGCCATCCGTCTTCTCCCAGGCCTGTGCTGGAAACTGCCTTCTCCCACCTGCTTACCACTGGAGCTAACCTCCAGAAGCTGAAGCAATCAAGCTTCAGCTCTTGCTGAAGGATGCTTCATCTTGAGGATGAAGCAATCAAGTACCTCCTCACTGTGAGCATCTGAGTGCCAGTGAGCTGTTGGCAGCAAAGATATCTGAGCTTACTTCAAGGACCGGGGCTGGGGAGAGCTTTAATGTGGTCCCAGTTAGTGTGTGGGAACTGCTGCTGTGGGGAAATGAATCTTCCCTGTCCGTGTGTGCTGCTCCCGGCGCGGGCAGGAGCCATGAGCACCTGGGCAGTGGAGGAGAGAGCGCAGCTCCTTACACAGAATGGGGAGGTTAGGAGAGGACCTCAGAATATATCTATTTTAGCTCTGTGGAATTTTCTGTGGTTTGGTGATGTTAAGGCACCCTGTGGTGTTGCTCTGCGCTTGCCTTTTGAGGCATTAGGAGAAATTTGATGATAAAGCTCTGCACAGCAGATTGTCCCTGGTATTCACTGACACCAGCAGTCAATGGGCAACCTAACAGGGGCGGCCCAGCTGGATCCCACTAATTTCCTTGGATTTGTCCCAAAGCAACCTTTAAACAATGAGTCCCACGGGCTGTGGCTCAGACATCGGTGACCTTTCATCTGTGGTAGCCCTGGCAGCTCTGCTGCTTTCCGCAGCCGTGCACTGAGAAGGTCACGCGGTGCGGATGCCCAGGATGTTTTTATTTGCATGATCCGTTGTGCCATAATGCAACAGGCAAATGTTCTGCAAGGACCAGCCGGGGTTAGATAACTCAGCATGTACTCTTTGACTTAAGCTCTTTTGTCTCTACAAAACAACTCCACGCCTTTAGGGAAAGAGAAGAGAAAAAAATAACTTCTGGGGCAGCTGAGGTGCAGTCCCACCTAGTCCCTGTTGGCTTCCATTGTCCGTAGGAAACAAAACAGAGCAGCCCCTTTCCCCCCACCTCCTTCCCTGACACTTGTGGGATGGTGTCAAATAAACCCACAACGTTTCTCTGTGTAGGCAATTTGTTCATGGTTGTAGCACAATGTGAGCTGGCTACATGCAGGAGGCCACCACAGATGACAATTGCAGACACATTCCCTGGCCAGGGAAGGGATTAAGTAAAGCTTTGGAGTGGCTAGGTTTGTTTTTATTTCTTTAATTTAACACATTAGGACAAATTCCTAAACCTTTAAGTGTTTGGAGGCAAGTGCTTTCCGGCAGTGTGTGCTACATGGCTCTGGAAAGCAAGCTCAGAGTCTGCTCACAGCATCTGGCAGACCCATGTAGGAAGGAGTTTTCAGCCAAGACACTTGAGAAGTTTGCGAGGTTGGCAGAGCCGCGTGCAGCTTGCCCATGGAGGAGCAGAGATGCGTGATTTTGGCTGGTGTGGTCAGGGTACCTAGGTCCCACAGGCTCAGTGGCATCCCCCTTCACGGCAGTTGCTGGCCAGAACATCTTTTCCTTCAAAGCTTCCTTTCTGCTTCTGGGCAGCAGTACCTGTTGGTGGAAATATCCAGGGCAGCATGGACAGCTTTGAACCTACATTTGATGATGCTGGCATGACCTGCAAAGGGACTGATCCTGCCTTAGACTGCTCCGCAGTGCTGGTGCCCAGCTGGCCCCTCTTCTCCAGGCCACCTGGAGCAATCATATGGGCTGGGATGAAGGACCGTGCATGATCCATGATCTTCAACATTGCTCTCTCTGCAGAGAGAGACCTGCTCTTCTGCCTGTCCTCCAGAGAAGAGTGGGGCTTTAGCCCTGCACACACTGAACGTCCTGTCCAGGATTTGCACAGGTCTCGGTCAGAAGCCAGTTGAAGCGGTGTGAGCCAGAGCATACTGCTGTCAGGTGACCGGGGGTGGCTCGACCTGGGCGAGGAGAGAGGACACCTCACTGGGGAACGGGGGGACGCTACTGTCGGGTCATGATGGGAGATGGGATGCCACACGTTTTGGGAAGAGTGTAAGCTGTGCACTTACCCTACTGTGATCTCCGGCTCTGCTGTCTCATGTTCAACAGCCATGTGAATTACTTGAAAAGTAAAAAGGTTGTTTCTTAGTTTCCCTTTTTTTTTTTCCCTCATGTGTTGATATTTCTAAAGGATCAAGGCACTGTTTTTCCTGCCAGCCCTTGCTTGTGTTTAGGGAGGGGTTTGGCAGGCACCACAGGGATTTTCCAACACTTGGACTCTTTTCAAAGGCTTATTTTCCATCAGTGTTGTTTATCCATTTCCTTCATTTTTTGCTCAGAGCACGATTAAAGATCCCTGATATAGTTCTTAAAGCCGAGATTTTTAGCTGTTGGTTTGCTATCAGTCAGAGACTTGGAGACACGACCCGCGATTGCTCAGGCTATGCTTTTCAGTGTAAAGCCAGGATTGCACCAAATGCCTGCCCTTCTGGTTCCCTGTTAAGATAATCAGTAGCGCAGAGGATCGTCCCCAGTTATGATGAGCAGCTTAGGGGGATCAGTGCAGCAGGCAGAAGTCCCAGGTCACGGTAAGGCCAATGGGTTGGAATTGCTGCTTTTGAGGAAATGCATGAGTTGATCTTCCCAGGGCTTTCAGCAAAATTAAAGAAAATAATATTTATGGCACAATTATACAGTAATTTCAAAGAACTCCTTTATATTTGAGCTAACTGTACACCGGAAACCCTCAGCAGTCTCTTTCTTCCCTGTCATCTCAACCAGTTTACATGAAAACCCTGGTGTACACATCTAAAAGGTCTCAGCCACTAGGATGCACTTTAGTGCTAATAAAAAGGATGCCCCGTTGTTTCCAAGTATCTGTTTTTACCTTAAATCATGCTGCTTTTATTTATTTATTCTGCAGATTCCCGAAACAAAACAACCTCCGGTCCCCAAGATGGAATCCCCAGAGGGATATTATGAAGAGGCTGAGCCGTATGATGTCTCTATAAATGGTATATCACAGCTAACTCTCGGGGGGGAGGGGGCTCATGTGGGAGATAGAGGACTTGAGGTTTATGAGAACGAGTAAACAAAAGTGTGGGCATTTCTTACAGCTTGTGTGACAAATTTGTTTTCTGATGCTGGTCACACTTGAAATTACAGATCTAATGCTAGTTGGAAAGAAAAGGCTCCTGAATTACTCAGATTTTTAACTTTCCTGTAGAAATAAGTAGCACGCCTGGGTTAATATAACATCACTGTAAAATATTATCAACCATTGTGGGTTCTCTTTGTCTTGATGGTTTTTTGGAAGATAGGCTGTAGTCAAACGCAGGTTTCTGTTGAGGCGTGGTGAAGCTGTGGTGGCTTGCATTCATGTCCTAGTGCTCTAATCGTCCCTTTGGGGCTCAAAATCCCTGACACTGTTGCTCTGTTAGCTGTGATAACGGTTTTTATAATTGGCTATTTATTCAGCTCTGTCTCTTGTGGCAGTTTAGCCATCTGTAAACTTGATTAAAAAGCCACACTTCATGTCAGGGGACAGCGTGCAGGTTCCCTCTGCGCACACTTGCTCGCTGGCTGGGTCGGCACCTCCCAGCCGTGTCCTCAGCAGTGCCACCGATACCTGTCACCTGTGGGCTCCCCAGCCCTTCGGGAGGAGACTGCCGCACACAGGCAGAGCTCCCAGGTTCTCACTTTTTAAGATGTATTCGTGCATCCTTCTCCCGGTGAACACCCTTCATGTGAGATTACCTCCCTCTGTTCTAAAAGCAGAGCTGATCTTGTCATCGCTATATAATCCATTTAAGCCCAAATGAGACAGATAATATCGCTCTGCTGCAGAAGCCGATCTCTGCTCATCAGCCTCGACTGCAGCGGAGTAGGGTGCAATGATGTACGCAGCGTGGGGCAGAGCTGAGCAGGGAGAGTCGAGGCAAGCAGAGAAGTGAGAGTTAGGGGTAAAAGATTTGGATCAAAACCCTTGGCTGTTGAATCCGAGCTGTTCATGAGAGAAGCCGAGTCCTCTCCGGCCCCAGTGCGCACCGCCGGGCTTTGAAGCTCCCTGGCAGGGAAGCACCAGTGGTGCCACTGCTTGAAGTGGCCGGGGGTTGATGTATCCGAACGTGCCCTCCTGGACAGCTCGTAGCTCCGTGTGGGTCACTGTTCTCACAACGGCTTAGGAGTTACAGTGCTAAATGGAAAAGGGAGATGTAGAAAGATCTTCATTTCCCTGAACCATCCGTATCGGCTGCAACCGCATTACAGCAGTGAACAGGAAGATCTGCCCGGCTCGGGTGGGAAAAGGTTCAGGCTCATCACGGCCGGGGTGAAACATGCCATTTGGTGCGGAGGAGAGGTCCCCCAGCTCTGCCGTGTGTAGTTAGGTGCCAGCTCGGTTTTGCCGAAACGCCCTGGGTTGTTTGGCTGAGGGCAGGGCTGTGGTGTGCGGGGCGCAGGGGGTGAAGCCCTCCCGCAGCCCGGGCAGCGCAGGTCACTGCAGCCGCATCCCCGCGGGGGGTTCCAGTTGCCTGTGCTGTAAGATAAATGGACTTTTTTTTCCTGTGCTGCACATTGGGAAGAGGATAACACCCTAAGAGCCGTGGCATGTAAAGACATACACCGGATTAGCTGGAGTGTGGCCACGGATCTGTGTGCTGGGAAAGCCAGGTTACGTTATCCAGGCAGCTCCATAAACTCGTGTTGCGTTCAGAGCCTTGGCTGGCAGGAGCGATAAGCACACACCCAGCCTAAACCTCTGCTTCTCCTTGGTAACCTGCTGCTCAAAGATGCAAATACACCCACCACCCACTGAAATCCAGGCCAGTCAGATGCCTAAGGAAGCGAGAGATCAGAGCCCTGCAAGCATGGTCAAAAAAAGAGAGAAAAAAACCCCATATGACAGGAGCACTGTCAAAGTGGGGCAGCCTGTGGCTGCTATGAATAGCTGTTTGACCAGCGGGCTCCGTGTTTTACCGAGCAGTATCGCAGCGGTAAGCGGAGATGGGAGCCCGTGAAGCGAGCAGAGGTGGGACGTGCAAGCCCGGGCAGTCCCTCGCCGCCAAGGTGTGCGGTGCCTTTGCCTCCTGTGACTGCTCAACCGCCGGTCCCCTCTGCAGGCCCCAGCAGGTCCCTTCTACACAAACCACCTGGCGTGCCATAATGCCGATGGCTTTTAAGGTGGTTTGCGTGAGAGGGAAGGTGGCATCGCGTCACCGAGAATCTCTGTGCTTTTTGGCAAGCTCGCGTTTGAGGCGGTGCCCTGGGGTGAGTGGGAAGGAGGAGCAGGGAGCGATGTGGAGCAGCAGGTACGTGGCACAAGGAGGCTGTGGGGGGCTCGGAGGATGGTGAAGCGTGGCACGCCGTGCGGAGGGTGGGTCAGGCAGCACTGCTGGGAAGCTGCTGGTGCCCTGCTTTGCCTCAAGAGGTCAGGCTCCAAATCCCGTGGCACCTGGGGCATACCTGCAGGTCTCCACCCTGCCCGTTGGTTCAACAAGTACAAAACTGGGCTCCCCATCCCTTTTTCCCCCTCTCGCCTTATCAGATGGTAATAGTACCCTGTACCTGTCCTACGTGGAGCGATGGTCATTGCTAGCAGATGCCTTGAGACCTTGGTGTGACTGCTGTTGCTAAGGAGCAGTCTGGACATGCATGGGTTTGCCCTGGCCAAAGACGCTAAAGCCTGACTGTGGTAACCCCCCAAGCCCTCTGTGCTCACCCCCCTCTCCCCACAAGCTGGGGAGGGAAGGGGCCAGCGGTGCAGGGAGCTGTGGTGGTGTTTCTGACAGAATTACAGCACGAGCCTTGGAAGACACCCATGCATCTCCAAACAAATGGGCGTAGTGAAATCAAACAAAAATAGGAACATCCCTAAAATTAGTGGATGCACTGCCAAGAAAGGACATCAAAGCAAGCCTCCAGATGGGCTGAGGAGATAGAGGATTCGTGCAGCGTCAGAGGTGGGACTGCAAGGCACTGTGACAAACCGTGGGTGAATTAATTAAAATGAAGCGGGCGGGCGAGACCGCTGGGTCTTGGGGTCCCTCTTTCATCAGCAGGATTCCCGCCTCTCCACTGGGGACGCCTCTGCCTTTCATTTTACATCTCCGGCAAATGCTGCTGCTTCCCTTTCCTCCTGGGTTGAAATGTGTTAAACCGTTATGGTCCTCGTCCTCGGCTGCGTTTGCATAATTGAAGGGTGCGATAAGAAACAGAGTGAAAACGCAAGGGGCAACGCGACTGCCAACTGAACAATAATTATTCCGGCTGAAACAGCTCATCTTCCCTGGCTGATTTTAATTACGATGACGATGATTCTGTTTTAAATTGCCTTGTTTGAGGGGATGGGTTGAAAAAGTTGTCCCTGTTTGAAGTCTCACCCTAGGGTGTGCTCCTCCGTGGGCAGCGGGGACGGGGCAGCCTCACCCAGGCAAGGGGGGAGCGCGGGGCTGAGCCGGACTGACACCCTTGTTCTCCGCATTTGCTTATCTGTGGCTTTCTCTCTTTGTCTCCCTTTCTCTTTCCTTTTGACTGTGCAGGTGGTTTTGGTAGGCTTGCTGCGGCTGGACCCAAGCCAGGGTTGCAGGTTACTGAGGGCGTTATTTATGCCACAATAACGATGGGTATGGCATGCTTTCCAAACCTGAAGTGCCTTTTTTTTTTTTTTTTTTTTCCTTAAAAAAAAAAAAGCTCAGTTTTAGCAAAGATGATGAGGTGCCTCCCCCTGGTATTGCCCATTACATGCATGGAGGGTAACCACCTCTCCCCTTTCTCTGCCCATGCTGGATATACACGAGGCAGCATTTTTGTGTGCTTTTCCCCATACTCAAGATGACAATGAAGAGAACGTCCCTAGCCTTTATTCCCCTGGTTCTGGCCACTGATGTGGAGCTGATACGTGGTAATGCTGGCTGTATTGACAAGTAGCTGTTTGGCGAATGTTAAAGGTGCTCTGCTTGGGCAGAGGCAGCTCTGGTGTACAAGAAGGTTGGAGCTTCCTGTGTGATGGTATTAATTTAGCTCCCTGGGAGGTCGTGGGAAGACAAACAGGAAAGCAGAGGTGGATTAGTTAAAGACATCCAAGAACATGGCTGCCACTATGTCACAGCAATGAGAGGATAAAGCTGTGGTCTTAGTTGAAACTGCCAGGAGGTGGAAATGGAGAACTTGTACTGAAGTGCCTGAGCTGTATGACGGGATTGAGTGAGCCTTAGTGGTGATGACAGTGTTGTCTCAAGTCACCCAAGCAAGGTTTGTCCCAGTTTGCCAACTACACAGCCTGGAAAACGCCTTTCCATCATGAGGCCATAGCAGTGTCACTGGGCCAGCAATGGCTGCAGGTCTTCAAGTAGAGAAGAGCTCATCTCACGAGGCACTTGCGGTTGTGGTTGATGCACAAAAGAGCAGCCAGGGCTCCCACTGAGAGCATGGAAGAAAAGTGTTATCCCCTCAGGAGAAAGGTGGCAGCCTGAGACCTAACGCCTAGGTGAGGGGCACCTGAGACACCCAAAAGGGGCCAGAGAGGCAGTTAGCAATAGCCCCATGTTGATAAGGGGGGAGATTTAGAAGATGAGGTTCCCTTAGGCATCCTGTCTGCTGCTGCTGCTGCATAAGGAAGGGTCCCTAGCAGTGCAGAGGTTCAGCTTCTTGGTATTTCTAGGGATGAGAAACCTCAACACTTTTACTTCGTCTGAGTTTCTGCCCAGGGTGCCTGTGGACAAGGTCCGCGTAGTGAGAATGCACTGGGGGATAATGTTTTCCCGTAAAAGGTGGGCGGTCCAATACGTTGAGGGTATGGAGGTGGTGAGCCAGTAGTGTGCTGTCAGCACCATTCAGAGAATTTGAAAGGGAGGATTTGCTTTTTAATAAGTTTGTTTAATTGGTGCAGCTTTGATCACTTGAGGGATGTTATAAAGTGAGATTTCACTGGGGTTGAAAGCCCAGTAAAGCTACTGGGCTGTAGCTTTGTTGCTGCATCTCAGTTCCTTTTATTTTAAGAACAAATAAACCCAACTTAAGAAATGTTCTTCAGTGAAGTTCCTAATGCTTTTTTTTCCCTCTTTTCTGGCTGCTTTTCCTCTTTTTATTTTGAACCAATCTGATAATGTTACTTTTATGTGGATATTAAGATTTGACGAGAATCAAAATTAGATTAAATTCTGGTGAGAGAAACTTAACAATATTCCTCCGTGCTGTTTGGTAGGAAATGCAAAACCCTACACAGATGCTGCCCAAATCTTACCATCTTGCTATGTGAGCCTACCTTGGAAATATGAGCTGTACTGTAAATGCCAGCAGAGCATTGCAAATTCCCCTGCAATCAGTGGGAACATTTTCACTGTTTCTGATGAGTCTGGTATCAATGACCAGCTGTTCCTATCAGCTGAAAACTCCAATACCTACAATACATTAGAGCTGGGTATTGAAAATCCCAACTCCTCCTAATAACGTAGCAATCCATTTAAGAATGAACATGAAAAATGTGATTAGTATTATTTACAGCTGCCACTTATGACTAATTTTTGCTGCTGCAACAGTGTGTTACTTCAAAGCCCCTTGCTCTCCCTTAGATGCTGAGTAGAGAGACCTGTTAGCCCAGAAAGGGAAAGTGGAATGGCATCTCAAATACAATAGATCATTGCTTTCTGCATGGCCTTGCAAATACCATTTTTACTTCTGACATTCAGAGGACAAGGGCTGATTGTAGCTTGCTGTTGCCTTAAAAATTGTGAGTGTTTGGCTTGAAGTGGAAAGTAGAAAAAGCATCTTTGGGCGAAAAAAGCAACAAACATCAGAAAATGTCTAAGGGAATGTTCTCGAATTTGTGGTCAACTGAGAAGTGTCTTTTGAGTGTTTGCTAACTGAGACTATTAGGCACAAAACATTGCAATGAGATTAATATTGGGCTAGAAAGAAAAAAGGATCTATGAGGGTTATTTTCCTATTGATTATCCTCCCGTAGGAGAGCCTCAAAAGACACGTCCCTACGCTGGAAGCTTTTGCATGTGTGAGCATGGCTGAGGCAAGCAATAGGCTCAGAGTTGTCCTAGAAATGTATTTGATGATAGAGCTTTGCTTTTGTTATAGAAGATGGTGAAGCTGTTAGTAGCTCCTATGAATCCTATGATGAAGAAGAGAGCAGCAAAGGCAAGTCAGCAACCCATCAGTGGCCATCCACAGAGGCCACCATTGAGCTGATGAAGGACGCCCGCATCTGTGCATTCCTGTGGAGAAAGAAGTGGCTGGGACAGTGGGCAAAACAGCTGTGTGTTATCAAGGACAGCAGATTGCTGGTGGGTAGATCCTCCACTCTCTGCCTAAAACAACCTATTTTCATGAGCTGGGGAGGGAAGTGGCACCTCAGGCCATGTTAACTAGCTGGCAAAAACAAAGTACCTCTAGAAGCAATGCTTCAAAAAACATGTCCTGGGGATCTCATTTGATTTTCAGAAGGGATGTGGGCATGGGGCTGCTGTGGGGGGCACAAGGGCACATTTGTGGCCAAAATCCCAAACTCCCAAAATGCCTAGAGATGCTTCTTGGGGAAGCTTTTTGAGGTGGTTAAGCAGAAGGGATGCTTATCCCACTGGCTAACCACAAACTTGACTCTCTAGCAGTATCTGTGAGAGGTATTTCAGACTATATACGCATGTACGTAGATGTGTATCTCTATACATATAGAGATGTCCTGCGTGTAGTCTGTGTAGACATCGCAGCCTTGTAGGACCTTCTTGTGTTCGGTGCACTTAATGCGTGTGGTTGCGCTGAGCCACTTCTAGGGTTGAGTTCACGCCAGCGAGTGAGAGGGAAGGCTGCTCCTCAGGCTCTTACCTGCCCTCCCATCTTCCTTCCCCAGTGCTACAAGAGCTCCAAAGACCACAGCCCTCAGCTCGACGTGAATTTGCTGGGCTGCACTGTCGTTCACAAGGAAAAGCAAGTGAGGAAGAAAGAGCACAAGCTGAAGATCATCCCCATGAACGCCGATGTCATCGTGCTGGGGCTGCAGAGTAAAGACCAGGCAGAGCAGTGGCTGAGGGTCAGTGGCACCTTTCGGGCTTGCCCCACTGGTGCTCCCGTGCTTCTACCCTGGCTTTGCTGGGAGACCATCTCTTATCTCAGTCCTGTCCTTGTGTGCCCTGGCTCCCTTCCTCACTGCAAGCCTGTATACAAATACACCACTTCATTTTCATGTCCCGGGATAGCTTCTTCCTGCAGCTCCCCGCCACCTTCTGCACGTGGGAGGCTGCGGAGGGACCTCCCAGCCCAGCTGCTGCAGCAGGAGGGGTGTCTGGGGTGGGTGCCCAACGTGAATTGGCTGAGGATGGGGAGATGTGGCCCTTTCCCTGAGACAGCAGCAGCAGCAGGAGCCTTTGTGGATCCTGGGGCGGCAGCGGGGCTGTGAGGCGCCAGGGCTGCCTTTGCTGGCAGCCTCTCCCCAGCTGACTTGGATCCGGCAGTTTCTGCTGGCTGCCTGCTGCAACACCAGGGGAGTCCCCAGGGTCGCAGGGAGCGTAAACCATGGGTGTCCCAGGCTGCTGTGGTTTTGCCTGTCCTGGGTGGGGAAGAAGTATTGATCCCGTTACTGCAGCTCTCTCACAGGCTATGGCTTCCCCTTCTGCACAGGTAATCCAGGAGACCAGCGGTCTGCTGTGCGAAGGAGGCGGTGAAGGCAACCAGTACATCCCAGATTTGCAGCGTCTCAGTTACCCAAAGGTACGCTTTGTCTCTACACAGAGAGCTAGCACTTGGGCTTTTCCACTGTTACTTTAATAAGTAATAGTTGAAGGTGCAGTAATTTTACCTGAGCAAAGACTGATATGAGTGTAACCAGACCCCTGTTCCGCTGAAAAGGAGCATTATTAGAACAATCTTAATTTTCCTTTGCAAACTTAATTTTGTTGCCACATCTTTCCCTCAAAACTGACTCGGCATTGGGCTCTCCTCCATACAGGGCAGCAGCCACTATCTCATCCAACAGGGCAGTTGTGCTCACCAAGAGCTTTGGAAGGGACATAGACCCTTGGACACCAGGGCTTGGGCCAGTCTCTAGGCCAGGTTTAGGTGACACTCCCCTGGGGGCAGCTTGTTCCAAAACAGTGGGAGAAAAAATAAACCTTCATAAGTCTCTGGTGGACACCCAAAACGGACCTGTTTGGGCACCTGGCCGGTTCCTCTGCCCATGCCCTTCTATGGGGACTGGCAAATGCCCCCACCAGCCAGGCTGCAGGGCAGGAGCCCGTAGGGTGGCATCAGTGGTGCCACCGCATCGCCTCAGAGGCGAGCCCAGCCAGGCGGTTCATGTGCTGGATCTGCCCACGCCGGGCTCAGAAACGATGGGGAGGGCACAGCGTGGGTGAGAGGGCGGGGGATGTCTGTGTGAAAGCATCTGCTATAGAGAGGGTGGGACCTCGTAATTTAGGAGGGGGGAGAAAGGCACTTGCAGCGGGTGCTGGCTGGAGGAATGGATCGTGTGCATCTGCGGAGCTTGTGTGTGGTGCTTGTTGACAGGTGGAGGTATCCGAGAGGTACTCTGCAGCCTCCGAGAGCGGGAGCAGCACGGACGGCCACCCAGAGACAGCTGAGACAAAAGATGGTAAAACCTCACTCTGGGAATGACGGGGAAACCGGGGCATCGACCCTGCCTGTGGCGAGGGTTTCTGTAGCTTCTCCTGCCACCGCCACCTCAAACTGACCTGATGCAGGGTGAAAGCTGCATGTGAATTCACTGCCTGTGAATCTGATTTCAGTGCTTTTTTCCATAATGAAGCGACAGGTGGATGTTGGGATTTCTCAGCAGTTACAGAGTTAGGACAGGGCTTGAGAAACCTGGGTGTGATACCTGCCCTACCACAGAGATCCTGCGTGACTCTGGGCAAGTCACTGTGGGACAGTTTGAGATGGCATAAATTCAACCTAAGTGACTTTCCTCAGACATGTCTGCAGAGAAACTTGGAGTACCTGTGTGAAGTGCTTAGCTGTCTCCAATGGGAGAGTTACACCTTCACGGCAGGGCATCCGACTCTGGGTTTAAAGCTGCATTCCCATCTAAAAGAGGAGATGCTCTATTAGGACGGTGGGACCCATCTATATATTGGAGAGAGAGAAAGAGAAATCCATGCTGAGGACTCACTGGAGTCACCCAGCAGATGGAGCTCAGCTGCTGAGTCCCTCTACACTGGAACTTCATCATTTTGTTATGATAGTGGGGAGGAAAATCCGGACTGGAAACATCCAGCTTGATTTCTTACCAGGATTACCTGATGATTACACAGCCACATTCATGCACTGACTGATGTGCTCGGTAGGAAAATGCTGAAGAGGCTCTTTGGGCATAAGCTTTCCCCCTCCCCATCTTGAGTCCCTCTTTTAGAAAGGAAAAGACTTGAATGCAGTAAATATTTATGGGTAATGGTTTTTAATTCAATTCTTTGTAGTGTAAGAAAGTGAAGGGAGGTTGGCACCTGCACAACAAGACCTGTGCAAACAGCCTTCCCACAGCTCCTGCAGCGACTGGCGTTTGGTCAGAACTAACCCAAATTTAAAGCAATATAGATTAAGTATCTTCAGCAAATCACTTAACTGAGATTACTGGTGCCATCTTGCTCATCATCTCCCTGGGCTTTGGACTATTTCAGCCTGACTATTGCAGCCTGTCCCCACGTCGCAGGTTTGCCCGCTGCAAGGGATGCGTGTGCCGCAGCGCGGCTGGGTGCAGGGCGGCAGTGCGGCCAGCTTTAGGGCAGGACACCTAGCCGGGACAGCTGGCTGTGTGTATGGCTGTGAGTTGGGAAAGCCACGCATATATCTTCTTTTTCTTTTCTGGTAGTTAAGAAGAAGGGCACAACTGGCCTGAAATTGAGCAACCTGATGAACCTCGGGAGGAAAAAATCCAGCTCCATGGATAGCCCAGAGAGATCCCTGGAGACTTCAAGTAAGTGCAGGGACTTGTCTGAGGGCTGGATCTCGGTGTGCAGGGCAGGATGAGCACCAGGCATCATCATCCTCCTCAAACACACGTGTGGCAGGCTGTCCTGCTGGGGGAGGCAACGAGGCCACAGTCTGCTTGGGCCGTGACAGTAAACGCATGCGGATTGTGGTGCCTCTTACACATTAAGGTGACTGTGTGGCTTACGAGGGCGGGCAATAGCTCACAGGGTGATGCAAGAGGAAGGGCAGGTAGTGCCAGACATGCACGCAGAGGGCATCTGTGCTGCTCTTCCCGGGCATCAGCCCCGGGCGCGGCAGTCAGCAGGGAGGGAGTTGTGTGGGTCAGCTGGTATTCACCATGTGGGACCAACTTTGTCCAACCATCTGCAACCAACTTGCTGCTCCAAACCTAACCTGAATTTCAAGGGTCTCGTTCTGAACAGATTTTTACCCTTTTCACCCTGTTTTGTATGGATAGGACAGCTTGTCTTTGTGCTTCTGCTCTTTGTTGTTGCCTGTGGCTTTGTGTTGTGCAGTGATCTTGGAACTTACTCATCAGACATCCCCATGCACACAAATGAGTTTGGATTCCCTCTCCTCGTGAGGTGGAAAATGTGCCTAAGTAACCCGTGCTTGCTTGCAGGTTACCTGAATGTGCTAGTGAACAGCCAGTGGAAGTCCCGTTGGTGTCAGATAAAAGATGGTCACCTCCATTTCTACCAGGACAAGAACCGAAGCAAACTGGCTCAGCAGCCCCTCAGCTTGGCAGGTTGTGAAATTATCCCAGAGCCAAGCCCTGATCATCTCTACTCCTTCCGCATCCTGCACAACGGGGAAGAACGGGTCATTCTGGAGGTAGGGCGTATATCTCCAAGAAAGCTCTGCTTTAAGCCTTCAGCTTGGGTGTCTTAGTAGGCCTAAATGCTGGTGAGGTCCTCCAGAGGAACCCTCAGTCCAGCAAAACAGAACCTGAAGTGTGGGACTCTGGTTCATCTGCCTGTGGTCACCTAGAAGGTGTCCCACCTAGCTGGTAACCCAGGCTGTGTCTGATGCTGGTGCCTCCAGAGGACCATTCAGCCTTCATCTTAGGCACTCATCTTAGGATGGGATGAAGGGTCCTCTGGAGGTGCCCATCTCTCTCCACTGACTGTAACCTTGGATGATTAAGTTATATGGGATGCATTTCAGATGGTTAATGTTAGATGAGAGGAATGCCACTTTAGGGATTTAAGTCTGTGGTTAGGAGGAAGAGAGAACTGCTTCTGAAAACAGAGTCCCAAAGCCACGGGTCATGCATCCCAAATAAACCGATCACAGATCTGCCCCTGAAAGTGCAAGTGACTTCATCTCCATCTGTTACTTTCCTTTGCCTGCATCCAGGACTGTTTATCTCTAATCTTAGCTCTCTTTGACGACAGCGTGATTATAGTAGGAGGTGGACAATGTGAGCAATTTCCTGTATTTTTCCAGTGGGTGGAATATTTATAGCTAAACAACTGACTTTGAGGGCCTGCCATGAAGTTTGAAGGTGTTTTTGTTTATCTTCTGATTCAGGGTATGTCTGTGTCTAAGAAATTTTGCCTAATTACAGATGTGAAGAAGAGGTGCTGGGAAAATTTACATTTTGTGAATGGAAGAATCTGTATTTTGTTGGGATGTCAGACTCAATGTACAGGCTGGCTGGCTGGCGGGCTTCCCAGGGACTGAAGTCTCTGCTAAATAAAACAGATTGAAAGCTTAGAATATACTTTCCAGTTTGGGATTCACTTGCCCTGAATTTTACTTTGTGCTTGCTGCTCTAGCTCCTCAAATTAAAGCAAAAGATGGCTCCATCAACCCACTTCTTGCTTCAGGTAGAAATCCCCCACTACCGGGAAATACACGTGGATATTTGCTAGAGCTGACTTCAAGGCCCCATATTTAACTCTTCATTTTGCAAAACGTCAGACTGTTCACTGCAGCTGGGAATTTGGTACTGACCATGTTAAAGCGAGAGCATCTCTTTGATGTTCTCTGATCCCACTTTAAGCTCTTCCCTTCCCCTCTTCCCTGTGCAGACAGCCCTGGAAGGGGTTTGGGCTCTGGCATCAGGAACCCGCAGGCTCCCTGGTGTGCTTGGGTCTCCTTGCACGTCTGTGTTTGGCAATCCCATTGCTGCGCTCTGCTGGTGCAGAATAGAACCCGCACGCTTTCCTCTCCAAAGCCGGCTTCCCACAGCACCTCCAGCCCCAGAGACTTCTCTTGCTCTTGTAGGCAGCCGAGTTGATCACCATTGAAAGGAAAATGCAGACTGACTAGAAATTTTAGGAAGGAGTTAAGCGAAGAGCTGCATTCATATATCTTCCAATTTTGCAAATCAGTCCATACACAGAGTGGTACTTCTTTCTTCTTTAATGCGGTCTCAGGTTTAATATACATACCCGGCTGTTCGTCTTTCCCCTTGCAAGGCCAGAGGACTGCTAGCATACTTCCCTACCCAAGGCTAAGCCTGCATTAGCCGTGGGATTGCAGACTGCTCTTGCAACCTGTACTATCTGTCTGATCACCTCGTAGGCGAAGTCCTCAGAAGAAATGGGCCACTGGCTGGGCCTCCTCCTGTCAGAGTCAGGTTCGAAAACAGACCCAGAGGAATTTACCTACGATTATGTGGATGCTGACCGTGTTTCCTGCATTGTGAGCGCCGCAAAGAACTCCTTATTGTACGTCAGCGGTAACGCATGGGACTGCAGGGACTGGTGGAGGGGAAGCAAGCCGGAGCGGGGGCCCCCCTGCTTGTGGGAGCTTGGCTGCAGTGGGAATAGGTGGTAGATTCATGGCTGCAGCTCAGTCACTTTCTTTGGAAGCTCAGTGTGGGATAGGAGAGCACTTGTCATTGTCCCACCGTGACGCATCTCACCTGAGCTGCAGCTTGCCATGGGGCTAGGGGCACATGCCCAGGTGGCTTTTGCAAAGGCAGGTTGGTGGTGTGGGTTTGGCGGGGGTGCAGGGCCGTGGGCACCCAGCCACACAGTTCGCCATGCCACTGGGGCAGGGCGGTTGTGCTGCTGCGGTGCTGTGCCCGAGGGCTGGGCAGGAAAGGAAGGAGCTGAGGGGAAATGTAGCCCCGCTCTGGTGGGTGCTGCTTAATGGGCAACAGGAGCAGTGATCACCTTGCTGCACGGCTCTACCTTCTCATCTCCTGCGTTTGGCCGCGTGGCCCTGCCCAGGCCCCAGGACCGCTGTGTTCAGATGCCCCAAAATGCAGCACAGCATGGCTGCACGGCAAGACCAATCCCTCCTGATGGGATGTCCCGCTGCCTGTTCACAGCTTAATGCAGAGGAAGTACTCTGAGCCCAACACCTATATCGACAACCTGCCAAAGGGCAGGATGCAGCAGGAGGAGCTGTACGACGACGTGGATCTGCCAGACCTGCCTGCGGTAAGATGCCCGGTGCTGCAGGCAGCCGCCCCGCTGCAGCAAGCTCTGCAGAGACCATGAGCAAACATCTGGCCGGGGGAGCCTCCAGCAGTGAAGGGGGAGGGCTTCCAAACTGCAGCAAAGGGCCTTCCCAGCCCCTGGGGAAATCCAGGCTTTTGCAATGGGGCAGAAGCGGGTGCTGGAGAGGAGTCGCTAAGGAATGGGAGAGAGGTTTCCAGCAAGGTGCTGTAGGGATCCTCAGACAGCTGGGATAAAATCCCCCAGTTTCTGTCAGCAAACAGCATGGATTATTTGGTGATAGATAGTGGATTGTTTGGAGCCCAGTCCATCAAAATTCCTTTTGGTGCCTGTGAGAGCAAGTCCTGCATGTAAGGACAAGAAAGATGGGCCATGCTGAGGATGGGACTTGTTACCCTGGGAAAGGCAAAGAATCGGGCAGGGGCTGCTAGATGTACAACAGTGTGAGATCCTTGCATGGGGCTGCTGCTACTGCTGGAAAGACCTACTGAAGGAGATCAGGAGGGGCCTTTCCTTCAACAAAAAGCCCTGTATGGAATGACTTAGAGAATGGGGTTTTAGTTCCTCTAAGGTTATGGAAAATACTCCAGATTGCCCAAGATCCTGCTGCTCTGCAGCGAGATGTTTTCTGTACTTCTGTCTGCAGCAGATGGTCCTTTTTCATAGGAACATTCTCGTTTTGCAGGAAGAAGTACCCAAGAGTGAGAGCAAACTGGAGGGAGACCAAGACAGAGTGTACCTGGATCTCACTCCCGTGAAGTCCTTCCTACACTGTGCTGGCAAGAAGTCATGCCAGCCTTCACCCCTCAGCTCACCGTCTTTAGAAAGGGCTGCCAACAAGGCTGCAGCAGAGAGCACAGCTGAGACAGACCTTGTGGCTAAGGAAGCCGAGCCCTGTAGTAAGGTGATGGAGACCTCTGAGCAGGTACTGTCCTGAACGGTGGTGCAGGGCCAGGCTTAATCAGCGAGCCCATTCCCCCCACCACATCATCCCACTTCATTTCCCCCCCCAGAAACACCCAGAGAAGCCGGAGCCCGATGAGGTGCCACCACGGATGCCCGCCATCAAAATCCAGACGCAGCAGCAGAACATTGCCTTCCCCCAGCCGGCCCCCGAGCTGCCGGCGGGCACAGCGACGGCGGGCAGTCCCCAGCTGGTGCCCGCGCACTGGCCCAAGCTGCCGCTGCCGGGTGAGTGGGCTGCACAGGTGGGTGCCCAGTGGGTGCCTGCTGCTGCAGGGGCTTGAGGAGAAGTGGTGCTTCAGGCATGAGTTTTGCCCTGTTCTATGATAGCTTTGTGGTGCCCAAGGGGCCTGATGCATCTCCTGGTTGGTGACCTTCCTAAGCCTCATCCATTTTGCTTCCAAGCTCCTGAAAACATTTTCCCTCCCGCTTTTTCCCTGGCTGAGCTTGTTTTGGTGGGTTGTTTCCAGCAGCAGCAGTGGAAACCAAGCTGGGCAAGAACAGGACGGAGGTGGAGGTGAAGCGCTTTACAGAGGAGAAGGAGCGGCTGGAGAAGGAGAAGGATGAAATCCGGGCTCAGCTCACCCAGCTGCGCAAGGAGAGGCGGGAACTGAAGGAAATGCTTGCAGGCAGCACAGGTAGAGCACGGCAAGAGGTGATGCATGGAAATGAGCCTAGGTGGGACCACGGGGAAGGAGAGGGTGATGAACCTAGCCCACCTGGGACCAGAAGGGGCTTTGCACCTCCAGCAGTGGGGAGACCTGGCGCTCCGAGACAAACCACGTAGCCCAAATCACACTAAAGCAAGAGCTCTGTCACGGTCCCTTTGGGGCAAGATATAAGGAAAATGTACAGGAGTAAAATATGCTCTAGTTCCTGCTCCCCTCACAAGCTCCCCAAGTCCCCTACAGCCCCCCAGAGCTGTGTGCCGAGGAGGTGCCGTGCAGAGCTCCCACCAGTGCCTGGTGTCCACCCCAGTTCTGCACTGACCACCCAGGAACCGGCCCGCACTGAGCAATCCCTTCCTTTGCAGACAAGATCCTGGAGCAGAGGCTGAAGGAGATAGAAGAAGAGTGCAAAAGGAAGGAGAGCCAGAGGGTGGACCTGGAGCTGAGCCTGGTGGAGGTGAAGGAGAACTTGAAGAAGGCAGAGTCTGGCCCTGTGACGCTGGGCACTGCCGTGGACACCACGCACCTGGAGAACGCAGCCCCCCGGGTACGTGGGGGGCACCCCTGGGATGCACAGCAGCTTTCTGGCAGCTGAGTGGTCACATTGTCTCAGCCTGCTTAGTAATATAATAACAATATTATATTATTATAATATGTAATCTTATATAAATTCATAATTATGTATTCTCTAAGTATTATGTTATTATATATAATATAATAAAATAATAATATAAATAGGTAACAGCAGTGACTGGGAAGTGAAAGGGGGCTGGGGCTCGGGCTCAGGAGAGCGGCTGTATTTCCCTGTGGGACCTTCAGCAACACCCTCCGGGGCCGTGCAGGTCTGGGCCCAGCTCCTTCCATGCTCAGCTGAGCCAAGGGGTGTTCTCTGGGGGGAGATTCAGGCATCTAAATTCCTTCCTGGGAACTTGGTTCCCATGACATGGAGATGAACACCGCCTGAGCCCTGCTCTGTACCGCTGCTCAAGTCCTCAACACCCAAACACACCACACATGCACATCCTGCTGGTGTTTCAAAATTGGCATGTCACTGAAAAACACATCTCAGTGCAAGTGGGCTGTGACTGTTGAGCTTTTCTAGGAGATGGTAGGGAAAGGCAGCAATCTCTCTCAGTAGTCTGAAGTCATCACGATTTCTATTATTTTTATTGTAGATTCAGGCAAAAAGTGCCAGTCCGGCAAACAGCGCAGAGAACTCACCAGTCAATTCAGCAACGGCTTTAAAAAACCGGCCTTTATCCGTCATGGTGACAGGGAAAGGAACGGTCCTACAGAAAGCTAAGGTAACGCGCCAATTGGTACAGGAGAAAAATCCATCTGGGACAGCCGCTGTTTTTCCCTCCCAGCAGTGGAGCAGACTGGCTGTGGTGGGACGGGGCTGTGGGGGGTCTCATGTCTCGGTCTGGGAAGCACCCCTGACTGAGCACCACTCAGAGCAGGCCAGCCTGGTTTTCCTCTGGTCTTTTCACCTGGACTTGCCCTGGCTGCAATTTAAATGAATAAATGTGTGTATTGTAACAGAGACATCCCTGACCCACCCTGCAGCCAAAAACACTCGGGTACCAGATGATCAGCTTGATCCTGTGCACATTACAGCTACTGTGGCTTGCCAGATTTGCCTTTTGACTAATTTGCCTTTATTCCTTGGCAGGAATGGGAGAAGAAGGGAGCTAGTTAGAACCACGTTTTTCAGAGATGGACTTAAGACCAGAGTTGCCCATGCATGGCCAAGGGGATTCAATCATCTGTAGGTGGAGGTTGGGTGTGCAACACAACCACACACCAAGCACCTCCTCCACGTCGCGCCAACTGCTCAGACGCAGCAATGGGGTCAACAGCTGCCGATACGAATTATCCCAAATGATCTTGCTCTTTCCAGACAAGTCCCAATCACATAGCTAAAACAATAACAACCAGTGGCAATCCTTGCATCAAATTCCTAACCCAGTTGATGTAAACAAGAATGTTACTGTACATAGGGGTGTTTTGTGTATTTCTACTCTGAGGGTTTATCAATGAGTTATTACGGTTTCTATATTAGTGACAGTAGTGGGTTCAGAAGGGGCCTCCGCTATTCTTTATACCCTGGTGGTTTTTAACCTGTTGTGGCAAATTGCAGTCAGCTAAAGTCTCACCTGCCTTGCTGCCAGTCATCACTCAGCTGCAGATCATCCAGCCTTCAGTCAAGGGCAATACCCATGCCCGAGCGATGCTTGAGACATGAATGAGAAGCACACAGCAGCCTGTCCAGGGGATTTTTAATCGGTGTCCCAATGCATCCCAGCATGTGCTTACTCCTACCAGCCTACTGCAGATTTGCCAGAATATCGAGAAAGATCCCTGTTCACCTTCTCGTGCTGTAAGCTGTGCTACAGACTGGTGGCACCAAGAGGTCTGGGCAAAGATCTGCTAAGCAGATCCAGTTAATTTTCTTGAAGATCTTGATCTACTTCACCTGAGGAGTTTGTTCTGAAAAAAAAATAATTGTATTTGAATGCTTGTTAATAATTTATCAAAGGCCCAGGCCTGCGCACTCTGTTGGACGGGGAAGCTGGATCCCGATGCACCCTTCAGAGCTTGCCCTTTCCAAGGGGAGGGGAGGTAAAGCCATCCCCGTACTCCTACCCTGGCTGTGAGCACCACTCTGCTGATGCTCTCTGGTCCCCAGAGAGCGATGGCAGGCCAAGTTTCCCCACAGCTGGCCGTCGTGGTGCTGCCACCCTTATTTCCAAATTATTAAACTCAATATAGCCTTTGGGCCCTGGCAGTGTGGCCCACAAAGCCCACCCCTCTCTGCCCTAGCCAAGCTTTCTAATGAAAGAAAGATGTTGGACATTTGGGACTGCTAAACTTAGAGATATTGACATTTGAAGGGGTGCAGGGGGGGGTGTCAGAAATACACGCACCCTCTCCTCCCTGTAACCTGCTGTCATGTCTGATGGCCTGGAGACACTTCTGATGGTCCCGGAGCCCAGGCTCAGTAACTGGGTTGACTGTGCAGGGGCTGCAGCTGTTCTCCAACCTGGCAAAGCTAAAGCAGCACCAGTACCCTGGCTGGGTTGTTCCTGGGGTCCTGCAGCTGCACTGATGAGCATCATACAGAGCCAAGGTAAACACAATGTACCTTCCTAACCTTTGACAGGCCTGAGGCCACCTCTAAAGGGATGCTCCTTCTTCACACGAAGGCCCAACAGCTGGGGGGGTGCCACCTGGAGCTGGCGGTGGCACTGGGGTGAGTGAGGATGTGCTGCTGAGGGGCTCTGGGCTTGCTCACCACTGCCACAGAGCTGGGCTGCAACAAAGCACTTGGTCAGGATATCCTGGAGGCAAGAAAGGTGCCCTCACTCCTGTTTTTTTTTTTTTTACTTTTAAAGTCTGCTGCAGTGCAGATGGAGGAATTTGCTAATCCCAGGCCTCAGGAGGAGTTTGTTGGCCCCAGGTGTCACGCCTGTCCCCGTGCAAGGTTTGCACATAGGAAAAACTCATGCAAATAAACCACTGAAACTTCTGGTTCAGGACCCAAGAGACTTTCCACTCCAAAGCATGTGGAGGCCATGGACACCATGAAGCTTTTGTTTTGCCCCATCATGAGGTGCCAGACCCTCTCTACACCCTAAATATATGTGTATTACTGTGCCCTCACCATACACCCCGCTGTCGTCCTCCAGAAGTTGTCCAGACGTTTCACAGTGGTACTGAGACAGCGATGGACGAGAGCAGCTCTGCTTTCCGCACCACAGCCCAGTCAGCTTCGGTGGTCCTGCTGGGATATCTCCATCAGGGGATGGTAAACAAGTCCTGAGCAACACATGTTCCCCAGACAAGAACCATTAAACAATGTCTCTGTGTCCCCATTGTTTTCCTAACTCAAGGCATTTCCTTTGTTGTAACTGTGACCTATAAAGTGGCGCTTTAGAGGGTTTTATAATAAAATGTTGAGTATATTATGTTACCAGTATTTTTTCTTTGTAACGTCACTTGTCCCTGCTCTACTTTCCAGAAGATTTCAAGCACATCAAACCCCTGTTAGTTACTACAAACAGTCTACAACTGCAGTGGACAATATCTTAAATAATTTAGTCCTCTACAGTGACTGCACTGTCAACCAAAAAAATTTTCGGACAGCTAACCCACTGAAAAATAGCAATAACACTGACAATTTGCTTGAATACATGTAACAGATTCCTGCCTATACCTCAGTAGCACAGTCCTCTTGCACAAAACCAGCAGAGAAAAACGCAGCCACTACCTTCCTCTGACCACTAGATAGCAACTGTGTGCAACGCTTAGAGCCTGCTGCAGTCACGGAAGGGAAAACCAGGATGGGGTTTAGCTGGAAAGGAAGGAAAAGAGTTAGTAAAGAAAGTGGTTGAGGCCAGTCTTTACAGAACAGACACCAAACCAGACGCGTTTGTGAAATATCTTTTGGTGCCTGTACCACTACTAGCTCCGCTCCAGCAGAAAGCTTGGGAAGGCACAGAGTCCTGGGGAAGGTCCCGCTCCCTTTCCTTTCCTAGGAAACCTGCCAACAAGCCCGTTAGTGTCCTATTAGCCTCTGAGCCCAGGAATCCCAAAAGAACAACTCGATTTGGGATTGCTGGTTTTGTGAGCTGAAGGAGCAGCAGCAGTTGCTTTTGTCCTTCCCCAGCAGCGCTGCCCATCACCTACGGCTGCTTTATAATGCCTCGGCATTGGCTCCAGCTGTCCCCAGCACACCTCTGCCTTTCGATCCCCGTGGAGCATCCTGGTAGCAAACACAGCTGCCAAGGGTCACGGCTGGACCCAGACTGAAGGGCTTGCTCACCCGAGCACCACAAAGCCCTCGTACCTGACCCAATGCAGTACTATCCCACAAAACACCTCGTTGAAGGACTGGGCCCAAAGACAGGGCTGTGTAGGGAGGCAGAGCTCCTACTGCTACTGAAGGAAAATGTACAATTTAATGCTTATTGTTATTGCTTCATTAGTTATTCCCATTGTAATTCTCGTCTGTGCACAATGCAGCCAGGTCACCATGGGGCCCATGGTGTGTCACAAGCAGAAGCCCATATTTTTCTGGAAGGCAATCTGCTGCTACAAACTATTTTTCTTAGCAAGTTTCTCACCTAAGTACCTCCAGTTCTTGCTTTGGATACACAGAGCAATGCTACAATCGCTACTGGGAGATCCCGCCAGCCTGCCTAGCACATGAAGAGAGCTAGCAGGCACTTGATTTTCAACTACGACACAAGTAAAGTGCCACATTTTAAAGAAGAAAAAAAAAATCTGTCTCTTATTGGTGGAGAAATTGGCCTGAATGTTTACAAAGTTTTCTGTGGGTATGAATCAAATTAATTTACTTGTACTGAAGAGAATAAGGCTTTTAGTGAGCTGAAGAAGCCAGCTGGCTTTAAGGAGAGCATCAGCAGACCCGATGCCTGCGCTGCAGTACCTCTCACAGGCTGGCCCTGGGTGTCGGTGCTCAGGGAGGGTGGCACAGCGGGGTCCGAAGCCCAGCTTCCCTGCTGCAGCCTTTACAGTACAGTCACCACACACATTTACTCAAACAGGCATGATTTTGCTTGCTGAGGGAAGGTAAGACTAAAGGGGGTGAAATTCATGGCACTTACTTAAATCCCAGTTTCTTAAAGGAGAAACAGGCTCTCCCCTAAAGTCAGCACGTGGCCCACAACCAGCCAAGGCTCATCCAGCAATCCTACAGAGAGAGAGTAATTCACGGCTGTTAGTAACAGCCCAGACTTCTAACGATGACCTGGCACAGACGGCGTCCTCTGCGCTCCCGATGCCAGACAGGATTAGTGCTGGCTTCACAGGGACCCCACCTCCTCAGTGGCTGTGGGGTTAAACATCAACCCAGGCTTAAACATCAACCCAGCCTTAAGGGAATGAGCTCCCATCAGGTAAGTTCTCATTAAGTATTTCTGATTGAATGAAAGCAAGTCTATGAGAGTGAATTTAATAAGGGATCATGTCAGAGACCCACGTCACTTCCTCTTTTTTAACTAAAATTTGCAGGAGGAAGGGTCTAGAAATTAGCCAGGATCTTCAACTCAAATTTTTAAAAAGAAAAACAAAACAAAAAGAAAACAGCTCCAATGACTGCTCAGCAATGTCCTGCTTGCCCATAGGATCAGCAGGTTTCTCCAAGACCATCCCATACCATATCCTGTTATCAGCTCGGCTTTTCCCATCTCCTCCCAATGCCCTGACACCTTCTTACCTTGCAAAGTGCTTTGTCCTTGCAAAAGGAGAGCTGGTGGGTGCTGCTGCTGCCAGAGCATGTCTGAGCAATCATCCAAGGCTTCGGTGTTCAGCCACATTTAGGAGGAAGGTCACGGTCACAGCACATGTAGATGCCCAACACACAGGGATCCCTGGGGCATTTCAGGCACTGAGACCTCAGCCAGATGCACCCAGAGGCTAAGGGCTGGGTTTTAGGAAGCAGCTTTCCTGAAACTCCTCCATGAGTTCCCAATCTTTCATACCATCCGTACCTGAGAAACTGATGCACAGGGCTAGATGTATCCCATCCAGCATTAAAATGTTTCCAGCATGAGATTTCAGTCTGCAGTTCCTGAATCACACAGAGAGGTTTGTCTATCTGTGCTTAAAACCAGCAGGATGGTACAAACACAGGGTTTCCCCCAGCTCAGGACCTAGGCAAGCATCCTTTGTCCCAGTAAAGCCCATGCACTCTAAAAATGTACTTACTAGCTACATAATAAAATAAAAAGAACTTGCAAACAAAGATTACATCCAAACCACATTTGCCACAAGGCAAAGTGCTCAGCAGCACTGTACAAACTATACTGCAGGTAACAGAGATACAAGGCAAAGGCTTTAAACACCCATGTGAGGCTAGAAAAACACGCCCCAGCTCCAGAGCTGCATGCCAGACAAGGTAAATATGCTCCAGTTTGAGAGGGAAGACTGATCCTGCGCAGGACAAACGCCTGCGAGGAGTGAACTAATGATGGCGTTAGAGAAACTGTAGAAGAGAAACCACCAGGGAGGTGCAAACCCAATGACATAACAGGGCAGCAAGGGTGAGAAGTCACGGACTCTCTGACCCTCCATACAACAGAGGATGCGCAAGGGAGGCTGGGAAGAGTTTTCAGAGCAGTCTGGCTGGAATCCAGCCACCTCCGTGTGTGCTTCTGCACCATAAAATACAAACCACATCTTTGGATGTCAGCTGTGAGTCTGATCTAGCCCATTCTCCTTACGAGAGACGACTGACAGTTTTACAGCAGAGGCAATGCTTAGCTACAGCCATGCCTAAGTAACATTAATAGATTAGTTTCTCTTTCTATCCCAAATGTCAGCCCTTCAACTAAGCCTCTATTTTGCTGTGCCTTAGGCACTGAAGGACACAGACAATCTACTAAAGTGTCAGTGAAAAGAAAGAGGAAATTCTCCTTTCTCCTAGCCTGGTTTCTCCCACAAGGTATGACACTGTTGCTTCTGTCTCAGTGCCAGCTTTCATCCTCGAGAGTGCTTTTGATCATTCTTCATTTGACAACAAACCTGCGGAGTAATTTGTGTCTCTCTTTGTACGTCTAATGTTACTATTCAAACACGGGGCCAGGACATCCGGGTGAAGGGATTTTTCTTTTTCGGGGAACAATAGATGCTATTTTCACGAGCACTGGCAGTCACAGTTAATGTCTCTGCCTCAGCCCTGTCCAGAGCTACTCCTGCTCTCCTGAGGTGATGGATGCCATGGGAAAGGCAGCAGAGAACAACACGACAGTGTGAACCACGGGCCCTGGGGGAGCAATTACATAAATTTTACAGCTTCATGGGCAAACTGATCTAGTGATCCAGTGAGGCTGATGCTCTGAAGGATGCAGGCACATGGCCAAACTCTTTGAAGACACATGAGCCATCGTAGCCCACCAGAGGCCCAGCTTGTGCTGTAGAGACCACTGCTGCGCTGAGGACAAGATCGGCTTAAAACAACAAGCGGAGGCAGAAATGCCATTCAGCTCATCCGTCCAGGTTCAGGCCAGGACAAACACCCTGTTCTCTCCAGCCAGCTCCAAAAGGAGAGCAAAGCAACATGGCAATGCTCAAAGCCATGGAAATAGCAGCAAAAAGAAGGGGTGAGACTTGACCTGGAATGGGCAAAAAAGAAGGAATAAGAGAAAAACATGCACTGGCAAAGGAGAGAGCAAAGAGGTGGCCAGGAGGAGGAGAAAGGAAAGGGTGGATGAGATCTGGGAGGAGAGGTCCAGGCCTCCTCCTCCTCTGACCTGCACGTTGCCTGCCATGCTCTGCTCCCAGCACCCATGCAAGCCGCTCAGGAGGTTGTCCTGGTCCTGTGCCCTCCAGGTCAGACTGTGGCTGACAGGTAAGAGTGAGGCTGGGAGGGGAGGAATGGAGTTAAACCTGAAAGCAGACAGACCAAGCTCCAAAGACCAGTGGGATGGTACAAACCATGGCTCCATCCAGAGACTACAAGAGCCCAGACATTTGTTTGGAAATGACTGGGGAATTGCCCTTACCTGGTGTGTTTCCAGCGGGTAACTGAATTTGACCTGGGTCAAATCTAGGAGAAAAATAGCCAACACACCTACCAAAAACACTGACTGTCACAGCTCTGCCTTGGAGTTGCATAAACCATTGAATGCTTTTGCAAAACCAATCCTTTTCAAACCTCTCCTTATCAAAAATACACGGCTACAAAAATGTCCATGTAGCTAAACCATATTAGATCACTCCAAATAAATTCGGAAGAGAAAGCGGCATGGACAACTTACAAAACAGAATGAGGCTCATAATGAGTTCTCCTTCCTCTTCCTCTTACTTGTCTTCCTGCCTGCAACAAGCCATTCACCCCAGCACCTGGCTGACAGTGCATAATCTACGTTATCCCCCTTCAGCAGGACCCCCAGAATTGCTCAGACTTCTACATATTTTCAGACTACCTCAAAGATCTCTCAAGAAGTCTGTTAAAAAAAAAAAAAAAAATCACACAGCACTAGAATCTGGATGAGGAAATGCAAAATGCCAATAATAAATACTTAAACACAAATATTTACTTCAATTAAAAAAAGAAAGAAAGCACTGGGGAGCCCAGTCTGTGCAATGCAGGAACTAGGATCGGCCTCAGCATAGTCCTTGTGCTGGAGCAACTCAATCACTGCCAGGGACAGGGGTGGCTTGGTGGATCGTGCCTGCGAGTGGCAGCAAGGGTTCCCAGTCAGCGAACTGGAGCACTCAGCGCATCTGTGTCAGTGCCTCTGATCCACGTGCCTTTTGGTGTGCCGGGGTGCTCTGGAGAAGTGCTGCAAACTACTTGAACTCCGCTGCACATGGGAGTGTGGAGGAAGGGCCACAGATCTCGGAGGATCGCCCCAGAGAACTCCTGTTTCAGAACAGAAACACAGATGTGGGACAAGGGTTTTAGGATCAAGGGATAATTTCATGTTCAGTCCATTACAACCCAACAACCACCCACTTGACCTTAGCTGACAGATGTTAGAGGCTATGGGGTAGAAGTCAGAACTCCTGGGCTAAGGTAAAGAGCACAGTACTAGGGGGGGAAAAAACACTTAATTGAGAACTTCTCACTATGGGCACAGGACCACCTCTAGGGAGCTGAAGGCTCACCACCTCCTGGCCATTGCTTCCCTGCTGAAGAGGAGGAAGGCAATGGGGAGGCTTTTGCCCTGTGGAAAGCACTGAAAGCAATAGAGGGTCACACTCCAACAGACTGCTCCATCCCATTAAAAGGAGCCAGAGCTTTCCACCCCGGGAGTCAAGGAGGGTTTGTTTCTTCTAGCAGGGCAGAGGGAAAAGAGTAACAGAACAGAGTGGAAGAAGATCACCAAAATTATTAGACCTTCTTGGGTTCCCCTCACAGTCAACTCGCTTAGTGAATGTGTAAAACAGGGCACAGCTTCTTGAGAGAAGCCCTTGTTCCCCTCAGCAGCCCAAACCTCTCCACTTTTCATGTGACATAGGCCACGTCCGCACCAAGACCTGGCCACCAAACAGCTGTCCAAGAGCTACAGCCACATCTCTGCTCAAGGGAGATGTGGGATCCATTCAGAGGGTCTGGGCAGAACAGATGACATCTGCTGCGGTTGCCATCTGCTGATCCTTACTGCTCTCACAGTGGGGTCCTTCCCAGCCGTGGCATTCACACCGGTAGCTCCCAGGCCCAAGGATGCACACGCCCTGGTTCATGCACGGGTTGGGTTTGCACAAGTTCACAGGGCTTTTTGCTTCTGCAACAAACACAAGCAGAACAGAAGGCTCAGGCACAGCTACAGCGTATTAATAGCTAGGACCCATGTCCATCAGGAATGCTGCAAAAATAACAGCAACTATATATCCCAGACATCAGAAAATGTCATCTAGGGCTAATGGGATGGGAAAACCACATTAACATGGCAGAGGGTGCAAGCTCACAATCCTGTCTCCACATAGAGGACAAGCTCCTCTGCATTTAACCTAGAGAAAAGGAAGAAGAATGGCTTTGCTAAATGTTCTGATCTGGAGGCTAATGTTCCTAACTAAGCTTAAAAGAGTGATGTCACATTAGGCTGAATGTCAAAGAGAAGCAAAATGGAGCATCTTCAGAGCTGTGCACTGAACACATGAGCACCTCTAAGCCCCCCAGATCCAGACACTGCCAATGCAGAGCAAGACACATGCCCTGCTCCAAGCAGTTTACAACCCCAAATGCCACTGGAGTTCAAACCCCATTTTGCCCTGGAGAGGACCTGCGCTTACATCAGAGAGGAGCAAGGACAAGAAGTCAGCTGAGAAGCAGGGATGGCACGAATGGAAAACAAGACAAGAAAAACCTATGGGCTTTTTTCTAGGAGGTTTCAGAGAAAAGCCTGCAACCATGGCCCGAGTTGTTATTAGTCCTGTTCTGGTGAAGTATTTGACAGCTTTCCCAACCCTCTTAACACAGCAGAGGCCAGCTGTCAGCAGGGCTGGCAGCGTTTCATGCTGCCCTGCTGTGAATATGTTAGGTTAAGTAGCAGCATCCCAGAGGAATTTGCTTCCAGTCTGCTGGCAACTCCATTGCAGCATTGGTAAGGGTGTGAAATTCCTCTGCTGAACAGCTACCTGACGTAGAGTCTGGACCTCCTAGCCTTGCCTTTTGCTCCACAGCAGAAAAAGCACACAGATAGAGTAGGAAAAGGGGGAGAAGGAAAGAATATGAATTCTATCGCTATCCATCAGGATGGTTACTACAGCTTACCACATGTTGTACTCACATCGAGTTCGCACATCAACTCTCAACCTACACCTTAGATAGGCAAAATTATCTTTGAAGTTCACTTTTTTGACAGTCAATCTGACAGTCAGATCTGAGACATCTCAGTCTTTAGTCCCTGTTGATTTTCTATGAAGCCAAGTTGGGTTCATCAACATTTTTGTTGTCATGAGACACCCCAGATGGGATCCTGCCTGACAGTGTATCCCCAGGAGTAAGCACTTTCGCTTTCATCGTAGGGTGGTAGAGCCGCTGGCAACAAAAGCTGGAGGGACCTCTTGGACCCACGACTCGTCTCTCAGGTGCTGGCTGCTCCCCAGAGAGCTTTCCACGGTGCTCTGCTCCACATGCCATACGTCCACCACTTCCCTCCACGGCTGCCCCACAGCATAACCTCGTGGTCCCTGTTTGGGGGAATCATGCTATTCTGCCCAGACACCATTTCTCTGAACTCAAGCCTACTGTTAACACAGTATCATCTTAAATAAGCTTCTTGCACTTCAGGGATTATACCCTTTGATGATCCCAAGAGTCTGTATTTCCGTTAATCAGATTCATATATATTTAATGCTTAGGATCTTTTCTCCTAGAGCCTGGATCATTTTTTTCTAGTCTCTTTTTGGAATAAATATGATATGTCAGGTGTCCAGAGGCAGGGTCTGTTTTTCACATATTTTTATCATGAGTCATAAATTTTTTTAAGTCCTTTCACAGACAATGATTCTGTTATTGAGTCTTGGACTTGGAGTAGAAGACTGAATGAAGGGCTTATCTTTACATTGCCCTTGGTCCCAGCCTATCTAGTACAAACAGCGGTTACCTGCACATGAAAGGAAAGCAGCAATTCAGTCTCATGAAATGATATGTTATTACTCTGACTCATTGAATCTTGACATCTCTTCCCCTTCATCTGTGGTGTTCTAGTTAATTTCATGGTACAGTAGATTGTTTTTATAATAACACAGCTGAAAATACCACTGCAATAGGAGCACATTGAAAAGCTCCAGGTAGAAACTATCTGCAAAGCCTGCCAGCAGACTGGCTCCTCACCCCAAAGAGATGACGCTGTAGTGATTTCTAACCCTGAAGGAGCAACGGGCATGCCCAGAGATGAAAAGGGCCTTTGATTGTGCTGAAGCTCAACATGCTGCTTCTTTTGATCTTATAAACGGGTTAAAACATAACAAAAGCAAACAGCTAGATGTTAAACTCGGACTATTTTGAATGAGAAACAAGGCATGGCATTTTAACTAGAAGCATTTTTGCCACCACCAATGTCTGCAAACCAGGGCTGCTATCTTTCCTGAAAAGCTGACTTCCATCAAACACAGGCACTCACACTCAGCACACAAGTGTTTCAAACTTGGTATCGGAGTAATTTTTTTCCCAGCTGGGGACTGGCCCTCAGGACTCAAAGTTTTGAAGAAAGTGCATCTTTTTTTTTTTTTTTTTTTGCACAAACATGAGCTTTTACATGAATATTTGAAAATTCTTCCCTCTTGAACGCTTTGGAGATACGGATTTTGTCCTGCAAGTAAAATTAATCACATGTTGTCTGAAGGCCTCACTGTAACAGTTTGGAGGCTTCAAAATGGACAGATTCTGAATTTAGGATTAAATCCTGTGCAACACAAACAAAATCTTGAGAGCCTACATGATAACTTCAGTAGCGGGACACTAAGGAGGAACAGGAGTGATGAGGTTTCAGACCCACCATTTTGCAAACATCTGGGCACAAAACTGTTGAACAAGACAGCAGAGACCTCACTCAGGGACCAACACTGCTGTCTGCAGAAACGTGTCCCCTTAACACGCACACACACACCCCCCCCCCCCCCCCCCAACACTGCAGGGGGTACAGTAACGCAGAGCAAATTCTACAGGTTTAAAGCAACAACAGAAAATGAGCAAACTTATTTTTCTTTCAGGGAAGGCAGAACCTAGACCTGGCAAGGCTGGAAAGAGTCAGTCACTCTAAGCCCTGTCTCACCCACTGGACTGAATCTTAACAGAGTTGGTTCCTATTCTTAATAGGAATGCTTTGGACAATCACCACATATCTATACCACAGTTTCCCCATCTGTAAAATGCAAAAGATAATATCAAGCTCACTATGTAAAGCATCAGAACACCTACGATAACAACAGCTACAGAAGAAAGTCCCCATCACACCTGTTTTACAAAGTTTACCACCAGCTGGTGGCATCACCATAAAGAGCAAGGATGGGATGTTCTCACCTTCACAGATTCTTTCGATGATAAGGTCTTGGTAATGCTGCAGGTCTTCGTAGGAAGAGATGTGGACCAGGTAGTTAGGAGACACAGCAACCCTCAGCAGCATGTCCCTTGGTGCGTCCCCAATGACAACCACAAACACCAAGATGCCGTTGTCCCTCAGCTGCTGAGCTGGGGCAGCTGCATCCTCCACACCACCTCCATTTGTGAGCACCACCACTGCCTTGTTGACGCCAGGTCTTGCTCCTTTCTGCACTGTCATCACGTCACCATAAATATGCAGCAAGGCGCTGCCAGCAGAGGCCGAATCCCCGAGAAAAGGCACCTGGTCAATGGCTTGGAGGAGAGCTGAATTGCTCGTGTGGGTGTCCAATGCGAACACAGTGTGAGCTTTGCTGCCATAGACCACAAGGGCAATTTGGGTGACATCCCGGTTGATGCTGAAGTGCAAAAAGCTGCTCCTGACAAAGTCCCTCAGCTGCAGAAAATTCTCCAGGCCAACTCCAGCTGAGGCATCCACCGCAAATGCCAAATCAAGAGACTGTGCCTGGCAGCCTGGATGAAAGAGTGCAAACACGGTATTTTTCAGAGTATATATGTACTCCTTTCTGACCAAAAAAAAGCAGGGGGGGAAATGGCGGGCAAAATTCATCACCGATTGTGAAGGGTGATCTATGACCCTTTCACACCAACAGATAGAGACCCATCACAAAAAGCAGTGATGGAAGGTTAGCCCCTGGATCTGTGACTGACACAAACAAAACAAGGACATTCATCCTTCTGTCCTTCCCTCCTCCCTGGTGGAGTTCAGAAGACCTCCTCGGGGTTTGACAAGCTCATCCCGCAACGCCTATATCACAGTCTTACCTTCAGGATTGTCCACACTGCAGATTCTTCTCTGCAGCTCTGGGATCCTGTTTAACAGGTCCTGGGGGTCCAAGTAGACAATTGTCTGCTTTGGATTGCCAGTCACCTTGGTCAGCTCTGCTCTCACAAAGCTGCTGCCTACACCGATCAAGAAGAGATCTTGGTCCCTTGCATACTTAGCAGCTTCTGCCACTGGATCCTGAGACTTGGAGTCAGTGAGCAAGACAACCACGCGTGGGAGGTCATCCTGTACATCTGCAAAGACTGGGGTGCTCCGAAAACCGTGCTGTGCAATGTACTGCAGGGCTCTGCCTGTCAGGGTTCCTCCTCCACTGAAATTCAAAGCATCAATGCTCTTCATGAGACTGAATGCATCCCTGTGTTGACCCACTTCAATGGGTATCCTGACATCGTTATCATACTGGGCCACCCCCACATTCACTGGCGAGTCCCGGCCCATCACTGCTTTGAGGAACCTCTTGAGGAATGCTTTGTAGCGCAGGAACCCTTCCAGCGTGACCCCCGCCGAGCTGTCCACCAGGAAAAGGAGATCCACACTGCACTCGAGGCTCAGCTTTGGTGCTGGAAAGGGAGACAGCAATTTGTCATCTGCAGGGCAAAAAGACAAGCATGCCTGGCACCTCAGCTGGGGCCTGCTGGAAGCCTGTGGAGTGGAGAAGGGACGTTGCACCCAGTAACCTAAATGGTTTGCCAGATATGGCATGAGCTGGAGGACAGCTGTGCCAGGAGCACACTTTATTTTGGTTGGATGCCACATAAGCCTTTAGGGACAGGAAATATTTATGGGAGTCTGGGGGGATTCCTGGACTTCTGGATGGCAAACTTCAAATTAGAAATGACAACTCCAGTCTCAGTACTCTGGGGAAAACACTCCAAGTTTCAGTATAATGTGGAGAAAGGAGAGAGCCCAAGCACCAGACCCTCATCTGTAACACCCTGAGACACTTTGAAGTGGGAGTCTTGATTCTGGGGGAAGTAAGTACAAAGCATTTTCTGAGGATCAGGACCTTCTTGGGTTTCTTACATTGAACCCCCAAAATCAGGAGACCCTCCTGGGCCCATGTGTGCAGGGCAGGGACCAACAGACATGCTTAAGTGTCTCTCCCAGTTTCTCTGTTCTTCTGCTAACATGGCACCTGCATTTAGAAACAAAGGCAGCCACACCAAGACTGTCAGTATTGGTGCGCTCCATATCCACAAGGTTTCTGAGCAGCAAGACCCAGTCACTGGGCCTGACACAGTCATAACCAGCATGAGAGAAAACTCAGCCTGTCTCCCAGAGAGAAGCCCAAAGGCTGCAGCCCAACTCCAGTTGTCCCTATGGCCGTGCATGGGTACTGCAAAGGCAGGACACAGCCGAGAAGGAAAGAGGGAAAATGCAGGTTCACACCTACCGCAGTGGATGTCTCCTCCATACCCCACCGGGCAGAGGCAGTGGTATTTGTCCAGTCCCTCTGGGACACACGTGCCCCCATTCTGGCATGGCTGGGAGTCACAGGGGTCTAAACAGGACGAGGGAAGGGAAAGACAGGGAGTCAGCAGGGAGCCTGCCCCTTCCCATCCTGTGCCAATGTGAGCATCGCCATTAGTGGAAAAGGAGTCAAACCTTCATCTGTCTTGCTGCAGAGTTTGAACTAATGCAGGGCCACATGCACCCTCACTCACCTCCATGGCAATTTCATTTTGGGACGGCTCTCCAACAGGCAGGGGTGAAGAGAGCAAACCAGACTGTGACCTCACTTCATTTTGTTTTGGAATAATGCCGATGAAGTTACATTCGTGTAAATACAGAATTGCTGAAGTTCATGCAGCCCTTCCAGATTTACACCAGCAATGAAGGGATCAGAGTCTGGCCTGCTGCTTGGACAATGTTGTACTGACAAAGAAAATAAAGCCACTGTCATCTGAACCAGCAAAAGGACTGGGTTAAGGGCAGAACTCATGGACCATAGCTATTTCCACAGTCACAAAAACAGGCTGGCAATCAGCAAGTGTCAGGTTCCCTGCTAAACTGATGATGTTCATGGTACCAAGTGAATGAGTGGAGGCATCTCACTGCATATAGCCCTAGCTGGAGAGCAGTGACTCCCCACAGGCATTGGGAAGCACTGCAAGCCTCTGCCCCAGGAACATGAGCAGATAAGGATTAACTGGCTCCTCAAGTGGAAGGAGAAATGACGGGGAGATATTTTAATCCAAAAGAACTCTGGTCACCCATGAGAAAAAAAAAAAAGGGACATAATATCAACTTCTTGCTAAGGATCACAATCTCTCACTCAGAACAAAATTTTTAGAAGTTAGAGTAAAAACCTATCTTTTTATTCTTTAGTTATTACCTTTCCTGCTTTGTAAATAAATTTTTTAAAAAGGCTAAGTCCTACCTGGACATACAGTTCGGAAGCATCTGGATGGGTGTTTTATCAAGACTCTCTTCCATCTGAAACAGGAAGAATAAAACCTATCATGAATTTAAAGATTAACAAGGTATCTTCAAGGTTGACCTTACTGTGTTTTAAATGGAACAAATTTTCCTTTGAAAATGCAATTTTTCAAAACAAGTATTTCAAAAGAAAATGTCCATTCTGAGTGGGGTGGCAAAAGAAAAACCATCATTTCATCAAATCTACTCTTTTGTTTTTGAATTCTACTTTAACGTTTTACATTTAAAGATTATGGATGTATTTTTAAAGCTCCAAATGATTATCTTTTTTAGTTGCTACAGAAGAGATGTTAAACTGTTCGCTCTAAATTGAAATGAAAAAAAAAAATTTTACAGCAGTGAGAAGTTCTTATTCAATATTAATTCTAGTATCTAATTTATCCAGTTGTAACAACTAGTAGACAAGCAAGGTTTAGACTGGGAAGAAATCCTCAGTCCTCAACTGCGCCTTCCAGTGGGATTTTTCAACTTCCTCCATCATGTCCCTGCCCTAAGGTGATATGAAAAAAAACCCACCCTGGAGCAGCAGTGTGTATTTCCCACACATAAGAAAGCATCTAACATTGGTTCCTGACAATGAGATGATTTCTGCTTTAAACTTTCATCCCCGTTAATCAGTTTTCTATTTCTCTAATACCTACAGCTTCATCATGCCACTAATCTTCCAGTGCTCTGCATTAGGGCTGCTCAAACTCGTGGCAATTGTGGCCAAAACCATTACTTTTGGGATGCCATAAGCAAGCCACAAGCTGCTCTGCTTTCCCACATTGGCTCCGAGCTGCAAGTATCTGGAAACGCTCACAGCCATTAGGACGTGTCTGAAATTATCCATACAATCATCCCCCAGTATATCTATGCAGCAGGCCATCAATGCACAGCCCAGATCTGGGCTGATTTTCAAACATTAATCTGACTGCCTGGTATTAAAACAAACACATGAAGCACCTCTTCAAAGGAAAAACAATCCCCCCTACCAATTTCTGTACACCACCACTTTCACTCAGCTCTTTTTATCAGCAAAGAGAGCACAAAGCTGCCTTTCCCTTCACAGCTCATTTTTAAAGCATTTCTCCTGCTGTACTGACTGCAGTGACAAAATTATTTGAAGGACCTGACATGCTTTATTGGTTTTCAGCTTCAGTCTCCTCTCCCTGGGCAAGAGGATATTTCCCTCATGCAGCTCACTGCCATTGACCTGACAATGTAGTTCTTTGTGTGCATCCCAGTTTTGGCACTGCTGCACTATGACTGGGGGGTATTTTCTGCCACTGACTGGAGCCTCTCCACAGGAAAATCCTTCCCAAGCGCCCCAGGGCAACCAAGCAAAGAAAAAGGGGCTTCTCTGAAAGGAGAAAGCCTGAGTAGATGAAAACAGAACTAGTACAAACACATGGAGCCAGACCTAGAAACCCTCTGCAGTGCAGAGTCGGTACAGAGATGTAAAATTCAAGGCATCTCGGTTCAACAGGTAGGAAACTAATCCAAATTCAATTTATATTTATGGCACTCTTGGGCTAATCATCTTCTGCTTCTTTGTCTCAGCTCCTCCTCTCACCCTTTGCTTCTCGGATCAGCCAATGGTCAGAGCAAGAAGAGCTTTCTAGGTCTAGAGACCATCTTTCCATCAGTCTTCTGAGGGATCTTCATCCCAGTAAAAAGCCAAGGTCAGAGAAAAGCCTCATAACTGTCTCTCTCATCTCCTCTCAGCCCCACTCACTTTTAGAGATGTGGGTGTCCAACTCACCTGTAGAAAGGGCACAGCGAGGCACGCACTGCATTTGTCTGCTTTGAGCCTTTCCAACACGCATAGTTTCCAGCCAGCTCCTTCACAGTCTCCAGGGTCCTGCGTTCACAAGGGTGGGATTCAACTTTGCAGCCTGTAGCAAAGAACAAATGCAAACTAGGATCAATTGCCTGAAAATACAAAGTCTGTGTGGGAGTGGAGCACCATTTTGAAATGGGTTAGTCTTCCTCATCTACCTGCCAACAGCAGACCAAGCAGTGCTTCAAAGAGCCTCCATGAGACCCCACAAGATAAATTTTCTGTCGACAAGCTCACCAGCCTACCCCACTTTCTGGAGTGCTCACTATTCAGCCTCCTTTGCTTTGCTATAGAACGCACACTGCTGAGTTCAGGGTTCAACAAAAATTTTTCAGGCCCTCTGGTGCCTTCATCATTCATGCGTTTGATTTTCTTCTACCTCTGGACCACTCTAGTTCTATCTTTTCTATCTCTTGCGAGCCCCTGCTGGCCTCCCCTTAACACACAGCGAAGTCCATTAGAAGATTTAACACAAGTTTGTTTATCCCTCTGTCCCCCATGACATGAGCAAGGACCAATACTCCCATTTTCAGAGGTGAACCGAGACACAGAAAGATTTAGGATCCTGCAGCTTGCAAGTATTTGGAGAAGTAGCTGGCAAGCATGTCATTCAGTTTGGGCACCAGAAGCAGGTTACCTCAAAGTGCAACACCTGCTAATTCCCCTGTAGGCTTTCAGACACTGCCTCACCTTTCCTCACTCAGTGACATGGTCCAAGCTCAAAGTATGGGCGTGAAGGAGAAGACACGACAGGGGTTACCTGGAGCAGTGGCACTGCAGACAGAGCTGGTGAGGGTGCTGTACAGGCCATTGGCAGCATCATCAGCATCTCCAGCAAAGAGCACGTGCTGCTCGGTGGGCTCACTAGCCAGCACGTGCAGGTCCTCCCACCTGCCAAGCAAGGTGAGGTTCAACCACTTGTGTAACAAGACCCTTAATCATCCCCAAAGAATTGAGTATCAAAACAAACCCTGTGCAGCAAATAGCTGATGCAGAACCATGACACCCTTCAAACAGTTTTCAAGATCCTGGTGTGTTTAGTCTCAGGCAGTAGCGTAGCTTCACTCAGTGGAAGAGCTTCCTTCACCAACTCTGGTCCTCCTTCTACACCAGCCACCAAATTAGTGTTTCCTCCATGCCTGTGTTACCCCACAAATTCCCCTTTTCTCTTTCCAAAACTCCCATCTAGCACAAGACCATCCCTCACTTGCTAGGACTTGCCATTTGGCTAGCTGGGCCTCCATTTCCAACTCTCTGGAAAGTTTCCTACCTTGGAAACTTGATTCCCACTGCAAAAACCGTGATGTGTCTCTCCTTCACCTGCATTGCAGGCATTGCGGTGCTGCCCTGGGACTTTCCATCTGAAATGATGACCAAGATATGAGGGACACTCGAGTTTCTGCCACCAGGGAATCCCTTGCGGAGAATGTACTTCAGAGCCCGACCTGTCTCTGTGCTCCCACCTCTAGAAAGAAGGGAGATAAAATTGAAAACACAGAAATCAAAGCTCTTTTCCTGATACTAAATTTACCACTTGATTTCCAAATTTCCACCCTCTGGTAGTGGGGAACTTAGCATGTTTCTGCCTGTTGCCACAGAAGACATCCAAAGAGATGTCTAATCCTGCCATTCTTGTCATCTTCCTACCCATAGGTCCCATCTACCCACCCTTACCTCCCTCCTTGCCAACCCAGAGTAGTCTCCAGAAGACTTTTAACACACATCAGAGTGTTCCTGCAATCAGAGGAGGAACCAGAGCTGTCAGATATTTGAGTTTTATTTCCAGCTTCAACAAATGCTTCAACTGCTTCTGTTTTTCCATCTAAAAATTGCAGTCAATTCTTTAAGAGTTGTGTGGAAAAGCTGTTTTACAACAACATCTTGTATTCTAGTCAGAAACACAGTACAAGTGGGCAAAATGAACAAAGACCAGCATCTCAAAGTGCTTTCCTTTCTCTTGATGCATAAACGTGCTATAAATTCTGTCATGTATCATCCCTTTCCCTCCATGGGACCTTCTGCCGTTCTTGGACTAAGAGCTAAGGCAGGGAGCTATGCATCCCAGCTGGTAACTGCGAGTCTGCAGTCCAGCAGCGTGCAGAGAGTCCCTGCCTTTTTATCCCTGGTTGATCTGCAGGTTAATTTGATTTTCTACAAGAAGTCATTTGTCCATCCTGTAGTAAAGCTCCTGAAAATACATATGCTGAAAGCTTCTTAGTGTATCCCTGGAAACTCAGAAGGACTTCAGGGCTTCACCAGTACCTTTTACGCTAGGAAAGTAAACATTAAGAAAAGCCACCTGATGCTCCAGTTGTCTATACCCATGCTAAACTTAATTAAAAGCAATACCCTTATCCCTAGGTTGCTTGCCAGCAGTGCTAGTATAACAGGGAAGCTGCACCAGCCACTGATGTTCACACAAGCTGTACCCCACACTTCTTGTTTTGGAGATAGGAGCCAGCTACCTCAATATTTTGACAGCCCTTGAATTCTGCCCTGGAGAAGGAAACGTTTCTGAGGTAGAAAGCAATTAGTTCAATACTCAGCAATCCTCCCAGTAGCAAAGTACTAAACCCACACAAGGACTGGGATGCCAAAGAGGGCACATTCCAGTGGTGACATAAATCAGCAGGTAAAATGGGCTGCTGCTAAGCGTTAGGGAATGGCAGACATCAAGCCTTGCAGCTGTGCAGTAACTCCCAAGGAAAAGCAAACTTGAATGCAATTTTAGTAGAAAATAAGCTACAGTTTGCCAGAGGACGGCTTCAGTCAAAGACACTTTAGAAATCTTGAGACTCATTTCTTGTGAGATTATTACAGAACGAGATTTGCTGCCTGCTCGATGTCTCCTTAACCTAAAAGCTTGACTGCCCCGCTGAGCCCATAGATACTGGAGCTGAGAGGTTTGCTGCACATCAGCACAAAGCCCAGGGAGGGAAAAGAGAGGTTGCTCTGGCACCCAAGAGAAGAGCTGCTTGCGGCAGGCCCGTGGGGTTATGGCCAGTGTCCGCGCAGCACTAGGGTCTCTTTGGTTATGGCACACTGATGTGAACTGGGAAGGAGCCCCTCATTGTGGAGTGTGCTGAAAATAAAGCAGAAGGGAATAAAAAAGGGGAGTGCTATACATACAGAGGTCTAGGAGGGGAAGGACAAGGTGTGCTTGTTTTTATGGGCTACATATTTACTCTAGTTATTTCTTGCTAGTGAGCTCCGTGGGGCAGGGACTGTCCTCCTCTGCTTTCAAGACTTAACTTTAAATGACTGTTAGAGATGCCTACTCAAGACTGGGCTCCATGTTGTCATCAAAACATGGGTACCATGAAATGTCACCAAATTATACATAAAATTATCATGTCTGTCAGGCTGAGGCAGGAATTATTACATTGTGAGCCAAACACTGACATTTTATTTAAGTAAAAGCCATGAGTAACATAACAGAGATCTTAGAGAGGAGATGGTAGGAGCAGGATGGTAGGAGATGGTCTCACCTCTGTCTTGCAGGGTGAGGTTTGGTGCACTGTGCAGCTGGATCCCAAGGTGGCTGTGTGAAATCAGCCCCAGCTGCCCCAACTCCCTATCTACCTCCCACACTCAGAGACTTAGGCTACCCAGGCACCCCAGCCCCTGCTGCTGGCCACCTGACACAACCAACTCAAGTTTCACATCAACCACCTATGTCCCCCACCCAGTCATCACCAGGCTAAGACCTTGCTACAACACAGCACACTGGGCAAAAGCCTTTCATCCCCTGTAAAAACCGAGGGCAACCTGCACTGCAAGTTCTTCAGCTGTTGTCACCAGCTTTTATCCCTACCTACAACACATTATCTCTTTTTGTTGTTGGAGGGCTAAACATTTGCTTATCTCAAGGGGGTAAATCCTGCAGGGACATGAGTCCCCCCCTTTCTTTCTCGGTAGTTCTCCATCTGCACAACATGAGAGGTCCGTAATGTGCCGTCCCTGACTGGATATTTGACACCAGAGAGAGCCCAGCTCACTGGGAACACACTCCAGACCTGTTGATAATTAAGCCACTAGATCAGAGGAGACATTTCCAGCTGTCTTCTAATTCTGTCCTAGAAGCTGTGCTATAAATCACTTCCTATGATTGCCTTTTAGGGCTGCTTTTATTGCCATCCAGAGCAACCAAGGGGAAGCAAACCACAAGTGATACTCCTTTCTTGGAGGCATCATGTTCTCCTTGACACGAACACACCCCATTTGTGTTCTGAACAGCCCTCCTGTGCTTTTAGCACCTGATTTGCTTGTTCTAGAAAAGCATTTGATCATGCCCAAGTTCATTCTTTTCTGTCTACTCTCTGATTTTCACAGAAACTTCTTAATTCAGTACCTGCCAGGCCCTTTCGCTTTGAACTTCTTTCTTTAGGTACTTCCTCCTCTGCACTCCACCATTTCAAAGCATATTCAATGACCATGTGTTCACAGCATGTCCAAATCTGCCTTTTCCTGAGAATATGTCAGTAGCTGTCAGACGCTTCAGTGAAAAGTGCTGTGCATGAGGGAAAATATATTGTGCACAGTCAGGCTGATGACTAAATCTTGATGAATTCAGTAAGCTGTGCCCACATCAGCCCTGAGGATTAGAAAAAGTTAATAGAGAGTCTCTGCACCAAAGCTCATTAAATTCAGTTTCTTATTGATTTGCATTTGGAGGTTTGCTAGTTTTTGACACAGTGGATGTGTGTTTAAGGCATTACTCCAATAAGGATTTTCTGAAGCCAAAGGAGATGTGGAATTTACCTGCTGCCTTCACCAAAAACAGCACTATGAAGGTTTCTCTCCTGTAACCAGCCATGGACTTGCATGAAAGAAATTGGTAAGAAATTTAGCTTTGGAGATCACCACCAAATTCAGTTGAAATTGGCCAATGAACTCAAAAGCTATTTGGATGAGATTCACAGAGAGAGACCAACAGTCTCCGAATAAATCACAAAAGCTTCACTTGAGTCTGGTGCTGTCTCCTTCCAAGTGCTCTCAGCTCCACGCCCGGAGCACAGGGCTGAAGTTGGAAAACACCTCGCTGGCCAAAGGCTCATGAGAAGCACATCAGGGAGCCTCTGAACTGAGACATCAAACACCCTGTTTTTTCAGAAGCCAACTGGAATCTATCCGAAACTATTTTATCTACTTTGAAATGTCAGCTTTCCATGTAAACTAGAGGAAACAGCTGAGCACAAGGTCATTATTTCTGTTCGACCTGTCAGCATACATGTGTTGTCATCAAGGAATTTCAGTGCCAGACACCAAACACTGCTTCACTTTCTCTGCTCTCACAGACTTCTAAGCAACAGCCAAAGAGGAGGAATGTATCTTGTTTTCCGGTAAGTCTTTCCTGTAACATTACACAAGAAGTTTTCTTGATTTGATAAAATTATCAAAAGCAATACAACAAAACCCAGACAATCGATCTTGCTTGAAAAAGTCAAAAGTGATCACATTTGCTTGCAATATGTACATCATGTGGAGAGCACTAGACATCCACAAGAAATGTTGAGCTAACCTTTAGCCCTAACACAGATCAACTGAAGAAAGAGTAGACACCCGCAGGCCATACCAGTACCTCATCTATCATCAAAACAAGTGTTATTTTGGCGTGGTTGTCAGGTCCTTTGTAGATCCAAATGTATTTCTCGGAGATGAAAAGTTTGGATTTTGAGAGGCTCTAAGGAGAATGTTTCTTTGGGCTTCTGGCTCCATTTCCTGAGGTCATGGGAAGACATCCAAGTCTTAACATTCAGGAAGAAAAAAGGTTTCAGTCTGAAAACCTGATCCTCTTGAATTCTGCAGATACACATGCGCAGATATCTAGGGACCAGCAATTCATCACTACCTTGCAGGACAAAGGAAACTGTAACCACCAAAAAATGAAGATGCACACTGTCCTGCCTCTGCTCAGCCTTGAGGGAATGCCACACTTGCTTTTCCCTGGAAGGATGTAACTCACTGCCTGGCACAAACGGCCAGAAAAACCTTCCAGGAGGGTCACGGGAAACTCTCCCCTATTTACCACGTTACAGTGGACACTGAAAATCTTCTTCCCTATCAACTTTCACTGACAAAGACCAGGTTGCACGTTTTTAGTGGACTGTGGATTATGGACCATCCATCCCCCTCCCTGGGGGCATCACGTTGGTGACAGCAGAGGTGGAGATGTCTGGACCTCAAAAAACTCTCAGTCCAGAGATTATTCACAGCCCAGACAAAGAGAAGAGCTGTAAAATAAGCTGACCTGAACACAATCCTCTTGATTCTCTCTTTCACTTCTTGTTTGGTTAGATACGAATCCAGTGGGAATTCAAGGTGGGGAGTTGAGCTAAACTGTATCATTCCCACGCGGACCTAAAAGAAAAGGTTAAAGATTATGAAAGGTGCCTGTGAGAGTTTTACACTTTTGATCAATTTACAGATTTGGGAGCACTCTATTGTATCAAGACAAACACTGTTTTGCATGTTGAACCACTGGCAATCTAAATGAACTTCAAAAAAGAGAAAAAGAGCATAAACCACAGCATTACCTATACAGACTATAAACAAGGCAAAAAAGTTCACCTGCAAACAATGGGAGCTTCTGCTGCAGTTACAGGCAGCTCAAGATACGTATTTATCCACTCAGAGCAGCTAGTAGCCTCAAGGATAGTAAGTTTATAAATATCACCTTTTATACCAAGCCATTTATACACTGTGCAGGCAATCTTTCCATTACTAAAAGCAGCTTCCTCTGGCATTGAGCACAGTAGGCAACACAAACCAATTATTTTTCCAATACCTCCTCTAAAACCATTTTCTATAGTTGAAAATGCCTGAAAATGCAAACAGACTAAATTGTCTGTATTGGGCAATACATCCAGAATATTTCACTGAAGTCTTACAAGAAGTTTTATGGAATCTGACAACTTTGAAGGTGAAAAGGCTACTGATTTTCAGTCCAGTCTATGTAAGGATTAAGAGAAAGACTCGGGGAAGGATGGTATTTAAAAAAAAAAAAAAATATCCACCAAATCTGCAAATATTAAAGGTTTGGATTCTTTTGCCTAAGCCTACATTGCAGTTGGTTCCTAGATGCAAGTCTCTACTTCCAGTCAATTTAGTATGAGCCACGAAAAGGGAAGGCCCATTTAACCTGAGCCTCGCACATGCACTGTGACTCCTTGCCATCATTGCCCAGGCTGCGGAAAGCTTCCTGTGCTGGGTGGCTGTAAGCTGAGATCTGAAGGGTGAAAGATTTCTTAGACGAGAAAATGATGGTGGGGAATGGTGATTGCAGCTTCTAAAGGACCCTGCTACAGGAGCAGAGCAGCAGCTTTTGATTTTAGGACCTGGAGCAGTGGCGGTATTTGGTCTGGAGGAGGTTTTTAGGTACAAGTCTAAGCATCTCTGTCATGGGAACCAGGAGCAAACACAAGACCTGCCCCTGCTCCTCTGCTCCCAGACCTCTCTGGAGAAGCAGACATGAACCAGGGATCCTCAGAGCCGCAGCAGGCCCAGACCCACTCTCTGTCCTGCCTCAGGTTCCTCTTCCTGCTACACAGAGACCTCGCATCCCTGCCACATCCTTCCCAAAGACCTGACATTTATTTGGAAAGGCTCTGGCAGGGAATGAAATACAGCAACCATCCCAGCCTGCTCCAAGGCTCCTGGCTCGGGATAGTGTGATGTGGGACTGGACGCAGAGCTGGAAGTGCAGCTGAGTCCGGCTTGAAATCCCCTCAGACAAACCCTGTGATGTGTCATTCAGGCCCAGAGGTGCCTCAAGGATGGCTCCACGGAGCAGGTAAGACCTGAGGGAGCCCAGACTGTAGCAGTGCAGCTCCCATCACTCCTTTCAGACACACAGCACCCAAAATTAGACTTTGGTTTGAGCCAAGGTCCGGAATAGGAATGGACAAGAAAGAACTTGGCATAGCCACACCTGTCTATTTTAGTGTGTTTTATACTGGGTATCTGTAAATACCAGCTGCTTGGACTCTAGCTGGCAGTCCCAGCTGGCCAGTCCTCTGCTCTTCCCTGGTAAGCACCAGCACTAAAGTGCACTGCACCACTAGCAGGTGGGGAGTGCAGTGACATCTTGGAGACCTATGGCAGCATACAGATCCCCAAATGCCTCAGTATGCAGCTGGTGCCTTGCAATGAACTCCTTCCCTTCGGCCCTTTTGGCTTATTTTGGAATAGAGACCTTCTAGGAGAAGCAGGGCAAGGAGACTATAATTTACACCTGTACAGAAAGGTGACTGACTTCCCAGAAACTAATTCTGCAACTTTCCAGGGGAAAACAACAAAAAGATCCAACCATTTTAAACTATGAGCATCCAAATCAAAATAAAAATCAGTAAAAACCTCAAATCTTCATCTTTAACCTGAAAGATTATAGAATAGAATATTCTATTCTATATATATTCATTATGTCTTTTCTCAAGACCAAATGGAACTGCTTAAAATCTGTGAAGAACCAAGAAGTGTCCTTCAACCCCACTGCTTCACAAAATTTCATTGCATCTTTCTGAATAAATACTCTGGCCCCATGGTAGCTGCTAGGTTGAATTTTGCAATTTCACTCAGCATGTTATGACGGGCCTTTCCACACATTGCCAACCTGCTTGAAACTAAAATGAGACATTCCTGACACTCACCCTGTCAGGATGGATGTCCAAAGCATCACAGAGCTTGCCTGCAAAGAGCTTAGACCTTTCAAAGCTTCCTTTGCCAATGCTGTAGGAGCCGTCCAGGAGGAAAAGGACATCTAATGAAGCCGAGCACTGCATCACTAGGAGAAAAAGATATACACTGTGAAACTGCACTTTATTGTTCTCACTCTCTGGAAGCTGACAGCCAACAGCAGAAAGCCCAGACAAATGGACTTGCCAAGGACGGACTGGGATAGCCCGGTGTTCACAACCCAAAGCCTGCACGCACTCCTGCTCTGGCCTGCAGCATTGCCAGTTCAGCCCCCACATTCTGCAGACTTTCACCTTAGATTTCAGGTCCCCAGCCTGGCTTTAGCAGTTCAGTGGAAGCAGGAGAGCAACAACTCCAATGAGCCGATGCAGCGATATCATTAACCGCAGAGAGAGCCGCTCTCCCACCGAGGACGTGGAGGGGTGAGCAGTGGTGAGCAGCTGTGCCCGGCTGGACTGGCAGCCTCTCCCAGCCCAAGGCACGGATGCAAACCCAGAAGGCGTTTGCAAAGCGTACGGAGTCCCACAGAGCCAGATGTGTTTCATCTGTAGCATGTTTTTCAAAACATGCTTTTATTTTTCTCAACACAAACTCTCTGAACAGCTCCGAGGCACTGACAGAAACACATTTCACAAAAATCTGCCTTTTATCCCATCTTCAGAGATGTGTCCTTGTATCACCCCTGCCTGCATGAACACAACTGCTCCCAAGTACAAGTTCCTGAGGTGTTTATGCTGCAGTGGAAGCCCATAATTTCACTGACAAAAATAATAATAAAAAAAAAGGCAGACTGCAGACTCTGAAGAGACATTTTCAAAGCATTTACACAGAAATTTTAAAGTCACCTCTGCAGCATTTACCAGAACCAACTTCAAGGGAAACTGAATCCAGAAGCTCAATACAGGGAGCAAGCACACCAACCTTCTAAGAGCCCTTTTGGCCCATGCCCTTTCTCCATCCCCATTATTACCATCATCTTTTTATTATCACTACTTTTTTCCAAATCATTCCTTCTAGCAAACCCCTGAATTTATAATTAGGGTTTTCTAATACCAGATTATGAGGGATTGAAAGTTGTAAAGCATTCCCTTCTGGGTCACTGGTTCTTCTAATAGGGCAACCAGTCTTGCCCTGGAGCACTGTCCTGGGGATGAGCTGGAGCATGGCCTCCTTGCCAGCGCCGTCCCAGCTTGTCAGCCTTGCCCTCACAGCCAATCTGAATGTGGAGATGCAACAACCTGGGTGCTTGCCTGCAGTCACTGACCACGGCTGCCTGCCCAAGCATGCACAGAGAAAACTACTGTGCCCCCATCCCAGTATGGGCTCGGCATGGAGAAATGGTCTTCAGGTTGCTCTGGAGTTCAGCGGTACGAGGAGCGGGGATCTCCGTATTGCAGCTGCACTGGTGCACAGCCATGGAACAGACTTGTAAGCAGCATGTCTGCAGCCCACCAAAGGGCTCTTGGTGATGAGCATCAGTGAGAAACATCCAAATACAGCACATGAGTCTGAGTCTAAGCTGAACACGTGGTGCTATGGGATGGGACTGGAGGGCATGCCTGGTACAGGAAAAAAATGTAATTTATCACTTGACAGACAGACAACAGAAAATAAAGGCCAGCAGGAGAATGCATGATACAGTTTGTAAGTAACTGATTGCACGTATGTCAAGGGAGCTGTAGGTGAACACGGTCTGCTGGCCAGCCAGAGTCCAGTCGTCCCTACCCACAGCATCATGGCTGGTGCTGGCTTTACAGCCTGAACGAATGAGCCACATGAGACGTCTGATCGTGACTCAAGTCTTAAACATGGCTCCTTAAATCAGGATTGCTTGAAACAGGCTCTAAAGGAACTGACAGAAACACCAGTCGGTTGGCAAACAGCCCATTTAGGAAAAACAGAGTAGGCTGGCATCCCAGAAGAGCTAATACCCATGAGGGGAAAAGCTGGGCTAGAGCAGAAGCAGCCACAATACTGTGCATGCCAGAGCATTGCTGGGGACTTTACAGACTGAATGGGGTCCAATAAATAAATAAATAAAACAAACACCCCCCCCCCAAAAAAAAAAAAAAACAAACCACCAAAAAACCCCACAACACACCAAGAAAAACAAGAAAGAAGAAATTCAGAAAATAGAAAATACTTGCTTTAAAAAACAAACTTACACTGGCCAGCAGCTGAGATCTTGCCAATCATCTCCTGGTCAGCATGAATTTCTTGTACACCCAACACCAGCAAAACTGTGGGATCAAACAGATAATCAGCCATCATCACCAGAAACTGCCTTTTAAAAAAAAAAAAAAAACAACCACAAAAAAAAAAAAAGACATGCAGGGTTTAATCTATAGCAGCAAAAATGTGGTTTTGCTGTATAGATTTCACACCCGCAAAAAATAACTTGGTGACACAGCACAGCGGTGTATCTATAGGGGAAATTCCTTTAGCCAGGACACAGAGAGCATGAAAAATGCCAAGGACCTGACTCCAGTGCACGGGAGGACAATCCCTCTGCTCACCACACGCAGGGATGCAGCACGAGAACAAGAGCCAGGCTTAGGCTCCAAAGATTACAGTCATAAGCACTGGAGACACCAAATAATTGCCCTGGAGAAATCTATGAACTTTTAATATCGTAACAACAACATCAGCTTTTCCCATATCAAAGAGAATCTTCACATGCAGATCAGTCACGTGTTTGAATTCTCAGAAAAGCTGTTTATCCAGGTATTATTTTCTCCCCTTCTGTGTGCAACTATGTTTCAGGGGTTTACCCGTAAACCTCCTGGACAGGCACTGATTCGTCTCTTGTGCCTGGGAACGAAGAACTCCAGCCGGAGACGGGGAAGCATCCAAGCCAGAAACCACTGATGCAAAATGGCAACTTTATACATACCTTGGGGAAGCAGGAAAATGCAGATGGACTCAAACGACAAGAGGCTCATGGTGACAAACCTGAAAGAAAAAAGAAAAAAGGAGAGGAATATTAATCCAATTCCTAAAGCTCATTTCTTTACCTGCAGTTTATCATCTCCTTGCTAGTTTTCTCATGTGATGAGTTCAGAAACATTTGGTCTGAGGGGCAAAAGCAACTCCTACCCTGGGGAGAAGGGTGGGAAACAGACAGAAGGAAAACACATTGAAAGGGTTAAATCCCTGTCAATCCCTGACCAAGACCTTACTGTGAGTTTCACTTGCATCCCTGTTCTCTTTTGTTCTCTTCCCCTGCAAAGACAGTTTTAGTTACCTGCTGAGCAGAGCTGATTATAGGACATTTCCTGTTACTTCTTACCTGATAGGACTAAACAGGCCTTGAGCAAGCTCATTAGGCTTCCTAATTAAATCACTGATAACAGGAACTCAGGACGTTTGTGCCGAAGATAAGCATCAAAGAACTAGTTTAAATCGACCCCCTTATGACATTCCGAGGCCAAAGGACTGATGAGCTAATTCAAGTACTATAAATGGACACTGGAAGCCCAAAGTTCACCTAGCGGACAACGTGAGGAAGACTATGGAAGACCACCGGGAGGGTGAAAAGACCCTAACCCTAATTTTACTGCGCATGCTTGGACTATGTAAATGAATTCCGGGAACTCATCACCATAAAACTGCCCTTTTCAGGAAATCTGATGAATATGTATGATTTTTCTGTGTACAAACTGATGTGTTGTGCTAACCTGGCGGAGCACTTGTGGCAGAGCGATCCCCAGTGCTGCCCAGCGCTGCAATAAAGAATACCTGCTTAACAGTCTTCCCGACTATTGAGTTCTGATTTCGGCTTTTCACGGCAACAACATGAAAATGAGGGAATGATAGAAAAGAAAGTCTGCCTACATACTCATGTCCTTTCCTATCAAAACTGGAGAAAGCAGGCTTCGCAGGGGAAGTAGGGGCTGCCCAGCCTCCCCTCCTCTCCTTCCCTCCATGGCCACCCGGACCTCTGCTCTCCTCCCGCCCTTCCTCCCTCTTCACTGCACCTCCCTCTCAAAGCCGAGTCCCACCAGGGCCCCTGCTGCCCTCGGGGAGCCGGTGGAGAGCCGAGCATGGCTCCCCGGGGGTTCACCGAGCACAGGGCAGAGCCACGTCCCCCCGACCCCAGCGTCGCTTGGGGCTCCGGCTGAGACACCCCTGCTGTGGAGCAGAGCAGAGGGGGACCTGTCCCACAGGGCCTGCCATGGCCAGCGCTGCTGCCCGTCGCCATCGCGGGCCTACAACAACACTCAACCACAGGCTCTTTCATGCCTTACATTTTCCAAGGACTGGCTTTCTGAGGAGATGTTTTCTATGCATAAGTGTCCAGCAAAGTCAATTTTCTGCTCATTTTTTCCTTTGAAATCAGAAAGGCTGCCATCACATTGTAGGAGGACTTCAGTGACACTTTCAAGCATGTCCAGATTTAGACCAAGCATGTCTGGTAGAGGCCTTAGCTTTCTGTTTAAGTCATGTATATTTATTTTTCCTCCAGATTAAAAGTGCTGGATGCACTCACTAGAGCAAACTTGACCAGATTCAGGCTGGGTCCCTTCCTCTCTCACTGCAAAACCAGATTTTCATCACGCAGTTAAAGACGAGTAAGTGCATTTCTTGATAACCAGTTCTATTCGCCTATTGTTTTCCCAAGCAAATAGAGAAGGCTTTGTCTCAGAAAAGAATTTTCTCTGCAGCAAATGGTATGTTTAATAAGCAGCTGGGAAGAACTGATGCTTGTTAGTGAAATTGCCAAAATAGGCCCGTTTCCCATCACGCCAGGTACCAACTCTGCGAGCGTAATCTAGCAAACCTCACGTGTCAGGGCAGCGGGGTTAGGAAAGGGCTTCCCGGGGTGTCCTGCAGGACCCCCCGCTGCCTGTCCCAGTCCGACCGCCCACCGCTATCACCCTCACACATCTCCGGATACTAGCTCCTACAGGAAGGAACACACTTACTCCGAGGAAGGAGCCGAGCGGTGGTGGTCTCTCTGTCTTATTGTTTGACCTTGGATTTAATGTTCAGTGTTGGCATCTCGCTTCCTCAGTTTCCCCAGTTTTTGAAATCGTGTGTCAGCACCCCTGTGTTTCCATAGCTGGGAAGACCCTCCTATGGGTACTCCCAGGAGTCCAGGGGCATGCAACACTTTAAACCCCTAGACACAAGCCAAGCTTTAAGCAACAGAAACTTCTCCTCTGGGCAGGCTCTTCTCTTCAGAAGAGTGGGTGAGACACCTGAAGCAACGGGCTTGTCTTGTACCAGAGCATCAGTCTCCGAACCTTCCCTCTGCCAGGGCAACCTCTAGCTTCCATCCCAAACGCATTCGGTCACAGCAAGGGCCCATTAAGCCCATACAGCTGCCTGCACCTTACACCTCTCACATCAGACAAGGCAAGATACCTGTAGCAGGCCATGCTCAGTTACCTGCACAGGTCCACAAGGGAGAGGGGATTAAGTAAGTGTCATAGGGATTACAGACACAATAACGCTCTGTGTCTTGCACCCACTGCCAGGTGCTTTACAAGCATCACCCTTCAACACATCCTCCCAACACCCCCGCCAGACTGCCACTGCCAAATTAACAGATCCCAAGCTTGCTTAAGTAAAGGGAGGTAAACAGAAAACATGACTTCATCAAGGAAGCCCTTGTGTCCCTCAATAGCTTCAAGCCCTGGCACATGCCACACAGGTAAGGTCATCTTTTTGCCATGCCCCGAGGACATTCCTTCTAGGAGCTAATTCCAGAGCACACAACACCCTACGGAGGACAAGCCTCTGCCTGCAACCAGATGTGACGGGTGTGTGGGGATTTCAGGTTGTTTTCATACAAAACATTAACAGGTCGTGATGCTTCTGCAACTGGGTCTTATCTTGGGCTTAAATCAGTAATTTACAGGATGAATTCTTTGCCTTTCAGCCCAGCTGGACTCTCAGCAGCAGGAACTGAAAGAAAGCTTCATCATCACCCGCTGCTCATCAGCATTAGCCCAGGATTAGCAGCAGTCCAGGAACCTTAGACAGCAGCTTTGCTGGGGGATGGGGTGGTGAGTGAAGTACCTTTTCATTTTACCTTCCTGCCCATCATGAAAGGAAATTTCAAAAACGTCTGCATTAGTACTGCGTCAAAAATAATCTTTTTTTTTAACCACACTCAGTCAAACTCGTATTTTTTGTACCCAGATTCTCACTTGGCCACATAAATATGACAATTTATGCAAAGCTAAGTAAGAGTGTAAGCATGCGTACCTTATTTGGAGTGAGACAGGAGGGGTCAGAGAGAGGTAGAGGGGGGGAAAGCTCTTCTTGACAAGTATCTTCCCAACATGTCTTTCACCATTGGCAAAATATCTGAGCTTGCTTATTCTTACTAATGAGACAGAACCAAACTGTGATGTGAAAACACAGTGAACCCAACACCACTGGCCACTGTGATCACCTGGATGTGGAACCAGGTCCAACAGCACAGCTGCACCTACAACAGGGCAAGTGCCTGGCTGAGAAGGGATCCAAAAACTACTGTGGGCTGGTGTCTCTGTAAGAAAGGGAAACGGCTTGCAGCTGATGTCATGTACCTTGCTAAACTTGCCTGGCACAAAACACCACCACGAGTTGCTACGCTGTGTATATTCATATGAACACACCCCATTTCTACAGACTGTAACCAGAACAGTTAATATCATGTACACTACTTTGCGGCAAATATTACTCTTGTAGTGGGACAAGTAGAAGATACTTAAAAGTACCAGTCACCTGCTTTAATTAATTACCACCTCTTCTCATCTCAGAGACCTGGCTTGCAACAAAAGGCACCTCCGGCTCATTTTTCAAACTGTCCCCCTTTTATTTAATAGTAGGGGAGAAAGCAGAAAAGATTATGCTGCGTATTCATTAAAGCATATTCTTAACAAGCCAAGCGACCCCCTGCCACTGCAGTTATAACTCCGTGGTTCCCTTCAGCACTGCTCTGTCTGCTGGGGAGGACATGGCACCAGCCTGCTAAGAGGAGCCCACTGCTAGGGCCTCATCTGACATTTAAGTGTAGGGAGGGAAGAGAGGAGGCCAATTTTGCTGCCCCCTCTTTCCGTCTCCCTTGGCCTGTTTTCCAGAAGTAAATTTTACTTTTTTCTTCTTGGCCAGGTTTGGAGGAAGTGGACCACCTCTATTGGCAGTGGACCACCTCCAGGCATCCCCTCTGCCCAGCCACAGGCACTGCCCCAGCTGCGGGTAGCTACCAGTGGGAGGAGGAAGACGATGCGAAAATGTTTAACTTCTGCTTAAACATCACAAATTTCAGTCTAAAACTTTTGACAACTTATTTCTCCAAGTGATAAACAAGATTAAACTTCCATAAGATATTCTGCAAAACCAGCTTGTTTATTCAACCCCCCTACTTCTGCAGCGAGCAACAGTTTTGACAGGCTCTTTCCCCCCATGCAATAAGGGCTCCTGTACGTAAAGAGACCTTGATCTTGCAGCACTGCTCACATGTAGTACTGTCAAAATCAACAGACTGCAGATCAGGTCCTGTACAACCCATGAGTTACGGAATAAGAGACACTTCCTGACCCAAGAGCTCGTGCTAAACTTAACTGTATAGTTTGTTATGACAGAAGTGCTCATGCTACTGACTTTGCCTGTGGCTACAACAGGGGGAGTGTTTCCATGAATGTCTCCTCTTTTTTATCCTTTGCTGGATGCCACATGCAAGACCACCCAAGGGAGCCAGAGCCTGCCTCAGCACTGCAAGCACTCAGCACTTGCTCGCAGCAGCAGGCAGCTAGTGCAGATGCTGGGAAGAAACGCTTTGTGCAGTGACTGAGGAAAGGGGTACAGTGATCTGCGGTAACTTGGTGTCTTAGGACAAACCAACGGCAGCATAAGAAAATAAATATGCGAACAATATAATTATATTGAGGTTATGAAAGAATGCAGATAACTTGGTCACATACCCTGCTGGGAACTACTAATTCAAGGCTACAGGTTCCGGTGCAATTACTTTAACTGTCCCATTGCCCCCTGCCCAGAGCCGTACAAATCTGGGAAGGCTACAGCTGGGTGCCTGGCTTGGGGCCTGACCCGCATTGCCTTGTACCAGCCAGAAACATCCACACCTGAGGTGGATCAACTACTGATTTACCTGCACCACAAGCAGGTGTGAATGGTTCCCAAAGAATGAGGTGGGAGAGGATCATGTTCCCTGCATCCTTGCAGCAGGCAGCTTTCTTGTGCATATCAGCAAAACAACATCTCTCTGCTTTATTCCTTAGATGTACCACCATGCCACACAGATGCCTTTGTCCAAAAGCTTCCCAGAGGGACAGGAAGACCTTAGGTTTGTCACCTTGTCTCACAAGACAAAAAACCTGTTATGTCATGCAGCATCACCGTCCTGAGAGCCTCCCCCACAGGCAGAACGCAGAGGCCATGTGCTCCTGGCAGTACTAGAAGGGGAGCTTGCTGCCTGGGGCAGAAGCAAACCATTGGCCAAAGAGCATCCAGCTGGTTGTTAACAAAGCCAGGCCTCAAACCACAGGCACCTGCTGGCTGGCTTAGAAGGACAAACCTCATAGTAACACAAGCAGGAATAAGGACTTAAAGATTGCTATGACAAGCCTTCCTCTTGAGAAAACAAAATTCTAGTCTGTCCTTCCCCAACACCCGATACTGCAGAAGAGGAGTAATTCTACCTTTGCAAGCTAGCCAGCTGCAAAGATTACCTACAGCAGAGGCTGGAGGGAGGGAGGAAAAATCCTTTTTTGACATCTCTGGTATTCAATTTAAGTCTCAGAACGCGAGACAGTCTGTCCCCATCTCAGCATGCATGACGCCAAGACGTTCCTGATCATCACATACCCAGCCCCTTTCACAAAACTAACCCCAATTCACATCTTATCCTCCTGCTGCATCTCTGTGAGCCCCAGGGACAAGCCACAGCCTGGGAATTTTCTCCATGGCACCACTCCTGCAGACGCGCACAAGCTGTTACCTGCATGCATTTTCAGGACAGAGGTCTGCAGGCCCTTCTTAAAGGAGCTTTAGAAAGTGGGAATCTTCCACAGGTTTTTTTCTGCAGAACTGGAGTAAGGTTAAAAGATATTTTAAGTCATTCCATCTACTTATTCCTCTTAGACTCTTCCTAGAAGACCCGGACATCTTCAGGAGCACACACTGGTGCACACTAGCCACATGACATGGTTAACTACCCCAGCACACAGTACCAGACGTGAGTCAGCACACACAGAGCCCTCTGAAGAAAGTAGGAAAACGTGGTTATATGTGGGACTTCTCTCCTGGTGATGCCTCACCTTCACTACACAAAATAAACAAACAAAACGGAAGTCAACTTAGCAGAAGCCCCTGGGAAATAATTTTCACAGTTTCTAGGTCATATTTTAACATCTGTTCGCATTTTCCCAGATAATGTGAAAGCAGGATCCTGCTACCTCCCTGTTTCCTATCCACTCCAGACCATCGCAGAAGCATCTTCATCCCTCTTTAGCATACATGGAAAACCAAGATACAGAGAGCCAGTGACTTGCTCAGAATTAGTACACAACTGGGAGCCAGCCAAAGAGTCCTCCTCTAGCCATCAGACCATATCAGGAAAAGCTGCTATTCCGTGTACTCAAAGACAGGAGCTACTCTAGTTTCTTTAATGAAGTACAAGTGTCTGGGCATATTACAGATATCCTTCCAGGTCCTTCAGTTCTTGTTTGATCAAGACGTGACCAAGTCATCTTTGTGTCTTCTGCAGAAAGGTTTTCACTAAGGACATAAGACCCAACCTGTCTGAAAGCCTGCCCTGTCAAGTTCAGCACTTTCCCCTGGCCACACCCCAAAACTGCCAGAAAGAAGTCAATTAAAGCATTACAGCATGGGCTAGGTCTGGTTTCCTGGGTGGTGGATTTTTTCGATATTTTAATAACCAAAGCCCCTTTACTGAGTACAGGAGCAAAGCCGATGCTCTCAGGGGCACCGTGCAACTGGACCAAAGGCAAAACACAGAGAGGCTGGGGCTCAACCTGTCCCTGCTGCCAGGTCTTCTCCTGACCCGGGACGGGACCTCGGCTGAGCTATGGGGCTTTTGGGTGCCTTCTACCATCACCTCCCTTGATCCTGACTGCCGCACGGGCGTTGAGATGCCTGCCGCAGCAGCGGTCTCCTGCCGCCCCCCCCGCACCCCGCGGAAGGGCCAGGAAGGCTTCACCGCCGCCGGCACCGACCCGGCGCTACCCCCGAGGCCCGCCCGCTGGGCGCCTGCCCAGGTGCTCGCCCGGCGGCCGGGCTGAGAGCCCCGACCCGCCCGGGGAAGACTCACCCAGGCGCAACCGCCTGCTCCTCCCGCTCGGCAGCCGCCGCCCCGGGCTCGCCCGCCCGCCCCACCCGGGCTCCGCGCTCCCCGCCGCGGCCGCCGGGCTAGGAGGGCAGGGGCAGCCGGAGGAGGGGCAGGGGCAGCCGGAGGAGGGGCCGGGCGGGGGCTGCTCTCCCCGCGTTCCCACCCTCCTCCCTGCCGCGGGGCCGGGGGGACCCGCAGCCCCCGCCGCGCAGCCGGCTCCGGCGAGTGAGCTTACCCGCAGCACCTCTGCCTGCCCACGGGGTCCCTAAGCTCCAAGTCCGAGGTTTAAGATGTTATCAACTAAGAAAGGGGAAAAAAAAAAAAAAAAGCTGTTTGAGTTGCATTTTACCTCTTCTCTGCAACACTATTGTGTAGCACTTGCACAGCTGATGGGTTTATGAGCAGCCTCCTTCGCACTTGGATTTATCTCGTGTTCAGCTGCGACAGCCCGTCTCATCCATCACATCCTCCCATTTACAACTAGGATTTGGAAAAAAAAAAAAGCCCAAACCCAAGAACACCCACATTGCTCAGGGTTCCATTAAAGAGTCACATTGTTGTATCTGCTCGTCCAATAGACGAAGTACAGCTGAAAGTGTCAGCACTCCTGCAGCGCTCTTCCTGGAGCACAGCCAACAGGCCTGGCAGCAACCCAGAGCAGAAGTAAGGTTAGTTTGGTTAGTTTGCACCAACAGCCATAAAGTAGCTTCATTTAGGAGTCAACCTTTTTGGAGAATGTTTTCATGAATGCTTGTTTTTCCACAGAAAACTATTCTCCACCTGTAAGTAAAAGTACCATATTCACACCTATTGCACCTGGAGGAATTATTTAGGGGGCTTGTTTTAAAAATTATGGAGGATGTTTTGATTGCTGGGGGGGGGGGGGGGGGGGGGTTGGTTTGTTGTTTTGGTATTTTTTGCAGCTGAAGATGCACAACTGTAGGAACAGAGAAGAACTCTACAAGTTAATCTGCTTTGCAAAATGTTAACTTCATGTATTTTGGAGTTCTAAATAGCTACCTTTTCTAAGAATAAACTGGAATTCAAGATTATTCCCTAACAGAAGCTGTACTGAATGGTTCTTCCATTCCCAGATCAGCTTTCCTTATTCTGCTTTTTACTTGTTTTCTCCACCAGGAGATGTGGTGCCTACCATTCCCATCCTGTGAACAGTCCTTACCCTTGAAAGCTGAGCGATGCAAGAACTCCACAGCAAGAGTAAGGACACAAGATGAGCTGTTCCACGGGCATGCAGCACTTGGACCTTGGTCAACATTTATCCGTTTTCTTTCCTGCTAAGGTCTGACTCTGAATGAAAGGATAGGTAAAGCGGGCTAGATTCCACCACACACCCACCATTAAAAAGCAGCCCCCACAATAAAAGCCAAGGAAGAAAGCAGCACCAGAGCCATTCATTTTAAATACTCTAGCACTACAGGATGGTCCAGCTTTGAAGAGAACATTTCTCTTACATGGTAGGGTTACCACAACATAGCTGTTAAAAACCTGTAATTCTAAAACATTGAGAGGATCACTGTTACTGTACTTTCAGCCCTTCCCTACCAGGAAAGGAAGGGTAGGGTTTAGAGGGTACGCAGTTCTCGGAAGGTTACAGTAACCTGTCTGGAGCTACCAAACAGGGTCTGGCATAGCCTGGGGGGTGCTGGATCCCGCTCAGAAGTTCTCCCTGACCTGTCCCAAGGGTCAGCTGTACTGCAGACAGAAGGAGCAGCTGACCACTGTGATGCACTCACTGTGACTGAGCACTGCTCCTGTAAATAAAAAGTACCTTCAGAAAAAGTAAAGATATATTTAGGAGGAGAGAAGGTGTCAGACCCACTTGTAGTAAGAGTTTGAAAGTATACAGCAAGACCTCAAGAGTCCAAGCCTCAAGACAACATTGCCTTTCAAAAGCACTGTATCACCTTAACCAGCATCTAACATGTGCAAGTACTGGTAATTGCACAAGAGTGAGCACTTTGCATTGAAGAATATCTTGCACAACTCTTCCCACACAAAACTAAACACAGATCAATAATTTTGTAATCTGTACAGACAAAACAGTCCCTTGCGTCTGCCTCACAGTATGTAGAGTTAGGAATGGAATGCAACACCAAGGGCTAAATAAATGAAAAATTTCAGTCTAACTCAATGAACAAAGTATACTAGTTCCTCCAACAGTCATTCCTAAATTAAAATGATATTTTAAGGATTAAAAAAACCCTGTTGTTTTTCAGTGCTACGTAATTTTTATTAAACTTATACTACTTCCCTTTCAGAAGTGCTATGTTATTCTAGAGTTCCAGTTCACTTTTGTTTTTCTTCTCCAGAAAGGAATTAAGAAATTTTATTTACCAAGAGTGTGGATGTTATAGTTTAAGTGTTTCATATAATAACCTTTGTTCAGACATAACCACACATGGAAATCTACTTCAAAATTAGATTTTATACTAGTATTTAGATAAATATAATCCATAGCTGATAGTTTAATCACTTCAGGAACAGATTTCAATTACAGATTAAAAGTAGGAGAGAAAAACAAAGCAAGAGGAACCCAAGGCTACATCAAGTCCAAGAGGTTTCCATGTGTCTTGTTTGATTTGTCCCTACATCAATGTTTCCAAAGATTTCATCTGAAATTAAGCAGTGAGCTAAGTCTCTGAACCATATGAAGTCTCTTACTTCTCCTTTCCTTCCACTGTCTAGGATTACTGCCAGATACCTTTGTGCTGCACCATATATACATCTCCAAGTGAGACACCAACCACTGCTTTCCAGGGGTTTTTGCCAGAGTAGAACAAAAAAAGATTCACTTTTTCTTTCTCCTGCTTATGAAGCGTAAACGCAGTGACTACTTTTCACTACTGCAGTCAAAGTCATCTTCTGAAATGCAATGACTAGTTGCTAGGAGAGGTGGTATGTGGAAAAGCAAACAAAAGCCGTGGGAGGACTAAAGCATCAGCAAGTTGCTTTGCATGTGGGCAAATGCTTATGAAAGTCACACTTGTCCCAGGAAGTCAGAGGACACTTGAGGCAGCCACAATCTTGGTTCAGAACTGGGGGCACAAAGAGAACTCCAGCAACCCAAGTGCAAGAGTTTGTCTAATTATTAGATACTGCAAGAATATGATGCAACAAAACCTAAGAGGCAGGAAAAAAAATCAGAGGCAATTTAAGTGTAATAAAACATAATATAAAAATATTTCACTTTCACAACAAGTTTACTCTCAAGATCCTTCCAATTTGCACAAAGCCCAAACTTAAAATATATACTTCAAGTGGACAAAAAAGCCGACCCTGCTGCTTCAATAAGCAGATGTCTACTGTGCTCTATGAACAATAATTTGGCATTCCTTAGTAACATCGCCACTGGATTAGTCAGAAATGACAACTAGGTATCAACTACATTTTAGAGAAATACTGAAGATTTGATAATAATCTGATTCAGTATTTTTGTCGTATCCCAGAATGGGACTTTTCCATTATGATGTTTCTATTATGATGTGAAAAAACTTGATGGGGTAGAAATCCTGACAATACAGCTACAGACAAAACAGCTCTAATACAATTTACTTCAAAACAATATTCACAAATGCATATTACACAGAGTAAGTGTAAATGAAGAACTGTGCGCATTTAAGTGTTTACTGATTTTAGCAAGAACTACCCATATGCAGTCAAAGACAAGATTCAGCCTTTAATGATACTGAAACCAAGTTTATGAAGAACAATTTTCAGTCTAACTTCAGACCGGAAATTAAGTTGAAAGAAAACTAATCAAGGTAAGATACAGTTTTTCAAGTCAAATTAATGGTACCAAAGTTCAAGTAAGCTTTACAATTACAATAATTTCAAACGTAAGTTTGCAGAATAAACTCACAAGGCAAAGGCCATTCCATAAAGTTATGTGCATTCAACAGCAAAATAAAAGCAAAAAAAGCTTAGCAGCACACAGTGGTATAAAACAAAAACAGAACAGAAAGTTTAGCTTGCAGCTTTGAAATCCTTCAAGTTACATACTTATTGCACACTAACAATCCAAGCATACAGATAAATACAGGTCCTTAAACAGCAGAATTTCTACAAAGCCACTCATTTTTAAGCTGACAAATACACTTGCTCTTCCAAAAAAGGAATGCCAGCAACCTGGTATACATACAAATGAAACAGCTCATGTTAGATACTTAATGGTCCAACAGTTTTTTCATTTCAGTGAATCCATCTGGATTTCCATACTTGTTTAAAAGGAAGAGTAGGATCTGTTCATGCTTTTTAAGCTGTGGAATAAGCAGGAAGAATTAGAAATACACAATTCTTTTTTTTTTTAAATTGCTGATTTCAGGTTAGGGAAGATCCTAAAACTACAAACTCAGCTAAGTCACATAGTAGTTCAATGAATATACAATTCCTTTCTGCTGTAAAATCTTCTGGAGGGGGGGGAAAGCCAGCAGAATTGTAGCTGACTTCCCCCTGCTCCCCTCCTTCCTCCCCCCCCCCGAAGAAGAAACTTCCTTGAACCAAATAGATGAAATACTCAAATTAAGACTGAGATCAGGATCTTAAATTTGATTATTCACACATCCCAGTGTTTATTTCCTGATGTTTTCAGTTATATTGGAAACTTCTGTCTTCCCTTTATCCGTCATGAGACTTTGAGACAAACTTATCCAAGTAAGGAAGGATGACAGAAAACAGAAAGTGACCAAACTGAAGTCAGAAAAGACATTAGCTAGATCAAACTGGAAGATCAAAGAGATATAGGGGGGGAAGGGGAAAGGAGGTTCAACAGCCTACAGTGGGATAGAGAAATCAACTAGATTCAGGAACAGCATAGTTTTACTGCCTTCCTGCCACTAAACTGCTGGTAACTATGCTTACTCTGAAGCAGTAAAAGTTTAAGTGACCTTGAACAGAAATGCTCTTTTCCTACCTCCAAAATATCACAGTGCATGTTTTTGCTTTTGACCTTGCTGCCTCTGGTTGGGGAGAGAGGGGGAAGTTCAAACCACCCTTGAAAGGGGTTTCTGTCTTTAAAATTCAAAATTTTGCTCATTCCTCTGACAAAGATCCTCATTTTCAGAAAGGCTGATGCATCTTTCCTGGTATACTTGAGATTACTAAAAGTAACTTAAAGTTTAATTTTTCATAAATAGCCTAAGTTAAAATAAAAACCTTAGAAAGCTTAAAACCAGAAAGCTCTCAAAAATTACAGGAATATGCAATATCTGTAAGAGATACTTCATTATTTTTCAAAAGGAAAAAAAAAATCTTGCAACTGGCAAGCACTGTTACAAATGCCAGTATTCTACTGAACTCAGATTCTCAGCCCTAGTTTTATGACTGAGACTGTGGCACATATTATTGATCTCTGTTACCTGAAACACACATTGTAAGAATTTTCTTACACATGCAGCTGTCTGCCAATTTGTATCCACAGCAAAACACAGCCATATTGCTGAAAAAAATCCTGCTGCCCTTTCTCCAAATGACAGTTCATGCAAAACACAACTACCTTTACACAACAGACAAAAGTAACACTCCTGAGCCTTCATACTCCCAGGAAAAAAAAAAAAAAAAAAGAGCTCTGTGTGTGGCAAAACACAGACTAATGAAGTCTGCGTGATCTATACACTACCCTCCCTCAGTTTCAGGGTGCTCTAATTATTACCATGTATAAAACAAACAGAGAAGTGTCAGGATCTTCCCTTTGCATATCTTCAATGTTTTGGTTAGTTATTATCTCCCTACTCTCAATTGCTTCCTACATAGGGTTTCTTTTAAATTTTGGAAATTTAAAAAAAGCGAGTATTCCTTGGACTGAATCTTACTTGCATTTTTAATTCTGTGCAGCAGCATTTGGTCTCACCTCCACTGCCTACAAAAAACAAAACAAGTGAATGAGCAAAATACACATGGACACTGCTTCCCTAATTTAAGGGGTGACGTGTGGAATTCTCTAAGATTTTTGGAAGGAAAAGTCACTTAGGCATCCCATGTGCCCACAGTTCTTTAAATTTAAATTAAGAAGTAATTAAGTGAAAGTAAGTACCTTGATGTTCAGTAGGTAAGTTTTCAGCCCTGCAGGATTTGACCAAACCTTCCATTACCAGTTTGTCAGCTACATTCAGACTACCATTTTCACTAAGTTTCTCCACTGTTACTAAATTAATATTTCCATTAATCCCTTTCACTGTAATTGTGACGTATTTATTCAATAACATTTCTTTCAACTTGTCAAGTAATAATGGAGACCACTCAGCTTTCTCTATTCCTGCAAAAAAAAAAAGTACAATCAAGTTTGTTCTATAAAGAATTCCTTTATGATACGACTTGAATCTTACAAATAATGCTATCATTGTTTTTGAAAATATGCTAAATTTTCCTCATATAAATAGCTTAGATTCTACAGATAATTAACTAAAATATACTTTCTAAAACAGCTTTTGCACTATTAACCAGTATACTATTTCAGCAGATCATCATGGTGTTTGTCAGTATTAAGGAATGTACACTATCATCAGGATAGATACAGATTTATAATGTTCAAGAAAACAACCAGTCAGGGTTTTTTGGGGTGTTTTTTTTTGGTTGTTCCTTGGGTTTTGTTTTTGTTTTTGTTTTTTTTTACCTGCAAGTGAACATATAATTGTCTGAAAAGGCAGCTTTAAGTAGGAATCAGTGATTGGCAGAACCTTTGAAAGTGGTAGAGTTTCTGTGTTCCCATAGTCTGCATATAGTACTTTCACTAGAGACTGAGAAGCTTTTAGAACAAGAGCTCTGTACCAACGGCCATCACCTGAAAAGATTGGGACAAGAAGAATCACATGAAGTACCATCTTACAAACACAGCTTATCCTGAGAACAAGAACCTGTATAGTTTTCCAGGAATTTTTAAATACTCTGGTATATACAAAAGGCCACTTGACAAGAAGCAAGCCCATAGAACAACAGAATAGTTTCCGATTGCTGTATTCATAAAGAGTTAAGTGTTGCTTTCAGAATTTTGCTCAAATTATACAGATTTTTACTACAATACTATTTTAAGGATATCTGCACACTGTATTTCTAGCTCATTACCTTTGTTTTCCAATGCATATTCCCTCTCAAAACATAACCAAAATTAAAAAGAAAAAAAAAATATTTTTTTTCCTCAATTATCCTGAAGAGCCATAAACAAACAAACAAAATTAAAAAAAAAAAAATCAGTGGAGGTTAAAAACAACTGTCAAACATTTAGCTATCCTCTTGTGGTCTGCCTAGTATTTTTTTTAATTCATCTACCCTGTTTTCCCTAAGTTGTTGTCTGATCTAGCACCCAAATCAATTTTCAGCACTTAACCAGATCTCCTGTAACAATCCACATGCAGTCAACATTTAATATTTACGAGTCAACACTATTTTATTTTTTAAATATCAAACTACTATATCTGCAGAGTGTCCCCTCTTCTGAAAGACTAAGACAATAAATTAAGTTCCCTCACTGTTAAGAATACTTTTGACTTGACCTAGCAGTTCACTAAGGGTGGACAGCTTCCTAGGCTAACAAGGCTGAAAGATCCACTGTCATAGCCAGTGTCACTGACCCATGCTCACACAAAGCAACAACAAAAACAACACAGCCAGGCACCCCCAAACCAGAAGTGGGTCTGTATAGATGCAAGTGCAGTATTGCTCTGCCATGAATTTCATGCTCCTGTGACTCAGGGCAGCACAAACAAATTTCAGTTTAAACAGTAACTAGCTGTTCTTGCCTCTTAAAGCTCCATACATTTTGCAGGGCACAATCTATTCCTTATTTTCCCCTCTCGGACCATCACACGGTTTCTTTGCCCTAAAGATGCAGCCAGGCTATCCTTTGTAACAGAATTAAAAGATGTGTAAAAGCACTTTAAACTTGCCATTTTTCCTTTTTCCAAAGCAAAAATGAAAGCTGTGTTTTACACTGGTCAAGGAGATAAAAGAACGAATGATTGCCTCACCTGAAAACCTGGCACAACAGGCTTCACCCAGTTTTGGTTTGAAGGGCTGCTTCTTACAAGATTTACAATAGCCTTCTAGTTCGATCAACTGCCTATGTAGCTTCTCTTGATCTACAGAAAAAAAAAAAATTGGTAACTAACCACATTTAGGTATAATGAAAAGCATACTTACTTTTAAGGTCCCCTGCTCCCACCTTCGGCATTTTTTATATTTTCCTACTGTCCGAGCTATATTTCCACATGGTTCAGTTCACTGTAGATGTTAATTTTATTAACCAGCTTGCAACAGTGACTTCTTACTGGTATTAGGAACAGCCAACACTTTTTCTTACCTTTAGTTTGAACTGGTACAGCATAGAACAAGTCTGGGCTTACAACTTCTGTTACACAGACAGATATGGTTTCATCTATTGCCAATTCAATCGGCTTCCACTGCCCAAGTGAGGTTTCTAATAGAAATAGTAAGAAAACGCAGTGTACCACTTTCCTCCAAGCAGACACATATTATAAGTAACTGTTACAGAGTTATCTTCTTGAATTTGAGACGACTGCATGTCTTCACTTCAAGAAGAGAAATCTAAACCAAGATAATTCTTGCTTAATTTGCTGTTCATAAACTATTAGCATATAAGAGTAGCTGAAGTAAAATACACACCTCAGAAAAATAAGATATTGGAAAGTAAACATGGGAAAAGTTTCAGTCATAGCCAATTTGTAACTCTATCAAATATTCAAGTAGCATTCATTTAAGACAAACCCAGCAATTTTATCTTTCTCTTTTTGTCTATAATGCCACCTGCAGGACAGCTTGTGTTTAACTAAAAACTCACAATATAATCAAAACTATACATGTTTATTATTAACTATAGTTAAGCAGCAGGATCACGGTTAAAGGCTGGAATACTGAAAATTCTTGTTCAATCTAAAAGTTAACAGTAATTTAATTACCTTTTTTGTCAACAGACTTGTTTGGAAAGTTGTTTGTATCTTGTACAACTTCCTTTACAGCCAATTTTTCAGAAGTTAGTATCTCATTGATCACTTTCGGATGACCTGTGGAATTGTCAATAAGCTCTACACCTGCCCCATCTCTGGAAAGGGAAATTACTCTGGCTTGAAGCTTTATCCCTGCAGTGTACATATGAAATCTTGCCGTAGCTTCTGGAATCCATTTGCTACTACCAGGCTTTATACCTAGGAAGTAGGAGAACTGTTCAAAATATCTCCATTAAGTGACTTTCTTCAACATTATATTTTCATTAAAAAAAAAAATTTTTTTTTTTTAAAGCACAACTCAAAATAACAAGGCTACTTTTACTACCTTAGGAATACACGTTGTACTTCATCTTGTTAACTGGCCCCCCTCTTCCTCCTTTCTTCTAAAATAACATGTTTCCTCAGGACTCCCAAGTTTTGCTTTCCTCATTTTATGATATTCTACCAAGTAAATCCTTGTGTCTTAGCACAAACAACACTGTTAAGACTGTTTATGAATCAGTTTAATACAGCCTTTTTATCAAAGGAGCAGAAAAAAAAAGTGTTTTAAGAGACAAAAAAAAAACCCCACAACAGCAGAAGAGACCTTGACCAAATGTGGTTTTGAGCTTTTTCCTGTTTCCACAGTTTTTATTTTTAAACTAAGTAGACTGCACTAGAAAGAAAGAATACTTCAGTAGAATTTTGAGTGATTCTATGCAGAAAAGGAAGAGGCAGAGAATTGGTAGAAGACTGAGAAACAGCAGTATGATGCCAAACTCTGCAGGAATCAAATGAAACATCTCTACAGAGAACTGAAAGGCCAACTTGCTTCATAAAAACATGAGCTCCTTTGCCTGCAAAAATTTTTGAGGAATAATTAAGTTGCACAAAAGCACATTTACTCCTAGCAAGGCAGCAACCAAAAGCTAGTAAGCACTACAGATGAAGCAGAACTAAATGACAAGTTCCCTTTGACTGGTAAATCAGTAAGTAACCTCCATGCAGATCACTCCACAGCACTGTCAGGAGCTCAGGAAGAGCCACCATCTTTCTCTTAAATGCAGTCTGCTGTACAGTAAGGCTAAAACAATGGCTCCCACAATTTCCAGAGGCTGGAAGCAACACAGACATTTATTACGAAACAACAAAACAAAACACCACCACCACCACCACCCCCCCCCCCCCCAAAAAAAAATATCCCCCAGAGTTCCGTGAAGTCTACCCTATCATCACCTCCTTCCCCCAAAGCATCAAGTCTCTAAATGCAATAGCTCTTACAAGAGAAAGAATCAATAAGAAAATCCACCTGAGAGCCAGCATTTAATTCCTTGAAATGGTAGTTTTAGGAATGAGGATGAGATGTGCCGTATTTTATCCAGTGGTACTTCCTCAACATTTCCGTAGTCCACAAAGCATACTTTAACTGTTCCATCTGAAGTAATGTTTTGCACCAAAGCACGGTACCAGTTACCGTCATCTAATTTTAAAAATTAAAAAAAACCCCAATATACATATATAACTTCATGTTTAGTAAGTTTATCAGCATTTATTTTTTAGTAAATAAATCCAATTCTTTGCTATCCTCTACCAATGCAAACTATCAGATACCCAACTTTATTTTTTTTCTTTGCTTTATGTTCACCTTTCAAAAAACAAAAATATTTTAGTCTGTTACTTACCAGAGAAAAAAGCACAGCAAGGTTCTCCATTCTCAGGCTTAAAAACATCTGGTGGAGTTTTCTGACAGTATTCAGACAATGACTTGTTAAGTAAGTTTAGAGCAAGTAACTCTGAAAATTAGAAAGAAAAAAAACAAAGACAAGATCAATGAAATAAGCTGACTTGAACTTTATCAATACTGTTCACTGTATAGCTTACTTATAAAAAATTCAATAGGAAATTTCCATGAATTTTAGAATTTCATAAAAAAAGAACTGTTGACGCTGAGTTAACCATTTAACTTACTAGACAGACTTCTTATACCAGGAAGAGGTGAGATAGCTGATATTTACTGACAAATTAGTTCACTACGATAGCAAAATGACCAGTAATTCTTCCTACTAATCCAACAAGCTCCCTTCACTCCAAAAATCTAAAACTATATTTTACAGCCAGATAACACCATGGGAATTATCTAGTTCAGCCAGTGCATATGACAGATTATGGGTTCTCATACTGATTGCTTATTCATTTTTTGTATCAAGTCCTTTAGCCTGCTCTATAATATCACTTTTAGGGAGGAATTCAGTCATGTTTTAAAGGCGATAAGCCATGAAGAATCTATACTATCCCTAGATAAGCCAAGGAATAAACTTCCCTCACTTTTTAAGATCTGCCTGATATTTTTGGTTTTAATGCATTTAGCTTCCACTTCCAGCCACTGAATTTCATCAGGCTCTTTTTCTAGCAGGTTAAAAAGCTAGTGGCTATCAGAAGTCTTTATACATGCAAATAGAGGAACAAGATTTTTCTTTTTTTTTTTAAACTTATCCAAGAGCAAGTCAAGTCTCAAAAGCTGCAGTTTCTAGTTTTCATGTTATTTTATCTCTTTTGAATCTTTGTAAATTTTTATAAATTATAACGGGACAGAGTATTAGAAGAGAGCTCCAGTAAATATTGTATGGGCACAGGGAACATGTCTCTTATTTGCCATCACCTGTTTAGATATCCTTTGCCTAGGTTATGGTAGCTCCTTTCACTTTTCTCTAAATTCTTAGATTAAATTTCATTCAACTGCCTACCTTCAACATTTTCAGATTTCAATCTCAGAGTCACTACATACCATGATCCATTTTCTTCATCATTCCACTTGTATTCTTAGACACAAAAACTCAGAGGTAAGCCTTGGTGCTATAAGCTCACTTGAAACAGTAATGCATTAGACTAATAAATTACAAATCAGGAAGCAAAGAAACTAGCAGAAAGAAAAAAGCTGAATAAACTTACCACTGTTATTTGAAATCTGACAGTAGAATTCTCCAGGATTGTACAGCGTACACACTATGACATCTACAGTTTGTTTAAGAGTTAATTTACTCCACTTGCAAATTCTTTTGCTCGTTGTGTCCTCTAGAGAGGAAAGAGACGAGATGTAGAGGAAGGAAGAGAAATTAAAATAATTCTTACAGGAAAAAAATTACATATCGTGAATGCTCATTCATGTCCTTGTATTTCTTGTTATAAATAATCCAAAAAAGACTAATTACCAGTGAGAGCCTCTTTGCAGAATAAAAGCAAGTAAGAGAAATGTGCCAGTTGCTTAATGTATTTGATCACTACTGAGAAGGGCAAGCCATAGATGAGCGGTGAAGAGTAATCGCACAAAGAGGGACGGACTAGGTGGCAATAACCTGACCAAGAGGAACTCTGGGGAACCTTGGTTCCTGGGAAACAGGCTAGGGGGCACAGAAGGAAACAGCTGTCACTGAAAAGTACTGGAAATGGTCTAAGGAGGAGAAAGAACAAAAAGATTAATAGAAAGACTGGTTGCAGAAATTTGCACTGTATATTATACTCAAGTACCTGAAAGAAGCTTATTACTTAAGCACAAATTGTAGAATAGATCATGTGAAAACTAAATTACGGCACATTGGAGAAGCCATTGTTTCCCCCATGAGCATATTATTAAATCTTCCTGTATTTTTCACAGCTGTTCTGTTTGTTACAGCTTGTGGTAGGCAGCAGCATGCAGAAATACTGTCAGCCTTTTTAAGACCTGAGTCCAGGTGGCTGGCCTCTGCCTTTGGTAGACCTTTCCAGTTCTAAGTGTTTTTTTTCTGAAAATGAAGCTCAAGAAAGTTTTGAGCTTCAAGGATGACCACGCTGAGATGCTGTTCCATCTGCCCAGTGTTGTATTTGACAGTAGATTACTTTAGGAAGTCATATTGCCAACAGGCAAAGAAAAAACCCACAAAACAACACAACACCCCACCCCCAAATCAAAACAGGCTCTCAAGTCTTCTTTATTTTCAGTGGAATACAAGACTGTCCTTCACACTGTAAGCAACTGCCAGATCCCTACTGGAAGGGACAAAGCACCAACAGCATATTTTGAGAAATATGCTCAAAGAAATAGAAGCTGGTTGAATTTTCCACTCCAGAAGGAAAGATTGACAAGAAAAATAAAAATCAGCAAATGGCTCAAAGTTTAGAGAAAGTTTTAGGTTGCTTAACAACTGTGAAATATAGTTGTTTATTCTTTCATGTGATGGTGAGATTTCTTCTAATTAGTCCTCTAAACCAAAAAATACATTGTTTCTTAATTCTGGCAAGTTAATTAAAATCTACTCTTACACCATGCTGGATCCAGCAATTTAATCACTCAGTTTAAATAAAGCAAACAAGTTAATGAAAATTTATTTTGCAAGTTGACAGAGAAATGTATCTGTTCAAATTCCAATAAAAAACCACAAGTTTTAAAACACTTCAGACAAAAGTTGATAATCTGTTAAGAACCTGCATTGAAAAGCTACTACTCAGTGCAAGAAATTAAAAAACGTGAGAAGTAACCAAGAAACCTAAGAAGTACAAAACAGGTCCAGGATGATGGCCATAGATCAAAATGTGTTTGGATATAACCATGAAAGTTACTGTTCATTTGAATTTCATACAAGATTCCTTACCCTTCTGAACAAAGACCATAGAACCATAGAATGCTTTGGATTGGAAGGGACCTTTAAAGGCCACTAGTCCAACCCCCCTGCAGTGAGCAGGGACATCTTCAACTACATGAGGTTGCTCAGAGCCCTGTCCAACCTGACCTTGAAAGTTTCCAGGGATAGAGAATCTTCCACCTCTCTGGGCAACCTGCTGCAGTGTTTCCCCACCCTCACGGTAAAAAATTTCTTCCTTATATCTAGTCTAAATCTACCCTCTTTTAGTTTAAAACCATTACCCCTTGTCCTATTGCAACAGGCCCTGCTAAAAAGTTTGTCCCCATCTTTCTTATAAGCCCCCTTTAAGTACTGAAAGGCTGCAATAAGATCTCCCTGGAGGCTTCGCTTCTCCAGGCTGAAGAAACCCACATCCCGGCCACGAGGCATTTAGTGAAGAAGATCAAAATTAAGAGATTTGGACATAAGCCTTGACAAAAAGACTTCCCACAATTTTCAGTACAGATGGATCAGGAGAGAATATATAGTTTTACCAGACACAGGATGGAAAAGAGGGACTTAACATGCTTTATATGAGAGAAGCTAAGAATCTTCCCACAATACAAAGAAATCTGACATAGAATTTGCAAATCTCTCAAACTGAAGCTTTGGTCACTAAATGCAAAAACAGCAATTTAGGCATAGCCTTGAAGTTGTATAGGCTACGGCAGTCAAACAAATTTTCAAGGACTAAATATGTGGGTTTAGGCATAAAATATAGGACAATGAAGATGAAATACTATTTGAGCTAAATGACAAGGGCATAAGAACAAACAGGTACCAACTAGTCATATCCTCTTTCAACTGGAAATTCTAAGACATCTAACAAGAGAAAGTGAAATACTAGTACAGTCTTCCAAAAGTAAGCAATTGCAACTTTTTTATGTATGCACACATATATATACACACATACGGACACAGAAGCAAAACCACAATTTCTTCATGACAAAGTCACCATGGCTAAGCTTCAGAGCTGTGAAGGCTAGCCTCCATGAGCCAGACTGGAAAGTTCTTACCAGTTAAGAACTTGCATTCTTTGTACCCACTCTAGTAGGAGGTTAAACAATACCAGTTCAGCAAGATGTGCTCGTACTCACCATTTGCTTGCTTAACATCACTCATTCCCATCACTGGTAAGGCGATCCTCAATTCCTCAGCTGCACAACCTTTCTCTATGAGATGGCTCGATATATTTATTACTGGAGTAACTGATGCATCTACAAGCTCCACCACAGATCTAGAATTCTCTTTACTCACTACTTTCACTGTGAACACTTTGTCTTTCACCAGCTGTTTCATAAAGGAAATAGCTTTTGAGGTCCAGGCTCCTAAAGGTGGCTTTACACCTAAAAAAATCACATAGTATGGAAAGGTTCAGAGGACAGTCCAAGTCTCAACAATATGTGGAAAGGTACAACAACAGTGTTCAAAATAACAGATTAAGCAGCAGATATAGCAGAAATCTGACAAAGACCATGTACGACTAGTCTATTACATAAAGAGAAGTGTAAATTCAGATTTAATACTTCCTTAGTATGAACATCTATAAGAAGTGTCAGTCTTTGGGTCTCATGAATACAACCTTTAGTTTTGAACATTAACTGTCTCTCAGGCAATGTATCTGCTACTGTAAGCTTCTTTCTCCTTAAATGTTTACTCCTTATGCTACTAAATTTATTTCTAAAATGCAAGTTATAACCACAACTTCATAGTAACAGATTGGCAGAAGTTGCCTTCCAGAAAGATATATTTTATGCAGCAGTAATCCTTGACTCTAACCAGGAAAAATCTCATCTGATCACTTTTTTGTGTTCACGTTGTGTTTAAGACCTTTCTTAGCCTTAGAACACTCATTATGAGCTATAGGCATCATGATTTGCCCCAGAAAAGAGATTTCTTTAGGTGACATTCCATATGCATCAGTTCTGTCTCTGCATAGAAGGGAAGCATTGTTTCATGTTTTCCTCTGAAGTAAGAAGATAGAATGCTGCTCTGAACTATACCAAAAATTTGAAAAGCAGGTTAAATACCAAGTATTGTAAAGGAAGGATAGACATCAAGTATTCTAAAGGAAGGGTACTGAAGCAAAGGGGTGGACTATCTTGCATAGTGATGGGAACAAACAGAAAATAAACAATTTCCAACAGCAGGTTAAACAAGTATGTAAAAAAACAGATTATGATCCTGGCTTGAGACAGAAGGATGAACTAGGAAGCGTCAATGTCCTTTCCAACTTGACAGATTTTACAAGCCTACGGAGAGGAGTCTACCAGTAGTTTCACTAGATTTGCCCCAGGGGAGGGGGACAGATACAGTTCTGAATTTCAAGATATAAAATGAAATTTTACCTTCCCCTGCAGGGTTAGAACCACAACAGATTTAAGAATTCCAGAAATCCAGTAGGTGACTGAATTTTATTTAGAACAAAAGCACATGCAAAACCTAACAGATATGTTAACATAACACAGTTTTCCAAACATACAACTGCAGGTCACCAGGTACATTAGGAAAGATTTGTCATGTTTTGTAGATATGCCACAACAATTAAGAATTCTGGAAATAAAATGCCTACTGTTATCTCCATCCTTCCCCATATTTCAATATAAGATACTACAGGTGTGATTGTTATCTAACCCCACTTATTTTGCTTCTATCCAGTTTGAAACAGCTTATCATTCATTTCATACCTGCCAAGGTACATCTTATGGCTTGAGCTGGCAAGTCCATTAATCTTGGAATCATAGGACGAAGTCTAGTCAGTGGAAGAACTTCAAAATTACCATAATCTATATAGCCCGCCAAAACAGTGTCTTCAGAAACATATGCTATAACAGCAGCACGATACCAAAGATTGTCTTCTAGAAAGGAAGATACAGATGTTTACTGTACTCGCTTTTAACTTCTGAGAGCAGAATGATTTTTTCAGCAGATCAATATAAAAATACATCAATCTCAACATAAAACAGTAGCATTACAGTTCACACAAACCTTCACAAAACCCTTATGGACGCAACATCTACCACCACCACCCCTCGTATGAGTTGAGTGTTGCAAACTCATTCTTTCCATAAAGACCTCCCCCCTCACAAATACATATTGCAACAAAGAATTGACTACATTATGTGGATGTAGTGCTTAAGTTCAATACATTTAAACAAACAGCAAACAGTACCTCAGCTGACCACAGTGACATGCAATTCAAAGGACACACAACAGCTCTAATAATTTAAGTATTTTAATTCAACTAAAATATCTGAGAAATAGAAATACAAGCTTACTCAAGTTTATCAAGACATCTGAGGTACTGAACTGACAGCTTTCCCTAGCTAGGCACCTGAAAACAGTGCCTATTCAAATGCCAAGACAGCTTACTGGCAGTACTAGCTTTTTCCGAGTGTGCAAAAAAGCATTTGTTTCAGCTTATCTGTTCAGTCCCACAGCTAATTTATTCAAAGCAGAAAAACCACAGGAAACAGAAAGAAATAAGTGACCAGGAATGCTTATCAATCACATAAAGAAGTTATAGCAGCAACATTTCTGACCAGAAAAAAGGAATAAGAACAGCAATTGTTAAAAGCTGGATGAAAAGGAGAATGATCTGTGAGGAAGATTCATCTTCACCCTACCGCACTCAGGCAAACAGGACTTCAGATTCTAATAAATAAAAGGTATTTCTTTCATACAGACTTACCAATTCCTAGCACAAACACTGCTTTATGCAGAATACTAGCCTATGTTTAGGCAAGAATCAATGTTGTCATGAGACTTGTAGAAACTTGACAACAGTGATAACTGTCAGGTGGAAACTAAGTTATGAACATACAATTCCGGACTACCAGGTCTCGGCTAGCTGAGTTCTCAAAATGTTATTTATCAGAGCAGCATCGTTACATATAATCCCATTTCTTCTGTCCCTGTTTTGGGGTCTAAAATTCCAAGTCTATATTTATTTCCAGCCACAGGAAATAGTGCTCGTCAACATCTAAAAAACCAAATTTCTTCATGGTCTCTTAAAAAGCTCCTTTATACAAAAGTGAACCTAGTGTTAAGAGTTTGTTCAATGAAGGGACCATTTTGTGGTCTTTTTTTAAACTAGTATTTTATAGATGTCATAATTTGCTATTAAAAATTTTAAAAAATCAATACCAAATGCTATCCAAAGCTAAAGCCAGACACAAATAAAATAAACTCTATATGAAATATTTCTAAACAATTAAAAATGTGTTTATTTTGGTAATAACTCAAAGTGACATAAATTAAGAGCCATATTTTGCACTCCATTTTTACCTGTGAACTGGGCACAGCACACATTTCCAGCAGCAGGACGGAAAGCTGGACTACTGGGAAATTCATCACAGTGTTCATTAAGAGACACTTGAAGCTCATCAAGTTGACCTGATGTTAAAATATATAGTGTTTGGAACATACACCATCTTGTAATTATTACAAAAGTACACAAATCTTAAGCTCAAAGCCTGGAAGAACATCTTGTAGTATAATGGAGATTATTTCACATAATCTGTAACATAATACCAAAACAGCGATGAGCATAGGGCTCTTCAATCCGTAAGATGGAAGAGAGTCCTCATGTGAGTCTGAGGTATCACAGTGGTAGAGAACAGACAGGAAAACCAGTCACAGACTTTTTCAACACAGGAACAAAACTGAAGCCAGTAGGAATTGAAACCAAGCTAGTAGAGGCATGCTACACAGAAACCAAGGAAGACAGCTCTTCAAACAACAGGCAGATGACAAGTGTCATTTCTTGCTGAAGGACACACTATGCTATGAGTCTACCTAGAATTCAAAGGCTGCACAAGCACACAGAAGATAAATCTTCTTCTGAGGGTCAGGAGATACACCATGTCACATCCAGCTGCAAAAGCCGTTCTAGCTGGGAAAAAAAAAGTGCTGGCTCGGACAGCGCTAGGACGACACATCGCACAAACCTACTCTGCTCTTATTCTCCCCCAGACATCTGTTTATGGGCACTGTGGGAGATGCACAAAAAGTTCCTGCAGTCTAGCACTCTGACTCTAGTGTTACTTGGGTGTTATGTTTTACTGTATCAGAAGACACCAAAGCAGGGTTTGGACACTATTATCTGGCCTTCTCATACTCAGATATTCTCCCCATACTAAGTTACAAAGAAGTTCAGTCCACACACCCAGCCTATAAGGAAACACTCCCCTCCAGTGGTAAAGCAACAAGGCATTATAGGAATAAACAAAGCAATTAGAAACTCACACACATTTCTGGAACACATGAGAGAATGTATTTAACATTAAATGTTTGTGATACACATTGACTTCAGATTGCTAAAATCCATGCCACACCATCTTTCTACTTTGCACTACTCAGACTGCCCACAAATTATCACCTTACAGGTTAGTAAGCAGTATTAATAACTAACACTGCCAAAAATATCCTCTTACAACACTGTGGCTCTTAACTGACTGAAGCATGGCCTGAAGCTACAGGGAATCACCATTTTGGGTCAAACTACAAGACCAGCAACGCCTCCCTCCAGCCACTCTACTGAAGAGAAAAATGCCATACTAGGTATTTTACACCCCATTTTCAACATGTCACTTACGGGCATTGTGTATCTGCTGACAGAAAAAGGTTTCTGGATTTTGAACGCAGGAAACCACACCAGAAAATACATCTCCGATACACACAGAGACACACTCTGCAACTGAATTAGCACAGAGAAGAAATCCTTCATCTTCAGGTATTTTTTCTTTACTTCCCTCAGAATCGTTTTCTGACACTACATTAAAAAAAAAAAAGAAAAAGAGGTTGCTGATCAAAAGCTAGATGACTTTGAGAATTTAAACACGCTGAAGCAGTTTATTCTTCTTGCTGACTCTTTGGACTTTGAAGGTTCCTGTCATATTATCCATGAAATTAATGCTCACATAATCATCACTACACAAGTACTCTATACTATTAAAAAGCATATGTGCTACTGTCACTAGTGAACTGAAGGAAGCTCCACCAGTCAATGTTTTTAAGTAGGAGGTGACACTAGTGAATAGCTAGAATATTTACTACATTCAGAATATCATGCAACACGGGAAGACCTAAAATTCCCCAAGTTTTTTCCATCTCTTAGTAAGAATTTTGGTTTGCTTCCTTACCTCTTGGAGAGTCTCCTCCTTTGGCATTACTTCCTGGGGTTAAATCAGATGTCATTTCTAAAGGTACTTTATCTGGGCAGTCTCCTAAAATAAAGATGTAAGAAACAAAGTTATTTACCATACAAGATAGTCATCATTTAGTTTGATTTCAGAACCATCTACTGAGCCTGACCCTATCACAAGGTGAGCACCTTCTACTTATTTGTTGAGCACTTAATATGCTTAGAATGCAAAATAAAAGTAGTTTCAGCGTAACTGAACTACTTGAGTTTTCCGAAGACACTCACAGCTCCAAGACTGTTTGACTAAAAAAAAAAAAAAAAATGAACAAAGCAGTAACAATCAACATTTACTCATAGTCAGTGAAGACTGTTAGCTTAAAAACTGATCACAGCTTTTCAGACACAAGGATTCATAACTTACCTCCATATTTACAACCCTGAGTATGCAATGAGTTACCAAGATTTACAAAGAAATCTTGAGTTTCTTAGCTATTACATATTCCATTTCTGATGTATGAAGCAGTATTCCAAGCTTTCAATATAATTATTTTCAACTGAAAACCTGAATACAGGTGTGTAAGTTGCTTGTAAAGTCATGGAATAGATGCATGCAACATTTCATGAATGCAGTGATATTTTTGTGATCTTCTCTCCAAGAGGTTGGCAAGTTATATTGGTTTTGCCATTAGTATGCTGTAAAGCAACCAAATGTGAAATATGCCCAGCACAACCCTGAATCAGTTGAATTTACACAGGACTAAGGTGAACCATCATTTTATAGATTACAGGGACTATGACATGTAGATAAGCTTCCTGCACATCAGGAATTTTAACAAGCTAAGAGGATCAACCATCACTTCCTTCAAAGTTTCTGTGGGCTGCATATCAGTGAAAAGAATATGCTCTTAGCACTATATTGTTCTTGCTCTGCAGCCAGAAAGAAAACCAAACAAAATAGCCCTCCAAATAGTGACAACAGGCACACCTTCTGTGATCTGTGTATTGATCTGGTTCCACAAGCAAAGCCATCCCCTCAGGTCAATTGAAAATCTGAATTCAGACTCCTCAAAGGTCAGGTGCTCTCCTTGTCTCTATCCACTGAGGCTTGCTAAGTTAGAAATATAAACATGCTTAGAGTTCTCCAACTAGATACAACAAGATCCAGTGGTTGCACTTTCTTTGGGATGCTTTTTAGTGAGCATGTATGAAATATAACAAAAGCTGGTAAAATCCTTAGTGGAACTAGAAACTGATACTACCGTTTTTTAAAGAGTTAAAAATGCATGAGATAAAAGGAACAACATGGTCCCAAATTTGCATGCATCTATTAAAACAGAAAAAGAAAGAAGATAATCCAGAAAACACTTAATTTATTACAATTCTACTGGAAAAGTAACCTTATTAAAATTTAAGGTTATTAAGCATAACAAAATATTTCGGGTACAGACATTTTAAAATGACCTCTATATGGAAAGGTGAAGTAAAAGAAAATTTTTTAAAAAATAAAATAAAAAATCAAGGGGCAGGTTGGGAGACTGACAAGATGGAGGAGAGCAAAAGAAAAAAACCTCTTCTTTTAAAGGTATTGGGCAGGGGTAGCGGTAGGGACAGTGTACACGAGAGACTTATCAATTGTATTGGGTTTTTTTCCCCACACTACCAAGTACTTACCAAAATCTGGAAGAACAACATCTACAGCAAAACTCAACATCATTTCCTCCTCTAATACATCAACAACAATTACTGAACAGTGCTTTCCCATGAGTTGGGAAGAAACGCTGGCGATGCCTTCATTCCATCCTTTTTCTTTTGGATCATAATTAGCAAAGGAACACTTAATGGCCTGGAAAGAATTACAATCAGAATAAGAGGAGATAGGGGGCTGTTTGCCCTGTAGAAAAAGCAACTAAGTAATTAAGGCCCTCAGAAATATCATCTTGCATATAAAAGTTAAAGCTGCTGTTGGAATTTGAAGTGCTATAAATTCAACTAACTTCTTTACAAGAGAGTTAAGAATTAGGAAATTAAGTTCAAACTGTAAACTACATTTCCTCTAATTCTCCCACTATTTATGCTGTCTTATGTAAGGCATGGTTGTATCACACATCACATCTGACCACAGATGCATGTCCTAACTTGCCCTCAGCAGACACTGAGGGCTTTAAGCCAAGATTGAAACAGCTCTCAAAATTTTTTATGGACACAGCAGAAAGTCATATGAACAGGCTATGAAAGACTATTCCAATAGCTGTTAAGTCATAGTTGTCACTGGCTGAAAGAATGCTTCTCTACTCTTCTTTGTGCATAGTTAAACATATTAGGTTAACTCACCAATTAAAGCTAGACCGTCTATTTTGTAATGGAAGACATTCACACAGTATGGCAATGAACTCAGACCAACAGCTGTCTTTACCCCAAAGTCTGCCCAAACTACAAACGATTTTTCACTACTGCATGAGCCCAGATCAGAATATGCAGGCAGAATATTTCCCCTGCTGTCCTCTAGTGTATAAGGGACATGTGGACCCAACCACCCTGCAGGGTTGGTTTTTTTTTTATCAGCTCAGAACCCAAGAATTCTAGGACTAGGAAGAAAAAGCCAGACAGCCTTCCTCACTCCTATAGAAGAGCAAGGGAACATTTCAGAAGGTGAACGTAGTGTAGTATAGCAGTTTTTATGCATCACTTTCACTGAACACAAAATACAGTGTGTTACACTGAGACATGAGTTACACTCATTTCAGAGCTATTCGTTTAAAATACCTCAGCTACTGTTAGGAAAATAGAACTCACACATGGAGGAACCAACAGTTCGATGTCTTTGTGCAGAGCTTTAATCCAGGAGAGTGGAATATTTTCTTCATTTCCATGATCTATATAGAATACTTGTGCTTTCTTTTGCAATATATCCACATCTTTTACCAGTGCTCTATTCCAGGTCTGTGTTGGAATAAACTATAATCTCAGTAAGAACACAACATATTTTGCTTTACTTCATCAGATTTGTTTATCAACAAAAGGCACTGGCCAATTCTGAAGCGACTCAAATGAACACAACTCACCGTAGTGTTGACTGCTGTGAAAATAAAATTCTACTCCTATGGATACTGGCTACTGTACAGTAAATTAAGAATCTGCTAACAATGGAGGAGAAAAAGGGGAAGAAATACAAAAGAGGGGTGAGAAGGGAAACAGGAACTAGATGTGGCTGTAGAAATGCAACCAGAAAAGTCAGGTAAGAAATGAAGTACGAATAAATTCCTTAATTAAGCACAGTCATATTTCAAACTGTTCTTACTATTATAGTTTGAATTTGCTAAGAACACACACAGCCTTCAAGCAACAATAGGACAAACAGCACCTACAGGGCTCCAGTACATAAACACACAGAAGTAAACTTTTTAGAGGAGGGAAAAGAATCAGTACCTTAAATTTGAGTTCCAGATGTTATAAAGCTAGTTACTACCACAATTCCACCACAATAAACTGATCTCTAATTAGCAGCCTTCACTGGTAGAGACATAAAAGCAAAACATGCAAAACACGATGAGCTCAACATCACATGGTTATTTTACGGACAATCAGATGTTACCTGATCCAACAAACACCTTGCAACACAGACTTCCCCTTTGATAGCAATATATTGCTCTTGAGTAACCGTGTTAGCGTAATAGTCTTGCAGTTTCACAGAAAGTTTACTGATCTGGTCTAAAACTTCTGGAGAACTCATCTGTATATAAAATTCACTTGGACTCTTGAAGTCTGTTACTGTACCCTAAAGAGAAAAGCCATAGTAAATGATAGTTATGCAAGAACAACCTACCGTATATTATTCAGGGCCAGTGTTCATTTCAATAAATGCATTTCATCCTATACCTGATTTTGTTCTTGTGTTTCATATCTAGCAGTAATTAACTGCAGGGAACAAAACCAGTTATGTTCACCTTCACAGAAATAATCTTGCTCACTTACTCCCACCTGGCTCCGCTTGCATTTATGCATCTTCATAAAAATAAAGGAATTTTACATCTGAGCAAAATGAGACAAAGAGCTGAGGTGACACGCAGCTATATATGCTTAACAAAGCTTCAAATGCAACCTAACAAAGCATTGTAGGATTCTTCCAAAATAAAAGTACCTGTACTTCCATAGCTTTTTTGATCCCTAGAGTCTGGAGATCTGAGAGCATTATTTTCTTGATGTGCTCTTCTGCCTTGAGAGAATCCACAGAAGTTGAATTACCCTATTTAAAACAGCTACAAGTTATGTTTAAACTGGAGTTGTTTTGCTGTAGCTCCTCATAGTAACAAACAAAAAAAGAACTTTTTATCATTTCAAGAAACATGTAAGAGTGCTTTTGTTGACTTTCAATAAGAAGTCTTACAGACTTTGTATAACTCTTGAAAATTACTTAAAACATCACAGAGGTATACTGAACAATGAAAAACAAGTGCTGAAGTCTCACACATTCACCTCTTCCTTTCACACCTGTTTTACAGCCAATTCAGCTATATTTGCTGCTTATGATGCTCTCATAAATAAAAGGAATTTAACTCCACCTGCTTCCTTGTAACCTTAACACCAGAGTAGATTATAGCTACTCCTTTAACTGTGGGCATCCATTTTTAAAAAAGTCTAAACATTTAGTGTAACCTGCCTAACGCATACCACCTGTGTCTGTGACATCCTAAAAACATTAGAAAAAATAACCTCATACACACCCTTAGGGAAAACCTCTTTTACATGTGGACCAACATACAACAGACAATGCACGATGACCGAGATTACTGTTGCAACTGCCAAATTAATTGTTTACTTGCAACAAAGATCCTTCTAGAAGATTTTCCATAAAAACACATCTCCCAGTACAACAGCAAAATACATTAAATATTGTTCAATATGCAATATAAGCTCTCTTACTTCTGCAGAACTTGAGTTTCAGAAGATGAACCAGGGAAAAATAAAACCTGTTATTTCAAAATAAATCAGCTACAAATTGTTTATTCATATTGTACATCCTCTTGATATAAAGGTCCCTCACTATCAGCTGATCAGTTTTATTAGAACACAGTCACAAGTACACACACAGCACAAACTTATCAGGATGAACTAACAGAAGTTCCATGACACAAAATGAAGCCTCCTTTCTAAATTCCTTCAAAAAGTTAAAGAGGTGAATGAGCTACTTCAAGGAAGTGTATGACAAAGGAGTTTTCTTGTACACTGCAAACATGAGGCGAGTTGGAGGTATGCACATTTACTCGCTTTCATAAATATCATCCCAAGAAACCATGAAGACAGCAAAATGATCTCCTGCAGAAGAGTTCATAGGAAGATTACAGGAAGTGTTTGGCTGAAAGTAAGATCAAGAGAGGCTTCAAAACATTACAAAGGAGAACTGCGTCATGTTTAATTCCTGCCATAACAAAGAAACAAAAGCGTATCTGCATCTGTTACTATACAATACTACATCAAATTTATTTCTCAGATAATTTACAAGGCTCCAAGCATCAGCTCATGATCTACGCAAAAAGCAAGACACCAGAATTTTTCTGAATTGGACAAGCTACATCTGGTTCCTTCCTAAAATATTTACCTAGCAACACCATACATGTCTTGATTTTTAACTTTTTCACAAATGTTTTTTTCAAACAAAAAACAAGTTGTCTGATAGAGTTGCTAAGGGCTCTAGAAGTACAATATTTTTGAATGCTTCTCCCAGTACCTTTTGATTTGAATCACTGATCTTTCTAAAAGGAGTAGATTATAATCTTTGGAACTTGTTCCTTTCCTGTACCAGTTAAATTAAGCATATTGCAACTAGCTCACAGCAGATCCATTCAAGACGTAGTGAAAACTGTATTCTATACCTTAAGATAAATTCCCTTCTCGGTTTTAGCAGGTAACTTGCCTCCATTGTTATTACTTACACTGTAATCAAAGAAAAAGATGTTAATTTTGAAGAACCAAAAGACAGACAAGTAGCATTCATAACACGTACTTGCAAATAGAATAAAAAGGCTGTGCTCATAGCATGTGGTTTTTGTCAACCCTTATTCCAAACTTGTGGAAAAAAAATATCTCTTGTAAGCTTTGATTATGGACACCAGGTTGCAGATTCACTGAACTGCTATCATCACTCCTTGCTAGAGATTGTCAGCTTAAATGCTCAGATCACTCCCCTAAACTGTTCCAAAGTCAGCCAGTCAACTTGTACCGTGTCATAACCTAATGGTGCTTACTTTAATTGAAACAGATTAGGGAGTGATCTCTTGAGCCTCTAAACTGGCATGTCAAAAAGTGATAATGAGCAACTAGAGAATGGCCTGGCTGAGACAACTTCTTCTAACTGCAGGTGTGCTCATCAGAGAGAAAATATCCATGAAGTTCACTGAGGCTACAGTTAGATTCAAAGGGTGCCTCTTTAGAGTCTGTTAAATGCAAGCCATTAACCATGCCACTGCTGAAAAGCGGTCTCATTTCTCCTCCCTTCCCTACATCATCAATGTGATAACCTGGTATTCTTACTGCATGCTCACATAGTTCTGATGCAAGTAAAAATAATGCAAAAGCTTTAAGTCACACTACACAACATCTTAGGAACTCCAACAATAACTTTCAAGTCACCCTTCTAAAGCAGCAGACCTGAGTTTTCTGACAAGTATGAGATAATGCAGTACTAGCCTAAGAATAAGCAACATATTTTACTGTAATAGTGCCTTTACATGGTCATTTAAGTTGTATTGGGAGGGATATTGTCTTTCTGTAAAGATTATTTGGCAGAACTTTTAACAAACTTACTTCTGTTTAACCGGCTCACATACAACGCTATGTGCTGGCCAATCTTTCTTCTGACAATCTGCAGAGCAATAGTATATTTGCTTGCATTGTGAACATCTGAGGGATCCTAAAAAAAAAAAAGTCAGAGAGAAACATCTATATCAGAATAGACAACAGCTGTTAAGATATAGACTCCATGTATTATTTAATAACTGCTTTACAAGACGGTTCCACTACAGTTCTAAGCACATACAAATAGGTATTCGTATTCACATATCGCTATCCGACGTTACTGCCCCAGATGTCCCAAATTCCTTCTATATTTAAGAAGAAAAAAAAATTATCGAGATGCTCTTCTGTTTACTGGTTCCGTAACTCCAACTATGTTCTGAATAGTCACTATACTTGCATCTGAGAGAGAAAAATATACATCCATTTTAAGGCATTTCTAAGCAACCCTTCTGATATAGTTTCACTGATAAATATAACGTGCATCACAGACCACAGGACAATAGGTACCTACCAAACAGACCACAATGATGGCAAGTCCTCGTTTGAGGGGGTGATATTAATGAACTAAAGAGACTCTTATCATAGCCAATAGAGAAAACGTTATCAGAGGAATATTGCAATTTCTTCAGCTTCTCATGAATCAAATCAGTATGTGACACCTGTGGAAGAAAAATTTTAGGTGATTCTGACCAGAAAAAAAGCTGCTCATTAGGGTAGAAATATTCTAATATACCAAAATGTGACAACAAAAAGAGTCAAAATCTCAAAGTTCTAGAAAGAGCAATATATGCTTATCATTTCTGCTATCTAAAAATGCTCAGAATATTTGGGGCAATTATAAAGTGCAATAACTCACCGTATTTCCTTTACCAGTTGCAGCTGTCAACAGCAACTTCCTTCTACCAGTTATGCCTTCCATGGAATTTCCTAGGAGCAGAAGTATTTGCAAAAGGATCTGATTTAACGATGCTAATACATGCCTGTGTTATGGATTATTTGCAGGAAGACACAAGGCTCTTATCTACTCCTACTGTTCTGCTAGCACGTTTGAGCAAATAGAGATGCTAGGACCACGACACACTCTGGAAGTCACTTTTTATCACCCTGATACTATGTTTATTCAAACCTACTATCAGTGGTATTATTAAAGCAACAGTTTCACAGCTCTGTGCTTATCACTTGATAGAGGTCTTAATGTCCTCCATCCATATATTTGTTTCAATTAAAGTGGTTCATCAGGAACAAAAAAAAATTTACATAATTTCCAATATCCATAGGGAAAAAATTCAGAATAGGCAATTTCAGAGTAGCTGAAACAGTACCAATTTCTTTCAATACTGTTGAACATGTGGTCTATGTTAAGTTTATGCTTATGCATAGTTTTCTCACATCAAGTATTCAGAAACAAAATACTCTGAAACAAGAGATTTTGACTTTCCAGTGAATGCCTTATAAGCCTTGTGGTCTTTCCTGTGAGTTTATTTGTTATCAAACAACTCTTACAAGACAAACATTCAGCTTGTTCTGCATACCAATATACTAGGAACTATGTTTTTTTAAGCAGGCAACTCATTTACCCTCAAAAAGTTTGTTTCAGTTGTACACTACACATGCCATTCTGAGCTTGTTCCAGTCTGGTGGGCTTATTAGCCCAAGTTCTCCACTGAGCCAACATAAAGCTTACATGGCCTTTTTTCCCCACCTGGAAGCAAGTTAATCTTGTAAACTTTGCCTAAACTAAAACTCTTGCCTAACATGAAATAAAATTTCATGAACACTCCAGACCCAAGATGGCTGCATACCAAGCTATCTCAGATCTCCCAGATTCAAGTCTTTTCCCCCCCCCTATTTGGAGTAAAAGAGAACATGGATCAGACAGTACTGAGGCACTGTTGAAGACAAGAAACATTGCTGAAGGAACTCCAACTCCCACTACACGTACCTGCACCAAATTCCTCAGTACACCAATTATCCCATTTTTTCAATTATCTAAGACATTGCAGCCCACACAAGTTTGGATAATTAGGACTTAGCTGTATTTATAAGCCATACTCATACCGATGATGTTTATCAATAATCAAACAAATACACAGTTACAGAAGAACAAAGTCAAGATACCTTTATCAAGCTTTGCTCAAAGTCTCTCTTTCATTGCACTTGTGCTGCAGTTAAAACTTTCTAGACTGTTTCTACACTTGGCAAAAAAATACCCTGCGCTGTTTGTTCACAAAATTCTGATTTTTGTTAGATATTTCTGAAATTCAGCCTCGAAACTGAGAGCTTTTCAACAGGAAGTTGGCATCTGTGATTCTGATGCTTTAACCTCTACCTACAACTTTATTACCTTTGTTCTTCATGTGAAGCGGTTCTGCCATCATGCAAGTGTTCACATCAGAGTATGACGAAAGGTGGCTGTAGGCCAAGTAACTACAAAAGCACGGATTTAAAGATTAATTCAGGCAGGCACACAAATTAAATATTTTAATATTTTTAAGTCACGTTGTGAAGCTATATTTAAGCATCAATGTTAGAAGGCTAATTCTCCACTGTTTAATTTGCACAGTAAAAAGTATAATACTTTCTGCATTAAAGATATAAGCAACGAACACTCCAGATTAAAAAAAAACGACAAAAAGTCCTTTGAGAGGAAAGCACAGAGGAGCAGCGGGAGCACGGGGAGCGCAGCCACGGGTGGAGGCCCGAAGCCCTGGGACAACCACCAGTTTCTGCACGGGCAGAGCCATCGCCCGAGGAGAAACTACTGCGCTGGGCTCTGCCAAAATGAACTTTTGGCACCTGCTTTCACAACATTAACAGGCAATATAATTATTTTAAATATAAAAATACTCTCTTGCTACATTATACAGGAGAAATCAAATTAAAATGAACTTGCAAATAAAGCAGAGCAGCCTTTGGGCACAGGAATTGACACTGCAACCAACTCAACCAGAAACGAGCTTTCACAACCGCAATGGAATAGTACTGGTACGTGCTATTTTAATTAACTCAGAATAAAATTAAACATCCTCACCCCACAGCCTCCAGCCAAGGCTCGGCCGGCGCAGACCGGGGCGCCAGACCCGCGCCGCCCGCCCCCGCTGCCCCGAGCCGCCTGCCTGCCTGCCTGCCTGCCTGCCTCCCTCCCTCAGGGCAGCGCTCGCCGCCGGGGCGCCCCCTGCGCTGGGCCGGCCCCTCACTCGAGAGCCGAGGGCGGCTGGAGAGGAAGCACCGGTCCTCAGAGGGGAGAGACGGACCCCCGACTCCCGCCGTCGGCGCCACACCCGTCCCGTCCTGTCCCGCCCCGCAGAGAGCCCGCTCCCCGCGGCGGCCCGCGGATGGGGCGGGGCAGGGGCACGTGCTGCCCGGCCGGTCGGCGCCGGCGGGATCCGGCGCAGGTCGTGGCCTGCCGCTGCTGGCGGTGCCGCCATCTTACCCTGACAGGCGCAGCCAGAGGAGCCCTTGAGATAGCGTGCTTTAGAGCGACACACGTAGCAGCTACCTGTGTGACTGAACGACAGGTACCGGGGCTGAGGAGCCCCCCAGCTGCGGGCGGGGTGGGTGGGTCAGGCCCCCTCAGCAGGTGGGGAGGCACCGTAATTGGCATCTCCTCGTCAGTGCTGCTCTGGTCATACCGCCTGTCTCTGTGCTTGGGAGCTAAGACTGTGTGTTTTTCACTTGAACTATGGCATGGTTGTCAGAGCCCTGGCCAAAAATGTGTTAGTCATAAATGGTATTACACCCGACGTGTTGCAAGAAACTGCTTTTATTACTCAAAAACGCCACTGATTTTCTCACTCTGTCTTCAGCAAAATTTGGTGAGGGACAGTGAAACGTCCATGGTTGCACTTGTAACCCCATGTGTTCCTTGGGGATCCATGTACTGTACTGCTCTTAGTGATGCAAAAAGGTGAAAGAATAATTGAGAGTTACAAAATACTAGCTACAGAGAGCAATGAGTAGCAGTGTCCTTAGCTCTTAAGTTCAGAAAAACCTACAGGTTATACTCGCAACTCTGTGCCTGAGCAGCCTTGGGCTTCTCCTGACTTGGCCTGTCAGTGCTTCACAGCAGCAGGCATGCCCACATCTCGGCCAAATGTTCATAGTTCAGCAGCAGGAAAGGTGTATAGCTGCCTTCTGTAATTTCTCCAATAAAATGAAAATTCTCTCAGGACATCAGTTAGACAGCCTCGTTTCATACAAATTCAGAAGGTGGCTGTAAGATCTATGCAAGAATGATGTAATTAGATACGTCACATCGATGCATTTGTATTTTTAAATATTTGAATTTTGCCCTGCAGCCTAGAAAATACACCACTTCATCTCCCATTTCCAACCTATTCTCTGCTTTCATTTGTCCTTTCTTTTCTGTACAAGGTGTTTTCCCCTTTTCTTTTAACTTTTGTTTCCCATCCTCATGTCTATCTACACGGGAAGACATGCTTCATCCTCAACACTGCTGTAGTTATGCTACTACTTAGACATGCTCTCAGGTGTTCCCAGTGCTGTGCAATTAAACTTTCACCAAAAATAAATGAATCTGGTCTATTTTAGTGCCTACACTGTTGTACTTATTATTAAAGTATATAAAATCAGTGATGGATTTTATTCTTACGAGTTCTGTGGGGCAGGGAATAATTATCTGTTCACAGAGAAGAAACTGAAGCACAGCTATTTTGCCTCAAAGTCATTTGGAATCTGTCTGTGATGGCATTTCAGTCTAAATCTTCCGTGTTTAAGTGTAGTCCATGTTCTGTCTGCCAAACTATTGTTCCCTGCTAAGCATTCTCAAAAGAAAAGGGAACAATACATCAAAGGTTTGCTGAGTTTTTTCTAGGTGGTTTAGCTACCACCTACTAAAGCCAGAGGAAAGACTCTTCCTGGCTCCAATGAACCTCCAGCCCTCAGCTGCAATCTGAGTAGAAGCTGACTATATCGGAGGCTGCTCTGCAAGCAGGAGGGGAAATTAGGTAGGATTAGGTGGGATTTCAGGAAATCCATCTGCCAAATTGCCCAGCGTTGCATATCAGAGTAGGCACAGTTGCCCACAGGAGGTTGCAGGGAGACAGGACAATTACGATCATACAGCCTCCGTTACCTCCCTGCACCTTGTTCTTCTGTCCACAAGATTAGCCCAATAATCCTCATGCCTAAGAAGCACTAATACCAGTGAGGCATTAAGAAATGCTTGTCTGTCATTCAAACCTCTCTCAAAAAAAAATTTTAGACTATCTTTGTGACTTAAAATATCCACGTTTCTAGTACATTTAGCTGGCTATCCATTTTGATCCCCAAGGCCTGCTGAATCAAAACAATGCCGCCAGTCTGAACAGTCTTTTGAAACGACACTAATAGACTGCGCTGGAAGTATATTGACAGGATGCAATGAAAAGGAAAATCAAGTATCCCACTGGAGGCAGAACTTTATCAGCATGTGAACTTGTAGTCAATCAGGAGCTGGTGGAAGGCCAAGACTTACGTAAAGTTGATAAGGAGCATTTAGACCGGAATGTGGAATGTCTAATCAAAATTATTGTCCTTGGGAAATGAAACACATGCTGGAGAAATATGTAAGCTAATTAAGATATTTTGGGAACAACCTGAAGTTACTAGTAGAAGTGTGATAAGAAGCACCCTCATGCGAACTGTCACACGAACTGTGTGACTAAAAGTCATACCCCTTGAGCTGGAGACCCCGGCCCAAGCGGAGACCTCTCACCTTTGGGCATGTGCAGAATATTGAAGTAATACTGTAGCTTTAAGAATAAGATAAGAAAATGTAGACCAATAGAAAACTGCTTTACATAATTACTTATGCATATGTATAATAGACTGTATAAATACTGTACCTGTATGAGTGAGTGGGGGGCTAGCTTTGTTGAGCTACCACCTAGCACCCGGTCTTGCACAAAACTTGAAATAAACTGATATCTCGGCTCTGTGTGCGTATTGGGTGTTGCACACCAGGTAACGCACTCCGTTTGTGAGACAACAAACAGGCACAAAGTTTTCTTGTGGTTAAAAGTTGCTAAGAATGATTGAGCCAGCGCAAATGTTTTTTTCATTGTTTCTGTTTTTTAAATGTCAGTCATTTGGGACTTCCCATGCCTCAGGATACTGCAACAGGAAATGACAGCAGTAAAATTAATTCTAAAAAGACAAAATAACAGGTCGGGCTGCAGCAGTGGAAAAAGGTGAATGTGAAGGAGTGTCAGAGGTAACTGGGGAGAGTGCTGTTAGCATGGAGGCTGATGAGGAGCAACATCACAGGACCTGCAGGAGGTTGATGTGGCTTGCCTTCAATATTTAGCGAGAGCTTTGGGCTTGCCTACATGTAGGTTCTGTAATAACTGTACCAGTGTGTCATTAGCTCTAATTTGTAGGACCTAAGTGCCTAGGAACTAGCTGGGACACCACTGTGCTACATGCTGAACAAAGGACAGTCCAAACAACATGTAATGAAAATAGGTTTTTCGAGGTATAACTTACTCAAAGCACTTGTATAATCACAGTCACACTTCAGATTTAACTGTACCGTGCCTAGATCAGACACAACAGTGGTGGCAAGGCCTTAATACAGGACTGCAGCTTCAGCAGTGCTGCAGTCTCTACCTGAGACAGAGAGGGAAGATGAGGCTCCTGGGGCTTTGTGGGTGGTGCTCCCTGAAGACCCCTGGCAAACCATGCTTGCTTAGAATAAAATAGTTAGACAATGAAGGTGATTCCTAATTAAGAAAATAATAACTATGTAATCTTGTCATGATGTGAAATGCAGGAATCAAGTCAGCCCGCAGTGATTACGTTATAACAGACCAGCCTTCCGACGAATGCAGAGGATGGGGTCAGGCAACCCGGGCTCTGCTCCCAGCTCCTCCTCGGCAATGCCAGCCATGGCCCTCCAGCACCAGTGGTCCCAGAGGAGTGTGGGGTGTTCAGCACATCTGCTGTTTGAGCCACCTCGTTGTTCTCCCTTAAAGTGCAGTTGCTAACACTTTTTTAGTTGAAGGAGAAAGCACAGGACTGTAAGCCCCTCCAGTGGGCAAAGCTATAAAAATGCTATGTATCATTAACAAATGTCACCTGGAAATTGAGCAATTATATGAACACTTACTTTTCTTTTTTTTAGATAACAAAGCATGAGCCAAAAGCCAGTACGACAACCTTTTGAAAATATGGGCCAAATTCTGCTTCTGCCTCTGCAATGCAGAGGTTATGTCTGCAGCAGAAGAGAAGGCTGTTGTGTATAACTGTATTTCAGATGATAAGTTCTCTCACTCAGAAATTGTCTTCCTCAGCATTTGTACATGTCAAATGAGAGCTATGACTCGCTAACTAAGAGTTACAGTACTTCAGTCATTCTTATTTAGTATGAATGTAGACAGTTTGGGGAAGAGGCTTTCTCTATGTCCTGTCATTATCATTCCCTAAGTATCTGTGGCTGCCTCCTGGGGATAAGATACTGTTCAGATGAAAATTTGGCCTAAGCACAGGTACTATAAGAACCAGAACTGTCTGAGCATCAGTGCTGGGAGTAGAGCTGTGGGGAGTCCAGCTGAGTACAAAAAAATCCTTTTCACCTGCCTTTAAGGAAGAAATCTGCTAATCAGGCTCAGTTTTCTTAGCCTGATTTCAGTCCTGCTGAAAAAAATGTCCAGAATAAAAGGTGAAAATCACCTGAAATTCTGCCAGGTCTGGTGGGATGCACTAAGCTACACACTATTAACGTCAGTGGGACTGCAGACACGTGTACAGCAAAGCAGAAGCATAAATCTTAGAAGGGCTGGGGGGAGAGTACACTGGTGTCTCTGCAGTTGCCTTTAACCAACTAGAAGAGAAGACCAAATAAGCATTTGGGCACTGAAGTGACTGTGTTATGGAGCAGCCAGGCTGTGTGAACTTTGCCACTCAGCTGCAGAACAGGAGTAGGAGTGGCAAAGCAGCAGTTCTGAAAGCAAAGCTTAGACTTGGGCTGCATGGCAATTAGCAAGTGAGTGTTGCATGGCACTGCTTTCTGAAAATGAACAATTTTTCCTTATCTCTATTCCACACCTGATTTTTTTAATGTATTTTTAGCAGTATGGAATGCCCAGCATATTATGAGCAAAACAATGGCTAGATTTTTGCCTTCAGAATTTTATTTGGAGGTTAAAGCTGAGGCCACGAGTTCTCTCCACAACCTACTCTAGTTTATGCTCTCACCTAAATAATATTTTTAAAGACATATGCCTTCATCTGACTCCTTCACTGCTTTAGAGGTGATGGTTAGGATATTAGTGTTTAATTATCTGAAGCAGTATTATCTTTCCCAAAATGATGAAAATGTGAAGGTTTATGTTTATAAGCTCTGAACGGTTTGCAGATTGATCTTCTCTAAGATCCCAGTGTTGTTTTTAAGGATCTGTAAAAAGGTTTCAAGGGAGCATTTTCTAGGACCCCAAAATTTGCATTTGTGATTTTTTAAATTCTAATTACCTGGAAAGAATAAGGAGAAAAATAATTCGCTCTGAAATAACACTCCCAATTAATGTTTGTAAGTAAACTTATGCAGCATATTCTGTTTTCAAAGTCATCCAAGGTATGAACTGAAGAAATAATCGCTGGGTGTTATAGGTATAAATTGTATAGGTATGTGTATACTTTTACATGTATATAAAAGTAAATTAGCCAAAATAAAGGAGCAATCTGATCTAACATCAAAGTTAGCCCTGCCATGAGTAGAGGATTGGACTAGGTATGCTCCTGAGGCCCCTTCCAACCCAAATTATTCAATGATTTTAACTTCCTTTTCTATTGTTATGTTTAAGAAGTTCCTGCAGGAAAGGTGCCATTACTTACTTCACCTGCTCTGCTATAGTAAATGCAACTGTTTTCACTTAACAGCTTGTCTGCTAAGGTGGTTTTTTCAGTTTATTTTTTATTAAATGAAATAAAATGGCATTTATATAGTGCTCTGGATTCCAAAAAGCTTTGTGTTCCACGGAGAAATTGCTGCTCCCAGCACTGAAACGTACTCCAGACTTTTGATGCCCAGCAGATTTTTCACATTTTTTTTAATCCCGTCAGAAGTACTGGCAGGTGTTAACTGAAGCTGGACTCGGTTTACTAACATCAGTGGATTTGCTCTTACATGGCACATGGGTGCGGAGGCTTTTGACGTCATGTGTAGGAGTTGGTTCTGGAAAACGAGATGCTCTTTACTTAGGGAGGAAGAGACTCTTAGTCATTACTTGTGCACCAATCTTGCAAAAAGGGGAGGTATCTTTGTGACCATCTCTCTAAAAAGTGTTGGGGTGAAGAAGTCCTCGTATATGGCAGCTTCTCAGGGCTATGGTCTCGGGTAGCACCATGAAATGCCTGAGATGACATCCCTTGCCCAGAAAGGTTGTAACGTATGCTTAGCTAAGAAAAGAAAAAAACTCCAGCCTCCTGATTGAAATAATATTTGTACACATGCTCTAAATTATCTAATGTGTGAAATTCAGCAGCTTCAGTTCCTGGAGCTGTTAGCACCTTCAGCTAATGTCTCGTTCCGTTCCCTTCGATCTGTCTGTTGTTGGCAGGCTCTCGGCAGCGAGCGGGGGACATAGCGGCAGTAAACGGGAGGGACAGCAGACGGCGAGGGCCGCGCCGTCACCGCGGGGTCAGCGACTGCTCGGGGCTGCGCCAGTCGGCTCTGGGGTACCCCAGGGATGGAGGTGTCCCAGCCTCTCTGGGCCACCTGCTCCAGCGCCCGGCCGCCCTCACGGTGAACGGCGGGGGGGGAATTCACCCTGAAGAGCCAGCAAGGCTGAGACCGGGAGAAAAAGCGCGCTCGTCCAGGTAGCTGCCCTGAGTGGCCGTTCACCCCGTCGCCCGTTCAGAAGGGCAGGGCTGCAAAAGCCGGCCGGCGGTACCCCGCAGAGCGGGGCTGGCCCCGCCGCCCCGCGGGGCTGCAGCCCGCCCGGCCGGACCTGGGCCCGGGGACGACGCTGCCCGCGCCGGGCTCTCCCCGGCCCCGCCCACTGCGGGCAGGCCGCCGGCCGGGCCCGCCCCCCGCCCCCGGGCTGGAGCACCGCCCGCCGCCGCCATCTTTGTTGATGTGTCAGCCGGCCGGGACGGTCGCGGCCGGCGGGGCGCACGGCCGCCATGGGGGAGCTGCCGCCTTCCCTGCCGGCCTGGTAGCGAGCGGGTGAGGGGCCGCGCCGGAGGGCGGGGTAAGCGGCGGGTGCGTGGGTGCTTGCTGCCGGCGCCCCTCAGCCCCGCGCGGCCCCGCAGGTGCTGCCGGGTTCCCTGAGGGGGCGGCGCGGGGGCAGCCGCGGCAGAGGGGGCTGGGGCGAGGCGGGACGGCTCGGCGCTCCCCGGCGGGCTCGGGGAGGGGGCGGCAGTGCCGGCGGTGCCAGTGAGCCGCTTTGGCCGCCTCCCGCGGCGTGCCGGAGTCAGCGGGCGATGAACCCCGGGGGGGACGTGGCCGCGCCGGCCTCGCAGGGGCCGCGGCGGCGGGGGGAGGCTTCCCGCGGCTGCCCTGACGCCGCCGTGGCCGTTGCGAGGGGATCTGCGTGTGCAGGTGGGGCACTTGGCTGGCAGCGGTCGCGGCAGGTCTGTGGGTGAGGCTCAGGTTCCGCAGGGAGGAGAGGGGTGAAGTGACATGAGGTCCGGGGGGTAAAGTCCTGCCTTGGCAGCGCCTTCTGAGTCAGGACCTCCCGAGCGGGTAGCTCTAGCTGGCTCGTAGTCTCTTTGTTTCTTGACGGCTTTCTTCTCCACGTTATTAATTAGGTTGTCTTGTTTCGTTGGTTGTGTGTTGATTTCATTATATGGTTAAATAATTAGATAACAAAACCCAGCAACTGTTACACCAGTATGAAGGTGATGTTGTAGAGCCGGCTGCAGTGTTGCGGTAGAGTATGTGTCCTTGTTTTTGCAGATGGTATGTGCAAAAGCTGCTTGCCCTTCTAGGTTTGAAAGCAGGAAGCTTTACTGCAACTTCAGCGAGACGATTATGATATAGGCTTGCAGATTTTGGCTCTTGTCCTGGAAAATAGTCTGCACAGGTGAGTCTGATACATGTATACTTCCAGTGAGACTCTGTGCAGACTAGGAGAGGATCTCTTGTGGAATTGAAAATTAGAAATACGGTAGTCTGGCTTTATTGTTGGTTTGCTTTATCTTCTTGTACAGCTGCTTTTCAGAAGTTAAAATGTTGCAAGCAGAATACACTAAAAAACCACATGTGACCAGTGTCCCTGTATGTTTTGTTGTATAAGGAAATTGCTGAAACAGCATGAGCCACAGCTGCATTTTTATATCGATAAGGAAAAATCACTGGCTGCTATGAATGCTTATGTTGCCATTGACTTTAGGAGGAGATGGTTAAGCTCTAGAAGTATGAGAAACTGTAAGTCTCGAAGATGTTTCAAGAGACTGTCAATTTGCAATGTCATCCATTTTATGAAAAAAAAAAGTAAACTTGTTCTGTATTGCCTTTGAGTCTTTTTCTTCTTTTTCTGAAATTCTTCAACCATCTGTTCTTGACTTGGCTATAAAACAATATTTTCTATTGTTTTATAAGACTTGATTTGGGGTTGTTGACAGATGTTTGTGGGTGTTGCGAGGCTCACTATTTAAAGCTGTTGAGAAAAGGACTGAAGAACCAAATACAGAGAGTGGTTTCTTTGGTCGTAATTAGCAGGTGTGTTGCTTATCACTACCCAAGGCTAATATTGAATTTCCTGAAGCTGGCTTTTTAAAGAGCTATAGAAAAAAACAAGTGCTTTTTTGGATTTAGTAGTGTTATTAGGAAGGAGAAATATGTTAAATCAGTAGTCTGCAACTTTTGTTAAGATGTGGGCTCCAGTAGGCAACATCCTGTACTTAGTTCTGGGCTGGCTTGTTCCGAACTTATTTTCCTGTTGCCAGAAACAATACTGGAAAGCCTTACAGATAATTCTTATCTTCAAGTCATAGACCAAGACGCTGCTGCCTCAAATTAAGGGTGGAAAAAAACAAAGCTCATCAGAAACAAATCAGTGTCAGAAGAGAGGAGAAAATCACAACCCTAATTTCAAGAAGTACACAGAATACTGATTTTTAAAAAAAAAATTAATAGTATTTTATACAATACGATCTCTTATATTAATTAGGAGAAGTCAGTCTTCTGTAGAGCTTACAGTTGACTCATTCAGATCCTTAAAGGACTGAAGTTTTTTGCTTGTTTGTTTCCAGGGATACTGGAGAAACTCTGTAGGAAAATCAGGAGCATTACCATCCTCAAGAACGGTGTTTTTCAGTATGCAGTGGTCATGCAGACAGTAATGCCTTGGTTGGAATTTTACAACCCTGTTGCGTGTTCTGGAAACAACATTTGAAAACAGCCATTGATAGCAAATATGCTGGCATCTTCAATGCCAAATATGCTAAGACCCATATCTTGCCAATACCATGACACTACAATTTTGTAAGGTCTGCCAGTGCTCTGACTTTTATAGTGTGACCAAGAGTTATGTCTCAGTTATAGGTGAAGACCTGTCATAGAATGTATGCTTTGTCCACGTTGTGAACTCAATTATAAATTTGATTTCTTCCCCTCCCTTAAAACATTCTTCTTTGCACAGTGTTGTTATCAGTGTCAGAACATGAATGCAAACAGGGTGGTGGTAGTGACTAACTGGCTGGTGCTAGCCTTGTCGTAAGCAGAGTTGAAAGCATGATGCTAAAATCCTGAAAGGTTACAGTAGTGCTGTTGCTGATACTGCATTGATTGCCAAGTGGTGTAGATGAGACCTGTTTTCTTTACTTAGAAGAGTAAGAGTTGTTCTGTGCTGAAGACGCTCTACTAACAGAAGATTACAAGTCTGTTCATAAACCCGAAAGTATCCAAGTCTCATTTGAAGTTCACAGTAAAAGGACGCTGTTGCTAGTATATTGTTTTCCCCTGAGACATGAGCTTCCAACCTTGGGACTAGTATGACGAAAAATAACACACTCACAGTGTACCCCATGACTTGTGTTGTGATGGGAACAAATCCAGTCCTACTTGTTAAACCTTAACTGATGTACTTTATTTTGGAGTTGTGCTGTTACTTGACTTGTATGTGGAGTTAATACGACCATAATATTAACCACTTGCATGAGATTGGTAAAAAACCTAGTGATGCATTGAAGGAATTCATACAATATCGCTGAACTATCAAACTTGTGACATAAGCAAAGAGAAGCAAAGATAAAGTTTGGGTAAATCTTGTCTTCTAAAGTACTTGACTCATGTTAAAAGAATTGGAAGTAATGCTGAGCTTTGCACCTTAGCACTGTATGCAGTCTGCGTTTATATGAAGTCAGATTAAAAAAGAGAAAAATAATTGAGATTAAGTACTAAACTGTTAAAAGTAAGGAAATCTTGAGAGTACCCACTGTGTATATGCACCCTTCCACTCCCCTCCCTTCAAGCAAGTGCATCAAAGCAAGTCTTTGTGCGAGCTGAATTGGGGAGCTGTGTCAAGTTATGCCTGGGCTGGAGGACTCGGTGTCCCAGTACACAGCCAGCTTTACCACTTGTACTGTGAGTCACAGTTATCCTGTCTGTATTGCAGTCCTCTAGCTTTTCTGTGTAGATGGGACTATGTTATGTTACGTCTTCCTTCTCAGCAATACTAGGTGATATCCCCATAATCTTTTCTCTAAATTAGAGCACTATCTTGTATTCGGTCTTGGGCAAAAGTGACTTAATATTGGGAGAGCTAGTGTAGGTAGGACTCAAGTGTGTTTCCTTTGTTTCCTATATGTGCAATCTGTAAATACAGGAAGGCCATCAGTATATGAGTCCTCCTGGCCACCCTCTATCTGTTTTGTATGCAATACAGGCAGTGGTGATCAACTTAATCTCTTCTTAAGCTGTTCTTTTTCTGACTTTTTCTTAGGTGTTGTGATGCTTTTCAGTCCGGTTAATCTCCTTTTATTGTGTTTCATCACTTCTAAACTTGGGTAGCTTGCTGCTCTGATTACCTTTACGTGCGGAGATGTAACCAAATGCATTTCAAACAGACTGTTAGATAAATTGTAATCTGATGACAAATTGTTAAGTTTTATTTCTGTTTAAAAGTTAGTACTTAGAACATGAAAACTAGTACTGTCCAGTGGCAGTAGGGAAAAGAAAAATCTGCTCAGGTCATGAACAGATTCAGATAGATTTGCGTAGATAGAGCTAAAATCCACTGTGTTGGAATCGGAAAGGCTGTGAACATTCTTAAGGTGGTAAATTATATTCTGAGTACCACTGAAAATTAGAGTAGGTCTGCAGGGAACACTGAATCATCATAATTTACTTTTCATGCTTTAACCCATTTGTATAGTCACTGTTCAAATTCCCCATGCATTTGATACAAAACCTACGCTTTATTTATGATTAATATTAAGTGTAATATATTATGGATATGGAGTTGGTGGCATTTTATTGCTCTGCAACTGAGTTATGCAAATAATTGTATTTCTGCTTCCACACAGATTAATCTTTCTCTCTAATACTAATTCACAGCATTATTTACAGAAGGAAGTAACACAATAAGACGAAAACTTAGTCTCCTTTCCAGTGTACTGTCTTAACAGGGCTGTATTTCTCACCTCTTGCTTTCATGTGAAGAGAAATACCATCCAGTTTGCTGACTGGACTGGAGATTTTAGATATAGTAACCAACATGGAAGTTTGCATATCTGATTTTACCACTTCTTTTCTTCTGGGAGTGGTGAACTACAGCAGCTGGGCAGCGATGAGCAGCTTTAAGGCAGCAATACATCAAACAACTGCACATTTTTTGGGTTTTATAACACTTCAGAAAGTACCTTAGAAAAGGCTTAAAATGAGCCAAAAAACCCCTCTGATCATTCCGGAGAAAGTGTCAGCAAGAACTTAGGCTAGAGTAACCACTATAGAAAAAAAATGTACCTCAGCTTTATACTAATACGGTCTCTTTCTACAGCGGAATGTGTGGATTCTAAGCTACCTGTGACAAGAAGGAACATATACTAGACAGTGAATTTCTCTTCCCTCTTAACTGCATCATTTGCAGATTATCTTATGGTTATTGACTGTGTTAAATGCACCAGTCTCAAAACATCGGTTTTTTAACAGCTTTTTAATTAAGTAGGAACTCATGTGTTCTGCTAGTATCAAACTGAATGCTTTTTCTTGCAGTTATGTTCATTCTCTTTGCTTGCAGATTGAGATTGTCAGTGGGAGTTGTTTCTTTTGTTTGTTTTATTTTAGAATAACAGTAGTACATTGTGAACTTTGGTTACTAGCAGAAGTTATCAAAAAGTAGACAGGTACCAAAAGAGCAATTGTTTTGGCTGCACAAACCAAGTGGATGGATTTGTTGGCTCCAGTGTTGACATAAGCATAAATCCTTTGATGCAAAGGGGAATTAGAGATTTTATTAACATCAGAGGAGATCTGTTTGTAAAATGAGGAGTCCTTGTAAAAGTTTCACATTGTATATAAATTCTCACATTCACCATCTCTGTTCTCATTTGTAGCTTTCCTTACGATTTGCTTTCTGGTTCCTATTGATTTGTACTCATTTAGGGGCTGTAGCATTTTGGTTTCAAAGCAAAAAAACTCAAAGGAAAAGTGGTTTGCTTGTTACTGAAAAATGTATAATTGCAATTTGATGATTTGTGACTGTCGTCCAGTCGTGACATGTTCCCTTTCGTCCTTTCAGCCTTATGCTCAGTTTTCTTTACGCTTTCCTCTTGTTGATTAACTGGCAGTTGTAGCCCAACTGTTGGTTTCAGATACTAGTGGTAGGTTTTTCATTTGATGGTTATTTCATGGTAGAAACAGCTGGGCTGAGGCTGCTGCTTCTTTTCCTTATCTGATTTTTATACCTAATAGTGAAAGGTGATAGTGGTAGCAATTAGTCACAGACCTAATGGGATTCATGTATCCCTCTGTTCCAACAATGTAAGCCTCAGTACTAAGTGTGGGTTAATAAGGCAGGGCTCTGGAGGAGTGGAGCCCAGCAGCAGGAAGGGTTTCCTTTCAGACTGAGTCAAAGTGCAGGGCCTGGAGCATGTAGCTGAATGACCTGGACTGTGTGACTCTGTAAGAGAAATCTAAACAAGTGAGAAAGCAAATATGAAAACAAGCTTGGTGTTGAAAGATGGCAAGGTTACTGCTTCCTTTGAGATAATTGTTGGACTAGCAGAGTTGAATTCACAAATAAAAATTTCCCTTGTTATTAAATAGTCTGATTTATCCAGTATCAGGGGATAGGGTTGCATCTAAAAATTATGAGTGCTGTAATGAATTTTTCCTAATGGAAATGATATCATAAGGGCTTCTTGTGCTTGCTAAAAATGCCAGCAGTCTTTCCAGACACCTGACCATCTGTGATTCCTGAAAAAGAAGACACAGCATTATACCCAGGCTCTTCTGTAAGTCTTCTGGCTATTTGGATCTCAGTATGGTGTCCTTCTAGAATAACACTTTCTACATAGCTTCTCAACTCCTCAAACGTTTGCTCTGCAAGCTACTTTTTGAGAGAGCAAATCTGCCGCAGGCCATCTGTGCTCTTCCAGCAAGGGATTTTGGCTGCTTGAAAACAGATGGGCTAAGAGACTCTCTCCCCCCTGCCCTCCCCCCCGCCCATTCCTTCCTTTAGGTTTTTGGGTACAGACACATTTTGCTGTAATGGGTGGTGAGGACGTGACAGTAAGGAAGCTGCGTGTTGTGGCTGGATGAGGGAGTCGCCCTATGTTGTAAAAATGAGTGGGTCAAAGCATATTACTACTTTCAAATAGCGTTTAGGAAAATGAAAGCTGTAAGGCTCTAGATTTTTTTGTTGTTGTTCTTTTATGTCTGACTGTTTTTCACAGGTGATGACTTGGACTTTTTGTGGATTTAAGTCATAGAATTATTAAATCTAAAAAGCTCTGCTTTTTTTTTTTTTAATTGTCCTGGCATTTATGTCCCAGTACTTCCTGTTTGCTATCCTTGATTTCTCACCTTCTTTTAGAAGAACTTGTACTGGAGCATTTACTTAAAAGTTAGGCTGGAAAATCAACCAATGTATCTAAATATTTTTGTCCTTTGAATTTTACTTTCCAGTAGCCTTTCTTTCCCCTCTCTCAATCTCTTTTAATTTTGATTTTGAATATAATATGTTGTATAATGTGAATTCTACTTGTAGATTTCCAAAGGAAAATGATGGAGGGATATTTACCAGAAACGCAGAGCATGCTGGAGCCAGTCAGTCTGTCAGATGACACCTCTTCCAGGTCCCCAGATAACGAAGAGTCTGATAAAACATCTGGAATGAAGGACTGCTCAAGCATCAGTTATACTGGAGATGACACTGGTGTCTTGGAGAGGGAATTGAGGTTGTTGCCCTCAGACCAGAATTCAACGGTTATTGGCATAAGCAACAATGAGGCTCTGGCAGAAAGACAGGAGCAGCAGTGTGGAGGGGCAGACTGCTGTGCCAACACTTGCTCTGAAAGAAAGGTAGAAGGCTCCACAAAAACAGAACATATATCTAGTGAAGAATTTGAACTACAAGATCCAAAAACTAATCAGACAGAACGATCATTAATGGAAATATTACAGGAGCTAAGGGAGGAGTCTGACTTTGTGAAAAAACCTAGCGATAAAATCTATTCAGAAAGCCCTTACGACACAGACTGCACAAAGAAACTTATTTCCACAATACATCAGACTTCCTCACAGGAGGATTTGCTAAAGGAAATAGAGTCTGAACTCTTATCTACGGATTTTTCAAAGGAACAAAAATTCCCAAATGGTGTGCGGAAAGGTGAATATTCCTTGGCCGTGTTTGAAAAATGTGTGCAAGATAAGTACCTGGAGCAAGAACAAACTATAAAAAAGTGAGTATTTGAGTATACTCTTCACAAATGGAGGTGTGTACTGAACAATTTTCCTTGCATGTTGTGTGCAACTGCATACAGCGTTTTGGTATGAAACAAGTAGTGCCTTGAGTTGTTGTAAGGACAGTTAATGAGCTTTTTTAATTATGTTCTTTAAATGAGGAATTACTTGTGGTATGTACTTACAAATAAAAATGTGTGCTTAGATCTCTGAATTCTTGCAGAATTTGGCAGGAACTGCATAGCCAACTGTTCAGTTGAATAGCCTGCCAATGTCTAGAATTACTTAAATACTGTTAAAGTAATGTTGATATAAAAATAGTCCAGGATTCATTCAGTCCATATATGTCTTTGGAGAAACGAACCTTTGTAATTACTAACTCCCACTATATGCGTTTCATTTATGAGTTTGAAATTGCTTATTTCTTTTTCAAGTAGTATTCAGTCTCCTGTCATAATCCAGCAAAGTTGCTAATCAGTTGAGAGCTATTCTTTGTATTGGAAATGTCACGTATAGATAAACTACTGTCTTACCACATTTTATAGGAGGGCTTTTGAAGTGCATGGCTTATAAACTTTGCTGTAATAAACTGGGCTTAATAGTTCTGCCCAGCAGTACGCTACATGAAGAATATTACATTCATGAAAAGCCAGTTCATTGCTTGATTTCTTGGTTCCCCACTTGGTGTTTCATATTCTGTTACCACTTTAGAAATGTTTTTTGCTAACAAAATGTAGCCTCTAACTTCAAATTTATTCCCGCTTGCAGAGCTGGAAATGAGTGTACTACTCTTCATATAAGGCACTCCGATACCATGGTATGGGAGGACATCAAAGGGAGGGAAACCAGGCAGAGGGAGAGATGCCCAAGTAGGGAAAGTATTCTCTTGCACCTCACCAGTTAACCTCTGACAGAAATCATAAATGTGAGGAAAGTCAATTGATGACAAGAAAGCTTGGGGATCCATAGTTAGACATTCAGTAATTACGGAGGAGGAGTGGGAACCTGAAGTGGTGGGTGTCTAGATGGTTGTAATTCCAGGAGATCCTAAGTGAACAAGTTATTTGGGTTTTACTTGTTTACAGTAAACTCAAAGGCAGGTCAGTGTTTTAAGCCATGGCCAATTACTTTCTTAGAGACAAATGTTTATATAAATATATGTATAATGTATACACACAGAAAGCTTTTCCTATAAACATGTCTTCAGTCTCTTTTTTGCCAGCTGCTATCCCAGCTGCACCCCTTTGACTCTTGGGGACTCACCTTGAGAGTGTAAAACTGCTGTGGGACATTTTATGTTTGGTCCAAAGGGCATTCTGGGTTGGGTTGATTTTGTCCCTTGGTTTATGATCAGCATGATTTCTTGTAACGTTGCTCTGGAAATAGCCCAGTTGTCTCCTGTGATCAGATCTAAGATATATCAGTGAGCAGCAATTGTGTGAATTAAGAATTTGTAATCCTGGAATATTCATTAATAGATTAAAAAGCAGTTCAGAAGTGCTAAACTCTTTCACTGATGGTTTTGAATTCCTTGTAATTTAGAAGCCTAGTTTGTCTGGAGATATCTGCCCCCCCCCCCCCCCCCCCCCCAAGAAGGGGGAGCTAAAGGTGAAAGTGTATATGCAAAGGGTTATTTAAATATCTTGTTCAGGTAAGTGCATGCCTCCCACAAATTCATGCAATTAGTGGCCTAAAATAGCCACTCTCTAACTGTATCTTTAAACATTTAAATACATTTGAGAGTCTGTTCATGCAGCAGTTCTAACAATGTAACTTCTGAATTTTATGTATAACTATCTTCTCTTGCAGTGCTAGAAGGTCAAACTAAATAGGTGTCAGCTTCAACTCCGGCTTCAAACAGCTGAGCTGCAAAGGAACAAACTATTGCTAAAAATTTGAACTTTATAAGATGGAGTATGAGCATGGACACCGTTGTAGTTACATACCTACTTAGGACTTAAAAAATCAGGGTTCCATTTCTTACCAGGTTGTGAACTTCAAGGGCAATCCATGAAATGAGTACAGTACCTGTGTTTTCAGACATTTGACTGGTGGAGCTGTCTGACTGGAAGTTACTTGTCTTACTAGTACCTTAAAATTGTTAACATTGACAGTTCTGTAGTTCCATAAAGGTACCAAATGTCTCGCTTCATCATGAACAATAACAACCCCAAAATGCTGGAAACAAGCAATTTGCTCACAAGGAAGATGCTTCTTGCTGGTTTGGAGTTAAGTTTCACATGCACAACATACTTCTGTTTTGTTTTTGTAAGGCTTTCGTGGATTTCATTAGTGTTTCTGGCTGTAATTCCCAATAAAATTTGCAGATCAAAGAGGAAAACCCATATATCTCAAAACTAAAAACAAACAAAAAACCCCAGTACTGGTGTATCTTGCACTTAATTTCATTTTTTTTCTTTACAGATTGATTAAAGAAAATAAAAAACATCAGGAACTGATTTTGGATATCTGCTCAGAAAAGGACAACTTAAAAGATGAATTGAAAAAACGGACAGAAACAGAAAAGCAGCACCTCAACATAATTAAACAGGTACAGATAAGAAAACAGAAGTGCTGGTTAGTATCTCACCTGTATACAATGTCACTATTGGCACTGTTCAACAAGATGTCCTTGGTAGCATAGAGGAGGAAGGAAGGAATGCCTGTGCTTATTATCCTAAGCTTTTTAAGAGGATAAATGTGCTTTTACATTCCAAGAAATATTATTAATTGGCTAAAAGCATTTAGTGTCTTTGGATAAACTGGCTTTCTAGATTCAGATCACTTAAGTGTTCCGTATCTGGAAGTCTCTCTTAAAGTCAAGAGAGTTCCTGTTTTGTGGGTTGCCTTGGTGGGTAGCTTATGTGTACCTTGACTTCCTGCTGGAGACAGTGTATGTTGAAGGCCTGTTAGACCTTTTTACAAAAAATGACAAGTTCAGTCTTTGATCCTGATAGGATGATTTATTTCTTGTATGTAGTAGACATAAAGGAGACCTTATGCAAGTGTTTTATCAAGCCCAATTTCTTCTTAATTTGTCATCTTTATCTTCTGTTGTTAACTACTGCATCTGCTAATAGAAGTGGATGGGCGTGTAGTTACAGTTGTAAATGTTAACAATATGTGGAATGTGTGTAAAGAGCAGAGCATATTAACTGTGGTCTTGCACTTTATTTTGGTATTATCGGTTACTATACACGGGCATTTCCTCAGTGAATTGTTAGAACCATGACAGGCCGAAGAGGAACATAGAGCGTGCATTGGTGTAAGCTGGTTTTAGTGTGGGAAGAAAAGGTTTCACATCAGGTGTCATTGTTTGTCTATTGCAAAGTTATCTGCTAATGATCCTACAGTTGGTTGGTCTAGCTTTATAAACTAACTACAGCTTAGAAATCTGGCAAGAGGTAGCATTTAAAATACTAACTTCTGTTTGTCAAAGTACTGGTGATACTACCCTAGTTGTCAGGTTTCTCTGTTAACGTCTGCATCACACAGAAATCTGTTCTCAAAGCAGTGCGTTAAGCTTGTGGTATTCTAGAGGAATGTATTGATGTAGGTAGAAACTTTGTCTTCAGTTAATTTCAAAGAATCTTTGAAAATCCATGATGTGGTTGAAAATGGAATTGAAAAGTCTTATTTTTAAGCTAAAAATTGGAATTGCATATGCCTGAATACATCAGTATCAGCGGCTTACTTGTTCTCTCTTGTGTGTATTTCCATGATAAAACTGTATGGTTTCATGGAGCTATATTATGCAGTAATTGCTTTATCCCATTCTGAAAAAAAAATATTTGTGAGGGAGTTTCTTTTGCTTTCTGGTCAGACAAGAAACATCTGTGATACTACATGCTTGCTGGTAATTTCCAAAAATACTGGTTTGGAGTGTAATACTTTTATATTGTAGTTGGATAGCACCTGGAGTTGTAAGATACACTGCAGTGAAACAGTTGAGTGTTTTCATTTGTGATGTGAGTGTTTTAATGTTAGAATTTCTAAATTAGTGTTTTCTGGTAGCTTTCAAGTCAGTGAAAGCTTGGCTGCACTCACAACTGCAAGCAAACTGAACATGCATGCTTGTATGTGTAAAACTTTTATTTTGTGTGGGCAATGATTCATTTGCAAAGCTGAAGAGGGTGTGATCAATTCATTGTGTGGTAACAGAAGCATTTTAGGTTGTTCTTGCCTTTTATGTAGCAGTTTGGAATTGCACAGAAATGTAAGATACTGACCCTGAGATCTTGTACTTTTTTACCCAACCAACTTTTTTACCCCACCCACCCAAAACCAAACAAAACTAACCTTGGCTTTCCCCTGGAATAAGAGGATAGTCATTAAGGCACAATTTGAACAACCTTTGGGCAGCATTACAGCTTATGTAGCCACCACTTGCTCTTGCGCTAGTGCTGCTGCTTGTACCGAACGTGCGTGACTGTGCAGTGAACATGCTCTGGGAAGTGTTCCAGTTGAACATTGGTAATTATTCTTCAGCTGGATCAGGTCTCTGACTTGGTTCATTAGGCGGCTAAAAAAAGTGCCAGCACAATGACTAAGCACCTCTTTATTTGCTGAGTTATTTTTCAATGAATTAATTCCCAGTCCAGTTCAGTATGGATGCATGAGTGCTTTGCTGGCACGGTGGAGGATGTGGCACAGGGATAGCAACAAAAGGGTAGAAGGTGAAGCATCTTCAGAGAGCAGCCAGCTCTGCTCTGGCATCTCAGCATTTGCTGTCAATGTGATTTCTTGTGTAGTAAATTACTGTGCCTCATGTTTTACTTGATTTGATGCATCTTCAGTCTCACTGAAGATGAGAATTGGCATCTTTCATGTTTGTACTGTAATGCAAAGTTAGATGTTGATATGGATAGTTGCAGCTTGACAAGTGTAAAATACAGGTAAATATCTGTTGAAGCATCTAATTTTGTGTGAAATGTTCCTGCCTGTACAAAACGTGATCAAAGTCTTATTTTCCCTATAATTATATCATATTGTTGTCTTTTAGCTGGAAGCAAGAATGGAAGAGCTTAATAAAGAAGTGAAAGCTAGTAAAGACAAACTTTTGACTCAAGATGCAGCAGCCAAAAACGCTATTCAGCAGTTGCATAAAGAGATGGCCTTTCGAATGGAACAGGTAATATGAAAAACCTTTAATTATTGAACATCTTACGAACAGACTTGGTTCTTGCAGGAAACATGCAGCCTAGGTTGTTAGATGACTAGGTAGGGCAAAATTTTCCAAAATTGGAACTACTAGCATGCAGTTATATATGCATTTTTGATAACTGGCATCAGTGAATTTCTGAATAGCTGTTAACATTCTAAAGTGCCTGATAACTCTCTTTAATGTGTATGTTTATGTGTATAGAATTCAGCCCTTAGGGAAATCTCATTTTCCTTTCCTGTAAACTGATCTTAGTTCGAAAGGAGACAAAAGCTGGCAGTGGCTTTCTTCAGACAGGCTATCACAAAATTAGTATTTTTCTCAACTCCAGCACAACAAAAGCTCTTATTTTGTCTCATGTATTACTGAGAGCTGGGATGATTTTTTTTTTTTTCCTTCTTAATATCATATTTTGCCAAGTATTTTCTCTATTGTATGAATTCTAAAGCTCAGTGTCTGATTCTTTTTTTTTTTTTATTTGAAGCAGAATTTGTTAGTGCTGGGGTGGGGAGAATCTAAAAATAAGCCACTGGATAATGATTGTGCGGTTGGCATGTGGACAAGGGAAGACAGGGGACTGGTACTGGGTATTTGGAAAATTATTTTGTTACTAAAACTTGCCAAATACCCTTCTTTCCTTCTGAAACAATAAATTATATTCTAAATTACTAATGTATTGATAACTCATTTGAGATGTTTAGCTGTGAAGCTGCAGCTGCTTAGCTGTATATTTACTGTTAGAAGTATGAGAGTAATTCCAGTACTTAAGTGGGATGTAATGTTAGTCTTTGCAAAACTAGAGCTTTTGGGTCCTACTTTGTTATGCTACTATACTGCAATACTGAAAATATCCAGTAGTGTCTTATAAAAGCTAATTATGAAATACAAGGTTGATTCATTCTATTTTAATATTTTTCAAGGCAAACAAGAAATGTGAAGAAGCACGCCATGAAAAGGAAACAATGGTAATGAAATATGTCCGAGGGGAGAAGGAGTCACTTGACCTCCGAAAGGAAAAGGAGATACTTGAGAGAAGAGTGAGAGATGCAAACAAAGAAATTGAAAAGCATACTAATAAAATCAAACAACTTTCTCAGGAAAAAGGAAGATTGCACCAGCTCTATGAAACTAAGGTGCTCTAAGTATTGCTGTATGACTTGAGTGAATGATTAAAAGTACTATGAGAACAATCTTATCACTTGTTTGCTATGGTACTTGGTGAAAGAAACCTGTTTTCATTTGGTTTTGCTGTATAGCTGTTGAAAACCCCTTTCCTCCAAGGGAAGGGGAAGAAGTTACTGAGTTCTCATTGTCATCTATTTGAAGTTCCTTTTAATATTTCTGTGAATATTAGTTTGTGAAACATTAGGGGTTTTTTGACAAAATTGGAAAGACTGCTTCTTGCAGATGCCTGGATTTTGAGGGAATTTCTAGTTTGTTTGTGTTCTTTTTTAAAAGGCTGTAATGGCATTAAGTTATTGCAGTCTTTTTTGCTATTTTTCTGTGTTTTCACTCTGTGTTTTCTTTTTTGTACTACTTAAAAATTGATAATAAAGCAATAGGATTTTTCAGGCCCAATTCCAAAAATTTGCCATTTTTTAGAAGCCAGTAAAATATTCCCACCAGCTTCTTTAAAATTATCCAGGTCTTTTTGTATTGTGCTTCACAGCTGTGCTTCACAATTCTATTTCATGTGAAAGATCCAAAAATTGATCAATTAATGGGGTTCAGACTTTGATTTGGGCCTCTTCTGAGTAATTGTACTATGCGCAAAATGATCAGAAAAATACATCTTAGTAGAAGTCCTAAAAATTACACTTCTGAAACAAAAAAATCACCTCAGTGTCCTCTTTCACGTGAACAGGAAGTGGGAGCACGACTTCAGGTTTCCTAAACAAAATTTAACATACTATCTATCTTCATAACTCCTGAGGATTACACTAGAGCACTACAGGAATTGTACTGCCCTCATATGGTGCTGCTTTAAACTTTTTTGGTAAGATGAACCTATTACTTCAGAAACACAGTTTGGAAATTTGGCTTAATGAAGTGGTTTGTGGATAGTGGTATAGAAGGTTACGTCAGCAATGTGCTTCTGTTAACATCCTTTCTTGGCACTGACTTACAGGTTAGTGATTTGACTTGCACACATTTTGCTGTCAGTGCTCACACTAGTCTGCACCTGTATAGTTGGTAATACCATTCCATTGGTGTTGCAATTTTTGTCTGTAGCCTTGTATAATATATGACCTTACCACTTTGAACCTGTGTTTCCTTGTCCTTTTGCAAAAAAAAGAACAAAAAGAGGACTGTGCAGCTTACCCAGGAGATAGTTATTTTAGATCAGAACTCTAGACTGTGCTTTGCATTTTAACAGATATGTAACATTAATATATATTAACAGTAATGCAGCCTTACCTTGCTATTCAAACCAGAACTGATGGGTTTTTTTCTGGATTATGGACTAAAGCTTTATTGAGCACTCTCAAGTCTGTGCATGCTTTTGCAAAATCCAGACACTTGAGCAGGAGCCTTGTTGTAGAAGGATTGGATTATTTAAGTCTATAAAATAAAATCTATGAAATCTTCTTAGGATGGTGAAGCCACTCGACTCAACAGAGAAATAGAAAAATTGAAAGAAGAAATCAATTCTCATGTTATCAAAGTAAAATGGGCTCAGAACAAATTGAAAACAGAAATGGATTCACACAAGGTTAGTGAAGTGGTACTGGTACCATGACATGAAAATACAGTCAGAGGAATGTTGTTGCGATACTGTTTACTTTTTATATAGTACAAAAATCTGTTTCTAAAGTGGTTTTTGTTTAATTTGAATACCTGCAGCAAAAGTCAGAGTAGTGCTCTTAAAGATATTGACATGGAAATGTTGAAAGGATGTGAGGGGAGGATGTAGGGGGGGATTCTGTTTAATCTGGTGATCAACTTTTAATTTTTTTTTGTATGAATTAACTGTCATCTTAGTTAAGTTTTTATGTGATAGAGTTAAATGTATCATATGAAAATGTGCATGGCACATAACCAAGAGGTCCTTTTGTTGTGCTTTCAGTGTTGGAACAAACAAAATTGCATAAAGTAATAGTTGAATGGAAGCAAGAGGAAAAATAATGCTGGATATATTTTTGTTGTTGTTAATTCTTTCCAGACTGAAATAGGAAACTTTTATTATGAGAAATGCTTTTCCCAGATTAAGTTACATAAATATGTTTAACCCATTATTTATTACTGTTTTTGTAGGAAACCAAAGAACGCCTCAAAGATGCAACGACAAAATTAACTGAAGCAAAAGAAGAAGCAGACCAGATAAGGAAAAACTGTCAAGAAATGATAAAAACCTATCAAGTAGGCACATTTTCTCAGGAGGTGAAATTAGCGTTTAGCATCTGAGTCTTCTTTTTCCTCCCTTTCTATCTTAAGCCGTAGCAAGGAAGAATTATCTTGTGTGAGCTACAAAGCTGGGATGACTAGTCACTGATTTCTTTACTTGGAAAGTTGTTAAATAGAAGGGAAAATGTTTGTCTTCATTGGCATACAGTGTAGGGGTCTTTCTTGGCATGTTCAGAATTATTAGATATGTACCTCCAGAAAAGAGACTCAGTGATGTGAAAAGCTGCCTATATGCTTATAAAACCAGAAAGGGGAACATAAAACTCTAAAACTGTACTTACATATCTTCAATCCTTTTAGGAGTCAGAAGAAATTAAATCAAATGAATTGGATGCAAAACTCCGAGTAACTAAAGGAGAACTAGAGAAACAAATTCAGGAGAAGTCTGATCACCTGGAGGTAAATATGTGGTGTGTGGAGACAACACAGTTGTCAACTTAGTAGTTAAGAATGCCATGAGTTTTTAATTTTGAGAATCTTATTTTAAGCTGCTTGCAACTTTTTGCCAAACACTTTTCTTTTTGGCCTAATACTACGGCCTGGGTTTCTGTGTCCAGCCCTGCTTTTTGGAGGATGTTTTTAGCTATTACCTTGGATGCACTTTTTGAAATCAAAGTTATGGGAAAAGGATGATACAATGAGGATGAAATAACTGCTCTTTCATTTCTAAACATGAATATTGCTATAATTTAGAGCACAGATTCAGATGATAGGCAGGCCTTTCTCTGACCAGTATTTTGCCAAGCTATTTGGCAAGGAGAGGCAGGGAACAGCCTCTGTTCTGTGTAGAGATTTGCTAGCCCAGAAGGTAAATTCTCTAATAATTTTACCTGCTCACAGCTCGTATGTGCATATACCATCTTCAGTTTGCCTAGAAATTTCCCCAGGGGCTGTTGTGGCTTAGATTTGTACACCTAAAACTAGGGTGTGTAATCTCACTTTTGTTCTCAGATCTTCTGAGAATAAAGAAGCTTTTACACTTGGCTTTGCTTTTTGAATAAGTAAAACAAACCTTTAGGCTACCTGTTCTTGCCTTAAGCCCTCTCAGCTGTTGTGGTGGCCTGCATTGGCCTAGATTTTTTTGACATCCCAGGAGATGCCGCTGTCCATTTAGATTTCTCAAGGAGCTTCTCACTCTTTAAAAAGGTGCATCATGCAAAAATAAAAGAACTGGAAGACTTGAAGAGAACATTTAAAGAAGGCATGGATGAGCTTCGAACACTGAGAACAAAGGTAATGTGCTGTGTTGGATTGCAGTGGGGCTAAAGGCATAGTGTTGGGTTTTGGAACAAGACTATATTCAGTCTGTTAATTTTATTTTTACTTCTTTCAGAATAAACTGTGTGATTAGAGACTGTCTGGCATGATAGTAGAAGGGATATGTAACTGTGAGTGTGGGTAGCCTTTCCTAGGGAGTATCAGTTGATCCATAGTACAACGTTTTGTTTCATGCTATGCACCTCATCTGACTGAAAAGTTGTGAGAAACGCTTTAGTAAACATCTTCTAAATTTAGTAACTTTGGAAAATGAAAAATGCTTGTAAACTGTTCCTACTTGTGAAGCCAGTTTTGTAGAGGTCATACATGTGACCTCTGGTAAGGAGTATATGCTATCCATAACTTCTGAACAGTCTATAGATTAGCATGCCAGTCCCTCTGTCCAGAGCACGGTTTTAGCTCAATAGGACCTTAGAAAAAGGGAGGAAGACATAATAAGGCTTTGTAACTGGGGAAAGATGATGACTTTGGATCCTTGTCCGTTAGACTGATAAGTTTGAATCTTTGGAGAAAATGAATGTTAATCACATTTAATTTGATTTTTTTTTTGCGTTTTTTTTTTTTTCTGTTTATTTTTCTGACTGTATTTGATCTGAAAGATTTGGGATATTGTTCTAAGATACTTGGAATCACCAAAAACTAACACAGGAGCTTTGTACAACAATCTAGATGTTTGATCAGAATAATTCGGCTCTGAAGTTTGGGAGAATAAATAGTTTCTGATTTTTTTTTTCCTATTTAGGTAAAGTGCCTAGAGGATGAGCGTTTAAGAACAGAAGATGAGTTATCCAAGTATAAAGAAATCATTAATAGACAGAAAACTGAAATTCAGAATTTGCTGGACAGAGTCAAAACTGTAGATCGTCTGCAGGACCAACATCAGAGGTACAGCTATGCACTTTGAGGAATGATTTAAAAGATTATCTGGGATGTGGGAAGTTGTTTGTTTTATTGACATTATTGATGCTTTAAAATATATTGTAATTTGGAGAATCCCTGTCCTAATTTTGGAGACAACCTTGGTGGCCTCTTATAAGATGAGGGGATTGAGACTGATAAGTCTAATTCTTACATCTTTCATTATTAGAATAAGAAGTGCTTGCTTTCTGGCATACTCTGTAGGAAGTTACGTCTTCTAGGTGTCTGCCAAGTGCTCGTTTTATTGCAAGATTGGGGAAAAGCAACTGAACTGGAAAGATAGATTGCTTCAAAATTGTGGTGGATGAATGAAAGTATTTAACAAAAACAATTTTATATATTTAACAGATGCTATGTTCAGATAGTAGGGAGCACTTGTATTTCTAATGGACTGGAATTCATTCTGCTGTGTCAAAGTTTGCTCATTTAAGAATGTGAGAGAAAGAATCTCAGAGGAGTTGGGTTCATGCACACTTCAGGAGTGTCTGAACATGGTCGTGTTTCTATATGGTACATATGGACTAGAGTATACAACAAATGCTATCCACTTCACTGATTCTAATGGTGTGGCATAAATGGAGATAGACAAATGTCAGATGAGCAGAACCACACATGTGTCCCTCCTGTGCTTTTAAATAGTTCTTATTTATCATTGAAAAATATTTTACTGATTACATGCCTTCCTCAGGGTTTAGAGAACGAAGCATTTTCCATTTGTTGGTCAGCTGTATTGGCACTGTGTCTTCAGCCTTTCTAGGGAAACTGCAATCTGTTAGAGACAACCGAAGCTTACAATTTGATCAATAACACTTATTTTTCACTTGGGATCTTGCCAAATGAATTAAAATGACTGTGATCACAGTGTGAAACTACAAATGTGTTTTTTCCAGGTATCTTTTCCTCTCAGTAATTGAGACATGCTTAAATATCTGTCTCTCATTCCTATTCAATTTGGATCAAATTTTTTTTAAGTATCCTTCCCGTGCAACACTTACTATCCCTACATCAAGTTTCATATTGTCTTTTACTTCTCTGACTTTAACGTCTCCAGTACTCCTTAGAATGTTTGATAAAGTTGTGAAATCTCAACCAGAAATTTAAAACTTGGACCAGTAAATTCGCGTTATCATCTATGAAAGAGAAATCCTGCAATCTTGACCTCTGTTTTTCCTGTTGTTGGGTAGAATAAATAAGCTTTTACTGCCTTTCATTTTCTTGGAAGCAAATGGAAGGAATTTCATCTTAATTCACACAAAATCTTACCTGTTTTCTTGAGGAGAAAAGAATAGAGGAGACAGGTTTCTTTAGCCTAGGGAAGAGAAGATGGAAGGGAGACGTCCTTAAATGTATAAAAGGCTATTAGAAAGGGAATGTTCAGCTATCATTGTTCACTGGAGGAAGGATAAAAATAAAGAGTTTTGGAGGAAAGATGATTTTAGGTTGAATGCTGGGAAGAACCTTATGGCTGAGCTGGATACTGATTACCTCCAGTGTTGCCTGGTCTCCTTCATTGGAGAACTTTAAAGATGAGCTAGAGATCTCTTTTAGGATGGTCTAAACATTTAATTTTGTCTGGTTCAACCCTGGCTGTTAACTAGAGATTTCTTCTGTCATAATGAAACAACATATTTGGAAATGTAAAATATAAGCATAGCCTTCTGGCATAGGTTTTTAAATGGGAGCTATAGGTGAGATATTTTGCAGCATAAATGGCTGAAAAAAATCAGTGCTATAGTTGTTCAGTCTTAAGTCTTCTGAAAGGTGGAATTAGCCTGAAGAAGACTGTAAAGGCAGGGTGCAATACATTTGATGTTATCCTTTGGCAGTGCAATGCTAGCTAACTTCTGTTGTCATTAACCACATGAACTCTTCATTTTGGTAGCTGGAAGCATATAATTTATAGTAATGGAGTTCTAGTAGAATTCAGTTACTTAGTTTTGCAAAATTATAGTTAATTTTCAGAATGAGTAATCATTTGGATTGCCTGAGCCTCACCTCTGCTTGGTGAAACATGTTGATATGGGGTTGTTGGTTTAAAGTGAATTGAGCTTCCTGGTAATTACACTGTCTGACAGGGATTTAAATGAGATGTGTGCCCTTGCTTTGTAGAACTTCAATTTTATTTTTAAATTTGAATATACACACACTCTGTGAGAAAGAGAGGTGAGGATTTTTCTGCTGATGTTGGAATGTAAGGTTTTAGAAAGGTGTAGAAAATCCTGTGATTGAACAACTAGTGAAATAATATTGCAAGAACAAATAAGCGGAGGACATTTCTAGTCTGTAACTCTTTTAACGGCTATTTAATTTTGGAATTAATTTCAATCACTTTCTCTAAAATGTTGATCATAACTGAAGATACAGCCTTTTTTACTCAAATAGTTTGCAAGTGATAGATCAAAAGTCTCCTAATGGGAGTGCTTCAGTAGAAACAAGAACTTGTTTTGTAGAGGATCGGGGAAGGGATAGTGGAGTAAGACAGGTCCTTTGATTCAGAGCTGCGCTGCTTGGATAAGGATGTTTCAGAAGTCACCATACTGCTGTCCTGGAGAAGCTCAAAACTGGACTGTTTCCCCATCTCTTAAAGACAAGTCCTCTTACAGAATGACCACCTTAGTTGGATTTGCAGACCTTCCTCTTACCTACAGGATCTGTTTTTGAGGGTTTTGTTTATACCCTATATCGAAGCTTATGAAGTTGAATACAGAGAGATGGTCTTCCTTGAGGAAGCTAATGACTGCATATCCTTCTGCGGGATACAGATATCTGTCACTTCAGCACTGCAGCATGTCATGAAATGGAATCTGCAAACTCCCTTGGCATTTGAAACCATCCAGTGACTAACAGATGCCCCAGGGTCATTAATTTGTTCTTCTGCCTTATTTGGTCTTGACCTGAATGCTTTTATTTCAGTAAGGTTTCCTATCTTTAAGCTCAGCTTATCCCTAATAAGATACAATTGTTTTGACAGAGATGAACAAGAAATCAGTGCTTTAAAGGAAGAAGTAGATGGTTTCAATTCTCTGATTGCTGATCTCCAGAAGGACATTGAAGGTAGTCGGAAAAGAGAATCTGAGCTATTGATATTCACTGAAAAATTAACCAGTAAGAATGCACAGCTTCAGTCTGAAAACAATTCCTTACAGAGCCAGTTGGATAAGCTTTCTTACAGTGAACGAGAGCTGCAGAATCAGCTGGGATGCGTTCAACAGACTAAAGATGATCTGGTGAGTATAGTGTGCAGCTTGTTTTTTGTACTAGTAAGATGTCCGATACTGGTAAAGATGTGGCACGTGAATTCCACCTTGTGTCTTTACTTACCTGACCGCAATTTCTCATTGAGCTTGCCAATTTGATAGAATAATAGCAGTGGGATATGAACACCTCATGTTTCTAAGGGGAAAGAAATCCTGAGGCACACTGCACTGGAATGAGCGGGTGTTACTGTGTTGCTGTTTCTGTCTTTCTGGAAGTACAGAGTTCTTTGTGCAACTGTCATTGAAACAATCAGAATATTGTAATTTGTGTGTGAAACTGAAATTACATTACAGTTTAAATACTGTAAACTGTTTCTTAGGTCCTGTTTTTAATAAACTTAGTGTGTCATGGAAGGTAATGTGACTGTACTGTACAGCTCTGCATGGCTCTCTGTCATGTAGATGTTTTGGAGATAGTTCAGGAGTCTTACTGCAGCATTGCACTGTGCTGCATATTCATTTGTAGTGGTAGCGTTTAGCTGAAAAAATGTAAGATGTTAATGATTTGCAGGTGAAAAGTAAAGTGCAGAGTTAGGGCTGTTGAGCATACAATATGGTTAGGCTGGAATTTTTTTGTATGCGACTGAAAATAAAACTACAATTTCAGGCCACCAAGTTGCAGAAGGAGGAGGATCAGCGAAAGCTAGAGGTTGAGACGCTACAGGCTCAGCTAGCTTCAGAGCAGAAAGAACTAACAGCGCTGAAGACCTGCGTGGATGAACTGAAGAATGAACTGGTTACCCAGAAGCGCAAGCATGCAGCGAACCTGAAAGATCTCACAAAACAACTTCAGCTAGGTTGAAATTATTTTCAGATACAATGAGTCAGCCCCATCTCTAAGCCCCTTCACAGCGTCTGGTAGAGACTAGGGTCCTGTCTGTGTATGCGTACTGTTTGAGTGTAGCCCTTCAAGCTCTCCCTGTCCCTAAAGACAATGAGAGTGAGTGAGCAAGTTAGATCTTGGGGAAACTGCAGTTACAGGAAACAGGCCTTAGTGTCAATTTTCAGTCTTAAATACTACTTTTGAAATAGGCTTAGATATAAAATGAAAGATTTATTTCAAAAGAGCTTGGTCTGTCTTACCATGTATGTGGCTACTGAAATGTCACTGTGGATATATATGGATCCTGGCCTGTGTAGGAGTATGTTCAAAAGTTGCTAGAAGCTTCCTAATTGCTGACTGTATCAGGAATTGCTGGTGACAGTTATTTTTTGGTATATTAAACAGAGCACTTCAGTTTTTAAAGATGGATATGGAGAGACTGATGTCTAATTTTATCAACAGATAGAAATCATTAAATACCCAATAATGCATATGCTCTGAATGCAAATAGATTTTAATATAATCCAATCTGTTTGAAATGTATTTGAAAGAAGAGATCCTGTTGGCATTGTGCAAGTTCCATGTCTCTGTATATATATAAACAGCTGTGCACGTTCCCTCTTGATCCCTACTGAATGAGTGGTGCTTCTGGCACAGGTACTACACTCAGCTCCCAGTAGTGATACAGTTATGAGATCCTGGAACAGAGTGGCCATTCTGTCATTCAGTAGTTATTTACATGGCAGTCCTAATCAAAAGTAAAATCAAATTTAAGTCTTATTGTTCCCAGTTAATCCTGTTCCCTGTCACAATATATGTGACATTAGCCCCTTCAACTGGCCGCTGCTGCAGGGTGGCCGCTGCTGCAGGGTGGCCACTGCTGCAGGGTGTAGGGATCTTGCTGGATGTTGCATCCAGGTGCTTCATGTTTGGGGCAGGGAGAGGAAGGGGAGGCTGTTTGATTTTGGGTTTTTTTCCCCCTAAGATTTTTAGTTGCTAGCATTATCTTTCAGTTGTCAAGCCATGTTAAATTAGTGCCGGTCAGAGAGGATTAGAGTTTTTGTATGTTGTGTAACACTATAATTTTTGGGTTTTAATCCTGTTGGTTTTAATCTCCTGTTGGTAACCATAATTTTATTATACTTTTAGCACGGAGGAAATTGGATCAGATGGAAAATGGTAATTATGACAAAGAAGTCAGCAGCATGGGGAGCCGTTCCAGTTCATCAGGTAATATAGCACATAGCAGGGCTGCCAAAACAATCCTTCGATCTTAATAAGGTTGCCATGGTGTGCTGCCGTGAGCCTTGCTCTTTCTGTGGTTTGTGCATATGCAGTGTGTGGGCAGCCTCCCATTAAAGCTGACAAAATAGCCTTTAAGCACCAAAATGCACTTGGCTGAATGCAGTTGTAGGTACTTATTCGTATTACGAGATTAAAGTTTATATATTTTGGTTCTCTTTAAATGCCTGCCTTTTATTTTGTTGCTTTTATGTTTGGAGGAAGGTCAGAGGACTCCAGTTTATAGAGGACCCTCTTAAATGCTGCCAGAGGCAGAACAAAAATGAGCGGTGGCTTCCAATGTTGTTTAATTGCACTATTGACAGTTGCAACTGTGTAAATGATAAATCAATTAGCATGTTTAGAGGCATCAGTGTATTTGTGTAAAATTCATTACTTTCTATCCAGTTAGAAGTAAAGCGGTTATCTTTAGCACTGAAAACAACATCTGTTTTCTTCCTTGATATCTTTGGGTTTTAAGTTTGGTTAGTTCTGTCAGTGTCCTGTAATCTTACTGTATAAGAGAGATAAATACTTAGAGAGAAGAACAGAAAGAAAAGAAAATATTTCAAGCTCTAAGTGATCAGTGCTGCAGAGTGTTTATACATAGGGCTTTTGTCAGTCTGTACACAGTTTTCATAGTATTGTAATTTTAGTGGACTCCAAAGCAGATACGTTTTAAAATCAGCTCAGTCTTGTACAGAGTAATGTTAATGAATATGAAGGTACTTATGCAAGAATAAGCATTACTGAAGCAAGTACAGTTATGCTAAAGGAACTATGCCCAGCTAGGGGACTACACTGCTGTTTCAGCGTGTATTATTTAAATGGTATAATGATTGTTTATATAAAAACCTACTAACATATAAAGGAAACTGACATTCTGAAAAAAATACCCTAATCTACTGAAATGTAATGAATGCATGCACTGCACTAATTGAGACATTTTACCCGGTATAAAAGCAAAAAGAGCTTTTACAAATGTAGATGTATTGGCAGGGTCCCTTAATGCGCGCAGCAGCAATGAGGATCGGTCACCTGAGAATACTGGATCTTCAGTAGCTGTGGATAGCTTTCCAGAGGTGGACAAGTCTGTCTTGGTTGAAAGAATACTAAGGCTACAGAAGGCACATGCTCGAAAAAATGAAAAGATGGAGTTTATGGAGGATCACATTAAACAACTGGTGGAGGAAATCAGGAAAAAAACAAAGTATGTTCTGAGTTCTGTTCATATGGTTTTTCAGTGTTGAGCTGGTGCATTAGACAAGTATTCTGGATTTTTACGTAAGACAAGTAATTGTCTAAATGAAAATATTTAAAACAATAAAAATACTGCAGTGACAGTAGATCTCAAAGGTAGGATTAGTCTTAGGTTTTTTTTCCTTATCTTTCCCCAGCAGTTACAGTAATTGCTGATTCGTTTACTACTAAAATTTTTCAGGGGGAATAGTATGGTGCAAGTGTTTTTTGGTAGCAAAATGGTCACCAGGTGGCTGATTTGAGGTGGACTGCTGCCACTGGCTAACAGAAGAGTCCCTTCTCTTCATGTGCTTAAAAGGGTGCTGATTGTAAGTGTTTGTTTTGGAAGGAGAATCTGCATAATTCCAGATGGTAGTCTGGCATGCATATCAAACAAACAATGTAACTGAGCCAAAGGTGGTTGGTATTTAATATTGTGAGACAAGATTCCACTTAGATGGAAATCTTATCTTACAGGGAGATGTCTGAAACTTCAGTTTCATAACTGAAAAGAAGAAATTGTGGCACATACCTTCCCCTGGAAGGGGGAAGAAATTGTGGCACATACCTTCCCCTGGAAAGTACATTTGTCTTAAGTATAGCCCTTGCTTAACGAGCCTATACATTTATGCCCATCTGGTACCATTTCTTAGAACATGATCACAGCTTGTGAAGACTCTTGAGCAGAGTCTTTGTAATTTTTGTCTCATCTGTAGAAAGCTTAAGAGTCCCTGTCTGGAGTCTTTCAGCAAAGAAAAGTAGAGGGGCATTTTTTAACTACCTTTTTTTCTCCAGTAGCAATATTACTTTTTCAAAATACTTCTAAATATGTAAGCCTTGCACACTGTAGTGACTCAGCTTACCAGCACCTCCTATAGCACTTGTTGGTATCCCAGGGTTTCCTCTGACCTAGGAATTGCAGGAGTTGATTTTTACTGCCTTTTCAGTAATACAGTACTGCTTGAAAATAAAATTACTCTTATGTCGGGAATCTGCAGTTACTTCAATGTCTGACTTTTCACTGCGTTGTATAATGATTTTTTAATTCCTCCCCCCCAGAATTATTCAGAGTTACATTTTGCGGGAAGAAGCTGGAACACTATCATCAGAGGCCTCTGACTTCAACAAAGTACACTTGAGTAGACGGGGCGGGATTATGGCATCTCTATATACGTCTCATCCTGCAGATAGTGGTCTCACGTTGGAACTCTCCTTAGAGATAAACAGGAAGCTGCAGGCTGTGTTGGAAGATACATTACTGAAAAATATTACATTGAAAGTGAGTAGCTATGCCAGTTCTTCAGCGTGTTCTTGTGGTTCTGAGATACTGCCTTTGAAGAGATGCATGCTGTTAAAAGGAGGATGCTTTTCAGAAGTCAGCTCATTGTGAATTAGTGACGCTGATAGCATTGGGTTATCAAAGAATTCTGTAACATGATCCAAACTGAACCTCAGTTTTGGGACCCTCATTGTATGGAATGCTTCTGGAAATAAATTCTGGGCTGTCTGTGCATTCAGCGGGGAAGGGCCTCTCCATGCTCTTCCCCTAGTCAAGCGGAGCCAGGGGCATGGGCTCTACATGCCTGGCCCTGTGCCAGTAGCTGGGTACCCTGTTGAGCTATTGGGCCAGCAGGTCTGCTGCAAGGGAAGGACGGCAGGCTGGAAAATGTTGTGCAGGCTGCCAGCTGGACTGCAGTGTTCTGCAGCAGTTGGAGATCTCTTCCTGTAATTATCATCCCCCTTGAACGCTATACTTTCTAGACAGCCTGTAGAATATTAGTAACTGCAAAAAAAGACTTGCTGAGAGCTTTGCATCCTTTATTAAAATGAGCTTGGTTTTTTCCAACTCTGTCTAATCATTTGTGCTTCTTCTGGATACTTGAAAGTATCAAACTGCTGACATAAACGGTAATTTTAACTTATTAGTGCATTTTTTGCTGATTGACTCATTTTCTCTGTATAACTTACCCTATCCTTTTTCCCCCCCCCAAAGGAAAACCTTCAAACTCTAGGAACGGAAATAGAACGGCTTATTAAACACAAGCATGAACTGGAACAGAGAATAAAGCAGACATAACTAAAATTTTTATGGAATAACCAACGTGATGATGCAAAAAAGGCAGGTGCTACAGACCACTGTTTTTTACATTTTTCCTGAAACGTGATTGCCTGCCAGCACAAGCATCTGGTATTTTGCATATACAGCCTTTAACCATACAGGCTTACTTGTGTGAGAGATCTACAGGGTTTGACATCAACATGGTTCTGTCTACCCAATACCAGCCTGAGGTGTTGCTGAGTTTTGCTACACACTACATTTATCTAAAACTTTTGTTTGAAATGACATGCAGATGCTTTGCGGTGCATACTATGTTTTGAGTGAGTTGCAGTGAGATTTTAATTTCTGCACTGTGTAATTAATCAGTCTCTTAATGATGGAGCTTGAAAAAATAAAACCAATTATGTCTTAGTTGCTGTTGAACATATCCAGTGTTACTGAGCTTTAAGGGCTTTCAAATGTTATTTCCTTTCTTGCATATTATTTCTGATAATTAGGTTGATTAAGCATTTTTGACATACGCATGGAAAAATGCTTTGTCACAAAATTTTGGTTTTTAAGTGGTAGCCACGATATTGCATATTTTCTGCTTTAGATTAACATTCAACTGGTCAGTTTCTTTATTCAAAAGAAGTGAAACAACAGTAAAACTAAGGGATTAAGAAGCTTTCTGCTTCAGTTGTTGAGTATGTGTAACTGAAAAATGTCAATTCAAACCCTGTAAACCCTTGCTCTCTAGACATATGGATCTAAAGAAGTCTGATATCAGATAATTGGTTAATAAAGTTCTCCAGCCTTGTGCGTAACTAACAGCATCTAGAAAGTAGGAGTTTTAACTGCCCATTGTTACCTATGTACAGGTAGACATCATGATTGCATCTGTTTTCAGATGATCAGAAAATCTGTTTTCAAAAACAAATGGAAGCTAACTAAGTTTTCTCATTAACTGTGGCTGGACCAGCCAGTGAAAGTAATGGTAAGAAATGGGAAATATATCTAAATGGGATTTTAACCTATTGGTTGGACTGTGAAAGTGGCACAGAAATCTGTGCGACTCCTTAATTTTACTGTTGTGAAGAATTAGTTGGTCAAAATGGCATGAACTGAGAACTTTTACTTAGTCCTTCAGTGGCTGATGGAGGAAGTGTATCAAGGTGACAAGATTCTTGTTACTTGCAACATCATGTTCACATTTTAATTCCAGGATAAGTAATTTACAGGATCTAAAATATCTCATAGACGCATCAATGCATAGATTTCTGTATTTGTTGCCTTTTGACCAAAATGAATTGACCAGATCACAGTGTAAATATATACTTTGGGTTTTTATTAAATACTTGAACTTCTGTTATCATGAAAAAAGATTCAACGTACATTTACAATAGCAATCCCTTAGCTATTTTAATCAGAAAGGATACTTGGGGGAGGGGGTGGGGTGGTGGAATCTATCTTACCACAAGCACCATTTGCATCATACACAAAACAAGAGGCCTGAATCTGGCAGCACCCAGGAGGATAATTTATCAAAGCATCTAGGTGACTTAGGGGTGTGTACTCCATTTTCAGGTGCCACTGAGTCACTTGAGCTTTGTAATGAGCCAAATAGAGCAAAAGGCCTGATTTGGTGTAAGTAGCTTGGTTCAAGATAGTGAGACTTCCTTTTTACTGTAAATATAGGCATCTCGGAAAGTCCTTGCAGGATCAAGACCTCATTTGTGGTCCAGAGAGCTTCAGGAGTCTTGGATGGCAGGTCCTTTCAGTGTCAAAGGATTAAGTATTTCTTTAGGAAGGGAAGGTGGAAACAAATTACTTAAAACTTGACCAAGCATTGTAGAAACTGAGCCTTTAATCTGGGTGGGTTTTTATACATCTATTTTTCTAATTCCTGAGAGCAGTGGGTATCTGAAGTGTCAGGGAATTTGGACCAGTCCAGTCATGGGACTACCTCTGCTTTACTGTTAAGCGATGTGAAGAGGAAAATACCTGGCTCTGCTGAAACAGATTTGTCACCAGCTTCCAGGAAGTGAACAAGCATTTGTTTGTGACTGAATTAGACCTGCTGCTGAATTAAAGTATTTGGAACAATTTGCATGTCAAAACATAGCTTAGCTCTTGTATGTTTGTGTTTTCATGCTTTAATGTACCCGAACTCTGGATATTTTCAGGCATTCAGCTGAACGACTCCAGTATTTTAGATACCATGTTAATATTGTAATCATTTAATGTATGTTCTCCAGGTGTACAATGTGAATGAAGGAGAGGTATGGTGCAGATGGAATAAGTGCAATGACATTGTGGAAATTCTTATTTCTTTTTGGCATGGTTGTTTCTCCTTTTAAGTTATTTGAGAAACCTAGTCAGCTGTCCTCCTGCCCTGCTGGAAATCCTGCTTCTTCTCTATAGCACTAGTAACTTCTCAGACTTTTCTTGGTTATGGAGACACACAAAGCAGCCAAAATAATCACATTGCTTATTGTGCACAGTATTTTCATGGACCAAAGTAATCTTCTACAGGCGTTATTTTAAAGATACCTGGTAGAGATGAAAATTTCATTCTAGCTCACACATTGGCAAATGACTCTATCCAGTAAACCCAGAATGTGATGAATACATGACAGGGTCAGCCAGCAGCTTTGCTTAATGACGTTGCTCATTCCTGAGAGGCAGTGGTGTACTAGCCATAAAACCGTTGCTGGCAAGCCACCTGTCTGTTGTTTCCATGGGGTGGATTGTCAGGAGCGTAATGTTGGTGCACGTAACAAGAACGCTTCTGTGAAAAGGTGTTTCTGCAGGGTGGTTCACAGAGGTGAGCACCAGCTGGTGCAGAGTGGGTGCAAGGCTTGCGTAGCAATTGCATTTCCCTTACCCTTGTTTTGGAAACTTTTTATGTTATGAACCTGAGATTTAAAACTGTCCTCAGATAAACTGAATTGTAGAGAGAAACTGATAAAACTAATTTTGAAGGCAGCGTGGAGCAGTTAGCTACATACCTATCATTGAAATTCAGTGTCCATCAGACACGTAATTGCCACAGGCTGCTTTTGAAAATTCCAAGCTTGCACCTAGTTGTGTACTACAGCCTTAAACAGCTGTTTCTTAAATACTCAGGGTGCTCTTTTAATTCAAACATAGCACATCCAGATGTTGTTAGAGGCCCTACGGGAAAGCTGCCTATGCTTTTCCGCCCTCTGTAAAATCCAGCACTGTTGTTGTCTAAAGTCAGACCCTCTGAACTGAAGAATACCATTTTATGCTATAGAAATCACTGGCTTTCTGCCACATAGACTTGTGCAATATTTTTAATTTTAGTCTCCAGAAAACAGTGGAGATCGATTCTTGGAGTTCCTTGGATATGTTATCATCATCTTAACTTGTTGCTGGCAACACCTGCAGTATCTCCAGCTACTAAAACTGAAGTTACTCTCTTGAAATATTTTTCATTACAATATTTTGGTTCATAACTAAAAAAAAAATAAAAATCAGATCTCTGGCTTCCACTGAATGGAGTGTAAAGCTAAGTGCCCGCATGCTGCAGACACCCGAATCTAGGAAGGGGTTCAGAGAACAAGGCCCCTCCGAATGGGCCTTCACCCTCCCCGCTGTCAATGGAAAGAACTGTGATGGTAAATACCAGCAGTAGGTGGCACTAGAAATCAGATTTACCGTGTCTCCACAACGACCTGAAACCTGTCGCAGGGCAGGCGGCTGCGTTGCAGAGGGAGCGGGGTGGTATTTAGACCTTTTCCAAGATGGATGGGGGTTTCCTTCCCATTTTCGTGTTCTAACTGAAACTATGTTGACTCTTCCAATATATGTACGTATGTTGTCTGAATATACACAGAATGTCTATTGATTTAATTTTGTAGATACCCGTTTCTGTATAAAGTTTTTGAAGATATCACTATACATTATGTATATATTGTACTTTGAAATAATAAACATACAAATGTGTGGAAGTCTGGTTTGGGTCCGTGGTGTGCAGCACTGCTGATGTCCTGCTGCCTCGCTCTGGAGTGTGCCGATAGCTCTCGGTGAAGGCCTATGTGGTGGCAGCAGGGCCCTCCGTGCCGGGTGGTCGTCTGTAGCGGGTGGGAGCCTCCCCTTCTCACAGGGCGGAAATGTCCTCGTGGTGCCTGTAAACAAGTACTCTGGGCTAAAAGCAGTTTAATTGCCAGCAAACTTCTTGCCAGCTTGGATGCTGGGAGGGCACCATAAAAGCCCCTTCTTGTTTCCCCTCAAGTGGATGTAACTGCATATAACCATAGAGTATGATCTGCGGTTGGAGGCGTTGCTGCTGCCCACAGCTTGGCAGGGCCATGCTTGCTGCCAGCCCGTACTGTTCTATTGCGCTGTCTAAACAAGAGGTGGCAGTGCATCTTTGCCGCGTACCTCTGGTGCTGCAAGTCAGTTCTGACAGCAAAGCCAGGGAAAATAGGGCTGCACGCCTTTCATGCTGTACTTCATCACTTGGAAACGGGTGAGACTTCCATCCTAAGGACAGGTGATAGGCGTGCTACAATTAAGTACTGCTGTGAGCTATTGTCAATCTCAGTAAGTGGCCTTGATGCTGGAGTCTTCTGTTCCCGTGCATCATGTGAATTTGCCAAACCTATAGTCCCAGTAGCAAGGGCTGGTTCCTTTGGCCACAGCTCCACATTTGGGACACTATTTGCTGCTCTGGTTTGTTTATTCCCTGGCAGAGACCTAATGTAGTTTGGTTTTTAGCCATGATATTGTTGTTTTAAAAATAAAAAGTGGTGCTGTCGGGTTGCTGGCTGTTCATTATGGCTATGCTTATATTAAAAATCTGGGAATCAGATTTGTATGGGCTGTCCTGCCCTTGCAACCTGATTGTAGGGAGACAGAAAAAGGAAAAAAAGAAGACCACGAAGGGGATAATTTATGGAGTTTATTCTAGTATCTCCCAGAGTACCTTAAGTGAGAGAAGGAGGTGTCCTATTTTCTGTTGAAATTTAATGGTAAACTACCACTAGCTTCCTAGATCAGGGTGAGGGCTCCCAGTAAGTTCTCTGGTTACTGTACCTGTATGACCCTTTGCTGCAATTGTGTTGCAGTTAACCATTTTTCTTCCAGCCTTTTCCACCGATAGCAGATACAATTCTTGCTGACAGATGTGACCAAAAATCAAGATTTGTGTTCCACAAGTATTTAGCGCTGCTGTTTGGAAATAACAGCCTGAAGCTAAACTTCCTCAAATACGAATCTTGGCTTTGGTGGTATTTGCAAGTAGCCGTTTGGCGAACAACTTCTCACCCCTGTTCTACAGATAGGTCTGTGTTTCAGCTGACACTGCACTGTATGTGCAGAGGAAGGGTTCTCATGTCACGTTACTGTTAAGCGCTCAGTCCTGAAGCAAGCCAGTCTGATACTGGAGCTGTTGGGTAATAAATATATAACCCCAGGCTAGCAGTTTACTTGTCTAGCTGACTGCGAAAGAGGAAATCACAGCTGCTATTTTTCTCTTCCTCCCTGCTCTATTTTAAGGGGTTTTTTTAGTAGGTATGGTTGGGTTTTTGTCGCGGTTGTTTTTAGGCTATTTTGCATTAAACCACAGTGGGTCTGTGCCGGATTTTGCAAGATTTTTGCACGCATAAATGTAACTGTTGCAGTAGAAGAGTGCTGCTGAACAAGTTGTTCTCATCTAGTGTGTATAAATGTGCCATTAGATGTGTTTGTTGCTGTTCTGCTCCGGTGGATGCCCTATAATCAGGAAATCCTCCGGCCTTCAGGTTTTGCAGGGCTCTTTACCACATGCAGCCGCCCACTGTTCTCAGTGGGGCTGCTCTAATGCCTCAAGTGAAGCACCTCGCTGACTAAAAGGCTGAATCCATTCTGATCTGAACATCTATGGGCCTCTTAAGAAGTTTCTATTTAGAAAAATAATCCAACGTGTGTGGAATAAGGAACAGCAGCAGATGAAAGCACGGAGAAGTCTGCGAGCTCTAACCAAAATGCTGGTGTTTTCCACGAGGTAGGTCAGCACAGCCTAGCAGCCACAGCCGTTCCCTTTGGGGTGGCTGGCGAGTCCTTAAATGCTGCCCTGGGCCCTCCAACCTGCAGTTCTTCAGGAACGGGTGCTGCCTTTGAAGACAGAGATGGCTTGAAGCTAGGTGCAAATGCAGGGCAATGTTTTTCAAGCCGTGGCCTGCAGCCTGACAAGAAGGGTTTGTGAGGCTGCACTGTGAAAGCAGCTGGTTAAAAATACTCTGAAAATGATTAGATCTGAAATTATTTTAACTCCAGTCAGTGCCTGGCACAGGGGAGAGGAAGAAGGTGAGAATCCCTTACATCAACACTGCGAGTAAAAGCAGCATATGGCCAAGTTACGGGCTGAAAAAACAAGCCCAGCACCAGTCATCCTAAACCTGTTTCGTGGGTCTGCAAATTCCCTGGAAACTTTGGCAAGTCAAAGAGGCTGAAAAACATTGACCTTGGGCTCAGAGCTGTAACCTGTTAATGCTGTAAGTGGCTTGTACTAACCAGCTGGTCTGGCTTCACCTTAGTAAGCAGATTATCAGAGAAATATTGATTAGATGGACTCTGGAAAATGTTTAAGGGCTTCACCCTTCCAGAGAAGAATGTGGAAGGTATCTGCAGTATAAGCTGAAGTGAGAAATCAGAACAAGCTGCTGTCAGTTTGTCATGGGCTTAAAGTCAGGAGTGACACAGGCTGCTGGCAACCGGGCTCGCGATGCCCTTTCCCTGGTCCCTTCCCCTTGCCATGTGTCTGATCTGGCCCTTGGGCTCAATCAACCAGCGGGGATGGCTTGCATAGGGGACAGGACTCCACTGCGGTGGGGATGGAGACAGGGCTGTCCCAGGGGTGAGGTTATTGCCCGCTGCTGTCCACCTGCTCCCAAGCTGTGTGGTTATCCAAGTGTTCAAGCAGCTCCTGACCCACTGCAGGTCACTGCTCTGCCTTTTGAGGCAAAGCAAGGAGTATGTGTTTTCCCTGGCAATGCCGCGCTGTGCCCTGCAGCGTGTCGGAGGTGGTTGCACAGCTCCCGCGTCCTCCGTGCTGCGGAGACAGAGCTCCTTGAGCAAGGCAGGATGGCTGGCAGCAAAACCCCTGCACGGCTCCAGGTAAACCCTCCCCCAGCATCCACAGCCCCTTGTTTCGCTTGGCTTTAATCAGACATTTCTGGGCTCTAGAAAGATCCAGCTGGAGTCAAGCAAGCGTTTTCCATCGGCAAGGACCGGCGGAGGAAAGCCTCTGCTTCATAAACTGATCTGGTGAAGCAAGCAGCCATCAATCCGGGTATCCATGGTCCTGGATGCCATGCTTCAAAGCCCTCGTGGTTTTTCTTGGGCCATGCAACCCTGATACCAAATGCACCAAGACGGGCTGCCGGCAGAGAACGACTACCATGCTGGCACTTCAAAAATGTACGTGTACCTCTAAACCAGGACCTGACAAAACACAGGTTGGATCAACTTACCTTCAGCTCCTCAGGCAGGTGAAGCCCTTGGAAGAGAGATGTGAAAGATTTGGCAGTAAGCCTGTAGCACAAGGCTCGCAGATTACATTTTTTTGTTACCTGAATTACGTCAAACCATTTCCCTCTCTGACTTTCCTTGCAATCTTCCAAGGCTGCTTGTTGACGGCGAAAGACCAGTCAACTATTTCAAACTGATTTGACCTTGCTTGGGTTGGTGACAGAGCCCAGACCTTGCTGGTCGTGGTCACCTTGTAATGCCAAATCCACTGCAGCATGTCTCTCGTTAAAGACGATGTTCAGGCAACCACAGGCCACGCTGAGGCACGGTGGCGGGTGAGCTCCCTCCCATCGTGCTGAAGGAGAGCGTGATTTAGCTTTCCTTGGCTTTGGCTGTAGCTGAAACAATAGAAATGTCCCCAAAGGCGAGGGCACGCAAGCCAGCAGTGTTTCTCTAGAGAGCAATAAATGGAGGCACTTACGTTTAATTAATTGTGTATCAGAGCAAACACTGGAAAAAACCCAAACCAACCAGCCCTCCCAACCCAAAGCAGCGAGTTTACCACCGGCTGCTGCGGGAGGTTCCTGCCAAGAAAGCAGCCTTGGAGCAGAGAGCGAGGAAGCGAGGCCCTTCCAAAGGGTGACTCAGAGCAGCCTCGCAGGCTCCTGCGCTGGCACCCCGTTCCCGCCGTGCTGGACCGGGACACGGAGGAGCAGCTCCCGGCCAGGCACCGTCCTCTGTGCAGGTGCCTTGTGACTAGCGAGGAGCCCGTCTCAGACACGGCCGCCGGGGAGGTCAGCTGGGGCCCTGATCCCTCATACATATACTAAGATGAAAAATTCATACGTTTTCCCACATGAGATGGTTCCTTCCATTTTTCAGTCTTCTGACCACCAGGGACTGATACATCCAACTGCACAGGGATGTTGAAGGACCTGCTGTTCCCTTGCCAACCTGCTGGCTCATCAGCTAGGGCAAACCTTTGAGCAGGGACAAAGTCAGCCGGAGTAGTCAAAGCAGGACTGGAAAAGGAGCCAGTCTTCCCCAGAAAGAGACCAGACCTGGCTTTGTTAGCTGGGGCCGTGAAGATCTGCTCCTTGGGAAGCAGAAAACCCAGCTCGTGCTGCCAGGAAGGTGGAGCAGACTCTGTGACGAGCCTTTTGCTTGTGGGACTTTCCTACCTGCAATTTGCCTGTGAATTGAGGAATTGGGCTGGTCCGTGACACATTGAGGCTAGGCCTGAACAAAGACTTTATTTCTGAAAACATCATGCTTACAAAAAAAATCCCCGGTTCAGTTTGGTTTTGTTCCCTCGATGGGTTTCAGAAGAAGGCAAGCTTGGGCTGGGCACCATTAATTATGGTTTTGGAAAACAGGCCAGTCAGGTGTGCAAAAACGGTGAGAAGAAGTGGTGTGAGCAGCCCCCCACCATGCTTCCCCCTGCCCAGCGCTGCCTCGAGCACAGCCCCTGCCGGCTGCGCCTCTGGGCTGGGGGGAACTGCCTGTCCGCAGCATGCAGAAAAGGCTTAAAATCAACGTACAGGGGAGAGGAAGGGGCTGGGAACTGGCTAGCTGGTGAAAGGCTAAGAGATGGGGGGAAAAAAGGACATATTTTTAGAAAGGCCATCCTGGCACAAGAGCAAACCCCACTTGCTTTTGGAGCACCGCGGCCTCTCCTCTCCTCCGCAGAACGAACTCGGGGCGCTGCGAGCCCAGATCTGGGGCGCAGCTGACAGCATGATCTTAACTTCTCCATGTTCAACCCCGGGGCATCCAAAACATGCACTTTTGAGTGAATGTATGTAAAAAATGAAATGGAAAAGTCTGGCTGTCTTTGCCAACGTGGCACAGAAATGGCTTGCACAATTGTATTTACTTTGGAGGTTCCTTTTGGGAAGCGGCTGCCTGTGCTGGGCTGTGTGTCGGCTCCCAAGCCCATCAATTTTCCCTTCCCCTCTCTCTTCTCTGTGCTTCTGGGAGTTTGCTGCCTGCACAGGAGCCAGAGACCCCGGCCCCTGCCAGACCTCACTCAGCTTTGTGATTACTCACATTGCATTTCCACCAAGGAGCAGGACACGACGGCAGCGCAGGGACCATCCCCTGAGCTAAACCTCACGCTTCCAGCACCGTTTTCTCGCAGAGTAATCGCTGGGACAATTTTTTTCCTGTTTCTTCCTGGATCTTATGACAAGAAGTGAGGAAAGCAGCACATTGCTTGCATTTCTAGTTTGCTATTAGGTTCCTGGAGGCCTAGAGTTTGGTGAATTTGCTCTGTGTGGTGGGAAGCATGGCACACACCACGCTTGCCCCCCGGCTATCCTGGGAGCTGGCATCGGGCTTGCTGGGGCTGGGTGCTGTGGCCATGGCAGCTGGGAGCCAGGAGTGCCAGGGCAGAGAGCACAGAAATAGCAATATATGAGCAGGGGGAGAGGAAAGGAAGATAGGGATTCTAGCTCAATTCTAGCCTTTATAGGATTTCTGACGGATTTAAAGGAGAAAAAGATTGCTGTTGGGGAGCAATTGCTTTGGTTTTGTTTAACGAAAAGCACTGGCAAGAAATATAATTGGTAATATAAGAAAACAGATGACTCTGTCAAACTATACATGTCTGATTTGACTGTCAGCTCTTACAAGAAAGGGCAGATTGTGTTATAATAGTATCAGGGATGAAAAAGGTGAGGATTTGAATGAATCCACCAAGAGCCCTGCACTGATGTTGTGGGAAGCTGGAGACACCTTGGCAGCAGAACTGCCAGGAGTAAGGAATGGGCTTTGCTAAACAGCCCAGGGAAAAATACAATCCTAAATCCATTCTGTTGGGAAGGTGCTCATCCAGAGAAGGACAAGCAAAATGTGACAGTAGAGCTGTGGATGCAGTGATGAAAAACACTCAAAAGTACCTAATTATCCTTCACAGTTCCTTTGAAACCCCTTTGCACGGCTGCTGACAAAGGTATGAAAATGTTAGTGCCAAGCACGTACGTCTATCATGCTGGGTAATGCTGCACCATCGTTTCCTGATGCTCCTGTTTTCCTGTCCGTCTCCCTCTGTTGTCCCGTGTGAAGGTTAGAGCAGAAGCACTTGGGGACCAGGAGCGTTGGGTTTTGCCTCTGCAGAACCAGCATAAATTGTTCCTGATCCTTGCCTGGATCTTCTAGGCATTGCTATCAAAAAGAAAACTTTCAAGATTTCATGTAGTATAAGGACAACTTTAATCCAAGATAAGTACTGAGGTATGAAAATTAAAGGGGAAGAGAAATTGCATTAGCTGTTGCGAACAAGCAAAGAAAGAATTGCAAAACAAGTACTTTGCAGTTTGGATTTGCAGAGGCGAGTGCAAGGTGCACAAAAGGGGAAACAGAGCGTGCAGCTAGCAAGTGTACACGACTGCAAAGATGCCCTAACTGCAATGCCAAGAAAATCAAACCTGCAGCCAAGAAAAACACCGTTCAAATGATGCAATGACATAATCTAAATGCTGCTAGTAGCGTCTAGATTACACGCCGAACAACCAAGAAGGAAAACACCCACAACATTCGCTTGTGTAACAGGGATGTAGACCTCACAACTGGCGGGCAAGAGAAGGACACAAAAGCAGACACAGGTAAAACCAGTGTTAGAAAGAGGGACTTGACCTTTCTGAAAGCATCAACCAGGCCTGGCCCTGAGGGGTGATACTGAAGTAAGCATGAAGACTGCATGCTCAGGTTTGTAAATTTTTAACTATATTTGTTTAAAATCCACCACACTTACAAATCCCACTAGAATAGATCCACCTGGTGAGCAGAGCAAGCCAAGAAAGCTGCAGCTCAGCACCAGGACACTGCATCTTGCTCAAACAAAGAGCTGGTTAAGGACGTGATTAGCATTTTTTAAAAAAGAAGGAATACACTTCACCAAGGGCTTTGAGATCTCTGATCAAGAGAGGTCCTACCTGTAAGATAAGTACTGGTGGTTGCACTGCAGGTGGGAGACAGATGCAGGTTATGCTCTCTAGACTTCTGCTCCATGCCTTTTATAGGCTATGAAAATTTTGTGGTGCCAGCAGTACTTATAACTAGCAATGCAGTCAGGTTATAGAACTAGACATGAGAAAATGCAAATGTAGATCCACACAAAAATATAAACATCCCAGCTTGGACCCAACACTACATTTTGCTAAAAAGCAGTGAACAAAAATGTCTTGATCAGGGAGTAAAAGCCATTTTATTCACCCAATACCCTTTATTAACGGGATGTGCTTCTGGGGTATCTACTGATGAGCAGTATTTATTATTCATGCTTCACAGCTTCATCCGTAGTTTAGACTTTAATACAAGCAACACGATGCAACACCTGATAAGCAGGAGAGGGGAAATGCATGCACAATACAAGATGTTCCTATCAAAATCTCAGTTCTTCTTAATGCAAAGAGGACCTACAGGACACAGTGCTGCTAGTGCTCAAATACAAACATCCTATTCAGCGAGCACATTCCTTCAAATTCTGAAGGAGAGATCGCCTGGTGTTTTTAACCACAGCCTTCAGTTACCATGTCCTCAGAAATGCCTGGATGACCGCTGGCCTCACCCGTGGACCAGGGAAGTGGGATGCAGCTGCAGGCTCGTTTGAGGCTGTTTGTGGTGGACCCCAGGCTGGACCCACAGCGCTGCCCTCTCCCCATGTGCAGGCAGCAACTCAGCAGGGAGGTTCTCGGCAAAGACCTTTCAGTGTGAGCCTCCAGGCAGGCTCAAACCCACAGACAAGTCACTTCACACCCTGCCCTGCCCTCCTCTTCCCCCCGCTAAAATGCCTCTTTGCCTGCAGCTTTGGGACCTGCGGGTCTGTGGGCGAGAAGGGAGAAGTAGCACCCAGAGTCATCAGGCTACAGAAAGTACCCAAGAACAAAAGATTAATTTTAATGTCCCATCTTGGAGCAAGCTTGGCCATTAGCTTCAGGAAGTCTTCATCGTTTATGCAGAGGAGGAAGCAGATGGAAATGACAGAATTAATTTGATCTGAAGAGGTTGTGTTCTGGAAAAACACACGTGTCAGGCCCCATTACTCAAGATTGCAGGCGCAGGGACAGGATAAGCTGCGCGTGGTGTGCAAGCATGAGCATGCTGGATGCCGATCGTCTGAACCGCACGTTTCCTCAAGCAAAAGGCCCAGGTCAGCTTTGCACGGGTTGTGGTGTGGCCTGGCTGGGTGGGCTGGTGGCAGGCAGGGAGCCATCCCTTCCCCACAGCAGTACCCGGAGAAGATGGGTGAGATCAGAAATAACCAGGGGGAAAGGGAGAAGAGGAGGCTGTGGAAGGGCAGTTCTGGGCCTCTCCCGGGATGGACATCCCACGTGGCAACAAAGTCCCACGGGAGACGCAAGTCTCCTCTTTCAGATCCCACAGACCACATGTGTGAGCTCGACAGCTCGCGCTGCATTTACCGTCACGGGTAGCAAGGCAAGCCCCACTTCTTACTTCTTTCCACTGCACAGTGAGAGCAAAACCACAAGATGACAGCTATGGTGACAGCTATAACTGCCCCACAGGGAGCTGGGGCTTTGCAGTTCTCTGCGTTTTGTGCAGAGCTTGGTGGAGGTTGCAGCAGGCCATGCTGCGTTCCCCTCACTTTGCAATTGCTTTTAAAAACATTGAGTTCAAGGGTTATTTATTTTGAGCTCCATTCCTCATGCTGCAGACACTGACCCTGGCGGCTTTTTAAAGGGGATGTATCCAGTCCCTTTGGCTAAATTTGCTTGTGGGTCCTTGCAGCCAGGAAGTCCACCTGGTCTTAGAGCTCACATTTAGGATGTTTGCAAAGGCAAATGCAGTGCAGCAGAGACAACCGGAGAGGGCTGCAACCTACCTACCATGGCCAATAGGCTCCTAATTTGGGGCTGCCACCAAGTTGGCAGCTAAAACTACTCTTGATATGCACTCACTCCTCCTGTAGATGACATTGATGGCTTGGTAGAGAAAGAGTTCATTTGAACTTTCCCATCTCCCCAAAAGTAAGACACTATGTTTTGTTGTGTGACAAGCAGACGCAGGACCTCTCCATGATGCCTTGGTGTCATCTCCGCACACTCTGCCCCAGCCATGCTGCAGCGCAAACCCAGGGCAGGGTTTGACTTTTGTTCACAACACAGAGGAACCCGGGAGCAGCAGCTTTTGGGAAATCAGAGCCAAGAGACTGGTCTAAAGGGGGCTGAGGACATGTGTTCCAGCATGGTTTCAATGATATTGAGAAGACAGACCCAGTGACCAAGTACCAAACTAGGTCAGGGAAGGAGGCTTGATTTCCCCTTTCAAAATGGGAAAACATTGCAGACCACAAAGCCTTGCAGACCACGGCAGGGTTGAATGCAGAAATATTCCTCCCAGTCCTTGGTCTGGCACCACGGTGTGCCCGAGCAGCGCTGTGTTTCTACATGGACTCTCAGCTCAGCTCCAGGGCCAAATACTCCATTGCACATGCAATGGAGCCACAGACTTCAGACAAAGCTAAACACAGTGCACAAGTTTACCACCCTTGTGCTCCGAGTGAGTATGAATAGGCTGTGCATTAATTCACACAATCGTGCTGATAGGCTTGTAACACGGTTTGGATCATGGCTTGTTGGGCACTCGCTCTTACTTTCTAGCTCTCCCTTTCCTCGTGCGAGGAGCTGCCTTAGTCCATAGCTGCCAGCCCTCCAGCAAGGAGGGGTGTTGCTGTGAGTCTGAGATATGTTAGACGAAGGAAATGGGAAGAAAATCCCTCAGTTTATCCACGAGGCTGGTTTCACCCGGCAAACTCGCGTTATTTGAAGTGCCACCTCTGTGCTGGCGTGGGCAGAGGAGGGAGAAACAGTGCTTTTAGCTGGCAGGTGGAAGGGCATGCAGACCAGGGCTGAGGCCGCCCTTTCTCCTCTCACCCCAAGCTGTGGTCCCACAAGCATTCAGCATGCTGCAGCCAGCTAATGCGCGACAGGGCGATGAGGGCGCAGAGAAGGGCAGTACCGAGAAGCTCAAGTGCCTTCTCCCATGTGGCACGGTTCAGAGCACAGTGCCGGGTGCGAAGGGGGTTAGCGAGCACGGGCAGCCTCTCAAGCTGCTCTAACCTGAGCACCTGCCTCTCTCTCAAAGCGGAAGCGTTTTGTAAAATGCAGCCACTACTTGAAGTGATCCCACAGGCACTTTCAGATAGTTGTCATCATAGTCTTGAAGTAGTTGAACAGTTATTGGAACAAGAGCGTGATAAAAGCCTTTCCACCCCCATCTCCCCCAGCACCACTTTTGGATCCCATGATTTCTTCCTTGTTTAAAATGATTCAGCAGTAGACTCTCAGATAGTCTCTGTCTGGTTAAAAATAGTTGCTTGCCTCATATGGCTTTAGCATGGTACTGTCAACTGTAAAATGTTCCACCTTCCAAAAAAGTAGAGTGAAAAATGAAAGTGAGCTTTCACACATCATTACTCTCTGCAGTTAGACCTCCAGAGCTCATTCCAAACACATCACATCCTCCCACGAGCTGGGAGGGTGAGCAAGCGAGATGCTCGTGTTACTGCCTGGTGTCCTGCGGGTCCTTGTGAAACTTTGTCCCCTACGCAAAAGCAACTAAGCTGATGGTTCACTCATTTCCTAAAACAAAACACTAGCTTATTTTCAAGAAACATTTATTTGTTGGATTTCTGGAATGTAAGAAGAGCTTAGTCATTGCAGCTGGATGTCTCCTGATGTCAGTTAGGGGAACACACTCCGGCAGGAAACCAGTATAGCCCAGTTAGCTGAGCCACATTCCACAGCCAGCCCATGACACTGGGGCAGGAGAGCATGAGAGCCCAAGAGCCCGTCAGCCATCTCAGAGCGCTTGCGCTCTGCAGGCATGCGGATCAGTGATGGGCTTGCACAGTGTGACTGGTTGGCCTGAACTGCATGTGTTTTGGGGAAAAAAAGGGTAATTTGATTGCAACAGTGGACAAATGGTGCAGACGGGTTATTCCTCTTGTCTCTGTATTGCTTGAAGCTTGAATGTGTTGCATGCAGGCCCAGCTGCTGGAAGGTGTGTGGTGGGACCCCCCTGCCACAGAGGTGTCACAGGGTGGTGGTAGTGAGGCACAGCAGAGCGATAAATGGAAAGTGCTTCAGGTCCAGCCTACCAGGAGACAGACGGTGCTTCTGCAGTGCCCGCAGCCAGCTCCTGATGCTCCTGCCTGAGGAGAGGACACGGCACAGAGGGAGCTACAGTCTGCCCCATGGCCCCAGGGCAGAGGAAAGAGCCACTCGCAGTGAGCAGCTGAAGCATTCGTCGTGGCTTCTCCCATGTGTTGAGCAGCAAACAGCCTTGGTGGTGTTCACCTGCTCCGAGCGCCGAAGAACTCTGGAGAAGCCAGAGGAGTATCCGTCGCTTTTCACTGAACACTTCACAGCATCAGAAGCTGGCTTTAGAGGCTGTATGACAAATTGCTGGTTAATACTCACATTAATTCATTTTTTCGCTAAGAACTGCATTTGCTGTGCATGCTGAGCCATCTTCTGCTCTTTTCCTCAAGGTGATATGCTAAATCCTGCTCCCTGGGCCTTGGCAATCAGCTATTGCTGGAATACGATCAAGCTGCAGACGGCAGCTGCGGGAACCGCAGGGACTCTGAGTTGCTGAGCACCACAGTCAAATCCTGGCCAGCATCTGTGGGGCAGGATTGGACCACAGAGTCAGACCTCCCACAAAGACCTAACCAAGCCAAGCACTGCAGCCTGCTCATGGGGTGCTCTCAGCACCCACCTCTGCCCCCTGGCACCACTGCTGTATTTATGAGGTCCTGAAGCCTGCCTGTCACACCACCCTATCACCTCCTATTGACAACTCCATTGTAAGCATTGGCTCTGGGTCACTCTTGACAAGACATGAGGCTATGGGATATCTAGAGGGATCCCCAGAATCCCTCATCATTCTAGGGATGAGCCTAGAAATGAATTACTGCTACAGAGAAATGAGTGCTTTGAAGGAGTGCAGAAAGAGTCCAAGTTTTCTACCTTCGGATGCCTACTTGTGTGCCAGACCCCAGGAAATAGCTGTGTTTATGGGAAGGGATGTTTTCAAAGGCCAACAATTTTAATGTGCACCAGGCCTCGTGCAATTTTTCTTTCCATTTACAATATTATGTATTTTATACGATAAAGTTTGAAGTGCGGCTTTTGTGCATGAATGATACAGTTTCCATAATATTTTTTCATATGCAGAGACATTTTGTTTTGATCTCATGCAGCATTAGTCAACTCCTATTTGAGGCCACTGGAGCCCTTCCAGTGACCTTCCCGGAGCCTGGCTAACTGGGCAGCCGAGGCCTGACATGTTGTAGGTGTGAGCTAGCATGACCTGCCGAGGCTCAGGGCGGCTCAGAAGAGCAGGTCGATCAAAAAAGGCCTAGATCAGGAAATTACGCTGACAGCATTCAGCGTGCTTGGTGCAAAAACAAAGTCTCTGCCCCAGAAATGCACAAGCACCACGACCCCCCTGGACACGTCAGCAGCAGTGGGCGTTCAGCCCTGCAAGATCCCCAAAGTTTGCCCATCCAAAGCAAGTACCAAGTCCCTTAATCTCAAGGCTGCAGGAGTCAGGGTGAGGTACAGGACTCATTTGGCTGAACTCCTTGAGTGGGACAAACATGACCTTGGGTTGCCTGGATTACAGAGGCCAGGTCCTGCACCCTCACAAAAGCAGCAGTCCTGTGGACCCGGCTTGCCTGCTCAGGAGTGCTGCCTGCACGATGATGCATGATCGCACGGCAGAGCTGGGTTCACGCTCTAGCACCGCTTCCCGTGAAGACCCCTAAGCATGCAAGGGTGCTTCCCACGAACACCCCCATGACCCCCCACACAAGGGTGGGATCCCACGCAAATTCAGGTGGGTGCCCATCCAGTATGCATGAATCTTTTTCCCCCTTCTTAAGGACTGTTGGAAGAGTCATTTCTTTTTGTGGTAGGAGCACGTTTCGATGGGGAAATGTCAGGTTCCCCAATTCAGCGAAACTCTGGCAATTTGCCTCAGTTCAGAAAGCTGCCCCTGTTCTGCAGGGCCAGCAAGGAGGAGAGCACACCCAGACTCTGTAAAACACAAGTCAGACCCCAAATGAGCAACAAGTAGGTCAGGCCCAGAAAGCTACTCATTGAGCATCCTCACTGTTTACACGGCTTACTCACATCTCAATAGCTCTGTTATTGATGAAGAGCTAGCGAGAGGTGTTTGTGCCATGATGCTCAGCACACAGCATTTCTGCGGTTGCCCAGAAAGCGGTCAGTGCCATCAGTAAATGGCATTGTGGAGAGGTTCAGAGCAGGGAGGCAATGAGAAAGGTCCAGCAGGTGTAGCCTCTGCCTGGCTCCGCTGCCGGCTCCGCTGCCGGCTCCGCTGCCAGCTCCGGCAGGGACCCGGGACTGTTCTGCAGGATGCAGGGCTGCAGCCTGTGTCCGCATGGGTGGCTCCTCCTCCACCAGGCCTGCTAAGGAAACGGCACATGATTTGGAAATTAAGCAAAATATGTTGTGTTTATCAAACAACTCCTAAGAGTTTTAAAAAGGGAATAGCAGTGTTTACACACAAGCTGGACAGACTCTAACACGGTGCATGCTCTGTTGTGTCAACTCCCACACCTGCATAAGATATTTTAAAAAATCCCCATGAAATGAGGGAGCCAAGCAACTTAGTCTCATCGTCCCCGTCTTGGTGCTCTCACTAGAGCCACATTGAACATTTTTGCTAACAGAGCTGCAGGATGCTATGGAAAATCTTCTCTCCAAAGAGCCTCTGTTCATGTCTGAAGTTAAGGCTGGTGAAAAGTAGGGAGCGGAGTTGCGAGGGAGCTGGTGTCCGGGCAGCCTGGGCGCAGAGCCCTGCTCCTGGGGCTGATCGAGCGCTCCCCGGGAAGAGGGGAGACCTTGGAGGGAGTCCAAGCCTCGCAGCGCTGCAGCCCGCTGCCTCCGCAGCGCAGGAAGGGGAGAGCAGCAGCCTCGATCCCCTCTCAGGCAAGGAGGAGACCTGGCCAAAGAAGAATGAAGTTGCATGAAGCATTTTCTTGTGCTTTCCCAAACTACCTGAATTACCAAATGTGCTTTTCACTGTGTGTTTTTGTTTTCTATGCTAGAAAGTTTCTGGGCCCCATCTTAGCAACACGGATTCTTCTTTCTCTCGTATCACTTGCAGAAGGTCCTGCCTGGATCGTGTTTGCTTGTAGGATGACATCAGGATTCAGTCCATAAAAGGTTATTGACCTGGGAAGAGAGAGTTTCTAGAATTTAAGGGCTGGGCAACTTCTTGGAAACTGCCTTATCAGCACAGCTACAAGCTGGAGCTTTAGCAACCCTTCCTGAGCTGCACGTTTCTAGTTCCTATTCCTGCAGTTTGGTATTTGTCTCTGTACACGTATGCTTATTTTGCAGTTTGTTATTTAAAACAGCTTTGGGCCAAGACTGCCACAAAACCATGAAGCCAAGCTCGATTGCTTTGCTGTTACTGAAATTAGGTGTCAGCTAAGTCCTGAAGCAAACCAGTAAAGGGGAGCAGACGTCTGTGCAGAGACACTGCGTAAAGGCTGGTGCCACAAACCTTATGTGTCCTTTGCTGGTGGAGAAGGAATTGCCAGGGGTGGGGGGGTGTCGGGGTTGTTTCAGCAGAAGCAAAAGGTGGTAAAACTGGAACAGAGAGGCACTGACTTTGCCTGGCGAGGAGCGTCACCAGGGCGCACGCTGGTCTCTAAGAGTGGTGGAGGAGGACTGAGAGGGAATGGATGAGTGCAGCACTCCGGGGATTTAAAACAAAACCTGACGATACATTAAAGTCTGCTGGAAGCATGGGCCTGCGCTCACACAGGGACAGACTTGCTCTGAAGTTTCACAGAGAGGGGCTGGTTCACCGTAAACCCCGGGGGGGTCTGCAGTGCCTCAAGCCTTCCCCACCGGCGCGGACCTGGCAGCTGAGCTGGAGCTGCTGCCCCTCATCCTCGCCCCGCCAGTGCCTTGGCCCAGCCCAGGTTTCGGGGCGATGCCACTAGCTGCTGCACGGCTGGGCAGTCTCCGTCCCACTTGCGACTGGGGGATGGGGGAGGCCTCTTTCCAGGAGAGCTGTAGAGAGCATGGGCTTTGCATCTGGGATCCAGCCCTCGTCCCCGAGGGGCACGGCGCAGACCTGAGCGAGGACGGCCGGCAGGAGCCAGCCAGTGAAGCCCTTTGGTGCTGACAGCTCGCCCGCTGCCCTCGCCAGGGCAGGCTGCTCAGCAAAACCGGCGTCTGCCTTGGAAATAAACGTCCACAGAGCCACGGACACACAGCACCGGTAACTTCACCTCCTGAATTGCTCCTGTGATAGTCCTCTTTGCTCAGTCGTAGTGACTGAAGTGAACCGTAACCAAGAAAAACAGCAGGATTATCCTCCAGCACCTGTTCCCACTGACCAGATTATCATAGCTGGCCATGCGGGATGACGTCCTCTAGGTATTGCCATGAAAGCAGCCTGAGCAACGTGACAACCCACCAGAAGAAGACCTCTCTTCCCTTCTGGATGTCCCTTTCCCCAGGTATTTTCAGCACAGCAGCTGGAGGCTCCTCACAGATGGAGGCCAGTCCATGTGGATACAAGCATCAGCGTTTGCACGTCTCCAGCACACAGATTGCTCTCCAAATAGCAACATGTCTTGTTTGACTGTCTAATGTGGAGGCGGCATGAGAAGTATGGGCTGCAAGCTGCAGGGCTCAGAAGATAGACAGCAGCTTTAAAGCACTTTAAAACAAGTTGTTTTTCCTGCTCATCATTCCTTGTACTTTTGCTGTTCAAGCACAGGATCTGCCCCCCTCACCTCACAACATGTAAGGGCTATTTTGTGCTGCATCCACAATAAAATGGTAGCTGATGTAAGAGCTATTTTACTGCAGAATGAAAATGTTTGATTTCAGAAAAAGAGGTCTTCCTCAGAGCTGTTCACATGGGAAAGCAGGAAAACCAGAGAATGTCCAGAGAAATTTTGGAGGGACTCAGCTCAGCAATGGATGGGTAGCTCAAGCAACAGGAATGCAGCCCTCCTGTAGATTAAGGGCTTCTGTTTAGTCTCACCTTCCAGACATGAAATCTGTCCCACTGTGCCCTCTTGGCTTTCTTTTGGGATTGCCTTAAATATCAAGGTTAGCTCAATTGCCATGAAGTTGCCACCAGGCTTTGCAGCAGTGCCCCAAGGGCTAGTTCTGCCATCAGTCTCGAAGCCTGAGAAAAAGCCTTTGGAAGAGAGGAGGGATGCTCTGGAAGGGAGGAGGTGGCTACCGTCTTCACACCGGTGGGCATGATTTAAGTGAGGGAGTTCGAGTGTAAAAGAAGTCCCGTGTGCCACTGGAGCCCTGGGGACAGGTCCCTCTGGTCCTGGGGCACTGGACAAACGCGGAATTCCCTGAAGCAATGCTAACATGCTGCTGTCATCACGCTGCAGCGGCATCACACTGGCCTGGGAGCTCGGGCTGTGATCAGGCGCATTTGCTCCCATTGTGCCGGCACCAGATCAAGTGTCCTGAGCCCCTTCAAGGAAGGGTATCTCCCAGTGGTGGTAACTTTTAGTGCCCCATGGAGCTGCAAGGAAGGCATTAAGTTTCTGAATGGTGCAGAGGGTGACTGCGACTGCCCCAAGGCCTCTGTGACACGAGCTAACTCCTCTCTCCATGATTCTTCTCAAGAGCATCCTCCCATCCCTTAAGCAGAGGCCTTGGTGAAGGAATTACTGCAGTCACAAATGTTTTTTCTATAACGGAATGCAACATTAAACTAAACACTGGAACATGGAGACAAACAAAGCAAAAAAAATCAGGGGAATAATCCTTAGCTTGTAATGAATTTTGCAAAACATTGTTGAAATTAGATTTTATTGGAACAAAAATGTATTTATCATATCTGTCAACACTGAAAAATTATGTTTAAATTAAAACTTTATTTTAAATCCTGATGATGACCTAGAAGTGGCATGATATTTATAAATAGCTTATCATACACCACAGTATAAAAAGTAAATTTATCCTCTTGCTATTGAGTCAAATTCATTGTTATATATGAGATGGGAATTAGTGTTACCCTTCTGACTATCAAAACGGAGAAAAAAATTAAAACCACGGGGAGGAGAGCAGCAACAGCCCACAGGTCAGATTCTCCTGTGAAAAGGACCATAGGAAAATGGTCCCCATTGGAAAAGGCCAGCCTGATGCCGAAGCTCGTCTAGATCTGGGTTGAGACCATGCGGTACCAAGCAGCAGAGACCTCTGATCCCCACTGTTGTGCCCAGGATTTCAACCTCTGATGTGCTTAAAAGCTGTTCTCAAGCCCTGAGCCAGCCAGGCCCCCATTTTAACTCAGTTACGCTGTGGATGGGTGTCTCTTTCTGAAGTCTTCTCCCTGTTGTTTTTGGCCACGGCTTTGACAGGACAGCAGGGCTGCAGACAACTTCTTGTGCCAGCTCAGCTTCAAAGCAAGAAATGTCCTGTGGCCCCGGTACCAAGTACGACGCATTGCAAAGGCTCTTCTGACGAGGCTGAATAATGCTTTTTATAAACTAGGCGTAAGACTAACTATGCAGCTGTTTTACCTGGCCAGGAACCTCCATGGGGCCAATGATGTGTGCCCCTCCTGCACGCTTGCCATGCTCCCGGTGCATGCTGGTGGCTCAGGTGCTGTGCTCAGCTACCAAGGGGCAGAGCCCACCTGGGTTTTTAGGGGTGTTACCTGAGATCTCAAGCATCCTGACTGCAGTGGTGAGGATGCCACTGCCAGAGGGGACCAGCGGCTGTCAGGTGGCAAGGGCTGGCATCCCCTCCTCCCCAAACCAACAGCTGGGATTTAGGGGACCTCTTACAAAACATCCTTTTTACTAGAGAGGGGATCAGAAACATTCTCCTTGGATATTTCAGTCTTTGAACCTCAGCTAGAGGAGACTGCATTCCTTTATCTGGGCTTCATTAATATCCCATAAACAAAGACAAATGTTCTCCTTTCTTGGGACCAAGCAGAATCAGTGTGCTCTGCTCTGGTCATGGCTGTGGCCATAGCCCAGATGGCTACGTACATTGGGGATGGAGAAAACGGGCTGTGATACAGCAGCACAAATGCAGCCCGTCGGGATGCTGGCTGGCTGTAGACCATGCAGCAGCCCAGGCCTGCCACTCCTGCATGCAATGAAGTGGCAGGGAGCGAAGGAGGTGACCGTGGCTAATGCTGTGAAGCTGCCCGGAGAGGGGAGATGGGAAGCTGGTGGGCAGAGCCGAGCCCCAGGCAGCGGGAGGCTCCGAGCGGCAGCGGCCGGGAGCCAAGCGGTGACATGGAGAGATAAGGCTCTTGATGGATGGACCTCAGAAGGTTTGAAGGTTTTTTGTTCTGTTTGGATAAGCAGTCAAATATTCACACAGATAAGCTTCAGAAATGCATCTGATCTGAAGCCCTTTGTATCTTAAAAAGCAAGGCTGGAAATAGAATAAGAGAATTCCTCTGGGGCTTCAGTGGCTCCTGGACTTCCCTTCACCAGCACCAGGCTGTCCAGACCTACACAGGCAAGCAAACCAACAGTCAGGACAGCTCTAACAGCCAGACCCTCCCTGAACCGCAGGCATTCAACTGTGCCTAGGTACCAACCTTGCTCACAGCCCGGGGGATGGGGAGATGGTCCTTCGCTTGGTCACCCTCTGCACTTTGTGATCTTGGTCCATGCAGCTGCTATGGGTAGTTTAAAACATTGTTAAGGAAACACCCTCACTAACATTTGTGTATATCTTAACATATCCATTGGCACCGAGTTTATATAACGTTGCCTGGTGCCTCTTCACCAGCAGAGTTATACCCACATCGAGCATCTTACTGCGTGCAAAGATCTGCAATAACCTGCTGATGAACGGTTGCTGGTGGCAAGACCAGACAGCAGCACAGACGAGCTTGGCAGACTCCTGCCCTCCTTGTGCACCACGCTCAAACCTAGATGAGGGCTGCAGGCAGCACCGAAGAGGGCCAGCAATTATCCTGCAACTTTAAATTGCAGTGCTTGAGTGGAGTGCTTTTGGAGAGTGCATCATTTCCTTGGAAATAAATTATAACATTGTACTTTACTCCAGTGAGTTTCCTTGTACCATAAGTTGTTTAAACAATTTCTCATTATGTACTTCCCATTCGGACATAAGACAGACGAGAAAGCCTGAGGCACCAAGGCTGGTAGGAAAGCGGAAATCCTGCTCCGACCATCCGAGCGGGCAGAGAGCAGCTCCCTGGCTCTGGGCAGGCACTGGCAGACCTAGTGAAGGTTTGGGACAGGAAGGGGCAGGCAGGACCAGCAGCAGTTTCTGGCTCTGCAGAAAGGCTTCAGGTGACTGAACACCTTTCAGGTTCACCTTTGAAATACAACTCACGGTCAGTTATGCGGGGTTTCTCTCTGAGCATCCCCCCACTTTGGGATGCCATAGAGAGGACCCAGGTCCAAACCCTGAGGGCGGAGCAGCAGAGAGCTTTCAGCAAGCCAAGGGAGTCCACCCCATCTAGGGTCAACTCATCGCTTCCTCTTCTCCCGTGTCCCTCCTCAGGCTTCCCGACTTGCTATTTATATCTTTGCCCTAATGAGTCCCCCCATCATCGCCCCAGCTTTAACCTCTTCCTTGCCAAGCAGCGTTTGGAGTTTACATGAGAAAGTTGTTTATGTTAAATAGCTTTCCTCCTACACCACCTCCCTTCCTTCCCCAATAAAAAGCCCTGCAGCGCGCTTGGCAAAGCCCATAAACAAAGGAGGGGTTTGGAGACCCAACCAGTTTTTGGTGAACCCAGTGGGGAAATAATGTCTCTCTTGAAGAACGTTAAAGCCTGAGCTCATAATAGTAGGAAAGTAGTGTCCACCCTAAGTAAGGAATTGCCTGCTTGAGCTACCTAGCATAAAATACAGATGTCCACGCAGTGGGCCACAAGTCATCGTTGGACGTAGGGGTTAACCTCGCATGTTTTCCTCACTGGTCAGGATGGCGTTGGTGGTAGCAAACCAATGTGTTTGCTAGGCTCCAAATGCTTGAAGTTGTGACAAGTGAGCAGGGGAAGGAGAGTGCAAAAAGGCAGCAGTGTTTTGAACTCACCTAGACTGATGAACAGAAGCAGAAGGCAATGAAAATCCATTAGCCTGACTGTTCCCCGCAGAGGAAAAACAGGCACACAAAATTCAATTCATTATTCTCTTTCTTATTTAATGCTAAGTAAGTCATTGAACTTTACTACTTGATCTATCCATTTTCTTTAGTAGTAGGGCTGCAGGAAATCTTTCTCTTCTCAAAGGGGGTTTCAAGTTTCTCTCTGATATCACGTTAAAAAATACTTGGAATGTATGAGTAAAAAATAACCACATTTCAAAGGGAGTTTGAGCCATGCAGATAATGATAATTTTTCTCTTCTGAAGCGCAGAACCAGAGAGCGGAGGTCCCTGGGAGCTCGGAGCACCATTGTTCTTCTTCCAGGCCGTTATCTGGAGACAGGCCCTGCGATAGACTCCGCTGAGGCCACCGAACGGATTATCTGCTCAAAGTGCTAATGGCATGCATTTGACAACATCAACCGTTTAATTTATGAGGTGCTTCGTAACGTAAAGGCAAAGAAATCCATACCATGCAAAAGCCCAAGCACATCCGGTGCAATTAAAAAGCCCAGCCTGCTCTACAACACAACTTTCTTAATTATGGCTATGTAGAAATGTTCCACCTTCCTAAAAGGCAGATTTTGTACCGTGATGGCAGCATTATATAATAAGAAATGTATTAATGGAAGCTATCCAGCACTGAAATTATTCCAGCCTTTTTATCACCACATTCCTTGCTCCCACATGAGCGAAGTGCACAGGAATAAAAGCAGTTAAACATCATCCACCAGAAGACACACACGATGGGGATTACTCACAAGTCACTTACAGCTCAATGGTGCCCATCAGCATTGGGATCCACACGAAGACATTGTGCAAACAGAGCTGCTCTTCCCAGGGAATTATTTTTCTACTGCCCGTGGCTCGTTGCCATGTCACCTTCTTGCAGCTGGGGACAGCGTAGTGCTGTCACCCAGTACCGGAGTTGCTCTTTCAGCTCCTCTGGTCCAGATCTTTGCCAAAAGTTGGGGAGTCTGTCCCATGCTCTTCACTGTGGTATAACACAGCGGATAATCAGACTTAAATGATGTTTTTCTTCTATCGCACTAATATTTGTACAAAACTAATTTTTTTTTTCACTTTTCATATGCAATGAGAAGTTTAATAGCCTAGCCATTAAGCTTCTGAATATAATATTCAGAGCAGCCCCTGAAGGGAGGGAAGGTTTAGGTGGCGAGTCCTGCTTTTCCAGCACAGGTCAGGCAAAATGACAGGCTAGAGGTTGCTGGTCTGGGTCTGAGCTTCTGCAGTATCACTGCTGGACATGAGGTTTGTGATCACAGCAATGGATCCAAATCAGGGCTGCTACCAAAGCATGATCTCAGCCCCCTTGCTCTGCATATTCCCATGCCTCTCGTGCAATTACCCATGTTTGTGCAACCTGCATAGATCAGCTGAAACAAACCTTTTCTGAAAGGGCTGGTTTTCTGCCAGAGGAGCCTGTTGCTCACCCAGCTGCGCAGGCAGCAGAGCCAGTCCAGGCAGCGGGACATGCAATGGAGGGGAGAGCATGAGCACCAGCGCTGGCTTGGATGGGCTGATGCTGAGAACTGCAGACATGCGTTCACCCCATTGCCAGCTAGCTAGGAACCACCTGGCAGTGAAACAGGAACAACACCTCTCCCGTGGATGCTCTCGAGGTGGTTTAGAGCAGCGATACAATACCTGTTACTGGCAATTACTGCAGCAGCAGCTGCCTTGCACCAAATATTACATAAAAGCTCCAAAAAGCCTGAGTATTTGATGCGAGCTGATTCGTGAGCAGATTGGATGCTCCTGTGTCAGATCCAGGATTTTGGGTGCAGCCTGGGCACACTGCTGTTGTGGCTGTCCTAGTCTGGTGATGGGAAGCTGCCAGGGTACCAGCGATGCTTCAGCCAGGAGGAGGGGTGCGAGCAACAGGTCCTCCCATGGCCCCTCCTGCCTCCCCCTGGCCTCTGCTGCCGTACCGCAGCGAGGGTAGCCGCCTGCCAGGGAACGCATCCCACACCATGCTTCATGTCGTAAGCAAGCTAATTGAGATTTTATTTGACGGCTCCCAAGCGAGTATTTAGGGGAAGAGCAGACAAACAAAACATCCCTCGCCGAAGGCGGGCTCCGTGAGCGGGCGAGCTGTTAAACAATGGGAGCTTTGTGGGACATCTCCCAGTTTACCTGCTCCAGTCCAAGAGGAAACGTTCCTCCCTCCGCAGCACAATGGTGGGTCGGCAAGCCTCAAGGGGGGACACGGGCTGGCACACACCTTTGTGTCGCAGGGCACCTCTGGGGTCCCCTCTGATGCTTGGGCGGGTGAGAGGGGGGCACATTATACACCCAAATGGGAGCAGAGGGAGGGCGGCTGCGGGCACCGTGAGCTGTCCCTGGGGGTGGCCAGGGCGGATGGCACTTGTCCATCACCGTGGCTTGCACAGGGTGCCAGCGGCATCTGTAACTCTCGCTGGACCAGTCAACGAGGGGCTCATCATCTGTACGTGGAAACTTCAACCCTGAACGTTGTTCTCCCTTCCCCGCTAGGAAATCCTGTCGGGGCTTGTCTCAACTCCTTCTTCTTAACAAGCGGTCTTTAAATTTTGGCCACAAACCACTGTTTAATTTTACCACCTGGCAAATCTTTTGTCATGAGCTGTTGTGTTGTCCCTGCACTTTTTCCTTACAGTGGCAGAGTATTCTGTGGTCCCACTTCGAGGAAGGGCAGCTGACAGCCTCTGAGGGGGCTGCAGCACTCGCCTGGCCCTGCAAAATGACTCGTTGGTAGCTGAAATATTTATACACCCAGCAGCTGCTGAGATTTTGAGCTCTTTAATGGCTCTGATTCCCTCTGATGTATACACTTAAATATGCCTTTCAAAGCATTCTGCCAATGAGCTTAAGACCAATTATCAAAGTAATTTTGGTAGGAAGAAGTCTCAATATCATGGCTTTGAGAGAGACACTGGGCCAGGCATACAAAGGTACATCACTGCCTAGAGACACACAACAGCAGCTAATGGCTGGAGCACTGAACTAGTAGCAAATCCTCATTTAATCTCATTAAGGCCAACAGGATTCGGTGCATTACACAGGATCAGAAAGGAAAGGCACACCATTACGTCTGACATGCACTGCTAACCATGGCAGTGGCAAAGTCTGGGTAAGCTTCTGTTTTCTCCTCCAGGTTGTGGACCTGGAGGTCAGGACTCATTTCCTGTTTGTTTGGTGCTTTCGCACCTTGGTGCTGCTGGTATTAATAACTCCGAGCATCAACCCTGGACGGAATGGGTACGACCAAACCCAGACACTGCCCAGCATCTGGTACTGTTCATGCCTGGATGCAGACTGCTGCCGGGGCACAGCTGAAAAACTCACGCTGCTGGGTGCTAAGGCCGAGCAAGCAAACACCGCCACGAAAAACCCGGGAGCGGAGCGGGCAGGAAGACAAAATGACAGTTTGCAAAGCAAACATGCGTACCAAGCTGCCGGTTTTTGTGAACCAGGAAGCTGATCGCCGGTTTACACAACAAACCCAAACACTCTTTCATTTCCAGCTTGGCAGGCCTGATTCTGTCGCTGGTGTTTGCAGGATGGAGCGATGACTCAGGGGAGCGGCACGGCCGGCAGCTTGCACCAGCATGCCTGGCACAGCCGAGGCAGCGCGGGCACACCCTGCAGCACCCAGCAGCACCCAGCAGCACCCATGCACCCGCCCCACAGCGGTGCCACCCCCGGGGTGCCACGAGGCACCTCCTGTTGGGGCACCAAGTGAGAGGATGAAGGCTCCGGGCTGGGGGAAGGCTCCAGGTCCTGCAAAACCTGGTGTAAGCCAGAGCCCCTTGGAGGGGAAGGGGAGATGCCAGGAGGGATGCGCATTTCCTGGGAGCTATGGATGGCCAGGGAGCTGTGCAGCTTTATGTATGTCAGCTGAGAAGCTGCTCAGGTGTGCTTTAGTCTGCTGCTGTTATCCCAAAAGAGTAAGAAAAACTTTTAGGGATGTTTGGGGCATGTTTCAGCTGCCAGTCCCTTGCTGGCACAGAAAGTGCTTTACCTCTCACACTTCTTAACCTGTGTTTCTGTAGAGCATCTGCCTGGTGCATCTCTATCCAAACCGGTTAGACTTTCCCAGCAAAAGGCAACACCTGTAGTATGGCAAAAGATGCCCCAGTTTTTGCCGTTTGCAATGACAACCCTGGTTTGCTTGCCAGCATCACCTTTTTTATCCTTTTCCCGTCTCAGTCCCTTTTTCGAGCACAGTTTGACAGCCTGAAGTTACTGAATTGCACAAATAAATCACCTGCTGTTACCACGGCTGCTCCTTGCGGATGGGCAGGCATACAAACATCTCAAATAAAAAGCATATCAATTTCTTCTGTGAGACGATTATCACAAATATTGTTGATCTTACATTATATGCGATTGTTTATACAAAGAGAAAGACTCCTTACTTCCTCCTGGGGCGTTCAGGAATTTGGCAGGCTCTGAAAGCGAGTCAGTGGTGCATAGGGTAATGCTCCTCGGGGGGAGTGTGCTTGGTGCTATTGCAGGAGATCATATTAGTGCTTTTGACACGATCAAACAGAAAGTTCCAGCTGAACAATGAATTTTTAGGACGAAAAGTGAATGTTAAGAAGGTGTGTACGTCTCCGTGAATTTGCTTTATTTTGCTCGTTGATGTGGCGGTAACAGAACTATTTTTAGGTATAATCCTTCAAACGGAACATGACTCCTCCTTTCTGATTAGTACAAAGCTGGCTGCTAGTCAAAAGATAATTATTTCCCAACACATCAGCTAACACACACCAGCAAACAAAACACTCATCATTTGAGCTATCCAACATTAACTGTTGTTTAGCAGTTAACATTTTCTTGACAGCTTTGCATAGGACTAATTGCTCCAGCTTCATTAGCAGAGGTCATTTACTGCAGGTAACAATACTTTTCTGGAGATACTCTCTCGTATAAGATTAGATTATCAGGTCAAATTCTGCTCCCAGGGGCAATGATGCCTGACCGCATTTGGCCTCAAGAAAGTCTGCCCTTTCAGTTCATAGCTGCACAATTTCCAGCCCCGCAGCTGATATATTACATAAAGGAAATCAGTGCACTCCACCGGACGGGAAATTACAATAAATTAGGAAAGTGTGCAGCACAAGGAAGGTTTGCAAAATAGCCACTTAAAAGTTATTAATAAAACATTGACTGCAGATAGGGTTTAGGGAAAAAAAAGCTGATAAAGAAGTTGTCCTTACACTTGAAAACACGTGCATACCCAAAAGGGAAAGCAGCATTTTGCAGAAGAAATGGTGCATGCTGTATCACAAACACACAGCTGATGCTGTCAAACGCTGCGTGTGCCCTGGGCATAGTTCAGATCACAATTTTAAGCCACATTTTTTGCACATAGTTTCATTTGTTCATCAGTTACTGCTTGGAGCTACAGTCAGTTGATGCCGAGGGTCGCAGCCTCAAAGTGCAGTGAATTTTCAGGAGTGCTTTTGTGCAGCTCTCACCGGTGCTCCTGTACTTCTGCAGGCACTTCGATAGCCTGCTGTGTGTCTGGAACATCCTTAACTTCCCTGAACACATGGAAAACTGAAGCCAGGCTTTCCACCCAATATATTCCCATCTAAGCACACGGAGAGATGCAGCCTGCTTTTCAGAAGTGCAGTGCAAACACTGCTTAGAGTGCGGCTGGCGCCTTTGAGAATCGGGCGTCTTGCATGTAGAAGTCTGAGGCACCCTCGCCAAATAATTTTCTCCGAGTGGATTTCTGTTTTACCTGTGGCTCCCTTTCCTGCAGGCGTGCGGCTCTTTGCTGTTACTTTCCTGCCCACGTACGTGTGCAGCCGCATGCCTACCACCTGTACTTTCTGACTTGCAGCTCCAATTGCTAATCCATGTCTGGTTTTCATCAGAAAAAAAATATTCATCATGAGTGTTTGACTCATTGCCTCCGGAGTATTTCAGCTGCCCCATAACACTTTTCAGAGTATCCTTCTTCTCCGCGGAGAACAGCCTGTTCTAAGCGTGATCCACGGCAGACTGCTCACCAGCAGCCTCCTCTTCCTCGCACACGTGTGTGCCATATGTCCTGCTCTGTCCGCACCATTACTGTGCCACTGTCTTTTTTTACACTGTGCAAGACGGACCGGCATCTGCCATCCATGCTGCCAGGTGGATTATCTTAGCTGTCTACAAAGGGAGTCAGTGTGCCAGCCGCCAGACTATTCCAGCAGGTCCTTGACTGGCCAAAACTTAACAGCAGACAAATCCTGACCACTTTGCTCACACAGCTGGCCCTACTGAGGCCAGTGGGCAAAACTCATCGTACCTTTCACCTTCTTCATGGCATTACACTTGTCCAGGGGAAGCATGACCCCAGCGCAGCTATTCGGCAGGAGAAGCTGAGCAAGTTCTGGCCATAAATTTCCCACCTAAGGACCCTGTTGAGCCAAAACTTTCATAACTTTTTAAAGTCTAAGGACACGAGTGTTCAGATGGTTAAAATTAAGTATGTGAACCGACTTACGAGACAAAGACCCATGTCCACCAGCCTGTGCCACCTGCACAATGCCCACGCAGTAGGCAGGCACTGCTCTTCTCCAGGATCCAGCACCCTGCCGAGGACAAGGGCTCAACAGCCACTTCAGCTCCCAGCCAGGTGCTGGGGCCAGATCCTGCCCTGCCCTACCTAGCAGGCAGGGCCTCGGTCCTGCCCTCGCTCGCTGCGATCCCCGGTGCGCAGGAGGAGGACGGCAGTGCTGCCTCCCCATCCTGTCCCGACCCCGACATGCACAGCCAACACCTCGCCACAGTCACCGGTGTCAGACGTCGCCATCCCGTGCACCCTTTTGGTCCTGTTGCCTTTGCTGGAATCACAGACAAAACCAGGTTAAAAAAAAAAAATCATTCAGTGGCAGAGCCTACTTCACTTAGCACCTGATCTGACGTCACCTCGGCATTTTAAGGAGCCCATTTCACTATTATCAAGGGAGACACCATTAACTGCAGCTCACATCGAACCCCAGTAACGTAAATGGAAAAGTATTATTTATTTCCCTGGTCCCTTTATTTTGTCCTCGCATAAAAAGCGTAACTTTTTTTCCCTGAAAATACATGATTAGAAATTGCAAAGGACAAATGCCTTAATTTTTAAAACAAAAAATGAACAAATGGTTTCCAAAACAAATCATTGGCCACCACCGTAAAGAACTCACTTTGGGAAGTGCTTTTCCTGGGAGCTGATTTCTAATTTGACTACACTTCTGAGTTTAATAAAGCTAAAAATGGCTTCACTTTTATTCTGCCCTGCCTTTTTGTTGCTCTATCTGCCATGTATTCATTGCAGTAATGAAAAACTTTATGAAACCACAAGGATACAGTGTACCTTCATAAAGCAATACAGGATGACAACCTTTTGGACCAAGGGCCCAAATCTGCAACCTGTCTGTTCACAGAACCTCCTTACTTGGATCAGTCCACAATATACCATGCAGTTATAATCTGGCCCCTGAGGAATATGTGACTATTGGCAGCAGACTGCTGCAAAGTAAGCCACGCTGCACATGACCGTTAGCTTTATGGTCTACAAACTCGGTGGTTTTATTTCACCCAGTGACAACAGAAGAGGTTTCCCCTGATTTCCGCAGTGTTTAAGTCTGTCCCAGAGTCCGATCCTGCTCCAGTAACGTCCCAGCCATTCCCTCAGAGGTTAACTCCTTTTTTACAGTAAGAGGGAACAAAAGTCTGGATTCCTCTGACCGGCTCCCCAGCTGCTATCTCCCCTTACAGGGCACGAGCCTCCTCCGGCTGCTTTTCGGGAAGGGGTCTCCCCCGATCCCCACGCTCAGCACCTGGACCCTGGACCTGGTCCTGCCGAGCGCACACCGCCCACCTCGCTTGGGCAGGATCAGGCCCACCGTCGGCACGAGGTGGACTTACTTGTGGGGTGGCATGTACCGCGTAAGGAGATTTCTTTCTACTTGAGACCATTTTTAGCTTTCAAATTAAGCATCCTCTGTAATCTTAAATATTCTGGTCTCCTGACTCCCACTTTCTATTCCAGAAAGGAATAGTTACAGAAAATGAGTGTATTCATTATCAGACTGGAAACACCTTGTCTTTAGCCATTAATTTTAAGGGAAGTCAGCAGACCTCGGTGCAACAGGAACACAACCTTATTGGGTTTCAAACACATTTTTTGTGTCAGGAAAAGCCATTAGATAGAGTTGTATTGGTAATCTGAGCCATCTTTGGAGAAAAACAAATGCTGTTCTTCCCATTATAGGTAGGTATTGTTTCAAAACCTATAGAGACTCGCTTGCTTGTGCTGCAATGGTATTTATTGCACATAGACCAATTACTTACACAGTAGTAAATTGCACCAGAGTATAAATATGTTATAAAACACAGACAGAGAGGAAAATGGAAATGACACACAAGTGCTAAAATAACAGCAGATTCACGTGGGCACTTGGAAATAAAAATAAAAATAATAAAGTCTCTTAAGATATTTTAATTTATAATATGGATATATTTACAGTACCTTCATAAAATAATATAAAAAAAGTCACTCTCTCAATAAAACTATTACAGATCAGACCAAACCAGAAATCAGGTTCAGGGGCGGTGTTATTCAAACCTCTGTTTCATTTTTAATTTGCATGTGTGTACGTGTGTGCAAGCAACATCTTCAGATAACTTTACAACTCTTAACACTGTGCAAAAAATGGCTTTGTCGCCATTTTTAGAAAAAATGTGCAGTAAATTTTTGTTGTTGCCAGTATTCCACCCCCCCCCCCGTTCATCTGTAATTACAATGAACAAGCTGCAGAAGGCTCCTTGCCACCCCCCCCCCTTTTCATAAAATACTATTAGTGGTATGTAAATATGCTGTTTAATATAAACACGGTCCGTTTATTCCCCTGTACAATATGCACAGTTTGAGGTAGAAGTTTCTCAGCCTGACTGCTATTGTCTGGCTGAAGGAGATAAGCACAGTAACTCACCGCTGGCTGATGCAGAGGGAAAAAGCACAAAAGTGTGGGTTGCGTTGTTTTTTTTTTTTCCCCCTTTCAAAATATACCTGTGCTCCTCATTACTCATTTTTTTCTCCATCGCTAACTCTGCGGAAGAGGGGAGCACAGCCACCCCAAGCTTAAAACTCCATCTTGCCCGTGGGTCCGTGCTCTCTGCCTGGAGCACCTGCAGCACGGACCCTGCGCCTCCCCAAAAACTGCCGGGTGCTGGGCATGAGGGAACGAAAGCCGGGGTGCCCGGCAGCCGCGGGCGAGGCGGGGGACAGCTGGGACCCCGGCTGCAGCCCAACCCGGCGGCCAAACGCCAGCACCTCCACACTCAGGTTCAACCACCAGCCCGGTTGCGGGCCAACTCACCCCAGCAAAGGGCACTGCCGCAGCCCCTTCCGAAAGCGCTTCTCCTAAATACAAGCTGGCTGTCTTTGGGGCGGGCTGTTTATTTTCTTTGTTCTCTGGTCAGTGGGTTTCCTGTTTGCTGTAGTTTTGGATGAGGTATGTCGTACACCAGTTCACCTGCTTCTATTCCTAAGTAAACACCCGCTCTCTCCCCGCGAAGACAGGGATCGGCTTTGCGTGGCATCAGCCTTACCAAGGGGCAGCTGCCGGGGATGTCTCCGCTCCTGGGCATCTCCCTGCCTGCCTCTCCCCCTGCCCCGGCTGCGACACAGCCCCCCATGCCCCCCTATACCTTGGACTCCGAATCGGACGTTTTGCTATTTCTCTCTTCCAGGCTGGACTCGCTGCCGCCCCGCGTGCCCCCGTTGCAGTCGGACCAGGTCGCTGCCAGGCTGCGCTCGGGGGAGCCCACGGTGCTGATGAAGCCCCCGGGCAGCTGGGCCAGCTCCCCGCCACGGGCATGCAGCCGCCGGTTGGCTTTCCGGGGGCAGCAGAGCAGCCTCTTGAAGGCCCTGCGGAAGTCGGGGCTGCGGCAGTAGATGATGGGGTTGAAAGCGGAGTTGGCGTAGCCCAGCCAGTTGAAGAAAACGAAGAGCCAGTCCGGCACCAGGTCCCTGTTGAAGACGTTGACGATGTTGACCAGGAAGAAAGGGAGCCAGCAGAGGGTGAACACCCCCATGATGATGCCCAAAGTCTTGAGGGCTTTCTGCTCCTTCATGGCCATGATGCGGGAGGTCTTCCGCTTGCTGGCTCGGCCGTTGCCGAGGATGGGCTGGTGGTGAGGGTGAGGGGGCGGGGGCGGCTGCGGCTGCTCATGGCTGCCGTAGAACCGGCCCTCACACCTATCGATCTTCCTGATCTGCTCCTTGGCCTCTCTGTACACCCGGAGGTACACGAAGATCATGATGAGGAGGGGGATGTAGAAAGAAATGATGGACGAGGCGATGGCGTAAGCCCTGTTGGTGACGAAGTCGCAGCAGCCCGGGTCCTGGTAGCACTCCAGCGCCTGGGGGTCCTCGTCCCGCCACCAATGCATCATGATGGGCAAGAAGGAGACCAGGGCGGAGATGGCCCAGACGGTGCAGATGATGCCCTTGGCCCGACCCTTGGTCATGAGGCTCTGGTAGCGGAAAGGCGAGGTGATGGCCAGGTAGCGGTCGATGGCGATGACGCACAAGGTCTCGATGCTGGCCGTCACGCAGAGCACGTCCAGGGAGGTCCAGCACTCGCAGAGGAAGGATCCCCAGAGCCAGGTGCCCCGCACCACCAGCGTGGCCCCGAAGGGCACCACCAGCAGCCCCATCACCAGGTCGGCGCAGGCCAGCGAGGTGATGAAGAGGTTGGTGAGGGTCTGCAGCCGCTGCGTCCGCCCGATGGCCGCGATCACCAGCACGTTACCGGCCACGATGAGCAGCACCACCAGGGCCATCAGCAGGCTCATGCCCACCGCCCACTGCTGCGACAGCAGCTCGGCGGGCAGCTGCCTGCTCCCGGGCGGCGCCGCCGTCACCCCGCCGCCGGCCACGGAGCGGTTGTGGGGGCCGCAGTCGGGCGGCAGCCACCCATCGCCCATGGCTGTGCGGGGCGCTCCGGCCGCCGCGCCGCGGGCAGGAAGGCGGCGCCGCCGCCGCTGCCGCCGCCGCCGCCGCCGCTGCCGCTGCCGCCGCCCCGGGCTGCCGCATGGCCCCGCGCCCCCCCGCGCCGCCGGCCCGCCCCGCCCGCCCCGCGTCACCGCCCTCCGCCAATCGGCAGCGCGGGGCGGAGCCGCCCCGCCCCGCCCCGCCCTGCCCGCGCGCTGCCTGCCCTGCCTGTGTCCGCTGCCGGTGCTGCTGCCCCTGCCCCGCCGGTACCCCTGCCTGCACCCCTGCCTGCACCCCTGTCTCTGCGCTGGCCGCAGCCTGCCTGCACCCTGCCCCACAGCCCCTGCGCACAGACCACCCCCCCCCCGGCCACCCACCCTGCCGGGTCGGTGGCCCGGGGTGGGGGGGGGTGTCTGTGCTGTGGCAGGCAGGGGATGTGGGCAGGGAGGGCTCCTGCCCGCAGGGTGCACCACGGCACTGCACCACCCGCCCCCGTGCCGTTGCCGCCGGTGCTCGGTGCACCCTCCGCTGCTTGGTGGGAGCGGGCTGGCAGCAGCAGGGAGTCAGTCGGCACCTACAGCACGCTCCAGAATGGGGCTCGGGAAAAGGCAGGGGTATACCCCAAATATTCACTGTGACCCTGGGCCAGAGCCAGGCTTCGGCACCTCCCCTGCAGCCCCAGGACAGGTGGGCTCTGCATCCCTACAGCGTTTGGGAGATGGCGTAAGTGCTGGGGGACGCATCCCATGCCAGGGGCAGCCCGCACGCCTCCATTGCCCTCCATTGCCGGGCACACCCGTGTGAGCTGCTGGAGCAGGTGCTCTCCCTCTTTACACCTGGAAAGCGGAAAATACCAAATACCAGCACTGTCGGCATCATTCTCTATTGAAAAGCAATGGACACCCTCCCATGGGATGTCCCCACCGACGTCAAGCCCCACGCTCGCAGCCCTGCGTCACCAGTGCCTTCTGCCCTAGCCCAGGCACCCCCAGAGCCCCGCTGGCCAGGACCCCATGTAAAACCCCATGGTTTAAGGGATGATGCTACCAGCTCCGTGCAGGGTCTGTGGCTATGGCTTCTCCCCATCGCGAGTGCTGTTTGCTCTGTCTTCCCCGGCCCTGCCAGACCAAGCCACTGCGGGCTGGGAGGTGGAAGTCCCAGCTCCCATTTCTGGCTTTCCTCTGTTGCATCAGACAGGTCTCTCTAGACTATTTAAAATGCAGCCAGTAGCTTTTACCCAGTCTAGTCAAACCACACTAAATCTAGGGACTGCTCTAAGTATTCGTACTGTTATTTGGTAATGAGCAATAAAGTACATGAAGCATCCCGGGGCTGTAATGTCCAGATAACAGACTCCAAGCAAATCCCTGCCCGGCTCCCATCCACTTCCATGAAACCTGCTGCTAGGAACTAGTTGCGCTGGATTTTCATTTACTTGCTCAGCCCTCTATTTGGCTCTGAAGCTGGAAGATTACTCTTGGGTGCATTTAACTGTTTTACTCCTCTTTTAAACCTCTTAAAATAATGTGAAACAGCTGTCAGGTAAATGAGAACGAGGTCCCCTCTGTCCTTTTTTTTAATCATCAGCATGACTTACAGCAGCACCAAATGTTCCTCACAGCAGCCTGGGAGCAACTGGAAGGCATAGTTATTTTTTTCCCCCTATATATATTTATTCTGCTAAGACTGCTCCACTGTTCCAGCTGGACCATAAAAATCCCTTCCAGGCTTAGACTTGATTTACAAGGTTGCAACCTAGGAGTGATTTATTTATTTATTTACACGCTGTTTATTTAACCCTGACTAAAGGCCACACACCAGCGCGGACCTGCTGCTTGGCAAACCATTCCTTCACATTCCCATGACTTTGCTTTGCTGCTCGTCATCTGCTGGACCAAAGTGCAACCCTCTTTGGTGGGAAGGGTGGGAGGCATGGCATCTTCAAGAACAGAGGGAGGCCTCATGCTGAATGAAAAGCAGAAGGATTGTGGCTGGGAATATTTGTCCAGGACTGGTACCTGTAATTCTGATTTGAAAAAAAAAATAATCTGAGACCAGGTTAGGACAGTGGAGTCTTGGGATAGAAACCTTTTTTTATTTTCTACATCTAGCTGGAACACTTAAAGTAAGTACGAGCTCTGCGGTGCATCACCACACCAAAGCCTTCACGGCTGAGATGCTCAGGTGGATTTTGTGAATGTGCATAGTCCATTTTAGTGCAAAATCAAACAGATTAAAATCTGATAAAATCTTAAATACTTTTCCCAAGATGACACTGACAGTGGGAAGCAGTGTTGGGTGTGCCATATAGCTGTTTTACTTGCTATTCTTGGAGCATCATCCACCTGACATCTGTTCAGATCCATTATTGATATAGTATCCTTATACAGTTAATAAACACCGTAACCTAATCAAATGCCGGCTCTTTGCCTATCAAGCTGTCCTATCAGATCTCCAGCTGGAGATCCTCATCCCACTGTAAGCTTAAAGGTTGAAGAAGTAAAGGAAATGACTAGCAAGTAAGCAATAAACCAGAAGACGCATAATCGTGCATTGCTTCCCAGTATCTTTGTTGGTTCAACAAGCATCAATCTGGAATGCCAGATCAGAGCTGGAGCCAGAATGTCTTTGGGAAACAATGCATCTCCAAAGGAAAAAATAAGCAAATTTACGATTTCTGTACAGAACATCCCTCTGGCCCTTGCAGCACAGAGCAGCCAAATAATCACAGAAGGCTTAACCCGTTTCAGAGCTTTACCTTTTGCAAATTTCCTTTAACTCAAAATTTCCTTGTTTTTTTGAATTTCAGACAGCTCCTTAACATGATTTTAATAGAGCTCTTTGTTTGCACATTGTTTAAGGATGTCAGGTCAAGAAAAGAGCTTCCAGAACTGAAATGGTTTGTTTCTACTTGCTCTCCAGATCACAGTTTTTAATGAGCAACTAATTTATTTTTTCCTTTGGAAGTCATTAAAGAAAAAAAAGCCCAAACGCTCAGTAGTTATTAGGACAGATAAGTCTTACATTGCATAGAGGATAATGGATAGTTCCGATGAAAATCAAAATGTATTGCATTTGAGGAACCTTGTTGGCATGAGCTGTGAAGCTTCAACAGTTCAGGAACTGAAGTGGGTTATCTAGGTATATTTTTAAACACAGACCTTTGAGATGCTCTGCACAGCTTCCTGCTTGTCGTCTTGCCTCTCTTCATGCAAAACAGATTGCAAGATGAAGGTCCTATGGCATGGGTATGCATCTACATATACAGCGCTGCCCTGGGGAATGTCAGCAGCACCAGCAGTGTGGCAGGAGATGGGGAATGGGGCTGGGCACTGGGGCTAACCCCTTCCTTTGGTGTTGCAGCAGCTGGGGCGGCACTGGGGGCAGTGGATTTGCTGTTGCCAGCTCTGTGTCCTGGGGACAGGCAGGTGACTTACTGCTGGAGCCCATCCCTGGATCTCTAGGGATGCTCTGAGCTCTGCGTACCACGTCTTGGCACTCTTACGTGGCCTGCAAGGTTGGTTAGAGAGGGAGGATGTTGGCAGAGAAGTAATGAACGTTTAAAGAAGGATGGTGGGGTTAGCAGATGAGGAGAGTGAAGAGACGATTTTAGCTTGTTGAAGACATAACCTCTTAATGTAGTTGGAGGAAGAAAAAATTGTGAGGGAGGGAGAGGAATAATTTAGAAGAATACAAGGAGATTTAATGAGTGGTAATGTGATGAAAGGGAAAATTTGATATGAATATCTGAAAGAGCTTTTAGGACGTCAAACCCATTAGGTTGCCAGGAGTAGCAGTAGATGTCTCATCACTCGGGCCTTTATAGTTAGGTTTGACAAAACTCTAATTCTCAACTTTGAATCAGATTGCATCATGTCTAAGATCTGAACTTTTCCAGCTCTTACTTGTAGCTTTAACATGGCTTCTTACCATATCTCAGCAACTTCGGTCTTGACGAGTAACCTTCAGTTTTCCCCATTCAGTTTGCCAGGGTGAGCAGTTGCCTGCCAGGAGCAAGGGGTGACCATGCTGCTGCTTATGACCCAGAAGGATCTTGTCTTCCTTGTTCAGCCTTGGTCCAGTCATGCCCTCGTTGCAATCAAATTCAGCCACCATCATCATTAACATAATACCCTCTTAAAATATTAACTGTTTGTCCTCTTAAGGCATTAGTGAAAGCGCACTGAAATGCCTGGAAGGCCTCCCATTTACTTCAGTGAGCTTCATGTTATTGTCATTCTTTCTCTGGAGAAAAAGATCTATGTAAAAGCAAATTAAAAATGCATTTGCTGTCCCTTTTCCTTCCTGCTGTCCTCCTAAATCCCTTTGGAAATTTAGCATACATCTGAGAAACCATTTTGTGTTGGTTATCTGGACAGTTTGACTAAAACCTGAACTGAAAGAAAGCAGATGAGAAACAACCCTGCAAGTCTTCATGTGAAGTGATCAGGCTTCACCCTCTCTGTGTTGTCCCAGGAAGAAACTGTCATTTGGCTCTATTCACATTGGACATTTGTTATTAGAGAAATAGAGACATGATGGAACATTGCCACAAGATCCATGTCTCTTGTTTTTAAAATAAACATCTTGGCTTTGACTTGACGTTTATTTTCCATAAATGCCTCGGCTTCAATTTGGCATTTCAGCAACAGCGGGAGGCTGTTATCCTGTGACAACATGCAATTCCATTGACATTATCTCTTGATTACATGTGACAGTGTGCCAAATACTGCATGTAGTTGCTTTTAGTTAAACAATGCCATGAAAATTTAAAACAAATGTATTAAATAACAGAAGTGGCCATACTTTCCAGCCCTATACTGTGCATGTGACACCATAATTACATGAGGTACGCTATGTAGTAGTGTGGGCTACATTAGTAAGCACACACTGAGTTTGACTTAGGGGGTCCAAAGTAGTGAATGCCTATTAATTCCCCTTGACTCAAGGGCTGTGGTTGATGTGTTGGTTAGCATGTACAGGGTCGAGCGTATCAACATTTTAAAAAGCTATAAACCAATCTGAACACACACAGATAAGTCCTGATACTCTGGAAGACCCTGCCACAGTAACCCAGCCCTTGTTTAGAGCACTTTTTCATCAGGAGACTCTCTTACAAGCATGCTGATTCATTAATTCCCTCCAGGTGATAAAAGAGATGCAATGACTCTGTCTTTCTGTCTCTTTCTCATACACTAAGTAAAAAGATGCTGAGGAACAGCCAAGCCAAGGCCTCCTTACCTCTTGAAATCTGTCTTGTGTTGTTGCTAAAAAGTCAAACCTCAGGAAAACACTGAGTTCGACCAGTGAGTCCCCAGAACAGACTGAGGACTCTTTTTTTGCCTAGTGCCCTTTAGAAGTGCCCAGATTTTGAAGATCCCCTGATTTCCTCCATAGGATTGAGACCAGGTCTCTATTTTTCCTGTACTTCATGAGACTTGTGATGTGTTTTGTAATCCTACCCACAATTTTAAAGAAATGTAGGGCCCTGGACGGAGGTTTCATTAGGGGAGTGAAAGAAAGGGCTGTTACGACTTGGGAAATTTGTCCCTTTTAGAAGGTGGGCTTGGTCTTGGGCATGCAGAAGTTTAGACTAGGAGTAGAACTTCTAGCTCATGCCAGGTATATTTATTTGTCATACGGAAGCCTAATACAGAAGGAGTTCCACCAATTTATTCTAGTTGAAGAGATGGCTTTTTGTCTATCTAGCTGATAGTTTTCGACATTGCCTCCCCCAGCCTCACTCCATATATCTCAGAGGAGGTCTGCAGTTCAACTTTGAAGCATCGCACCCAGGAGAAATTCTTATTTCGCTTTTCTCAATGACACTTTGCCATCTGCATGATCTAGACTTGCTGTTGCTGACTGGGCCCCTGACTGATATCCCAGTCCATAGAGTGCTTTTACCATTGTGTTACCATTCACCCTGCAGGAATGAATTCTCCTTGGGCAAAAGTAATGTTCAAACTTTGCAAAGAACAAGCCAGGTTTGGTGTTTCTGGAAGCAGAGTATTCTTTTTGCTATTGATGCAATTTTCGTAAAGTTATTTTGACAAAAGTTATTTTGACATAGTTATTTGACAGAAGTGTTTTATTTACAATCTGGACTAATATTAATCTGGAGCAATAATAATGCGCTCATTAATCCAGATTATAACTAAGAGTTGCCTTTAGTTGCTCAATTTGCCGAGTCTCACTGTCTGTACCTCCCTATACTTTCTTGACATCCAGACTCCTTGACAGAGACACTGGCACTGTGAGAAAAGCCTGACTAAGGCTGCCACTTTTTTAAGCACCAGCGATTCCTTTGAGAGGGGTGGCAAAACATTTTACAGCAGGCCAGAATACACTGTGGTGCCCAGAGCCTTTGTTTATACAGAGAGATTGTGGTCGGAGACCAGAGCAGAGGAGTGATGACTAGGAGTCCTCTGAGATTTTAGTCTAGTCTATTCCTGCTTCAAGGCATACTGGCTGCAAGAAGTTGCTTTATTTCTCCATCCCAAAGCTTACCCATCTGTAGGATAAAAGTTGCACACTTTGGGAAATATCATCTCACATTTTAATTGGAACAAAAAGCTAATCTTTTACAAGCACCTCCTGAGGTGTGGACATGAGGTGCACTGAAAAGGCACAGTGCCAGTGTCTTGGTGTCAAGCAACATGCTGGTTAGTGAAGAGTGTAAGTCAAGAAACCATTTCTTTCCCCTTCATGTCATGGAGGACTATAGCATGTAAGCTAGTGGCTGGAATGTGCAAAAAGACTAATTCAGATGGCTTGGGGTGGAACCAGCATTTTCAGATATTTGGGAAGTCTGTATATATGTTCTGGATGGCAAAACACTGACTTGAGCAGCGTGGCTGGGGGTCCAGCTCTGGCTGGCTGTGATGGTGGGTGTGTGGCTAAGACTGATTTTGACATCTGGGCAGCCCGGTGTTGTTGGCTGAGTGTCTCCAGATGCAGGACTGAGGCTTTGGATTCTGTGGGGAAATGGGTTAGGGCTCCCACTGGGACAAAATATATTCTGGATTTTTTTAAGCAAGAAAAGTCAATTGCGGTTCATGCTAACTTAGGGCAGTACCCTGGGAAAGAGCTCTGAATAGCTAAGACTATGTCACAACATGAGAAAAAGCTGAACGGTTATTCCTTTTTGGTGGCATTAAGAGTGCCTTTTGAAGCTTTTGGGGGATGCTGAGTTGCAAGTTTTATTTTTTGAACCTGTCTTTCAGGCAGTTCATAATGTTTAGTGACAGGCTTTTTCTAAGTAACGGTCCTCATAAGTTGCATTAGTATCTTTTAAGACAACTAAAGCCAATTTTTTTTTTGTTGTTAAAGGGAAAAACAAATCTTGTCTTCGATTCCATAAGCAGTAATTGCTGCCTCTTAGCATCCATCTGTAGCCCTGCATGTCCTCTCAGCTAGCTATCAAATACACAACACTAACCTGCCATGCCACACACTCAAGTAGGTACTATCCTTACTACGCATCAAACAGAGCAAAGCTACTTTAAAGTAATGGGGGATGTACCCCTCCAAAAAGTATGAGGACCCCAACTGCTTTTATTTGGTGCAAAGAATCATAGGATTAGCTAAAGGAAGAATAAATAGTATGATGCATCAGTGTTAGGTGGGTGTAATGCAGACCCATGTGAGGTTGCTATTATGTATTATGTAACATAAGAAAACGCAAAAGCTAACAGTTATCCCCAAAAAATCTGTCCATGGAAGTCTATTGCAACAACTTTGGTCTAATTCTGTGGGGTTTTTTTCCCTAACCTGTTGCTTTGGACATCTCTGATAAATGTCTTTGATACCTAGTTCTGAAAACTGCTGAGAAAGTTTAAACATCCTTAACATTAACCGTAGATATCATCACCACATGTCATTGAGTGAAAACTCCTGTGGTTCAGTTGTCACAGAATAAACGGTTGACTTGCACCTACCTCAGATTTGGGTAAACTAGCCTGCTGCCAATTAACGTACTGCCCTGGCTGACTTGCAGACCACCGGAGTCCTCTGGCAAGTAAAGGAGAAGTGCTGGAATCCTGTTATACCTACTTCTTCTAAACACATTCACTGTGTTTAAGCCAATGCTTAAAGTAATGCATCTGCTTCTACTAACCTTTTCTTACTGGCTATGAGACACCCCTGCTGACCATTTCTTGGTGGCCTTGGTACTGTTGGTTTGGATTAAGCTATTTGTCATCTGTGCATGTTTTGCTCTTCAATAGTTTTGGACCAGGGCATGCCCTTTTTTCTTCTATCTATCATAAAATCATGCTGAGATAGTGATAAATTGCTTTACTGTTCACTAGTTTGTGTATCTATTTGTAATAACAAATTAAATTATGATATTCAGCTCTGCACGTAACAGCATATTCCTGATGGCAAATTCTCTGTTTAGGTACCACCCATTGGGAAGTATCTCTTCAGTCTGCATTTAGCATCAGACACCTGGTATGGTAAGGTGAAGTGCTCAGCATTCCCCAGTTTCCTGGAGGTAAAGTGGATAAACATGTGCTCTGTACTTGTGAAAATCTGGCCAGAATGTAAAGCTATATAACTACATCTTTCAGTAAAATTATCATGGCCTTAAAGCACAGCTGTAACTAGAAATAGAGCTGAGGTGACCCTGGGTCTGGCTTTGGTCTCAATGTCTTCATTTCATCATAGCTTGTCCCAAAGTCTTTTTTGAGCTAAATTACTCTCCTGCATTTAAAACCCCGTGTTGTGTTGGCATTGGAGTCTGATAATCTTGTCTGACTATAGTCTTGGCTCAGAAATTTGTATCTGATTTTCTCTCTGTTATGGACTCCATAAACTCCCGAGCAATAGAGCATGATCTGCGTGACAGCCCAGCCTTGGCAGCTCCAGTCCATCCCTACGCCCTTCCTGACGATCCATGCTGGTGGTGCAGTCACCAAAGACTTCAGGGCTCCTTCATGGATGGTGAAGCCACAACAGTGGTGAAGTAATAAGGTTAATCGTAAGGTCTTAAAACTAAAGAGATGGCAGAGGGGAGGCTCTGATCCAGCCTGGTAGTGCTAGATCAGATTCCCAGGGATTAGGGGAAGATTGGAGGGTACTCAGCCCCTTGCGGGGTTAGGCCATCAGTGAACGCCCTCCCTGAAAGTTACAAAGCCTTCTTGTCAGACTCCTCAAGCTGTAATTATTTTAAACTATTTTATGAAAAAGGAGGGAAACAACATGCAGCTCTACTGTTAGTACCCTCCTCAGCATGATACCTCTTCATGGCGATGTCCCAAGCAGAACAAAATGTATTTCTCTTGAAATGACGTTGCCTTTGACAACAGATCACAGTATTTGCCACCTTAACTGTTCTACCCATTTTTCTGCTTGGAAAAATTGCCCAAGTTCTAGAAATTATATCTTTTTGATTGAAAAAGATGGAGAGAGAGGGCTAGTCAATCAGCATGGATAAATCACCAAAGTTGTAGTGACTTCACTGGACTTTGCTGGAGGCATTTAACACAGCTCTGCCAGTCCTATGCTTCTCTAGTTTTGCTCAGAGCCTGATGAAACAAAGTCATTCTTGAGTTCTATCTCAATTTTCATTGTAAGAGCCTAATCTGAATTCAGCTTAACTAGACCTCCCTTTTCCCCCCTCCTCTTCAATCAGCAAGACATTTAATAATATACTAATACCTTACTGTGGCTTCAAGCTAAACTTGTTTATGACCAAGTGACGTAAATGACACCTGCAAGAAATTCTTTATATACCTGCTGCCTATATACAATGCCTTTGGACGAAAAGGGAGATTAACCTTTTTTTTTGAAGTTTTCTCTGTTAGCTATTATACTTAATGCATATAACTCCCTCATATCTGAGTAGCAAAAACGTACATCTGCCAATAAATTTGTAATGCATTAGTAACAATGCCATAATTGCATCTAATAAATACTCTCTCTGCCCTCACCGGGCTTTTGTGAAGCTGAATAGCTGTGAACCACTTTGCAGTCCTCATCTGAAAGGTCTCCTATAGACAGAATAATATTACTATTTTAAATAGCAGAACTGTTATTGAGACACCTCTGTGTTCAAGCTGTTCTTGACAGTAACAACAGGCTACTCACTGCAGCCTCGAAATCTGAAACTGCTAAGCTCGTAGTTAGCTTAGCTATTGTCACTCAGCAAACACCTTGTTCTTTATGATTTATTTATCCCTTTGTTCTGCTGTCTGTCCAGGAATGAGATTGGGGTTTTTTACACATTAATTATTCATAAGGATTCAAGGAGTTTGTTTATGCAAACGTATTTCAGGCCACAGGCTCTCTATGAACTCTTTGCCTTCCTAATTGCTTTGCGTATTTGCTCTTCATCATGTGCTGTCTACAGAACTCATGGATCACTGCAAACCATATCATATGACATTGCTTTTGTTCTCTGACTGATGAGTCTCAAACCCAGGAAAGATGTTTCTGGAAGGCACAGGAGGGCTTCTGACACGAACATTAGGGCATCTTGCTGTTTCCCAGGTCTCTGCAGCTCTCATTCAACTGTTTCTGAAACCGCAGATTAACTCTCACATACTTTTGGAGACTGGGTTGAGCAGCTGGCATTGCTGGCATTGCTCGCTCAACTTTTTACTTCAGTTGCTTCTAGCAGTTGTACTACAGTGGAGGTCAGTGGTTTGAGTGAGATAGGAGAATGACTGAATCTGGCACGTGGTAACACAGGTGCCCTCCTACAGACCTAAACCAGCCTAGTTAGGTCAAAGTTAGGAGGGAAATCAAAGGGACAGACAGGTTAAATGACTTTCCCAGTGGCACCCAGAAGGACTGCTGCAAGGTCAGACTGCAACTCGCAACTTCAGCATCCCCATCGATGTTCGGTCTGTGGGACTACTGCCTACTGATTCCACCAAACTTGTCTTTTTCTCTTTATACCCATTTTCTGCTCTTATTAGTCTTGGCAGCAGTTACTGTACCATGAAAAGACATTCTTGTGGGAGGAGGACTAAGGGGGTAGGGCCCTTGTTTCTCTCAGTGAAAAGGTCTGGTATTCCTGACATGCTGTAAGGTCTCTGGGGAGTGGTGACAGCCCTTACAGAAGCATCACAAGCAGGAGTTACATGCAAGACATAAAATAATCCCTCCACTCTATTGAAAATAGAGCAGCAAATCAATGCCTGGCATTAGTCTACTGGCAATGCCTGTGTCCAGATTTGGGTGCCAACTTTTAGAAATATGTGAGCCTAGTGGCATGATCCCAAAAGCAAGCGGTGAGAACAACCAGAGGTCTCGACACTGTGGCTGGAGTGGAAAGACTGAAAGAACTGGGTTTGTTTACTCCAGAGACATCACTAAAGGGACACAATGACAGTGTAAAAAGTTCCTGCAAAGAAGAGAGGAATAAACTGTTCTCTACTGGATACAGGACAAGAAGGAAAGGACATACATTGCAGCAAGAGACATTTAAGCTGCAGTGGAGACAGCTGGACTCCAGTCTGGGTTGCCTGGGAAGGGGGTAACTTTGTGCCATTAAGTCAGGTCTCCAGGTTAGGAGCATCGTTGAACTTCAGAGTTTAGACTTCTGCTCTATGTAGTAAAGAGAGATGTTAATTCTGGCTCTGCTTCAACACTCTTTGAAGAAGCTTTTATCTCCACATTGACTAGTGAGGGAGCCTGGTTTCCTACGTTAGCCAATTCATTTAAGTGCCTACAGTTAAATGGGATGGATCTGGGCCTCAGTGACTTGCCTTTACCCTATGACTCGTCATTGGACCCTGTGGGTCCTATGTCATGGTCTCCAGTTTCTGCTTTCATCATTACTTTTCAGTTTTCTTGCTGCATTCAGCAGCCAATCTTTGCTTTACAGAAGTTTGAACAACCTTAGCATAATACATATTTCCTGTTCTTCAGGAAGGTTAAAGATTTGTTTACTGCACCAAACTGTTTAATGAATTGCCTTTTGAATATATAAACATGATTCTGAAGGCTCTATCAGCTAAACCATTTCTATTCTAAAATAATTGGTAATGAATAACTTTTTACCTAGTGAGTTGTATTCCAGTGTAAGTGCTAAAAAGCCAGATAAAGGGAAAATAGATTTTAGTCTCATTTTTCAAAGATTCTTTATAAATATGAGCAAGTAGAGTAAAAAAATAAAAAGATACCATGGCAACATCCCAATAATCTGACTGTCCTATCAGGTCAGAAGATGTAGCATTAAAAAAAGTCTATCTGTAACTCCATTTCTGTGGACTAAGGCAGTACTGGGGAATTGTCTTAGGTTAATTAACACCAAACACTGTTTTATAGCAGTGCAAAGATCCCTTCCCCAGAAGGATCCTACTGGTCTAAAACTCTTCATGTTGTACATTTAGAAAAACTGAGGTCTGTCTTAAATGCCCTCTGGTTTTTGGGGTTTTTTTCCGAGCCTTTGGGGTGTGCTTGCTTGGTTTTTCACATTGTATGCCCATAAGGAAGTAAAAGATGAGGGTCTCCAATGAACTCACTGGAGCTGAAACTGGGCAAAGCATGGACTTGAGATTTAAACCTGGAACCAAAACACTTGCATTGGAAAAGCTGGTGCAGCTTCTGCCTGAACAGTGGGACTTTGCAGCAGCGTGACAGGAGGTCTGTAACAAGGCATATGCTATACCCATGCTTCCACTGTCCCTGGTAGCAGCAGAAATGAACACTGATGGGATGACTGCAAAGTGTGATGATGATTCTAGCTTGTCTTCTCAAGGAAACAAGACTAATAAACTCATGCTCTCGGTGATGTGTGCACATACAGGCCTTTCCTCCTGTTGGCTAATTTCAACCAAGGTTGACAGAGGACAAAAGATCTCCAGTAAAACAAGCTCCTAGAAATGTTAATGGAAATAGGAGATGGGTGGAGTGAAGAGAGCCTACCTGTGCCTCACTGAGGGAAAGACAGCTGCAGAGCTCCTTTCACAGCAGATACTGAAGAATCCACACAGCAGAGACCTTTTTGAAATGAAACTTCCCACAGTTTTAATTTTCACAGGAGTAATTGTTTAAGATAGATTTGGTTGGAGTCATGGCATGTAGAGGCTCTGCTGCCACCTACTCCTAGTCTCCCTAGCCCCAAGTACTTTGAACCCCTTTGTTTCCTATTGACAAAGAAAAAAAAAGGCAAGTTAAAACATCTCCTGGGAATTACATTTCTCTGTCCTGTATTTGTTCCCTACAGCTAATCTTTATTTCATACTCACTGCAGTTATTGTTACAAATCAGAATTGACTTTTTTTTTGATTGCCAGCTCAACCATGTCTACTTGATACTTTATAATCATGCTGCATTTTTCTTCCAGCTCTATAAACAGCGAAGCTCCTGGACTCTGCTAGACCGTGGCTACTGCTCTTACACTGCTGTAAAGGCATGAACTGTATCAGAGCACAGCTTGCTCCTGCAGCTGCTTTGGCTCCAGAGGGGTGTTTGTGTCAGTAAACTAATCACACATGACTTGGACAAGAGGCAGGCAGGAGCAGATAAGGGGCTGTTTTTGCAGAGTCCGTTCTTTGTCCATGACCGTGTTTTGGTGAATGAAATCATCGCAGTGCAGACAGCAGTGTGACTGAACAGGAAAGGAGCCTGGTTGCCCCTCAGTTACAATCCCCACTTGGTTATGTGCTCCCAGCCTTGGACAAGTCATTTAACCCTCGTGTGACTTCTTCTCTGAACAGTAAAATTTTGTGTAAGAACAGTGGCCTGTTGTCTGGAGGTGGTGAACTTTAATACCTGTAAAAATAACATATATATTAAACAGCCAGACAACTGGGAAACATGCTTTAGTTTCCACTTAGGAAAGAGAAGTAAAAACCTTCCCAGTGATTTCCTTATATGTGTGACAGAATAGGAAGAAAGAGCATTTTTTTGTAGTGTAAGATTTGTCCTTCCAGTATGAGTGGTAAGCTAATAACTGGGACACTGTTAGTCCTAGTGCCATGAGCTACTTATGGCACAGTGTAGTTCCATTACAAAAAATATATGCTGTCTTTCTTCCCTAGAAGCAATGTGAATCAATCAGTACTTTCCTAGCTGAGAAGTTCCCACATTTGTCGTTTTGGTGAGTGAAATGTAGACGGTCTGTCTGTGGGTGCTGCCCTCAACATATCAGCCTGGCTTTCTCCCTTCACAACACATCCCAGATCCTGCTTTGAAACGAGGGACTGCCATCTTGTTTCCCTGGGTAAACACCGTGACCATTTGTAGCTTGATGTGCCAGGTGAGTAACGATCATTTATTCTTGCTGGTTTTATGCTCACAGTGGCCACCTATCTGGCACGTGACTGATTTTGAACCATGGTGAGAAGAAAGGTGGTCAGGGAGGAAAATTCTTCCAGCTGCGTTGGACCTCCAAGTCCTTGACATCCTGTGCAGTCAGCAGAATGGCACATTTCTTAATGGCAACTGGGAAACAAAAGGGAACTTCAAAGGGAGGCGTCAAAATACCTGTAGGGCTTTTGTGGCCAAATTGAGAGGTAAGACCCCAATGTTCACTTGTGTTGTCCAAGGGGAAGTGAGACATGTTCTCAGTGTGGAAATTCTGGTTTCATCAGAGATGAAAGCTTACCTCTGATTGAGATCAGAAGAGCTGGGATTCCCTCTCCAGTGCCTGGATGCCCAGCAGGAGCCATTCTCAACAGCCACAGCGAGTGAGCTATGGTGTGCCCTGCTGGGCCTCAAAGCAGGTGTGCCTTCAAAACAGGACCTAGTTTTGAAAATCTGATTGACAACGTGTGTTCTTACCTTCACAGGAAGATGATTGCAGGAAGGAAAGGGGCTCAGGTGAGCTGCGAAGGGAAAGAAAATAAACACTATGTGACAGATATCAGCCCTGTTGTACTGTTGAAGAGGACTACAGTGAACATGGATGGAGAAGAACTTGTGTGAAAGGGAGTGGGGTTAGCAACATAATGGGAGGTGTCCTGAAAAATGGCTTTGAATAAGACACCTGAACATATCTAGGCCAGCCAAAGAAGAAGGGGGAATATCAAGCAAAACTTCCTGCTAGTGTGATCTAGTAGGCTATAGAGTAGTCTTAGAGAAGCAGCAGAGATCCCCAACATTACAAATCAGAACACAAATGTGTTCAGTCATGCTCAAACAGAAAGGTATGGACCATTCTTGCTTTTGGAATTCAACATAGCAAGGGCTGTCTGCTTTGAGAGAGAGAGATGACACTGAGACTAGAGGAGACTAGCTAGAGATTTATTTTTGTAGAAGACCCATGGACAGGCTGATCCACACAACTTATTAAATATGGCAGGCTGGCCTCCGTCGTTCCTTATTGTTTGATAAGTCTTCCCTGCAAAGCTCAAAAATATGAATCTTCATCAATTAAACAATGCTGGATGTAGTTTTAAAACCTTGCTCAAGAGCCACATCCAGAAACTCAAGACAGCTGTCTGGATCTGAGCCAGTGGGTTTTGACTTGAAAACAAAGAAAACCCTCCTATGAACTGAGAGGTCTATTACTATCAGTTTGTCTTTGTTCGAAAAGAACCACTATCTGCTTCCTTAGGATCAAAGGTAAATAGTTCACGAACACAAGAGAAAAGGAAAAAGGAATCCTCTAGCCAGAGAACTGTACATTTTGAGGCAGTGTGTTGTCAGGGCATGGCATGGTGTTCCCATTGTCCCTGCTCTGATTGAACAGGGAAATAGGTAAAAAAAAGGAATAAGCTCAGAATTTTTCATAGGTACTGGCTTCTTGCGGTGGTCAGCATCCCAGGTCTTCATGTTGTGACTGTCAGACTTGTCCCTTCAATTTCAACTCATCCAGCCTGAAGGGAAGAGCAGGCTGCAAAGAAAGCCTGGATGAGCGGTGGGGTTGTGAGAGATGTGGAGAGTACTGTGCCAGGACTCACACTTAGCGTGTGTATTTATTAGCACTTTTGTTCAGTTCTCTTCTCCTACTTCTCTCCATTTCCCACTTCTTTTACAGTCTCAAGGCATTAGACTGTACCATATGTTTGATCCAGAGGTACTTCTTGCACCTTTCCTGGTTGAATGGGTTGAGTGTGACATTGCAGCCTTGCAGAAGAGTCAGTCTGCAGGAGTGAGGTCAGGCTGGAATAGCTTCCCCTGTACACGGTGGGTGCATGAAGAGAGGGGGCAGGATGTGACTGTAGGTCCTCGGCTTCCATGCCCCTTCCTAATTAATTTATGTTTATCCATAGGCTGCTGAGGTAGGGCAGGGAGTTGGGATCTTGACCAGGCAGGCATTGCTGGCTCACTGCATGGCTGACCATCCCTTGTGCTGATCCGCACAGGTTCTGGAGAGTCTTGTGTGTCAGGGAGTCTGTTGTCACTGGGAGGACACATAACTGCTTGATATTGAATAAAGCGCCTCTGCCTGAAAGTGCTGGAGGAGCATGAGGGAAGTATTGTGGAGCTTTCTGTAGCTGATGGTGTTGCAAAGACTGCTTACTGCCTATAAGCAGGCAGAAGTGTAAACAGAAAGTTCAGCTGCTCTTACTATCACAATTCCCCTCTTAAGCCCATTTGTAATGAGACAGCCTGAGGTTTGCCACGTAATACTTTTCCCCCAAGTAATCGTTTTCATCAAGGAACCTGTCCTGATGCTTCTTCCCTACAAGCTCAATAATCCAGTCCACGTTCCGGGTGGAGATCTGCATGGCGACACTGTAATCCTCATATTTCATTCTACAGACTGGCATTTAGTCTGTAGAATAGGTTTTGATTTTCTGGAGAAGTTCTTGCTAATTTAGGAGGACTTTGGATTAGTCCATGAGACCCAGGCTGGACCGTCAAAACAGCCTACACAGACCCTTTTCTGTGCCTCGTGGCACTAGAGCAGTGATGTCCATCAATACAGAGAGGAAAGTTTGGATCATTTCATCAATAACACATAATTTGTCTCTACTGTAATTGCGTTTCAGACTCTGTGCCGCTTTGCTCCTCAACACAGTGAAATCTATCAAGTGTTTATTGCTGTCCTGGTTACCTTTCTCTCAATGTATTAACCATGCAGAGAAACCCCCATTTTTCATCACACTCATTGTCATGACAACATGTTTGTGCTCTGCTTCTTGCCATTTTATAGCTTCTAAAGCTGAAGAAACAACACTGCTGTGCTTCAACTATATGAGCCACAGTACTTTGCACTCTTGTTCTGCCCTTAGCTCTTTCCTGAGCTCATGTCTACTTCTATTTACTTCCCCTTCTCTGGGGAAAACAGGAGGAAGGGGCCAAGCAGTTAAAGTATGGGATGATGCCAGGATGGGCCAAAGTGATAATGAAGAGAAAACAAGAAGTGGCATTAAAGTGATTGAGACAAACCTCCACTGTCATAGCACTGATACACGGGACAAATCCACGCATCCTCTTCTCATTTTGGATGCATAAACATGACAATATATTTAGGTAATCTGTTGTCTCTCAGCCTTCACTTTGCTGCAAGATGTTACAGCTTGATGGAAGAAGGGAATCCCACTTTCTGAGTCACTTTTTTCTTTCTTATCCTCTGTTTCCCGATCTATAACTGAGGAAGCAATTTTAGCCTACTTTAATATGCTATATGAGCTAGGGATTATGTTCCTATGGACAGGGGTGTCTTCTGATAATGGGATCATGGCTAGCACTATATTCTGGCTGCTGTTCTTCTAAGCCCTAAAGACCTCATCTAAATTATAGAAAAATGCCAGTGATTACGTTAATAAATATGACAATCCCTACAGGTTTTAAATAGCAATTCACAGCTTTGACAAGGCTGCCTCAAAATTTCCCTGCAAATGAGAAAGTTAACACCTGGCTGGGAAATTTATTAAAATTGCAAATGTTAATTTGCTTCTAGCTTGACTTGGGTCACTCATCTTCTGCAAGAAAATTGCAGAGAGATTTAACCCAAAACACTAATTTATTTGAAGAATACTTCAATTTCAAGAATATCTGAATTGGTGAAAGTTTTAATGGAAATAATTTTGTTCTTTAGAATACATTGATCAGAGCCTACCTTGATGCTACAGAGTTTTCTGAAGTGGCCTGGTGGATGCCTCCAGGGACTTTATGATCACTGCATGGAAAGTTCCTGTTACACAGGGTTTTTTTCCCTAAGAGGACTAGTGCCTCTCCTGGCACTTACAGTGCCATAGCAAAAAGCACTTGAGAGTACCACCCTTGGTGAAGCGAAATTCTGTTCGATACATAATAATATGTAATTGGAAGTGGGGTTGTCTTTGGGAAGAGAATCTGCAGCCTTAAACTTCCTCCCAAACCATGCATGGCCATAGGACTGTTTTCTGCATTACTAATACACAACACAAAGATTTGTGTTACCGTATGGCCAGTGAAAGGGGACTGAAAAGCCTTTCAGCCCTTGGCAAATGAAAGGTGCTGCGTAATAAGATCTGGATATTAAGTTGGATGGAGTGTCCTTTCTTTGGCCTGATCCAGTGAGGATATAAATCAGTCATATCTCCGAGTTTCTTAATCTAACTCGGTACCTCAAGCCGTGGCTGCTGGGCGGGGAGGATCCTGGAGTACAGTATGTGCAGCTGCCCTCACTGCAACTCTCGTGACTCCAAGTCGCTGTGGCTCATCAGGGTGACAGACTGGAGTAAGACAGGTAGACCGCATCTCCTGGTGAGGTTCTTGCCATCCCTCCTTTCTGTCATTCTGTATGAATGACAACAGAGTTTGGCCCAGTACAACTATCTGTTGCATTTCCCCAGCACACGGCAAGTTCTGCCCTTCCTGGTACATTACCTAATTTGTTCCCATACCCCAGGGACACAGATATCATCCCAGCGGATCTGTCCAAATCTCTCTGGCTCTGTCCCTCTGCTGGGTGAGGCTATTTGGGTGCCAAGACTTGCAGATCCTCCCTCTCAGCAGCTGATGTTACTTCAGCATGAAGAGAAAACAAAGTAGGTTAAGCTTGATTTTAATTAAACATTTCCTGCTTTCACAATGGAAGTGGAAAACACATGTGGGTGTCTCCTCACTAAGTATGAAGGACAAAACAATGCTTTATAGGAACGGCACAGATGTTAAACCCTTTGGCACATCTTGTCCAGCTCACTTTCCTTTGAAGTCAGGCTGGCGTGATTTACTTGAAATGCTTCCCTTCTGTGCATGTCTGTCCTGTAGATGGTGAGGAAAAATGAAGACGTCCTTAGCAAGCATGCAAAAGCACAGTCTTTCAAACAGAAAGGATTCTTCAGAGGAATAGTCCGTTTTCCCCAATTCCTAGCTCTATAATGAGTGATAGGATGTGAAATATCATTTAGATTCAGTCTCAAAAAGGGATATGATATTTTCATTTCAGTATGGCTGGAGGGAATTGATTGTTTCCTGTAACTCTGTGTGTACAAGTTATAATGCTTCTACCTGGGCAAAACCATTCATGACTGCAAGACACCACTATTGCCCTGCTGCCTTCCTGCCAGTTGCCAGCGTCTGGAACTACCTCCAAAGGTGCCTTTCTGGAGGAAGGAGCTGATTTACAGGAAAATACACAGGGGCAGTCAAATAGCAGTCACAGCCTGATTATCTAGATGGGCTACTGATCTGGCTCAATATCACACTTTATAGGCTTGCATATCTCATGGATGTGATAAGGGACACTTACATGTAAGTGATGTCTATATTTCCTAGAAGACATGGAGTTACTGGTTGAATCTATCGATCTATTGATTCAACCAGTAGCTTAAGTCCTGTAGCTGAACCTGAACTCCTCGATCATGTGAAGTAATCAATGCTCTGGCACTAGGTTGGAGTGAGCTGGAACACTGGGGTCAGTCAGGGACGCTTTTCTTGGAGTGCTGCCTTCCTCTTTATGTTGCGCAGCCCTTTGGGCAATGAATTAAAATGAAGACACTCTGAGGAAGTACATAGAAAACACACTGTTCTCCTGTACAACCCATGATACTGCACTGGGCTGTAACCCCAGTTGGCTCTGAGAACTCAAGCCCAAACTCCAGCTCAGCAACCAAAGACATGACCATGGGAAGTAGGAGAGAAGGGCTGTCCCAGCCCCTGCCCCTCCTCCAGGACAGAACCAGCTTTGCCTTTGCCATTCTCATCCATTCCCCACTTGTTTTTCAAAATCTCTTGTAATGCAGATTCTGTGTCATCCTCAAGCGATCTACTTCCCTACGCTTTCAATTAAAAGATTTTTCCTACTGTCTGAATCTCCCATGTTGCAACTGATGCTTCAGCTCAGGTGTTCCCAGCCCCATGTGCAGCAGGGGTCTGCCTTTGCAGACTAGGCTCCCAGCCTGGGCAGCCCAGCATGCTGCTCACCTCTTTTGCAAAGGGACAACATCAAGCTCAGCTTGTAACTCAGTTTGCCCCCTTTTCTGCAGTTATGTTTGATTATTTCTGCCCTGCTCTAGTCCCTACAGAATTATATTTTTTCCAGACTTTTTTTTCTCCTATTTGCCAAGATATTTTGGTATTTTAACTGTGATTGACTTGCAGCCCCTCTCAGTTTAGTGACCTCTGCAAATTTAGCAGGTACAGTCTCTCTTGGTGGAATTGCGAGGTTTGAAAACCTCTATATAGCAAAGTTTTGAAACTGGAAGTGAACATGACATCCAAATTGTCCAGCTCTCCCAGAACCCAAGGGGCATTGGCTGAACTTTTTCTTTTAATAGCCTGCATTAGCATCAAGGAATACAATTGTGGCCTGACACAAAGCTATTGTTAGAGATGTTTGCACTTTCCTAATAGAATATGAATGTCCTCAGAAAACAAAGCTTCAGCGAAGCTTTATTAGAGCAGGCTAATGAAGCTCAGGGGGTGGAAAGGCTAGCTAAAGGCTTTCAGGTGTATGCCCTTTTTCTTTTCTGTTTGCAGTTTTATTCCAGTGTTCATATTATGATCTTGGCACAGATAAAAACCCCATTCATGCGTGATTAGGAAGCAATACTTACTACCTCATTTTTGGACACTGCTGCAGGGGACAAAACCGTATTTCTTTCTTATGCACACAGACAGATGTTTCTGGATAAGGTAGATTATATCCAAATATTAAGGAAATAACTTCCAAGAAGAATCTCTATCCTTCCTGGTACTAATCTTGATTTTACTCCTTTTTTTTGATTCAAAAAGGCTATTTACTATTACTTTCACAAGGTTTTGTGAGATGTGCAGCCCTGCACTATCAGGCATGAAGAGTTATTGTGACAGCACAAACCATAACGCAGTCCATCTAGCCCATCAATCACATTTCCCAAAACACCCAATAAAAAAAGTGGTTTCTATCCGCTTTCTGACTGTTTCTACTCAAAATAAGCAGAAACTAGATGAGAATTTCTTGAGGTCATGCAAACGGAGTCAATGCAATCCTGACCCCAAACTCGTTGCCGTTAAGACAGATCTGTTGCAGTTGCAGATGATGATGACATTATGATGGCATTCATTTCTGTTAAACAACGCGCTGCCCTTTTGCTCTCATTCCCTGGACTCTACTTTTCCTCTTAGTAAGGCAGGTCCAAGGGCAGGGACAAAGACCTGAATTCTCCTATCAGGTTACCCTAATGCACTGTGGGTCTCCTTGCCAAGTGGCAGAAGAACCTGACTTGGAATAAAAATTGTCAGAGCTCTGTTGATTTCTGTAGAGTCAGTGTAGTTTGTGCCAGCAGAAGTATTCTCAGGACTCTTAAGAGGAAAGAAACTAGAGGATTACAGGGAAAACTGTACTGGTATTCATGGAAAAGGCTAATCTTGTGTGTGAATATGGTCATGCTCTGGCTAAAGTAATTGCTGGCACTAGAGAGTAGCAGAAGTTAGAGCCTGTCATTGAGAACAATCTGTTCTGGCTCATCTTGCACTGGTTATCATGAGAGTTGTGGATGGGGGCAAATTATGCTGACCCAGTCCCATCTGGCAGGGCTGGCTTGTCCCTGATTATGCTGCTCTGGGGACAGCACTGGAGGGATCAGCGCAGGAAGCCCATTGCCCTTTTAGAGCAACTTACCTGTGCTCTCTCGTGCAGTCTTCTGCAGAAGGCAGCAGCAAGCAGAACAAGGGAGAAGGCAGAAGATGCATGATGTCTGAAGATGGACAGGCTCTTATCCATGGTTTGTCAACGGTTTTAGTGAGGTCGAGCAGCTGAGACTGTTAGGAGGTCTTGGGAGGACAAAATGAGGGAAGGGGAACTGTTGCAGTATCTGTTAGAGTAGAGCCCATCCGAGGTCTGAAACCCACTGGTGTAACGCAAACACAGGCAGGGATAACTATAGCTCCAAATTAAGCTGGCAAAACAAAGGGTTAGTAAATGTCCTGAGATACCCCAAATCCCATCAGAAGTCAGAGGCAGAGCCAGGAAGAGAACTTTTCCAATGATTGATGGTTTTGTTTATTTTTAAAAATTATTAAAATCCCTCCAACTCCCCACCCCACAAGTTTCTGGAATTTGATGTAAAGAAAACATTTCATTTCAGATTCAAGCATTTTAGGATGTTCTAACATCTATTTTCTTGAATAAAGTGGAATGAAGTTTCTAAATTTAAGAGCCATTTCCAACTGGAAACCAAATGTTCTGCCTGGAGTTGCCAACATAAAAAGTCAGCTTTCACCATTTATTGTGGTTTGTTATTCGTGGACAGTTGAGCACAACTGAGACAAATTCACAAAATGTTTACGTTGCTGGCAGGTCTCCTGATGTTCTGCTGACTCCCACCATGAGGAGCTCCTCCTGCATGTGGCCTGCCAGGATAATTTGCTTCATCTACCTCTCTCCAGTTGTCACCTGCCTTGCCAATATTATTACCCGTGGCCTGTATCACTTGACATAGCAGCAGCAGAAGATAGGAACCTGCAGAAGACAGCACCTTTTTAGACCCAGGGGCTCTAGGCACTCAAAGAGGCACCAGTTCTCTGTGCATATTCAGTAGGTATGGTCACAGTGTGAGCTTGGGCTATGGTGTATAGCCCACGGCAGGCACCTATCCCAGCTGTACTACAAATGTTGGGTGCTACCGCATAAAAATGTGCACCACTAGAGCACCTCAGTCAGGTTGCTGTTATAGTTGAAGCTGATCTGTGGCCAGCTGGAACCTGCAACTCAAGAAACTCCCCAGTTTGCTTGACTGAATCATTCCAGGGGCATTTGCAAGTCGGACGACCCGCAGACTGGTTTATCTATGGCAGTAATTATTCAGTAGCCAGTGAATCTCTCCTAGGCATTTGAGAAACCTTCAGCTTTCTGATCCCAGGAAAGGAGAGATTAAACTCTCAGTAGCCCGTATCTTTATTAGCACGTTCATACTGACCTGATTTTTAAAACCATTTTCATAGATTTGTTAGTTTAAGAGAACCTGATTCTTTTTGTCACAGAAATATCACCACAGTGCTAACAGAAGCTTATTAAACTGGGTATTTGAGTGGAAAAAAAATGTTTAGCAGCTGTTTGCAGATGCATGTGGCTTGACAGATATTAAAATGACATAAAACTCTCTTCTCACTCAGACAAATCTTAAAGCTATTTATAGCTATTAGCATTTTATCTATTATGTGTTAGCTCTTCATAGCTGTTTATAGCATCATGTAGTGCACTACAGGGACACGGGACTTCAGCACCATTGGGAGTTACCATGGTGTTTGCAGGGAACAGAACATGAGGATCTGAATTTTGGTACTGTTTTCATTTTGCAAGACACACACGTGCACACACATGCACACATGTGCACACATGTACACACACACTCACGCTTCTGGTGGCAGTTACTTGCTAGTACAGAAGAATGAGGCTCCCTGGTGTGCCTAGAACAGCATCCACTTACATTAGCAGGGAATTTGGGCTGTATGATTTATGCTATGCTGCCGCAGGCAAGTACTAGCAAGATATCTGGTGAAGATGGGAACGAAGAAACTTATACGACTTGCAGCAGCTGCCAGAAGATATAACTAGGGTGCATCAAAGCTTGTATGAAGGTTTCAACAGCTTCACTGTTGAACAGTGTTCTGTACATGCTCCTGGGCTCCTGGGATTTGTGTCATAAAGAACATCAGGAAATTATGAAACAGAAGCCTCCATTTCTGCATAGAGAACACAAAATCTTGTAAATGGGGAAAACGAGTTAACCTGTATCTCTAAAGTTCAAGCTGCTCTCTGTTCAAGAAGAGGAGAAACACAGACATAAGCTTTTAAAGTGCTAATGCAGGGGTTTTTGGTGTTCTTTTTAAAATTTGTTTTTGTTTTATTTTTATTTTTTTTTTAATGCAGAAGGAACTCAAAACAGAGAGATTTAACCTGCAGTGGTGTCCACTGTTGTTTTCCATCTCTGACCATTTTGGGTAATGACACAGATAAACAGGATTCACTGGAGTCTGGGTTTAAGCTCCTGGCTCGTGTTTCCAGGACTGTTGCCAGCTTAATGAACTTTGCCCCAAGTTCTGTTTGGAGTTTTCACCATTGGTTTGACAAAAAGTGAAAGGTATTAATGATCTGATGTTTTAGTGCTTTTCATCTAAGATGCCAATGTTATATCATCAAGCTTCATAAACAAAGGGCCAGATTCTTGGTCACAGTCAAGATGCTTTGTGCACAAGTCAGCGTGTCATGCAGAGAAACTGCATGAAGATTGCTGCCATATCCCTCTGCTTTTGTTCCTGCTTAGCACAGGCTGGTTCACCTGTGCTGTCTTCGAACTGTCAGAGCTGCTCCATCTTACATTAGCCTTCAATGTCAATAAAAAGCCAGAAGCAATTCAGCTGATGAGAGAGCAGAGGAATACTGGCCATATAGTTCCCATAGCCTCCCATAGAATAGAAACTCTCTTTTTACTCCTATACAGCTGGGAGATCATCCTTGCTCTGAAGTGACCTACACCAGGCTGGAGTGTTGTTGCAGAGAGGCTGTGCATAGCAGTGAGAAACCATGGCTTTGCTCAGGAAAATCTAATGCTTGTTCACTGGGCTAATTAAAAAATATATTGATATTTCTATTAAAATTCACAGGGTTTGGTTAAGAAATTAGGCTCATTAGTTCTCAGCTTTATGGAAAAGATTGTAGGACTGGTTAACCCAACGAGTAAGCAATCTTGAGCTTACCTCTCCTCTGAAGTGTGCTATAAGTGAGCACTCTGAGAGACCTGTTTTCATGGGGAATACCTTGGTCATTTGCCACTTGCTGGAAAAAAAGCTCTGTTAACATATTACCAACAGGGCAAAATCCAGGTTAGTTTCTTTTATAAGGGGCACAGTCACATTAACTTATTTTCATTGCCCAGTCAGGTAAGGAGTTGGCTTTCTCCTGAACACCGTTCAGAGCTACTTGGGCAACTATTTTTATCCCCAGACACACTCCTTGGATAATATTGTTATAATTCTTAATAATGAAATACTCTCTAAACTTCTCCTGAGACGTGTAACACAGGCAAATCCTGCTGTCTGCAATTGTAAGTAAAGCTAGGACAGATGGAGTTAAAGCCTACTAAACATCTGTAAATTGCCACCATAAAACCTTGTCCTACCTTTTGAGTCCAAGGAAATAGGACCAGTAATGGTTAGCACTCTACTCAGGCCATTCAAATCAAAGAGCCGTGCAGGAACGGCACTGCTCTTTCTAGGCAGCAGTGGCATTACAAGGACCCAGACATTTATTTTTTCCTTTCCTTTAGGGTAAAGATGATTCAAAGATGTCCTGGGGTGTGAGACATAGCTGAGAGAAGTAATGGGCCTTCTGTGACATATTGTGAGTGGATGAGAGGAAATTGGAATATCTAAAATCAGCAAAAGTTGGTCTGACACAAGGCCCATGCTCCCAGCAAGACTGCCAGTGGCGGCAGCGAGCTCTGGGATGGCAATGTCTCTGCAGGGCCCGAGGGAATGGTGCTGTCTGCTGCTGCAGGACACAGCTAGAAAGGGAACTGCTGGGAGCCCATGGGGACAGATCATTGATTTCCTGTTTTTTCCCCAGCTTATCTGAACCTCTGGACTTGCTTGTGTGGAGAAGAAGGGGGGAAAAAAATAGAGTTGGCACTTGCTATTGTGTTTTCCCAGCTTTTTTTTCAACTGACCCGTGATTAAAAAAAAAAATCCATTTCAGCTTAGAATAGCAGAAATGGTATCAGGGAGTTTACAGACAAAAGGAACTATCTGTTTTAGGTGCCATTAAATGGATTGTTTTCCCTAAAGCAATGCATCCTCTACATTTCCTTCAAGCTATCTCACAGCAGTAAGTGGAGGTGTTTCCCCTCTGTAACACGTGGAGCAGAGGATGCTGAGACTGTGTCAGCCCTAAGTGCCATGTAGCTACCCAGCCATCAATGTGCCAGGTGCTTTTAGTGGAGCACAACTGTACTGTCGGTTTAGGAAAAGGAGTGCTCACCAGAAAGTAGCAAATATTTAGGAAGGTGAAAAGATAAGGAGTTAAATTTGGAACTGGAATAGGACGCAACTGCTGACAGATTTAAAGAGGTACAACAGAGATTTGTAGAGAGTGTTGGTGAGGACTTTGGTAGAGGGTCTCTTCTCAGTGTAAAATGGTTTGCGGTACATACAGCACGAGACGTTATATGGCAAGGTGGACTGCCTGGATGTGCCTGCCTTCTTACTGCAGAAATGGTAAATCATCTTCCAGTGCCTTTGCTTCACCTCCCTCCTGTGGTCTTGGTAAGCACTTTGAGAAAGGTTTGGAAGAATCTTCCTGTTACAAGTCTTCATAGAGCCGGGAAGAAGAGGACCACAAGCCCCAGCTGGAGACTGTCCTTGCTAACATAACTCTTCCACCAAATAAAACACAGGGTTTCAAGATTCTTTGTCAATGAGTTATCTCACCTCCAGTCACACTGTCTTTATTTATCCAACACTTTATGTAAGCAGAAAAGTGTGTGGTTTTATTAATGGTTATGTGGGTAGTAAAATTTTCACTAGCACCAAACATCCATCACAAATTGCTCTTTCACACTTGTTTTCTTCTGCTGGTATCTTAAAGGTTTTTTTCACATAACATTAAGCCTTTAATTTCTTTCATGAACAAGAATTATTCAAATCAATGTTTATGTAACATCAGCAATCACAGATCTTTACAAAGGAGTTTTAAAAAGTTTAAAAAGCAGGACTCAGCAGAGAGATACGTTAGATAATGTCCAGGTCTACATATATAGAGGTCCTATGCATGCACATATGCTCATACACGTATGTATTTTCCATTCATACAGCACTTCCCATCTAATGCTAAACTTTGCACGACTCCATTTTGTTAATGAAGAGTTGATTCCTGGTATATATTTAGATTCATATAACAATCATAAGAATAACTAATAACAGTCAGGCCTAGAGAGATTAAGCAAGATTAGCAAAGGAGTAAGACTTTGAAGTCTGTGTTTCTATGCAGAAAGAGTATAATCCCTGACTCTTCTACTGTAACTCCAGATCCAGGCACCTATAAAGTTTAAAGGATATTCTTTTGGTCAGTGTTTTCCATGGAGGGGAATCAGGTATCACACTTGCTGTGGGGCTAATGGTTGAGAATTAGCAGCCTTAGTCTGCATTTTTATTATTAATTGTGCAGTGGCGACCATGCAAGATGCTTCTAGGGCACAAGAATTAAGAAAAGGTCTGTCCCAAAGAATTTTCTGCCTTAAGTCAGCTTACAAACAGGAGGAGGAGAATGAATTGAATTCAGTTGTCACTATGAGCAAAGTGTAGCTGGCACACGATATCTGGAACCTTTGGTATCGAGGATCATAACACTTATTTAAAAAAAAGCAGTCAGCCCCCTTCCCCAAAAGACTATTTATCTGTCTTCCATGATTGCAGAGAAACTTGAAAACATAACCTATGAAAACAAAATATTCTCAAATATAGTTTTAAAAAATACTTTTTGATTTTAAGTCAAATTTTTGACCTGGAGAAAGTGTGAGGGGGAGAACGCATCAGGTTTTGACTGCATGATGTCTGTATACTTATTGTGAAATGAAATTAAGCTTTTTTGTGAGAGGAGAGTACAAATCTACTTTGGAACATTTTTGTGATTTCTGTTGATTTTTTTTTCAGCAGGACTGTGAATTGCACAATAGAAATTGAGTCCTGTCAACCAGTAGGATCTTTGAAAAGAAGCAAGTGTGTTTCTCCTATCCAGTTCTATTTATAAAAATACCCAGCAGCTGGCGAAAAATGAAGTCTGTCTATCTCACACTGCCCCAGAAGTTGCGAACAGCAGCTAAATGCAATCCTGACAGGCCACGGAGATGCTGCGAGCCAGAAGCTGCATCTGTTCGGTTCCACCCTGGGAAATAGATGAGTATGAAGGCAGAGAGTGGGAATCCTCTTCTGGCCCTCTCTTCACTGTTTGTTCCAAAGGACTGACGGAGGAAAACAAATTTCCTAAAACTTAAGAGGGCAGTTTGCAGGTAGGAGAGTGACAGGACCAATTCCCTACCTTCTAGCTGAGGATATTGAGTCTTTTGAATGGTGCTACAGTTAGTCCAGGAAGCTAAATTATTTCCACCCTTGCAACACTGAAATAAAATCAGATCATAATTCAGAAGCCTTAATTAGCATCCCAAGCAGCTGTTGCCCACACAGCTTCTTCGAATCGGCAAAATTCTTAGAAGAGCACAGAAACACAGAGCAAAGGAAAGCCCGTGAGGTGTCAGGAAGATGCCTTTGATCTTTGTCTCACCTCCTCCCACTGCATAAAAAGAAAGTTAATTTGCAGTTTTAGTTTTCATTAGCTAGTCATTATTTACTACACCTAATCTGTAATTGATGGCATAGATTTTACATTCTGCAAAGCTAAAGTAACACTTATTTCCCTAATAACTGATTTTGTAAAGCTTTACAATGTCACTGCGTGTCATTTTAAATATATACAGGATTCCTGAATGCTCCTTCAAACAGGAATCAGAATGTCTGTGTACAGTAATGTGCTATTACATCTATGTGGCAAATATTATTGCAATCATGATGTTTAAACTGCAAGTCACAAGCATTAAGTTAGAACAAAAAACTGATGCCCTTCTCCAATTTTGAAAAGTATTAATATGAGTATGTCAAATTCTCACGTGCCTCACTGAAGTACAGGGCAAAAATTTTATCCTACAGGCAGAATATAATAGAGCTTGTGATATTGCAGGGAGCTATTGATTCTTCTTGCAACCTGGGACCCTTTCTGCTGACTTCTGCATTCAAACAAGAGCTTGGGAGCTTCGCACGCTGTCGGTCTGTAGCTCCCTGGGTCATATAGCCCAGCACATGGGCACAACGCCCGCTGGGTAACAGCTCTTCTGCTGCAATGGGGCGAAGCTGAAGATCCGAGGGTGGGATTCAAACTGGTTCTGAGAGGCAGAGTACCACCCAGGAGCCATAACTCTTTGCTTCCAACTTTGAACGCATGTCTTCATGCGGGACTTTAGCCAGGTCTACAGTGAGTCAGGAGGTGCAGTTAGAAGGATAGTCAAATACGAGAAAACTCTCCCGACTGACACCGTGGCCTTGCCGTATTCTATAGTCCTCATGCCAAATCCCTAGACCACTGTTTTCTTCTCACCCGCTTGCCAGCACTCAGATAAGCTTTTTATTAACTCACCTCAGCTGTAGATCTAAGGCTGACAACTGCTGTGCCAGCTGCGAAGGTTACAAAAGCATTTTTAATATCTAGAGCTGGCTAAGGCACACAGAGCTTGCTGTGCAGCAGTAAAACATCACAGAAGGGTGATATGAAGCCACTTCATTCCCTTATGCCTCTATCCCAATTAAAGCTTAAAAAAAAGGCTGTGAATGCGTGATTAAATATATGTGGAAAATGTGTTTGTAGTCACCCACTTACATGATGTGTGTTGAATAGAGAAATTTACTCTCACCCCTGGTTACCTGACATCCAAAGTACTCATTTCCCGTTCTTAACATGGAGACTCCCTTCTCTTTCCTTTAATTGTAGTTGGCTTCATGGTGTCTTTTAGTTACCATTTCTCTCAAGTAAAACTGTGTGAAGGTACACAGCACAATCCTTTCAGTCAACATAAGCTTTTGACAGCTTGTCCCCCAAAAACATTTATTACTGACTGAGTCGTGCTGTCATGTCGGATGACTTCTGCTCTTGAAAGACATAGTCCTGAAGCAACTTCAATGTAGATTTTCACACACATTTCTGACACATTGAATAGGTGAGAATTCATCACCACAAGCTATAATTTTGGCCAAGGGTGGGATACAAAGGCTGACTGGACCTGTGTATGGTTAAACACCACCACCTCAGGCTATACCAATCCTGAACAGCCCCAAGATGCTAGAGGAAATATGACTTCTCACGTTGAGGCAGTGTCACCTCAGATCGTGCCTCTCCGTGAGACCTTACTGGGAGGCAGAAGTAACTTCCTCACAACTTCTGTACTACCAAAAGATGAGTACCAAGTCAGACTGAGAAGGTGTTAATCTTTGTGATTGAAGGCTCCAGTTTAAGAAACCGCACAAATACACTTGTATTGTTTTATACACACAAATCCCTAGGAACGAAGAGCCAAATCCTCCTCTTCTCCAGTGTAAACCTTGCAACGTCTGAAGTGCCAGAAGTCTGGTTGCTTCGGATTTGTACTAGACAACGCGGGATTTGCTCTGTGTTTTTTGTCTGAGATTTATTTCTTTCTCCTGTTTGGTTCATCTCTGATGGGAGTTTAATACAGTAAACTGAATAACATGAGAAGCATAGCAGCTGCCCAAACTACTCTAAAAACAACAACTTTCCCACTTCCTTCACCATCTCACTTACTGTCCCTCGTATGGTAATATTAATAAGGGCAAACTTCTGCAGCTAAGGTTTTAAAAGGCAATCACCTTTAACCAGTTAAAAGAAAATTAATTTGTCAAGTGGGCTGACAGACTAGTCAACCCAAGCAGCTCTGTAATCCTACCAGGGCAAGTTCCCAGCTCTGTGGCAGCACTAGTAATGTTGTATCTGCTGAGCTGATTACATTTTCTGGTATGCCAGACTTAGCTAAAGAAGGAAAAGAGAATAGAAATTTATGTTGGCATCTGCCTGCTGCAAAGATCAGCAGTACAGCTTAGGCATTAAGGAGTAGAAAAGAACAGAAAAGAACCCCAAATTGATATTGCCTGGATTGCTCATTATAATTTAAGAAGCTCCCTCTGTTCTCCTTAATCCTCTTCATAAAACCCCTACATTGACACATAAAAAGCTACAGATGTTATTCTTCTACTACTGCATTTTACTCCAGAACCAGAGACTGAAGTTTTCTTTGGTATTTAAGCAGGCATTTGAATCATAATGGGATTCTCTGTAGATGGCCTTTTGGAGGGCTGCAGCTGAACTTCCTTCTTTAAGGTTCTCCGGACACTTCTTTTGGGTGTGGGTGTCATTAGATAGTCCTCCTGTTACAAACATCTGATACCTCCCATAGTTATTCTCTGATCCTGCTCACACAGGGAATTGTTCTCTTTCTCCTTCAAGGAGAATTAAAGTGTGGTGGAATGAAGTTACAGCTCTGGATAACCAAAGGAATCCTGGTAGGGGAGGGAATGGACCCCACAATTCAGCATTCGGTCTAGTGGTCTGGATATTATTGATTTTTCTGTCACAGCATTTTTTTTCATGGTACAGTAATGAAATCCAAAAGCAGTCCATCACAAATCAGCTACATGACTTGTCTTGGAAGGGAAAGACAGGGTTCTTCTCTTTTATGACTCTGCCATGCATCTAGGTTATTGTCTAGATCTTTTCAACATATGTGCCTCGGCCCGTGATACTATTTTCAGCCACAAGAATTTTCTTACCTGAAAGAAAAATTACTTTGAAGCTGTACAAAACTAAGCCACCTATAACTAGAAGATGCATGACCAAAATAGCTTTATTAATATGAGAACCAGATATTCAGCTAGGGTTCTAATATTTCAGCCCTCAGCAGAATACATCTTGCCTTTAAGAGAGAATTTTACATGTTGTCTTTAGAGAGAATTTACAGCAAATTTGTGATTTAGTCCTCCCACAGCATTGTATATAACCAGCTGCACATGGGAAAATTCTCCAAAGGATGACAAATCTTTTCCTGTGGTACCTGGGAAACCTTTAGCTTCTTAGCATTAGAAGCATAGAGAAAAGTTCACACAGCAATTAGCTTACTGCTGAAAATTCAACACCTCCTTGATATTTGATGCAATTTTTTGCCTGTTGCTGGGATGTTCTGGATGTAGAAAAGAAGTCACTCCAGAAGCACTACCTACTGTAAATGGGCATATACAAAGTATTTCAGAAGCTTGTTAAGTTTGTGTAGTGCTATACTTCCTTGATGAAGACAATATGTGCAAGGCTGAAGATGATCTATGAGAACAAACAGAGACAAAAGAGATCTGAAAATACAAGGCAGAAAGCTTTGGAGGAACAGAAAAGCAGGTATCAAAGCCACCGGCCTTGGAACAGAGTCCCATGCTGAACAACCCTTTTATCTGCTTGACTGGCACTGGGGATGTAATCATGCCATAGTTACACTGACACTGGCAGTGAACAGAGAAAGGTTTGACATTCCTTTTCCTTTACTGGGAAGGGATACCATGTAAAAATATGGTAAAAAAATAAGACTGTAGGCAGAAAAGAACAAGCCAAATACTGAAATATTAAAAACATTTTCCTATTGAAATTTAAAAATATGCCATAATTGGAAAAAGCATAGAACAACCCTTGGCTGATCCAATGAATGACTGGGAGGGGTAAAGAACTGCAGAGATACCACTGATTTTCCTTCTATGTTTTAAAAATGTAATTTAAAAATTTACCCATATCTTCAACATTTGTTAATGAAAAAGAACATAAATATATCTGACAGAGCAATCTTGCTACTTTTACTCATACTAGAAGAAGCTCAAGGCTTTGATTCTTGGGGGAAGGTGGACAGAATGGCTGAGGTTGGAAGGGACGTCTGGAGATGATCTTGTCCAAGCCCCCTGCTCAAGCAGACTCACCTAGAGCAGGTTGTCCAGGACCATGTCCAGTGGATGATGTCCACTTCAAATACCATGTGAATTGCTACAGTGGGGATCAACACTGGGATAAGGGTTTTCATCCTGTTTATCACGTCAGCCTTGTGGTCCGTTTGTGTATAAAGTCCGCTGGGATAACCAGATGTTCTAGATCAGCAGAAGGAACAAGAATGACAACACGAGTAAATTAAGTTCTAGGGCACAAAAGAAAACACAAATCAGCTTTTAAAGTCATTACCTCTGAATTTTCAGCATGTAAAACAGTGCATGCTAACCCTCAGATAATTTGTTAATTTGTTCTTATAAAAGCACGCAGTACGTTTTATACTGCGTCAGTCAGTCCGGTATGCTCCATTTACAGCATCAAAGGGACGTGAACTTGAACCTCAGCTGAAACAGAGACCATTCTAGATAGTGCCCCAAGATTAAGCAATGTTTTGAAATCAAGTTCAACGTAAGTCTTCTGTCCTCTGTGGAGTAAGTTATCACTAGTTCTGCAAACAGAAAAGAATATCTTATGTTTCCCAGAGTAAAAGGGACCCTACAGACTGAGAATCCAGCCAAAATTAGAACAACCTCACTGTATATCATGTTTATTTTAGCTGTATATCTTGGGCTAATGAAGTAATCACTTTTGCAGTGGGTAAAAGGACAATATTTATAAAGGTTCAGGCAACCAAGCATTTATGATTTTACTGCAGACACATACATCTTTCTGAGGCAACAAACATACAGCAGACTGAATATTTTTCCCCACTTGAAACAGGAGGAAAGCTGAAGAGGCTGAAGAGCCATTGTGTTTTAAATACCATGAAATGGATTGGTGCTTTTCATATCTACATTTAGTAATGATAAACATTGCACACAGAGATTCATAAACCTGAAGAGAGTACTGAAACCCCCTTGTGCTCTTGTAAGAAATATAGCGATACCTGTTCTCTTAGTGCGGCAAAATGCAGCAACTGTTTAATGTGAAGAAGGAGACATAACAGTTCCCCAGGAAACTATCTTGTGGTTAATGCATTAAAGACACCTTTAATTCATAAATCCTGTTAGAATCATACACCATTCTTCTTCCTTTTTATTCTAAAAGATGACAATGGGAGTCAAAGTCACTTTACATTCTTAACTCCATCTGAAGCGCCCAGTTGTCTGAAAATAGTGAGTCAGAGGCCCAAGACCACAAAGCTGCCTGTCTCTGACACCCAGCCCGAACCAGATCATTCAAAGTCCTGTGACAACGTGCGCCATTTCATGTGACGGTGCATTATCTAGGATGCCACGTCTCCCACAGACCTCAAAAGGCAGGTGTCCAAAATGTCTTTCTTCTACATGGGTGCAGATGAGGCACTTCCTTGCATGCCTAAATTGGTTAAAGAAGAATATAGAGTCATACAGGCAAATCAGCACTGGCAGGTGTAGTCACTTGTTTTGCACCTGCACATATTCAAGCATGCCACAAAAGACTGGACATGCCGCCCACCATTGCTGTCAAAGTAAAGGAGTCAATCTGAGTGACAGCCTGAAGTAAAGTCTTTTACTAAATTTAACCACACACATTGTTCGGTATTCTGTCTCCTTCGCCTTTGTCTGCGTACAGAGGTATGACCAATGTGCCTGGTGACTCATACCAAGAGACAAGAATAGCATCAATGAATTACTTGAGTGTTTACGGCAGGACTTGCCAGAAAGGTGCCTTGTTCACAATTTTAGATAAGACTCCAACTGCAACTTGTCATACAAAGTCCAAGTGCTCTGAAACCTGAAAAACTGTGACTTTATTAAGCTTGTCTCAGCTAAAAGTTGCTATTTCCCTATCTCACATTAGCTGAACTTCCACATGGGTCTTATATTATTGCAAGACTGTCAGAAATGTCTCAGCGGGAGCAGTAAATGCCAGTGAACTGTAAAAGTGAACCATCCATTTCTAATAGCATACTGAAGAAGGGTGATAACTTGTTGAGTAGATTATCAGGAAACTTTCTTACATGATAAATCTCTTCAGTCATTCAAAAATGCGGAAAGACTGAAAAAGGTCTGGAGAAAACAACTTACGCAGTGCACATTCAGATCTTCCCAGAACCACCAGACGTTTCAGCAGAGTTTTTCCTGAATCCTAGCTTTATTACCAGAGCGTTGCTACAACTCTCCAGAGAAGACTGTGCACACAGTATCTATGAATAGTGTAATTGTGAAACAAGGGTACCCATTCAAATGTTTACTGTTGTTCCTGGTACTGAACAGCAAGTCTTCTGCAGAGAATATTCTGGTCAGATGCAAAGACACTTTTATTAAATTTTAATTTGAAAAATGTTTTAAATGAAGTTAAGTTTGGTGGTAATAATCCCGTAAAAAGACAATGGGTTGCAAATTATTTCATCTGTGAGTATAAGAATATGTACAGAGCTTTATCTTTAGGTTGTTTCTTAAGGAGGCAGCACCTGGATCCCTCTTAGAAGAAGAACGACATCCACAGATGAAAAAGAACTATTTAATTCCTCCAGAAATCTCCAGGAAAAGAGTAAAATATCTAGCTGACATTTCTAGTGGTTTTAAAATATACAGTGTGCCCTTCTATTTTTTCTTCCTGTGGGTTATTATGAAAAATAATTCACTTTGAATCAACCTTTGTGTGATAGAAAACTCTGACAAGTACAAAAAGGCTGCTCTGGGACCCTGTGTTTACAGACATCTTCATTCAGGGATCTCTAATGTCTTCATGCTCCCACAATCTGAATTGTTCTACACAAATAGATCTACAGACAGAAACACTGCTCAGGCATAACTATATTGGCTTGTCTATGTCTGCCATGTACAGTTGAGCTCTCCTTTTTCCTTTACCTTTTCTGGTAAGGCCACTGTGGCGTTGCTGTTCATCGTGACGACTGCATGACTCTTTTGAGGTGGTAGCAAAGCCTACTCATCTGTGAGCCTGTTGTAGAACTTGCCGTTTCATAACTTAGCAACTTCAAACAGAAACGGGCATGATACTGCTCTTCTGCCTCTAGCAAAGTAAATATCAAGTGCCTGAATGTGCTGTGACCAGGTTGACACAATCAGGTGTTGTGGAAAAAAACAGTCTCCTCTTTGCAGCCTTTCATTTCATTCTTTTATTTCCCAATCCCATCCGCTCTTCTATGCTTGTCCAACATCTGATCAGTTCGTTAAACAAAATACTTTAGTTCTTGTGGGTAAACATCTCTGAAAACATGTTTTTCGGTGCTGTGCAGAATAAGGGCCTGGAACAATAAGACTCACCATTCCTGACCTTCATACAGTCCCTAGCTACTATTTGTCTTTCTCATGATCCTGTCTGAATACTATTTTTTGATCACTTTAACAAAACTAAAACTCAGCTCCCCATGTATTTTCCAATACTTCACCATTCTTAAATGCACAGTCTCTTTTCTCTCACTTTTCCTTGTTTAATCCTCAGTCACTCCAGGATTATCGCTAGACCAATGAAGACCAGAACCCACTGTGTGGGTACCACACTTGCAGCTTTTCAACTACCCCTTCGCCTTGGAGTTCTTAGCATCTACATACACCAGGCAGATAAAGGAAAAGAAGTGGACAAATGGTGGGATCCACAGTGAAGGTAGGATCAGGTATAAATCCAAGGAAGATCCTACTTCTTCCTCTAAAATCCCATTTCTTTTCCTTTTGTGCGTCATGTATCTGGAAAGCCTTTATGTAGCTCTGAAGTTTTCAGGTGGCAGTAGCTCACTTTGAGTGTCTTTGCAGTAGACTCATCTCAGTTGAGCAAGTGGGAAGACCTAGGCTGAGCGGAGAGAAAACTGTCACCAATGTCTGTGACTCACACAAACATAATTTGCATTTCAAGCTGACCTGGTGCATCTAGCTGTTTCTTAATGAGAAATTTACTGAAATGATGCTGTGTCTGCCTACACACACCCCCATAGCAAGTTGCTGATTGCATTGGGGATCAGAGTGAGCAGCTTTCATCTGCATTTTGAGATGCTTTCCAGTTAAAAAAAGAAAAAAGAAAATAAGTTTGGGGTTTTTTTAACTGAAAAATTGTTCCTCAGTGGAGAAGAAGCAGTGTTGCTGCTCCTCAGAGTACATTGTGCCATGATACTTACTTATCCTTATCCTTATCCTGCCCCTCCAGCAACAGTGAAGCAGCAGGTGCCTTTAGTTATGTTAAGAAGGATGGCATTTGGTGGCCATAAAGTCATTACATATGGGAAACAAGACTCATTACCCAAGACGCATTACCCAAAGATTGTGCTGTCAGGCAGCAGTTTGAATGCCATCCCGCTTCCTTATGGTCAACAGTTGTTTTCATCTGAGGCTGCAAACCAGCCTCTGAGACTTTGTAGAATTCACACTAATTCTTAATGGCCATCTGGCTGTGTCACAGAACATTTTATCAAATACAGGGTACTTCTAGCAGAGGGGCTGAAGGAAGAACGGACAGGAAAACTAAACTGCCCTGTCACCTTCTATAAGCACTCCCCTAGGCAGAGCGAGTTACAAACAGACGAGTGAAGCTTGCACGGACAAGTGGTCCTACCCAGGTCTAACAGCAACAGACTTGTGCCTCCATGGCTGTTAATACAACACCCTTCCACTAACTGCAGCCAACCAATTTCCTTCTTCACGCTACAGCCCACTGGGGGTGTGAGACGCTGAATTTGCACGTCTGAGCCCTGGTGGCAAAGAGACATGCTAAGTGATGGCAGATGCTTGCTCTGAGTGTACACGTGCAGCGCTTACAAAGGCTTCTGAGGAGGGAAAAAAAGAAGAAATAGCACTGGGTGCAGTGATGGGGTCTGCCCTTGCTTTTGGTTTAAAGTTGGGAAAGATACAAAAGAAGATAGCTGGAAAACTTCAGGAGGATGGTGATTGAGGTATCAGATCCTCAGCACCTAGATGAGATGACTTTTAGGGGGACTGTAACTTACGTTGAATTCTATTATATCTTATGGCTGAAAAAGCTGATCAAGGATTTTTTCTTAAAGGTAAACACATTTTCCTTTGACAGTTTTTTTTAAATGAAATGTTTCCTCTTGTAAACAGTGAAATATCTTTTATTTTGATGTTTTCCAAATGAAACTTCCCCTTTTGAAAAGGCATATTTTGCTAAAACTGTATTTAAAACTAAATGTCTCAAAAAAGAGCATTAAATGAACTGAATTCTTCAAAAAGTAGAGCTTAAAGGGGAATAAAACATAAAATGTTTGTGTCCCTGAAATGTTCCTGCTTTGTTTTGTCCAGAATTAAATTACTTTCCTCTGACTTTTTTTAGATTTGGGATACAGTAGGTGAAAAACCCCTATATTTTCCTACAGAGTAAAGCATGTAAATAATGTTACAGACCATGAGTGGAGGTTAAGCTCTGCAAAGGTTGAGCAGAGACAGATTGCAGCAATAAACCTTTCCACAGACTACTGCAAAAATACACCCTTGCCACTCTTAGATCATTTTGTTTGAGGAAATCAAAGTAAAATGGCTTGGAAAGACGATACATTGTGTGTCATTGGCAGTAGGAGCACGCGGGAAGAGATCAGCAATGGAAAATGTTCCCCCAAAAGATGCTGTATCTGCTAGGGCTCTTTTCTCCTCACAAGCTAAGTGTTAATCAAGAGCCAGTGGTGAAGGCTTGACTTTTTGGGGTTTCACATGGTTGAAAAACTTATTGTAGTTGTGAAGCTGACTTTGACTGCATACATTCTTGATGTACAGTACTTGGGGGAAGAGGGGAATGCAAAAAGCTGCATGTTGTTTTTAGACTTACTAACTAAACAGAAGCTTTCTCCCAGATTTAACTGTGTATTCAGATAGTTGGACCTAAGTAGATTCTGTCTTTTAATTAACTCTCGGTAGCAATAAAAAATATCAACAAAAACCTGGAGTTGCTAATAAGTTATAGTATACTGCTTGCAAACTTGCTGCACTAAGCACACACTAACTTACTATGTTTCATATGAATTCCCAATCTGCAGAAAAATAAAGCAAGGAGGGGGCACAGTGGCTCCCTTGAGAAAGTAAAAGGACAGTTCTGGGCTCCCACACTGACACTTTCTGCTTTTTAGCATACATATCATTACATAGTACACTACACTGGTGTATCATCTCCTACGTTTGTCTACACTTTTAGCACAATTCTATCTCTAAGCCATGTTGCCACTAAACGAACCAGGCATCTGATCCACATTCAACCACCAGAAGGAGTTTGCGTTGTCACTGACTTGTCCTTCTCTGTGTGTCATGGAACCCAGTGACAAGATGTGTCAGTGTCCATCTCTAAGCTAGACAAGCTCTTACACCTCTTAGAAGGCTGTCCCAGTCTCACAGAGCTCTCTTGTGATACCAGCTGAGGTACCTACACCACCTCTCCTTGTGCTGTCTTATGGAGCACGACTGTCCCAAGACCTTTGTGGACAAAGTAATCAACTCAGATCAACTTATCTGGGGATTCAGAGAGCATATTTATCAATGTGAAACAGACATTGGAAGGTCCTTTTCCTCCTTTGTGGTTTTGACATGATTTTTGAAAAGCCAGCTTTGTCTTGGCTTGTATTGTATAACACAGAGTGGTTTCTTCACATCCTGCTTACCCAATAGCTAAGAGACCACAACATGATAGCATCTATAAAATCAGTATTTTTCTACCTGTTATGAAGCAAAAATGGTACTCAGTTCTATCAGTCCTCCCTATACAGACTAGATATCTATAATTTGCCTTAGTAACTTTTTATGCAGCTGAGAAACACAATGTGTGAAGAAGTCACAACAGCTCACTCAGCAAATCAGTCAGTATGGTATTATTTAATACAAATATAGGGGAATCAGCCCGTGTAGAATGCATGGCATCTCATTTTTATTCAGCGATGTGAAAACAATTCTAAACCAACATGAAAGCATCTCTGTTAGGTGTCTAAAGCAGTACTGAAAAATATCAGGAGAGTGGTGGTTTTAACAGCAACTTCATGTAGTATTTTATAGGTTTATAATTAAGGAGACTGCATATATTGTTTGTGTGTGTGTGTATGTGAACACTTGATTTCTTCCCCATATACCTAGTAGACAAGCAGTGTAGTAGAATTCTGGAAATCAGTGGCTTTAATTTTTAGCATCACCATTGGCCTGACATGTTGATTTTGACCAAATACTTCTTCTTTCAGTGCACATCCCTCAAGTACTTTGATTAAGTTTCAAGCGGATTAGTATTTAGATTACCGACAGTGGTGTTGTGTCGTTATGAACACTTGATCCACCTAGTTTAGCATAAAAGCTGGAGGATGTTTATCTCCATTTTCTGGGTCCAGTGGCAAGCGGGTAGGGCCAGCTTTGTCATTTGACCCTAGATCAATCTGATGTCCCAGGCCCGGGTGTGCTCTGCAACGCGGCTTTGAGCTGGAGCACAAACCAGTTCAAGGCAGTGGAGTGGACCTGAGCACAGCCGGGGAAACCCTCAGGAGCCAGTCAGCCTGGCTGTGCCACAACGGCTGGCTTGCTATGCATGTCACATTTTAGCGAGAACAGTAAGTGATAGACCAGGAAACCTGGGTTGGTCTTATAATTAATAGCTTGTGTTTGAAATGAAAAATTAAGCATGGCCATTGTCCATTATTGTAGGAATATAGATGGTTAGAAACTGTTTTTCTAAGCAAAGGAATTAAATCACAGTGAGTTGAACAGTTTGTGGTTACTTGATAGTGTGGCTTTCTCCAGCAGAAACCAAAAAAAGTCTCTTTTAATTGATGTCTTCTTTCCAGAGAAGAGTGTGCTCTCTCCTAACGCTTGGATCACAGACAGGCCTGAACCAGACCACCAAGCAGCATGAACTTTGGCCAGTGGCTGATGTAAAAGCAGACTCAAATCCAGATCTATAAATCCAGGAATAGGTCCCACTTCTGCCATTTGTCAAACTCGAGCAATTAGGGAGTGCACAAATTCCAAAGCTTGTGAAATCTCATGATTTTCTCTAGAAGACTTAAGAGGAACCTGGAATTTAAACACTGCTGCATGTATACAGACTAATGCAGCAGCAAACTTAGATTTCAGGAAGGTATCTCAGATTTATCCTGATTTCTCAATCCTTATATTGACCTTCTTTGCAACTTGCTTTCTGTAATGGAGGAGAAAAAGACAGAAAACCTGCCTCTTCTGATCTGAGAACCCCTTTGGAACATAAATGGGGATATAAATGGGGAGATGGGCACAGGTCCATCCTAGCTTGGTTTCTGACATAAATAGTCTGTTCTGCAGGTGCTCATCAACATGCTAAATCTTCTGAAATACAATGTTTTCTTTACGCCCCAAATTTCTTTTTAGCAGTAGAAATGCAAGGCATTGTGTTAAACCAACAGTGGTATCTCGTGGTCACTGGATGGTATAGACAGTCCTTTCCAGCTCTCTGGAAAAAAACAGCAAGCAGGTTGAGCGTAGCCACTATTCCTTGCAGATCTCCAGCTGTTTCATTAAACAGTCTATCAAAAGGTTGTAAAAAGGAGACTTCTGTCTCTGGTTCCCAAGTCACTGCTGGAGACCAGCTGTTCCCGGTCTTACTTTATAACCTGCCTCCAGCTTGAAAATGAAAAAAAAACCCACCAGCTTTTTTTCACATACCTGTTCCTAGGCTATTTCTTGGTTTAGAACAACATTATATTACGTTAGATGTTTAATATTAGCACAGCATTAAATCACAGATACAGAGCTGAACCCACAGAAAACGTTTTCCAGCCCAGGCAGTCAGGCCAGCAGCTTCGCTGAGCCTGCAGCTTGCTCGACGGCTCTCGGCAGTTCCCTGGCGTGGAGGGAGCCGTGGGAGGTGGATGGGACTGGCAAGGAGCACCACGAATTCCAGCAGTGGAGAGCAAAGGACAGGAGAAAGGCAGTGGCAGAGGCAGCACAGAAACAGCCCTTCAGCAATTAATTTCTTATGTGAAGTTGAGCTTGAGTATTATTTGCTTTCAGCCTCACGCTTTAGAAATGTTATTGTTGGTTATACAAATTTTTTGCCAGACAAAAATGATGAAGAAAACACAGATGATGATCAGATGAGCTCTTCAGCTTTGATAGCACAGGCCCCCCACCCTAAAGAGACCACGTGGGAGAAGAAGGTCCCATATATCTGCGGCCAGCACAGTACCCATGCACAAAGATGAGTTTCAGCTAGGCTTCTGAACCCATGCCTGACGGAGCCAGTTCGTGCTTCTCAAGCTCTGTTTCTTCCTGGCAGAGCTGGAGAAACGCGGTATCAAGCATTCACTCACTTCAGTGTTTCTAACTAGCTAAAAGCTTGGGGAGAAGGAACCCTCTCCATTATATTCAGGTTTTCTTTGCAACACAAAAGGACGTGAATAATTACTTCAATTAGACTCTTTGGAAACCGATTGAGTCACTGGAGAAACGTTGGTAGGGTATCACTTCGATCCAACATACACACACTGTGACTACAAATCGCCAAACAGAAGTTTGAGCTCCATTTTAAGAGAAAGTTCAGAGGGAACACCAGAGGTCTCGACTTCCACAGCAGCTTGAACAAAGCTCCAGGCTGAATTGAACCGTCATGTAACAAAGTTCTTGCAAATGCACTTCATTGCCCACAGCCCAAGTATTGTGTGTGCTTCCTATTCCATGTGCCTGTCACTTAGTCTCTTCCCCTTGATTAAAGACAACAGATATTTTTAGAACCGTTACTTCTTTTCTGTAATTTCTTTTGTTCAGGCTTGGGGCCCCTGTAATTGGCCATGGCGATGCTCACTGTGAAGGAGGTGTGAACAGGTTGGCCTCCTGGGACACTCCTTCTTGACTGGCCTTTTTTCCTCAAAACAAAAAAGGAACAAAGAGATTGCCAAACACTCGCCTAATTAACACAAATATGTATGGCTTATCAGGGCATTTAGATGTAAGGAACAGTAAAGAGGAATAAGACCTGGCTTTTCAAAAAGATTTAATTCAGCCTGTAATGGTTTGCAGACATATCCAGCAAATCTCCAGATAATTAGGCCTGTTTCTGGCATACCGAAGCAAATTGTTTAGATCTTTTCCCCTTTAAAATCACATTATCTGGAATGCCCTGACTGATCGCAGAAGGATGAAGCTCAGAGGCATAAAATATTTTGTGCAAGAAGACAACACAGCTGTAATGGTCTTTTCCATGAATTTCCGTGAACTTCATTCCTTTTCTCGGACAGACTGCCGCAAGACAATCAGGCAGCTTTCAGAGCATGTGCATCACCTACCACTGCTGAACCAGGAACCTGGAGTAAGAAGGGGCAGCATCATCTCAGATGGATGCACAAAGAGCAGCTCAAATGAAAAAGTACTGACAGATTGCCGCTCTCTCCCTCTGCCTTCTCAAAGCCCTCTAATGTATTGTCACTTCCATTACTAGTGACATGAAAACACACAGGGCTTTCCTGCTTATGGAAAAGGAATGTATTCTCATCTATCGCATACATGTGAAGCCAAGCCAAAATTAGTAAGAACTTCATTTTTAATACCACGCTGAGAAGGTTTTATTCACTGAGTCTCCTTGCCTCAAGACACGCTGCTGCCTTAGAGCAGAACTCCCACACATTCTGCTTTATTACCAAAGCTCACGTTTTATAGGCAATTCTTAATCCTCATGTTATTTTGTTACTCAGACAAATTTATCTAAATCTATCTGCAAATTTTTGCAAATACAGACTGTGCTGTCTGAAGATGGAGTCTGAGACTAGCTACATAAGCTGCATACAAACATAATGGTTTTCATTTGCTTAGAAGCCGCAAGCCAGGAAGCTCATCAGGCCATTTGAAAACTGCCTTTTGCTGCACTCACGGAGGCAAAGGCTGGCAAAATGAGGCTTATGAACCCCACCCCAGTCTAACTCTCATGATAGGAAGTGTTCTAAACTTATAAAAAGGGACTCCTGCTCTCTCTTCCCAAATGTCACTTTTTAATTCTGGGGGTGGAAACCTTCAAATTCTTTGTAACTCAGTTTTATTTTTTCTAAAATGATGGATCAACATGCATCTTTACTCTGTACATTGACCTCCTCAGATGTGACAGTAGAGCGTATGACTTAGATCTCCCTTTGATGTGAGTCTTGACTTCTGGCTGATTTTCTCAGTTTACCACAGCTGAGGATCTGTCCAAATAAGCATAAAATTTTTTTCATAATAGCTCTTCCTTCACCAGCAATGCATAATTTAAGTGTGTCCTTCTGTTGTCCCTTAAAAAGGTCAAAAATCCTATGCTTCATTGATTCAGAAGGATGCAGGAAAGGGGGGTTTAAGAACGGATTTGATTTGTTAGCATGCATTTAAAAACTGCCTAGAGTTTCTTTGGGGTCCATCAGAAAGGTTGAAAACTATGTCAAAGCTTATACAATATTTAAATGGAAGACTTTCCAACCTAAAGCTAAATAAAATAAAATAAAATAAAATATGTGGTGAAGAAAAAGAGAACTAAACCACAGTTTCACATCTTTTTTCTGTTTGTGTATTTGTAAAATGTTTTCCAATGGATGCACAGATCCATTTATTGCAAATTGAAGCAGACCCACATCAGGTTTAACACTTTCAAAGACCCCCGTGTGATGTTCCACCAAACCACAGGGACCCACGAGTCATTAGGTGGAAACAATTGAACTAGATTTCCAAATATTTCCTTATGCTGCTCACAGATACATTCAGCAATTCCACACACACCCTGCTACAATGTAAAGAAATGGACCCACAATATCCCATAGTTTACACGGTATACATGCTATAATTCAGCATGGTAGAGAAGAGGGTGACTGGTAGGACAACTCAAGGCATCGGATACTTACTACTTGCCATGAGCAATGGGAAAGAACCAGCTCCCCAGCCGAGTTCTGATGTCCATCACATCAATGTCAACCTGAAGCAGCTGCTCTGAAATTAATGGATTTGCACCTGCACGGTAGAGCAGAATCTAATTCTCAATCTATAATTTAGAGGGGGATTGCCCTGGTACCTTGCTATTTTCCACATTTTGCATGGCTCTAAAATGCATTCTGAATCTTTAATGTGCATCATTGATTTGTGGAAAAGGCATCATCATGAAATTAATTTGCTTTAGACAATTCTGTTCACCTGAAAGTTTCTATTCTTTCTATTGCATGGAAAGAATAGAAAAGAAAGCAAAAAGAAAAGGACGGAGTCTCTGGAAAATCATGGACTTTAGCCATCACTTAATTATAGTGTTGAACTAAAACATCAGCTTTCCATTTCGTGCTTGTTCGACATTCAAGTTGTAGAACAGGGGTAAGAATTTGGATATATATTGCAGATACTGTTTTGTAAAAATGTTAAAAACCAGTAAGACATGGGTTTGTGTATAACTATTAAAAACTGAATAGGAGAATCTCAACACTAAGTAAACAACAGTGCTTTGGGCTCCCAAATGCTCTGAGAAGTATTGCTAGGTTTACATGAAAGTAAACTTCATTATTAATTTTCAAATGTGAGACACAGAGGTTAATCAAATGATGCAGCTTTTAATTTTCCCCTTTTAAATCTCTGTACAGTACTTGTGATTTGATATTTCATCTCTAATAGTCTGCCAGCTGGGAATGCTGACGCATAGTGGAAAGCTGCTTTCTCATTTTCAAACTTTGGAATAACCAAACATGTACACAGCAAAAAAGCTGTAAAAGGAGAAATAGATCAATTTGGTGCTACTGAAGGTTTCCATTGAAAACTCCATAAAGATGTAGCCAGAATAAAAATAGCATGTAATAACTAGTCCAGACTTTTTAGCGGAAAGAAGGGAGAAAGGCCATATGAGTATTTGCACTTCTAAAGCCTTAGGCTGAATTCTGATAAACTGGTGACATGTAATTTAACTAACTTTAGCTGAAGTCTGATGGAGAGAGAGGATGCTCTCCCTCCTCCTATCGAACTCTACTTGTTGCTAGCTTGTACATTTTGATGTTGATTTTAGAGATGCATCTTAGTCATAAAATCTGATTTTGAGTAATCACCATCTATGAATGCCACAAAGGGTAGTGTGGATTCATACATTGTGTGGATGAATCCACTAATCCACTATTTAATCCACATACATAGTGTGGATTCATACATGTATGAATCCTCATGTGGATTCATACATTTCTCTTAGGAAGACTGATACGGCAAAAACATGGAGTCAGGTTGTTTCTAATTACTAGATTATCCTAAACTCTTTTATTTACTGCATGTCATTCAACGATGGCAACAGAGGGATTACGTCTTTAGATGGAGTCTGCCATCCACATAAACACACAGATGAAGAGCCAAGGAGCCCTGGAGTGGGCATGTGCTGGGTGCTCTTCCAGGAAAACATAAGCTAACTCTGGAAAGTTACAGATGGCTTTAAGACTGAAAACCCATGGAGTGGGTCTGTCCCACTTCCAAAATGAATGTCAGTGTTAGCTGTTATAACTGCTGATATTCTCAAATGCCACTCTAACATCCCACCTACGTGAACCATCTGCCTGTTCTTGTCGGAGCCTCGGCGAGTGCTGGACCACTACCAGTGGCTGGGTACAACCTCACAGCCGGCCGCTGGAGTGTATCAGCTCCCGGCAATGAAGAGCTAGGGGGAGAAAGTATTTTTATTAACGGAAAATAATAAACATAGGGAAGGAGTCCTGTGTAAACAGGCTTCTGGATGCAGCTCTGTAAATGAGCAGATCAGAAGAGCAAACAACCCTTGACACTGCTAATGAGTCACTCCCACTGTGTAAAGGATTTTGTGGAGCTGCTATTTCACAGCTATTCTACAGAAGACAAAATCTGCATTAGGCTATATTTCTTTTGTTCCATGATTCAGGAGAAAAGAAGGTGCTACGATAAAAGCATGGGCTGAAAGGAGATGAGGATTCCATTCTGAATTCTATTACATTCTTTCTTTTTGTGAGCCAGTTATTTTCTCTCTCCATATCTCTGTACCTGAGGTACATCCTTCTGAGACAGCTATACCCATGATACAGCTGAAGTTTGATACATTGATGTTTGAAGACGTATTTAAATAGATATGAAAGATAGATCTGCATTTAAACTAAGTTATATACACATCGTTACTGCACTGATTACTATTTTTTGCATACAAACTTCTAATAACGCCTTTATGTTTAGTGGGACTACTCTGGATTCTCACTGTCATAAATACGATTGAGATTCCACCTTGATTAAGAAATGACTGTAAGTATGAAAAGGTTGGGCAGCCTAATTCTGGTTCACTTAGTATAGGGGTATAGATAAAGCTATGCCTACAGATTAGTATCACTAGCAGGAAACCTTTCAAGTGCATGATGCTGGGAGATTCAAACTTCCGTTTGTAGCCATATGAAAGTGTATGATGTCATTCTTTTGGGGGTTTATTAGGGACATAGATCAGCAACACAGGTCAGGACATGTACATAAAATGTCTATAGAAATGTTGCTGCTCTTCATGTGACCTGTAGGACTTAAGGTCAAGCCTTAAAGCAGAATTTAATAAAGCCAGCTTTCTTCACCTCAGTTTCTACTTCTTTAGAAAGCTACCTTAACTTATTTTTCCTCCCAAGAAAAGTTTTAAAGTTTAGATTTTTTTGTTTGTTTTGGCTTCCCTTACTGATATTGAAAGGAATTTGAGAAGAAATCATAGCAAGTTCAAGAAAATAAGGTAAATATTGCTCTCTGGGCTGGAGAACCACGGCTTCTTCAGAATTGCTAGCAACAAGCCAGCAAATCCAGAAGCCAGAGAAAGGGCAGCAGTTTTAAAATTTCTAAGCAGCTCTGACTATCCCTGGCAATCAGCATTGCACTCAATCAACTGGGGATGGAGAATAGAGTGACAATTCAAGCTATCTTTTCCCATGGCATTTCAGGCCCCTCTCAAGATGGTAATGACCTGCAAGTAAAGTAAGGATGTAATATTTCAAATGTTACAGCAAGCAGCTAATAGGGCTTTTTAAAGTGCTGATATCATCACTATGAGGTCTAGATAAGAAAGGAAAGGGAACAAATTGACTGTATAAAAATTTCCTTCATAATTCGAAACAAGGCACTATTAACTTTGACATGAAGTGACTCCTAAAATGTGTACTGATAAAACTTAAATCTTTGAAATAAACTGTATTATTCAGTGTTTGAACTAAGATCCACCTGGAGAAAAACTAATTTCACAGAACTCAGCAGTGGAAATTACAGAACTCAGCAATGGAAATAAAGTAGATGTCCCTGCATTGATCAGGATCACATCCCCTTGTACCTTTTAAATGCTTTGTTTAGCCTCATTTGAGCAAAGTGAATTTCCACATTATATTCATTTTGATACACCTTAGAAACAAAATAATTTACATTCAAAAGCATGTTCCAATGGCAGAAAGAAAGAAAGAAACCTGTGAGTTTAATAGAAAATGTCTCTAGTGTCTAGAATATTTAAGTAAAATGGCTACATTAGAGAAGTTAGTAAGGTGGTGCTTTCCTGCGCTCAACTATGGTAATGGAAAGTACATTTTAAGGCAGAAAAGAAGGAGGAGGTAGAAAAAAAGGCACAGAGAGAAATGAAAAGCCAAATAGTCATCAAAAAAAAATCTATAACTGAGCTGGCAAAGCTACATGCCAAGTTTCAGCTAAGGACATTGAATTTCAGCTGACAGGTTCATCTAATTTACTGCTTTGTTTTGGACATCAGGTTAAAACACTTTAAAGAAAAGCTGGACCAACACAGCTATGTCCTGAGTTTTCCAAGCATGATGAGCTCAGCTTGGAGAAGCAACTGAGTTTTTGACCTTACTGTGCAGAACTTGGGTTGTCAATTTTCTTTCTTACTATGTTTTAAAAGGGTTATTAAATCAGGTATCTTATCAAGAGCAAATGTTTTCAGGGCAAGGATTTAAAAGCTCAAACAGGACTTCAGACAACACTGAAATAAGGACTTGTGCTTAAGGGTGAAATTCAGACTGCTTACTCAGGTGGTGTGTAAGTCTAGTCTTGGAAGGCAATCAGATTGCTTGCACTCCACCAGTGCCCAACCCCAGAAGAACCTAGCCACCACCTCCATTTTTGACTGCTGAAATCTCTACATTAAGTTTAGGCACCCACATGTGTTTGGGAGGGCCATGGTACCGATGTGATAGTGCTTCCCTTCCCCCTGGGACAGCAGCAGTGGCCCAAAAGCCCACCCTGCTCGAGCACTCTGTTGCAGGACTCATGCTGGGGAGCCCTGGCTGAGTCCTTGCTCCGTTAGATGGCTCTCGTCTGAGTGAAACCCATTTATGCTCTGAATCTCAAGTGGACAAATGGATAATGATCGGTCCTGACTGGTGCTCATAACTGGTTCCATGTCCCTAGCTGGACAAGGGAAGAAAGGGATTTTAAAAAGACTTCCCATGCAAGGTGTTTGTAAGCACCTATTCTTCCTGTACACTCTGTGAGGAGAGAAGAGTGTCCCACTTAGGTACCATTGGCCTTTCCTACAATTGTATAGAGAAGTCCTGGCATTTTGTTTAGGTATTCTCAATCATTTACAGGTGTAGGTATCAGTTAGGAATTGTGGGATGAGGCATCTCTACAGTTTAGGGATTATTGGTCCCTAAAGTGGGATGCGCGACAGAACAACTCATGTAATTGAGTCTTCTTAGAGGTCAATTTTAAGCACATGCCTAGCATCTAACCTAACACCGTTACATTAATTATTACTTTGTCAAATGACACTCCAATACAAGGCTCTGCTCTTCTGTAGTCATTAAAAAGCCCTAACAATAAGGGTATTATCTCCAGTTTCCAGCTAAGGCAGCTACTTTCACTACTGTCTCAGTCAGCTCTGTTGAAAGTTTAGCTTGAAAGTTTAGCTCACAATTGCAATTATTAGTGTCATACCTCACTTTCCAGACCCTAACAGTAGGAGAGACACTTGACATACGGACAAAAATTTCCTGTCCCACTTTGCAGTAGATTGGAAAAGTTTCCCCCATTGTGTACTGTGTCTCAAATGAAAATCAGAAGCCCAGGTTGTTACCTCTCTGCTGCTCATGCCCTGTCACAGTAGCCAAGATTTTCAGCTTCAAATGGCACGCCCGAGCCATAATGAGCTGCAGAACCTTGGAGCTCCCAATGACTTCTCTTTGCAACTGATGTGCATCTAGCACTGGTTTGTCAGTGCATCCTAGGTCCAACTTCAAGAGCAGATCACAAAGAAAAACTAAGTTGCTCATCCAATCATATTCTCCATGGGCACATGTCCCTTTTTTTAAATGACAAACAAAATAACAGATGAAACATTTTGGAATGCTGCAGCATTACTGAAGTGCTCAACCCCAAGGATGTCTAGTAACCAAATAGCAAGTGATGCTGCAGATGATGACTTAGATGAGCTGGCAGAACAGCTTAAGGTCTGTACAGTCTGTTGCCTAGCCACATTTTTAAATCATTCTAATTACCAAAATCATCTAGAAAGTCTGCTCTTTCACCTTCCCAACATAAATAAAGTCATGAACATGTTGGCTGGGTTTAATCTGTGTATCTTTGCTTTCTGCATATCTTTCTGGTTTGGGATAGAGAGGTATAGTCCTCTCACCCACAGAACAGGCCCAGTCCTGGCAGCAGCTATTCAAGATCAGCCACATCTGGGGATGAAATGTACTGCGTAAAAATGGCTGTTATTGTCCCTTCAGCACTGTGCTTTAGCTCAGTTCTGGAAGGACCTGCTTAAAGGCACTTCTCTTTCCCACTTTTCTCAGTATTTCGCCTTTCTGCAAAGTCAGCCTAATGCCAATTAGCTATGATGATATATTCTTGGAGGGTGGCTGCATGACCACTGAGAGTAGACTGAAAGCACCAATAATAGGTATTAAATAGGTATGAGGTGGGCAGTGCTTGTTCACTTCCTACTTGGAAGTCTTCTGGCCGACAAAAGTTCTGGTTTCTCACATGAATGAGCAGAATTTTGGTAGAGGTGACCCAACTGAAAATGTTATCTGTATGAATGAAACCTGCAATATTATGGGTCCCTTCCAACTCAAGATATTCTATGATTCTAATATTCTATGAGTGCTTCTGTCCTCCTTAACGCCACATGAACTATCAGAAATCTTGATTTTACTGTTCATGGATATTGTTGCATATCTGCTGCATGATATTCTGCAAACTTTGCTTGTGGTCTTTCTCTCAGAATTTTAAATCAAACTTTACAGGGAGCTAAGGTCTAAAGATTTTCCAATGTGGTGATTTAATCAGCTCCAGAACCATATGCCCAGGTATATATTTTCCTACAGTTTCAAAATAAGTCTTTCATAGCTGGATGATTCATTCGCTTTCTTGTCTGATGTATAATTTTAGCAGTGTTACTTGTTGAAGAAGAAAAGCAGCAAAGGTCAACCTTTAGCTGGAAAGCAATATGGAGTTTTGAGGCACTTATCATTGTCAGGGGAAGTAATGTCAAAAGAGACAGGGAAATGAAAATAATTTTTGGATTCCAAGGTTGTGGACATGCTTGTTAAGTATTTGCATTGGGCAAGGTTCTTAAAAGTGGCATTCTTCTAGCACTTCTTTTTTTTTTTTCTGTGAAAAACAGTCAAGTTGCTTAACATTTCTCAGTGAGTTTGTCTAGAATTTGCAATAACATTCAAGTGACTTTGCTTTTGTTATTGCTGCCACCTTGAAGCTGTGGTCTTCTAGTCCACAGCAATTGCAAAGTAACGTAAGTTACTGTGGCCTTCACAGTGTGGGCTCACTCAAATAACCCTGCTGATGACACAGGCCACAAATGTTCAACTGATCTACCTAAGTTGCTGTAACTTGACTTAAGAAGTAAGAATATTTTTTTTTTTTTTTCAAAATACCCTGGTGCCCTGATGTGCCAAGGGCTCCCACTTAAAGCTTGATCCCTGACACTGAGTCAGCGATGTTCTCAACACGCACGAAAGCTCCAGCTGCCACCCCCAGCACTTCGGTGAGGTTTCAGTGTGATGCCAAGACCCCCATTTGGGGTGGGGATTTCCAGCAGCCCTGGCAGTTTGGTACCCACTGGAAGACATTTCATTACTGTCGGTGCCCTTTAGGTCAAGTCTGAGCTCTCCAAGGATCCCCCACAAACTGCTGACCTATGGATGTGAAAAACTGCAGCCATATCTGTTCTGGAAAATGTTGTCCTGGCTGTCTAAGCAGATTTAAGAAAATCACTGATAATAAATCTTCCAGTATTTCCTTTGTATAGAAATTGGTATCTCCATTTCCCATTTTTCCTGATACATTTTATGCTGTGATTTATATCCCACACAGAAGCAAAGCTTTTTACATATAGGCCTCATGATGCACAGCTGTTACAAATGGTTTGTAGTTAAATCAAGCATATTAAAAATGTGTTCTACACTTAAAAAAGAGATGAGTGATCTTTGTTGCCTCAGTTTATAGATACCAGAAGAAAAACAGCCTGCTGTTCAGAAAGCGTGGAACAGCCATCCTTTGAAAATTAGATCCATTTGAGGGAGCATTAAGTTGGGAGTCCCAGAATTGAGTGCTTAAGTGCTTAAGCCACTTAAAAATATTCAGAACAGAGAACTCACCTGACAATCTGGGAACACTAGAGTGCTCCTAGGATTTGCAAAGATGAAAGACTTTATGGTAGACTAGCACTGCATTGCCAGATTCCTGCTTGATATAAAATTTAATTTTGAACTTAAAGCTGCTTAGGTTATTTGATTTTTTAATTCTGTTTACTGAAGGATGTGCTCTGTGAAAGTGTTCATAGATTTTTAAATCAAAGGAAAAGAAGGATTCCAGGAGATTAAAGATGAGAGTGCGTTAACCCCTCAGATTTAGGATGCCAGAGCACTGTACAGTGGACAATATCTTGTTTACGTGATGGAGAATGTGTACTACTGAACTGGCATGCATAAAAAATTTGACAATAGATATTAACCACCTGGCCATACCACTGAAAGAATCTGTTTTAAGAAGTTGTGTAAATAAACTTTGATAGTTTGCATAATAACATGTTCTTATCATCTCTGAAGCTGATGAGTTCAAACAGCAGGACATGGGAGATTAGCAACATGAGCCTTTCTTTGGAAGTGAGATTCACATTAATCTGTACTTTGAACAGACTGGAGCATTTTTTGCCACCATGAGAAACTCTCATAGACACATTACAGATTTTTTTTTTAAGTTTTACTTATTTATTTTGTACGGTAAATGGTACCTACAGGCTTAATTCAGAGTTTTTAACTCCTTTTTCACACTGCAGAAGGTTTTCATTAAGAATGCAGAAAATGCAATGCAACCTTTCAAATATCAGGCTAAGAAAAAAACAATCTAGGAAATGCTTTTTATGACAGGGCTATTTAAATATAATCACATATCTGTCATCATACAGGCCTGCTTATAACAGGCTGTCAGTTCTCCTGGAGAGGGGGTGATCTGCAGTCAAAGGTTTTAAATAAGTAAGAGTGTAGGGTTTTTAAAAAGTCTATAATGGACATCTAAGAAAAAATCCGTAATTTTCATCATTTATTTCTATTAAAGCAGCATTCAGCAATCCCAAATTAGGGCTAGAGCCCCACTGTGCTAGGCACATGAGAAAATTAGTCTGTGCTTATGCAGCTATGTGTTTATTTATGGGCAGACATCTACTACAGTGAATAAGCTCTTTGCCATCAGCAGCAATGTGCCTGGACAAGGAAGCATGTACATAGTTTTGAAAAACTGGGAGCCAACAAGTAAACTCTACAAAGATCACAGTCTTCCAAAACAAATCTTTTGTAGAATTTGTCTTCTAGGGTATTCGGTCACAGAGACTATGTCTATACTAGCAAATTAAAGCTGTGTAGGACCTTTCCTTAGCACTGAGAGGACCTGGCATGGAAAAGCACAGATGCTACTAGACTCTCTGCTTGTAAGCTGCCTGGCCCAGCCAACAACTCAACCCTACCTTGGAAATTTTGAGGGCGGTGGTACTTGTAGGCATCAGGCAGGCCAAGAACGACTCTTAACAACTTGCTCCTGCTTACCGTGCTGATCTGAAATGTCTCACTTTTATTTTATTGCACTCCCTCTGTGTGTAATGTCCAGCTCCTGCTTCTTAGCGTATTCTCAGATTGTCGGTTCTTCTGGGCAGGCAGCTCCTGCTGTGCACAGTCCTTCACCTGCCATGGCTGGGCTGGGCATCTGCGCTCTGGTGCAGCACCTCTACGTCTGCCACACACAGTTCATCAGGACATGCAATTTTGTCTCTGGGGAAAAGCTGACACTTAAAAATGAGTTTTCTTTCTCAGTAGGAAAAATAATACGAAAACAATTTTACTCTGATTTAGAACTGATTTCACAAGTCAAAACTGAGAACACCCCCCAAAAAACCCCAAAGATATTTTCAACTGAAGTTAAACAGCTAGATATTCAGGGGCAGGGGAAAGTATACTAGAAAGCTGGCTCAAACACCTTGTTTACATTCTTCTAACGGAAAAAAATTGAAATGCCATTATCAGTTTTGCACAGAAATTTCTAATTTGATGAAACAATAAATAGAAAAGCTTGCCAAAAATATTAGTAAGCCAGTACCAACAAGAACAGTGCTTAATTACGGTCTAGGGGATTACAAAACTGATATATAATCCCAGAGAACTGAGTCCTCTCAACTCCCACTGCCATAATGGACAAGACCCGACTTGGGCTCTGTTGTGTTTTAGGACAGTTTTGGTTATGCAGCCTTACATTCTTGACTAAAATATTAATTGCATTAGCTATAGGTTTTTTTAATCTTAAAAGATATATGTGCGATTCTCTTAGGACTGTAAAATAAATAAACCAAAGTTAGGGAATCTGGGAAAAAAAAAGTTCCTAAGATACTATCTTAAAATTTTTGTTGAATTTTATGGGTCTTAGATACTTATTTCCCAATGTTAATGTCATGTACTAGGTGCTTTACACTTCAGGTTCCTCCATTTTACAGAAAAGGGAAAACAGCACATTGTTCCTTCCAATATTTTCCTTAGATACTGTATTATCTTAAAAGGAAAATCAACTAGGGGAAGGTGTGAAAGAGTTAAAAAGGCAGCTTTTAGTGAAAAGCTAAGCTCAGGATCCCACGCATACTGGAATGAGGCTTTGCAAGTTAGTTCTAATAAAACATGAGAAAATAAGGTTAGAATATCAGACAGGAATTCTTCAGGATTAAAGGTAAAAATAAACCAGGCCAGGCCAGAAGATTTATGTACACTGCAGAAGCTCCCCAAGAAAAGGCTTCCTGACCATCCATCTGTCTGGTATTCACACTGCACCTGGAGTACTCCTGGATTCCTCACTGACACCGAGGTCTCACACAACTCCACCTCAGGGCAAGGCTTCCTGCCTTCTCCGGCTGACCAGGAGATGTCCATCCTGGCAGACTGCTGGCCTCGGTTATAAATGCCTTTCATTACCTCTTGCCTGGACTGTAGCTGTGCAATACTGAAGATTAAATCATCGCTGTTTCATGAATTACAGCAAAGTCATGGCCCAGCAGTATGTCCTAACAGCAAATGAGAGATCATTACATGTCTCCCTCCTCTACTGAGACAGGCTTCCCATGGAAGAGTGCCATCTACATTAGCCATCTGCCATCTAACCAGCATTAACAGGACTTAGACCACTGCCTTCCCTCGGAAGAAATGACTTACAGTCCAAACAGCCAAAAGCCTCCCCCTGGCAGAGGGAGCTGACAACTTCTTAGGAGGATCCACTCCATCCTGTGCCACTCTGCAGGAGCACCAGTGGCATGTGTCCCCCAAAGGATACGGGAATGATGGGAAGCAGTTTCTGATGCTGAGTGTGGAGAAGTATGGAAAGAACAGCTTAGACAGAAGAGTAGACCTGTGGCTGAGGAGATTGAATCCATCTACTCAAAATATCAAGTAAAATCCATGAAATTGTTCCCAATCTTCCAGATGCTCAGTGCCAAACATAAAAAAAGTCAGGTAGGTGTTAAGAAGGAGCATTGATCAGTCACTCAGATCTCCATTATAAGGGTAACAACCAGCAGTTCGGGAGACATCCTTGTGGCTTGTCCAAAGCCATGGAGTGAACTTCCATGGGAATTAAACATAGCCACAAACCTCACCTCCTACAGACCCTCCAAACACACCTTTTGCAACAGCCCACGATGGGAAGGCCCATCCCTTTACTCACATGTGTGTAGGATCTGTTGTGTTTTGGTGGCAGACAGAGGTACCACAGTGCAGGATCAAACTCTATGTCTGACGCTCTTTTGTTTTTTATCTGTTCCAATCAATCGTCTCTATTCACTAGAAAAAACTAAAAAAGCCAATAAATATTGTGAAGACAGATACATCTCTAGCCAACCTCAACATTTTTTCAGCATGTGATCAAACATCCCTATAAAAAGTGTGATAAAATCTTTGGACCCTTTAGGACTTGAACCCAGAGAGACGTCCAGCTCAGCTGAACTCCATGCGCCCTTCCAGAATTCCTGGACTAAGGACATAATCGCCCCAGTTCAGGAAGGTTTTTTAATTTATTTGCTTGTACATTGCTGAAGCTTCAGCGGGACAAGCAATGGGAGCTTTGTCCACAAACAGATAGGCAAGAGCAAGACATTGGAATGATGGAAGCAGAACTTCAAATTTTGTAGAAGTCTTTTATTTTATTTTTCTGGCTTCTGAATCTATTTTTAAAGCTGTTTTGCTAAGATTAAGCACTGCTAGGGAAATAAACCTGTCATACCAACTGTTATTATCATTTATATTGCCATGGTGTCTAGGAGTTCTCCTCAGGAAAACCTCCATGGCATTAGGTGTTGTGTAAACACATAGGGAGAAGAAAGTCCCGTATCCACTGAGCGCTTACAACCGATGTACACCAGGCAACGAACGATACAGTGCAGCCAACAGACAGAGCCTGACAGCGAACAATGAGATATTGTTGGTTTAAGAGTGAGTGATCTTACTCCAGGAGAGCTTAAATGTTGACAATATTTCCGTGTTGTAAGAAGGCTTTGCCAGCGTTGATGAGGAAATCCTTTTGAAAATTAAGGGAAGCCTCAGAGGTACTTTTTGCAAGGTTTGCAAGAGATAATGGTGCAGAAAGATGAAAAAATCAGAGGCAGGAGTTGGTGTCTTGAAAATTAATAAAACCTCACAGATAGGATATGTCTATGCTTTGATGGCATATTGAAATATGCGGAGGTACAGCATATGCTTGATACTAGCAAATAGGGAGAGCTGGCAGTTGGATTCAAGAGAGTAATGTTTCAGTCACCACCCTTTGGGCTACAAAACCAACACTTGACAAAGTCGCATTTTGGATAGGTAAGAGCAGGACAAGATTCTGCTAACTAACACAGCATGTTGTGGCAATTGAGACATGAGGTAGAAAACCTCGAATGTTCAGACTAGAGAGAGAAGACAAAAGATGGAAAAAAATCTGCAAAAATTCAGATACTGTCCAAATGCAAGGACCTAGTGAGATGCTGAAATCTGAACGAATGCAGAAGTTCTAATGCTTGTCTGTAATCAGCAGGATTGCTTGATAAAGGAAAGGATTAACACTTCTCTTGGTAAAGTTCTGTATTTTTCCTGTATTTCATGCATTTCCATGTAACTTAAGCTTACTGGAAAGAGAATCGTTCTGTTCACACCCTCAAGTAAATTAAAAACCCTGCTAGTTTAAATTCATAACTAATCCCATCATGGTTCAGTAAATGTTTCATATTACACTTACCAGTGAATTTGTGAGGCAAATTTTGTCACTCTTTACTAGGGACTCCATTTCTGAGCGTCCCAGTACAATCTCTGCACCTTCCTCATACAGTCTAAGAAGTTCTGCCACACGCACCTCCTTTGATTCAAGTCTGCAATAACAGCAGCACTTTATAGCACTTCCACTGCTAAGAGCACGGCAAAAATGCTAATTAAATCCATCTTCTTCACTCAGCTGCATAAAGGAGACAAAAATTTACATGACAGGTTTCTCAGTAGCCCCCAGCAAACTTCCCTTGGATTTAACAGCCATTTAGGCATCGATGCTCCTACGCACTGCTTGGTGCATTTCAATTTTATATTATCTCCTGTGATTCCATTTGCTGAATATATTAAGATTCTGAAAAAGTTCTCTCATTCTTAATGATCTCTGTATTTTAGTTATCAACCCCAGATAACAACTTGGAAAACATCACAGCTTTAGTCAAGTCGTGAGTGTGTCAGTGTGCGTAAGGAGGGAGGGAAAGTGCAGAGGCCTTGATGCAACGACTGCTTACGCTTGCTGCTGACCATGAAACTGCCGACTCTGCTTTGCTCTGCTTAAAACACATCATGCTTACGTGCTGTCATCTCAGACGCAGGGTTCAGACCTTCGCGAGGGAAGTGATCTGCTTTCCCGAGCCCTGCTGGACAAAGAAGACATTAAACCTGCCTTCTCGTTAGTAAATAAAGATGGCCTTAGAACAACTTTTCAGTTCTCAAGGACAGCAATTGCAATGATAGCTTCAAAGATCAAAAATAACTTTGCAGTTCCATGGTGCATGGAATTCACAAGTGAACATACAGCACAGGGGTAAACTTGACTAAACACTTGGTTTTACTGAAGCAACCTCTTCGTTAATATCTAACTACTCCTTAATATTGCAGCTTTGTTCAGCGTTTGGAAAATATACCCACTGTTTACAGCCTGTTGTTAGGAGCTCTGAGCACTGGTAAGCCCACATACTCTGCTTAAGGCAATACCTGAGATAGGAAAAATATGGAGAGATTTAACTAAGGGTTAAAACTTGCTAATGATTTTCCAAAAAGTGAAAGAAACAACATGTGCTGCTGTAGCAATATTTTGGAAAGCTATTCTTTTACACTTGAGGCTGAAATGCTCTCCTCTGCTTTGATTTCTGTGCTTAAGGAAGAGGGCAAAGGAGAACAAACCAGCTCCAGAAAGCCCAGTTACAGCAAGGGTAGAATTTTGCTACACACAGCGGCACATAAAATAGCCATCAGGTACCATTTTCAGTTTCTGGTGGGACTGTGTGCACAAAATACCAGGGTGACAGGCAGAAAAGATAAAATTCAGATGAGGCAGCAGGGTCATGATTTTGAACAGCCAAAGGAAACTACATCAGATGAGAAGGACAGGGCAGGGAGAGAAGCCTTTTAAAGCCCCATCTACCCGATCTCTGGATAAGTTCCTCTTGGCAGGAGATTGCAGAATCCCTTGCAATAACAAGAAAATATCTTGGCCCCGTTAGTGAATTTCACATGAAAGGCTCCTTTCCCTCGCCTTTGGAAACAACCTAATTAATTGTTTCCTAGAGCAGCGACTTTGTGACCACAGATCTCTCTACTGGGCAGTGCCTCCCTGGGTTCTGGCAAAATGCACAAGTCCAGCTCAGTCACACAAATGCCATTATACACACATGCATCATAGATTTGTTTGCACATCGAATGTACAAGTCTGTGTACATACAGGCTTATTGTTTTAAGAATACTCAGATAAAGTTGCGGGTGAAGGTGTCATTTCAGAGACGACAACTGAAAGCAAGTAAACTTTCAGCTTTATGATCCGAGGCAAACGCTCACCAAGATGCTAAGAGATGACACGACCCTGCCTAAGCTAGCTGAGTTAGGCTTGGCAGAAGCTTTAGATGCACTTTATAACAAAACACAGAAATGGCAAATAAATTTGTTTGAATGTTTGTCAAATTCAGACTTACTGCATCAGGCTAAGCTGAATATATTTAATCTGGATGGAAATCAAAGTTAGTTAGCTGAGTTTTATAAGTAGTATGTATAAATGTTTTAAATATTTGAATAGATGAATAGTCATGAGGAATAATCTTTAGCAAGGGGAAAAAAATTCAACAGTTACACTTACTATTGCTGGGGCTCACCTATAGTAAACATGCCAGAATTTTTGGCATACAATGCCTTCATTAATGATAAATCATTGTATCAATACAAACATGATGAGCAGCACAAATAAGGGATTATCTTCGTAGGTACGCTGGTATCGGTCCTCAGTTGTATTGGTGCACACGAGAAGCTGATATTAGTACTCCGTATCCATATGTTCTTAGTCAAAACTGCAAAACCGTTATCCAAGTAAAACAATTATAACAAAACAATTATATTTTTTTTAGAAGCTGCTGTTAAAATATGGTTCAACCATAATTATTAAACAGGCACCCACATACTGCAAACTGTGGCACAGTTTAGCCACAGTAACATGGCTAACAAACAGTGCTTTGAAGCAGAGCTCAATGCAGCGAGTTCCAGTAGCTAAGCTTGCTCTGGGATCCCTGCAATAAACTGAAGGCTACAAAACAGTCAGCCTATGACTCATGCGGTACCCCAGTTCTCAGCTCTCTTATGTGCAGAAATGCAATAAAACCAGATTTCTCGTTTCCAGACCACTGCGTAACACTGAAACTGGGGGACTGCAGTTTTACCAACCCTCAGGTCACTGAATGGCTGGCTGACACCCACGACTGCAGAGCCCTGTGGGAAAGGCAGTGTGAAACAAATATTACTTGTTAATTAAAGGATTTTAATCAAGTTGTAACCCCTCACGGCAGATGCATTTCATAACTTCCACATCTATGTTCACGTAAAGACTGACAGACAAACCCAGCCTTGAAAGAAAAGATAAAATTTTTAATGTTTATTTTTCCATGAAAAAGCTTTACAAGGAGAAAGAGGTTTCACAGGAGAAAGAGTACATTCTTTAATCACTGTTTATTTGTTGAATTGATATCCAAGGCTGACATTTCTTCTACAGTGTATTTATTTATTCTTCATAATATTGCAGGACATTTACCTTTTATTTAAAAAGGATCATAATCCATGAATGTTGTTAAGAACGCTATTAGGCAATGCTGTATGTGAAGAATTTACACAATCTACATCAGCTGTAGATGAAGCGCCTTCAGTTTTAATTCTTCGCATATTTTGTAGCAACAAACATAAAACACATCTTTTAAATGTTCAGATACTTGAAAAGCTTTGCATTGCATGTAATGGAAAAACAGAGGTTTAGTATCTCAAAGAGCAGACAAAAATATTCCAATGTCCACAAAGCAACACTGAAGTTCTTAAGGAAGAAAAAAAATCCCCGTCTTTTCCCTTAAACCATATGGAGACATTTATTAAGGTGTTAAGTGCTCAAATGTGACTTTCTTCACTAGTATTATACTCCTGGGATTTTTAGACATCCCAGCATCATAACCTAAATGAAGTTATATGATTTCACAGTGAGAGAACCTGACCCTTTCTAGCTGCCTCTACACACAACCTTCTGCCATTTAAAGAATCATTGCTGATCTGTAGAACAGGGAAAAAAAACAAACCAAACCAAACCAAAGACCAACCACCCACCCCTGAAATACCAAGAAGCATCACCCTCGCCCTTTTAGATCAATTAATGTTTTGCCTTCCAAATCACTCATATTACAATTTCAGCAAGATGTTTGAAATCTCCTTGCCAAGTTTGTTCTGAAGTGTACAAAAGAGGTACAATAGTTTCACAAGATTGAGAAAAAACATTTTAAAGTACTTTGTAAGAAGAGTAGCTTGAGCAAAAAGCACCTTAATTTCAACATAATTCAAAAACATAAAGGAGAAGGAAAACCCTTCACAGTTTCAGAATTAGCAGAGAATTAAAAACCCCTGAAACCTGCAGACCATGAAGGTCAAATACCTTACTACAATCAGTACTCCAGCACTTCTGTAAAGATACACTTTCAAGTATTGTTATGGAAGGCACTGATTTTTTCCTTCAGCCATCATGATGTAACGAAAATGCAGAATTTCTGTCACACTGGGCTGAACTACTGCCCCTAAAGATATTTGCCGCTAACCTTGGAGCACCTGGATTTCACCCAGTCGCAGTTTTACAACTACCTTATTTTTATTTATTAATTTCTTTATAAAATCACACAGACCCATCACAGGCTTTAATGATACAATGACTAATGGTACACTAATGGTAATGATTTACAGAAGAGAAAGTTTCAATTGCACTAATTCTCCTTTAAAAGTGAAATTGGATAGCTTTGAAGTTAAACATTCAAAATATAAAATATTTAGCAATTCTGTTCTTCCACTTTACTATCAATTCCAAATTTTTTAAATCTGGAAGCCAGTTATCTGATATAGGCAACTCTCAGGACAGATTCCTTGAATGGATGGTTCAAAACCAGGTACTTCAGTTTAATCAAAAGCTTGAAAAACAAGCTCTTATTTTTAAAAAACATGAATGTAAAATCAAATTGGGAATTGTTATCTTGCTTTCTATGAAGTCTGACAATGGCCAGATGGGTTGAGTTTCTAAATACTTAGTCAAAAGGGGGAAAATATAGTGTGGAATACTGTTCTTCTGAGGCATGTTGAGTACAGAGCATGAAATTAAGGTAGACTTATGAACAGATTTTTACAAGTGGGACTTCTTTAGCTCAAAATTGTTGATGTTTCAAAGGAACTAGGCAAGACTTGAAGAATACTTGCAATTCTTTTGCTTAGCCCTAGGGCCTGCAATTGGATGAACAGTTCTCTTGTAGATTTGAAAGCAATGGACCAACAAAGAGGTACAGTAAGCAATAAGTAATTATAGCTGCACAAACACTCCTTGACTTATATCCAAGGTTTCTAGTTTTCCAGCTGCAACAAAAATGTGTTACCCTCTGAAAATAATTAAGCACAATCTGCAACAAGATAGCAAACTGAGCTATCTTTCAAATCACCTAATAGCCAAAGTATTTAATCTATAGTATCAAAGTTTCTGGAAACTAAGAGCCATCAAAATCCCTGCATAGGCTACCCAAGTTTGACAGGATGCTCTGGGAGAGCTAGAAACAACTTCAGGACCTCAGTGGACAGGGCCAGAGGTAAAGGTAAAAATTTTGATGGTAGCTGCATCAGTGTAAAGCTTGATGAAGTTGACCTGAGGACATAATCCTACTCTAATGCTACCTAGAAGCATGGGGGCAGGTCCAGATGGGTCCTAAATTCCAGTAATTATTACTAGGTTATCTTAAGATAAAGAGTACTAATGAATCAATTAACTGAAGATTTTTGCAGGAATAGTAAGGGCAAAATTCTTACCTTCTTTATGGAGCAAGATTTTATAGGCCGTAAAGAGAAGTAGACCTAGGAAGTAGGAAACCCCAGGAAGCCAGTATGCACTAGGTCTGTCCATTCTGAGGATTAGTGTCATGGTGGAACTCATCCTGAAATCCTCACCTCATTTGCACCCTTTTGGAGTGAGCTGCCAGGTAATGTTACCTTTATATGGGACAGCCCTATTGCACTTGCTAAAGCAGGGGAGGGGCAAGGAGCTGGTGGAGGGAATTACCCTATTTGGATCCCTCCGTGGTAACAAGATACTGGCTGCATTTCATTCTTGGGGAAACTACAGGAGGAAAAGATAGACCCAAAAACCTAACCAAAACCCCCCATAATATTATGACAAAGAAACCAAGATAAACTCGGAAACTCAATTGTAGGTGTGCTGAATCCTTAACCAGAATGAATCCTAATCCTTAACGAAAGTAAGTGATTTTACATATAATAGTACAAAAATGTATAAAATGTAAGAACAGCTGCTTCTGATGGAAGACAGTAGTCAAATTTGGTTATATGAACAGAGTGGAATGTAAAATTTTAGAAATACCATTTCGAAATTCATGATCTGTTGTGGAATACAAAGGCAGATGTGGTGGTTTAATTAAAAAATAACCAGGTCTCACGTTTGCAACTGTCTCCAACTAATTGTCACCATTCTTATACTTCCCCTGCTTGGGACAGAGAAGCTCCTCTAATCCCTGACAAACTGATTTCAATAAAAATTATAATGATTAATTCTAAATACTAAATCTTTGCTAACATAAATCAGTAATTTTAATTGATTATATGAACAACTGAGCTGGCAGATTTGAGTGGAGAGTTACTGTGGGTGGTTGATAAGCTGCTGTGCATGGCAAATTCTCCTCAGGTAGCACAACTGCAGCCTGGAGGACACATGCACAAGGTGTCACAGCATCTCTTGCACATTATACAAGCAAGAAAACTTACTTTTGAGTTGCAATACACAGTTTATGAACACACTTCTGTGGGAGTTCAGCTGCAATGTGTCTCTGAGGTAAGTCTTAATGAATAACAGTGATTTTAAAAAATTACAGATCATAAGAATGTACATAAATCTCTGCTATTGTCTGCTAAACTATAAGCCATTTTCAACTACATATATCACTCATAACTCTACAAAGTCAGACATTTAAAGCTTCCATGTATGTAGAAAAACTTGTTAGGAATCAAAAATTCAAGAGAATTTGTAGTCGATAATACAACTCTCTTTGCTAAAATAAATAGTCAATAATTAAAGGAACAGAAGGACATACCCCTGCACAAGAAGGAAAGTCACTTCATTCTGATCATCCCCCTCCTCTGAGCAAGAGATAAGGAATATGTTTTTCTTGATGATCTCACAAAAAACAGTTTTACCCATGGTTTGAGCTACAAGATTTGCCCACTGGAATAAAAAAGTGCATTAAGAATATATACAAGGTACTGGAAGCCATATGCCCCTTTTCTCTGGCTAAGAAGATAAGGCATTTACATGATGCTATAAAACTACTTTCTCATATAGTACTCATCCGGTCTGTACTTGCTTTGTATCACGACATTACCACACCATTACACGAACATAATACTCTACAACTGGAAGACATGAGAAGAAAAACACAAACTATGAAGAAGTGCATCCAGTAGAAAAGCCCAAAATGACATGTGAGAATCTAACACAAAAAGGAATCGGCTAAAGGTGTATGCATAAAATATGTGCCCATCAATAGGTTTACAGAGTCAGCATCCCTCCTCTTCCTTCAACAAAAGGGAACAAACTACAGAAAGTTACTACTGAATTCAAACAACATGAAAAAGCTATTAAAATACATTATGCTCCCTCTTAGAAACCACATTATCTTTTTCCTAGTCTAATGAAGAATATTGTACTGTAATTAAATAAAATTTCTAAAAACATCTCATGGAACTATTAATAAATTCATTCAAAACCAAAAGCTGTTCCAGGAAAGCAAACACTAGAACTAAACTGCAAATGCCACTGAACTTGTTTCCATTATACTATACAACCATGACCAATATTCTTTAGAGATTTGCTGTAGTAATTTATTAGTTTATTAAGTTCTGATGCAAAACCTGTTAAAGTCAGTAGAAAGACACGTTTTGAAAAGGCCTTGAATTACATACTTTTACTGTAAGATACAAATCTGGGAGTGCTGAGCCATACCAATCTGCTCAGAATTTTTATATCAGGAAACACTAATAAACTAAATTACCTTACAAAGAGATAGCAGTCATCAATATATCTGATTTTTCAGTATTGAGACAGAGTAGTAACATTTTCTATTTTTCTGAATCATATTTTGAAGATGCTTTCTGGTACTTAACTGAAATAAATTTCTGTAGCTTGTACGTGCTATTCTGTTTGCCTGTCTGGTTACCTTTATGGCACTTGTTGCTTTACTGTAAGAGCATCTTGTAAACCCTAGAGGAAGCAATGGAAATAGTATCCCTAAACATCATAAGCTTTTAAAAACCACGTTTTTCTAATTATAGAACATTCGAAACTCTGTATACCACAAGTGAAACAGAAGGAGTGACTCCGGGAATGTGTATGCTATTCCTTGGACAAACAAAACACAGCGCTAGGCTATATGATTAAAGGCCAATCACAGTGAACACACAGACTGAGGAGCAGGAACACACAGCAAGGAGCAGAAGAACCCCAGTAACCTCATCAGTGAGAACTGGAGCGCATTGAGAATCAGTTGCTCCTAAGATGATGAAGGAGAACGATTAGAGCACTGTCCCTTTGTGAAACCCACTAAGATGAGTCAGGAAAAGCAGTTCTCCCTTGCAAACTAAAGGGGTTATTGCCTAAAAGGGTTTACGACTTACCGGATTCAGGGGGAAGGCAGTTTGGGATATACAGATTTTCTTTGTAAATAGTGGGTTGTGTGTCTTTTTGAGATGGTATCACATCTTCTGCCTCTCCTTTAGCATAAAGCCATTACAGTGCAGTAGCAAGGAATGCTCTGAGGCTTTGTAGAAAGAGTAATAGCAGCATGGATACAGTATACCACCCCAACTCCCCTAGTTTATATAAAATTCAGTCATCTGCCACAAGACATGGACTTAAAAGACAAAGAAAAAACTGGTTCAAACAGATATATTCCTGTTCTCCACTAGTAAAGCTGAAACTGTTTTCCTTGAAATACAATTGTTTAAAACTTGGCTGCAACTAAATATTTAAAAGTCCTTTACAGTTTGATCCTGGACTTAGCTTGATGCTTATGCCACAGTTTTCCTACTATCTACTATCACCCTTTCCCAATAAGCTTATGGTGGTTCTGAGTGTGTCTACATACAGTGACTAAAAGTTGAAACTTGAAAACAAAAAGGATATGACACTCAAACACACATTTATATATATACATTTAGATAGAAAACATATCTACAATACTATATTTAAACATTACATACTATAAAATAAAGTTAGGAATACACAGTCTTTCCCCTTCAGCAATGCATTAATTAAAAAGTGTCAATAAGAAAACAGATTTGTTGACTTTTTTTTTTCTTTTTGAATACTGGAATACAGGCAGAATTTGATGATCCCATCCAACTGAAATAGACAAATATAATGTAATTCTAGTTGAAAATGAGAGAAAAAAAATCCATCTGCTGAATTGTATGTTCAAGATAACTGTAACAGTTTGGTTCATTATTCTGAACTTCTGAAACTAATGCTTGGTTTTTTCAGTAAGCAACAGAAAATTTGTGGGCTAGCTGGAAGCTGATCTAAGGTTTCCTGGCTACTATCCAAAGTTAAACAAACAAAAAATTCTGAAAGAGTGAGTTGTACTGAAGTGTAAAAAATGGTAAATGCCCAAATCAGTTTCTTTACCTTCATCCTTCCAATAGCATTTGCAATCTGTGAACAAAGTAGCAAAACTTCCTCCTTCTTCAAAATGGCATGTGAGAATTGAGAGGCTCACCCAAAGGAGTTGAAACACTGAATTACAAAAGTTGCTTAAAAAACAAACACAAGAAAAATAATAGTTCAGCCCTTGCCTTGCTGACAGGTGAGATAATAACCATTTCTGGTACTACAGAGAACTTGCAGATAGACTGGCATTTCAATGGAAGGAAAAACCACACCAGTCCATATGGTTCCCTTGAAACAAAAGCCTCTCGGGTTCATGACCAACATTTCAGCCAGTCTTTAAGTAAGAAAGAGCAACAACAAATCATACTGGGGATTTACTGACAGGTGTCAGGAACAATGGTGATTGTTTTAGAAAAGACTATATAAAAATTATTTCACTACTATACTTTATAATATAGGTGAAAATACTATCTTCAAACTTAAAACAAAATCATCTTCTCAGAACTGATTCTCATGACCAGAGCACAGAGTCTAATCCAATTATCACTTAAGCACTGTGGAAACTCTTCCAGTTCCAGTAAAAAACTTGCACTCCCTCCTGTATTCCTGTTACTTACTATGGCAAATTGAAGGAATTTTACTTGCAAAACAGCCACCAAAGGCAGGATTTTGTAATACAGTTTTAAAGCACCTTACTCAAAGATTAGGTTACCAGTTTTCTAGCAAAAGCTCAGAACCTCTAAATATGAATGCAAATAATCCATTACTAAATATATAGTTCTGGTTCAGTGGCCACTGTCTTTACAAAGAAATCACAAAAGTAGAAAAGTGATTCACCCTGCGTGAAATGGTTGACATCTAATTTTTGCCATTTAGATATTCAACCATTATCTACCACTTACTATAAAATGTAAATTGGTATGTATCAGAAAAACTCCGGCATGGTTTTTGAGTTTTTTTTCTTTATATATATACAGATTAGAGAGAGGCACATTCTTCGTAAGAAATCAGCATGAAATTCTTCTGTAGGAACTTGAACACTTCCTTTCACAGAAATTTTTCCACGAAACTATGCTCTTCATATAAGGCGGTCATATCTAGTTAAGCAAAACACTCACTTTGCATAAAATCAGAGCTGCACCTAGTTTAAGATGTATTTTCAAAATACATGTGTCATAAATGTCATTACAGAAAAATAAGCAAGATAGTTCTTTTACAGCCTAGAGAAAGAAACTATTCTTTTTGACATTCTATTAAAATTTAATAAGGGCACAAAAGAAGTTTGTAACTGTTAGTCCAAAATGATCTAGCTATTCTAACAGTATGTACAGTGCAAAGAACTTCTTACAGTAACATCACAAAGTAACACCAGCTCTTTCAAAAGGACTCTAAAAATTGTTGCTCATTGCTTAGAATGGCATACATCCAATATATTCACAATTGGCAACAGAGTCTACAGTATTACAGTATTATTGCTGCTACTGTAATAAAAAAACATGAGGTTGTGATGACAAATTTTCATGTTAAAATGAAGTAGACTTCCCTACAGCTTACCAAGTATATTATTTCTTAGCTTTGTCATAAGCTCCAGGAAAATGAACAACAGAGAAAAGCTGTTCTCCTACAGAAATGGTGGATAGTAAAATAAAGTATGAAATTAGCTGGCTGTGGGTTAGTTGGTTAAAAACACATATATCAGTTCAACTTGAGTCAAACTGCCTTGGTTTGTACTAGCTATCTGTAAAGGCTGACTGAATGAGATTCCTTTCATCATACAGGCACTGCTACCTTTGCTGCAATAGTAAAGGCACGCTTTGACAGCAAGGATAGCTTCAGCTGACAGACAGCTCCTGGGTAACTGAAAGGGAATGACAGTTTGACAGGAAACATCCTTTATTTCTCCAGACAGACACTGTCCTTGAAGCAACCAGGTATTACCTGTAAAAGAAGAACAAGTATTATCTTTAGGATATTTAACACCATGCCTGAAACCTACAGAAAACACTAATTTTACCTATAGGACAACATGGACATTCTTTCCATATGCAACATTAGGGGAAATTTCCTTCCTGATTTTTCCAGTCATGGACAAAAAAAAAAAGGAAAAGTAATTTACAAATGCTTCTTTAGCAGTCATTTAAAGATGGAGAGATCCATAGCTTTGCTTCAGAACTATAGGTATATATACAGTACATCTTATTTAAATGCAATGGATCTGCAATTTGGCCTATACGCTCTTAAGAGGATATTAAAATTTATTCTGAGATATGCAAGCAAAACTCCTTAAATTAATGGGCTGCTAAATATTTGTATCAGAGGTCTAATACTCCAGGTAAGGTATCTGCCATAAATGCATAAAAACGCAGGTAAATTATGGCATTTCCAAAGAGAAGTGTTGGTTTTACAAGTGGGTTGCTTCAATTTAGCAATGTTCAGGCTGACTGTTACAACAGAACTTGAGTTTCACATTTATTTAAGTATTTAAGAACTGAAAAATTAACCACAAAATAAATGTACCTAGCTCATTGCACTGTACTCTGTATTTTACTGTAAGTGAGATGGATGAAGTGCTCTTTTTGGCATTTTTCAGAAAATACCTAAAAGTTGGCTCTAGAATGTATAAGCTTGAAATGACTTGTTGAGTTGAGGTTGCTTACATTCTCCAATTTTACTAACCCATGAAGCTGTCACATATATCTTTACTTCAACAATATTTGGAGATTCTGTAGGCCAAAAAGTATGCCGGCTCTCCTGGAAATAGTCTATTTGTACTCCAAAAGCACAAACTGGGATGAGAAACTACTTTAAATCATGAGGCATATAAACAAATTGCAGTGCCTGTACAGTATTTGACTGCTTTTAAAAGCAATCCATTTAATTAAGCTACCACATGGACACTTTGAAAGCTGGCCAACAAAAGACGAGTCAAAAGATGAGGAGATGTTTACTTTCAAATCAGTTTAACTGCATCTACAAGCAGGAATAACTATTAACAAGTATTTATCATTGTAAAAGCCAATATGGCATGTAAATTCAGCCAGAGAACAATTACTAAAAATTAGTAGAATTTTAAAATCTAGCAGCATTTCTAAACATAAATGTTTTCCAATGCAGTGCAACCACTGAGTGAACATAACTGAAATATAAATGCTCTCTCTGTTGCTTTCGAAAATCTATTGTAGGTGCAAATGATGCAATTTCAACAGCAAAACGTGACACAGAAACTAAAGAAAATTACATTCTAGCTTCTTTTTTTAAAAAAACTGTTCATCAACTCATTAAACAGTCAGTTAAGCTTTTCTCTGCTCTATACTGGTTTAGAGGGTATCTTGTTCATTTCCTCCAAGAGGTAACAGCTCTCTGTACCATGCATCATTTACTTTAGGGTGCCTAGAGTCTAACAGAAAGCATGTTTTATAAAGTTCAGAAATTTCTCACACAGTCTGAATGCTAAGTGTCCTCCCTTCGCCTTCAAGGACACTAGTTTATGGTTTTACTTAGGCACATAGCACCTATTATAGGATACTTTTTAGAAGAATTGACATTCCAGTGAGACAAAAAATTTTCTCCTAGAACGTAAACGTATTAAACTTAAAGCAAATGAGTCACATCTGAGTAACTCAATAACCAGGCAAAACTGTTTCAATACACAAAGAATGTGAAAAAGTATGGGTTATTTTGTGTACTGGCTTTCATATAAGTACTTCTAAGGCCACGGAGAGGTTCTCCCTTTTGGGTACAGCTAGACCACTGGAAAGCTCTGTCTCCAAACATCCACCAATGGTTGTCCTGTGCAAAAAAGAGTTTCAGATAACCTTGCTATTTTTGTACTGAAGAGAATTTTAGGGAACACTCACACGGTCTATTCTACCAGTCATGTTATGGGCATAGTAATCTCCAGTGTAAGGATGGCAACGATGACTAGAACTAAACCACTCCAGTCACACACCATGTGAACACGTTCCATGTGCTCTTTTAGAATATTTGAGAGTTGAGAGAGATTAATTTAGGCTCAGGAAACTGCCACAACATGAAATAATATTTCCAATATTCCAATATAATAATAATATTCCCATTTCACAGTAACCAAGGTACACAGTGACTGAAAGAGTTGTTCAAGGTCACACAGGAAGTCAGCAACAGAACTTGCAAGAAAGGCCAATCATTTCTGCTTCCTTGCCATACCATAATTTACCTCTTACATAAGAAAGTGTGCCTTATTATAGAAATATTCAAGCAGAAATATGCAAATATTAATTATAACAAAGTAGGTTCAAAGTAGTTAGATATAAATGCACCTCAAATACTTTTTGGAAGAGACAAAAGAAAGAAAAAAAAAGGAATCTCTTTCAGGAATATGCTTCAGCTTCATGGTGAGCTTTCTCCCAGAAACAGATGGTAGGGCTGAGATAAGCTGTTCATAGAGACAGTGGAGAGGGCAAGCATCTAAGGAGCAAAAAGCTTGACAGTTCTGGGATTAGTACCTCTGCAAGCCCTCAGTGGCAGCTTGTTCCAAGAAAGTTTTAAAAAAAAAAAAAAAAAAAAAAAAAAGCAGCATGTATTAATTCAAGCAAAAAGCAGCCTATCAGGTGGTTTTTTTTAATCTTCCCGCTCCAAATGTTAAATGTATCAACTCTATGTTTATAAATGTATTGCATCACAAGGTCAAATGGGAACACAGGACTGGGAGGGAGATTTTGAGTCATCAGACTGAGATTCCTTGTATTACAGGCATGTCATGATATAACTCACTTTGTATCTTACCTACTCCCGTTCAACTGATAAAACAACACAGGCACTTTACCTTCTGCTGTGATAAACCAGGAATTGGGTGCTTCTTCATTCAGTTTTGAATCTGGAGGAAGAGTCAACTTTAACAAAAACTGAATTGTCTGGCCAGGAGCTACAGTTAGTAAAGGAAGTTGAATGTTTGGTGCAGATTTAGGCAGTTTTGGAAGGTTTGCTATTTTATCCTTTTGCACAGGCAGGTTATCTGGAACATCACATGCTTCTGGATTCAGGATAGGCAACTATCAGTAGAAATAAAACAAAGTATTTATTTTCATTTGTACTGAAAGCAAATAGGCTTTCACAATACAATCACAGTTTCAAAGCTGATATGGACTAGGAAAACTAACACATGATAATATGGCTATTGGACTAAAACTTTCTGAGAGTGCAACAATACTACAGTGACAAAGAAAAAGGGAAGGACAAAATTATTTTTTTAAATGAAAAAGATAAAACTGATCAATCAAAATAAAAATAATATTTGCTATTAAAATCATAAAATCCACAACTACTTTAGAGTATCCACTACTTAGAGTATCCTTTAATTTAAAATTTTAACAGTTGCATTATATTTTTACTTTAAAATTTATAGGTATTTTCTTCTAATCTTGTGGTAAACCACATGCTTTGGTAATAAAATCCAAGATTTTAACCATGCAGATTGCACAGTAAAGTAAAAGATAATTTCCCAGAAAAGCCACCAACATGTTATATGATATGGAAATTTAAACGTACATTAAGATTGTGTACTATTAAATGAAAGAAACATACAAGACAACAGTTGGACCATTATGTCATATATACATGCATATACATATGAAAACGTTAAGACATAGTGCCATTGAAAGATGGACAGGAGCACAAGTTTGTTTTGCCTTCATGTTTATAAGCAAATACAGCAGTGCTCAATGATGACAGTGGTTTTGAGTTGACAACTTGGAAGCCCACTATGTACCCTGGTTTAAGTCACTGACCTCCCAAAATCACCTCTTACGGCTTAATTACAGGACTTGGTAAACTATTTCAACTTCCACTTGTTACAAAGGGAGCCGGGAAGTGCTCATGAAATGCTTTTCATACTGAAAAACTGGGCTGTATTTTTTAATAACTCATGTTTCTGTATTGTTCTCTTCTAGAGGATCATCACTTTCCGTTTTCATGCAAAAGTTGCCTTTCCAAAGACTAAAGCTTTCAACAACTGTTCTAACAGGCAATGTTTATTTGCCAGATCATCACAAAACATTCTGTGAATATAGCTACTGTACCCAAAAAAGTTTATTAGCTATATGATTTTTATACCACTTGCCAAAGTCTGTAATAGTAATTTATATCAAGAAACACCACTATCAGCCTGTTTAATAAGTATTACTTGCCATGGAAAGAATTTTTGTGTCCAAATCCAGCACTTTAATCTGATGATTATTTGTGTCTGCAACATACATCAAGCGGCCATTTTCTTCAACACACAAACCTCCCGGTTCATTAAAAGTTGACTGGGTAAAGCTGGAACCAATAACATTGCTTGCTTCTCCTGTGCCTGCCAGGGTAGCACAGTTCTTCATCTTGGGATCTACAACCTTAATCTAAGATAAACAAAGCCACAAAAAAACTTCTCTGAAAAAAACCCACCAGGATTTAGAAGTTCTGCATTATCTTATGCCCCAGGTTTTCAGAAGCCAGCACTAACTTTGAGTACCTTAGATACCAAGTGTGCGTCCTAGAAGCTAAGTTATCATACTTTACCAAATGACATCTCCCATCTCCCCGCTCCCCGCCATTCCCTGCTGGACTTTACTTCTTCCTTTGGTCTTCATTCAGTGTTCTCTTTCATAATTCTGAAGGCACCTATGCTTTGGTATAAAAGTATGCTGAATGGCTTGTTTTTCTAATGTTTGTTGCCTTTCTGGAAATATTTGCAGAATAGTAAGAGCATAACAAAACTGGCAGGCCAACTTCTATATCATTTTTTCTCTAAAAACAGATGAGGGGTTTTTTTCTTAAAGTAATCGCAAAAAAGTTTATGTTTTACACAATACCTGAAACAAAATTTCATTTGCCACAAAAATTTCAATAAGCATTTAGTGTTATATACTTTATTCTTCAAATTAAAACAAATTACTTTTGTTTTAATGCATTGAATCAATGTACAGTTAACAACCTTCTAGACATGAAAGTTTATACAACATCACATGAGAACAATCACGCAAAACAATCTTTCTTATCTCAGAGTTCCATGGAGGCAACCCACAATACTTCTCAAACCTTGGGTGGCTTTTTTAAGGGAAAAGCAAATCCTCTTGTTCTCCCAGTTTTATCAAACCTCAGTATTCCTGACTAAGCACTCCTAGCTCTTTTGCTCTAGTTCAGCATCTTTGGGAAGATATAAGGAAAGGGTCCTCAGTCTGAACTGTCACTTGGCACTTAAATTCAACTTCCCCAAGGGACCATCGTACCAACACAGCAGCATGTGACAGCAAAACAATGGTAAAGAGAAGGACCCATAAGGGAAGGAAGGAAGGAAAAGGAACCCACAAAGGAACTCGTATCATTTGTTTCTTCAGCTTAACCGAACCAAGCACAATCATTGTCTGTTCCTAAAACAATCCTTCATAGTAGTAAAAATTGCAAAGCCTGTATATAACAAGCTACTATATGCTTACCTTATGATTATAGGAGTCTGCCACATAGAGTAGTTTTCTTTTCTTGTCCCATGTTACTCCTAAGGGATGCTGCAGCTTTGCATTTATGCCCGCTCCATCCACATCACCAAAGGCAAACAAATTCTGAAAAAGTATTTTATTAAATTAATACATTTGATAATTCAAAGTTGACATGAATTTAAATGATTGTAATTAAATGGAAATCCACTGGCTTAAAAAAAAAAATAAAAAATCAAGACAACTTCAAAACAAGGATACTGAAAACTGGGAAGTGTGGATGCTAACCATGGAAATGGAAATTCTCACATTTACATTATCAATATGAATCCAGCTGGCTTTAATAACCACATGTCCTGGTTTCAGCCGAGATAGAGTTAATTTTCTTTACAGTGGCTGGTGTGGGGCTATGTTTTGGATTTGTGCTGAAAACAGTGTTGATAATACAGAGATGTTTTAGTTGTTGCTGCACTAGTCAAGGACTTTTCAGCTTCCCATGCTCTGCCAGGTGCAGAAGAAGCTGGGAGGGGACACAGCCAGGATAGTTGATCCAAACTGACCAAAGGGCTATTCCATACCATATGACGTCATGCTCAGTATATAAAGCTGGGGAAGAAGAAGGAAGGGGGGGACATTTGGAGTGATGGCGTTTGTCTTCCCAAGTAACCACTATGCGTGATGGAGCCCTGCTTTCCTGGAGATGGCTGAACACCTGCCTGCCCATGGGAAGTAGTGAATGAATTCCTTGCTTTGCTTTGCTTGCGTGCGCGGCTTTTGCTTTACCTATTAAACTGTCTTTATCTCAACCCTCGAGTTTTCTTACTTTTGCTCTTCCAATTCTCTCCCCCATCCCACCGGGGGGGAGTGAGTGAGCGGCTGCATGGTGCTTAGTTGCGGGCTGGGGCTAAACCATGACACCACACAATGCTGAATCAAATTGGCTATTTTAAAAATAAGTGAAGTAACTTGTTATCTGAGAAGCAACAATCTGCACTACAACCTGAGCGTCACAACTGGCACACATTTGCATTCCAAGCAGTGAAGTTAAGAAATTGATGGCCATGGAAACTGATTTACCCTCTCACCCCAAAAGTGGTTCCTCCAGGTCAGGCTTGAGGAATATTAGTAGGGCAGTGTGGGGAAGTTTGAAGTGATTACCAATGGATCTCTCTCTCCTCCTACAAGGTGCTTCACTGCTCCGTCTTTCAGAGAGATGGTTCGCACAGTGCTGCTCTCGCTATCCGCTACAAAAAGGCAGTTCCATGGTTCCTCGGAAGCCAGAGAGAGACCTGAAGGCTGTGCAAAGCCTGCCTTATGTGGGTATGCGTTGTTTCTGTTCTCTTCATTTCCACTCCCAGCAAATCGAAGGCAGACTCCTTTCTTTAAATCACTAAAGGAAAATAGTACTGAAGAATGAGTTTGAAATACTTCAGACATTATGCATAAACAGAAGCCACAGGACAAGCACTTGTGAGTTATAAAACCAACTGTACTGCAGCACAAGGAATTATTCAATGCCTTTGTGCTAACTTTTATTTCACCTCAGTTTATCATTCATCACTAGATAATTCAGCAAATGCAATGAAAAGTAACACTCAATTATACTAATGTACCCTACCAAGTCATAGTTTTATAGCAAAAGTAACATAGTTCATTTCATCTAACAGTGTGGGAAAAAGCAGGCAGACTTTAAAGGACACACGCCTTTTAAGTCTGAACAGAAGCAGCAAGCTTCAAGCTAAGTACAGCTTCACAAAAATTATTTTTAGTGTAATTTGATTATCTCTCTCTTTGGGGTTTGAAAGCTGTTTATCAAGACAAACAGCAATTTCACATGTATCTTATTACAGCTGCTTACCTTCCCTTTGGTAGTTTTCCACCTTCCAACATCAGTGCCCATATCTGATGAGTGCCTGCCATTGCTATCCATAAAACATCGTCTTCGTGGGTTCCTGAAACTTTTAAAAATGGATGTATAAAAACAGATGAAAAGAAAATAATTTGGGAATGCTTTATAAAACAAAGAAATCAACAAACCAACCCTGCCATCCCCCCTACTCCAGCTTACCTTCTGCCACAGGTTAAAAAAAAAAAACTCATCACCAAAAAACAGAGAGAAAGAGAGAGAGAGAACGTCCTTCATCTACCAAGAAGTCTACTATTTTTATTCTGTACTGTTCCCAAGGATATAAAAATTGTGGTTTTAATATCCCTACCTAGTAAAGGCAGTACTTCAAATGGGATTTACTCTTTGCAACGCTTTGTATTGGGTCCATGCTTCACCTGTTATTTTTTGATTCATACTGGCCAACAAATACGTACATATCTTTGCTAAGCATGTTTTTGGGGGGCATGGTAGGGGTGGGTGGGGTTTTTTTACTAAGCTAGTGACAAAACTAGATATTCCAAAAAACTACTGGCAATTGTATACAGGTTTTGAGAGACATAATAATGGCAGTACCTTTGTTACATTATGTACAGAGTATATAATGTTTTTAAGATAAGGGTAACCGATGCTTGGGTGTCATGTAGATTTACGCTCTGGAGGGCAACAACAGCTGTTTATTCAAAGATTAGATGGGATGTGGGCAGTTACTAATTTCCCCATGCACTAACCATCCAGTTTCCAAGTTGTACTCCCTATGCACATGTACATGTGGTATCACAAATGTGTAATCTCAAAGTATAATGCTGCAATTCACCAATCCAAATCTATAAAATTACACAAAGCTTGCCCAGATAATAAGTCACAAATAAAGTGATACAAATGGAAAGAGAAAAACATACAAGTGCTCTGTAGCTTTAAACATATCACATTACAGCATAAGAAAGAACACAGGAAGACAAGTGGTGAAAGACCATTAAAAAAAACCAAACCCAAAACCAAAAGAAATTTACTTATCTTAGCCTTTTCTGAAAATCTTAAGGAACAGAAAGTTGACATTTAAAAACCGCATTAAAATGGGGACACTATTATCTTTCTAACACTGCACTAGTCTATACACATTGTATACAACTATCCCGTCTAGTCAGAGACAACATTAAAATGTTTTTCTAAACGAATGTATCAGGTATTGGAATAACTATTAGCCAGTCAACAGAAAAATACCTTCAAATTGCTCACAGAAACTTTTTATTCACATGAACTTACAAACACTATGCATCTCATAGCTGTTTCTGCAAACAATATAATGGATACCTCCCCCCCCATTTTCGAGTTTCAAAATGAAAGCAATTATATACAAAATGCTTGCAAGCATTTTAAACCCAAGAAGTTAGTCCAAATCAATCTTCCTAAAATGAAATTACCACTATTCCCCCAACTGAGATCCTGCTGTTGTTCTAATCCTAAACCTTTCCTACATTACACACTGCATGAGGGGAAAAAAAAGTATCCTTCTGTCTCCAGAATCAATTTCCTCATACTGTGAGCCCTCTTCAGAGTAGTACTGGTAAGATTTTAATGCAGTTTATCTTCAGCCTTTTCTGTTTCTTGGATCAAGACACAAGTTTCCAAGACTGCAATCAAAGGACCTCTGCTGACTCTCCCGCACCTCCACGTGGCTCCACGTTTCAAAGCAAACTAGAGCTCCAAGAATAAAAGTCAAACTTCCAAAGCACCTAAAAGCGTCTTGTTGAGCAGGAAGGCTTGCAAAATAAGTTGGAAAACACATGTTTTATGAGTCACCAGAGCTGTTCCCAAAGTACTGGCAATGCCAAAACTACCCCAATAAAGCCCCCCACACACACCTACAGAATCACCTTTGATTAGAGCCTGTTTCTAGGAGATTTAAATTGAGAATGGCCTATGAATTCATTTCACTACTTCCTATATAGCACATGTTCAACTTCAGGACTTTGTTTCCATGAGGCATATCTTGTACTTTTCAGATGCTACTATTCTGAGTACCCCAGAATGAACAATGCTAAAATCACTGGTCAATTCAGAAAGTGAGCTTTTTATCTTGCTATGCTGTGCAGTTCATTCTGAGGGATCTCAAAAAGTGCTTTGTTAATTATTTAAAATTAACTTCATCCACCAATGAAATGAAGGAGTAAGACTAGAACTGAGCACTTTAGAAAAATCTGTTCCATTCTTCATCTATCCAATGCTCTAATTCCACTCACTTGTGACAGCTATATGTTGAAAAATTGAAAAGGTTTCTTACGCTAATTCTGCACACTGAAAGGCTTATCAAATATGAGACACAGGGAAAAAGTATCAATATTAATCTCAAGTTTTACCGAATATGTAAGATCAATAGAGAGAAGATCCTTTCTTCAACTAGAGAACAAGACAGGAAAAATAAATAAGAGCTCCATAACAGTCATAAATTTTAATGCAACTTAAATATTTTCTACTGGATGGAAATTAGAACAAAGAGAATGAATGCACACATGGAAACAACACAAGCATACTGAATTGTGGAAAATATGTCAAAACTTCAATAAAAAAAAATTGTACAAAACCAGAAAAGTAAAAACAATGCCTATAGTTGCACAGCTAAGGTATTTTATCACACAATGGACCTGACACTACAGAGTTTAATGCTTTATGTTCTGAAACAAAAGACAGAAAAACCTCTTCTTTGAGGACAGAACAGTCTGAGGACATGTCACCACTGTCATCCTTGTACTGTTCTCGCAGGAAAAGGGGGCCAGGGAGAACCAGCATGCTAAAATTATGGTAATGCCATCATGATCATAACTCCTTATCATCCTTGAATGGAAAGAATTTATTTTTAAAGAATTTATTCTAAAACAACATAAAAGAACAAAGCAATTATTTTACATGTAATCAATTAAGCACCACATTCCAACCTATCTTGAGCTGTTTTAAAAATCCAGTGTTGTTTCTCCTTATTAGGGTATGTGCTTTCTTATCTTTAGTGCTGCCTGTATCAAAGCAAACTATGGCTTGCAAATGTGATATACTTATGTTATAAAGATTCACTAATAATGAACTGGAGCTCTGGTATTCCATATAACACAATGCTTCAGTTATTATATGATGATTCAGCCTCTGCTATATATCTGTGTTTTAAAAATTCACAGTCCTGTTTGTACACATACACAACTTCACAGTAATACTGCTGACCATTAACTGTGAGTCAATCTGAAGGCACAGAAAAGACTTTATTTTGTACCAGTCAACAGCAATATCTGTTTGAAGAGATTCCATTCCCAGGACTACCCGCAATTCCAGCTTCCCTGTCTCGGGACTGCATGCTTACTTCCAGTCTGGGAATTAAAAGCCTGGGAATCAAAGTTACATTTTGTGGCTGGCACCACTGACATTTTCTAAATAGATTGAAGTTTGAAAATATTATTCTTGTCTACTAATTTTATCTTTAAAAAAAATAACAAGGAAGAAGTCTGTTCGTACACTTACCCTCTGCAAAAACACAAGAGGCAAAAAGGGCTATACAACACACCCTCTGGTTTACAGATAGGCACACTGCCTACGTGCACATGTGAATGCAAGTCTCATCTTCACTTAAGTCAGTGGAAGTTTAGCAAATTAAATCCAAACCTTACTGACAGAACAACTAGAGAATCATTCTTCTTCAGTGAGACAGAGATAGCAAAGCCCCAAACGAATGCTTTAGCACCGTAAGTCCGGACTGTTACAAGTACACATCATCCTTTCCAGAGGAGTAAAAATTAAATTTCTTCTTTTTTTCCTGTGCTACCTGGCACTCTTTCACATAGCGTTGCATCATGCAAACAGCATAGCCCCTTATGAAATAAAGTGCTTCTGGAATTTTCCTCCTTAGTTAACATACCTGCCCTCTCATCAAGGGAAATCCTTGGGCGTAGATACCAAGGGGATGTCATACAATGGGAGATAATAGGGAGATAAAATGATGACTATAATGAAATATTTTCTCTTTCTTTACCAAGTTTTCTAACTCAGGCTTTATGACTGTAATGGCAGCAAATACTTCAAAAAAATCCAAAGTAGAGGTGATAGCATTTGTTAACATGAAACAACTAATTTAGATTATTTAGTGCTGGGATACATCACTATAACTACAGAAAAAGCCAAATCTGGTTATGCATTTTATTTATTCCTATTTAAGCATAATAAACGCACACACTTGAGGGTACTTCACCACCGCAGTCTCCCCTGACCCCTAACACCCACATTCCATATTCAAAAGCACTTTCAGCATCAAATGAGAACAGTTAAAACCTGTGTCTCATTCTGACCCCAGCAGGCCTGACAAAGACTATGTAAGACTTGTCAAGGATGTTTATTTTCAGCAGCTCTGCATCTGGAACTTTGCATTAAAACCAGTATCTAACACGTGAACTAGTGTTTAGAAATCTGATTTGTTGTTTCAACTTCTTTATCATGAACATACATTTAATTCACAGAACAAGACTACAGACTGTGGAACAAAGAGAATGAGAAATCATAATTCCAGGTACAAATATAATAATTTTTTAAAGAGAGCATTTCACATCATGGCCTTCAAAATGTTACTAAGTTTAACATCTGTTAAGATGTTAACTCTGCTAATCCAAATGCTTCTGCTTTTTTACTGCAGAAAGTAGTCATCATCATCACCCATTTTGTCAAGATGTACAGAAGTCCAGTTTACTAGAAAATTAGTCTGTCAAACTAAATTGTGTGGGATTAACGTTGGGTATTCGGTCACAATTCCCATTACATCCTTGTGTTAAGACTTTAGTCTTTGTATGTTTCTGTCAAAGGCACGTTTATACTAAAATACTGATGAAAATATCTAATTTCTTGACCTGTTTCTATAGTGAACATGTGAAATATTAGTCAGTTTTGTTGCTATTATTATTCAGCAATACCATAAACTCCTTAATCTCTTTGTTTTGGTTTGGAATACAGAATCAGAGCATTCAGTCAACAGATTAACCAGGTTCCTGTAGAGATAAGGTCTGTTGGGCTGATCGCACAAAGAGCTACTACTTCTGAAAGTTTATCCCTCCTTAGTTTTCTCTCAAATGTTTAAAGGAAAAAAATAAATCCCGCTTTAGAAGCTGGAATGAAAGCTGCTTAGGGGTGACAGAACTCATACATAAAGTACGTTAGGACATGTGAAAACTTCAGTTAAATCTATTTGTCCCTCTCTGTGAGTCTGCCAACAGTATGAAGCTGGTTGACCCACTCAGACAATATATACAAGAAAACAGTGCATTTCAGAAGTCCTCCCAAAGCAAGACTGGGTAACGACCTGCTTCACTGCAGTTCTTCACTGTAACTTCTTAATGTCATATTTATCAAAAGACTTTTTCTCCTTAAAACTCCTGTCTTACACAGGAGTGAAACCCTGTAAGTCTTCCACTTCAGCCTTATCTTTAATGAACAAGTTACTTTTTCTTTGAAATCTCAAATATTTTCAATAAAAATAATTACCATTTATAACTACATTTAGGATCTAGTTCAAGAAGAGAAGACAGACAAAGCTGTTTCGTGTCAATGATGTTGCTAACACGATTTTCTGTGCAACTGAAGTTATATGATGGCAGCCCAAAGCTGAATGGGGTATCTCCGAGTTTGTACTCTGCATAGGGAACTGCTATAAAGAGATGAGAAGGCCTTTTACATTGCAAGTAAATATACATTGATACATCACACAATCATATTACATATGCAACATATGTTTAGAGTAATTCAAATTTTGAGTTGTCCAGAAAAATTATTCCTAATTAATCCCTGATGATCACAAAAGCAGCTCTTTCATTTTCAGCTATTACCAAGGAAAACTCCTTTCACAGGACAGTGAAGGCTAGAGCCTCAATGCCAGAATAAGACCAGACTAGAAGGAAAAAGGAAAGTGACATGGAGAAAGCATACTTTCAAGACACAGACAGTTGAGACACAAACAGTTCATATATGGTCTGAGCTCACCCAGGAAGTGCTAATTGCTTATTGCCAAAGTGATTATTACGTTATTTTTTTGTAAAACGAGGGAAGAATCGCCAGGAGTAATTCAGAAAAAAAAGTGTTTCCTCTGGAATGCAGTGGTACTAAATAATCCTCTAGCAGAAACACGGAGAGAAAAAAAAAATCTTACATACTTTTGCCTTTTAAGGGCTATAAAAATTGTACCAGTATGGTAAGGTACTGTACTTTCATTTAAATAATATCTATGTAAAACCTAAATTGACGTAAAAATTTCCAACTCGTTTACTGAAAGCATGGTCAATACTGTACTTGGGAGTTTCTATAAATAGATTACAATCATACAATTTAAGACCAGATTTTGGAATGTGAAACACACAGTTATGTCACCAAGCACCGGTCATTGTCCTGTTCCTTCCAGCAAGAATGCAGCTATCAAGAACATTTCACGCTCAGATCAACTGTGCATTTAAGTATCACTTGCTTTCAACACCCACTGAATAAAAATAGATGGGGACAACAGAGAAACCTAAAAAAGCACACAGTAATTTAATAATGTCTTTTGAAGCTGCTGGCCCTCCCCCTCTATTTCCTGCACAATCTATGTCAATGCAAATTTCAGCACCAACTTCAACGAAGCCAGAATTTAATCCATGGAGTTCATTCAAGAATTTTAAAGGGAGAGGGTAAAACACAAGCTCAGTGGCCACAACTAAAGAAATAAAAAAGATGACAAGGAAGAATACTGTCTGCCTGAATTCTAACATGTGTTTTGTCTCCATTAACTCCCCTACTTTAAAGAGAGACATTTGTGCCAATTTTCTTTTAAACAGTATTTCAGTCACTTAACCTCTTTGCCTCAGACTTCAGCATCTGTATAAAATGGGGAAACAAAAGCCTATTATCTCATGGAAATACTATGAGGATGCTTAAAAGCATGCTACTTAGTAATATCTGTTCGGGATATTAACTTATCTGTGTCCTCATAAACTTTTTTCCCTCAATATTTTTAATTTCACCACAAACTATAAATTAAAATTTTAAAACACAAACAATGAAGTCTTTTAATTGATCAATACATACTCTGAACTGTATGTAGGAGTAATCTCAAGAAATGTAAATGATACAGAAAAAAATTTTTCTCCTAAAAGATAACCTTTCCCTTTGAGGCTTTGAAAAGGTCAGCATAAGCTGTTCAATACTATCTAATGTAGTACATAAACAGCTTAAACATTTAAATTTTTTTTCTCCCTTTCATGTTCTGGATAGCATGACTTTGGACATTGAAAGGAAACTCACAGAAGCATCACTTGTTTAAAAACTGTAAATTCCATAAATCTATCTTCTGAAAAGAAAAAATGCCTCCTGTACACAGTTTAAGCTACATAGATCTAAGGAAAATGGGAAAGTATGATGTTATTTCCCATATGCCACACCAGTTAACACAAAAGTGAAACTTATGAATTTTATAATAATGAACCTAAGTTGTTGAAGTGTACATTACCTCCTGCAACTTGCACAGAGATACATATAAGCATACGTAAAAAACAGGCACTGCTGTGTGGATGTGAACAAAAGTAGTTTTTGAAACTCATCAATTACTTCATCCATCCAAATGCATAAACAGACACCGGCATACCAGTTTTAATATACTGACAACAAGGTATCTACTTCTAGGACAGTACACTGAGAATCACCAACAGAAGGCTGGGTCTCTGCCCAGGACAGTGAAGATTTCCCACAAAATCTGTGCTTCGCATGCATTTACTGAATAACAAATGTATCCTGTAATATACAGGATAGTAACAGAAGTTCCTACCAGGCTCAAGCAATCTGCCATAACAAAGCAACTTTGGCAAACTCTGCTGCAGTGTTGACAAACTATTTTGATGTCCGGCAACAAACTTAAAGAAGTCACTGCAGCTCATGGCAGTATCTATGCTGTAAGACAAGTGCACTGCAGACTACAAGACACAGTCCTGATTCCTCATGCTCTGGGACAGACTCCTGTTAGCATTCTACTCAGTATAACCCTTCATTTTGACAACTCTCTCTGGTTATAATTTTCTAAAGAGTTTTATACAGCTATTATAGTAATTTACATTTTTCTAGCTTACTTTACTCACACAAAACCATATTAAAAAAATCTTAAAAAGAAACTGAAAGCACACCCTCCCCCCCCTCCCATTTAATCTATTTGACCTATTACCCTCTCAAAGAAGGAATTTAAACTGATTTAAGCTCTTCTTAACTGACAGGTTATATTTTGTAGGGATGTAAATAGACAACTGACTGGTAGGTTCTACCTGAATATGAAAAAATTCATACTGGTCTGAACAGAGTGCATTCAGAAGATCTGATGTTTATGTGAATGCTTATAAAAAATCAGCAGTCAGTGTTGAACAGTGCAGATGACTAATCCTCTACAGGTGACTAATTCAGTGATTACTATGTTCATGTTGATAACAATCATATCAATTAACATTTAACAAGCAGAGCTCTCAAAAATAAAAAGTATCAACAGATATTCAACTACTGGCAGAAGCAGAAGAAAGCATCATGAAAAATGAAAAGTAAAATTATAGGATATTTTGAATAGTTCTGTTAAACAGCTTAAGTTTCTGAGGCACTGATGAGTTATTAGTCTCTTCCTTTGCTGATCTGTGAAACAGCTCTGCAATAACATCACATGGAGATCAGCTGGTTCAAGACACATTGAAAACTATACCATCTAGTCACACAACAGTTTACTGGTTCACAAAAGGGAAATCAGATTGGATAAAATTCAGCAAAACTCATGCCTTCATTAATAGCAACCCACATCCAGCAAGATTCTCTTTCAGGTACTCCTTTCTCTTGAAAGTAGGATTTCATATGCTTAACACAGATTGTAAGGGTCATTGGCAAAGCCTTTCAAAAAAGTGCCTTTTTTTTTTTTTTGTAGAAGACATGTTACTAAATGTGTTAAATCTAAAAATTGATGCCGGTAGCTTATTTAACTAATCAAGGCTGCTGGTGGTACACTGTCTATACTGACGACGTATTTGTACCAGAAGACTTCTACACAATCAGCATTTATGAACTAGCTTCATGTTCCCTTAAACTTGATTTGAGTGTGCTTTCCTCCCTTGTAACTGACCAAGATTACGACAAATGCTTCCAGGTCAGTAAAATGTTCTAATTTACTAATCTTGTAAAGCACCTCTAATTTAAAGATATCAGACTTAAATCATGCTACTTCCCCAACCCATTTATCTGCAGATTCAAGAAACCCCAATATTGGAAGTCAGTTTTTATGCCTGAAATACTGACCAAAGGGTTTTACGCCACATTAAAGCATTGTTCTGTCATTGTTAAGAAATTGGCATCTGCAACTTCTAAATTATACTGAAATGGAAACATGAAAAAATAGAGTATCAACTCACAGTAACAGATGAAAACATGGCAGTTATGCGATGTCAAGCTCAGGTGTGTGTTAAATGAATTGGGAAAGAAAGCTACCTAAATCCTCAGAAGCTGATTCTTGCATCCTATTACGCAAAGATTTAATTTTTACCCCCTGATGCTTGCAAGGTTTTTTCTGAAGTATTCCTCTCCTATCTGATTGACTCTATCATGATCTTGAGTCTAACGATTTTACGTCACCTGAACAGGAATAAACAGAGGGCTCCAACTAAAATGATTTTTATTTCCTAAACTCAAATATTTACAAGTGGTCAGACATGTCTGTATAGTCAAGGAAAGGAACTTCTAGACAATGCCCACTTCCTGTAAAATGTAGTTGCTTCTTAAGTGATCCTGGCATGAAGCACTGGCCTAACAAAAGCAACCACAATTTCCCTCTGTATTTGGACCCAGTAACTGTATAACTTGCTACAAAAGAATTTTTCTCCACATCAAGGAACAGTTCACATTTTTTCAGGATCCAAAGCAGAACTGCAGTTATCACTTGCCAATGAAACCTCTGCTTTTTAGATTCAGTTGTAAGGTAAGTATTTACTTTTTCACATCTCAGATTATTACCAAAACAGGAAAATATTTAGCAAACAGTCATGAATGTGTAAGTATGAGATGTTAAAAGCTCAACTGATACAATACTTGAATTTCCAAAGACCACATCCCACGGAGAGCTGATAGGCTGTTCTTCTCCTTTTGCTCCACCTTCCTTATCAACACCTTGTATCCCAATGCCTGCTACAGTGGTCACCATCTCTAATTCCAGGTCAATCTATAAGAAGCAAAATTATACACACTGAATGTACAACGTTAACTTGACTGAAGTTACAGATAATTTGAGCTAGATGTCAAAACCAGAGATTTTTTGCTGACAAATAAAAACCAAATCCTAACAAATTTCAGGTATTTGTTTATGTAGAAAATAATTAATTTTACCACAATGCTTGCTGATGTTGGGGGGGGTGGGGGGGGAGAAGGGGGAAGCAGTGGGCAGCAGGAAAACCATGTGCCTGGAATTCTCTTCCACACACAACAAAAATTAACACTGCTCTGCCAAGGTTTGCTCAGCAGTTGTTGAAGAAAGCATAAAAATTTTCTAGAGAAATACTCAGATGGACAATGGATGTGGATGTTTTATTTTAAACTTCTATAGGAATATGACATAAAAATTCAGATACTGTAACAGTATCTCCCATCTCTATATAAAATAATCTGTACAAAGCAAATTATTTTTGCAGTTTATTTCATGTCCTGGAGCAAAAAATGTTTTTATTTTATTTCTGCAACCTAAATCCCTTTAGTTTTCCTTCCCCTTTTGCTTATTTTCTAAGTGACTTCCAATACCTCTCATGAATTTATTGTGATGATCATGTAAAAAGGGAGTTTTTCATACATAGCATCTTCTAACTTTTGTAGCAGTAAATGCATTGTTTTTGCAAGGCCCATGGCCTGTACAAACATTTGAAAGCATGTCCTGTAGTTGTTGTATTACTTTAATTCTTGGATACCCTCATGGCACATTTAGATGAAAGGGAACAGCTAATTACCATGAAAAATGCTGAAGCAGTAAGATCCAGATCTTCATATGTTTCTGTGCTGTCTTTGCTACCTGCAACACTTAATTTCCTGTGGTCACCAGGCTACAGTGATGAATATTAGTAAGATGAGGAACAAGGAGCAATCTACTCATTTTTAGTAACAATGTTTCTTTACCAACAGAAAGCCTTGGTCCTTTCCAGAATAAAACCTGGTATCCAACTACAATGAATACAACACAGGGAGTTTGTGGACTACTGCTTTGAAATGAAACACAGAATGAATCTACTTAACAGTACAAAGGCACCCCAAACTGAATGAGGATGTACCTCCTCTGATCATGAATCAGACATACTGGTAAGGATCTGAGTACAAGATCTTCTGAGATGCATAAAATACTTTTAATAATAAGGTAATATTATATTACTTCAACAAACTTAACTTCTGATTATTCTAAATTTGACCTAACCAAATGTAAGATCCAATGACTATATATAGAGAGAGTAACACTCCTACATGCTAAAACCTTGCAAGCGTTTAATCAAAAAAAAAAAAATCCACATGCAAACAATTCTGAAATTAAAGCAGTTACCTGTACTTTAGAGACCCAAACAGCTAACAAAAGTTTAGGTATTGACTGAATCATAGTAGTACAATAACTTTACATTAAGAATCTGATACTACTGGAAGTGAAACAAAAACAATTTTTGCTTCCAGTACTAAGAGTAGATGTTTCTCATAACAGGAAACTAAGAGTCACTACCAAAAAAACCCAAATCAGTTATGCTAGAACAAGTAGTGCATATCTTCATTTGAAAGGAAGCACAAAAGTATTATGTAGCCCTTTAAAAAACAAACTGCACAAAGCATTTATTTATAAGATATTGGGCCAAATTTCCTTCCTGATATTGAGGGTATTTGGACAGTAATTAATCTGGTGTAAATTTTCACCTGTGTAAGTAGAATAAGTTATAAGAGATTAAATTTTGAATTTCCTTATCGAAAATTTACCTTTCTAATTAGGTGATTTTCTGTATCAGCTACATAAATAACATTATTTTTTATAGCGATCCCTTGTGGTGCGTTGAAAGCTGCCTCTGAAAATCTTCCATCTCTCCTTCCACTGTTTGGACCTATAAATGAAACAAAGCAAACTCAAAAGTAATTTTATAAAGAAACCCCTTAAAAATAAAGTACATACATTTAAACCTGTACAAGAATTACATATTCTAAGAGATGCTTTCACAGCACCTTGTACAGTTTGCATTATTAATAATTTTGTGTAGTCTCATTTTAGTCACTGTGCTAAGTAATTACAATAGCCTGGTGCTATTAAGTTTTGAACTAATTCTCCACAAGTTCTCTGCTTCTTTAAGCTCATCTTCCAAAGAGAAGTCTTAATAGGCGTCTAAATTGCTCCTGTTCCCTTGCACTAAAGAACAACAGCAACAACAGAAGACAGAAATAAAAAACTCCATCTTTTTTTATTCCTGACTACATCAAAGCAAGCCAGCAGGAAAAATTTTGAATTCCAAAGCTCTATTCCATTTCAGTGGTTTAGATTTTGGTGTAATCACAAATGAAACTAATATTTGATTAGCAGCGTTTTCTCATTAATAATTAGGAAAAAGATGATATGGAACTAATTACACAAAAGAACAGTGAGAATTATGGAGTGACAGTCTTCTGCACAGAACATTCAAGAAATAGAAAGGAACGTGACCTGAATATAACAGTATGAAGGTAAGCATCATACTTCAGAGGGAGTAACATTTAAAGTGCATTAGCAGTATGTGTCAGCAGAAGACATTTAGATATATGAGTTATGTGTGCATCATGATTTATGATCCAAATATAGTAATTTCAACCTTTGTGCATGCCCACATTTATTACTGTATTATCAACTTTATTACATTATTTTCTGCCCACTGAATCATTTAATTGAGTCACTGAAATACACAAACTTTTACAACCTCCTGTCAGAAGACAATTTAGACCTTAACAGACATGAAGCACTGAGGTGCTGCTGTGTCAGATTCCAGTAGTTCCCCTTGGTAAGCGTCAGGGTGCACGTCCCCAGGGAAGGGAATAGCACAGAGTGCGAGAGGAAGGAGGGGTACCAGTTCAGAGGTTAGGACACTTCCCTCGGAATTGCTGTTTAATGACTATCCCAGGACACTACAGGGTACCTTGTCAGCAGAGACTTCATCTCACATATCAAACAGAAACCTAATTCTCTCACTTTTGTCATAAGAATCCTGTTTGTACTTCCCACAGGACAAGGGTATTAAGACTAATGCCTTTATCAGGTTAACTTGGGTAATTAGTCTGTCTATCCAATGCACGGTTACTTCAAATAGCAAGAGATTTTCCTCCTTCCTTTAAACAGCAGTCCTACTGGTACTTTTATGAGGTTTGCAGGATCCTGCCATGGGACAGGCATTAATTAATACTAGACTAAGTAATATAGGACACATCAGCATACAGGTCCTGATTCTGAGACATAAATGGACCGTTGTTTTCAATGATTTGGGGATTCAATCACTTCCTAAATCTATTACAGTTGCTCATAGATGGACTGTCCTAACAGCTATGTACTTGGTGCATTAAGATGTAACTTTGACCACTGTAACGGATTAAAAAAAAAAGAACAAGTCTGATTGTTTCATTTATGAAAAAGTAAAGCATACAAAGAGTGTGCAAGTTCAACTACATTTTCTTGACTTGCATTGTAAAGCAGATAGTAATTTTACAGAAACAGTTAAAGACATTAGTTTTTTAAAGCCAAAATGTTACTAATATAAACTTTGTAACAAATGTAACTAAATTTAAAATACTTAACTTTCACTATTTTCATAACTTGTTTATATGTTACACCTCAATTTTGGTGAGAACACAGGCCTTTCCATATATACTAAGGCAACTTCATTTTCAGGTGCCTATGTACTAGTGCAATGCCACTGTTCTTAATAATTCTCTCCTCCTGTAAAAACCAGAAGGAGATCCTATAGAGGAATGCTCTTGATTTAAAAACCAACAACAACAACCAAACAAAAAACACACCCCAAAAACCTTGCTACACAACACTACCACCACAATTCAACGTTCATTTCTTCTATTGGAAAGGGAGGCATCGTCTCTTTTCTTTTCTCTATCTTGCTGTTGGATGTGGATGTACGTCACTTAAATCTAAACCCATTTGTAATTCTTTCAGAAGAATACAAAATGTATTTTTTTAATTCATATTGGACATCACAAAAATATAAAACTTAGTCAACAGAACAGAGAAAAAAAATTAGACATCTCAAACAGCTGCATTAACAGAGTCTCCCATTGATGGTACTATGCTATATCCCCCTGTATCCAGTAAAAGTGATTTTAGTAGAAAAAAAATTTCTGGCAGTGTTTATAAACTGCTAGGTCCTCTAAGAAAAGAATCAGCCTAGTAGGCCCAGCGAACATACTCTACTCCTAAATTAAAATTACTATAATAAACTTATATACCCTTACCTCCAATAGTGTGTAGAATTTGTCCATTTTTTTGAGTAACCAAAATCCTATGATGTCCAGTGTCTGCTATTACCAGCCTTTCTCCTGAATTATCTACGGTCACTTTGCCAGGAAACAGCAGGGGAGAAGGTGGGAGGGAGTCTCTGTATAGCTTTATTCCAATGTTGTTATCTTTGATTTGTCCTCTCTCCTTGTAGAATTTCAGTGTTATAGAAGTAAATAAAAACAACTTCTCTCTGTGCCCCTCTCCAACAAGCGAAAACAGCATATTTCCACGAGGCCCAAGAATGACCAGAGTTGGCCAGCAGGACACTTCTAGTTCGTGCCACAGTGTCGCATCTGCATCATTGACTACAGGGTGGACAATATTATACCTCAGAACAGCACTTTTAATGTTATCCAGAACTCTTTCATTTGGGAATTTCGCTGAATGGACACCAACAATAATAAGACCATCTGAAAGGAAAAATAAAGTCGTGCATTGAAACATCTTTGTATTTGAATAAAAAAAAAGTAAAAATGAAGCACAGTTATCTCACAATGTAACTCACTGCTTTCCACAATGAAAGAGGATTTGAACAAACAAAAAGCAATTACATCTCAGTAGGAATATAGATAGCTATGTATACGAAATACTGAAACTCAGAAATAACATTCCAGTAAAATCACTGAACTTTAGGACCATTACTTTCCAAGCTGGTTGACATTTAATATGTCATAAATTGTTCTTAGTTCCTGAATCTCTACATACTAAGGTAGAAAATACATTCAGAATAATTCTGGGTAAGCTGTAGCAGTTCAGCTGATACTTTCATTTTTTTCAGATGTTTATGATACCTCTTTGTATTTTGATTCCTATACACAACTATGGTGTTTTAGAAAATGAATTATTTTCCACAGTTAATTAGGAATCACAAATGTAACACTGAACTCCAGAAGTCCAGTTACCTTGGCATATCTAACTCTAGATAAACAGTAAAAAAAAAAAAAAAAAAGTATAGGCTTCTGAAATCAATACAGTATTCTATATTTCAAATAAAAATGGCAGCACTGACAGCTATGACAAAATGACAAATAGCACTTGTCACAAACCAGGCAGGCTTGAACCCTTTTCCTTAAAGAAAAAAAAGGGGAAAAGGGATTAAATCATTGATTTTTGCCCCTCCCCTTAAAATGTTTAACATAATTTCTATATTTGGTTAATAAAGACAATGAATAGTTTAAGTTTTCCCATAGCAGGGATAACTGCACTTGAAATCCTAGTATGAAGGTGTCGCATAACCATAAAGTAATATAATTCTGCTTATATACACTGCATACACAATACCAACCCTAAATCTATGTCTCAGACTTCAGTTGCTTTTCCCTTGTGGTACAAAACAAATCTACTTCCACCCCAAGCAGACACTTACGTAAGCAGCCCCAAATCTTCCACTCCCCCTTCCTACCCAACAGAAAAAGAATGAAGAGCCTTCATTCAAGCCACTTTTCAGTACTTTCTAGGAGCAAAAAAAAGGGAGGGGGGGATGACGACACACACACGACAAAAAAAGGACTACGTCCTTTTCCAGGGCTTTAAATTATGTTTTACCAGCATAATCTCTACCAAATGAAGTAAACTGTGCACATGACATCAATAGCATACTTCATCTCACTCTGTACTTAAAAAATACTGCTAGCCATAAGCATAATCTTGTTATAGTCGAAGTAATTTGTCAATTCTAACTGAAGTAAGGAAGATAACAACAGTAACCATGCAGTTGTAGAGAGCTGCAATACAGTAATTTTAAACCAGAACTGTTAATCTAATGGAAATCCTTAGACATTAACCTTACTACTTATGCAAAAATCACTCATGTTTCTGGATAGCGCAAGCATTTTGTAACCACAAATAACAACTGGGATCTTTCTACTTCTTTGTCCAAGTAAAAGTTTTAAATTTTCATCTGATCTTTTGTGTTATTTTGAGGAGAGGAGTGAAATTAAATGGGAAAGGGAAATATCCTTAGAGTTGACACCCAACTTGAGTTAATTTTACTGCAGTATTAGAAATTATTTTGACAACAACAAAAAAAAGTACTATTTTTTTTCGCAGTCAGGTCTATAAAAACATTTAGCATTTATAAACCCTTTTATCAGTAGCATTCAAATATCTGTGGCGTTTCCTTCCTTCCCCAGTCACCAATGCCTATAGGTGGATCCCTTGTAGTACCGTATTTTTTCAGTAATACAAGTAATACTAAAAAGCAAAGACGACTTGGAGTCTGTACAGGGTGGCATGGAGGAAGAACAGCCATTATCCAATCTAATCCAATTCTGATGATGCTTATACTCTGAAATATGAATGTAGATCCTTGAAGAACTTCATAAGGTTCTTAAATCAGACTAATTTGTGCTCATACAAATACTCACTGCAATTGAAAATGTTGTATTGTGCTACTATAGATAAAACAGGTTTGGTTGAACAGCTATTAAATTTAGATAAGTAGGATACAATTTAGTTATAAAGGATAAAGGCAGATGTGCAATGTGAATCTCTAAATAAGCAAGTTCTGTTATTTGATGCTTACTCTAATACTATTATGCTTTATCGTAAACAACAGCCAATGGAAATAGCCCTAGAAATAGCCCATCTAGAAAAGACAACTTTTTAAATAAATGTTTTCTCAGCAATGTTTTAAGACGACTTGAAAGTATGAATTGTTTCAGTTACTTGCAGTACCAGATACTTAATTTTTAGAAGGCGTGCTTTTCTCATTCAAATATAACCATTTGTTACAACAGGAAAAGACTTAATCAGTTTATCACAAATCTAATCAGAACATAACCTAAATATTTTCAATCACCTTGCTAACTAATTTATTTCTCATCTTCTAGCTTCTCATAGTTGCTAGAACAGTACCCCTCTTTCCCCTAGTTTTTCTCTCTTCACTCTTCCAGTTGCAACTGCAATTAGCAAAATCTAGAATTAGCTCTCTGTGAAGGAAAACCACACACAAAATAACTTTTTGCAGCTTGCATAATGCACCTTTCTCCTTATCAAAGAAAATAATTTTATTTAGCATTCTAGCATTTTAATTTTTAATCCACAAGAAGTGTACTTTTTTTCCCCTGCAATAACTCACCTATCTTATACATTTTCTTTCATTTAGCTTCAACTGTTGTGTCACACAACAATTCATTCTAAACTGGAAATTTACATATCAGATCATTGCTGTTATTTGGCATTTACTACCTAATCCATTAAAGGGGTTCACTTTTTTTAAAACCTCAAGCAAATATGTAAAAATAAAATGCTTTTGTAAAACAGTCCTCCAGCAGCCCTGCAGTTACAATCAGTGGAGTTCACCACTGCAACAACAGTGAAACCAGCCCTCTGATCAGAGAGGGCCTGAACCAGGGCCCCAAAAAGTAACAACTGTAAACAACTGCCTCCAAGAACATGGTTTGGAATGAAATGTGGTATTCACTTTTATGCTTTTCTCCTACCTTTATGGTAGAGGTGCAATCCAGCTAGCAGGACATCTTTGTTCTACCCTCACCTCTGGTTTTGTGATAGAAATGTAAGAAAGGCAATTATTTCAGGTCTTAAATAGTTGTATTATTTGAGGTCGGATGCGTTTGTGTCCTAAATAAACGCTAATTTAATCTCAGGTTGGCTTTTTATTCAGTTACCGAGAAATGGAAAACTATTGTTCTCTTTTAGCCCTTCTCCTCAACCATAACAGTGTTAATGGAGAACAACAACATCTGCAGGAATGGTAATATTTCAATGTGACAACAGGAAAGGGTAAAGTGCTGCACAATAAAAGACTTAGTTGAATATAACAATTTCACAGATACAGAATTAAGAAAAATCACTAACTGATACAGTCTTTATCAATCCTATAGGCCCAGCATGTTGCAATATCAGACAGCTGAAGTTGCAGTATCATTAACTGCTGAACTCCAAACAGCAGGTCAAACATTTTAACTATAATAGGATCAGTAGCAGCACTTATATTTGTCCTTCAAAAATACCATTAAAGTTAGAAAGACAATTCTATACTGAACACTTGAACAGCACAATAAGTTATAACATCCTCTCATGAAGAAAACTCTTGTGGAAACTGACGGATGCTATGCTAAGAATATGCACACCATTTAAAACACTTTATTTGAAGGATTATGCCAGAGCACAACACTGGACTTATGCCAAGCTATTTCTGAATATTAAAAAGTACTCCCTCTTATAGAAGTCATTTCTGGACTGCTGATAACATGAACTGAATATGCACTGGGGTTTAAAATAACTTTCTGAATGCCACTTGAAAAACAGAAATAGCACCACTGAAGATAGCAGCGAGAACATATCAGATAAAGATGCTAGGCGACGTTTAATCCTATGGAAAGCAGTCTTCATTTTGAGACAGATCTGAAGTTCCAGACAATAGAACTATGTGCATATGCACAATGATACATATAATGGTTTAGGATCACCCTAAAACTACAGCTTCTTGTGTCCAGACTTCTCATGTCTGATGATCACCCTGCTGAAGTTTCAACATACTCCACGTAAGAGGGCATGTGAACCACATTAAAAAACGATATGTATCAGAGTATCAAAAATATATGTACACAACGTACAATCCAAACAAGACATTGCTGTGAATTATATCAATATTGAGGTTTGGTCTTAGTTACGCAGAAAAATATAGGCGATATTCCTTCAAATATTCAAAGAATAGATTAAAGATCCAAATGCATTGAGATAGATGCTTTGTCAGAGTAAGATGTTGTTTTCATCCTGACTAATACTGTCTGCTAGATCAGCACCTTCTGCCACTTCTATAGCATAAATATATACATGAAATGTGTAAATAAATGCTATCTTTACAAATCTAAAGTTTACTTTAAAGTTTCACTATATATTTAATCTGACTTGCTGCTGCCAAAAGAAATCATGTCGCTCATCTTTTGCACCAAAATCAGTTTTTGCAATAAGGAGCTGATAGATTTCAGAACCAGTCCAACCAAAAGTGAACTGTCCCTCATCCCCTGAAGGGAGAAAGGATTTCCATTAACTGAAGAAAAGAGTAGATGAAAATAGAATGAAACTCCAGAATAAGGCCGAATACCAAGGTACCTGCATTAACATATCTAGACATTCTTAAAGCATTTTTTTATATGTCCAACATCCTTTCTAATTTAGTCTTAGTCTTCCAACCTTTATCTTTCTCAAGTTTCCCAAGTCAACAACTCTCCTCTTTCTCCTAGTGATTAGTAAATTATGTTTGCCTTTGGTGAAGAAGCTGCACACTGATATAAACCCATCTACTGAAGTATTTTTCTATGGCTTAAAAACCCACAACCCTTACTGCCTTGATATATTCATACATACATATTTCAATATATAGCCTTATACTACTATAATGTTAAAATTTACACACTTAGCACAGCAAAGAAAGATTAAATAATCCTGAAAAGGCTGACAAGCAAAACATGAAAGCAACAGAAAACAACCGAAAGGGAGATCTACAGTGAAAAAACAAACATATTCTTCTTTTTGTTTGAACCATCAACCACCTTAATCTCTTCCTGAATCCAACTGCTATCCTCTGTTTCCTAACACATTAAATTTAAGATTAATGTTACACACACCTGCTCTTCTTTTCTTTTGCCTCCACTTGTTTTTCCACTTTCATCCCAAGTATCTTTTTTTCTAACTCCGGTTCCTGTAGGAACAGGACAGCTCAAATCCAAAAAGAACTTATTAGGATAGCTCAAATGCAAAAAGAATTTATCACCTATCAGCATAGTACTTTCCTCAAGTAATAACTCCTATGACAGGAAGTTTAATACAAAGAAAAGTGTCTCCAAGTGGACCTCCAGTTCAGTTGAGAGTGCTGCAGCCTCTTCTGCACCAGCATAGAGATGTTCAAATACGTTAAAGAGAAAGCTTGTGGGGAGAGGTTGTTAAAGTTATTTTTTTTGTTAGCAACTGATTTAGCAGATGGTCTTAAAAAACAGATTAAGGATATGAAAGCTATATTAATACAATAACGCCATACTACAAAATGTTTATCATTTAAAGATATTATTCATTATATGATCAATGTAATCTTCTGAAATCTCAATCTAGACTGCCTTCCCAGCATGCCTGATATCCACAGCAGTCCATTTATCATTTGCTAATCACTTTCCACTTAAAACTGCCTCCCTCCCCAAAAAATGCCATGACAGTTTTTCCCTATTAGATAGTTCTTCATATCTAAAACATTATACCAGATCTCAAATTTCTTCAAAGCAAACAGCTAAGCTTTTCAAGGTAGAAAAATTACTTTATTTGAGTCTTCTGTAAAGTGCTATGTAAACCTACAATATATAATTAAACTACTTAAAGAACTTGAAATTTCAAAGACATTGTAATTTCTTTTTCTAGTGGAAGTAGGTAACACATGAAAAGAAATGCAGCCAAAATTAAAATAAATCAGAAATGCCAATGGAGAATTGGAGACTTAAACATTATAAGATAATGTTATTTTTATTACATATATATATATTATGTTTCATTTAATATTTTTAGGGCTGAAAGTAACACTGTTCTTCATCTCACTGTTCAGACTATTAAATTATCCAAGATAAGTGAGTAGCTGATACATTCTGTGTAAGACCACAGCTTATCTCGTCATCATGACAGTGATCATCATGATGACAAGAGACTGCATTCTAGATAGTAATTACCATGCATTTTTATTCATGCTGAGAGAGAGATAGAAATTCACATCTGAGATGTAATCTAAAGAGCTTAATTCCCTCTCCAGAATACAGGACTATTAATGGTATATAAGGTGATGCCAATACCAAAAAAATTCTAAACCAAGCTCACGTATTTTGTTATTTCAGTCAGAATGGAAAAAACAAGTAATCTTAACTATATCCATTCTACCACCTTTACTATGTTCTGCTCAACAGTCAAGTGTAGAGGGTTACACATGTAGATTAACTTTCAGCCTGTATCTTACATCCTTGCGTAGCTTTTTGCAAATAGCCTTATTTATGAGGATATCAGATTTGGGCTTTAAGCACATATCCTGTTTCTTTAATTATACAGACACAACAGATACCTTATTTAACCCCATTTAAAAATGTGACGAGAGTATACACAGTCACCTTTTTTAGGCTACTTAAAAGATAAGATGACATTTTTAGGTACCCCTGAAATTTTGCCAGCTGTTTAGTAACCAGCAACAAAGTGAGTCAGCTACTCCGCCTGCAACACTGCCAGGAAATTCTATTCCAAGCAAGCCAAAGCGCTCTTACCTTTATCAGAGTACTGGTGCTCTAACGCGTGGAGATCAGGCAGCAGGTGCAAGCAATTGATACAGCAGTAAGTAAAGAAATCCAACACCACAACTTTTCCACAAAGGTCTTTGTGAAGAGAAAGAGGACCTTCAGTGTTTAACCACTGCAGATCTGGAATACAGAGAACAGAGATACCCAGTTAGGGGAAGGGTAGGGAAAGGCAGACACTTATACCTAATTGGCACAACACCACACAATGTTCCTAGCACATTTCACTTAAAAAAAAAGTTCAACATCACTTTCTACACAGGTAGAAAAGCAAACCCAAAGTCTTAAATTTATCCAACTCATCCTTATGTTCCACAATTCTTCATAATTAGTAAGTGAAAATAAATACTATTAACAAGATCTGATGTATTATTGAAAGTGTGGTTTATATATTTATATAGGCACCTTTTAACTGAAAGAGCATGCAAGCCTCAGAACAATTTTCATACATTTTAAAACATGATCTACATTATTCAAACTCTAACAGTGTCATATGGGCAACAACTATTTATTTAAAACTCACATAAATGCTAGTAAACTAAAAACCTGTTAAACTCTTAATGATTTTTCCAACAGTTCTGTAAAGAACTGATTTCAGAGATGACTGAAATATTTTTGTGTTTATAGTTTTGATCTTGATTTTCAAAGTTAGAAATGACAGGTATAAATTAATCCTGTTACATGGGAAGAAATACAACCCTTTCAGATACACCCTGTAGTACTTCTGGTCATTTATTTTAACTACTTGATATGAGACAGGAAAGCATTGTTTTCTCACTGGTAACTGATATTCCTCTGCTCCCATAAGAAACTGGTATCAAGATATGAAATAAAAATCCTAGAATATAGTCTGCTGTTATTGTCATTCAACATTTCTGAAAATAATGGGGGCAGAAACAGATAGATGTGATACAATGCAAAGCCGAACTACATTTTTGAAGGACTACTTTTTAAAAATGTACACTGACTAACCTAAAAATCCTCAAAACTTCCACCCTGGCAGTTTCAGCAAACTAAGTTCTTACTGCCCTAGGAGAAGTTACTGCTGCTGAAGTCAGCAGGAGGCTTGTTTTATGTTTCACTAAGAGGAGGACTGGTCTCTACCCCCATATATTTATAAACATAAATTCAGGTTTGGTGACAATAATGAGAAAAATTAATAAATCAAGTTTATGCATTATTTCTGCATAAGGGCAATGCTTTACTGTTTATTTTTTAAAAGAAAATAGTAACTTATTTATTTTATGGCATTGCTCTCCTTTTCACTAGAATTAAAATACCTTTCATAAAAAATACTGGAAATGAAAAACATTGGCTACCTATTTAAGCTCTTTTTAGAGGAAAAATTAGCTTTGACAGAACACAGAAAGTGAAACAATACTCATGATGAAAGTGAAAATTCAGTTCAGGGGTCCACATCTAGACAGAAAGAGCATTCACTTTGCTCCACTGGTTACAAGTCAGAATTAATTCCCATGTGATTTTAACCCTGAAGTTCACCTGCTGAGGTCTCTGTCTTGCAGTCAGATGCAAGCTCCCACAGCTGCAGAGAGCCTCACTAAGGTTACAAGGACGCTGAGCAGGACTTGCAAGATCTTACAAGACTTAACCTTTGATTTCACACTTCACACAAGAAGAGACATAGAAATATGTGAAACGTGTGAAAGGAAAATGGGCATACCACTGAAGGAGGATGACATCTCCAGCAGAGTTTGCATTATCAAGGACATGAAAATTGACAAGAACAGGCAAGTCATTGGGAGAGAGAGCTGGGAAACACCCTAAGCGGCTGCAGTGAAACCAAGGGAGCTCAGGAGGAAGCCGTGAGAGTCGGTAAGATTCTCACTATGGACCAGAGGAGAGAAAGATCAATATAATGTACAAAAAGGAAAGGCTTTATTAAAAAAAAAAAAAAAGGCCATTAATAAAGCTAGTAGAAATTCAGAAAAGAGGCTTTAAAGAACAGGTTATGGCAACCAGAAGCAGGGGGAGCATTTATAAAGGGGTTCTTTTTTCTTGTCCTTTGCTCCTGGTGCTTTCAGGAGTGACATTTCCTGTAACTAGAAGGGCCTTTCAGAAAAGCAGCTAACGGGGCCGTAATTACACGGCCCTCGCAGGCAGCGGGACTTCAGGGAAAACGCCACACGGTGAGCGTCGGAGGTCAGCCACCACCACCGGGGGAGAGCCTGCAGCCGCCCGCCCGGCGGGCCCGGGACGCCGAACCGCGCTCCGCCGCGGGCCCTGACCCGCTCGGGCCCCGCCACCCACCTCCGCCGAGCTCGGGCACCGTTAGGTCCCGCTCCCGGCTGTCCATCTTCTTCAGGTACTGGTAGACCAAGTTCTCCTTCTCCTGGGGAGTATCGGCGTCGAGCAGGGCGTACTCCAGCTGGGTCTGGGCGGGCAGGAGCCCCGCCAGGCCCCCCGCCGCCATGACGCCTCCTGGGCGAGCTCGCGGCCAGGACGGGCCGCTGTTTACCGGCCTGCCGGTTCACCGCCGCACATTCGGCACCTCCCGCAACGCTGGGGAGGAAAATTGTAATTAAAAAAACCCACAACAAACCGAAACCTAAGCACAAGCACGCAATAATTCGTCTGTCTTAAAAGGGGGACCTCATTCTTTTCGTGTTTTTACATAGCTTTCATATTCACAGAAGCATATGCGTGAAGAAGAGAATCCGCAGTGGTGATTCCAGCTCAGCAGATTCAACACAGCCTGCTTTTCCCGCCCAATTACTTTTTTATTTGTAAGTGGAACAGATGTGAAAATCGGGCAGTACCGGGACGAAGTCCAGACAAGGCACCAATAATTGAAACGGTGGGATTTTTTGGGGGGGGTGCTATGAGAGAAGCGGAAAGTTGAGCGACAGCCGTGGTGACGAAGCTGCGGAACCGAATGCGCCGCTGTGGCGGCGAACGGCTGAGGAGAGGCGCCCGCCCGCGACCGTGGGCAGCGGCGGAGGCTGCGGGGAGGCAGCCGCCCTCGGTGCCCGCGGCGGGACCTAGGCGCGGGGCCGCTGGCGGTGGGGAGCGCGGCCCTTCCCGTGTCGGCCTTCGCCGTGCGGTGACTCCCGGCAGCGATCCCGTAGCTGAATTCTTCCTCGTTTTCTTTGAAAATCTTCCTGCTTCGGGGCAGCGAGGCGGCAGTCAGGGGAGCGGGGCTAGCTGGGCTTCACCTTCCGCGGCCGGGTTAGGTGCTTACGAGAGGGACAGCTGAAGGAAATGTCTGACCCTGCAAGTCGTTCTGCATCTTACAGGCTCGGGTTTTCCCGTTTAACAGGAGTAATTACAAATATTAAAAGAAACGCTCATTAAATTATCTTTAGGATCGGATCCACCATGCTTCTGTCCCATCATGGACTGCTGTTTGGTTTGTGGCCCAGTGTTGCTTTTTTAAAATGGAGTTCAGGTGCTTTTCTTCAGATAGTGAAGGGGGGAGAGAAGAGAAAACATATTAGCAGAAGGAAAGATAGATTTGTGAACTGTTGCTTAAAAGCAAGGAGAATATTTGATGTGTTGCCATGTCTGAAGATGCTTTATTGGAAGAGGACATTTGGGAGTACAAATCCATTAGGAAGCAAAAGCATCAGAGTAATTCAGAGAGCATCTCTACACCTGTGCAGAAAGTAAGTGATGGCAAGTGCAGGCCAAAAAGAAAGAGAAATAGAAATAAAAAAAAATCCATAGAAAAACCTGATACGCTTCAGAAAACTGAACAGAGATCAAGGCCAAATCAGGATGTAGATCAATGTAAAGATGACAGTAGTGTGCACTCCCAGGAAAGCGTGAGTAGCCTGACGGAGCAGAGCTCACAAAATGCAAAGCCCGTTCATGATGGATACTGTCCGAGCTGCCAGATGCCTTTCTCTTTGCTGTTGGTCCAGACACCTCGATGGCACGTTGCTGAATGTTTGGATACTCCAGGATCCATTGAAAAAGGTATGAATAGAGTAAGAAAAAAGCCTTCAGAGAAGAGTTAAAAGCTCCTCACATAATGTTGGTGTAAACCTTGGTTTTCATATTTAGTTCAAAATCTGAGATGGTAGTTGGTATGATTTTTAGAATGTTATTACTGACAATGTATCAGTAATGTTTTCATATGAGATTTTTGGTTTTTTTGTGAAGAACATGGAAATCTGACATGAAAATCTTGTATCAGAATCTAATCTCAAAACTTTGTAGAGTAGTGATAAAGGTTCATGGTTGTTTATCAAGCTCCAGTTTTAGTAGTTTATTGAAGAAATTGAAGGTGCATATTTACCATTTTAAGATAATGGAACCTGTTTCAATTACTAAGTCAGCATCAGCAAAAAAACCTCCTTCAATTAAGAGGCTGATAGTTTTGACACTGAATTTCTTTCTCCTTAGGTATAAATTTTATTACCCTGTATCCATGTTGCTATATGACTTGTCCAATTGTCTATGGATGGTTGTAAGCTGAAATCAGTCTGTTAGGCTTACTTGAAATGTTAGCCCCTTGATCCAGTATGCTTTAGAAATTTTATATAGAATTATACATGAACATTCCAGTATCATAAGACAACACAATTTTGAGTTCCATACGAGAGGGATAAAACTGACTCATTCCAATTGCTAGTTTCATGTATGGAAATACCATGTCTGAACAGATCCAGGTATCCAACTTATGTTCTTAATACACCTCATAACTTTTGAAAAACAGAAAGCATACAGTCAGGAAATTTGAGTAAAGGCTGTTCAGGTAACACAGTCACTTTCTTTTTATATCTTTGTAACTTTCCTTGAAGTTTCTTCTTCAGAACAATGAAATGTGAGCCCCTTGAATCCTGATTTTTGGCAGTGGTTTAAATTAAGGCAGATGTGTTAACACCTCATTTCCATCTCTTACTCCCATAATTAACAGATGAAAAATCCTTCTGATTGATTTATGCATTCACCATAAAATCCTCAAAAGTTAGGCTAGCAAACTCTCAACAAAAAAGTCTAGGGAACAGCCACAGCTTTTTTGCTGGCATCTGAATCCTGAATACTTTTTTCACATAAGTAAATACATGACTTTTTTTTTTTTTTTTTTTTTAAATTTAATGTGTAACCCAGCAGACAATTTGAAATGGAATTTCAGGTTAATTGAGAACTGAGATTTGCTTTGTTTTGAAACATGTCTACTGGCCTTTTCTGGTGCTACTGCTCTGAGCTCATTCCTTGCATGTGAGACAATTCTAAACTGGAAGCCATATGATTACATTAGCACAGTATTGAAACAGGGTTAAGTCCTCTTGTTGTTAGAGAGCTGTATTAATTCAGGCATAGTGCTGTATTAGCAGCAGCTGTTTGGTTTTAGGTTGGAAGCATTCTTATTTCCAGCCAGCTCAGGGCAGGAGGTCTTGGCAGCTTGAAAATTACTTTTTACTTGTGTGTTCTGGCCTCCAATAGCTGCATTTATAAGAAAAAGCTTTTAAATTGTGTGTCATGTGTGATTTTTATTTTAATAATTATGCCAACTGTATTTGCAAATATATTAACGTTGCTTCTCTGTTTAACCGTTTTCATAGAGTGTCCTGATGGTTTACTGTGCACTTCCACCATTCCATCCCACTACAAGCGCTATAGCCATTTTCTACTTGCAGCAAGCAGGGCAGGAGATTATCTTGTAAGCTCTTCGGAGGAAGGAAACACTTTGGAGAGGAAGGTGACATATTCTACTGCTGCAAAGCCCAGCTGTTCCCCAAGTCATGTAGAGGAAATTTCACAGAATGAGAAACCATCTGATAATGTAAAAAATGTCCCACACGATGACTGTACATTGATGGTACAGAGTTCACTGCAACTGAAGTCTCTAAATATAATCAGTGAAAGTACTTCCTCTTTTGCAGATACTCAAAAGCCTCAACAGACATGTCAGTTTACACAGACCACAGATAATAGTTGTAAATTTGAATTTTATGACTTTGCATCCTCTCAAGAAACTGGAACAGAAGATCTGTGTAGTCAGAAAGATACAAGTCAGCCAAGTCTACTACAGTCAAAAGCTGACTTCAGTGACTGTGAAATTTCTTATTCTCCACTGAGTACTTTTGAGGAAAGTGAAGAGGAAACTGAGGAAGAGGAGAAGAAAGTAAAAATATCACAAAATAAATTATTCAAAGTGCAGAACTTTGGAGATGAAGAATCTAATTCTGTGGTGTTTAAAACATTTGATGGACTTTTCTCACAGCAAAACTCTCAGTATAAGCATGCCAAAATGGGAAATTTCATAATAAAAAAAAAACACTGTGAGGAAGTAAATACACTGAACCATCTAGATCATAGTGTAAAAACTGTTTCTCAGAGTCACATGAACAGCAAGTTCTGTAATTCAGCACATGTAGATAATCAGCATCAGCAAGAAGTACTAGCCAGTGGATCCTCTTTTCCTTTTAATTGTGAGGAGGTTGAACAACCAGAATTTATTTCCTCTGTGGCTAAAGCAGGTCACACAGAGTCAGAAGATACTGGTGCCTGTGCTTTGGATTCTGCATACGTGAGTTTTACTGAGACATCATCACTGCTAGTCAGAGAAGGTACTGGGTCTCTTCTGACACAGAAAAGTAATGTTTTGAGGGACCCAAGTAACATTTTAACTAATACAGATAAAATGACTGCCAATGCAATTGAAAAAACAGCTTGCCAGGAGAGTTTGCAGTCAGTAGTGGACGAACAAGGAAATCTTAATACAGCTGCTGTGTGCTTTCCCAGCCCCATCTCTAAACCAGTGTCATCTCTTTCTTTAGCAAATATGAATGCCAAATCCAGTTCTGCCAAAGAACTCAAACAAATGGACATTGGTGTTTTCTTTGGGTTAAAACCCAAAGTAAAACAGGAAAACAAAGGAGAGACCCGTTTGAGTGAGGGAAAGCAGATCTCAAGTACAGTAACTCCCAATGGAAAGAGGCCCAGACAGCAAAAAAGGAAAGCTGAAGGGTCTGTGGAAGATGTAGAAGCAGTTATAGAAAGTTCAAGTAAAAATGGAGCCTTTGCAGATGCAAGTTCTGGTGGCCAACGATGGTCGATAAAAAAATTTAAAGAATTACCTACGACAGGTGAAGGAACAAGAAAAAAACACTGCCCTTTCTACAAGAAAATACCAGGTGAGAGAGAACTCTTGCTTTTTGTAGAGGTTAACTAATTTTGGCTTGAGTGTTGTAATTTTTTTCCTAATTTTAGGCTTCAGTATTCTTTGCTCTTCTAAATAACCATTTAGACTGCAGCTCATAATGAATTTTCTTTCCTCCATCTAAGTTGATAAAATCTTTTGTAGGTGCAGATCTCCAGAAGAAGGTGATTGCAGAACTAGAGTCAGTAATGGCTTCATCAATGAAGTGAAATAGTTGTCTCAGGAAAATTATTTCAAGGACTGACCTTTGAATGTTTTTGACAGAGTAAAAAACATCATCAGTATTGAAAGATGGATCTGCTTTCTTAAATTATTTTGAATATAGCCCTTGTTAATATTCACTCCTAATTCCTGAATTTAATCTTTTCATTGCTTCAGTTGTGCCTGAAAATAGGGCTGTCAATAGCAATTATTTCCTTACACTAAGTTAAAAAAATGGAGTTTAATTTTGTATTTGAAATTCACAAGTATTAGAAATATGAAGTAGTACAACTGTGAAAACAAAGAAATGAAAACCAAGCAGAAGAATTTAGCTAAGGAAACAGCCAAGAATTTCTCAGAATCTCCTCAAGCAATTACATAAAATACAGGATGATGGATCAGTGGCTTAAAAAGTTTCAAATCCTCACAGTTCTTTTTATCACTAAAGGACTGTCTTAGTCTTAGGCAGGTATTTGAGGAAGCCAAATAGAAATATGTTAGTGATCCTAAGTGCCAAGCTCCTGCTTGAAGACTGACCTGTAAGTCTTTGTGGGGTTATACCAGTATCATGGTTTCCATGGGCTTAGAGAATTTTCTATATATAATAAATTTGAAGAGCAGACTCCTATGCCTACAATGCAATTTTAAAGTTGCTTTGTTATTATCTCTATTATCTTTGTTCCGAATTTTGTTACTACATTTGAAGCATATTTGACTGTATATTTGATGTTTATCCCCATGGCCTAGTATAATTCAGCCTCCCTGACGTTTTGAGTCTGGTACCTCAAACACTTGGGGATTTTTTGGTTTGTGATTTTTAATTAGCAGACTGCTATTGTTTTTGGAGTTGCAAATACTTGAAGTTCTAGCCTCAAGTAAGTAGAACTATTTCTAGTTCTCCTAGAAGATCTGGGAAATTTGCATAACATAAAATGAAAAATATTTGAGTGCCACCAGATGAATTAGTTCTGTGCGCTGTTTGGTGGTTTTAAGAAAGTGTAACCCAATGTGAAAGGACCATTTGGCATTGGACCAGTATGGACCAGTAAGGACCAGTATGTTTGCATTTTTAAAAAATTACATATGCAGAGAAAAGGGCTGTCTTCTATAAAGCTGTCTTCATGCAACATCTTTATACAAACAGCACCTCACTGAAAGCATACAATGGCAAATCAGTCACGTTTCATCTCAGCAGATATATTCAAAGACCCCAGATTGCTTGCTTGATAATTATATGGTAGCATGTTTTAAGAGGAATATTAAATGTAGAATAATTGAAAAATGGCAGTTTGATTGCAAAATGCATTTTCTTAAGCTGTAGTTACCTGTTTTATTTTGGTTGGTATTAGATTTTAATCTACATGAACTTTCAAAAATACCAGCTGAATGCAGATAAATGTGTTTTATTTGCTTAACCAGTTGCCATCTGTATAGGATGGCAGCTAAGCAATAGATATTTGGGAGGCCTGTGAAAGTATTTGTGTGTGGAAACTCTGTTAAATTTTTATTTTAGTAAGTTAAAATCTTTTTTGTGACTGTTGACTCATATGCAAACCATGCTCATCTTTAAATGGCTCCTTCAACTGTGTGCAGTGTAACTGTATTACCTTTTAATTTGGAAGAAAGAAGAAAGAACAAAAGGAACATCTGAGCAAAAACTAGTTCTGAACTATGCGTGTTTCTATGTTCAACTATGCCGGCTTCTCTTCCGTTTTTGCTGTAGGAACTGGTTTTACAGTTGATGCTTTCCAGTATGGAGAAATTGAAGGCTGCACAGCTTATTTCCTTACTCATTTTCACTCTGATCACTACTGTGGGCTAACAAAAAACTTCATGTTTCCAATCTACTGTAATAAGGTAAGGTTTTCCAAGATTACTAGATATTATCAAATCCATATGCAACTATAATCACTTTTATACTGATGAAAGTAAATAGAAGATTAGAGGTTCCATTGTTGGGTCAGTTAGACACAGTAGATATGTATAGGGGAATCTGGGTTTCCCTTCTAAGAAATTCTTACCCTAATTTGACTGATGAAGATCAGTGAAACTTCCCTGTCTAGACACCATGAAAAAATTGAGGTTTAAAAGAATCTCTAAAGGTCATATAGTCCAATCTCCTGCACAGTGCAGGTCTAACTTCAAAGTTAGATCAGACTGCAGAGAGCCTTTGTTGGTCAAATTTTGAAAATAGGACAGATTCCACTACATCTCCTCACAACCTGTTGCAGTACTTACCCACTCTGAAATTTTTTCTGAATACACAAGTGAAATGTCCCTTTTTGCAACTTGAGACTAGCTTGTTCTCTTTGTGTGCATCATGGAGAAGAATGTGGCTCCATCTTCTCTGTAACTCTGTTCAAGTGATGGAAGTCTGAAATTAGATTCCACTTAAGCCATCTCTTCTCCACATTCAGTAAATGGAGTTGTTTTAGCCTGGTCCTGTGTGTCCTGTGCTTCAGGCTGCTGAATGGCCAAGACTGCCATTAGCTATATATGTCCAAACAACACTTCTTTACTCATAACATGGTAGGGGACCTTGCCTAATCAACCCATCCAGAATCTTAAAAATCTGTTTCTGATTTACTCTGGAAGTCTCCTGGAATGCTTGTGTCCCGTGTTGCCCTTCCAGTAGATGTTGGGGTGACTGCAGTCCCCCATGATAAGATCCAGGGCCTGTGACCTGGGAATTTCTTGAGTTGTTTGAAGAAGGCTTTGCCCACCTTCTCTTCTTGACTTGGCAATCTGTAGCAGATGTTATTCCCCCTTGTTTGCCTCCTTTCTGATTCCAATCCATAACCTGTTGACAGGCTTTTAAAAGTTTGCTTTTTTAAGATAGCTTTTTTTCAGTTTGCTTTTTGAGAGGTGAAATGCTACTGAAAGGCTTGATTATACCCAGGATCTCATAGTTTCTCTCTAAGCCAGGCAGTCTGGCTTTGAGAGCCTTTGTTTCTAAAATAAACAAAGGCTTTTTTTAGATTTTTTTCCTATTCCATATTAAATCCTTTCCCTGTTACAGATAACTGGCAACCTGGTGAAGAGCAAACTTCGAGTCAAAGAGCAGTACATCCACGTGCTGCCGATGGACACAGAATGTATAGTGAATGGGATCAAAGTGTTGTTGCTGGATGCCAATCAGTATGTATCATTGCATTTGTTGTGGAATATTTGTATGTATAGAATATTAGAGATAAATAGATGTACAGATACAGTTTATGTTTTCATGATTTTTAGGTTTCAGTGGATCTGAAAAAAAAGGGTGAAAATACTTCACATTCCTGAGTTGGCTTAGTAACATGCATTTTCACTTCAGAAGTGAATTAGGCATGTAGGAGCCTAAATTTCTTGCAAGTAGTTAGCTTTTGAAATAGGTGAATTATTTTTGAAAATGAAACTTAGGCTTTTTTGATAATTTTAGCTTAACTTTATTCTTTTTTTGTTGTAATGAGTACATAGTGTTAACCACACATAGCTCTACAATTTTTAAGCTTGTTGAGAGGTGGAATGATTTTTCTAGTGGTCTGGACACTAGGTTTTGGTGTCTAGTTGGGAACACCTTAGATTTGATTATCAGATATGTTAGGTTTCTGTAGCTTCAACTGAAGATAGTGAAATCTTCAGCTAAATAAAAATGTAGTACTTTGGATCCCAGGAGAGACAAAACCTAGCCAACATTTTGAAAACTGAACTTTAAAGAAAAGCCTGTTGAAATGTGCTGAAGACTTTTACTGGATTCAGTGATAAAGGGTGAGATTTTTGTCTAGCATTACGCTGGCACTGTGTGGTAATGCTGTTTTTAAAGTTCAGTAGCACCTGACTTCCAGCCCTGTGCTCTTGCTGTTCTGCCTCTTGGTGCCTTATTTGGCTATGGGCTAGAGGAAGAGTCCTTTCCCTGAAGTATATATTGAAATGCAGCACTGTGTCACAGCTGGTTTGAATATTACTTATCTTAGGATTTGTTTATAGTTGGAGAGATAAGATTCCATGGAGTCCTTTGAGAACCCTTTCTGGGAATGAAGGAAGCCTTGTTGCTTATGTAATTTGGACACTGCTCATTTTTCCTGTTTGTCTCTCTGATCCCCTGCTTCAATTTAAAAGGCATATAAACCTTGGGCACAAAGTTCAACTTTTTGGAGAGTTCACCAATTCTGTCATTTTAGCTCTGATTCATGCCAGTTTTTCCTTTTTTGAGATTTCATTTACCCTTTACAGATGATTCATGTTCGAAATAGTCCCACTCTGGTTTTCCAGTCTGAGCAGTTGCCCTTCAGACAGCTTTGGCGAGGAACTGCAGAAGGTGCAATGGAATCACTGTGGCCAATAAGGATTGTATTTATAACCAGGGAATTCTGGATGGAGGATACTGTTTAAAATCTGCAAATAGAATTTAAAAGGAAATGCTTCAGTAAGTCCTGCAGGAATGAACATGCATCCGCAATAATACAATTCTGTTGCTCCTCAATAAGAATGCTGCTTCTCTTTGGTGTGCTGTTTCCCCTTTAAATCAAGTAATAGAACCTCAGAGATTGCAACTGAGGCAGCATCTTTGTCGTACCTAGAAGAAGACAGAGCATCCCAAAAAGGCAGTTAATGCTTGATTACTTTACTGTTGGTGTGGTTTTTTTCTTCCCTCCATCTCAGCTGAGAACTCAAGTCTAGCTTGTCTATGGCCATAAGGTTAGCTTCAGAGTTCCTTTAGAAATCAGGAATTTCTAGCTAAATTAGGCTGCGTAGTAGCTGTGATTTAAAATGCTGTTCTGCACAACTTCCTGCTACTGAAGAGTGGTTTATCTCTTAAGGCAGTTTATCAGTATAGAGAACTAACATAATTTGTATGCGGTTTTTTTGTTTGTTTCAGTTGTCCAGGTGCAACAATGATCCTTTTCTGTCTACCTAGTGGAACTGTTATTCTGCACACAGGAGACTTCAGGGCAGATCCTTCTATGGAGCGCTATCCTGCTCTCCTTGGTCAACAAGTCCATACCCTTTACCTTGATACCACGTAAGTTGTGTTTCTTTTTTTTTCAGTATAACCCTCTTTTCAGTTTAGTAAGACTTTATATGAACCAAATAAATGTAAGTATAAATGACATTACTGTTTTAACACTTGTTAGCTCTATTTAGTGTTGAATAAAATCAGATATTTATTGAAAGTCCATGCATGTCTAGCTTGTTCATCTGTTATGCTGTTACATGAGAGAATACAAGTGGGTAGTGGAAAAGGTGCTAAAGTATTTGCTGAGATGGCCTTATTATTTATAAGTGTTATTAAATTCTGGGTGTCAAAATTCATACATTGAGTGTTCAGCTCTAAAACAAGAGGTCCATGGAACGCTGGTTTTATATGGATTCAACTCTATTATGAAAAGAGGTGTGGGGGAATTCGAAGAGTGAAAGAATGCCAAATGGTTAAATCAGTTGTCCAGGTTTTCATTAGACCTTTCTCTGACTCATGTGTATAAAATTGTTTTTCTGTGTATGATGACTAATGCCCAGCTGCAGTCTTTTATTTCTGTTCCATATGCTTCTGTGAATGAATAATGCCTTATGTTATGGTTTGTGTGCGTGACAAAAAATAGACATAAGGATGTAATTAGTACGTGATACAAATATCTAGCTTGAAAGAGCACTTGGTATCTATAGAGAAAAAAACTGCAGAATTGAGTGTCAGTGTCAGACAAGTGAATAGTTGTAGCGAAAAGACTGATATATGCAATGTAAATTTTATTGCAACGATTTCATCTGAGCACCTCAGCCGTTTCTAATAAATAGATTGCAAGTAGACTGAAATTATATAGAAAGATAAGGTCTTTTTCATTACTTTGTTATTGTATGCATGCAGTTTTGAGGGCCTTCTTGGTAAATTCAGATGTCTTCTATCTTGTGTAACGAAGTGGTATATCTTGTTTCCATGCCCCAGATACTGTAGTCCTGAATACACTTTTCCTCCTCAACAAGAGGTTATCCAGTTTGCTGTCAATACTGCCTTTGAGACAGTGACTTTAAACCCACGTACTCTAGTTGTCTGTGGCACCTATTCCATTGGAAAAGAAAAAGTTTTTTTAGGTATGTAAAAGAAATGTACTGGATCAAATAACTAAATAAATATCTAAGTCAGTGTTAAAAGACTTTTTTCTTGAAGATGTAAAGGGTCACTTAGTCTTGATGGTCAGATATTGTGTAAAGAAATTAAATATATTTAATAATCCTACTGCTAGTTTTTTAGTTTTCTAATCAATAAGTTTTAACTTTCTGAAATAAATATTTTTCTGCCATGTTTACAAACCCTCAATATACAGAAGGCCAATTTGGGTACAAATTAATGAACCTATTTAATTGATTGTGGTGAGAAAATTGCTAATGGCAATTACAAAAACATAAATGAGGTCTTTATGACATTTTTGGTGTTAATAATCTCATGTTGTCAAGAAGCAGCAAAGGGATATAATTATTCTTAAACTTCTATTTTGGTAACAGTTTTTCCTTCCAGGTTTATATTACGTATTTCCCTAAATATTTATAGTAATCAGTTCTAATGAAATCAATTTTAACAAAGCATTCCCCAAACTAAAACATATCTCTTCTGACTTAATGAAAATCTTGTGTGCTATGCTTCACTCAGTTACAGCATTAGGAACCAAGATGATTGCTCAAATGGATACTCTAGAGCAGGCAGCTGTGTACCATTTGTGCTTTTAAGTATATTTAAAGTCATCAATACAAGATTTACTTTCACTGAAATTTAGTCTGTCTTTAACGTGGGCTGTTTGTCGCATATTCCAAAAACTGCATGTTTCTGGCTTCTTTGAAATAAATACCAGTTCACCTTGGTAACATTCTACCAAAGAAATATGACTTGGAACTTACCAATGTACTGCTATTCTTCTCTTTCCAATTGTCATACAAAATTCTGGTGCTAAAACATAGGAGCCAGAGTTTTTTAACAGCCATTACAGGTTTCTCTTCTTAATTTAGAATATGAAACACTGTATCCTGTTGAATACAGATTTTTTTCAATAGTAAAAATGATCCAGTGCAATAATTAGGAATATCTCCAAAACAAGCAAAAAATGAACTCTTATAATTTTCTTTATCTGATTTCTTCCCAATTAATCCTAAAGCAATTGCTGAAGTTCTGGGCTCAAAAGCAAGTATGTCCCGTGATAAGTACAAAACACTGCAGTGCTTGGAATCAGCAGCTGTTAATTCCCTCATCAGTTTGGACTGGGATGGTACTTTGCTTCATGTTCTTCCCATGATGCAAATTAATTTTAAGGTAAGTTCAGAAAATATACTCTGATTAACCTGCTGGCTAATCTTACTGTTGGCTCTTCCCAACCGGTGTTGTGTTTGGTGCTTTTTAAGCTCTTGTCAGATCATATCTATCTAGTAAAGTTTTGACATGTAGCAATACATTGAAAATGAAATGCAATTAAACATTAATCTCTGTCTCCAAACGTGATGCACAGAAAGTGTAATTTCACTTCAATGCGGTGCTTGTACAAGATAAGATGTGGTTTGTTCAAAGGCTTGCTCTTTGTGGGCCTTTTTGAAGTAGATTTATGTAATGACTGCAGGATCTGTCCTATCAGCAATTAATATATTGTGACATGGAGTCCCTGTTTTCAGGCTGTCTTTTGCCTGGTATGATGTAGGAAAAGACAAAGGATTTTCTGCCTGTGAGTCTCTCTGTTTTGAGGCAGCCTGTGAACGTGGCCGGCTTCCAGTCTGGTGTTTGATAAAAAAGGAATAGGGTTCTCCATGTTCCTCTCAGTTCAGTTTCCATGTATTTGTAATCATATTTGCATCTTTTAAAGTAATAGTCTCTCTCCTTCCGTGCTGAACCTTGACATGGAGATAAGGATACTTGAAAATCAATGAAAACTCATGCATAAACAAATACACGTATTGAGTGAATTGAAGGACTCCTCATATATACAGATGCTTTAGTTTTTCCACACCATCTTCTCTAATATTTGTAGCAAAAGTGAGCAAAACAGTTTATTTTAAGACATTGTTTCATTTAAGTTGACTTCAAATGCACATTTCAGTTGAGATTTGAGACAGTGGGTTTTTGTTGTTGAGGGTTTTTGTGGGAATTTCTTAGTTAGGCAAGGTGGCTAATTCCTGGGGGAAAAGAAAATTTTTCTAAATAGGCTACAAAATACAGAATGGCATTAAGGCAAAGCAGCAGGCTCTAGATTAAAGGTAACTTGGAAGAAAGAGAAAAACAATGGTCACTTACGCCTTACGGACTTGGATTCATTTTCCTGCTTTGCTTCAGGCCTGCTGTGCCATCTCAAGCAAATCCTTCAGAGCAAGATGGTATTTAGCTGCAGGACCAGGCAAGGTCAGAGCTGACCTAAAAAGGCAAAAAAGAGGCTACATGATTTGGATGGGAGCTGCAGGAGATAGAACTTAATATCTTAACGGTTTGATGTTGCTCTATAATCTTTTCCATGGTGGGGCAGAAAATGAGTAATGGAAACGTGTATGGATTTATTTTTAATGTGTTGTGTTGTCTTAAACAGTAATATATTTTAGTTTCTTTTGCAGATTTTTGGGTTGTTATGTGATTCTGCTGTCATATGTCCCAGCATGTATGGCGTACTCATGTAGCTGTACTTTCAGGCAGAGGGTGTGATTATACCACAAGGAGGTCTAGACAGCCTTACTTCTCAGAGAGAAGCAGTTGTGTCGTGCACAGGGTCTTATTTCTGAGAACAGGAGTTTCTAGACAAATCTACAGCGTGCCAGAAGCAATGCCTGGACCCTGGAAAGGGCCAGGAAAGATTAAAGGCACAGTGATCTACTGGACAAGACTCCTAGTGTAACAGCCATGGCCCTCTGTACTGGGGCTGTGACTTCATGTGTGAAATTCTTGGAATGTGGTCTCATGCTATCATTAGTAATTTTGTGTCCATGTAAGTTAGGCATGGTAGGTAGGCTTCCAGAGTGCTAAACATCCAGTGAGGCCAGTAGCTAGATGAATGTCCAGGTGGAATGTAGTACCACTAAAATGTGGAGAATCTTAAATGCTTAAAGATGAGTTCATATGACCATTTATGTTATTTCTGCTCCAGCAGAATCAGTAAACATGACCTCAGAAAAGACAATATTTTTAAGAATAAATTATCTGATCACTTGTAATCTCATTCTAGTTAAAGAATGATGAATGATACCATCCTGTTTTTACAGACCATGTAAATGTTGATGTCATCATCTCCAGTTGCATGTTTTTGTCTTTTGCTGGATTATACAGGTTTTGTCCTGAATTACTGGCTCATTACTGGGAAAGCCAGAATTTTTTAGTGATTGCCAATGCCTTTGTTATCTTTTGGGTCTCTCCTACCTCTTCTGTTTTATTTGATCCCTAGCCCTACTCAAAAACACAATCCTATTTCTTAATTTGGGCTAATTTCCTGCTCGTGTAGTTTCAGCTGCGAACCTACAAATCCATGAAATCCTTATGGGAGTATTCTCAGTCAAAATCTCAGATTCAGTCCTGATTTAGTAAATTGAGTACATCTGTGATCTTCTCCATCTGTTGCCTTTTTAGTAGAATGCAAATAGCCAAACCCTGATGGTATATTATAGTATCTCCTAGAAGCCCCAGTTTTATACCCTCTTTTGCCCTGTTATGCTCTTTACTAGTAGGAAAAAACCAAACCTGTCTGTGCTCCAGGCTTGATAGTTTTAAGAACTGTAGCATGATTTTTCTGCCTTTAAATTATTGAAAAACTTCTCTGGTCTGTTTCTAGATAAAGAAAAAAAAGCTGCATAAGCTACACGTGCTTACCACAACTGAAGCCTAGTTTGTGGTAACTGTTGATAAAACTGTACGTGCCCAAGGAAGGCTTCCATGTTTCCATAGCTGACTGCTCCCAAGACTAAATCTGGATGCCCACAGCTTTCCTTTCTACCACAAGCAGAAAGGAAATGAGTTCATCGTTTTGAGATGCTCCTGCATATACTTCCTTGTTCACAGGCTTTCTGCTGCGATCAGGGGCTTTTTCTTTTCCTGACCGTTGAATCTCCAGATTGCTGGAAAATGTGACAACTTTTTTTATAAAATTGATATTTTTGCCTGCATATTCAGGAATTTTAGAAGTATTTTTGCAGTCTCTATGTTGTGAATATTTCTTTTCTTTTGATGGCATTGTGCAGCTGTTTAATTCCAGTTTTGAGGCTATCTGAAATCTGCTTTTCTCCATGTTGATTTTCAGGAGTAATGTCAAGCATGTTTTTTCATTTTGGAGTCAGCTGTTTTATTATTTGTAAGCAACTAGCTTAGCTGTTCATGTGTGATTTACAAACACTGTATTGATTCAGCAGAGAGCGTCATTCACCTAAAAAGCCACAGGCACTTAGAAAAGTACGGAAACCTCTATCTGTCTTTCCCCTAGTGACCAGAGTTTAAAGACTAATGTTGGTACCTTCTGCCTAGAACTGAAGCAAACAAAAATGAATAGTGACCATAATTGTGTTAAATCCACTATGAAAAACAGGTGGATCAGTGAATGTTTTTTGACAGGTTGAAAGATGATTTTTGTAAACCCACAGCGTCCTCAGAATATGTGCTACACCCTAGGTTTTCACTTGGCCAAAGACTTGGTGACAATAACGTATGGTGCATTTCCCTTTTCTACTTGAGCTGTCTGTGTCAAGATGTGCACGTTTCTATACAAATGCAGCCACAGTGAGGGAAACTGTGCTACCTGGCTTGAATGTTTCCATCACTTTTTATCTTCAAACATTTATTTGAATATTGAATTCTGGGCAATTTTCTGTCACTGCATCAGGAGTTGCGTCACTGTCCCAAAAATCTGTTGAAGAAACAAGTTCAAATTTGAGAAGAAAGCATATCTTTTCTACTTTATAAATTCATATAGTCTCGATCTGTAGGTAGGATGAAAGCAGTCCCATTCATAATATTGAATACTTGGCCAGGTATCACCAGACTTGATGTATTTTATCTAGGCCTTATGACTGCCCCCTTGAAAAGAACCAGTACTTGAAATGAGAGTTTGGCTAAGATGTGTGAAGTCTGAAGGGTAAAACTAGAAACAGCAAGCTATAGGGGATCAGAGGCAGCAAAAATACATTGGCAGAGGAATAAGTTTTTTGTGTTGTATTGGTGTTGGATTCGATGGGGTTCTTTCTGTTAATTTCTTTTTTTCCTATGTATAGCTCTGTCTTTGTTGAGTTTGTTTATTAGGAGTTGATATCAAACTTTCTTCAGGTGCTGCCTGGGTCAAAAGTGAGATGACATGCTGTAGATTCATGCTCTGCATAGTCTTAATGGCTAACATTTACATAAATAAAAAAAAAATTAAAAATATTTATGATTTTTATATGTGGGGGTTTTTTATTAAAATATTTGTAAAAATAAAACACTGATTACTGCAATATTGCAAGTGGACTTGATATATGGAAAGGAAAGATTTTTAAAAAAAAACCCTCAAAGAGATGTGCTACTTCACTGCAATACTTGGTTTTACTCCAGTAAAATACAGGGATTGCTGTGTGTGCTGATGAATAGCTGTGCTTGAATAAGCCAGATGAGTTTAAGTGGTGTTAGGGCTGATTGTAAATTAACTGTTTAATCATGTTTGAGTCTTCTCATACCTTATGGAATCCGTTGCATGTACTGCTGACTTTAGCGACACTGTAGATAACAGGCTGTCATGGTGATTGGAGGAGGTTGATTTAGCAATGAAATATATTTTGCATTTTAAAAGGATGAAGGTTTAGAACAGTGTTGGCTAAAGAAATAAAAGAAGGAATTGGAATGTATATTTACAGTGGATTTGTTATAAATAAACACTGTAGTAATTTGTTTTGTGGAAAGAGGCCTTCTTTTCTAAAATGCATACATGGTTCTTTTGCAACAGTTTTTTGTAACAGTCAAAAATTGAGGCTTCTGCCACTTGAATATGCAGTGGAAGATTTCCAGAGAACTGAGGTCTTCAGGTCTGTGCACCTCTTAGTTGCTTAGCTCAGTAATGTCTTGTACTAGCATTGAGGTGAGATTTTCAAAAGTGCCTGCGATTGAAATGCACAAATAATTTTTTTATGAGATTGAAATTGCATCCTTAATGTCAATGTTGCACACTTGATTTATAACAAAATTTGAAAGCAGATTAGCATTGCTTAATATAATAATCATTGCATTTGAAGTACTGTATTTAGATTTCATTAGAGCAAGGGGAGCAAATATGTGAATTATTATCTTAAGCTATGTTAATCTTCCTAAAATGAAGTGTGAAGGAGAATTACTGCTACAGTTATATTGTTAATCTAGTGAAGACTGAACATTTACAGTGTATTAACAGTCATGGCAGCTAGCCATAATTCCTGTTGCTAATGAAATGTGTGTTGTGGTAGGGTTTTTTTGTTGTTCTTTAATGTGCCAGTTTGATGGATTCAGTATGTTGCTACTGGACATTGTACTGAAGGTGCTATTAAATGTGGCAGTGTTACAGGCAGCTTTCCGCTTCCCTGCTTAATAATTTTCAAGTATCTGACAGGTTGGTTAGTGTTCTATCACAGCCTATCTATCCTCCTCTCCCCACCTTTTTTTAATCAGTCTTTATATTTGCAGCAGGAAGAGAAATACAAAATAAAGCTTATGATTTTGAGTTCTATAATCTTGTAGGGCTTTTGAATGGAGAATGTGCCTTTAAGATTTTATACAGGGCACATGAAATTGATTTTCTGTTTTTGGTTTGAAATAATACTGACTTCACTTTATCCAGGAATAGGATTGTACATTCCTTATACTTCCTCTCATTCTTTTCCTGATCCTAGCTTAAAGAACATCGAAGGCTAACTTAGCCAACTTGGAGACTTTTTCAAGTTAATTTTTTTTAGAGTGAAGAGATGAGAGGTGGTTTCCTTCCTACCATGAATGGAGATGTGGTAAAACACAGTTTAGTGCTCAGAGCAATACTCAACTCATGCACTGGGTTGTGGCAATTTTTTGGGTAGTTCACTTAATCTCTGAGTGCTTCTGGGTATAAGCAGATGTCAGGATGTCAGTGGCACTTTAAATTAACCAGATGATTTTGCACTGAAGGAGGCTTTCACCATCTTTTATCACCACTCAGCTTGCAAGAGTGCTGACCTCCAGCTGAGAGGAGGAAATGAATGACTTAGGGGGCAAGATCTATAAGAAGATGTGGTTATGCCTTATGTGTTCTGATCTGTAATGTGTAGCCGTTAATATGTGCCTATTCAGATTAAGCAATTGAGATCCTAAGGTACAAGGTGCTCTGCAAATGTAAATACTTAATAATTTCAAGGCAGATGGTATTTAAAATAAAAAAGTTCATATCAAAACACGAAACTAAGATTCAGTCTGAAGTTTCTCCATCATGAAATCTCCAACCTTTAGACTAATGAGCTATTTAATAGGATTCAGTATACTCTATATTCTTTTCACAGGGCTTGCAAGATCACTTGAACAAGTTTTCTGAGAATTTTGATCAAGTTCTGGCTTTCAAACCTACTGGGTGGACCTACTCTGATTCATGCCTTTCTCTGGTGGATATCAAACCTCAGACAAGAGGAAAGATCACCATATATGGTATAAGAGTGGTAAAGATTCAGTGCATTTAGTTTTGTGTGGATGGTTTTCATATTTTTATTCTGGAAACTCCTACTATTCATTGTAACCAGTGCTTTTTCTGATAACTTGTTGAGAAAGTGAACAGATGGATCTCTCCAGGAGAGATCTGTGAACTGAGTAATCGAGAGCACTGTAAATGCAGATTTTTACACAGATTTTGCTCCTGTCCGCCTCTTGCAAATAAAGGCTTTTGTCTGATATCTGTAGAGACTTCAGGGGTGAAATCTTGGCCTGACTGATGCTGGTGGCAGTGCAGTTCCAGAGCCAAGATTTCATTCCATGCTTCACTCATTTGAAAGACTGTGGGTCTTCCTCTTCCTCTCAGTTCTTATTGGTGGGTGGACTTGAATCTCTTAAAATTTTTGCATTCATTTAACCCAATGCTTGGTGTCGCTCGGTTTGCACTGATGAATGACTTGGTAACTTAATGCAAATCTGGGTTTTTGTTTTACCTTAGCTATAAACTTAGATCTCCAATATGAATTTAGAAAAACATTATCTAAAGTATTTCTTAGCTGGAGGGCTTGCAAAAGTATTTTGGCAAGAAGCTAAGTAGACTGACAGATCGCTGTGATTTGTTTCATTTCAGGGATTCCTTACAGTGAACACAGCAGTTACCTGGAAATGAAGCGTTTTGTTCAATGGTTGAAGCCACAGAAAATCATCCCCACTGTAAATATTGGTGACTGGAGGGCCAGAAGCTTGATGGAGAAGCATTTTAGAGACTGGATGATTGAGGGCAGTAGGCATAAATAAATATAAGGAAGAATGTATATTTCAAAGGACGTAGGCTGGAGTGGGAATTGTGAGTTCCTGTGAGTTTTATTTAACTCCTTTTTCCACGGAACTTTCTTCAGGGAGGACTAAGCTGCCATTCTCCTGAGAAAGCTGAATTTGGGGCGGGGGGGGAAACAAAAGGGCCCCTTGCTTTCTTATGTACCTGCTACTTATTTTTCCCGTAACTTACTAACTTTTTTGCCAATGCATATTTCAGGTTATTTTTATCTTGCTCCTTTTTCCTCATTCTTAATTTTCTTCAGATTATGGAGATGCCCAGATGTATAATGCTGGGGAAGAAACCGCCTCCAGGTTACTCATTTCTGAAAAGAAGTTGTTGTAATAAATGAGACAATACTAAGCTTATGTCACATGCTGTCAATTCAGGCTTCAGTGAAGCTCGTTTCATGAGGCAGAGCTGGCTATTGTGATTTAAATCTTGTAAACAAAATTTACCTTGTGAGAGAGGATTGGCTTGGGCTCTTGCAGCATACGTACTTGGGAGAGTGATTTTTATAAAAGACATTGCTACCTATATTCCGCTCAAGATTTTCTGATTTTTTTAAATTTTTTTTTTTTTTCAAATAAAGAACCTACATGAAGCCTGTTCTTTCTGAGCAAAATGCATTTCTTTTCAGTACCATGGTTGCTAATCCAAGAAACTTGTCTGTAATATCTTCAGTGAACGTTCTGTGTATGTTGCTTGTGTAAGATTGCTCTTGCATCCTGGTGGTGCAAATTCTCAGTGCATGGTCAAAGCACAGAAGTGGTTCCTCTCAGTGTAGTCTCCTACAATGCATTTGGGTTTGCAGGGTTGTATGTACAGGTTTGTCACTTGAATTCTGGAAGAACAAGAAAGGCAAATATTAGTACTGGCAGCAGAAAGGTAAGTTGCATTTTGCATTTTTTTCCCTCTGAATCCTACCAGATTATCAGTGCTGTTCTTTGTATATCTGCTTGGTATTTATGATACTGAAGTATGTGGTTGCATGCAGGCACACTAGTATAAGCACTAAAATAAAAACCATTCCAAACTTCTAGGACTTAAAAAAGCTGTATCATGCATAAAGAATCATCCCCCAACCCCCCAGAATAGCTCAACTGAAACCTTCAATGCCCTTTTTTGTCAGGAAAACATTTATTTAATGATCAGTGTAAGTACAAACAGATCCTTGTCTTTGCATGGCAAGTTCTGTAATGTGAAGTCACTTTGTTTTATTTCCGTCTTCTGAGAGAAATAACTGTGTCAAACTCCAATGGGAGAAAATGTTCCTACAGTGATTCATAATCAGTACATTCACTGAAATACAGCATTATTTTTATTTTACATAATGCATTATGATAGCTCTCCTTATTGCAAGAACTGCTAACTGTCTTGGATTGGCATGCTTGTTCCTAAGATTCCACTCCGTTTTGGAGTAGGTGTGTGAAAAAGTATCTTTTACAGCCCTTGCAAATACCGAGCCTGAATTAATGTGTACAAGTTGGAGCAAATTTGAGGATTCTGTTTGGCAGGCAAATGCTTCTAGCAGTTGAATCGTTAAGGAATTATGCATGATTTTTTGGCCTTCCAAGTCTTGTTCCTGACTAATTTTGCACCAAGTATGAGGGGCTGGAGTAAGTACCCCAGAGTCAAAAATCTTAATCACAATTCTGACATCCTCTTGCTTCCACAGTTGCATTTTCAAGGATGAATATTCCTACTGAGAATGAAGGTGTGTGTGGGCTCTCACCATGCTGACGCAGTTACACTGCAGCTGGTAGGTGCAAGACACCTGTTGCCTCTCTGGCTCTTTGCTTTGTGCGATCAGTTTCTACCCTGTTACCCAGAATGAAGGGTTGGGGTTTTTTCCTTTTAAAAGCAAACTTATTTCTGAAACTAACCACAAAAATGATGTATCTTGGAAGACACTGACATCGGCATCTGCTGGGCTGACCCAGTTAATACAGTCCTGATTTGGAACAGATGCCGATAGGCTCGCTTCAGTCAGCACAGCAGAATGGCTTTTGTGCTGGGTTCCTTTTTTGTCTCTATGTGCTGGGGTCTGTTTCCAGTTGCCTGCTCTGCTGTAGGTATTCCTGCGTCAGCCCTCTGGTTGCTTTCATTCCTTCCTCTTTATGGTTTGTATTTGCAGTTCTACCAGCTGTTTTTTGTGGGTAGACTCGAATTCTGCAGTGTTTCATCCACCTTCACATTAGGAGATCTCCATGTTATCCATTTACTTGGCCTCCTTCATATGGAAAGAAGTCTTTTCAGAATCCAAACTTGAGAAGAAATTATTTTTTTCTTATTGTAAAGGAAGAAGATTAATAACAGGATTAGATTGCTTAGGTTACCTAGAAGGTTATATAAGCAGATACAAAAAACCATTTAATTAAACAGTTTTGTGAGAAGATTTATAGCAGGCCTTTTCTCTTCCCTTGTTGAGGTTGTTCCAAGGGACATCTCTCTGATCGCAGCAGGTTAAGTCCAGTGGGGAGCACAGACCTAGGATAAACCTGATTTCAGCATTATTGTGCAGGTGTAATTAATTAGGACTTAGGGAGTGGCTCTACTTTTCCTGACCAAGGAGTGAATGGTTTTTCAGTCTTTTGGCAGTCTTGGCACTATAGATACATGAGTGAAAGCATTCATTATTTTGCTTTAGGGTGGTGGCTCTAACTACAGTGAAGGTACCGCTTTTTCAAAGTCAATAGACGGGGATTTTTGGTCTCTTTTGTGCTATAGAAAGACTGGACCAGAGTCCCCTGGACAGCAGTGTGGATGAGTCAGTCTGTGTCCTTACCTTCACATCAAATGAGTGTCACGTGCTGACATAAATAATACTAGATTTTACTAAAGCAAGATGTGCCTGTGAACATCCCGGAGGCTCTTCCAGTTTCTCTAGTGCTGACAGACTCAGGGCAGAAGGCAAAGCAAGCGAAAGAGGCCGCAGTAACACTCGCTTGATCAGCGCCCAGAATGGTTTTCAAAGCCAACCGCTCTAAAGAATCACTTTGTATTTCCCATCAGGACTCCTGCTCTGATTACATATCACCCCATAGGCAGATAAATGAGCTAAAAGCAACGCTGTTTGAAAAGGCTAGAGGGAAGGGAAAGGGGAGTGGAGGAAGGTGCCTCGCTCGCTGTGCTGACTCAGGCAATGGGTTTCAGGCTAGCTGCGATAAATGAAAGCAGCTACGTGCACCCATGGCCCGTGGGTGCCACTGAGGAGGCTTCTGGGAAGGCAAGGCTGAAGACATTGCAAAATAAAAGCATACGGACAATGAAAGGGAGCTTCAAGGTGCCAGATATCTTTCTAAACCTTGATGTGAAATAACGATTGATAGTAACGTGGAGTGGAGAAAGGAACGGAGATGTCATTGGGATAGTTAGAGCATTTCTCTTACCTGATCAAACTTTCTACTCATATGTGCTTAGTAAAGGCCATTAAGATAAATTGCCATTTAAGTTTGTTTGTTCTTTAAGATAGCATGACTTCAGATACATCCGCAAGCAATTTGGGATTGATTTTTACTGAGACTGTGTTTTGAATTTGAAGACTACTTAGGGGGATTACGTGGGAGACTTGTTACCATGTCAGGCTAAAGATGCAGTTATTGCCTTGATGTGTTTTCTGTGTCTGTTAAATAATTTTTGGCGAGTTTTCTTTGGTAGGGGACAAAAAGCAGGTGAGTTTTGAGAACAAGAGAATGCATCCCAAACTTCCCCATCCTGCCTTAGCTACAGAAAACCATCTGCTTCTCATTTCAGAATCAAAACAAATACCAGCATCTTTCGAGGGTGGGGCAGAGGCTGCTTTATGTCTTTAGGATTTATAGTGAAATGATGCAATTTGAAATTGTGTTTGATATCTGATTCAAAACTCAACTGTGTTTGCAAAACAGTATTTGTAAAATGCAGTATCTGGGGGAAATATGGCAGGGATGAATGACATTCACAGGAATCCTTGAAAGTTTGTCAGTACAAATGTTGGAAAAAGGAGCTCTTGTACTTAAGTGTCACATGTCGGTTCAGATTATAAATGTGATTCGGAGCGCTGAATGTAATGCTCTCCCCAGAAGTGCATAGAAAAGCTAGAAGGAGCTTACAGCCCTCTAACAGAAATGAAGGAACAAGATGGGCTGTCACTGTTTGCAGATAAGGAAAACAGCACAGAAGAGCTAGCTGCCTTCCCACTGAATCTAACCCAGCTCTACCCGCTGGCTGCGGGCACGAGTTTCAGTGGAGGAGCTGTAGGCCGCAAAGGCAGAGCCCTGCACCGCCTGGATGCCTGCTCTTTCCCCTTTCTACTCTGAACCTTTACCCCCTGTTGTACAATGGCACCTTGTTATCGAATCTCCAGCAAATACTTTGGCAGGGAAGAGGCTTTTCCACTCTGTCACATCTGCTCTGGTATCTCGGAGCAGATAGCGACTTGTTTGTGCCAGTTTCCAATAAGTACTTACATAAACCAAACAGTTTTTAAAACCTCTAAGTTTTCCCATCTGGCATTTGAATTTAACTTTATTCACCTTTTCTTCTGTACATTGTATTGGCTGGTAAGGTTGGAAGAAGAAAAAAATTCACCATCTTGGGGGAAAAAGATACCAGCAGCGCACCCGAGGAAAAGGTGACGCAAGGACACAAATGCGAACAGGGGTGACTTTGGAGCTGAGTTCAGCAAGATCAGGGCTGGCCGTGAGGTTCTGCAGGTCCCGACTCCTGCTGCCTCCCACCCCTCCCGGCTGCCCACCACCTTCCTCCATGCAGGGAGACAGTGATTTCAGTGAGCTCTGTTGGGAGAAGCAAAATTTGTTTTTTCTGATCATTCCAGTCATTTGTCAGCTCCTAGCAGAGACCTCTCCAATGCAGCACTGCCGGCAGCAGGATCTAACCCACTTTTCAGCTCCTGTTTTAGAGAAGAGATGGACTGGGGCGTTTATCCCGGCAGGGCTTCCTCAATCAGAGAAAGACAGGTTGGACTTCGCTTGTTACTGAAGCTGTATTATTTGCTTGGCTCTCTGCCGTGTTCTTGGTTGCATCTATTGCCTGAACGAGGGAGGGAAAGCTGCAGTTAGTTCTTTGTGCTGCTACCCAGCGACTGTCGGAGGAATTGAGCTCTGCAGCACAGCAGGAGCCTGGTTTTTCTCTGCCACTACGGTCACTCGCAGCACAGCTCCTTCCTCCCAGCTCCTCTGCAGGGAGAGCGGCGGCGGGGCCCACGGCCAGGCAGGGGAGAGCGGGGTCCCACAGCATCGCTGGGGCAGGCACCGACAGCCCTGGGGGGCAGAAATAGGGTCCTGGGCCGTGGGGGACATTCTGGGGGGGCTGGGCAGGGCTGTTACAGACCATTGGTGCCCTCAGGGCCCTGACGAACCTTTCCAGAAGTCACTGCCGTGTAAACCCAAGCTATTCCATTTTTGACAAAGAAGCAGCAGTGACCAAGGGAGAGGGACAAGCGTGGCAGGACAGTGGTACGCTTAGCGATGGCTCGTTAGGTAACGACGAACCCCCAAACTGCCCTAACAGATTAATGGGGCGGGGGGAGCAGGGATGCTGTCCCCTGTGCTCATTTGGCAAAGGATGACTCGCAAAGCTGGAAAAGGCCAGCTGAGGACAGCAGGGTGGGAGGCGAGCAGGGCATGGCTCCGTGGAGCTGCTGTCAGCGGGAGCTGGGGGTCCGCAGCCTCCCCGTGGCAGTGCCCACACCAGCACCGCCTGCAGATCCCTCCGGCCGTGTCAGCTGGAGTTACTCGGTTGATGTTTGTCCTGTCTCACCTGCCCTGATGGCATTTCTAAACCTCCTGGCCGAGCACCACGTGCTGACAGTGTCCTGGCTATGTCCCACCTGGAGGACCAGGGGAGGAACCTGCTGTGAGCTTCCCCTGCTCCAGAGCTGGCAGTTGGAGATCTGGCAGCCGCTCTTGGGTCCATGAGCTGTGCGAGGACCCTGGATGGGGCAGCGCAGGAAATCCAATGGCCCACGTTAACCTGGTTTCCACACCAAACACAACCTAAGGGACAGCTGCCATCCACTCGGCTGCTTTCGCTGCCGATTCGTACCCCTTCGGTGAAATACAGCCTGCGAGGAGCTGCCAGTGATCCGCTGTCACCCATGAACGAAACCAAAAGCTCTGGGAAAGAACTGGGGGACACCATCAGGCTCATAAAACACCTCGTCCACCAAGCAATTCAAATCAAGTCATTTCCTTCTGTTGACAACTCACTTCTTTCTTCCTTTTTTTCTCTCTCTTTGTTAATCCTTGGAGGAGTACTAATTTGAGCTGGAGATCCTCATGTGCAAATAGGAGTCTAAGCCAAAGGTGGGCAGAAAAGGCGGTGAAGGACTCTGTGTGCATCTAATAAATACGATAGTGGCAGAGTGTGCTGGAGCGAATGAAGATTTGAGAGGGTTGCACACCGCACCAGCCATGAAATGTGATGCTTAATCAATTAGGGAGTTACACGGCGACAGAAGTGAATGATCAGTGACTTCAAAGCCAGCAGGTGTTTGGGCTCTCGCATCCCTGTTTGGTGCCTTCCAGTTTGCTCCCGTGATGTACATTCAAACAAGCAGCCTGATTCCTATGCCTGCTGGGGACAGCAGACATCTTGCCTGTGTCCGCTACAGAGTTGGCCGCAGCCCTGGCCTGTTTGTCAGGAAGCACCAGGAAAAACACGACGAGGCAAAGGCGAGCAGGAGTCCATCATGCAGGATGGCCGCTCACCGAGATGAGCTATGGCTCAAATCATGTCCCCAGCTACACCTTGAAGCTGCTGCTTTTCTTTTCGTTACCCTTCTGGGCTGTTAGAACACGGGGCCGCAGCCCTGGGGACGAGGCAGCACGTGGGTCCCCTGCGGGGAGAAGAGCGGTGACCACGACCTCCCGCAGGCACAGCCGTCCTCCCGTCTCCTTGCTGCGATGCCAAAACACCCCTGCGCTATTCCCAGCCTCGCGATCAGCAGCAGCGAGTGCTGTTTGCAGGGTTTAAACAAGAAAAAGACAAATGGATGGAAACTCCCAGGGTGCCAGAACCACGGAGCGGTGGATGTTTCATCATGGTGCCAGAGAGACCAGACAGATATTTACTGAGTTATTTCAATGCTTTAGCTGACCTTGAAGAGCAGGTACTACTGCCACTTGTCTGATGCCAGGGAATAACCTTAAGCTGATTTTTTTTTTTTTTTTGAATCACCAAGTATAACAAAAATGTATTTCCAGCACAGAACTCCAGTTTTACTGTCTTTGCCTTGATATTTTCCTGCTCCCAGTACCTCTTGCTGTTTATAGCTATTCCTCATGACTCAGTTTTCCTTCCTCTCTGTTCTCCCCCCCAGCTACCTTTCCACTACTGGGAATTTCTCAGAAACATCATGCTGCCAGAATTCACCTTTATTCTTAGAAATAGAAGCACAAGAACATTTGCTTGGAAGCAAAATGACAACTGTGAAGAATGACATTGGCATTGGACATCGAATAAAACAGGAGAGGGGCAAATCGGAGGGCAGAAGGCCACAGTTCCTGGGGGTATTTAATTGGCTCAGTGGCATTAGCATGTACATGAGGTTATTTTTGGCAAAATGAGTCCTGGTGTGGAATATGTGACTGATCAGCAGGGGCTGCTGAGGAGCAAGTACTTGAAAACATGGGCTCCTTCTGGGTGAAAGCATTGTGCCACCTTCATGGATGATGGTGGTAGTATCCTTCTAACAGCCCCTGGAGGGCATAAATCATGGTTTTAAGCTGTGTTTTAGCAGAAACACAGACAGAAACAGATTTCACGGGAAAGCTTACAGAGACAGAAAAAAAAATTGATGTAGCTCTCTTGAAGGGCATGATGATGGCTCGCTGTGGTCGACTGGGTTTCAGGAGGATGTTCTGTGGCATTTTGATCTCCATTCTGCTGTGCGAACCCCACAGCTCTCTCCCTCTGTCCTGCAGCACGGGTGCGAGCAGAGCAGCAGCGGGCATTTGCAGCTGCATTCAGCCAGCCTGGCTGCATGCCCTCTGCTTTCCTCCCCATCCCTGCCACGCTTCACCTGCATCGCTGCTTCTGATATACCCCTGGCCAGATCGCCAAATGGTCGCTTCACCAAATTTACCTCTCGTGTCAGTAACTCAAGAGCTGAGAGTTTCAGATGGGCGTCCCCCAGCCAGGACTATTTGCATGGGAACGGTGAGTGGACTCCCTCGCACCCCGCGGCTGCTGTGCTTTGCTGGTGTTGACGTGTCTGCGCAGACCCGCTCTGCAGCACGGGCACACTGGGACTGATGCTTTGTAGAACACTGGAGCTGGGCGGTGCACACATTTGGGATGTTCAAGTGCCCAGAAGTCCTGGGCAAATGTACAAGATCCTTTCAGTCTGCCAGAACATTTCCAGGTGGAAAAGGATGACTGAGAAATGCAAACATGCGGTGGGCCTTTCCAAATGGGTTTCATGGCATATGACTAATAATTCAGTGCTTTTCACAGAAAAGTAAGGGCAGACAAGGCATATGCTCTAACTCTTCCAAGCTTTTTTCCCCTTGTCTCATTTTTCTTCTGGGATTACAAGAGATGGACGGTTAGATTGATTTGTTTTTCTCTTCTGGAGCAAGGCCTTGGGGATTTCACTTTTACAAGGAACTTCCACCATGTGGAGAAAGGTCAGTATCCCTTTTGCTTTGTTGTTTTTTTATTTTTTATTTGTGTGTGTGTGTGTGTGTGTTGTTTTTCCAGTTCCCAGGGCTCTGCACCACACCGTGGTGGTTCCAGATAGATGCTGTCTAGAGCGGAGCTACAACAGAAGAGGGCAAAGACGGTGTCCATCTCTAGCAATGTGGCTAATCCGTGCTCACAGTAACACTGCTGAAAGAGGCGGCAGCATCCTTAGTGTTCATGGCAGCGGCTGTCTCAGATTTTCAGCTAGGCTTGATTACAAACCATGTAATCATCCTACAGCACTGCCCGGGACTATGTATGCTTAAAACTGCATTATGCAGCAGCGGTTTGTCTGGCAGGACCAGCGTTGATGGCCTCTGTCACTGGAAGTGTCAGGGCCACAGGTGGAGCAGGCGTGTGGGTGGCTCATCCGCTCTCTGGCCGCCTGGGAACCACTTGCTGGACTTTGCTCTTGGCTGTTATCTCCTTTAATCAGCTTTGTCAACCCCATTTCCTTGCCATGACAGTAGAACTGAACTGAACTGGGAAGGGGAGTCTAAGGAGGCCTTGCAGACCGATGCTCTGGTCCCATGCAGCAGGTTTGCTTGCTTTGGTGGCAGAGGTGTCGAGTTCTTCGGGGAAGACACCCCTGGTCTGGCAGCCTGTGACTAGGGCTCTGGAACAACTCTTGAATTATGATAATAGCAAACATTCAACATTTTAAAATACAAGATTAGCACCACTGATAGCCGTGGTCTTAGCACTCCCACCGACTGCTTAACTTCTTCACCCTCCAGTGCTGGGTCATAAAAGAAACCGGTTGTCTGGCACAGAGTGACCCAGGCACCCCAGGATGAAAAATTCAACACGGCCAGACGCTTGCTGCTGCAGGTCCAGTCCTGCTCCCACCGCAGTGGCTTGGTGCCCCCTGAAGAGCTGGTCCTGCTGTAAGATGGAAGTGGGACGGCTGAGTCACGGAGAAGCTGTTAGCAGCAAGCAAAGGGCTCCTGGCAGCTGAGTATCCTCGCTGCTGCAGTGCAGAGACGTGGTTTCTCTTAAGGTATTTCTGCTGAATGAAAGATTTGCATCAACCTTGGCTGGCCTCTCCTTTTCTTTAAATGGTGCAATAAATTAGAAAGTGATAAGGGGCCAAAGGGAACATTTGAAATTCCAGTGGCATTTCTAGGAACTGCCCGGCACGCTCCAAGTTCCTCGCAGCAACCTGCTGGCTGGCCTGCAGGAGGGAAGTGGATGGCTATGGCGAAGCACGTATGTGGGACGGCCGTTCGTCCCTGGGAAACAAACCAAAAAAGCCCTCAGCACATCTCAGATTACATTGCCAGCTCCCCAGACCTGAAGGTAGATGGTCCTGTGGTTAAGGCTTTCTGCTGAGGATTCAGCACACTCTCTTTCTAGCCCCCGCACTGACAAAGGGAGCACCAGCAAGGAAGTACCCTTGTAAATATTAGTATGTCCCCTGATGGGGCCTGAGTACTGGACAAACTCATTTGACTGAGAAGGTCTATGGACCCTGCTCGGTGCAGCTCTCCATAAGCAGCACACAACTGGGCGAGCCCGTACCCTGCAGGCAAGTGGGAGCATCGCCTCATGTTTGCTCATGACGGTGCTGCCTGAAGGGCGACCAAGGGTAAGCCACGTTTCTGCAGGGCACCAAGGATGGCTTCTCCCTTAGCGCTGAGCGGGCACATCAGCATCTCTCCATAGCACGGGGCGTTGTTGAGCCCCCATGCCTGTAGCGTACAGGTCTGATGGAGGCATTTCCAGCAGGTGTTCTGGGAGGGAAAGTAATTCACAGTGTTGAATGTGATGCTGGAGATTGCATTCATTGTAAGAGATAGCATGCTGCAAATGTGTCTGAAATCACTTCTTGAATTTTACTGAGTGTGTGCAAGGAGATGGCTCTCCTGAGGTCACCAGAAAATTTGGGACAAAATATAGATTAAGCACTGGATGTCCCCAGCTCACCACTGATCTGCTCTCTCCTCGGTGTGCAAGGTGACGTTGCTCTCCTTTATCGCAGTTGCTCCTCCATTGATGCCATTTGCTGAAGTCCAGCCACACTGAAGCATGTCTGGTTGGGTACCCCAGGTTGGAGGTACCAACATCCATAGGACTGTTGGTAAATAACATCCAGTCCTGTGCATTGCGGCCAGATGCTGCACTATGCAGAGCTTGTCTCTGGCTCAGTTCCGGATGGGCACGGACAGCACAGATAACCTTTCCTGCCTGGACTCGTTCTCCTGCAGGACTTGTGCTCTCTCTGATCAGTATATGGCTCCAACCCCAGTTCTCACTAGCGTTGCCCTCGAGAGGAAGTGCGGGGGCTGTGTGGTCTGGTTTGTGCTTGCTGTACAATGGGCTTTTTATTTTTCTTAACTTCAATGATCTCACACCAGTTTGGAGACTTCCCTTACCATTACTTTCTCTCTATTCCGGAACTTGCTTTTCTTCTGGACAATTGCCATTTTCCTGCTGGAGAAGAGTATTAGAGTGGTAGAAAGAGTATGATTCATATTTGGGAATTCAGGGGGAAAACTAGCAGCCACTAATGAGTGAGGGCAGCACGGGAATGTGCCATGAATTAACAGGGAAACAACCTAAAGGCACTGGCTGTATTCAATGACGGGAAATAAAACAGTTAGCGAGAAGCACGTTAATAATTAGCTAATCACATCATCTGTGTTGCAGTCGGTTGGGTTTTGTCTCCTGTACACCCAGTTTGCAGATGCTGAGCGATTCACAGTGGTGTGTGCTGCAGCTGGCACTGGCCCCTGCTTCCAAGCAGTTTACTTCATGGGGTCAGTAGTGCAAGAAGGTTTCAGGATCTGCAGCCTTCTTCCACCTGTGTTTCACATAGATACGGTAGTCTGTGGATTTACTGAATTTCAGCTCATGTCAATTTGAACATCTGTGTCAGGAATCCTCCATAGCCCAAAATGTACCTGGAGACCAGCTAAGAACAAGAAGCTAACATATCACCTATTTCTTTAAGAGTGTATGCTTATGTGACACATTTAAAATGCCTATGGGTGATCTAAAAAATTACCAGTTACCTCTCATACAGCATGGGCTTAAAGACTTTCCCTCCAGGACTTCCAGGACTGGGTAATACCGTGCATGTAGGCATTTCCCTTTGCTGTTGCTTCTAAAAGCAGCCCAGAGATTTAGCAGAATTTGCTCATTTGAAGAAAGGTAAAACTTTCACATTGGGAAAAATGTTACAGAATGAGGTTGATCTTGTTTTTTAAGGGTAGCCTTTTTTAAAAGGGCTGTTTGGTGACTCAGCTGCAGGTTACTGGGAAGTTACAGGTAGTCTTTGGAGGATGAGGAGGGGCTGTGTCAGGAGAAAGTGAGGTATTCACAGAATACAATGTGTTGTAAAGTGTTAACACATTTATTAATTGTATGTGGGCAGACAACTTCACACACCCTACCAGAATTCACTGTACTGATGTCAGTTCCATATTGTATGTCTCTAAGTGTTATGAATCAGCCAATATGTGACATTAATTATCTGCATTTATCATTGTGCAAACTGACATAATGATCAATTATAGGGTAACACATCAGTAACTGTTTACTGACATAGAGAATTAATCCCCCAGTTTTCTGAAATATTCTGGAATTATCCTGTGCATGCTATATCTACCCAAATCCTATTTTTGTCCAAAAGTAACATTCTTCCATGGCCAAGAGGTGCAGCATGCATGGCGCAATGTCTACTTCAGCAGCAACGCCACGTGCAGGTTCCACAGTGGTGGCTCTCCTCCCACCACCACGTACAGTTCACAGCTTCGCTCCTTCACCTCTTTTTGGAAACGGTTCCCTATAAAGTCCCAGGAAATTGCTTTACAGCTGTCTCGCCTCCTTTGTTCACCCATAACTGGAAACACGAGGTATGTCTCACAGTTCAGTGACATATGACCACTTTCAGGAAATGTTTGAAAAAATGCTGAAAGAATGCAGGATGTTTGGTCTAAAAAAAACAGAGAAGGGAGAACAGACAATAAAAACACCTTCCAGAATGAAGATTTCTCTGGAGACAGTGGAAATCAAGCATTCTCCGTGCCCACTGAAAACAGGACAAGAAAACAGGTTCATTTTCTAAAAAGATCATCTAGGTTAAATATTAGAAAAAACTTCCTAATGATACAGAGAGATGAGTCTTGGAACAACACAGAAAGGTTTGGACTTTCCTTTTCTGAAGTTCAGAAGAAGTGCTTAGGCAAACCTTGGGCAGGAAAGGTTGAGGGTGACATCCTCAGTGGATACTCTTGAACTAGATGATCTGTGATTTTAGGATTCAGGCCTAGAGGACTGTCCTAGCAGGCTGACACAGTTACAGAGCTGGAAGAAGCCCTGTATGGTGATGGTCGGCCATCCCATCCCTCAGGGACTCCTTAGGCAGAAATGGATTTGTCGTGCTCAAAGAGGCAGTGCAGAGCAAAGGAGTCCCATAGCAGCTTTGGAGAAGAGCTCCCAAGGAATGTCTTTTCTTCCGTTTTCAGCCTCTGTAGTTCCAGAACTGGGGTTTCCCTCTGTCTTTACGCAGAAATCAGCACAAACAGACCTTTGAACACCACTGAAACAGAAATATCAAAAAGTGATCCTTTCCCACCTTGAGAAATAAGTATGTCCCAAACACTCTTATCTCAAAAGCAGAAGAAACAGGCTGTGGAAACATTCAGTCTGGAACTTAATCTTTTGAATAGGAGCTGAGTCTGAATAGATTGTATACATATTTGTGTTTGTTCATTTTGAGTTACCAATGCTGTTTTCATCTTTGGCTAAATAAAATTTTATAATGATTTTTTAAAAAGTCCAGACTGGATTTTAAAGGAAGTATACAAAGTACATTTGTCAAATTTACTACTGGAGTAAGTGGCACCAACGCTGATTTTAGTGAGTGTAGTTTCTTACTGTTGTAGCTGACCTTGCCTAATTCAATTGGAAGCTGGACAAATACCTCCTTTGGGCCAAATCCACATTAATCAAAGCTTATATAAATCTCTTAATATCAATAATCCTATGCGTGCTAAACCCAGTAGTTATTTTGATTGTATCTGGCAAGATAAAATTATCTGTACTCAAAACCAGTGATTTGGTTTTTTGCCACATCATTGTATATTAATATAATCTGTCTTACAGCAATATATATGTATGTAAATACACCCGCACACAAACACGTATATACAAATGTCTACCTATCCATATAGAGAATAGGTATGCATTCTGCATACACACCATATCACACCATGTTTCTGTAAGCAACAGAGGTCACTGTAGTACAGGACAAAGCTCCCTTTTGGCATCCACTAAAGGCACCCCTGCAGGCAGTTCCATATCTAGCACCAACACCTTTTTGGTGTGATGTTAGCTGAAAATCAGTCATGTTTCTATGATAGCAATGGAAGCAAGACATATTCACAAATAAATAGTTGCAGGAAATGTCCTTGTTTGGGAAACAAATGAGCACTTGCTCTGGAAATGCTGCGGTACCAGTGAGATCCCTATGGTAGTACTTGGTAGCATCAAAGCTCTTTCAGTGAACTCTGTGTGCATTGGGCTGAGTGCACATGCCTTTGTATACATAATTTCTCTCTCTGGTTTTCCCAGCTGTCTTAACCGGTAACACTTTCACAGAGCAGGCCAGCCCTCTTCTCTCCCAAATCCATTCATTCATTCTTCACTTAGGGCATATTTTGGCTGCCAAATGTGCTCCAGACACATTCCTTTTCTCCAACCAGCTCTTTTTCCTGTCATCCCTTGAATGTATTTTTGTGGCTGTAACATAAGAGGGGCATACTACAAAAGGAGACCCCACTGAATCACTACACAACACTTTATGTACCAGCCTTCCTTCCAACACTACAGCTCTCAGCTTGCCCTTGCCTTTCCATGGAAAAGGAGAAACAGGGGAAAACATGGCTTTGTTCCAAATGTAGGTTGTTTCCACACCCCTAACTGATGAGGAGTTCAGTATAAATCAATGTAACTCAGTGTAAAGAGGTGAGCAGAGGTGTGAACTAGTACTTTCTACTGAAGTACAAAGTATACACAGTGCAAAGGTTTCATAAATGATTTGACCCTCAGTTTTTTTTGTGTAACTGAAATACATGCCAACATGAAATAATACAAGCCAAATACATGCCAGTCATGTCAACAAAACAAGTTATTAGGACATAAAATGAAAATGAAATCCATGTTCTCTATTCTTTGTACTTCAGCAACAAAAGATGTCTGGCAGCTCCAGAAGATAAAGATTACCTCCATACACTATATATCACATTCTTCTCCCTGATCTTTTCCCCTGAACTTTGGCACTTACTTAATCATTGAGGTCTTTTTTCAGGAACATGAGCAGCCTTTAACATGGAAGATATCTGAATGTGGAATCCTACATACAGTAAGTTTCACCTTAAAAAAGAAAAAAATAAGATAAACTTTTATAGCTTGTTATATCTGATCAACATTTGTGCTACTATCTGACTTGTATTTTAACTAGCTAAATAAAAATACCCCGTTAAGAGAGATCAGTATTTTTTTGTTGCTGAGACTGGCTTTCTTTTCTTTAGATGGCTACAGCATCTGATGACCTCAACTTTCTCGGCAAAATTCAAATAGGAATGTGTTCAGGTATGAGTCAGAGAACCTGGATACTGAAATATGAGTCCACCTGAGAGAAACATAGGTATCAACATGTAGAAGATCACAGTGATGTTAAGGCACCACTTAGAAATCTCCCGCATTCTTCAAGAAAAGTGGTATCACACAAGAAGATGTGTAGTGCTTGATAACCAATAGGAGGTATGTGTCTAGGGCTCTGCCCTCAATATCTAAAACCACTATAAGCAACTACATATCCACTGGAGGCAATTGTTTATTTCCCCAAGTTTGCAATTCACGGGCCTTAGCCAAAAAGTACCAAGTAACTAATTTATGGTTGCCCGGTAGTATCTCTTGGGGTTGCTCAGACTCTTTGAGATCAAGTCCTTAAAGACAGCAGTGCTGACCTTGCATTCCCCAAATAGCCCAGGAATAAGAGATGCTACATCAGAATGATGCTGAGGAGCTATTTGGTACTAAAGTTATTCATGCCAAACTCAAAACAGAGTAACCTGGTTTGAATGAAGCCACTTGAAACGCAAAAAGCAACTTGCTTTCTCATTTGGCCTGATTCATTTGACTATCACCTTCAGGTTAGTCAAGCTTACCTCCTTTCTCGTGGACCTGCTGATGAAGAAGTAAGCCTCCTCCACGTCCTGGGGTTGCAGATCATTCACAGCCACTATATGGTCTCCGTGATTAAACAAACATCCCAGTCGGCAAGGACCAGTCCACTGTGAGACACTAGGGTATTTGGAGGACAGATAATAAAGGAAACATATGGGATATCCAGTTACTGCTAACATAATGGCAATGGCTGAACAGGACTGCATTTATGGCACTGCCCTCTGGAAATAACACACAGGTTGAATGACTTTGCAACTTTTGGATCTGGTTCTAGCTGAAATCAAGCTGCTTTATCCATCCCAACGGGTCCTCCTAAAAGCACACGACACCGACATTGCAGCCTGTTAACAAGTGAGACTGGTGCTAGCAAGGTCACCAGTGAGAGTTGGGGATTCCAGTTCAAAAGCAGTCGGCCAGACTCACTGCAGGTACATGTACACTGCTGCAGATGGTTTAGCCCTATGTTTGACTGAGATGATTTCCAAAGTCATCCCAAAAGAATGGAATTAAAACTGATTATAATATGTTTTATCTATGATATAACTGCGAGGATCAGAGATCTGTTCCTGTCCTGACGGGACCCTTATGGAAATTCCAGTATCTCTTTCCTGCTGGTCTCTGATAGACTGTCCTTGATGACAAGCTATTTAGAATTAGCTGACCTGACAGTCAGACCTAGTGCTCTGTTCCAAATTCTTTCAATATGAATTTCCACTGAGAAAGGTCTGTAAATTTAGATGTAGATCCAGTTATTGAGATGGGGTCCCATTTCCAGCCCCTTTTACAATGGTATTTTTTCTTCTTGCTGACAGTGGCTGAAACAAAGTGACTTGCTGTGCACACAGTGCCCCTGATCAGTGTGAATATGAGAGCAACAGCAAAAGGCAGTCTCAGTGCTGTGTGGCAGTGAAAGACCAACAGGTAGCACAGAAGTATGCACTGAACATGTTTTCTGCTCCCTCTTCTTTATCCTAGTCCTTGATATTGAAGGTCTCGGGAGAGCACTAATTTCCAGTGGGACTATTAATAAGACGTATGTGCTCTAGCCCATAACACCTACTTGTGAAAAATCTCTGTCTAGCACTCATTCCTACCACTGAAGCAGTGCTGGGATTTATTTGGAGATAATTTTATGCTGGCATCCATCTTAAGTCAGCTTGATTTATGTAACATAATTTAAGTTTTCACTTACAGCTCACACTTAACTAAAGAGTCTCAGAATGCTTTGCAGGTGCTACTACTTAAATTACAAAATGATGTGATATAGGTCAATGATATGAGGGACACAGGCTAATAGGTTAAAGGGAAAAAAAGGTAAGAAAGGATCTGATGAAAAAGAGTGAATCACTGAATTTACTAGGTTTGGAAATGGTTCCCTCTGTGCCCATAGGTTCCATGTTGTCACCCTTTCCAGTGACAGACAGGTTTTATGGCTTTCCAAAGGACTGTCACCTCTTTCCACAAATCCCCTTTTTCTTCATAAGACTTAAGTATACATAAGGGGGTACAGAAGTCAAATAAATAGGACTTGAAGTCTATCACTTCAATGTGCTTCCTACATTTTGGCTTTGTCATCAATAACAAAGGGTTATTAGCCACTGATACTAAAGCCTGCAAGATTTTTGGTTGAAAGGCCCCATTTACCCTATCACAAGATATATCCCCTCACTATATCTCTGAGACGTGCCATCGTTGTGGTTCACCAAATCAAAGGTAAAACTGACGAGCAGTAATTAGCTGATTTCACACCAACATTAGAAGAACAGCTTTTGGGGTGGGACTTCACTGCTAATTATTACACAGCATGCTAAGGGATCTTGATTCTATATAGCCCTTTTCAACAGCAGTTGAAATAGAAACTCAAGTACATGAAGAGTCAGAAAGAGCAGAAAGGAATCACTGAAGTACCAGCATACATTGACCTTGCCCTGTTCTGCACTGCCAAAACCGTACATGGATGTGTATGGTTGTACATTTCTGTACCTACACTGATTGTTTCTCATTCACATCTGACAGGCACCATCACAAGTCACCCAGAACTTACCATATTTGTCCTGCTGCTTCGGTAAGTTTTAGGTAACTGTTAATATCGGCCAGGGGCATGAAAATATCCAACTTCTGCAGCTGGGTCTCGTTTGTAACTTGACTGTGAGAGAAAACATCAGAGACCAGGCACGCTCTACCAGTACCCCAACTGAAATCCACAGAGAAGACATATCTGTCTTTTCTGCAACAAAAATGGAGAGGACACTTACCTGAGCAGTATAGACAACTGAACCACCGAAAGTGGTAATGAATTTTGCCTTCTCTGAAGGGTTGGCTGCTGGCTGGTGCTGCTTTCTGGGAGTTTTAGGTCTCTGTTTGCTTCCAAGCCTCTTGGATACGCACCGTTGTCTTGGCATTCGGGAGAAGACAGGAGCCCATCATGTCTGCATGTGAGCTGGCAACTCTCATCCAGCAACCTGCTGAAGAGGCACGGTGGTAAAAAATGAACTGGTTTGGCCATTCCAGGTACTCTTGCTGTGTTTGAAGCTGGATCAAATAGCCATCAGTGAAGCAAAGAATAACAAGTTCTTGTACAATATCCAGTGGACAAAATTACAGCTAAGTAAAATAAAGTCCTTCTAAAAGTGGACTATAAATCCCAAAATAAACCTTTTCAGTATTTAAAGGCTGTTTATTAAGCCTGAAAACATTCCAGCTAACAACATGCCTTGAAAAAGAAACTGAGTACAGATTGTTGGCCTTGGCTGTACTGGCTTCTGCAGGGATGTCATGCTGTCCCCTGGGAGATACAATAATTCAGATGTGCTTGAACGCTTTTTAGGTTTATGATGAGCCTTATAATGCCTGGAGCCAACTCCCCTCCACGCTCCAAACAAGACTGGGGTTAGTAGCAAAAGCTGCTCTTGGTATATTTTAACTCAGATGGCATAGGCTTGTGAGGTTTCTATAGTAATTCTGTCCAGGGGCTCTCAAAGACACAGACGAGCTTGAATAAGTCTATTGGAATAAACTGGTTTGTGGGTCTGCATTTCCAATTGCCTCCCACTATGTAGCATGAGACTTGACTGTCTGTAGGTGGCAGGCCATAGCTAACAGCTAATGACCAGTCTTCTGGCTCAGGTAGTATGGTTTTACCGTGTATAGTGTGTATACTCCAAGTGTATACACAGTATACTGTGCTACATGGTGGAGATTGTAAAGTTTCCTTGTGGCACTACAACTGTGACACAAAGTTCAGGTCTTTCTCCGTGACATGCCAAACACTGTACCTTCAAAGTACACAGCATCAGACCCGTTCTTTGGATGGGAAAATGGAAGGAAGGAGATGACCTACTCAGGATCACATAACTTCTTACTGGAAAAGCTAGGAGCTAATGCCCCATGTCTACCTTTCTCTTTTGACCACTAACTAATGCTGCCTGCTTTGGAGCGTACCTGTCTGAAAGGTTGCTGGAGCTTGGCTGCGGTATCTGAGTAAAGTGCTAGGCTGTTATGTCATGAAAACCTAGAAAAAGTATGAATCAACAAAAAGTGCTGCATCCTATAGTCAGAGGCTGTCTAAATGCATGAGTTTGCAATGGGAGTTTAAATTTCATGTTGATGACTTTGAATTTCACTCTGGTATTCCCACGAGTTCTGAACTTTCTGAACCAAGACCAAAGAAGGACTCATTCAAACAAGATGCAGCCCCTAGATATTGTTATGTAAACACCACAAATGATAGCTCTATCTTTACCACTGTGTCACTTTTAATTTTCAAAACCTTAATGAAGTTGCTACTTACAGTGATTTCATTGACATATAAATGTTCTCCTTTACTGGGTTCTTCTGCACTGGCGTCTCTTGCACAGGGACATCAGTCTCAGCTGTAGGGTCAGGCTTTGGAACTTCAGTAGTGCACTGTTGGAAAGACATAACAACATAAGATGTAAATATCCTTGCTCTGCCTACAGAAAAGATCTTACTTTCCTTATTTTGTTCAGTGCTCATGCTGTTTAAACACATTGGCTAATATATCTTGGCTTTCCCCAAATAAGTAACTTCCCAGAAACCATGAGCTAGAAAGGTGGTTGAAACTTAGAAGTTAATGTTATCTGGTACTATTGACACTACCATTTGCTTTCCTTTCAGGCTGGGACATGTCCAGCTATATTCTAAAGTACTACCACAAAAATTTTGTTATGTTTTAATTTAAGCAGGCTGAAAAAAAGAGTCTTGTACTTTGGGTGTGCTGAACTTAAAGCACTTCGATTAGATGACAAAATCATATTGTTAATGTCCTTCAATTAGCTGTACAGTCTTTGGAGAGAGGCTGTGACTTCTGCAGAAGACTGACTACTTAGCTTCTCCTGATGACTAACTACATGGGAAGCCCAGAGAAATTAGCCTCCCAAATCAGGTGCCCAAATTTGTTTAAAATTACCAGTATGATTCCTCCTGCTCCCTTGTTCTACAGTGAAATGTAGATACCAAAATGTTTCACAGTGTTTTTAAAGTACTGCTTCATTTTATGCAGCTTACTGATGCTTCTACAGAATTACGTTTTAAAATATATAAAAATAATATACAGCTACATTTTCTAAACGAAGTTTTCACTTTTGAAAAAAACTCCTGTGATACAACAGGCAAAAGCCATTTACAATGAAACAGTCAATTTGGGGAATTTCAACAAAATCAGCAATGTTTTTGTCAAAATGCCACTTTCTACCAGAAAGAATCTTTGAATGTGTCTAGTGTATTTTTTCTTGTACAAATGAAAGCTCTATTACTTACTGCTTTATCTATGTATTTCTTTTGCAAGGTACTAGTGGTTCCTCATACCAGTTCCTCTTTGGCTCATTAAATGTCTCCTGTCTCCTCGGAGCTATTAACAAACCAGCAGAACTCACAACTGATAAACTACCTTTGCTAAAATATTGCTGGGAGTTTGGTAGTAGTCATCTTCGTCCTTTTTGATGTCTTCATCTGTATCCGACGACAGCAGATTTTCCTCACTCTTTCCCAGATTTTTATCCTGTTAAAAGAATGGTTTTGTATTTAACAGGTTCAGTTATAGAGATTGTTTAACATGTATTTTTCCATTTACATGGAGAAGTAATAGAACCAGCAAATATCTACAGAAAACAGGGGAAGACATGTTTCTCCTGGGAGAGAGATATGCTCAGAGCCAGTCTGTTTTAGGAACAAGGTTTCTGTAGTTGTGCTCCTACTTATACTTTTGCGATCCACTGTCCACGGACAAAACTGGCCACTAATATTAGTACTTCTCATAGATGGATTTGTGGTAACCCGGCAGTTGCAATTGACTGCATGTTCACAACCCGTTATTTTTAAAAAAAATCAAGTGGGTTAAACACTTCATGTACGAACCTGCATGCATTTAGGGTCACTTGTGTGCAAAAGATTTTTTTATTTGCATTCAGTTCTAAAGTCCTCACACTAGGAAAAAAATCTGTAAGAAATCTAGAAGTTGATTGGGAGATATTTGTCCTTTTTAAGCCCCTTTTAACTGCTATCAAGTAAAGAATGAATTTGGGATTTCCCTGACTAATGAGAAGTCTATTAACTCATACTTCTCCATGAACTAGAACATATCCCAGAGGGCTGGAGATCTGAGATTGAATCCTTTGTGTGTTGGGTGATATTCTGCCTTCACAAATACCTGAAATACTAAGTTTGCAGCAATTTGGTAAGTCAAGGAGAAATTAATCCCTCCACCAAGTTTACCTTTCTAAGTCACAAAGATAAATTATTTATTTTTATGTCTCCTTGTTGACTTCACTATAATGAAGAGTATGGTAATTAGTATTTAGCTGCCTCCCAGTACAATTCCCCATGCCATGTTTGTGATGCAACCGTTTTTTATCTCTCCACTTACATCCTTGGTTTCCATGGTGACCATTTTAATAATTGCTAAACATGCCACAGAATATATTACTGTTTTCAAGGTAAAGTAAATTAAACTAATTACTCTCTTACATGTAAAGAGAAGAAACTGGCATTGAATAGAAATTAAAGATGATGAATTTATTTTTGTTCCTTGTTGGTATAAATGACATAAAAAGCACGTGCTGTAGGAGTCAGAACAAACCTACAAACAGTCCTTCAAGACGTGCATAACAAAACCCCAGCAGGAACAAGACTGGCTCTGTGGTCATGACACAAAGTCACGAATGAGTTTCCTAGTGACTTTTCAGGGGCTTTGGATCAATCAAACGAGTAAACACTTGGGGAAAAGGGGGAAGAGGAGGTGATTTTATGAAGTCTTGAGATCCTCCAGCTGCTAGGAAATTTCAGAGAGGAGACAGCACTCATGAGCTTCCCAAACTGAGCCCTCAGTCACTGACAGTGCCTACCTTTTGCCAAATGCAGTGTTTCCCCTTGGTGCCATTGCAGATTATTGGGACAACAGGAAGGAGAAGCTTAAGCTGCAGCAGCACTGCATTTCCCTAAAGCAGTTTGCCAACATCTCCGTTCCTCCAGATGCTTTACAACCAGAGCAGTGCAGTTAACCTCAGTGTACAACTACTCTCAGACGTACAGCTAAGCAAGTTCTTTAAGTCTCTGTTGAACCATGGTGTGGATTTACATGAGAGAGAAAGAGATGATGGAGAAAATTGGCTGTAGCACAAGATGGAAACGATACCTGGAGAACAACTGAGTAATTGTTAGTTTTAGGCTCCTTAGGGAAAGGGTCAAAAGTTATGTGTTGCCCTTGGACAGAGGAACTTCTCTTTCAAAACATCAGGTGTGTCTAACAGACATTGAAGCCAGACTCCTGACAAAGATGCCTAGGTGCCTGCAATATAGTAATGAGCAGTACAGGGTGATACACGTCAGGGCTCCTTATTTTGGTGCATTTCAGGTATTGAAAGCTGTGTGTCGAAACAGCTGATACTGAATTGCTGAGTCAGATAGTCAGATGTGGTTTGGTAGCTCCAAAATGTGGATTGAAAAGGAGTCAGGCCCCTAAACCTCTCCTGGGTGGCTGGGTCCCTGCCTGCATGACTGGACTCAACTGACATTGATAGGCCTGTTTGCATGAGTAATGGCTACTGACCAAAGAGTTTTCAAGATCTGGGCCTGGATGAGGGAACCACCGATAAAAAGGAAAATGAATCAGATACTAGAAATGTGGAGTCATACTTCTAACAGGACGTAAATACAAGGGACTAATCTGGAAGTCAGCTGTCTAGACATCACTGAACAGAGATTAGATCCAGAGATGTTAGCAGATGCTGAACTTATGAGGCAAGCGAAGTATTTTTATCGAATGAACAAACAATTTTGTTTCTTGTTAGCTCTATGGCAAAGTTATTTATTTTCACACATGCTGAAAGAGAAATATGAGCTTCCTGCTATTCCCTCTGCTTCAGGCTAAAAAGGTAAAATCCAAATTCCTTATCTTTCAACCCTCATGGTCGGTCTGTCCTAGTTCGAACAGTTGCATACAATACGTGCTCTCTGAGGCACTATAAGTATGAGAAGAATTAATGAATGAGATCGAAAAGGCAGGCATAAGAAAGAGACAGAAAGAGTGCCTTGGTATGCATCCAGAGCAGCACTGGTTAAATCAGACTAAGGGTTAACTCAATGCATTTCAGAGCTCATATACTCACAATTGAATTATTGCAGCTTCATAAAGTACTGTGCATCAGCTGAGCTGTGCTAACTGCGCATGGCATTGCAATGTAGTTTCAACTATTTTCACTACTTTCCACTAAATTTAGCTGTGTTATGTTATACTTGCTGTCAGCCTGTACACATGGATGGTGACTGCAGCACATGATTTACCACCCTGTCAGCTACGGTAGCAGAACGGATTCTTTTCCCTGTATCTCAGCCACTCTAGATCATAGTCCAATGCATAAACTGCTAATAAAGATGGGTTTAAACTCAGCTGCCAAACTGCATACTGGTGTGGTGGAGCCTTGGTTGTGCCTTCTTTTCTGTTGTCTCTGCTGCAAAGGCAATAATCCACGGCAGAGGATGGGTGAAAACCATCTGAAACTGCTGCAGGTGTTTGTTCAGGGAACACAGGTCAGAACACTTAGCCAATAATATGTGATAAAATTCATCATTGCATCTTTTAAAATCATTCCTGCCAGATGGAAGCTAAATTACTTGAAATCATATTTATGCTTACAGAAGGTCAGTCCTGAGGTGTGCCTCAATTTAACAAGCCCTTATTCTGTAGTTCAGTTATATTGATTCAATTGCTACTGGCAGAGGCTGCAGAAAGAAACCATTTAGGAAGACTGTGGCACAGCTGAGAAATGTGATAGGAGAAGCAAATCTTCAAGCAGTGCAGCTTCAGAGTTTTCTTGATCAAGTTTGTGAGAGCTGCCACAAGTTGCAATTGTTGCACAGAAACTCTGAGGATCTGCCTCTAAGAAAGAAAGTAAACAAAGGGTATTTCAAGCAAGTTCTTAGGTTATTTTCAGTGCTAAACAAGACAACAGACTAACTATATTCAGGAAACTTTCATAGTGAAAACCAACTCAGTGCACTGTGAAAGTAGATGAATAATCTATAGTTACAGATCTCAGGTGAGATGAGAGCCAGTAGTCATTTCTGCTGACTGAACAAGTCAAGAGCTGTTTGATTTGTTCTGCTTACCAGGCTTGGAAAAACTCCTCTTGGTGACTCACACCGAGCCTGATGAGGGCCGGGATCTGAATTAGGCCTGTTGTTGTCTTCTGAGGGACCATTCTCCTGTATACAAAAGAAAAAAAGTTGACTCCTCCTAAAGATGTTTCACCTGCATTCAGCTTCCTCCAGCTGGGCCGTCGGCACACAACTTTGTGACCAGAGAAACCCAACACTCCTTTGGCTGCTACTCAGCCTGTCACCAGAGGATGGGGACTGCAATTGCTCTGGGACAGCAGCAATGCTTTCCTTCCTTTCTATTTAAATATTAAGGGGGAAGATCTGGAAGGCACAGAGGAACTGTACCTGGACTCCCCTCTAGGCTTTACAGCCTGAAGAAAGAGACAAAAGCACAATCACAAAACAGGAGGAATGTGGGAGGCAGCTGACAAAACAATCATCACATGGCTTTGCCAAGGCATGTCAAAGCGAATCTGCAGGGGCTTATTTTATGCCCACTAATCTTTGCCAGTCAGTTGAGACAGCCAATGAATATAAATTCTCATTGCCATCAGCACCTGCCTTTACTTACATGCAGACTTTCCTCAAAAGTCTCTCCTTTGTGGGGCCTCTCTGATGTTATCAGGAACCCCACCAGAGAGCAGAACAGACCACCCAGGCACCCATTGCACAAGCTCTGAAGAACTTTTCATGGAAAAAAGCAATTCTACAAATCAAATTTCACAGTCACCCCTAGGAGCAAAGTCATTATTAAGGATGGCTAATCTGTTTACCTTCTGGTAGCTTTGCCTTTCTGGGAAACTGGTTGTATCTACAGAATTCAAGAATAGTGGCAAAGAGGAGGGCCGGCTTCTGACTTCTGGATTTGGAAGGTCTTGGTTCTAGAAATTAGATGACAGCAGCATAAGAAGACAAGCACCTGATGGGCAGGGACTGCAATGTATGAACACATCCCACTAGTCCAAATTTCACTTCTAATGGCTCAGAGAGGGTGTCTACATGGCATTTTTCAAGCAGCTATAAATTTGCCCTGCTTGCACTTTGAGCCGAGTGGAAGCTGTAGGGAGGCAAGTAGCTTAGTGCTGAGTCTGAACTCATAGGCCTGTCTGGCTGACAAAGTGCAGAAACTTGGGCCTGAGCTTGAACTAACAGAGCTTCCAGCTGCTCCTACACTGACAGACTAGATGGGGATCAGTTTGTAAAACAGCATGTAAATATAACCAAAAAGCTCACGGTAAGAATAACACACAAGTTTTCATTCTGACGCATCAAAGGTGCAATTCATTGCAGCATAATGTCAATCATCTCCTAATTTCCATGTGGCTTACTCTTCAAAGAGATTCCTTCAATGTAACATCAATCCCAGCGCAGACAGACTGTGCAATGCCTGCTTAATGCATAAAGCCAGGGTACAGGATTTATATGGAAAATGAATTTCTGATTAACCAAGGCAAGAGCCAACTTGCAAGGCCAAAATCAGGAAAATTCCTTTGCACAGGTTTCTAATGAAATTACAAACTTCTTTCTTTCTAAAATCAAGTACAGTAACGTGTCACCTGAGGGCAGCATCCACCTCTTTTGGCCTCCCTGCAGACTGAAGATATCACAGTGACCCAGTCCTCTGTTTCCTGCCTGTAGGTTGCAACAACAGAAATGAAAACCTACTCACAGGTAAAACACAAGGAAAACCCATTTGCATACCCAATTCTTCCTGTGGGGCCCAAAATAACGCTGCCTGAAATCAGCAGGGAAAACCTGCACCTTCCTTTCCAGAGAGTGCTCGGGTGGCCATAGCCAGATGGCAACGTTTGACCTCAGAGAGGTGCAGCCCAGGACTAGGAGCTAAAAAGTACACGGGGGGGCTGTGTGTGCATGTGCAAGAGACACGGAGAAGGAGAGAGACAGAGGTGGGATGGTGTTTTCTGCTTCATTTTCTGTGTGTAATGCTGCTCTGCCAAGTCCTGCCGTAAAGACAGCTAACAAGGCTTGGGAATGCATTTGGGCGAGCAGGACGAGAAACATGCCATGAAAGGACTGCTGAAGCCGTTTCATGCTTGCAGTGGATTTAGTTGGATTAATTCTGGAACGTTTCCCACTAAGAGTGGGCTGTGAGAGCAGTGCCCTGGGGGAAGGTGTGGGGTGGCATGCTCAAGTAACACATAGGTATGTGTTTTTCTTCTGCGCTTATCATTTCATCAGCTGCTCTTCTGCATAAAGGCAGAAAAATCCCTGACACGCTGGTGGCTGGGAAACTGAAGAGGAGAGGCTGGGAAGCAGCAGCAGAGGAGCACTGTGCCAAATGTCCTCCGAGCCTAACCGAGCTTTGGCTGATCACCTCGACAGCAGCAGTTTCTGCCCTTGCTGAGGACTGGACTGCAGCCTGGGAGAGCAGGGAGCACACCCCCCTGCTGCAGTAAAGGCCCCAGTCATTCCTTTTGGGATGTTTTCCCTTGAGGGAATTTTCCTCTTCAGTCTGCTTCCCTTGATTAACAACCTACTTTCCAGGGCAAGATTATTTCCTGTGATTTATCCATAAGGAGCAGAAGCTTTCCTAACTCCCAGGAGCTGCTGGGTGAGAAGACAAAGCTCTCCGCTCGTCCTTGACCCTTAAACGGTACAGTCTGACATGGCACCGCCATACTGATGTACTGCCGCTGCCATCCCCGCTCCCAGCTGCATGCTACCACTACTTTCACATGTTGGACGTTGTAACGGTGCGGCTGCAGGGAAGGTTAGCTCACCTGTCTGAACCAGCAAAAAATTAACCTGGCCACAGGGGGAAAAAAATGACATAGAAAAGAGCAATTTTCCATTGGAGCAACCAGCTGAATCGTTTCATCCTGGATCTGCGCCATCAGTAGCTGAGACAGGAAGGGATGGGAGCGGCTGTGAAGAAGTGGGACCTTGCCCGTGGGCAGCAGCTTAGTGTTACATCAGCTTAACTAATGTCATATTGCATTTGCACATCTTTCTCTGCCTACCTGCTGCTCCCAATGAGGTAGTAACATCTGTTTCCAGTACTGATGGACATCACCTGTTCAGGAAGGCATTTAAACATCTTCCTCACCATTTCCATAATTTCAGCATTGCTTATGCCAACTTCGATATTTATGATTCTGTTAAGATAACCATATGAAACACCCTATATGACTATACATACATACATACAAACATACACACACATACATATGTGTGTGTGTGTGTGCGCATATTTTCTCTAAGCACAGCATAATATGATGAGATCTGCATGGGAGAAGGTAAACAGTTTTACACAGAAAAAATTCTCAAGAAAATAAGCTCACACATTCAAAACAGATGGTCTTTCAATGAAGAAAACTTCCAAGCAAAAAAATAAAATAAACTTTTGCAAAGACTCGTGTCCAGATTTTGGATCCTCATTTCTGAAAAAAGGGGCTGTTGGTTTAACATAGAATCTTGAAAAGAAACAATAGTAAGAAAAATTCCTTGCAGATGTTTTTGAACCACAACAGAACAATACATTTGATTTGAAACTAATTGTATATTAACAGTGTTTTAATGGAGGGGAAGAGGAACAGACAAGAAGTACTCTTAATGGATAGTTAAATGGAAGCACTACTTCCATTAACTTCCACGAAGTTAAATTAGTAAAAATAATAACACAATAATGATGGTAATAATGTAACCACATACCACTGAGCAAGCTGGAATTTTTTCAAAAGCTTTACAATGTGAATCCTTTTAATGGAAGAAGCACAACAGCAATGTGAGTCCAGTGACCTCCATGCCTAACCATTCCAGGAGCCTGGAGTATTAAGCTCCAGATCTGACTGGTAAAATCTTTACATTTCCCTTTACATTTACTGTTTCCCTTCTATGTTTCTCATACCACATGTGACATGGTACAGGGCGCTAGTACAAAGCCAATGACACCCCGGCCTCGCTGCAGTGGGCACTGTGCTGAGAGGAATGAAAGGACCAACCCAAACGAGCCAAGCAGAGCAATTTCTCGGCAGAGTAAGAGGCAGTGGGGCAGCCAGCATCAGCCCAAAGGGCTACATGAAAGCCAGGAGACCTCTGCACAACTTGTAAAGCGCTTTGTAAAGCCGTAAGGTGGGAGAGGTTGTGTGCCACAGTTAAGAGTGGCATAGCCCATCCTTACTCGCATGTGAGTGAATGCATAGCACTGTCCTCACAGGAGATAAAATATCTTCTACTACAGGAATACAGCCTTTGGGATCATGGATCCAAGATGTCTGGTTTGCAGATACCACACCACCACAATCACTCACATATATGTACCAAATTTTATCAGAGCAATTTAGGATTTTTACTTCTACATATATCATACACTGTAAGTTGGACACAAAGCCTACAAAAGCCCAAGAGACTCTCTTCTGGACTTCAGCGGGATTTGGGTCAAGAACCTCAATCAGGAACAAGTGTCTGTACAATCAGTGGCCATTTAAGAGTGTTGATACATGACTTAAAATAAAAACGTGATGCAAGTTACATACTGATCAACAGCTATGGAGCCTTTTATGTTCTGGCCTTTTAGATACTTCAGGACGTAATTGCCCTTGCTGGATTTGGACAGGATGAAAAAACGCCTTTTCCAGGAATTCTGCCGAAGAGAAAGTAATTTGTCTCTCATTAAAATTCAGGATAGCAGAAATAACAGATGCTTGTTGAAGGATTGCTGGAATATGACTAATCTGTGCTAGTATACCTGTGAGCTGGAAAGCTGAAGAGGTGGTGATTTGATGAGGAATCCATGCTTGCAGACTCCACCTTCAGAGCAAAATGTATTTTGAGGTCTCACTAATCAAAGAGAAATGAACAGCACCGTTACTTAATTTGCTGCCAATTAATCTCTTACAAAGACCTGCTTGAACTGGAAATTGTTGCTGAGCACTGGGTTTCTGTGCTTAAATGGCCATAAAGCACATTACAATTAGAGAAGACAAACACAAATCAAGGCTATAAAACACAGGACCAGGCCATGCTTCCCTGATGTCAATGTTACTGCTGACAACTGGCCCAAACTGTAAGCAAATGATAGTGACAATGTAGGGGGCTCGGAAGATATTGTGAGCCTCTGTCTTATTTAACTGGTCTTATTTAACTTCTGGAGTCTGGTCTTACTTAACTTCACAACTAGTGATCTGAAAGACAGTAAAAAGCCCCCCAATGAAGTTTGTAGATGGCATTCAATCTGGATAGGTTGCAAACACAGCTAAGGATAGATCATCTTACAGTGCGAATCACGGTGTGACAACAGGAAGAAGTCTTATGAGTAAAATATGAGCTAAAACCTTGGGGGTAAAAATGCCTGAATATATTTGTTCATGAGACTGCATACTCTGTGGCCAGCTGTAGTTTAAGGGTCACATTTTCTAATCACTGGTGGATTTCTGATCAAAATCTCAGTTTTATTAATGCGCTTTACCACCCAATGAAAGGAGTGGCAATCTCATTCCATTTTTAAGCCATAAACCGTATATGGGAAATTACTATTTTTTAAGAATCCAGTGACTGAAAGGAGCACAGTCAACCTCATTTTGGATCTTCCAGTATAGGACAGTAGAGAATATACATAAGTTCTGGGAAATATAACATGACCAAACTTTGTGGTGATGCAAGAAACGCTTGGTTCTGAAATCCCATTTACTACTGACTTCAGTGGAGGTAAGGCTTCATCATCAGTGCCTTGGAGATACTGACCGTATCTTCCAGTTCCCAGTTAATTTTTAAGGATTTTAATGTTTTTTACAAATGTCAGTTCAACCTCTGTGTCAGGGACAAGAAAAATTCTGCTATAAAGGGAAATGCTGCATTTAGGACAGATTCTTTAAGGAAGGAAGCAGAGGAGCAGAATTAACACACAGTGTAAGTCCAGATGAGATCTCAGAATTTTTCAGTATACTATTTTCCCCTGTTTTTCACCTATTGTTTACCACAAAATCCTTGGCAGGTGGAGGGCAAAGAGAATAGTAGCATTTATTGATAAGAATGGACTGAAACCTGATTCAACCTTACTACTGACAAACCTTAGTAAATGAAATTTTGTACCTGCAGAATTTCTTTTACTTCTAGAAGCCATCCTGATTGTTTCTTCCACCCAGATAGTAAAGAGAGCAAAAACCTTGAAGCTAATTCCTTTTGCTTTGCTTGCTGCTGAGCAGCATTTCATGCACGCACGGTTGCCTGAGAAAATAACAAATACCTCACAAGTGTTTATTTTCATAGTGATGATTAAACTATGTAAAATAAACATAGAAAAATCTATAATAAACTATATAAATAATTATAATAAATATTAATCATTTAAGCATACTATTATGCGTCATACTATAAAACTATATATAGTTATATAAACATACTATACGGTTATATATACATTATACATTTATAAAGTAAATTATACATTATATGCTGTAATAATATAATATATTTATTCTATTATAATATAATTATAAAATTGCAAATAATAAAAATTATAAATTTACATAGGGCAAAGAGATGATTTGCCTAGGAAGTGGTGAGACCTGCCAACAGAACTTCATTTTCCCCCTTCCTTTGCACTAGACACAACACCTGTAACCGAGGAATATTGCTTTCCATATATGTTTCTGACACTGCCTTAGCAGTGTGATCAGCCCTGTATAAAATAGGCATAGCTTGGCCTAAAGAGTTTAAAATCTATTTAGAAAATCTAGTCATAATACTATGGTAATTGTAATACTTTGCAAGTCTGTAGCATTCTTAATAGGATGCCCTCAGAGCATTTTTTATAAATTTATAAACAGTGACGAAATAAACTTCACAGCTTTCTAAGAGGTGCATTAGTATCATGATTTTTCAGAGGGGTAAACAGAGAGCATCTGTTTTTATTTACGTCAACTTATTTTTGCAATGTCTCCTCCAATATTACCAGGGAAACTGGAATCTCACTGCAAACCTGAGAAGAAGTTGAATAACCTGCTCATTGGCTTAGCCAGGCTGTGGCAGAGATGGGAATAGAGGCTGGCAGGGAGGCAGAATGCACCGATGCGTTTCCATGGACTTCTCCGAAGCTTTGTTAAATAACCCTTTAACAAAGCATGCAGGCAGCAGTCTGTGGGATTTGATAAGTGCGGCAACACAGAGATGGAGCATGTAGAAGGTAAAAGGTGAGTTCGGTTAATGGTCTGCCTTTTTTTTTTTTTTGAGCTAATTTGCCTTTCGGTGCTTTCCTTCAAGAAGAACACCATTTAGGTGTCAGAATAACAGAGCCAGACCTCCAAAGCACTGCTATTTCTTTGCAATTCATATGTGAGCTCTGCACTCCTTCCAATCGATTGCATGCACGGCACTACATTTTGCACACTGGACAGTTTTTCACTATCTCACAATTGCTTTCTTGTTTATTTAAAATCAGATCTAGTTTCTCTCATATACTTACATTTCCAATTGGTAATACCACGTCTGTTTGTAACATCATTTAGGAAACTTTTCAAAAGTTTCCCTTTGCCTTACCCCAAGGCTCTCACTCCTTGCAAAATCAAATCCTTTCCTTTTAGTAACTTGGCTTGAAGTTGTCTGTTAGCTACGAGCTTACAGTGTCTCCATGTGTGCCACCTGAAGCTGCAGAGCCTCTTCTGGGAAAATTTGAAGGATAGCAAGTGCTGTTCTCTAGTTCTTTGCTAAGCTCCCTGGCTGGACTGAGAGATTTAAGGGGTTTCCTTTGCTTCTGTTTCTTCAGTCAGTTGGTCCATGGTGCCAGAAGTAAACATGGTATGGTCAGGAGTGGTGGTCAGAAATGGCTGGTTATTCTCTGGCCTCACTCACCTGGCATGGGGTGGGTTACACACAAAATTTTACCTCTGACACACAACTAAAGCTATAGATTTCCACACCTCCTGTTCCAGGCAATACCGTGCTGTAAATGAGAATGACCCACTGCAAACTTAGCTCCACTGGAGATCTCTGCAGAACATTTCTGCCTGTATTTTTTTTTTTTTTAGGAAAACCTTTGTGATTTTGCCTTTTTGGGAGAAAGATTTGTTGTACAAATGCTGTGACAGACTGTTATAAAATTTACTGCTAGGGTTTTCATCTATTGCCTACCAAAAAAAAGAACAAAAAAGCAATTTCCAAAACTAAAAATGACTGCACACAAAGTCAAATTGTTAGTGTCAATAGTAAGGGCACATGCCTGGGGTTGCAATGAAAGGCAACGTAATATTATTTTCAACGTGACTGACAGAGTCACTGCGACTGGCAAACGATGCAATTCTTACAAAACAATGTTCCAAGAGCCTATGACAGGATAAAAGCCTCTTCTAGGTTTCAGTAAAAGTCAAGATTTGCAGGTGGGAAGACAAAAACCCATGAGATTACAGTTGTGCTATCTCACGCTGCATTTTGGGAAAAAGTTTTTAATTGTTGCGTTTAATTGTCTTTTCTCTTCAATAGAAAGCAACATTTTAAACAGGTTATGTCTAATTCAGAATAGACGATGCCAATTCCATGATTATATCCCCACAGATTTTTGTATGCCTGGCATTAAGAGATTTAATTGCTTTCAACCTTTTGAAATGCAATGAGGCACTTCAGTCAAAATGCAAATAAAATGCTTCAAATTATTAAGATGTAGGCTATTATAAAACTTCAAAAATATAATACCAAGATAAGGAAAACAAACTGCATTAATACTTACAGGCAAAATGTCTTTATGGTGTAGAAGGTTTTAGAGAAATACACCTTTTAAGTATTTCCAGATTCCCTGTATTGCCTCCTGCAGCAAAACACGATGTGTCCTTGCCCTGCGTTGTGACTGCCTTCTTATAGTCCATGTGTAAATACAAACATCCTGAAATATGACCCACAAGGAAATTCCTGTTTCTGCCATGGGAAGCAAATTAAATACTGTTCTGAAAGGGGAAATCCAGAAGATGAATATTCACTTACAAGCAATGAAAAAATATGCACATTTGAGGCAGCCATAAATGTCTCCCATGCAGAAAAAAGCCTGGAGACAGCTTGTTTTTGTTGGTTCAGCTTTCTAAACAGTCCCTTCATTTACCCTGAGCTGTGTCTAAAATATAATATCCACCCATGACTGGAAGATAAAGCAACATTAAGAACCCTAAAAGATCATAAAGTACCATAAAATGTAGCCAAGTTCAGATTCAAACAACAGCATTTACTGAAACATACAATGGTGAAGCAGGATTTCTTATGCTACCTATGTAATAACAACGTACTTTCATTGTAGGGTCAGTGTCTGTCTTGGTTATAGGTGAATTTTTTGGATTCTCTGCAGAAACATCCAGCATATCATTAATGATAATGATTTTACACACTAAACCATTTGGCTAATCCTGCAGATGGCAAGGGAATTGCTTTTAGACAGAAAATAGTTATAAATTTGATCAGGAAATAAGCTAAAATGCCCTACAGCTTATAAATCACTACTCAGCTACCTGGCCTTGCTCAAGTGAAGGGGTCAGGCTTCCTTATTCTGAATGGGCTCCTGCGGGCTCTTGGGCTGGCACAGCCCTCAGCATGTAAACATCACCAGTCAGACGTGATGTCTGTCGGTGGGAAAATTTCTTCTTAAATAATATTAATAGTTTTTGGACATGATCTAAACTAATGCTCCATCTAGCAGAGACACTGGTGCCGACACAGGGGTATGTTTTTCTCTCTTTCTTTCACTACTGCTCTGCTATCTTTCCAAGTTGCTTTCCTCTCTGGCAGTGTCTTCAGGCATTTTCTGCTGATCGTTGTATATTTCATATACTAGAACTAGCCTGAAGATTGATTAAGATTCAGCCTCAACTTCTTCCTTTCGTTGTAAGTCAGCAGGTAGAGTTGCTGTGCTCCTTTGTTGTGCTTTGCTGTGCTCCTTTGTTGCTTTGTCCTCCTATCGTCTTTTTCCAGGAAACCTTTGGTCTACCAGGAGACCTCTTGCAAATGTTGAGAGTGCCTCGTTGGCTTGCCACATTAGAGCACTGAAGAGCTTCAAATAACATTACTACTTTGCCTTTTTTCTTAGACAGGGAGCTACCATTTCACCTATTAGTTGGAAATTCCCAAGCTGTCTGTATTTAGTGTCCGTCATGGTAAATGTACAACAAAATCTGATACAGATCCGCTGCATCCACCTTTTTTTTTGCTTTTAGACATTATGTCCAATAGGGCGAATAGCTTTTCCTACTCATAGAGGAAACTCACTAATATTAACTCCTCTGATTCTTTCTCAGCAGGTCACTTGTAGGCTGGACCAGGGACTATTTCTAGTAATTTTTGTAGTTTCCCAATGCTTCTGAGCTAACATAAATTTGCTACAGCTTTTTAAAAATAAAAATATTTACAGATATTTAAAAATAAAATATCATTCTCAAAGAACCTTTAAGAAAAAAGTACTACATAAGAGGAAATGTGCTCCTTACCTGTGATGCTGTTACATTCTTTGGCATTATTTTAAAAACTTAAATGACCTGTTTCAGAGCCCCTACTTGCTCCTTTATTGCTCCCAAGGCTCTCTGGCTTCAGAGCTACAATGTATCTGAATAAAAGGATAGTTTTGGAGACAGTGGAATATTGTTAACAGAAATTTTAAAACAGGGTAAACCTTAAGCAAATGAACTCTAACGTACTATAAAGACATGAAAGAGCTTCGAGAGAAGTAACGAATACTGAAATGTTGACTGGACACATTTATCGTGGTAAACCAGGAATATCTCTAATGCCAGAAAATAGTTTAAGATGGAGCTATTTGCCAGAAGTAATAGGAAGAACATTTTCATATGAACTGCTAGACCACTGTACAGTTTACTGTATAAAGACAGTTTATAGACAGGGCAAGATTAAGTGCTAGTCGATCAGGATATTTCCATTAAAATATTTTCAATAATTTTGGCTTAAGAGAGGATGTGGCCTGCCTAACCCAAGTCACCCAATGCCAGCTTACTTTTCTAAACTACTTTTCAACTGACACTGTAAACCTCATCTTGAAAAGGTGCCAAAGACTATCTGCATTCTTGGCTGAGAGAGGTTTTGGGATGTATTTTGATTCGTTTTCACTTCACTAGGTTGAGTGACTAACATGCAGATATTCATAGGAAATTTTAAAAAAAGGTCTTTATTGATTTCATGCTCAAGATGTCCATAAAACAATAATTTATTTAATTCAAATGACTGTAAATTTGACTTATGAAAAAAATATATGCCTCGCTATGCCACAGTATTTGTAAGAAAATAAACTTAATAATTTGGTAACTTGGCTTTAATAGTATGCATTTATTTTCTTAGAAGATTTCAAAAGGGTATAGAGTACATTAACTGGGAAAAGGGTGAACAGCTAATCAGTCACCAGTTTAACCAAATCATTAAACTTACTTTTTGAGCTAGCTACCAACTCTAAAGAGAATATAAAAAGTAGGAATATGAACATCACCAACGTAACTCCAAAATACAAAGTCAAGACTGTACAGTAACTAAAAAGGCAATTCTGGTTTCTAATTCAAGTAAGTATTTCCAGTCTTGGCAAAATTCCTCACAAACAGAAGCTATATCTAAACATACATTTGTTACTGGAACATATAATTCTATAATTTAAACATTAAATTTTAATGCTTTATAACAAAGCCTTGGCATTAACTTTCTGTTGGTTCAAAACTTCTGAATCAACAAGCAGACATTTTTATTTCTGCAAGCAGAAAAACTGCAACACCATTGTTTCAGGCCGTTCTGTCAGTTAATTGTCATTTGCAAGGCAAAAATCTTTACAATGGCGCTTTAATAAAGCATAATCCAACTACAGTTTGCCAATCTTTTACAAAGATTTTCATTTTGATTTTTCTATTTGTTACATTTCCATACTATTCAGGTAAATCATCTACAAATATTGATTTTTTATTTATCCATCTTATGCTAGAGTGATAACTAAGTAAATTGACTTCCAGATTAAGCACAGAGCAACCACTAGTCTTCATTAATAATGTTCATAAAAAGGAAATGAATATATTAGACTAAGAAACCCTTTTAAATAGCTACAAACTGTTTCATCACTGGACATACGCATAATATGATGGTCTTTGGAAATTTCCAAGGAAGTTATGGTTCTATGAACTAGCAGTGAAAGAAAAGATGGAGTCTCACAATTTAATTTTTTTGTTTGTAATTTACAATCTGTTTTCTGGAATAAATCTTTACGGGTCAGGTAGCTGACTCTCAGAACATCTTCAGTAGCCATAAATCATGACAGCCACACTAAGGGAAATCAAGATACAGTAATTAGTATTAGCTGTCAGGTTGGCCCACAGCATTTATTTCTTCTTTAAAATCTTGCATATTGTCCATCCATCAGATACCCCAGCTTATACAATATAAAAAGCTAGTGTAATTTCATTTCTGTTATTAAAAATGTGTTACTCCAGTTTATAATTAAATCTCTACCCAAAACCATATCCTGATCTTTCATCACTGGCTGCATTAAAATACACTTTCAGAAGTAAAGTTCCTTAGTGAGCATAGAGACCACGCAGGGAATCTGCTTCTTCTCACTGAAGCGTGGATCATCAGATTGTGATTCAAAATTTGTGGCAACCACATAGTTGACCCGTGTGAGGATCTGCATGATCTCAAGTTGTTTTCCATGCTCATTTAGCACAGAGCACAGAGATTGCACAAACCAGGAGCCTCTTCCAGGATTCCTCCAGGAGTAATAACCTTACAGGAAAGACAGATAAGAAAGTACATAGGGTTATTTTTCCTCTGTTTTCTTATTATCTTGTGCTGAAGAATGGAATGGCAGAGAGATATGTACTAATTTGTGTAAAAGATTCTGGGCAAAGAGTAACAATGCACACACAGAAAGTTTAATTCCTATCACTTGTGTCACATATCCTACTTCATTAAAGTGGAGAATAATGTGTATTAACTCTCCAAACCTCACACTACTAAAGTACCACTCTATATTTTTGCATTTGGGAAACTGCAAGAAGTAAGATATCATGTTTTTCCTCTCTAAGTTTCATGCTGTAACTGTTCCTCTTCCTGCCTTCATCACATATTCAACATACTCACTAAACTGGGACATGGAAGGGCAGGATTCCCAGAAAATAGTACTGCCTTTGCCATCTGTAATGTCTGTGTCTTCCCACCTCCTAAATCTGGGCTTTCTCCTGTTTCCGCTATACCTAGTGTAAAAGGGGTAGCCCAACATACGCTGGGTCTTAGTGTTTTGTCCATCAGTGTACAATGTATCATCAATGAGGGTCAGTCTACAATCAAGTCAATATGGGAGATAAGTTTTTAGGCTTCTATCCCCATCCCGACCCCCTTTTCTTTACCTGGCACTGTGGAATATGCAAACAGAAAATCTGCTTCTACTGGGATTTTGTATCTTGGATTGGCATCTGTTTCCAGAGTGTCATTTGCAGGTCCAGAGTCAGTTTGTATACCTTCATCAAATTCAGAGCCTCTGCATGCCTGAAAGCAGTGAAGACAAAGAGAACTTGTCCAATAAGTAGAAACAAGGTGTTCTAAAAATAAGTATTCATTAACATTTTTTAATGGATACAGTTTTAAGCAGTACTTTGCATGTATTAAAAGCAGAAATGCAATTCTGGGGGACATCTAATTGTTCAGTGATAAAGTTACTAGCTTACCCATTTTAAAATATACATCCCATACAGTAAAGGGAGGTAATGGTGTTGCAGGCTGTGGATCTCAGTGGATTATCAAAGTGCCAAGTCACCATTAGCTTATTCTAATAATTAATTTTACTAGTCTAGAGTCAGCCTCAGCACTCAATGACTACATAATGTCTTGTGCAGCATGACTTCTGGACATTTTCTTTACAGTGGACTACACATTGTCTTTGGTTCCTGCCACGCACTGCTGTAGCACTACATTTCACAGAACAACAAAATCACATCCTGAGATCATCTAGTCCAATCCCCCTTCTCAAGCAGGGACAGCTACAGCAGATGTCCAGGACCGTGTCCAGTTGGGTTTGGAATATCTCCACAGATGGAGGCTCTACAATCTAGGCAACCTGTTCCAGTGTTTGACCACCCATTTCAAGTATATTGCATTTTTACCATTTTTCCATTTCTCTCTTTTATTCTTAATTTCCTCTTAATCATGTGGTTTAGCTAAAGGGCACACTGGGACCACAGTCCAGGTTGGTGAGTTTCAGCTCTTGATCAGTAGCTTTGACTGACAGCTCTTGCAAAAAAATAGCAGTCTGATGGGCTTACATAACATGAGTTGGTTGCCTTTATTAAGATAATTTTAAAGGCAACAAAGTACCCATTCCAAACTTATAATTAAAAGAAACATCACTTTAGTAGTATGAAGAGTCTAAAATAGACACTGTTTTCACTTTGAGGTTGAGGATTAATTAAGCCTAGGGAAAACCACATCTGCTGCAACTCCCATACGTACATAATACTATGATAAAAAACGAGAATTCAGACCCATGGTATGTTAGTTAATACTGTTTGAAAGAGCTGTCTTTAAAAGCTTAAGTAATATACAATTAATAATATACTAATGCAATAATGCAATATAAATTTTTAGGCTACTGAGGGAAAGAAAAAATATTTCTTTTAGCAGAATGAAGTAATTTGTAGAGAGAGCTTTTATTCAAAGAGACCTGGACAGTATTATTTCTATTGACAATCACATACTGTCCACAGCTCTGTCTGCACAAGAGGGAGTTTATCTTCCTGCTTTGAAGTTCATGTATTACCAAGCACAAAGAGAAACGAGGTACAAAATTACGATGACAATATGTTCTTCATATCTGTGAATCTTGTATATAAATAATCTTTTAAAAACAAACAATACAAGTCACCCATAGTCAACTTATCTCAACACATTTTTTCACAAAACCTCCAGCAAAATTCAGTAAATTAACCTACAGGGCTCTTCTAGAGCAGACAAGCAACATAGCATGTTTTCCTCACTGCAGCAGTAGGATACTATGTTTACCTTAGGGCTATTACCTGAATGAAAAATAATTTGGGTTTGCCTATAAGGCTTTTACACTTGTCTCCTCTGAATAGCGCAGTCAAACTCTTGATAGCCATGGGTCCATCAGTGCCATAGATGAGGCCTTCTTCCCCATGGCTTAGAAGGATACAGGCAAAACAAGCGGCATCACTGTGATTCTCCTCAGCAGCTAGAAATCAAATACTTCTTAGCCAAAATAAAGCAACATTTTAAATGAAAATTATATTTAGCAAACACGTTTTTCTGAGACTAAATATACATTGGGCCTCTACTGGAAGGCATAAGAAGGAGTGGATAACAATGACACAACCCACTTTTTAATAATGTGATGAGTACCTTGAATACATGAATGCATCCTTCACTTGACTCCAAGTCTAGCCCACTGGAGTCAACAGGCTGGACTCTAATATGACAAGGCTCTTCATCTAATACACAGGACAGGGGCTTCACCTAATATGACGAGAAAACTGTGTATTTCTGAATTGACGTTGGAGGAAGAGGTGGGGAATTAAGCTTAATCCATTCAGAAACCGAAACCTTCTATACGGAAAATTGCATGTAGTGTGGCCTAAGCAATCTGTTCTAATTTGACCTGCTTTGAGCAGAGGGTAGATTCGGTGAATTCCAGAGGTCTTTTCCACTCTAAATTATTCTATGATTCTAAATTTTTACCTTGCTTCAGTAATTTCTCCATATCATCACGGCTTCGGTCATTGTATGTGTAAACCTCAAAACCTAAGTTTCTAAAACTCTTAGCTAGATCTCCAGCATCTTTATCAGTGCCATTGCGTGTACCCATTCCTGCCAGAAAACAAAGAATATGGTTGATTGCACATTACACAATTCAAAATAATTCATGTGTTCAAAGGTAAATTTTTAGGTTTATAATTAATAAACCTAAACAATGTCATGGTGACATGATTTTAAAACAATCCTCTAACAGCATTCTCAGCATTGAGAACAAATTGTGAGATTTGTTTTAATGCAAAATAATGCAAGGTTCCATGTTAACACGTATCTTATCCTGAAAAAGGTTGGCATGCCTCCAGCACCTTGCAACATAGGACCTCTATGGATGATTCTATCTCCTTTTGGTTATGCATAAAGCACCCCCAGGAAAAACTGTTGAAAAGAGTCCCTATGATACCCACATAAAAGAAGCTGATGTAAATTCTTTGGAGTAAACACTTCATTTAGTGTGTTTGCCAAGTGTATAGGAAAAGACCTATAAAGTTGACTGTAACGCAAGCATCTGATTGCTTTGAAACTGTACATGGTCTGAAAAGTTAAATGCAGGAGTGTGAACAGAGCACAGCTACAGCTATTAGCTTTTGTAGCTCATAGCTGTAGCTTAGGGACAGAGAAGTTATAACATGGGCTGCAGATGACAAAGTTCAAATTTTAATAACACAGCTTTAAACTCTGGGACAAAGGTTTAGTTTGAAGTTGGTAGAGCAAGGTGACATGCTCTTTGAAACATATACTGCAAGGAAGCTGCGAAGAGCTGCTCTAATATAAGTGTTAAAGAACAGGAATAAATTGTAGGAACAACTATTTCTCAAAAAAGATAAATATATTCATTAAAATTCCATGTCCTAAAAATAAAATGCTTATTGATTAATGAAAGTATAAAAACTCTAAACCCTGTAATCAGTATCATCAAAGGAAGAACATTACCTGTTTTGTCTTCAAAATTTTTGTTGTTTATAATAATACATTTGCCAACTTTCTTGTAGTCCATATTATACTGGAATGTGGGTGTAACAATTCGGTACTGATTACTGAGAGAGGACTTTGGCTGTTCTTCTTCTCCATTCTTCTTTTTTCTAGGTGAACCAAATGAAATTATTGTTAGAGGCCAGTCACATGCAGTGTGCCTATTTATCTTAATTCAAGCCATTCGGGTAGCCCTACCCAATGTTTTTTCTTCTCTAATGTTTGTTTTCTTCCTTCATATTTGAGATCAAGGCATAAAAATCTTGTGATTTCCATGAAGTGATGACTGTATGCAATTGGATTCTGATGATGGTAAAATGACTCTAGAGTGAACTGCAGCCAACAGTAGTATATGCAGATCCTGACCCACAGATAAAACAAATGGCCTAAACATGAAGTCAGGCTGGCAGTAACCTTTCACAAACTATGGTTCTGGACATATTTTGCTTTTACTATAAATAATTCACGGAAGGACAGACAGATCTCCCTTAATAACTATTCCAAGCACAAGAAGATACGCAGTTTACCCAATGGTGTGATAGGATTTGTTTCTTGAATCACCATCATGCCTCAATTCTTTGAAGATTAAGACCAAGCAGTAGGTAGTTTCTACTGATAAAGGTTATAGATGTGAACAGGTCATGTGTTAATTTGGTCTGCCAAACAGCAGTCTGAACCTATGCAAAAAGCTAAGCACATTTTAGTATAATCATCAATACCTTAACCTCACTTAAAAAAAAAACAACCCAAACCAAAATGAGCTATAAATGTTCTCTGTTAATGTGACTGTGTACTGACCTTTCTGCTACGTGCAGGAGTCCTAGACTGGATTAGAAAGACATGCAAAGGGATAGCACAGAAATTACTCACCAATTAACTCTAAATGAAGCATTAAGAACAAATCAGTTACAGCCAGCATGCACACCTGAAGTATAAGCATGAGGCACTCAGCAGTACTTGCTTTCAGAGGTGGACTTTTTGGTCCAAGCAGGTGGCTTCAGATGTTAGTAAGATCTCCTCAAGCAGAACTGAAGCCAGTGAGAGCCTATAAAGGGTCTGATTCAACCTCAGAACTATAAACAAGTTTTGGAGCAAGCACAGTTAGAAACAATCCTCAGAAAAGGGCTGAAGAAGTTATTGGCACCTCTCTTACATATTTGGTCCAGCATCCTGCTTTCAATAGTATTTATTCCTGATGTCGGAGAGGAAAACATAACCTATTTTTGCAGCACAAATAACTGTATAATACAGTTTGTTTTTAACAAAATTAGATTTTTCCCATAATCTCAATTAATTTAAGTACTTTCACTATTCTCACTCTGACATCTTTCTAAAGAATGACTAAGCTGTTTGCTTCAATAATAGCCTGTAGACATGAGATTGCTGTGAATTGATTAAATGTTGTAATCTACTTTCTTACCCTCCTGATTTAACAATTGTTGTCTTTTAACTTTAAGCATCCTCTTTTTTATTACTAAAGGACAAGACTAATTGGAAACTTAAACCTTCTCTAGATGATTCATCGTGTTTAAATGCTACTGCAATTCAATTTTAAAACAGCTTCTTAGCTTTGAATGTCCTCATGTTCTGTTATAAAGCGCCAAATTAAATAGCTGCACCTGGCAGGCTTTCTCTGCACTCTTTTTACATGTGACCATCCTAATATCATCTCCTCTCTTCGACTTATCTTAGAGACTACAAAACAAGATATTGAATCTTATCTACTTGAGGATTGTGTCTGATACTCTGGAAGTACAGTCTTTTCTGGCAAATTGCAGGTATTGGTATTCTCCTTGCATATTGGTATTCTTCTTGAGGGCTCTGGGAGCAATAATTAAATATGCTTTGCCTCAAGAAAAGATTTTAACCATTTTAAAGAATTATCCACAGCTGTACGATGTTAATATTGCATTTGAATTTCAAAGAGATCTTGGATTCTTATTTTAGCCTAAAATTCCCCCTGGTCCTACATCACTAGACAGCTCTCTGGCAAAGAGAGAAAAAGAAATTTCAGAACAACAAATAACCACTCAGGTTGATGAAGAGGCTAATTTCCTCACTCCACACTGGAATCAAGTTTCTTCTACAGATTTATCTGGCTTCATTGACTTCCTGAAAAACCTGTATGACTAACAGTGGCTGTTACACACAATAGGATATTTTCAAGGGGATTGTACACAAATTTCTGCTTATGTCCAACCCATGAACAGTTGTGAACACTCGAGACAGATCCACATGAGCAGTACGCTATCATGTTTGCACTGCCTGCTCTCCTAAAATGCTGGAAGTGATCTAATTCTAGTCCAGAAGTCATGCAGCCACGTTACCCCACAAAAAGTCTCACTGAAAATAGCAGCTGGGGTTAAGTGGTGTAATAACATAGCCGCACAACTTCTCTGAAACCACTTCACTTCCGAGTTCAATAGTTTGCACTCATTCATGCAGAAATATGGCTACTGCTACTTGTAGCTACTACTGCTGGTATTCCCAAAAGTATGCCAGAAGCTCTATGCTGGTCAATGTCAAATGTCACAGACAAGCCTTGTCAGCACGGTAGCACACATAACTATCATTTCCCCATTCCTTTACAGAGGATAGTATGGTTTTGTTCTAATGAGTCCTTCCAAGCTGAACAGGCTAATGAGATACTAAGCAAGCACATGCTTTGTAGGGTTACACCTATCATTTCTTTACTGGCAGACAACAAAAAGTTCCAGAAATCTTTTGGTATCTGTCCAAATTGAATGAATAAGGAAGCAAAGATTGTGGAGTATACATATCCTGGGCCTGCAGCCCAGAGAGAAACTGTTTTTTGAAGATTCTGTTTTCTGTACCAACATAGTGCAATATGGAAATTGCCTGACTGGACTAAACTGACAGTATAAGGTCCAACTCTTCAGTTTCAACAAGCTAAATCAGACCTTGTAATAATGACTAATAAAGTAATAAATGTGTAATAATCAGTCCTTAAGGGAAGTGCGCCATCAGTGACAGGCTGGCTTATAACTGAAAGCCTAAAGCCTTCCAGCTAAATTTTTATTTTCTAAGCTTTGAACTGGACACATGTTAACATAAATGTTTACTGCTGTTGTTCTTACTAAGCTTTCTAATCACCGTATTTTCTGAAAGAGTTTCCACAGGTTAGTTATGTGCTGTTATAAAACCTTTTAAACTATTTGCCTTCAGTTTTATTTCATTCTGCTTCTCTGACATCCAGTGTCTTTAATTTTCACCTTTTGGGATTCAAACTTGCCCAGACTAAAATGAAACTTGAATTTTATGACTGTTTACTCTTTCTTCGGCTTTTAATTACAACTGTGCCATAACTCCTCACTCCACCAGTGGTTACTGATCTTTCCCTTATACAGAAATATTCTTCCTATCAGTGCTCTCACATATTTCATGTTCTCTCCCTTCAGTCAAGAGTTCAGCAAAACTGAAACTCCACTCTGGCACCTTCATATAGCTTGCACATTTTCACCCTTACTGTGCCTCTAAATCCAGGCCTTAGGCTTGACAACAGTATGTCTGGGAATGTGATTTCATCAAGTCTAGACTCAATCAGTGTCAAGGGAACTGGGAAAACCATTATTACTAACTTCTCACTCTTCAAATATAAAATTAAAGTTACCCATACCATTTATAATTTTGTTGTTGAACATTTAAATAGTAAAGGCCAAATTTCTTATCACCATGGCTAAAATTCTGTCAAAGTCAATGGAGATACATCACTTGCACCAGTAGTGAACTTGATTGTCTAAAGGACTGCTACTTATCACAGCAAACTTTCTTTTCTGTTACACTTTGGGTAAATTATGATTTCAGTATGTACGGATATCAAGATTTAAGGATACAAATATCACTGTTAACATTTAACTATACCTAAAGATTATTTTAAATAACAATTTTACTGAAAGCAGTGTCTCGTAGCAGCTGAAATTTCCTCTCCTTTGGCTTCCTTTCTACTGGCATCTTCCTGCACTTTCTTTGCTACCGTATATTAGTATGACATACCAACATACTAAGAATCCATGTGCAGGAGAATGGCTTCCTTGAGTGTTGCAGTCTCTCATCATCTCTCCCACCTGCTACAGCCAAACTCTTGGGCTCAGGTCTGCCAGCCCTCCAGAGTAACATGCATTTCAGTGAGAACCAGCTGCTTAACTTCAAGTGTAGTGTAATATATTTCCATGGGGAGGGTCTTCACCTTCCATCACACTACATAATTAATGTCAATAGTCTGGTATTGCCTACCTTTGTGCAAGGTGTAAAGGCCAGTGACTGTAAAAAAACCTTCTGCTCTAAGCAAGCTGGTCTGCTGTAACTATATGGACTCCCCTTGGAACAGTACCAGCATAATGCAGGGAAAGTTCTCAAGAGAAGAGTGGATGAAAGGGAAACATTAAGAAGAAAGTGCAATCTCTAGGGTAGAAACTGTTACACCAATCCATTTACTAAACCTCAACATTAACAATGATTAAAAAGAGGATGATAGTAACTGACAGACAGTAGAGCTCTTCTGAAAACATGAGCTGCTTGGCCTTAAAAGCAATGTGTCACTTAGCACACAGAAGAAACAGATCTCCCTGAGAAAGAACAGCCACTTAAATAGCCTTACAGGCAGACAATTAAATGAATAAAGACAAATTTCACAATCATAATTCCCCAGTCACAGGATGGGAGGATTTTCCTGTTTGTTTTTTTCCTGCTTGTTTGCTTTTCTAAGAGGAAATTAATATGTTAATCAAAATGAACTCTAAAAATGATATTATGGAGGGATAGCTGGGCTCTGAAAACAGCTATAATCCCTTTCTCTCCCAGGAAAGTTAGGGACTTTTGTTGCTGTACTGAAAAATGTAAGCAGATAGAAAAATTCTACAATTATGATACTATTCAATTTAAGGAAGTTGGCATTCAGAGGTGGGTGGAAAAGGCTAAACTGATTACATCCATTTCTATTCAAAGTGCACACACAAAACAGAACTTTGTCTTACCCTTGCTCTATGAAGTTCAGTAAATTTGGGCTTTACTTGATAAGGAATATCACAGAACGTTGTGATAGTTTTTACTCTGTCATGCTTCTTTAATACAATGTGCAATCATATTATCATTTTTGAATGACTGATAACAGGTTTCTGTTAAAAAGAAAATTTGCCTTTAAAAACATGCTATCTTTACAGAACACATCATCTCAGTATCTCTTCTGGAGTCCCCATGCTTTTTGGCATTAGAGAATAGTTTTATTCTAGTTTCCATCACATTGTCAGCCTTTCTGTTGAGTCCAGGCAAGAAGATTATAGAAGTGGTACAGTGACAAAATCCGTAATACAAATCTTCTCAGGTAATCCATCAACATCGACCAGAACTTTCATACACTTAATGTTGTGGGATGCAAGGTATCTTAAAACTGCAATGCTCTTTATTCTATTACAAACAACTGAGTTTCCCTCATGACTTTTACATTTGGGGACCTCTTTAAAGGGTTCATTTGAATAAATTCCCCATTGAGTTACAAGACTGTGGAGTAAGTATATGGGACAATACATTAGTTTTAAGACCTCTGACGAAAGTTATGTAGCCTATATTACTGATTTATTTTTATGCAGTTTGTGTGGCTCTATGCTGCTCTTTCTGTCTAAAAAACCCCACTCCTTCCACTATTGCATGCACAGTATAAATGATGTTTCCGACTACTGCTCATCACAAGTCCTGTGTTTGCTCTCCTGGGGAAAAATCCTGGATTGGATTTATTTTTTTGAAATAGGTAGTTAAAGGATAGACAGGTAACAATGAAAATGGAAAGAGGATTGTGTTTGAATTCACAAAGCATCACCAAGCTATGTGTAGTAAAACTGAGTGTGCTGGAGACCAATTCAGAGTTATTCTTCCAAAAGAAATGAACAGGAAACAGAATTCATAAATTAGACAAATCAAGGTTCAATATTTTGTTCTATGTTCCTACCTTAGTCTCAATAATTAGTGGTCTATTCATATGTCTGATGCTTTCCAATGATCGTGCATTAGTATGTCTTAGTCCTACATAACCTTCTCTCCAAACTGCCAGCTTTAATACTTTTATCCAGTCTAATTTCACAATATTTAGTACACCTCTAATTACTGTATAGTCTCCCCTCTTTGAATTTTTTTTCTCTTGAAACCTATTGGTAATAACAAGCAAAAGACACTTGTTAAACCTGACTAGAGCTTTTTAGATCTTAAGTTCTTTAAGGCAGACTCTTTGTTCTTTGTCAGATCCGTTTTGCTAAAGTGTCATGCAGATTTGGAGCTGCATGCAAATAATAGATTATCCTGTTGCCTTTTCCCATTAATATTGCATCAGGTTGGCAGAGCAGCAACATTTCTGGACAAGAAGAATGTGTCACTACTTGACTCGTCTTTTATAAAAATGAATATTCCTTTACTGTTAAAAATCAGAAAGCATAAATTATATGGGATAAGGACTAAGCATTAACCGTAAGAGTTAGACCAAACACTAAAACCGTATTATACTGCATTTGATGGTGTGATCCTGGGTCACACACTAAGAAAGCAGCATGCTAGAATACTAAGTGAAGCCTATGATAAACACTAACAGGAGCCACTGCAGAAGACATTGGCATTTGGGAGATCTCAATTCTGTTTCCAACCTGTCACACGCTATGGTCTCACAAAACTTTTCTCCTGAATATACTCCAATGGCAGGTGCAATTTCCATCTCTCTCTTTTCAGACTGATAGCACCTTACCAAGGACTCTTTTGAAAGAGGTTAAATATAATTGTAAACCAAGAAAATAAATACTATCCCTCACAATCTTTTTTTAAACAAAGGTTACTCAGGCTTCCAAATTATGTGCCAGTAGATAAACTGAAAAACAGCTTAATAGTTGAAGCAAAAATCTCCTCAGGAAAAAGGGGCAATACTAATTATGTAGGAGGAAGTTCAAGTAAATATTGGATACTTTCAATTTCCCTACTGAAAGTTATAAGCCAATGACTGCTGACTTTGATAGACTAGCACCAACAAAATAACCAGTCCTTAGATGCCTATTTTTAAATATGCTCCAGATAAATGTCAAAAGAAAATAATAATAAAAAAATCTAATATTAAAGTCAGACTCTTTTCAACATAATAGAAAGTCTTCATTTAGAAGACAGAAGAAAAGTGGTCCTACAAAACTGAACATAAAAGTTCCCCAAAAAGCATCTAAACATTATTTCACCTATATTGCTTACTACGGCAAGGACATGTCTTACACAAAAGGCATGAAAACTGACAGCTGCAATTTAGAATAGCAAACATAAACAACACAATACAAAACCCCCCCAGAACATTAAAACACAAAAACCAGTCAAATGGTCCTAGATTTCTGTTCCCTCTAATGGTGTTGTTTTGTCTGTTAAAGAAACTTTAAATTATGGTGAAACATGACAAACTGATAATACTGGAGTGTAAAGTTAATATTTATCAATGACATATAAAGTCTGTGCAACCCTTGCACCTTCATATGCTACTCTGCTGAACTGCGTAAATCTTGAAAGTCATTTTTGGGAAGGGGTGCAATAAAGGGAAATGGCAAGCGTGCTTACTCGAACACCATAGCCCCTAATAATCGCACCCCGCTTTCCTCCTGGGAGCAGGCTTACTAAAAGCAACAGGACTAGACAGGCAGTAAAATAATGCCTGTTTGTCACTGTTCTCAAGATCAGGGCCATAGCAATTACTTAGCCTCTGGCTGCTTTCTGAACTGCCAATTAGTTCATTACTTCTAAAGGACATCTTTGGAATTAGATTGTCAGCTGACTAAACAAAGACAGTTTAAAAGTCACCAGAAGCAAAGCCTTTTGCTTGAATGAACCTGAAACTAGGAAGCTAATGGACACAGTACCTCTTGTTTCTCTGGAAACCCATGTCCCAAGCCTTCCTTATAACTGTAAACATACTAATTTTGAAAGGAAAATGTTGCTGTAGCAGTCTTGAAAGAAAGGAGTTGCATAAACAATGGGATTATTTCCTTGAACTTATAAAGATAATAATAGGGCTGTGTGGGACCTAAGCTATCATTAACAAATTCTTTGCCCAAGACAGGACTGAGTTCATTCATCCAAGACAATAGTATAATATTAAAACCCTACTTTTGTTCTTACTATGACATAGGTAGCAGTACTGTTACAGATTTTGCAGAAAATTCGCAAAATAAAATGCTTTAATTTTTTTTAAGAAATCCTGGCATTTCCTGAAGTTTCCTGTAGCATGCTATATCACCTCCAACAGTAGAACACAAGTCATAAAGATACTTATTAAGATTACATGCTAGCTATGCTTTGCTCAGTTAACTTGATGAAAAGTATTAAACAAACCAAAGTGCTCAATTGGGGGGATATGTTCTCTCACTAAGAGCCACTTAATTGTGCTCTGGATGGAGAACTGAGTGTGAATCCTGCTTCTGCTATTGCATAACTTTGGAAAAGTAACTCCATATCTCTTGGTCTTAGTTTTTCCATTACAAAATGGAACCTAAACAAACTTATTTATTTCATAAAAGAACTGCAGATCTCATGGCTTCTTTCCAGGGGTATAGTAGTGTACAGTAAACTAGAGAATGAATTTAAAATCCACAATTTTGTACATCTGTACAATGTTTAGGTCCAGAGCGTGTAAGGTAGCTTACTGCCACATGCCTCCTGGAAAAAAATGCTTGAAACAAAGGCATTCTTACTGCCCACTGTGGAGGTTTACAGTGGATCTCAGTCCAGAAACAAATTCCTATCTTTGGTTACTGCACGTTAGCTTCCCTGAAGAGATAAAACTGCTAGTGGCTGCACACGGTTATTTAATGTCAACTGCAAAAATGACAGGGTTGCAGTTCACGGAATATGGCATTTCCCCAAAGTATATTATAGCCCTAAAGGCCTCTGGAACCTCGGCTTAACAGTCAAGATATCACAGCTTATCACATTGCAGCTACTCAGCTGAACCACGGCAATGGCTATTTGTATGTTCCTTTGAAACCACAATCTAAAGTGTATTAGCTTGAATCACAATAAGGCCTCACCCACCACAAAGCTTCACAACGGCAACAGTCTCAGAGATGAACAAAATCAACTAGTGAGCTGTAACATGCTAATGGCAGGGACTGACTCACCTGAGTGTGAGCACACTTTTCATTTGATCTCTTGCAAAGCAAGCCCAAACCCTTATTCAGTAGTTCCTACAAACCTGCAGCTTCTGTTTAATTTGCAGAACATCTTTTAGATTTATACCCAACCTTTTTTTTAAAAGATCCATTTATGGATCCATTTGATCCCTTTATGAATTCTTTGCTTACAAAAAGTGCCTCCTATCTTCTGATCTTCCTTCACCTATATATTTGTATAGTACACTACATATTTGTATAGTACAAGCAAATTATCTTTCAACTTTAGTTACAAAAACTAAATACATTTTAAACCCCTCATTATAAGACATTTTTCAGACCTGGAGCTACTCTCGTAGCTTTTTTGTCCCATTTTAGTTTCAGACCCTTTTCCAGGGAGAATCTTCTCTAAGAACTTGGAAAACAGAGAAACCCAGTCCAGGACAACTGGAAACTCACTGTGTAATGAAAGAAGTTGAGCTGTTTGAAGAGCAAGCCTCAGACTACAGCTTCTGGCATACTTTGTATATTATTTATATCTTTGGAGTTCTGATAGTTACATCTAAATATGTCTTCCTCTCCTTTTAACTGTGTGTTAGTGATGGCCTTAACATAATTCAAATCAAAATCATGGCTGCAATTTTATTTATTACATACAAATGAAGCAGACGAAGAGCACTAGGGCTAAGCCAGCTACACTTTGTAAAAAAAGTTTCAACACAGCCTATTATGTCTAATATTGTCCACATTTTGCAACAGTTAAGAAAAGACAGGAGGAAAAAAAAGAACACGTAGCAGTATCCTAGTCTGTGTGCACTTAATATTTTAAGTATCATCTACAGCCTACATGACAATTTTGTGGTGTAACGCCTGCAGCAGAGAGGACCAAAACAGTAAGTTCTAAACTCTCAACCATCAATTTGTAATTCATCTTCAGCTTCCTAATTAGCTGTATGGTATCTGCTGTGCAGGCCTCACAATATTGTATGCAACATAACATTCAAATAACATTCAAAAGGTAAAATTTTACAAATAAAGCTTTCTGAAAGGCTTTCTGCTCATTTCTAGAAAACCTGCACATACATACCTTCCATGGGTGTTCTGGAAATTGAAATCTTGCATGATCATATCCTAGGTAGTATAATGTACATAAGCAACTGCCAATTATATGAAAAAAAAAAAGATGAAGCCTCTCTTATCTATCATAGGTGCTAGGAGCAATTAACAGGTATATATATTGCTATATGGACTGCTTGGAAAATGACTCAAAATAAAGCAATCCCCCCCAACACTATTTCTCAGAGAACATTCTGGCTAGGATTAGCAATTGCAAAATGCCAGTAGAGTTATAATTAGCTTGATACGAGCACTGAAACTAAACTCTTTTAGGGTATTCATCCATGAGATTTCCAAACAGGTGGCAGAAAAGGAAGGAGATAAATAACATTCTACAGTACCTGGGCTCATCATCAAATGGTACTCCACACTGCATCTGAAAACAGCTTCAGCTTGTCCTCAAGAGCAAGTCTAATCTTCTTTGCTAATGCTAGGAGCCCACCATGCTCAGGGTTACATTGGAGAGTGAAACAGGATTTTCTCTGTGTTCAGGCCCAAAGATTCGCATGTGTCAGCAGTGGGTCACGCTGGACTTTTCTATGGGGCTATTCAAACCCTCATAGCTATCACCCTGCAAGCTGAGGTCATGCAGGCCTGATCTACCTTTGCTGACAAGCGGAAAACACGCTCCCATCGCCCTGATTCTATCACTGTTCCTATGTAAGAGTGTAGGAAAATACAGCAGATCTTGAGACGGAGGTGGGACAGCAGAATTCACTTTGTAATACGTCTTTCTTCCTTCTCTCAAAACCCGATCCATCATTACTACAATATTTACACAATGAATATTTCTAAGAAAATAATGTGAATCAACACGCACAGTTTACAAAACCTCTGTATTCTAATTCATAGAACTATTTCCTATATATTTATCCTTAAACAGTTATGGTTTATTATAAATTTGGCTTAATTTGGTTTTGATTCCTTTGAAAGCTTAAAAATGACACTACATAATAGCTTTCCTCCAAATTTTGCATGATGACAGCCCAGAGTTTGTTGTAATGAAGGAAATAAATTACTACACTAAAAAGGAATTAGGATACTTGACTCACTGTTATGCTTGCTACAGATACAGTTCATGGATAACCCAGTATTTGCTGTGCTTCACAAGATAAAGTCTCTAAGGATACTGGAAGCAAATATTGACTGTGAATTAATGAGTTCTTATACTTTAGAGCAGATATTATTTCAAGATACTTGGGCACTTCCTATATAGTACATCCAGTAAGTGTCCAAGGGAAAGTACAAGCACTGACCACAATTTTCACTAATTGTTAAATACTCCTGCAGTGTTCTCCAGAAGTTGAGTTCCAGATCTAACAAAAACTGTAATAACATAAAATAAAAAAACAGCCTCTGGCTTAAAAGAGAGTAATGAAAATGAAACATCCCTGTTGCTCTATGTTAAAGCCTCTTTATTGTCTTTGTAGGAACTAACTTTAACAGACTATAGATGCCAGAACCTATTGCTTCTGAAATTTTATGTTCAGTGCTTTGGGGAAAATACATTGATATTTAGCTTGTGCAAAGCAGAACCCACAAACTCCAAAGAAAATTAAAATTATATTCTGCTAGATTTTGGAGTTAGGATAGTAAAAGGAAAGATCATCACCTATTTACAGGATAGACTAAGGTGCACAGTGATTTGCTTAGAGACATAAAGCAAACATGAGACTGAACCAAGAGTTTAGTTCAGATCTCTGAGTTGCAGCCCAGAACATAACTTCAGATAATGATTCATCAGCTGTTATTTGTTTTAAAGTAGCTTGCTATTTTTATTCTGTCTAAGCATAAAAGAGATACATTTCTTAGCAATATTTATTTTTGAAAGGTCTGTAATATTCTGTCACTGAAAAACCTGTAACAGAACTGCATGTTTAATTTTAAAACTGTAAAAGTTATGAGAAAAAAGATGAGGTATGATTCAAGGCATCATCTGGATTTGAACACATTAATTTCAAGGCAGGAACAGCTCACATTCATGCAGTGGAGGCCAATACAGTTTCTTCATAAACATACGGTGCTAGCAGTAGTACTTTTTCTACAAAGCAAGCAATTAATTTATAAGATCAGGCCCAGTGTTTTCAAATGGCCCAAAAAATACAAAATGGGCAACTCTGGAAAACACATGCATCTGCATCACTGTGAAACTGTTCTTCATAAAGTTCTACCTGCAAAGCAGCTTCTTACAAACCAAATCAAAATAAGCTGTTGGTAATCAAAAGTGGATGGAAAACAGCTCCCCAAAAGACAGAAGAACAACAGAAGAGCAAAGCTGAAACAAAGACAACTTTCCACACCTGTTACAGCTCCAAAGCTGAGGTTCGGCTGAGGCTGAATCTCAAAAATGAGCATTTATTCTTTGAAGGACAAGTCTATTTATTTTGAGAAATACAGCTATACTGAGACAAGGGTCATGAAGTTAAAACAGACAGCTTTGGTAACATCTGTGCTTCCTCACTTTGATGCCCTGTAACCCAAATAAACACGGTACAAATGAAAATAAAACCTATATATCTGTGAATCTTTTTGACCTAAATACTAGTTTACAAACCTGGTAGATATCGGAACTATATAACTATCATAACTATTGAACTACAGAAGGCAAGATACACACTGATGTTTCCAGCAAACTTTCAAATTAATTAAAGTGAAAAGTCTCAAACTTTACAGTGGCCTGACTTCATGGAAATAAATACCTTACAGATATTTTGGGTTTGCAATGTTACACAGCTGAAGTACTGTGCTGGTTTTGGCTAGGATAGAGTTAATTTTCTTCAGAGTAGCTAGTAGGGGGCTATGTTTTGGATTTGTGCTGAAAACAGTGTTGGTAATACAGGAATGTTTTCATTACTGCTGAGCAGTGCTTACGCAGAGTCAAGGCCTTTTCTGCTTCTCACACCACCCCATCAGTGAGTAGGCTGGGGGTGCACAAGAAGTTGGGAGGGGACACGGCTGGGACAGCTGACCCCAACTGACCAACGGGATATTCTATACCATATGATGTCATGCTCAGCATATAAAGCTGGGGAAGAAGAAGGAAGGGGGGATGTTCAGAGTTACGGTGTTTGTCTTCCCAAGTAACCGTTATGCATGATGGAGCCCTGCTTTCCTGGAGATGGCTGAACACCTGCCCACCCACGGGAAGTGGTGAATGAATTCCTTCTTTTGCTTTGCTTGCGTGTGCGGCTTTTGCTTTACCTATTAAACTGTCTTTATCTGAACCCACGAGTTTTCTCACTTTTACCCTTCTGATTCTCTCCTCCATCCTGTGGGGTGGGAGTGAGCGAGCAGCTGTGTGGTCCTTAGTTGCCAGCTGGGGTTAAACCACAACAAGTACTCTTGGTGACTATATATGTCAGTGTACCCTACAAGCCCCTCAAATTCCATGGTGGGATTTTCTTACAATATATTTCCTGTTTCTGCATTAAGGGTACTACAGAATCACGCAGTTTCAATTGTAACTAGGTACTTGTAAGAATTCTTAAATATATATTTAAATTATGTTTTCTGTGTCCAGATGAGAAGGGGAATATTCACTGTGAAACAAGACAGCAGGACTGGAGTAGATAGTAACCAGAGGACAAATGGTTCTATACAATTAAATTAGAATACAACTGGTACCTAGATATTACTAACAATCACCCTGTTCTGCATTATGCTTCTTCACTGAAGCCCACAAACAGTCATGACTATTGACAGCACAAGTGCAAGTCTACCAAGCCTTGGGAATTTTCAGATGCAGCTTTTTTTTTTTAAAAAAAACCAACTTTCATTAAGAGTAAGAAAAATCTTAGCTCCACTTAATACAGGGGAACCATAATTTTATTCCGTTTCATGTTACCTGGATGTTTTTATGTTTCCTGGGTGCTAAAATGGGTTTGCTGCTATCAATGTCCCTAACAGAGTTCCCCAATAAAAGACAAAACGTACTAAATGAAGATATTAAATCATCCTGTGGAGAAGTGAGACTATTTTTAAAGCCTCGAAAGTGTAACAGGAGCACATACAGCATAGAAAAGAAAAATTTCTATGGGAAAAATTCCATTAGTTTCTAACTATCACATAAAGAATTAAAATACACGTTTTAAATCCTCAGCTCAATCTTTCTTTAACCATGTTTTAAAATTTTGTTGTGCGCAGGCTTGCCAGAGTGTATCCTGCTATTTTTGCTTTCTGAAACATAACTCTTTGCTCAACTACAACTCTCCCTAATTTTTGTCCACATTTTTGCAGTAAACAAAATTGATACCCTCCTGCCATCTAGTGGCTAAAAAAAAAAAACCAAACACCCCTAAACCAAACACCACCAGCAGGTGTCAATTCAAAACCTACTCCTTTCAACCCTTTTCCCCACCAAACAGTTTTTCCCGACCAACTTTAACTAAGTACTAGCACTTTTTCAAAGAAAAGGAAATACCCCTAAACCGTGGTGCAGCCAGAAAAACCTGCCCACTCCGTGGCTTGTTCTGAGCCTTGTGGCCTCCATGGTAAAGGAGGCTCACAGACTTCTTGAAGAGAAATATGCTGTAGTGAATAAGATTTTTCACTTATTTCTACTTACTGATTTTGCTAGATGAATCTCCAGTCACAGCCAGAGAATGGTGAATTGGAGCTCTGAAGGTACTGGAAACAGCTGGTCTTTCTGCACAGCTTTGAATTCAGTTTCTCACTGCTCTGTTCTCTTAAATTAAAATTAATGTGCTTATTTAACAATACAAGTTACTTGTTTTCCTATTGAGCTTCTACGTTTTAAGCAATAATAAATGAAATACAATGTAGAATTTCATTGAAAGCACTGCACAGCTGGTAAAAACTGGGTTGCTAAAACAAAACAAGGGACCATAAAACTGTAGTCAATCTAAAGCTTTCTAGACATCTTATTTTACAGGTATTAATTTCATGTTGCCATAATGAAGCCTTGGCAATCAAGACACAGAGCCATGCTGGTTCCAACTAAAAGTACATCTAGCCTAGTAACTGGTACTGACTAGTAATGAGTTTTAAGAAAACAAACAAAAGTAATTGGATACAGAATACATTCTCACAGAAACCTGATTTAGGAACATCTTGCACCAAAGATTTTAACATGAATATTCCCACTGGACTTTTCTTCCACAAATACATCTAATCTCTTCTGAACTCATCTAAAATCTTGACATCTGCATATCTTGTGACTTTAAGTTCTACAATTGCATTCTGCACTATATGAAAATTACATCTTAACGGTTTTAAACCTACTGCATGAACTTTTCATTGGATGTCCCCTAGATTTTCTGTGAGGCACAAGGAATGATCATTCTCTATTCACTTTCTCCTCCATTACAGTCATGATTTTAGATCATATCCCATCTTCCTTTATCCTCTCACATTCCTCTCCTATCTTCCTTCAGGTCAAAGAGTTTTAGCTTCTGTAAGACAAAGACCTTGTCACTGTGCTTGGATTTTTAAGACCTTTGCGGTCAACCAGCTCATTCTTCCTTAGGCAATCATCACATTCTTCAAGAAACTCTGATAGATTTCTCAGACTTATTTTTTTTCTACAAAATCTAAGTTAAATCTGCTCAATTACCTATATTTAATCTGAGCAATTTTTTACTTCTAAAGAAAAATGTTTCAAATTGTATCTTCAAGGAGTTCCCAAAAGATGAATGCCTCAAACTGATGCATAGCCAAATTATTTGAAAAATTTCTTATAGAAAAAAAGTGATAGAAGTGCTGATTATTGCCTTTCCTTCAGGAATGATTAACTTTGAGTTCCATAATTTAATAATAGTATTAGCATATCACCTCTTATAAAGAAGACCAATTCAGATATTAAAACACAGATTTTGTAAAGTTTAAAAGAAACCTTTGAAAAGTGTTTGGCAAGATTTAGAAACAAATGTTACATTGTCTATTTTGCATGATGTGATTCTGTTAAAATTAATAATATACATACACATCATAAAACTTATTTGAGGAATGATAAAATGAGACAGAGAAAGTAAAGTGATTTGCTTAACAGCACATCAAAAGTCTTCTAAGACTAAAGCATCTTCACTTCTCTCACAGATTTGTTACCCCCATGTCCTGGTTTCAGCTGAGATAGAGTTAATTTTCTTTATAGTGGCTGGTGTGGGGCTATGTTTTGGATTTGTGCTGAAAACAGTGTTGATAATACAGAGATGTTTTAGTTGTTGCTGCACTAGTCAAGGACTTTTCAGCTTCCCATGCTCTGCCAGGTGCGGAAGAAGCTGGGAGGGGACACAGCCAGGATAGTTGATCCAAAGGGCTATTCCATACCACATGACGTCATGCTCAGTATATAAAGCTGGGGAAGAAGAAGGAAGGGGGGGACATTTGGAGTGATGGCGTTTGTCTTCCCAAGTAACCATTACGCGTGATGGAGCCCTGCTTTCCTGGAGATGGCTGAACACCTGCCTGCCCACGGGAAGTAGTGAATGAATTCCTTGCTTTGCTTTGCTTGCGTGCGCGGCTTTTGCTTTACCTATTAAACTGTCTTTATCTCAACCCACGAGTTTTCTTACTTTTGCTCTTCCGATTCTCTTCCCCATCCCACCAGGGGGGAGTGAGCGAGAGGCTGCGTGGTGCTTAGTTGCCGGCTGGGGCTAAACCACGACACCCCATTAGACTCCTATAACAAGCAGCAAAAAACCCCATTATATCTCCGTGTACTTTCTCTGCATTATACTGTTCACTTGAATGTGAATGTCCAATAGTAAAAAAAAATCAAAACCTCTCTGTAAATACAATAGTCCGTGTAATAAACACCTCTAACAAAATCTCTCTAAATCCATGAAGTTCACAATGTGAAGTAGCCATTTGCTGACACTCAACAGTATTTGTAAATTTTGCATATTCATTTTTCATATTTTGCATTTTCAATCACATTTATCTATTGTTTTCAGGAGTACAGACAAGCAGTACATAGTTCTTGCTTCCTATACATTTAAGAAAAGTAAGCTTACGCTTCAGTGAGACTACTGTGTTTTAAAATGAAAGGCTTTTAATTTATTCTGTAACGTGTTACATCTCTAGACTCATTGAGGCTTCTTTGTGCTACAACCTACATGGCACATCCAGGCTTTAAACTAACTTAAATAGTCAGCAGGGGATTCCAATGATGCAGGAGATTAGCTGAGCTGAATGCAGTAAAATAGATAATTAATGGCATATTTAAATCCCCGCTCCACCAAAGGGCAATGTTTAAGATGAGGGACTATAATTGATGCTAAATGAACTTAGTGGTCTCTTGACTACCAAATAAAGCTTATGGGAGATACTATAGGTCTCCCTATAGGGAGTTACTATAGAGAGATGCTTTAAGGTACAGACCAGATACATTAAACCTATACAACATAAACCATTTCCCTATCCAGACCATCTATGACATTGTGGACGTGGCAAACTGAACACCAAAATCCCATTAGAAGGGTAGTATGACAGCTGATACAACAATAACAGGAAGAAAAGTAGTAACGTACTTTCCAAAAAGTGAGAATCTGCTACTTCTGTCTGGCTTTGCATCAAATACATCATTGCGATCTTCAGCACCTCTCTCTTGAGTAGAGAGATCAACTTGCTGATCTCCTGACATCTCTACAAATAAAAGTACAAGAATGTAAGTGTCCCTCAATGAACACTATCATTTTAGAAATACTTCTATAAACCAAACCGTTAAACCAGATACATGTGAGGTTGTTAGTCAGTTATACTGTATAACACTTCATCAAGTAAGAGTGGCTATAGATTTCTGTCCCTGAATTAACATGACATTGCACATGCTCAGCCATCTGCATTATCTTGTGGCAGTTACCAAAAGTGACTTGTCTACTACCACTCTCAAAAATGCAGATAAGAAAAGTAAAAATCTTTTTATGGTGAAAGAGCTTTTGACTAATTCCCAGAAAATTTGTCATGGTCTGGAAAGAAGTATGTTGGGAAGAAAGCAAGGACAACTAACATCAAAATATTGTAACTGCAATCCTATCCAGTATTAAGACAAACAAAGAGCTCCTGTGTTTTCATTTGCATATACACAGTCCAATGTGCATAAGAGAAAAAACCCTGTATTATCTTCCATGGATGGGATCTTAGGTTTTCATTTCTCTGTTTTGTCTATATCAACACTTAATATGAATTTTATATTCTTCTCATGATTAATTAATAGATGTGTACAGTTGTTAGGGAAAAAACCAGTTGTGCTTCTTGGGTATTTCTTGGAAATTAAAAGGTATTTTCATTACATAAAGCAGATTCTTACACAAATTGCAGTATTTCAGCCAATATTTTTTTTTGTTACTCCTGTGTAAGCTTGGAACATCTTCACTCATCTCAAATGCGACACAAAGCACCACTAGACAACAAGGCTGAGCTGACCTAATGACTTTCCTGACCAAAAAAATAGTCTCTCTCTCCTCTTCTTCCATGTCCTGAGTTGCCCACTCACGAAGTTTATTTAAATCATTAAGCTGGCAGAAAATTACAAGAAAAGAGTCATTTTTCTGATAGCACAGTGATCTGCACCAGCTCAGTGTGGGGCGAGAACAGCAGTGGAGAAGGCAGCGCGGGATCCCCACCTTCACTCGCGGTGGGATGTGCTGAGCCACCTTGTCCAACTCCGGATCCAGGTTTTAATGAGGAAAAGCAGCAGCGATTCCTGCACCTTCTTCCTATTTAGGCAGTTAAACTTGCTCTTATACTAGGTTTACTCAGACAAGTACATGTTTACGTCTAGCTTGAAAACCACCTGGTGACCTTGCAGCAGCTCAGAGGCAGCCGGCTGGGCCCTGTGGCTACAGGGCCGCCAGCACCACCCCAGCCGGGCTCTGGGACACTGGCTGAGGTTTTTGAGCTCCCCGAGAGTAACAGCAGTTCCCGAAAGCTGGGGTCTAGATTGGGCTTTGACAAACAAATACATTTTTAAATCATCTTTAAAAAAAATAAGAATTGAAGAGCGCGCAGGCCGCAGGTGGGCAGTGAGGCGACCAAGGAGGAGCGTGGGGGGGCCTCCCCAGGGAAGCAGCCCCACACCAACGAAGGCACAGCCCCGAGTGGAGGAAACCCGCACTGCCAAAGCTACCAACTACACACATCACAAATCCCGCCGCAAGTACTCCTGCCCTCCCTCAGGAAATGGCTGTGTAGCCAGTGCAGCCACCTGAAGGGCCCAAGTGTCCAGTGCTGAGGGAGAGCCGCTTTCTTCCACCCCTCCGCCCCTGGGCGTCAGACAAGAGTAGCGAGCAGCGGGCCGGGCCCCGGGGCTGCCGGCCGGAGGGGACACGCTGGGGACAGCGGGGACAGGAGGAGGAGAAGGCGCGGGGGAGCGGGAAGGCGGCGGTCGGCTGAGGGGAAGGCGGGAAAGCGGCGGGCCGGGACAGGGGCGCAGGAGAGCAGAGTGGGCTCCCTGAGGCGAGGGGGGAGGGCGGCCGGGGCGCCGCGGAGGGGCAGGGGGCTGGGAAGGGGCCGGGGCCGGGGCTTGCCTTGGCGCTGGGCTCCGGCGAGGCAGAAGCGAAAGCGAAAGCGAAAGCGGCGGGGTAGTGCCGCACCGGCCGGCAGTGGGGCGGGGCGGGCGGCGCCGGCCCTGGCCCGTCCCGGCGGGGTCGCGCCTTCCGCCCGCTGCGGCGGGACTGCGAGCCCGTCCCCCGGGGCCGTGGGGCCTTGGCCGCTGCCTTCGCCCGGCGCGGCGGCGGTGGGGCGGGTGCGGGGTTGTCTGGGGTTGGGGGCAGCTAGGGGCCCGCCCGCCCTGGTAATGACGGCTTCATCACAGCAAAAAGGAAATTACCACTCTTTAATAGCTGTGCTCTGTCACACCCCTGCGAAAGAAGAGCCTTAAGTTTCATGGTGACACGAGGTTGTCTAGATCTAAGGAAATTTTTTCCCTTATATAAGCTTCAGTGGCATTTCCTTATCTTTCCAATTATTCAGTGTGTTGCATCTCTGCTAATTACGATATCCTACTGTGTCGCCGTTGCATCAGGCCCAGCAGTCCAGTACATGGACTGAAGATTGGCACAGTCTTGCTAATTACTCCTGGATGCAGGCTCCAATCCTGCAAAATCATACACCTACCCAGCAGTGTGTGGTGTTTAACATTCACTACCTGAAGAGATTTACATCAAAGCGACTTTTTTCAGTGTAACTGCCTCATAATTGGCACAAAACACAGGCATGGTAGCAAACAACCTTTTGCTTCACGACAGGTCACTGCTTCCATGTGATGGAAGAGCATCTGAACGGCACGGTGGCTCTTGCCGTGTGTCTGCATGCTGCTGCTGGGGCCGGTCCCTGCTTTGTGGGATTACGCCTGTAGCTCCTGGTTGGATACGCAGCCAAAGTTTTCTCCTGAAAATCAAACTAACAGAATCCTATGGTTCCTCTCATGCCATATGTTAGCTGCTTCTTTTCAAAAAGCCAGTACCACTTCCAAATCCATAATGGATCATTATGGACAACAGAGATACTGGAAATGTATAGATCTTCAAGTAAATGCGTGGAGAGGAGGTGAGGGAGACTGTGCCATCACCAGCAATGACTGGCAGTGGCACCTGAACTTCAGGACATGCAAATGGGCTTTCCTGATGGTGTGTATGGGGGTTACCTAGCAAATCCAGAAGCTATTTGCCAGCTGTGATTTTCTATATCTTGATGAAAGAGTTTATCCATTGCCATCGGGTCCCCACAGCCGAATTAGCAGACCTAGAAATGGCTTTTTTCTAAAAGTTGTATTGTAGCAATACAATAGCAATTGTATTGCTATTGAAAAAGTGGTATTGTATCTGATCATGCTTCCCAGTTTTCAAGAGATAACTACTATATTTGTGTATGGGGAATTTCTGACTCAAACTGTTGATGAAACCCCTATTTCTATTTTCTTTTCATGTCAGTTGCTGGCATTCACAAAGAGAAAGGTTGATTCCTCAGTGTGCTGCAATACCTTTCTTAACTACATGTTAGATTAACCAGTTTTAATGCAATATAAGGTGCTAGATTTTTCAGAAAGTCTCGCTTGTTTTCAGTAATGAATAAGGGAGAAATTAAAAAGATGGAATTAGAAGGAAGTATCTTGCTTCAGGGCATGGAGTGATTTCTACCTGGGGAAGGGTCCAGAAGGAAAAAATTTCTCATATATAATATTGCACAGCTGGCCGTGTGCATTACTGGGCAGGAGGAAGAGCCAGCAGTGTGATACCTATAGCATCAGCATTCCTTTTCTTATCCCTGGAGACTCACTCTACTCCCTAAAAACATTAACAATGAAGCCTTTGACTGGATATTTGCATTGTAGAAAATAAGTGTTTAACTACCACCTAAGCAGCTGCAGGATGACAATGGAGCATGCCTTTGGGAAATTGAAAGGTAGATGGCAGGTACAAACTAGAAGGCTTGAGGCAACTAAATAGTACCTGTCTGGAATAATAACTGTGTGCTGTGTTCTGCACAACATATGTGAAAACAAGGATGGGGCTTTGCTGAGACCTGGGAGGCAGGTGTGGGGATACTTTCAGGATGGAGGATTTGAGCAACTTGCAAGGTGTTCCACCCTAAATGACAGTTGTTAGGATTTTATATATTTTGCAAGAAAGGATGGAAGGTTTTGATACACTGCAGGGAATATGGAGTCTGTGTGGTGTGATTTGGCACACCACAGCTTTATGAACTTCGGTAGAACAATGCATCTCAGTCAGCTTGGTGTATGTGTTTAGGTGGGATTTCTCTGTAATCAGGCAGGGATGATCTGTTGCACATGCCATGTTTTACGAGTTTTAAACTTGGGTCATTTTTAGGTTACGATACATGATAGATGGGAATATTTGGACACAGGAGGTCTCATTGTATGCACATGGGCTGGGCTGTGCATGCTTTGCACACATTTCTTCAAGCTTTCAGCTTAAATTGTAGCACATCCTCACCAGTTCTTTCTCTGCTGTGTCACAATGATGCCTTCTTGGCCTGTTGGTTCTTTTTTCCATTTCTCTCTACTCCCTCTCTTGCTTTCTCTTACTCTATTAGAAGCATTTGCAAAATCCCCACACTCTCAAGTTTTCCCAACACTGGCAACAAAGAGAAAGTGTAAGCACAGATCTTTTTAGTCATGAAATGTAAACAGTTGTTGGGTGGTTTCCAAAACAGCAAAAACGTAAAAAGCTACTGTACAAGTTTGGAAGGCATTCCCTTAGAGGTTTTTATGTAAGTCTTGGGAGATCCTGGAGCTGATAAATCTTTTCCAGCTTTCTTTCGATGTTTTTGCAAGCTAGATTTGCTACTATGCTAAATTTGATTAGCATGGAGAGGCTATGTGAGAAAAAAGGCCCTAAGCTGGTTAACTAGTTAACCATGTGGTTCAGAGAAGGTTGTGATGAGGCTGGGCTAGTGTTTGAAATTTTGCAGGCAGCTTTTAACAGTGGATAACACCCCCAGTCTGAGTGGTGAAACAGCACCTTTTTTTTTGCAAACAGAGGGAAGATAGCGTTGCCATAATTTGTGGTGTCTGCCTTCCCGCTATTCATGTGTCTGGAAGGGCATAGCCACTATTGTGGAGCGACAGAGAAGGCGGCCCTGACTTGAATGTCTGTTAGGAGGTTACTTTGTATAACTAATGTGTGCTTTTTAGATTCAGATTCAGGATGCAGACATGCTCCAAGTTTTCTATGCAGTTAATTCAATGAATTTAAGGAGGTTGGACAGGTAACAATGTTTCTTCCTACTAATTTGCACTTTCAAGGTACTGACTCCTTGTACTTTACACGTAACTACAGTACTTTTAAACCACATTGATTAAGGTTCTACTGTTAAGTAAAGCCTTTTAAGATTTTCATTGATATCAAAGAGCCTTTATGAGGTCTTACTAAAGGAGGAAAAAAGGCACAATGAGCTTTTAACTGAAGAGAAAATGTCTTGCTAAGATTTGTCAAGATAACAAACTTGCACTGGTTTTGTGATTTAATTCCTTGCATGATCACAATGCAGTGCATACTTTGTAATGAGACCATACAATGCTTGTTTTTCAATAAACTCTCTTGTCTGTTAGCCACTCAGTTTTAATCCAGAGAGGTGAAGAACAAACCATGCAACAGGACAGTTTTGAGGTGCTCAGAAATGGGGAAATCTTCAATAGACTCCAGCAGTACTGGCGCGCAATGGATGTGAGGGAAGTAACGTGGCTGGGAAAGACAGTAGCTGTACAGGGCATTGTGGCTTACCACGCTTCTCTTCTTGAACATGCTGTAACTTGGGAGAAGCAGGAGAACTTGAAAAATGGGTTTGCTGACTTCCAACCAAGATGTGTTGCTGTGAAAAGGTAAAAACAGGCTTTGTATATCTTGAAATGAAGGAAGTTTTATCTGTGAAATAAAGGGCTTCTAGCTGTCTGACAGGCCTCTTGGAAGGAACACATGGTCTCATTCTTCTCAGGGACCTCTAGTATGCTCTCTGGGTGCACAGTGCATATGGGCTGTATACACTGATGCTCCAGGCTGGAGTCCTGTCCAGATCATCGTATTCAGGTGACTCCTGGATGAATGATTTGTTCTGTAGTTGCCAAGTCTTTATGTTTTTGTGTGATTCAGGGATGTCCTGCTTTCAGCACTTCTCAGAACTCATTTCAGGAGGGCCTTAAGCAATATTTTGTCTGTGCTGGGACAGGAGCAGTTCATGAATCTTTTTTCTTGGCAAAGTGTGAGACAAAGGCTCTAGCATGGATTCAGATAGTATGAAGACAACTAGGACTATCTAGAAAATATACAATATGGTGACTCTTGGAGTAGATGGACACAAAGAGGCAGCAGCTGGTAGTGTGCCCAGTGCTAAATAAGGAGGGGACAGCCTGGCGACGGTGACCCTAATAGAGGTCACTTGCATAAACAGAATGGCAATCTGGGACAAGATGAAAAGCTGTGTGAGAAGGGAACTGGAAGAATTCCAAATTATTTTGGTTCACAGGTGTGAGCATGGTAAGTATTGTGATGTAACTTGGTCAACGTAAAATCGCTTCTGAACCCAAAAGGAATAACATGAGATAACTCAGCAGTTATTTTCATACAAGAAGTTATGTTCTGTGAACATTTTTTTTTTAAATGAAAATACATCTGTTTATATACTGATCTTAATGACTTACTTTGAAAGGCCTCAAGTGTTTTCAGGACTTTGTGGCATACCCATATTTCTTCAGATTAGAGACTCTATTTTCAGCACACCAGTTGCTGAAAGTACCTTGTGCCAGTACATTGTCAGCATTCAGTAAAAGTAGTAATAATAAGTTAAGCAGAACTGCGTATCTCCATAGAGAGATGAATAGGAGGCTCTCTACGCATACCCAGAAGGTTTAGCCAGAAATGATTTTGATTGAATTGTTTGTAATTTACAGAAAAAGAAAGAGCTTAGCAATATCCCAGACTGCTGCAGGCATGCAAAGTGGTGCAGATGCATGGATGACTAAGTAGACTTTTACTTGAATTGAGATAACCCTTAGCTGTGTCCCAGGGTTATGGAGCCCTGCAGCTGGAGGTATTATGATTAGATGAGATGTAAATCTCAAATCCTGACCATTTGTAGCTGGTAGAATTTAATAGCTTCTTTTGTTCAGGGCAGACTTCACAACCCTAATAACTTGCTTGAAACCTAATATCAGGCATAATAATTTCTTATCGTTATTTGGCTAAGGAATTTTTATATTCTGATCTATGCCAGCCTATGCTTTGTGAACAGTGTTAAATAGCTGCTTTGTTGATTCTATTCAAAAGTAAATGGTTCCTTTCTGAAGTTTCTTCTGTAGAGGATAGATGTTTGGATTTGTACCCATCATGTTTAGAACTCTTTGAGATAAAAGGCTCTGCCCATTTCACTATGTGCCCTCCTACACCTGGAGATGGAGTGATAGGTTGATGAAACAGAAAAGACATGAGAAATGAGTGTGTTCTGCTTTGCTGCCCATAACATACAAGGTGAAACTGAGCTGGCACCAAGGGAAAAAAATAATGACTTGGCTGGGAAAATGGCGGTGTACCTCTTCTAGGTCCAACAGAGGGCCAGGAAGCTTCAAACCCACCTCTGGCCTGTGTCTCCGGTGGTACCTCCTTCTAATGTGAGGCTGTTCCTAAACACAGAGTAGTCCTCCATGAGGTCACTTGCTGTATATCAGGGTGAGGAGAGACTATGATAAATTGCTGCTGCTGCTGTATATACTTTTCATCCTGGGCTTATGACAACTGGCTTTACAGCAAAACTGAAATACTAAATGATCAGACTCTAACGTTCACATGGACATGATTCGTTTACTGTGAGTTCATTCTTCTATTTAGAGAAAGGTATTGCTACCCTCCCTTACGCACTGACACAGTTGCCAAAATAACCACTCTTACTAACTGGCAGCTTTAAAAGCCAGCCTGCAGCTGACTTTGAAACAGAAGGTCAGCAAACGGAGCAACAGACTTCAATTCGGAGCTTTAATGGGAGCCATAGACCACAGCAAAAGGCCTTGACTGGAGTGTCTAGAGTGTGCTTTGCACAGGCCAAAAAGTCACTTTCATACTCTTTGAACCTTTTGTATAAACCTATATATTTTTCACTCTGTGGATTTCAAGATGAATGTGCAGCCGTGTGCTAGATGTGGCTATGGGGTTTACCCTGCTGAGAAGATTAACTGTATAGATCAGGTCAGTTGTCTTTCTTTATTATTTTGTACTATAATAAATGTATAGATTGGCACTTTTAACACAGTGCAAATCTCTCGGTTCCAAAAATTACTCATAACTGGGTTCAGAACTGAAATGAGTTAATAATAGGCATATATTTGAAGAAGAATTCTTCAAATTCATGAAATTAATGTTAAGGATCTATACTGAGATTTAAAACTCAAGACAATAATAATGAAATACAAATCATGTGTGTTTGGTTTCTTTTTTGTGGTATTTCCAGACATGGCATAAAGCCTGTTTTCACTGCGAAGTATGCAAGATGATGTTAACAGTAAACAACTTTGTTAGCCATGAGAAGAAGCCTTACTGTCAAGCGTAAGTGTGTTTCCTTTTCTTTTTTTTAAAGCAAAGGTTTAAAATGACAAGTCATTTTAATGTAATAGAAGATCACCATTTGGACTCAGCCTGGTCCCATGTGTGATGTGAAATTATGTATTGTTAGTGCCTTCGTGCATATCTTTGGATTTACGTGAATCAGAAATGATGGGAAAAATCTTGTTACTGTATATAAAGCTTCTCATTTGTCCAGCGTGTTAAAAGATACTGAACTGGGTTCCATTTCAGTATTGTGGGAAGAAAATAAACCCAACCATAAAATTCAGTGCTTTCCAAATCAGCGGTTAAGAGTTAACAAGGTTGAGCTAATCATCAGGAAAATGTATAAAATGCAGATTTTGGAGTTGGTTTGTTCTAGGAAGTTTTTATTTTATAATGATCAATTCCTGTCAAATTTGTCAGCAGAAAAAGGAGAGATGACAGTTGTTTTTTATTCTATTATTCTCTTTTGTTATTAGAAACACAGCATTGATATGACGATCATTAAAATTAATTTTGCTCTAGGCACCTACTCCATACAATAATAACTTGAATGTAATCTGAGATCTGTGTATGAGTGGGGGAAAAGTTATGTATAGAGGTGTGGAGGCTGGTATTGTGTTTTCGAGTGCTCAGAAAGAACCTTTCTGGTGGGCTGTCCGGTGCATTCCTAATATCCTTTTACACTTTCCTTTTTTAGACATAATCCAAAAAACAATGCGTTCACAAGCGTATTTGAGACACCAATAAATATAAATGCAAAAAAACTGTCGGAAGTGGTAAGTGAGGTAAGAAGCTTGAGGGCCAAATGTATTTAGCTTTGTTTTACATTTTGATATCATATTCGTGTCTTGTTTTAGAAATGTATTCTTTACATAATGTCGATACGTATTCTTTACTTAGCCTCCTGTGTTCTTTTAGAGCAGTAAGATCTCAGCCCTGGTTTGAATCATAATTTTTAAAATGCATTCACTCATAAGAAAGAAAGGTTAAATCTGAATTTGCTTCTACTTTCAGAAAGAAAAATGAATAGCAGTTTCTCACCTGCCATATCTGATAATCTACATGGAAGCATTGTTCGCATAAACTGCAGGAGATACTGCCCAGAGCTATGTAAACTTAGTAACTAAATCAGGAGGGTTTACACAGCCATTTGAAACAAGAATGACCTACTTGCTTTATGATATCTTCTGAAACTGATACTAAAGGGCACGAAATAAAAAATAAATTCTATCTCGGTAGGACGTAGGCAAAAGTTCTCATAGATGCTTTGTCAAGTATTTCTGGCAAACCTGAGATGATATTTCCCTTTTGTGAGAAAACACGAAGTCCAGGGAGCTTTGCATGGTTTTGCTGAAAATGTTTTGCTAAGACCTTAAGGATGGACTAGCTTTCCATGCCCTTTTAACTGCATCTATCTTCTAAAAGGCTGCTGTGCCCCCGCAAACCTCTAGGGGTGCTCAAAGTCTTCTTTCTTTTCAAATGCCATTCTTACCTGCCTTGCATTGTTTTTCTCCAGATACATTTGTTTCAAACTTGCATTTCTAAGAGTTTCATGAAATGAGAAACACAGAAACAGCCAATAATTGATAGCTATCTCACTTCTATGTGTAATACTATTTTATTGAATGGCATGTCTTTTGATACTCTAAAATACTACTATTCATTGCATGACTGTATTTAGTAAGAAGACCAATGTGTTTCAATGTGATTAACCATCACTAAAATAAAAGAAGGAAGTTGCATTTCTTATATTATAGCGTACTACTTTCATTCTGATGTTCTATATTAGCTGTACAAAGTTGATGTACATTTAATAGCCTTTGTCAGATGCCGTATCTTTTCTTTATCATTCTTGTACAGTATTCTTATGCATCAGGATTTGCAATATCATAGGCACTAACTATTTCAGCAGTGACTATCACACTTACTTTAAACTGTGTATGACAGATGTGGTCAGGAATGAGTTTGGGATTACTGCAGGTTCTATTTCTGTTTTTAGGCAGTGATATGAGACTCTGATACTTCCAGTGCATGTGAATATACACACCAGACAAATTATAGCTCAAAGATCACTTTCCCTTGTTTTTTTACACCTAAAGCACCTTCTGTCCTTTTCAATCACATAATGAGGTTCTGCTCCAGAGAGAAAATTGCTAAGGGTAGTAAAGAAGCTGATTCTGCAGTACTTACTTAAAGGGAGTACTTCTGTAGAAAATTTGAGTGTAGGAAAACTTTTTCATTGATAAATGTATAAAATAATGCTAACTTGAGAAAAGGTTTCGATTGCTACTGTAGTTTGTTGGGGTTTTTTAGGCAAGATTATTTCTTATGCAAAAAATGTAACATGTTTCTTCAATCCTAATATAATGTTCTCAACATAAGTCTTATGTTGAGACACCGACTCAAATGCAGAGATAAAAATTCATCTCCCATTACACAGAATTTCTATGTGAACAGACAAATAATTCCTCTCTCTGTATCTCTGTACTTAATTTATAAAATGGGGATAATGGTACACATGCTCAGTGATTTTCTGTCCAGCCAGTTTAGATTTTGCACTTTTCAGGACAGGGACTGTTATTTTTTGCATCTGTAGAGTGAGCTGTATAACAGAGCTGTGATTTCAGTTGTATTTCTGTGTGCTGTCATGATAAAATTAACAGTAGGAAAATGATGACTCAAGGCTAAGTATAGTAGTCATTTATGTTTACGCAGTCATGATACTTCATGGCCACTGTGCAGGGAAATAGAAGAGTAAAATATTACCCACCAGGTAACAGTTCTTTCATCTAAGGCTGCATTTATGTGTTCTGCTTAAAAATTCTTGGGGATTTCAATCCTCATAGACTACTTCCCCAAAAATAATTACCTAAAGACCAAATTATTCTTTCACAACTTCATGCCAGATTTCAGGTCTAATATGCTGCTCCTTTACAGATGTGCAGCTACAATAACAGCAAAAAAATCTTAGGTAGAATCTGGGTGTGGATTAGAGAGTAGAGTTTTGACCTTAGGTCTAACCCAATCTTCTCTTTCATGGAGACTCCTTTTCCAAGAATGGGTGGCATGGAGAAAGTACTTATGTAGTCTTTGCATGACATAGAGCTGCAGGCTATGTGGCCTTTTTGTACATAAGCAGGTTGTAAGTGGTGTTGGTCTAAAGAGGGAGGAGGAAAAGATGGAGAGTTTTGCAGGTTCTCAGAAGGAGGTTGGTATTTTCTTGTGGGCTGTGGAGATTTGGTGGATCAGGTGTGCTTGTCAGTCCCTTGGTTTCTGCATTCATATCATATATAAATTTGTCTTCAGTGTGAAATTACTAGTTGGCACTGAAAAATAGGCTGGTCTGTTGCAATTGGAGATCTAATGCACAAACACAGGTAAACATTATGACTAGAGTAAATCATCTTAAACTGGGTCGTGTTGATGCTGCCACCCAGAGAATTAGTTCTGTGCAGTTACATTGTTCCTCTGCTTCTCTTGTGTTGGTATTGATGATTTTTGCAGTGAGGCAGATGAAGGAGCTGACGTAGCTGAAAGCTAACCACAGCAAAAGCCTATACACCAATTCCCTGATACAATTTCCCCAACAGCAGCCTGTCTGATGGTGTCAGTGTGTGAGAGATAAGAAGGGTCACCTAGTAGGGCTGGAGGTGTTTTTGGAAGTAGCCTTCCTTTAGACTGGTTTAAGATGCAGCCAAAACTAGCAGGCACTGAAGTAGATTTGTTATGGTGGGAATTGTACTGTTTTTGTTGTTTTGTCTTGCATTCATCTCCTTTTGTTGCTGCAGTTCATGCAGACTCCATATCACTGTGGACTAAGAGACTGTGTTCACCTTGTTTGTCTCCCTACTTGTTCTTCTCCTAAGAGGGGGGTGTGTACTAACAAACTATTAATACCAAGTCAATTTTTTTTAGATAAAATATCGAGGAGAGGGTGAACAATTCAAATCAGTCTTTCAATGGGATGTAAGGTCCAGAGAAATTGAAGCTGCCTATAAAGCCCAACAACTGGCCACCCAGGTAAGCAATATCCCTCAAGTCTCCAAGCCACTAGCCTGCAGAAGACCAAGGATCAGCATTGGCAGTTCTGATTGTTAGGGTTTTCTTCACAGCATTTCAATGCTAAAAAAGCCATTGCTTCTCATTTAGCTAAACTTTTCAAGGCAGCATAGCTTGATTATATCTTAGGGTGCAAGAATCAGAAGATGAGGATAGAAGAGTGTATCTATACAGTTAGCTGTTTGGACTGCTGCATGTGCGGCCATACTCACCATGTCTTCTTTCTGCTGACACTGAAGCTTCACAACAAGTGGTCTCATTCCCAAGGGGAATTATTTGAGCCTCACTCCAGGATCTTAGATCCTGACACCTTGCTACCTGTTCTTGTTATACAAGCTCTGCCCTGGTATTCTGAAGGTATGTGGAGGCAGGCCTTGTGCTGTACATCTGCAGAGAGTAAATTTCACTTCCACAGCATTGTGTGTTTTCTTTTTTTTCTGTCAGATCAACTGTTTGTGTATTAAAACACGGGTGAAGATTGGTAGTTATTTAATTTTTATTTTGTAGAATGCTTACTATGCTGCTTATGAGGAGGGAAAATCGTGGTATTCAGGAACCATTCCAGATCCTGACATGGTCAGGATAACACAGGCACAGAAGACTCTGAGTGATGTAAGTGGGCTGATGTTTGGAACAGCTTTATTTTCATGGGCTATCGTATTCTGAAGACTTACCAGTGCATCAAAGCCAACCTTTGGTAAGATGTTACCAAAGGAGAGACTGACATGTTTACTTCTGTCAATAACAATATTTAACCATATAAGTGATTAGAGTCACATAACAATGCTGTTACCCATCCTGGAAATCATACATTTATATATTTATGTAATTGAGAAGCACTTCAACTACTGACCAATGATATCTGAGGTGACCTTGATTATATTCTGATCTAGCAGGCAGTGGTGTTTCCCTCAGTAGAGCAGAACTCATGAAGGAAAATGTGTCTTATTTTCCATAGAGTAGACCTTTCATTGTATTTCCATGACTGAAGAAAATAACTTCTGAATTTTGACCGGTTGTCTATGCCTATACAATGGGTTAGTGACTCAATCAACATAGGCAATTAATTAGATAATGAATATGAATGGGGAATGTTTTCTGTTGTATGTAGGAAATGTTTCTACCTAACAAACTTATAAGGTATAAGTTCTTTAATTAATTTGCTTTTAAATAAAATGATACATACCTTTAGGAAGCAGGCATTAAAAGAGGAATCACCTTAAACTACAGTGGGTTCTTCTGTAAAAACAAAACAAAAAATGTTCATTTTCTAGTTTCAATATACAGAAGAATATGAGCCACGGAGAGGCAAAGGCAGCTTTCCCGCTATGATCACTCCAGGTTATCAGGTTGCTAAGAGAGCCACCCAACTAAGCAGTAATGTAAGTTGCAGTTTTTTTAATTGTATGTTAAACTTCTGAATTTGGAGAATTCTGGGTTTAGGCCATTCACTTTAGACCTTAGGTTCTATGATGAATATTTGTTGGAGTGTTAATTCTACAAAGTGAGAAAACTTTAACATGATCCAGGAAACAGGGTTAAAAAATTACTTGGCTTGGAAAGACAATCATATAGTATAAATGGCAATATAGATATTTCCTGAAAGATGTAGCAACTTTTGCTGTAATTTATCACAACCTGAAAGAGATTGTGAACCACTCTAAAATGTTTATTTAATTCATTACCTTTATTTTCACTTTATGGCTTTATTAATCTATTTATTTACATCTGATGATTTTTGCTTTCTTTATAATTTGAAGTTAAAAATTATAATATTGAATAAAAATACTGTAATATTGAATTTAATTCATATACAAGATACTTTAAATATATACACAGAAGATTGCTTATTTATAAAAATAACAATTAAACTGAAAAAGATCAAGTAAAAATAAATCCTGTAGAAATGATTTTAAAGTATTGCATTGTTTTCTGTAAACACTGCCTACATTGTCATTGCAGTATGATCTTAGTGTTTTGGGCCATTACTGACTATTCTCATAATATTTTAATCAAATGTATGACTCACGTAAATGTAGTATAATTTGAAAATTTGATTATCACGGTCCATTTCTGTCTGCTTCTGGCATTCACTTTAAGGAAATATATAAATATACTGATAGCTTGACTATAGAGTCGGGAGCATCATGACTGCTGTTGCTCATTTTCTTTTGAAGCCTTCTGATAGAAAATGCATATTTTCTGCTTATTGTTTGTAATATGTATTTTATATGTTTTCTTCCTCAGGTAGAATATAAGCGGGGACATGAAGAGAGAGTTTCGAAGTTCACCTCTGTTGTGGACACTCCAGATATACTTCATGCAAAGGTTGGAGGACAGCTTTCAAGTGATGTAAGTGAAACAAAATAGGTTGACCTGTTTTTGAATCTGCAAGTGGCTCTTAGGACATTTATAAATCACTTAAAAATATGAACATAAAGAAAAGTAAAAAATTAATATTTGAAAGGCAGACTCTTGAAATGTGTATGACCTTAAAATATTCTTGATACATTTTACCATTAAGTATTTAAAACTTCCAATTATAAAGACCATATTCAGTTCTAGGCCATTTTAGGGACTAGCTGGCTGTCAGAACTGAAGGCAGAGAACTTGTCTGTTCTATACCCACCAACTGGCCTCCATGCAAAGTAAAGAAGGAAGCTGCCTGAGTCTAATATTAATAGAGCAAGCATTGTGCAGAAAACTTTAGTATTTTCTTTAAACAACTGTGATCTATCCTATACCCTGAATGAGACACAGAGGTCCTGCAGAAGATAGGTGGTCATGTGGTTAAAGACTACATTGTAAAGCATACACACAAAGGAGGTAAAAACAGACTTCATGGTTTGTCTTCCTTTTGGCAGATGACAGCCATTGAATGCCTGACTTTGCAACTTTAAGAATTGATTATGTGTGTACTTAAGATACATTTGATCTAATTACTCCTGAATTGTCTTGGATTTTTACAGTTGAAATACACAGAAGACTTTGAAGAACGGAAAGGGAAAGGCAGCTTTCCTGCTATGATCACTCCAGCTTATCAAATAGCCAAGAGAGCAAATGAATTAGCCAGTGATGTAAGTGTCCAAAGCAAAGTCTCTTTTTGGGAAGAAAAGAATTAATTCTCACACAAATTTTGGATTAAAATGTTTACAGGCAGAAATTCCATGAGCATTGTGGAGTTATGCTAGCAGTGCACTTCATACACAGATTTTCAAGTGATTGTCTTTTGCAGGGACAAAGTTGAGTTTTATGCACAAAGAGAAAATTAGGTGTTTTATTTGTGAATCAACACTGTGGATTTTTGTGGGCAAAAGTGTCCCCTTTATCTAACCTCCTGTTGCATATAACTGAGAAGGAAGACAATAAGGACATCTGGAGGACAAGCTGGACAAGCTGGAGGTCTTTGATTTCATTCTGCCCAACCCAGTATGAGTTAGAGGGGCTGAAGTGCAGCTCTAATTTACACAACCACGATATTCTGGGTGACCTTGTACCAGGGGAGGGCTGTGTTTGCAGAGCTCTGCTTTGCTGTGACTTTCCATGCTCCCAGTGGGTCCTTACAGTTCATTCTCCTATTCCTTCTTTTGTGCTGTTCCAGGATGAGGCTTTTATGAAAGTAGCTTCCTGAATAGCAATTATATATACGAAGTATAAACACACACACAAACACATGCATATATTTGACATAGATACAAATTTATAAAATATAACTTTCTATTCCATTCATTTTACTCTCCTTAATGTTTTGGGTTTTTTTTAAACTCCTTGGTGTACTGATCTTTACTGGCTTTCTTTTCCTCTCCAAACATAACAAAACCATAACACCCCTGTATTCTTTAAAAAGCATAGTAACAGGACATCAGTATTTCTTCAAAATGTACAGTTAATTGTGTTTTGTCATCAGAGACTGAAAGGAAAACTCTTTTTGTTGGAGAAGATAACATATTGTGCTAACTCAATGGAAGTGAATTTAAAACATTATTAAGAGTCATTGAGGAAAATAAGAAGAGATCTGTAATTCTGAAGGCAAAAGCAACTGACTCTAAAACATTTAAATGTTTTTGTTTGCCTTTGATCTGTGGAAAACCCTTCATTTGTGTCAGCAAACACACATGGTGATTAAAGGGCAGCATCAGGTTATAGGCATTATTTAGACTTCAGCAAAGGTAGTGTAAAACTTGATCTAAACTTGAAGGCTGATTGCCTAAATTCTCTTGATCATTGGGGATATCAGCATCTTTCAGAAACAAGCCCATTTACTAATGGCGTTCAGATGACCCTGTGGTAAAAAAAGTGCTCTGTGGTAACCATGAATTTACTTTACAATCAGTTCTATTTTTTCAACCTGCTGGAGCATCAGAGATTAGCCACTGACAAGCAGAGGGTACTGAACACGCTGAACTACTAGTCTGGGTTGAACTGGCAAGTCCCATGTTCCTAATGCATTATTAAAAAGTACACCACTATTTTTGTTTTTATATCTTCAAGTGGCATATTTGACTTCTGTAGATTGGTGGCAATGGGAATTTTGACAACCTTTTATTGTCACCATGTGCATGTTGTTGATTATTATTTGTTTTGCAGTATCTGTGTACCAGACTAAACACATCGAGATGATTCTTTTCCTTTTCTTTTTTTCCTGCTAGGTAAAGTATCATCAAAGATATGAAAAAGAGATCAAGGGAAAAGCCAGTCATACAGCTGGAGCAGATGTTACTTTTGCAAGAGAACATGTAGATCAATATGGCCAGGTATGCAACATCCGAGAGATACCCATGCTGATGTTGTTTGTTAATATGGCTGATTGATCAAGACTTTAGAAACTGCAGTGAGACCTATTTTCACTTTGCTTTCCTGTATGAGAAAGCAAGGTCTCGAAGGAAAAGATGGTGTGCAACAGCACCATGCTCTGAATGTGTAATATATTTGGCATTGGCACTTACAAGATGAGACTACAAGGTGCATGCACTGTCACTGCATGATGCTTATGGTAGCGTCATTCCCAAAAGGTAAGCATTACCTTGGCAAATTTTATCTGTGTATATGTATGCACTATACGTTTCTATTGTGGTGTTGTTAACGTATCACACTGAAATGTGTTTACTTGTGGAAATTTTCCCATTCCATGAGAAAGAAAATGTAAATTGAGTTAGGAGCTTTGCAGCTCTAAATATGTGCAAGTGGCACTGAAGATCATACACAATCTCTTAGATTTCAGCTCTTCCACAAAAGTGGTATTGTAAGCTTGACAAGTTGTAGTTCTGCATTTGTAGAACCTAATAGGCTTTAGTTCTGTTTTGGTCTGTGGCATTCATTTTGCTTTTATTTCATTTTTAAGGGAATGCAATTATTTTTGTGGTCTCCCAAAATGCATCCAAAGTTCTATTCCAATTAAGTTAAGGAAGTAGTACAGCTAAATAGAATTGAATACAGCTAAAGGGAATTTGAAAGGAATTGAATAGTGTTTTTGTATAAACAAAACTGTAGGTTTAGTCCTAGGTTTTTCGTCCTAGCTCCTCATGAGACCCATATACTTTGGAGAAATGAAGGAACAGGGAATATATTATCCTAAGATATTTGGGAGTTTTACATTTCTTCACCTCTGTCCAAACCTACATCTTGTAATGTGTGAAAAGTAAACCATCCTTGAAGAATATGAGTTTAGAATATGTAGCAATGAAGCCTTCAATTAGTTTCTGTCTTTTGAACTGCCACATTTTTTAGTAAGAATAAACAAATAAAATGAATTTGAAAAAGCGCCAATTGCATTTTCAGGCATTGGAATGCTGCTATCTTTAGAATTAATTTAAGGGGTTTTTTTGTTTGAAAGTATCTTTGAAACTTCAGTCACAGACTTAAAATTTAATTTGAGTTTTAATCTTCATAGATTGGATTCTGATATTTTTATTCAAATAAAATAGAGCCACTGAAATTAATGGATCTTTCTGAGTGAAGCATGACTTAACATGGGTAAAGGGATTAGATTTCTAACTGTCAAGATCGTGAGGGTACATCATATATAGAGAGAGAGATATGTAACATAAGACAATTTAAGGAATCTTACTGTAAAATGCCTGTATGCTGAACACCTGTTTTGTTCATGTTTAAAAATCTTAGAAGTGGCTAAAACTAATTATCTGGAACTTTGAAAATACTGTTTTGTAATATGAGAAATATTAGAAATGAAATAAAAATGTATTTGAGAAAGTTAGAAGAAAGAAAATGGCAAGTTGGAAGAATTCAGACTCATGAATGGCATTTTAAAAAACTAACTCAGCTGATTAGTCAAGGATATTTTTTATTTTCTGTGCCTGTTTATAGAATAATTTAGATGCAATAACTATAACTAAATTATACTGTTCACAAACTTATGATATGACCTACCTTATCATGTGACATTTATGGTGCACAAAATGACCTACAATGAATTGTTTTGCATTGAGAAGTCACAAGAGAGATACCCCAAATATTTATAGTCCTTTCTATCTGTACTCTCCATGACATTCTTGACATGCCACACATTATTTTTTCACTTAAACTGGCTCTTTACTACAAAGGATTTACAACATATTACAGAGAAGACACATTACACTGTATCTTACTTGTTTGTAAGATCTTGCCATAGACAGTTTTGGGATGGTCATGGTGTATTACCATTTAAAAAACAGCTCCAGGATTTTGTTATTAAATTATCAAAAAGATTTTCAAATTGTCAAACATTTACACATAAACTTATCTATAGATAGATTTAAGCGTATTAATTCCGCAATGATTGTTTTTTTAAATCAAGCAAATGGAATTTTGTGATTTTGTTCCCTAAGAAGTTTACCACCTTAATATCTAGATATTTCTGCTTCATTAATGAATCCCTCTTCAAAATATATCACTGCACTAGAGAAATATTATTTTTGGTCAGTTATGATGTGAGAAATGGCCATGGAGAGATAAGAGACTTCCATCACATCACAGAGGAAGGTTGACCCTAAGCTAAACTTGGAAAGTTTAAGCAAATCTCCTGATAGCCCAAACCATTAGATATTTTTATAGTTTTCCAGGGCAGCATATATTGACAAAGAGAGGGGCTAGCAGATGTCGTCTGTTAAGAACTGAGGTGAGATTAGAAGGATGTATATCATTGTATTATTGAATGCTATCTTGACTGTAGCTAATTGCTGCCTAAATTTCTCTTGCAATGAAACACAAGTAATTTTGCAAGCACAGTTAATTTAATGAGTGATTTTATTCTTACAGTTGGTCATTTTATTCTCTTTTTCATAAAAAAAAAATACAATGAAGCAATGAACTTTCCTACTAACAAGGACTATGGGGCTTTGTGAAATTGCCCAAGGCCTCACCTGCTTATGTACGATGAGTAAATACTCTGAATTTTCTTCAGGATTATATGGATGAGTATGAAGAACACAGAGGGAAAGGCAGCTTTCCTGCTATGATCACTCCAGCTTATCAAAATGCCAAGAAAGCAAATGAATTAGCAAGTGATGTAAGTATGAAACCTGAATCAATACAATTAAACAATTAAAAACAGCAGTTTGTCAGACCAGTGCCTAGAAGGAGAATGCTAAAATTACACTTGAGAAGTAAACAGCAATGACATTTCACTGCATTGCTGGCAACTGGATGGCTCAGGGGATTAATAATATCCATTAATAAAAGGGGACACAGCTTCAACTTGCATGAGGGAGGAGATGGATGTAGCAACTAATGGGGATCCCTACTGTTAGGTTAACCCTCCTGGCAAATCTGCACCTGTATTATTAATGAAACCTTCAACTGCCTTAATCATCCTGTGGACTATTGTGGTATTCCCAGTAGTGAATAAATGGAGGATGAATGAGCTGAACTGGTTTTGCTATTTTGATGTATCATGCCTCTAGCGCAAAGCAAGTCATGTGAAGGAAAAGAAACCATAGAGTACAACACTGTCACTTCACAAGACTGAGCTTATTTCTGGGCTGGAGATTTTTAGTTTTGGGTGGTAAGCTAAAGAACTGGCAAAAAAGGGTGGTGATGTGTGATTCTTGCATGCAGCCCATTGATTAAAGAGCCTCAGTCCTATTTGAGCAGACCGTTTCTAGTAGTGACAAAAAATGGGTCAATCTGTAGTCACTACCCTGTGGCTGCTGCGAAGGGTTCGTGCGAATGACAACCTTTGTAGTGTGGACACCTGTCCCCCATGGGGCTATCTGAGCTGATGGGCTCAGTCTGTTTTCTGAGGAGCTAACAGATAGTTGAGTCTTTCAGCTTATACTATCCTGAACTAGACACTAGCAGTAAACTAGAGTGAAAGGATCAGTCATATTCTGTTACCTGATCTTATGACTGAGAGAATATAAAAAACTGGAAACCTTCTGTGACCAATCCCTATTTTGATGACAAACTCAGTGATCCCCTGGTTAAACATGAAATATTTAACCTTTACAGATAAAGATGTGAGTTTCAAAGGTTTTCAAAATGCTAATGGTCAGCAGTTTCATTATTAATTTGTAATACCTGGAGCAAGGAGAAACGTAGGGTCATGGCAGTAACCTTAACACACTAGAGTACTTACCAAGCTGCTTTATATCTTTACAGCCTGAGAAACTGTGTGCAGACTTGGAAAATAAAATGAAAAACACTTTGCGCTTCAGCACATTTCAAATAATTTGATTTTTTTTAATATTATGAATCAGATTTTTAAAGCAGTAACACAAGATGAAGAATATAAGCATCTCCTTGCATGCAAGAAATATTGAAATATATTCCCAATAGGGTTTTTGCTGGCCAAGTTTGGCAAAAGGCCAATATAAGTATTATCTCTCTTCTCACCCATCCTAACTCAATTTAAGTCAATAACCTGATGTCTAAATTAAATTAACAGATCCCTTATTTCAATATTGATTTGGTAGAAAAATATAATTGTCTTGAAACATTATAAGTGCAAAAAGATATAGCTTTCTCAAAAAGCTGGTTTCTACAAAAGGAAGAGTTTGCAGAGCACTTGATGATTATCTTTAATTCTCTGACTAGAAGTCTAAAATTAAAGTACTGAGAATTAACTTCAGTAACAGAAGAGCACACAAGCTCCAGACAGTCACTAGCCAAGAATCTGCTAGTTATCTGTTCAAGCTATGAACAACAACCAGTGCTGTTCAATCTATGTAAAAAATGGATTAAAAAAAATGCTGTCTAGTGAGTGGCTTGGCAAGGATTGTTAGGGCTGTGATTTCATATGTGGTTTATTTCAGGAAGTAACAACTTTCAGTGTTTCAACTTAGGAAGTTCTATTTGCTTATCAAAGCAAGAATAGGAAAAATCTTATACTGACTCATGAAGCCAGTCTAAATAGCAATGGTGAAAAGGTAGACATCTATTTTATAATTTTTCCTACTTCTTTTCAGATAAAATACAAGAAAGATCTTTCCAAGATGAAAGGTGCAGCTCACTTTCACTCCCTAACGGCTGAAGACAACTTAGTCCTTAAACAAGCCCGAAGTGTTAACAAGCTTGTCAGTGAGGTAAGGGGTTGAATCGATCTGTTAGCAAGTTTGAGAGCAGCTCATACAAACATTTGTGTCTGATGGATAAGGACTACAAACAGAAAAACCTGTTGTTCTTATTGCCCCATATGTAACAGAAATGATCTGTGTGTAGCACAGTAACTGGAGAGAAAGGTGGAAGAACAGATCTTCAGGTGCTGTTATCTGGTGCTTCCAATGATCTGTATGAAAGTATGGGAAATTAACCCCAGAAAAGTAATTCTAATTCTGGCCACATGAAGAAATCTAAAAATAACCCCTGAATTGTGCCGTTAATGTGCTGTGAAGTTATAGTCATAAATGCTTTAGGATGACTTGGGTGTGTACCTTAGAGTGTTTCAAAGAAGGTTCTACTGATAATTTAAAAATTACACCAACAGAGCCAAAATTTGTACCATTCTGTTAATGCAGGTTTCTGTTTTCTTCCATCATGTGAAAAACTGTGAGTTACTGATAATGCATTCTTCTTCTGCTTGGCAAGGGAAGATTGCTAGGGAATTCTCAGTAGATTCTGAATTATTAATTTATTTATAGTGTCATATCAGCTATAAAGCTATTAATAAATGTGAGTTTCTAGAGCTTCCCCATGGCAGTTTAAAAGCTTATACTCTTGAGATGTCAAAGTATAAAACCTTCAATAATGAAAAACCCCTGGAAGTATGACTGGAAGGGGCCTCCTGGGCCAATGATTCCTGCTTCCTGCTGTTTCGGCAGAGTATCATATAATCCTCTTCTTCTAATTTCTAACCTACATTTATTCATGTCCACTTTATTACTATTGTGTTTTGTGCCAACATTGCCCTTTAGTTTAAAAATTTCTTCTCCCTGTATGATTACCTTTCTGAGATGGTTACAAATGGATATCATTTTCTTCTCTCTGCCTTTGTTTTCCTAGACTAAGCAAGCCAAATTCTTCTCATCTCTTACAGTCTTTCACTGCAGCTGTTACAGGCTGAGTGCATGTTCCTTAAACAGGAATGACTGTAAGAGTACATAAGTTCTTGATGAGGTCTTGCTGGAACCTGGTACATAGCACGCGCACTTCCCAACGCCTGCTCAAAAGTCTCCTCTTGCTCCTGCCTTGGACTGCATTTGCCTTTTTCATGGCTGTGTTACTTTGGCATTTCGCCATCTTTCTGTGGTCAGCCTACATACAAATAGTTTTCTCTTTCTTAGCCTTTCCAGGTGATGAGCTCTTATAACTGAAATTTGTATGACTACTCCCTATGTATATTAATCTCTACATTGCTGCATTTAGTCCCATTTCTATTACCCCTTTTAATATCACCCCCAACATTCCTACTTCAGAGCAAAGGTACTCAATTAAAATATTAAACCACTTCTGTATTTAAACTTTGAAGAATTCTGCTAGTAAACTTCCCCCTGTTAAATCCTTCCTGTTGAAAAACACCCATTGCTTTTTCTGCTTTCATTTGCTCCACTCAACTTAAAATTCCTTTGTAGATCCTTGTTTTTGTTAATAATTTTCTTCATGGCACTGTCTTATACACTTCGCTGAGGTCCAAATGGATGAAATTGATTGCATTTCTTTTGCCTATAAAACAAGAACTGAGTGTATGAAAATCATCTTCATATTAATTTTTATCATATGCCATCTGATGAAAGCCAAATCAAAATATATCAAACTGTATCAAAATGTATCAAACTGTATCAAAATCTCTGAACAGTGGGTCTGGCTAATAAAAAGTGTGCGGAGGAATTTGACAGAGCAGATTAAGGTTTTACAATATCTTTCCCTTGTGCATTTTTGTCACTAAGGTGGAATATAAGAAGGATCTTGGAAACAACAGAGGCTACAGCATGAACTACTGTGATACTCCACAGTTCAAGAATGTGAGCAAGATCTCAAAATTCACCAGCGATGTAAGTTTTCAGTACCTCGTGTGTGGCTTGCTTAACCTGGTAGCTTCTGGAATCGCAAGTCATCTGTGTGTGCGTTTCAGATAAGCGTGCGCTGGGAATTTGATTATAACTTATTTTAACCCATGTCTGTACAGCACCTATCCTAGTGTGTCCTGATGGATAACTGGGGCTCATTTATACAGGGTTATGAAAAGAACTATTATGATATGTGGAAGAGAGGTTACTTACAATGGACTGCTAATCTAGACAAGTAGCTGTTGGTTGTTACTGTTATCTATCATAATTATTACTTATTTCATTGTGTATGTCCATTTCCTGACTGGAAAGGTAGGCAGAAGATACTTTACCAGAGTTAATGTCAGAGACGAACATGTTTACTGTGTGAAAGTAATCAATATTAATAATTATATTGCTTGTATCTCATGATACTGAAGTATAATTTTGCTTTATACTGCTTGCTACCATTCCCTGAAATCCAGGAGGAGTAAATCTTTTGCCATACCGATGAGATGGTAGAGTGGTTAATTTATCTTGTTGTCGAATTCCCTACTCTGTGCTTGGTGAAAGCTGCACCAAAACAGTCCAGTTTTGGTAGATCATTATCTGTTCATTTGTTAATGTACAAATAATGCTTCCCTGCAACTTCGTTCTAATATTTATTTCTGATGAAATAATATGCAGCAATAGAATGCAGAAGTATCTCCTTTATGTGGCATCCAGGTGATCTGCAGAATATGTAAATGACATCTTGTAAAATAGGAAACTCACAGAGGGTTTTAGTTTTTATGTTTTAAAGTACCAAGGTTGTTGTGAGTTTCTGTAGTGGTGCAACACTATTAGACTGCTGTAATAATTTGTCTCACTGCTGTAACATATGGAAACTTGTAGAAAAACTACAAATATTTTTTCAGAGTATTTTTGCTTTTTTTGTACAGCTTAAATACAAAGAAACCTACCAGAACCAGATGAAAGGCCATTATGTAGGTATCGGCATGGACAAGCGAATGCTACATGCCATGAAAGTTGGCAGCTTGGCAAGCAATGTAAGTCTTTTTTATTCACACTTGTATGGTTGTTGCTTTCTTGTCTTTAAGTTTTTCCAGAATTAAGTTGATAGAAAACTTTAGATCATATTGTACTGGGGATCTGAAGAATAGATATGTTGAGAAGAGAGGAAATTCTGGAAAACCTTTTGTACTGATTTATAGCTCACTGTGTGGAAGAAGTTAAAATAAGCAAATTCAGTGATCTGGCAACACACTGAGCTCCTTCAGTTTTCTTTGACATCAGTAGGATGCTGAAGGTTGCTTGCCACCACCCCCAGGGTCAGACCTTTGCTGAAAAAACAGTCTTTAATGAAGATTTCTGGATTCCAATTTAATTTACTGGGTTAGTCAAGAAGCTATTTCGTTACATACCATTCCTTCAAGTACATTATTTACAAATCTGTAAGAAGCTTGAGAACTAAGCAGAAAGATAAAAGAGATGTGTCATAGGTGGAAGTTAAGTTAATGCTCCCACTGTTGGCATTGGATTAATTGAGGAGCTGAAAAAGAATCAATTAGTGGCTAAACTATGCAAATAATTTCATTTTCTTTGTCACTCATGACATTGAACTTACTTTGTTTCCTGCATTTAATATTAATATTATTGTTTCTCCTTTCCTCTTGACTGATAATTATTCAAACAAATGACAGCGTAAAAAAAAGAATGATTTGTTGTTGTTGTTCTCCCTGTGTTTCAGATAGCCTATAAATCTGATTACAAACATGACGGTGTTGACTACAATTACCCAGCTACTCTCACTCCTTCATATCAGACAACAAGGAAGTTGGTCCCTTTGAAAGATGTAAATAATTTCATGGGTTTTTTTTTCTATGACTTGCATGGCTCATCATCTCTCTGTAGGAGAGATTGTGATAGATTGCATGTGTCAAATGATGATTTAATCATGGAAGCAAATAGCTAGTGATAACAAAGTTAAAGCAAAAAAGTGTAAGGAGTCAAGAGGGCTCAGAAGAATAGAAAATGCTGCAGCCTCCTGTCATTGGCTTCAGTTCAGCACAGATTGTACAGTCATGTGAAATGAGTGAGTTCTGCCCTATCCCTAGTCTGTGTTGCAAAAAGTCTCACCATCCTGGGCAGCTTCAACAGCAGCATCAAGCACTGAAAGGACAGAGAGACTTAAATAGGCTTCTCATCCTTTGTGAATTCCGTGAAGATAGGTGTTCACCTTTGAAGGGGAACTAATTGGTCACGTAACCTTCCTTATGCTTGTGGTCTGTGTGAGACAGGTGCCCTCTGTGCTTGGGATTGAGTTACTGATGGAACAATGTGAAGAAATTTGTGTACTGCTGTGGTTATATGTGCTCTACAGATAAATGGAAGATGTCAGACTGTAGAGCATACCATACTTTCACCTCTCACAAGCATTAAAGGCTTGATTGATCTCATCTACCATTGGGAACTTAACCTGTGCCTTAGTTAGGAGCACAGTCACCAGGTATTACTTACAAAATCAACAGGAAGAGAGCAGCACCTCTGCAGGGCATTTCTGACTACCTAAGATATATATTTATATACCTGTCTTTCCATTGAAATTGCAAGAAACCAGGGGCAAGATGCCTTACAGAGGCCATTAACATTATATGAGATTTATCTGAGCCTAAATCCCTCTTCCAAGAAAAAGATGGTAGCATGAAGAGGTAGAATTGAGAACCCTGACATTTTTGAGGAAGTACTTGATATACTTCAACTGTAAGATGTGCTACTGCCTCTTCAGCAGTAATTTCATCTTTGTCTTTGAAAAAGCTTAAAAAAGTAAAGTTCAGCGTTTGATTGCTTAGTGTGTGGGAGAGTTGTACTCTTAAAGAGTTCAAAGTAAGCATGAATTAATGTCCAAAATGTACAAATTAGTTTTATCCACTCTAAACATTTCAGCACTACCTGTGGCTCTACAATTAATAGCCAGCATCTGGGTTTGGAGCACATAAATCAATTGGCCACAGAGACTCAGTTGCACTAGTCATGATCACCATCTAGCAGTTTGAAACAGTCCCAGGACTCATCTGCTCAGTAATAACCAACATGCTTACTTTGAAATCTTTTAAGAATACAACTCTCTCACACACTAAGTGATCACAAGTAGCAATAAATACACCATTTCAGTTAAACAGAAATTATCCCTTTCTGTGGAATTAAAATTCTCTCTGTCTCTGTAAAGAAGCAAATGAACTGTTTTAAGTATCTTGATCACTTTGGACCTGTAAGATAATTCAGGCCTTTTTTCCTAGTTTTTGTCATTATGGCAGAAAGAACAAGTTTACGTGAGGATACCTGAGATAAGAAGGTTCGCAATAACATAGATCCAGTAACTCAAAGTCTCTAGAAATATACTGCACTTTACTGGAAAAAAGTGTTCTTAAGAAACTAGTTTTAAGCAATGCAATTTGCAATGTTTGCAAAGTGGTGATTAACTACAGTGAATGTTAATTAAGGCCTACAGAGAATAATAATTGTGTCCTGAAGTGTAGCACTGAGTCCTTTGGCAGCAACAGGTTTGAAAGAAAGCTTCTCCGTGTTTTTTTTTATTTTGCATAATTTTGGGTTTTAATATATTTATTTTATATCTTATTATTGCTGCTACCATATTAATGTGTTAGGAATTTAGTGGGCTCCAATCCTATCAATGGCTGACATTAAAATGACTTTTTTTGTACCATAAATATGTATTTTTCTTCTCTCATCATCCACACAAAACTCCTACCACACAGGGAAATTCTGAGATTAATTATTACATTAAAACTCAGTAAAGACAAAGTGTAAGAGAGTTCATCTGCTCTGTGCAGCATTACACTGGACAGACCTCTTAATAGACAGTTACAATGTTCCTTTATAAAGATAGTCTGATAAAGATAAAAATAGTCTAAGTGATGGTTAAGTATATCAGTTTTATAGGAATGCTTTGGGGTACCAGCTGAAACTGCACCTTTTTAAGAATTTGTGGTTTTGAGGGGGAGGGGTTATAAGTGAAGTTCATTTTCAAAGTAGAGTAAAAACTGTGACCTCAGACCAGGAAATTTTCAGAGCATTAACCCAGATCTCATCCAAGAGATCGTGATTTTTTCCTCACCTCAATTTATTATGCTTTAAGTAATGATTCATCCAGAATATTAGCTAACAAAACTTTGTCTACTCAATCTCTCATTTTCCAGTCTGAACATTTCTTCCTTTATTAAATCTTTTTTTTATTTTATCTTAAATTAGGTAAACTACAGACAAAGCATAGACAAGCTGAAGTACAGCTCTGTTGCCAGCACTCCACAAATTGCTCAAGCCAAAATAAATGCACAGCAGCTCAGTGATGTAAGTTCTGTCATCATTAGCCACCATTGTTTATTAGACTTATGAGATAATTTTATTTCATAGCATTTGTAGCACTTAAATGTTTTTATTCTTGATAGTTCATCAGCAGATTTACTACCAAAACAAGAATACAAATTGAATGAAATCACTTCCAAAAATGTGGCAAGCATACCAGTAGATCTAATATTTTCCTCCGTTTTTAAGATTTGTATTAGTGTGCTTTGTTAGGGATTTATCTTCTATGTATTTATTAATGCATGTTTTTTAGTAATATAATTTCTACTTACAGATAATCAGTAACTATTCTATTTATAGAATAATTATTCTACTTCCTAGTACCTAGGTAAAAGTTATAATTGCCTTATTGCCCTCATATTTATGTCAGTGATACCTATAAGTGTACCTGTAACGTATGGCACTAATAGCCTGAAATTCGACAGCAGTCAATCAGTGTAACAGTCATATTTTTAGTGAGCAAAAAATAACTGAGTTTGTTGTTGACTTTTTCAATATACGGCAGTTGAACTACCGAGCCCAGTACGAGAAGACAAAAACAAATTACACTCTACCTCAGGACATACCTCAGTTAGTCAAGGCAAAAGCCAATGCTGAGTTATACAGTGAGGTAAGCCAAGCGATGCGGAAATACTGGTATTCATGATGCTGTTAATAGACAGAAATGAATGCAGAGATGATTACACTGTTTCTGGAAGCATTTAGCGTTTATCATTGGTCTTTACTAAACAGCATGAGGTATGGTAACCAGAATAGATAGGGATACAATCTCAAGTACAGTGAAACTGCTAGGCGTTTTTTCAAGACCTTTTCAGATGATTTGAATTTGTTTAGTAAATCAGTGTTCACTTCACAAAAATAACTGATTCTGAGGTGGTATTTGTATGAAGTACCAGCATTTGCACAGTTCTAATAACTCAAAGCCCACTGAAGTAAATGGAAAAAAACACAGTGGCTTCAGTGAACTTGGATCAAGCCCACTGTTGCTGCCATTCATAATTCATGACAAAATGTAGTGATTTACTTAGAGACCTGGGTGTTAAAATCAAGCACTTGCAGGAAAGTTTAACTTCTATTTAATTTTTAAAGTGCTTTTCAGGCCTCCATTGTTGTAGATAGTTTGGGAGGGAAAAAAGCACAACAGGATAAATAAATACAAAACCAGAAAAAACCTCCAGACTTATTACCGGTGTGACTGTTATTTTTGAGCCAGTTTCATAATTTTTCATGGTTTTGAGTTGGCATTACTGCAAGTTTTTCCTGGCATATTCATACCTTGTGTGCTTCCCCTAAGTTTTATTTGAGTTGCATTGGTGAAGTGTTGTGGAACAACACTTTGTGGCTATAATGTGTTGGGATGCATGCCTATTGTTTGATATTAGTAAAATATAACCATACAAAAAGCCAAATCCAGAAATCAGGGCTTCCTGAATACATCATTAGGTGCATGCATAGTATGCATGAAGGCATACTTGATCCTGCTCTAACAGAATTTCAAGTGGAACCTTGAAAAAGAGCTTAAACAACTAGTACTTTAACTTCCATTAACTTTCAGAAGTTAAGCATGTGATTCTCATGCATTTCATCTACGTTTGTGATATAGCGTGCCTCATGAGTGTGCTTTTGAAGCAAATCTCCTGACCATAAGGATTGCTTCATTGAGCTTTGCTTCACATTGTGGAGTGGTCTCAGAGCACATGAGCTGGATTCCTTTTGAATGAAGCCACACTGAAAGGTGCTCTCCAGCAGCTCACATAAAGAACTGCAGCTACAAATACATATTGAGTGCATGGGACCTGACTAGCTCTAGTTTGGTGCGGGGGGGAAGAAAGATCCTGAAATGAGTAGTGTGACGTCTGATTCTGAGCACCAGTTTTTCTGCCCTGTAGATCAGCTCCTATTGATCTACACTATTTGCCTATGTAGACATAACCACAGGCTCTTTTGAAAAACATTCCCTTCCCCATGCCTGTTTAAAATTGGGAGCTGTTGGTGCATGTTCTGGGATTTAAAGTGCCTGTAAATCCAAGAATAAAATCCTTGACTCAATCTTGGCTAATTAATTAGCTCAAAATGATAATGAACTGCGACTTAAGAAGGTTCCAGTTTGTGGACTGAGTGTATGTATACTTCTTTTTAGCTCTTAGTAATTTTCATGTTCGTTTGAAGATCTTGTGTGTTTATGTGTTAGTGACATGTTGCTGTCTTTCCTTTCTCAGATTAAGTACAAAGAAGGCTGGGAGAAGAGTAAGGGCCAGGGCTTTGAAATGAAACTTGATTCTCTGCCTTTACTTGCTGCCAAAGCTTCAAGGGATCTTGCCAGTGATGTACGTTATATTTAATTACCTAGGAATTATTCTTTATATAAGTTGCTATAGCACAGGGAAATAAAGCTTAGCTCACTTCATCTGGATTTTTAAGTCCTGCATTTTGCTGTTCATCTTTCTCAATGGCTGATGAACACTTGGAAACTTTCTCAGACTCTGCTATGAAATTTCACTCTCTGAAAATTTTTTTTTAAATACAAGTGTACAGAAGGAAGAAAAATTTGCAAAATAACAATGGCTCAATCCTCCCATAGTAAAATTCAGTGTTTTGAATTGTTAACAGCCTCAAAAATACTGTTATCATCCACTGCAAAGGGAATGCATATTTATTTATTCTACTTCTTTAACGTAAACACGTGTATATAAAAAAATTTCGAAACAAACTCTTTTTAAACAACTTATCTCATGATTCTTAACCTGTGGAGAGGCAGAAAAGGGAGAAACTTTTCCTGCAGCTGGAAAGTGTTCAGCAATGATGGTGATTCCGAAATACCACCTCATTAAGAAAATCAAATCTTGAATTCCTTGCTTGTTTTTTACATGATTGATTTCTTATCTTTTGCTTTAAGAACCAGATAATTTAGCTAATCAGAAGACTTTAAGTTTATAAGCATATTTACCTCAGAGGAGTAAGCCTTGCTGGATCAATGGGCTGAGGCCAAAGCCAATTGTATGAGATTCAACAAGGCTAAATGCCAGGTCCTGCACTTGGGTCACAACAACCCCATGTAATGCTACAGAATTGGGGAAGAGTGGCTGGAAAGCTGCCTGGTGGAAAAGGACCTGGGGGTGTTGGTTGACAGCCGGCTGAATATGAGCTGGCAGTGTGCCCAGGTGGCCAAGAAGGCCAAGAGCATCCTGGCTTGTGTCAGAAATAGCGTGGCCAGCAGGACTAGGAAAGTGATTGTCCCCCTGTATTCAGCACTGGTGAGGCTGCACCTCGAATACTGTGTTCAGTTTTGGGCCCCTCACTACAAGAGAGACATTGAGGTGCTGGAGTGTGTCCAGAGAAGGGCAACAAAGCTGGTGAAGGGTCTGGAGCACAAGTCTTATGAGGAGCGGCTGAGGGAACTGGGGTTGTTTAGCCTGGAGAAAAGGAGGCTGAGGGGAGACCTTATTGCTCTCTACAACTACCTGAAAGGAGGTTGTAGTGAGGTGGGTGTCTGTCTCTTCTCCCAAGTAACAAGCGATAGGACGAGAGGAAATGTCCTCAAGTTGCGTCAGGGGAGGTTTAGACTGGATATTAGGAAAAATTTCTTCACCGAAAGGGCTGTCAAGCATTGGAACAGGCTGCCCAGGGTTGAGTCACCATCCCTGGAGGTATTTAAAAGACGTGTAGATGTGGTGCTTAGGGACATGGTTTAGCGGTGACTTCGGCAGTGCTAGGTTAATGGTTGAACTTGATGATCTTAAAGGTCTTTTCCAACCTAAATGTTTCTATGATTCCATGATTCTAAAGAATGAGGTTAAAGACAACATAAATGAGACCAACCTTGCACCTTTGGGAATTTCTGAGAAAATCTGGGAAATCTGAAGTGACAAAGTGAGAATCAGACTAAGCCTTTGTAAATTCTGACCATCCAAATCGCCTGTGAAAAACATATTGTTTATCTCTTGGGTAATTGGAAATGTTCTTTGACTTAAACTATTTTTTTCACAGATTAAATATAAAGAAGAATATGAAAAAACAAAAGGAAAAGCAATTGGAACCAAAGATTCAAGACTTTTGCACTCTCTGCAGGTGGCCAAGATGAGTAGTGAGGTAAATTATTTATTTCTCTTACTCAAAAGGTGTTTTTCATAATTATGAATCTTTCAGCAACAATATGCGATCTACCACTGTTACTGCTTTCACTATAAGAAATTCTTGGAAGCATTTAACAAAAATTGGTTTCCTTCCTCCGTCTGTTAGTCTGCAATGATTACACAGTATTTTTGTTCTCATAGGGAATTTTGGGTTGACGGTGTCCTTATTTTGGGGCAGAAAAATAACATCCTACTAAACCCCCAGTATAAACACTTCTACATAAAACTTTCAAGCACATAAAAGTATGTTTAAGAGTAAGATGTACCGTAATAGAGGAGATGTCTCTAGAGTCTGCAAAATTCATCCTGCCATCTGTTTTGTGGGTCCCTCATAGGACCTGATTTGTGCTTTTTGCCTAATCTGCATAAGGACCCAGACAAGAGTGGACATTTAAGATAGCTTTGGCTTTGCAATACACTGATACAGACAACTTATTTTCATTCCTTCTCTTTCTAGATTGCTTACAAGAAAGATTTTGAGGAAAGTAAGACCCATTTCCATCTGCCTATGGATATGATAAACCTGAGACATGCTAAGAAGGCCCAAGCACTTGCTAGTGACTTAGATTATAGAAAGAGACTCCATAAATACACAGTGGTTCCAGAAGATATGAAGACCAAATGGGCAAAGAAGGCCTATGGTCTCCAGAGTGATGTAAGATGATGTACACTCAGCTTAACTGTTACAAGCAGTATGAGTGTTTATAGACTTTTTCAGTTTGAGATTAATTCTCATTTCACATAGATGCTGTTTGATTTGCACTATGACTTTTTAAAATGTCTTTGCAATGTCTTTGAAACTGGAAAGGGTGCACATGTTCACATGCAAACATCGTACCTGTGTTCCCCATGCCAATAAATGTCATTTTCCTCTACAGCTTCGATATAGGGCAGATCTGATGTGGATGAAAGGAGCTGGGTGTATCACAGAAGGAAGTCTTAATATACAACAAGCCAAAAAGGCAGGAGATTTGGTCAGTGAGGTAAGCAAAGTGCTCAGGCTTCTGTCTGTTGTTTATTGAAAGGTTTATGCACACTTATTCCACTACATTATGTGGAATAGGTAAGGAATTCCTAATACAGAAAATCTGAGCAATGGAAAAACTGATGAACATTGTTTAGTTATTCTACAGTTTAGGAGATCCTGTGTTAGAGGTTAAAAATATGTTTTCCCATTATATGATTATTGTGTCAAGTTTGTGAGGCAGAAGTCCCCTTAATTGTGCTTCCACGTCTTTTCATTCACCTCCCCATTTTGTAGAGCAGCATTGAAGGGAATTAGAATTTCCCATGGTACACGCTACATGAAGTACATAGAGTTTTAAGGAACAGTGTTGAAAAATTAGATATTTGTTAGCCATGTTTGGAAATTTCCTTGCTCTTTGGCAAATAAAGGCCGTGACTTTACTGGCAGCTTCAGGTTGTGTTTCATTGCTTTTCATTGCTTTCACTTGATTAATTCATGGTTTTGCACTGCCATTAACCTTATGGAAGTACACTTCCTCAGCTGCTTAGCTATGGTTGAGTTGTCTCACTAGTGCTAGGAAAACTAGAGGACAGATAGAAGAATAAATTAGAGGAAGTTTGACAAGAAGGATAAAATCCCACTTAGTGCTGGAGGAAGGAACAGAAGCCAGTTAGTTACTGGAGATCACACTCTCTGATACCTTGGGTCTCTGACATCCTCTCACTCTCCTTCAAGGGGAAAAAATACATCTTAGAAACAAAAGAAGAGCAGCTACTCTCAGATCCGTTGTCTTGCTAGAGATAGACTGACATCTGCTGCCGTGGTGTGCTGTAGTAATAATCACTTCCACAAATATTTAATCCATAATGATCTGCCTTTTCATTCCAGTGCTGTGTAAGGCCAAGAGATGGCTGACAGTCACTTAAACTGGAGACTGGTGGATACTATTTTAGAGATCTCTATTGCCATACAGAGCCTGGCATTTTGTCATTTCTTTGCAGAATGTCACTACATTGTGTTCCATGCAATGTGACAAAACATGCTGGTTTTAATCTGCCTCCCTCCCTTCCAGATTCCTAAAATAAAGCAATGAGCACCTCTTTGAAGTGCTGCATGCTTTTTTAACTTCTGTTTTGTGTTCCCCTAGCAGAGACACAGCATAAACTGATCTGTTCACCCATCAGTTCAAACAGAAGTATTTCTCTTCTGAAATGCCAGATAATGAGAAAATGCATTTACACCTTTTCTAGGTGGAATGCCCCACTTCATGGCTGAACTGTTAGAATAAGAATTACTCTAAAGAATATAAGAAGTGTTTGCCTGGTCTCCTCTATCATACTGTGGTCTTGAAATAGGGTGCTGCATTTCCTTGTACTGTCTCAAAGATAGAAAGAGATGCTTAGCTTGCTCTCCAATGAGTGATGCAAAAGGCTCAGGCATTGACATTGATTCAAAACAGGCCTGATTCAAAAACTGATGAAGTCAGTGGAAGTTTCCCCTTCACTTTGGTGTGTTTCAGATGTAAAGTAAAAAGATGGAATAAAAGTAAGGGAAGACTTATTTACCAACCTAGAAATGTTAGTCTCTACGCAAATTTGTCCATTCAAGTAGATTTTATATAAGTACTGGTACCAGAGGATGAATGGAGCACAATATTTCTTCCCACATCCAAGACTTGAGCCTTGTGGAGGGCTCTTACAGCTGTTGCTCTCAGGAAGGCTTGACTGCAGTGTCTATGCTGAGCTCTGCTTTGAAAAGAACTGGGAGATGGTGGGGAAGATTTTGAATTAAAGTTGCTTTTAGGACACTGAAATTGCCCGATCTAATTTAATTGATAACTTAGAAATATCTTAATAATTTAAAAATATCTCAGTAACACACTTTCAGTGATTTGAACAACACATGCATATGCTTGTGAACTCTCATGTAAGAAAATGAGATAGTAATATTGACTGTGTAGCTCCTGAGCTATCTTGGGCCCTGACTTAAGTCATACCCAGATTGTGAAGGACACACATCACTTGGTGTGATCTTGTGAGATATGTAGCTAATACATTTGGCATCAAAGAGTATCTCTGCTTGCCGTGTCAGCAGCACTGCATTTGGCATACTCTTGCACTACCCTCCTCGCCACTGGGGTCCTTTCAGCAGAAAATACTCAGACTGGGTAGTATTTAGAAGCTTATTTTCCTGATACTTGTGCTAAAGTCATCTTGGGAGTTTACAGGGGACTTCTGGCTCTACCAGTTATGTACTTTTTGAAAGGACTATATTTTTGGTGAAGGTAAAGATTGTAGCAACTTTTGTGTAATCTGCTTTTATTATTGTAGCAACTTCTGTGTAATCAACTTTTGTGTAATAATTGTGTAATTTGATCTAGAAAAAGTACAGACAGAAGGCTGATGCTCTGAAGTTCACCAGTGTGGCTGACAGTTCTCAGATCAAACATGCCAAGAAAAGCCAGGAACTGCAAAGTGATGTGAGTCCTTGTTTGAATTTGTCTCTTTGCAAGTAGTTTACTCATAATGTGATCATTCCTGAGATATCTACAGTGGGAGGGCGTGGTGGTGGTGAAAGAGGACCCAGTCATGAAATGTTTCAATATATGAAATTTTCTGAGATTTATTTCTAAGGGTTTTTATTTGTTTATTTGATGAATTCTCTCATTGAATTCTCTGAACTAGAACAACAACAAAAAAGCAAACCCCAATGGAAATGGAAATAGGCAAGTGAGGCTTCTCATAAATGATGTCAAAGGCCAGAGAGAGAGAGAGAGAGAGAGGGTGATGCCTCTGCAAGACAGTCTTGGCAACAATCTTGTGGGTGGTGCAGGCTGGATTCAAGTATGGCTGAAATGCAGTCTTGAGAGAATACCTGAGTATACCTGAGACATTAATGTCATCTGCATGAAAAGTGGTTATCCATGAGGTAGTAAAAGTGAGGAAGCAAGCTGGAGGGAAAACACAGTATTCCCAGCTGATTCTCAGGCAGTGCTTCAAAGCAAGGAAGACATTCGCACAGAGACTGATACACATAAACCTCAGGTTCTGTGTTTCTCCCCACTGAGGGCCCTGTCAGATTACTTAAAGCTATATTAGCCTTGTTAGACCACATGTTCTTCAGCTGTTGCTGTTAGGGTACTTTTAGCAAAATGATAAAATAGGCATATTTTCCCAAACTGGGTGCCTTCAGAATGCTCCCTGTGGGGGAGCTGGGGCTGGGCAACCCTGGCAGATGGTATTTCAGAACTCCTTGGCAGGACTTAGCTGACAGCAACTCACTTTTCAGTTTCCAAAAGAAGGCGAACCGATTGTTAAAATTGCTGACCAACTCATTTTGGAACAGTAGTGCCTTGCCAAGCTTTTTTTTTAATTACTTTTAATATGTCGTGCCTTGAACTGAAGATATTGTTAGCTTCTCAGTTCTTATGTGAATGAAGCATTATTGCTTCTTGATTGGTCTTTTTCAGGCAGCTACCATGTTTCCTTTTTTTGCTGCTCTGCATCAACAAACACCTGGCACTTACTTGGATGAGTGTTGTGTGTCTCAGAAATGACACCAGATTGAAACAGAGGAGAACGCTGGTCTCCTGACTCCTGTTACTTATCCCCTATGTACTGGACAATGCTGCCTTTCTATATGTGTGTTGAAGTCAGAATATCAACCATGGATTTAGAGCTTTATAGTAGGGACTTTTTTTTTCTTTTTCTGTGAGATGTAAGAAATGTAACACTTTGTGAAATGGGACATCTTTTCATAGCTTTTCAACAGCTCCTCCAACAGCTCTATGGGCTTCTGAAACAGAATAGTTCACTTCTCTGTTGATGTTGCCCTGGGATATAAAAATGGAGATGTTTGCTACTTGGATCATAAAAGGTCCTTGATATTTTCATTTAAAGTTGGCATGTTAGTCCTCACTGGTGTATTATGTCAGCAATTACATTTAGGTCACAAATTTTCTCTGCAGATTCAATTGCTTAGTTTTCTTCATTTCATGCCTAAAAATCACTATTTCTGTGTCCTATTGACTGTGACTCTAATTCCACCTAAAAAGTAGCTGCAGTTCTATATTGGATGAAATACATTCTTGCATACATTTTGTACTGAATATGAATTAATGTCAGCTTTATAGCTGGTTAAGTAGCTAACTTCAGGAAAGAGAATTAAAGTATCCTGATATGTATGTTGTTTCACTGCTTCCCTGAAATTTAACCATGAGTAATTTGATTGACCTGACTCTGTGGGTCAGCTTTTAAATTCAAATTTTGCAAAAACAGTCATGATGCTAAAGACTAACTCACCAAATAAATTAGCCCTAACAAATCTGTGAATATTTGGGGTGTTTTAATCAGTATTCCATCAACATTAAACATGGACTACTGCTTGTTAACCATGCTTTGCTTTCTGTGGACAGGTTGCCTACAGGTCAGGAAAAGAGCAGTTTCTCCATCAGTACACCATCAGCAAAGATGATCCTGTCTTCACACTGGCCAAAACAAATGCTGCCAATATCAGTGAGGTACTGTGTGAGACAGAGGTTTGGATTCCCTCACTCCTGTGAATAGTTACAGCTCCTGTTGAAATGTTCTGTAGGTAAAAGTTAGGTTCTTTCTCTGAGAAGGTCCAAATGTTTTAGATGTAAAACTTTATATCTAAATTTAATTACTTGCTCTTAATTAAATACTAGTCACATCTGCTGTTCTGAAGACTGGTCACTTTTAGCGTTTGAAGCCGTGTATTTTCCACATGCTTCCAGATGAGTGGCACATTGACAGTTTCACTGGAACCAGTGAGATAATGGGGTTACAGTATCCACAGTTACAGTATGTAAGCGAAGACACCAGGATCTGATCCTTAGACATGTGGTTGCTGGGCATGGAATGTACGCTGGTCTGATGTTACTTGAGAGCTTTCACTGTGACTATAAAACAAATAGAATATATTGATAATAATAAAGAGACTGTGTTATTGTCATCTTTTTAGAAACTGTACAAGAGCAGCTGGGAGAAGCAGAAGGAAAAAGGATTTGTACTTCGTCTGGATGCTTTGTCATTCTTGACAGCTAAGGCAAAGAGGGATCTGGCAAGTGATGTGAGTATGGACTCCATCAGCCTTCTTTATTCTTAGGACAGCTGACAGTCCAGATTGCTACCAGAGTGTTGAGGATGTGTCACATATGTCTCAGTGCCCTGAGCCACCCTCACTCGATTCGTGCTAAGGAGCAATGGTGGAGTTGTCTGGGTGATTGGCATTCCGTAATTAGTCAGAAGGTTTGCTCTGAGCAATTCAGAGTTTTTCCCCACATGCTGACTGTGTTTTCCTATTCTCATTTTGACCTGAGGGTGAATTTTAGAACTCAAAATGAAGTGGAAATCTCCTGTGAAACATCGTAACTTAATACATCTATGCCTGGCCAGAAAATTCCTGAAAGAACCTTCTGACCTCAGTGCTTAAAGAATGTTGTTTTTCTAGAGAGAATAAAAAAGAAAAGATTTCTTACAGCTTTTTGTGAACATATTATTATTGAGAAAGGGTTTATTGTTTATAAACACTTACTAATTTCTAAGGCATTCCAGTTCTCTTTTGCAAACGGGCTTCTTGCTTGCTTGTATCGAGGACCAAGCATGTCACAATACTGATAGACCATTGCTTTACTATTAGCAGAGCTGTCAGTTTGGCAGCTTAGATCATTTACTCATGGTGTATTTTTACTTCACAGATTAAATATAAGGAAGGTTATGAGAAGATGAAGGGTAAGCTGATTGGAGTAAAAGCTGTGGAAGAGGATTCACAGATGGCTCATTCCCTTCAAATGTCAAAGTTGCAGAGTGATCTGGAGTACAAGAAGGCATTTGAGGGCACAAAGAATCAATTCCAGGTCTCCATGGATATGGTTAACCTTGTCCATGCCAAAAAGGCTCAGAATTTGGCTACAGATAGAGGATACAAGACAACTCTCCATCACTACACAGCCCTGCCTACTGACATGAAAGTGGCATGGGCCAAGTGGGCCTATGGATTGCAAAGTGATGTAAGTCCAGAGCTTGATGTATTTCAATACCCTTTCGTTCAACCCCTTCAGACACTTAAGGCTGAGTTTCTTCAGATGTTTATGCTTTTAATGCATATTTATGCACCTAATTTTTCAACTATTAAGCAGTAAATATTAAACCAGTAAATATTAACCACTTATTTGCTCAAGAGATATTTAAGGTGTGCAGTATTTTTGAGGAGTGTTATAATCCTGTTTATGAGTATGGCTTCTTCAAAGCCTACTTCAAATGTTAGTAAAACACTAGGATTCATATGTGATGTGCATTTATTCTTTTTACCTAATTTGCAGGGAGATTACATAATCTATGGTGATAAAATTGGTGATAAAATTCTCTGTGGAGACCACATGCTCAGCTGTAACCATCAGATGAAGTCTGATACTGTAAATGGTTACTATAAGTAAGACTTTCCATTCTGAGGTTTTAAGTCACAACTTTTCAAGGAGACTAAGATAGATATGTGTACAGGTCTTGTTGGGGTATAGGTGCTGAAACACTTCTGGCTTCTTTGAGAAACCCAGCTGTAGTGCTTGTATAAGCTTTTGGAATTCAGTAGACTGTTGGTAGGAGAGATTTTGTGAGGAAAGTGAGAAGTACTCCTGTACTCTTCCTCCTTAAAGACACATGGAAAAAACAAAACAAAATGCTTTCCCTCCAGTATAACAAAAGGATAGGGGTTGGGATATGCTAAGTATCATTTTCTTATCATTGCAAATCACTAATGATCTTTTAAACAGTGCACTATGTACAATAAAACTGAAGTTTTTGCTACGTTAGAGTAAAAATTACAAATGACAGTAAGGTGTAGACCACTTCTAAAAATTACCTTGCAAAACATATTGCACAAGTACTGGTGAGTCCTGATACTTTTATTTCATTCTGTAATTTTTTTGCTTTCCTTGCAACTGTGCAATAGTGACTAAAACAAAAGCAGGCACTAATTTGACTTGGTTGTTGTTCCTGAGATGTCTGAATCCTTTAATGGCATTTTAAGTGTATGAACACCAACAATAGGACTTTTTTTTCCTTTGTCAGAACCGATACAGAGCAGATTTGAACTGGATGAAAGGAGCTGGATGGATAGCCACTGGGTCATTAAATGTGGAGCAGGCTAAGAAGGCAGGAGAACTCATTAGTGAGGTGAGATTTCATGACAGCATGTAACAGAATTTGCTGCATAATGCGTGCAAAATGTCTGTATAAAATTAAAATAATTTCCACTCAAAGGGGAAAGAAAAAGGCATACCACATGAAAGGCCTCAAAACCAGGGATAGGACTGGTAATTAGAGGGAAACCAGATACCAAACACACACCAGTAGGAGTCCATATAGCCTTTGCAAAAACAAAGTAGGTGACAAATGATATTATGAATAATAATGGCAATCAAACAGTGCTCAATTGCTACCCACTAGCCTACCTTTTTAATGAAGCAAAACAGGAGAGATGATGAAAAGATGCAGTCATTGGACCCAGAACTTTCTTTTGTAACAGATACATGTTCCTTCTTGCTCCTTTTTCATATATAGTCACATTAGCTATTGAAATTCACATAGATATCTCTGTCTGTAGCGATCTATCGGCCCAGGTAGTTTTCATCCTTATTTCTTCCTATAACCAATATCACTTACAGGAAAAGGCGAACTCTAGAATCCTTTGTGCCAATCCCATGAGGCCTTCAAAGGAGGTTGTGGTGGAAATGGTTAAAGGGTTCATAGTATTCTGTTTCTGTTATTCCAGAGGGAGTCCTACTGGCCAAATCTGCTGCAGTAGGAGACTGAATCCTGCGATTTTTTATATGACCACTGGTGATGCAGGAATCATCTGTCCATTCACTCAATGAGAATAACAGCATAACTACTTGTGTAGTGTCTCAGAAAAATATAGTCATCCTTTCACGTCTGCCTGATTCCTAACACTATTTTTTCCCATGTAATCATCTACAATGAAGAAGGATGATTTTTTTAGACACAATAAACTAGATCCTCAGCTAGTATAAAGCAAGGTAGCTTCATAAAAGCTAGTACAGCAATGCTGGCTGGAATAGTAACTGTGAATCTGTACAGGTATACCATTTTGATGTTATAGTAGTGAAAACTGCCGAGTAGAAGTTTGACCTGCTAGGTTGTTCATCTCAACCTTTTTGTGAATACTAAGTAATTTTAGGTGGCTATGAGCGAGCCCCTTCTTACATACACACAGTGACTAGCCCTCGTAATACTGCTAAAAAGCAATTGCCAGAATATAATTTCTAGGAATTTTATGTAGAGATGTTCTGGTCAACTCTTATTTGTCTCTACAGCTGATCAGGACAAAGCGTAAACCACTTTTGTCCCCAGTTAAAGTTAGTAAGATTGCTCATTTTTAAGGGATTTCTTTCCGAAACCAAAACATTGCTCATAAGCTTGTAATACCTTAAAAGAGTTAATGTGTTTTACATTGGTGTTTTGAGTCCCCAAAGAATCAAGATGGTGCCTCATATAAACTGCTGTGGATCATAGCTCAATTTAAAGGAGAATGACATGCCTTTAGACTCAAACACAGAGATAAAAACAATTTCCAGAAGAACCATGAACATGCTTGTTTACTTGGGAGTTCATCACAGGCATCAGGAAAATTTTGCCACCAAACAGCCTTCATCTTTATTATGTATATATAACAAGATCTCTCAGAAGCTACTATGGGTCCTTTCAAGCAAGCAGATTTACTATCATTATCTAGAAGATATACTATAACTATTAGGCACAGTGTTAATGGCTGCACAGATTTGCTATAGGTGTTAGGAGGAAACCTAAACCTTTAAAAAAATAAGTTAAATGGTAGCCATTATTGGCCATACATACTACAATTGTATATAAATTCTTGCTTAAAGAAACTATAAATAAAAGATATAACCAGTCATACTGTATTTGAAGTAATCTGAAAAAGATTTTAAAATTCTGACTTCTGGAGTATTTAGGTAGGCAGAATCTGATTTTGAAATGTTTTCTTTATATTTAGGGAGAAATACTTTAATATTAATCGGCAAAAGGTTATTGTTAAATTGAAACAAATATTAATCTGAAAGTACCTAGGACATAAAGATGAGGAAAGAGGAATAATAATTATGTTCACAAATTCACTCTAATCTCCAGCAACCTATGATTTTTCTCTTTCAAATAGCATGAAAGAGCAGCACAAAATTCACAGCTTTGATCTTTTTCTGCTCAACAGAAGAAGTACCGTCAGCATCCATATGCTTTGAAGTTTACCAGTATTAAAGACACTCCTGAGATGATCCAGGCTAGAATTAGTTATAACCAGGCTGTGGATGTAAGTTATAATGTATATACATTATGATTATAAGAGTGGTATCCTCTTTGAACGACCTGATTGAAGCACTGGCTTTCTCTCTCTTTCTTTCTCTGAGATTATCCTTGGGAACCATGAAACTTCTGTGTTCTGGTGTGGTGCATCTCACAAAGAGCCTGTTTCTAACTTGGAATGAGAAGTCATAGAGATCCCACTGAAGTGAATGGGAGTTTCATGGAAAAAGGGCTTTCTGTCCAATTTTTTTTTCAGAAGTAAAATTTAGGAGTAAGACTGACCTTTGACCTTTAGACACTTTTGGCCTTTTGAGACTCATTGAGGATGAATGCATTTGGGGTCTTTCCCCTTTTCAAATAGATCTTTCAAATTTCAGTTTCTGCATGTTCTTTGGAAACAAAATGTAAGGCAGCATGACAAGGAAGAAAAAATAAATTATTTCAAGCTGTCATCCTGCTGAGAGAGAAATCCAGGAGGGGAAACCTTAAAGGAAAAAATTGAGGCTGTTTGGTGTTTAAACATGTTTATTTTTAATAGAAGAGCAATTTAAAAATATTGTAGACTTAACTGGGATAATACAGAAGTGAATAATAAGCAAAAGTCACTCAAAAAAGACAAGTTTCAAACATGAGAGGATGTTTTATTGTGAAAATAGATATTTTTAAAGTGAAGAAGAAGATGAAAGACTTTGTGTAAAACACATGCTATTGTAATACTTATAGTGTCTATGCCTTTGGTTTAATTAATAAGATCCAAAAGGCTTACATCTCAGGCAGGATAAATATAAGTCATTTTGTTCCACTGAGCCACAGTCAAAATCAGTCTGCTGCTCTATTTCTTCACACATGGAGTTCTCATTAATTTTCCTCTTACGGAGCTGCAATACAAGTGGGCCTACTTGCTAAAGAAAGGGGCAGCAGGGTGAAATGGAGAGGTTCATTCTAATCTAGAGGGTCTCAAACCCTCACACAGAAATAATAGTCTGGGAAAGGCAAGTCAGGTGGTCAAGACATGGGTCATACCTAAGGCCAAAAAAAATGGTGGCTATCTGTACTCATCCGAAATTTATGGTGTCAATGTAAGAAGAAACTAAACTAGGAAAAAAAATAATGTGAAAGAGGTGAACTCTGCATAGCCATTGTGGGGGAAGTTCCAGTTAACTGCATAGAACTCCTCTTACCTGCCTGCAGACATCTGAAAATTACCTATGGGCCAACGCTATATTCTTCCTCCAAGGAAGAATACACAATAGAGTGTATAAGACTCCCAAAGCTTTTTGAATACTTTTTGACTGATACAATTGCCTGTATTTATTAATGCTGCTGGCACTTTTCTGTAGCCTTTGCTTTCCATAAACCTATTTGTTAATGTTTTTGTCTGAACTAGTGATTGAATGTGTAGTGAGTACTTTCTACTGAAATTCATCTCTAATTGCAGAGGCTGTACAAGGAGCATGGAGAGAGTGTAAAGCATCAGTATACACCAACGACAGATCTTCCTGAAATCCTTCAGGCCAAATTAAATGCTATGAATATCAGTGAGGTATAAATCTGACCTTTAATATTTTAAAGGAAAGTTTAAAAGCTGATAGTGCTTTGCTGTTTGTCCTACACAGGAAATCATACTAAATTTCTTTCCTTTCCCCAGTATATGATCATTCTATGGTCTAAATGTTTCTGAAGTAATATGAGAAATCAAACTTATCAAACTTCTCCTAGGTTAGAAAGATTATGAATGACCAAACAAATACATTTTTATAATGGACATTTGTCATGTGATTATTCCTGTTGTATATTGATAGTTTCATTTATGTTAGCCCTTTGTGTTAGAATAGAATGAAACTAATGTGGTAGCATTGCTAGGATAGCAATAATGCTGCAGTGTCAACCCTCTGAACAGCAACTCTGCTTTATTCCTGTTCCGTATTTCCTAGATTCGCTATAAGGAGTCCTGGGGAAGGATGAAAGACGGTGGCTATCAACTGAAACTAGATGCCATTCCCTTCCAGGCAGCAAAGGCTTCGAGTGAAATCATAAGTGATGTATGTGGACTTACTGCTGATATTGTCCAGTAGGATATGTCAGTCACTCCGGACTGTTTCTGCTCTGCTGAGTGACTTTTGATGGAAACAGCATGTCCAGCCAACTCTACATCTGGGAGACATCTGGTGTCAGTCTAGTTAGTTCTCCTTTTGGAGGTGCAGACACAATGAAGTGTTATTGGTAACTAAGCAAAGGAAGGTTTGTGAAAGCAAACACCCATTGACAAAGTTGACCAATTTACCTGCTGTAGTGACTGGGCAATCATAGGGATTGTTCAGGAGCTGTCAGCCACTGTTAGCTAGGCAAGCTTTGGAAGAGAGAGCTTATTAAAGTTCTACCCTTCAGGGTTCATCTTGGGTGTCCTTTACAGGTTGTAGAGATATACAGATTAATTTCAAGTGTAAGAGACTAGTTGTTCTGACTTTGCTAGAGAGCTGATGGAGAGAGCCTCCTTAGAGGTTGATTCTGAGCACCTGCACCAAGTTCTTGTCTTCCACCACCTGTGTAATAGCAGATAACTAATGCAAGCTATTTGTAAGTGTTCATTGGTGTATTTTTTTTTCTCTAAATAGGATAAAATATTAAAATGTTTGCACAGGTGAAGTCTTCCTAGCATCCACTAAAGGTTCACTCAGATTTATTATCATATTGAGTATAGCCAGAATTTGTTGTCCGTAGCTCTCTTTGTGTAATATGAAAACCCTTTTATTCAGGTTTTAACAATCTGATGAATACTTCAATTCTATTCACATTTCTATTCTTATTTCCTTTTTAGCACAAGTATAAGGAGGCATTTCAGAAAATGAAAGGACAGATGATTGGCTCACGTGGCTTGGATGGTGATATTCATATTGCTCATTCAGTCCATGCAGCATCACTACAGAGTGATGTAAGTACAAGAAAGAAGATGTGGGAATTTTGGAATTGGTTTCCTAACAGTGAGTAGTTCCTCATGGAAGATGCACTTAGCTGTGGACTAGCTGTGGAATAGCTTACTATTTAAAACTTAGGATTTTCTCTCCCACTTTCCAGGTATTTTGATGTAATCATGATATTCTTACCATTCTTTTACATTATTTACAGTAACATTAATTTGACAATAAAAGAGGACTGTGCATTCTTGCACAATCCCCTGCTGCATACCACTGTTGCCTAGCATAGAATATTGTACTCTGTAAAAGTATCACTCAGAGGCAGGTCTAATTGAGAATTAGTAGTGGTCTTCATACAGAAGTAAATTAAATTTGGTAGAGATAAAAAGTTATTCAGTGATTATTTTCAATTTACTGTTTTCCTGAAAGACTAAAGGATGAAGGAGTTTATGGAATTTCAAGGTGGACTTTTTTGGTTGGGGAATGGTTCACACTTGGTCTTGGGATATGCTAAGAATCACATCATTTGTTCATTGTCTGTAAGAATTGTAACTGTTCAGTGCATTTTGAACACTGTGGCTTGATCCAGAAAGCAGTGAAATATTTGTCTAACTTTAAGCACATAAATAATCTAAGAACTATTTATCTTACCAAAACTGTCCATAGTGAACCTGATTGTGGATATAGATCAGAGAGTGATCATGGATTTCAGTGAGTGCTGGGCTTGTACAGGGATTTTCTTGTGTGATGGTACCCTTAGACGTACAGGTAACAATAAGTGTCTGAAGAATTCATCCATCTGTCAGGTTACTCTAAGTCAGTTTGGTGATCATCAATAACTCTGGATGTTCATTATCTGGATGAACAGCCTGAACGTCTCAAATTTGCATAATCTGATAGGGAAGTGTCATGTGAAAAAAATTCTTTGAAGATTTCTATGGCTTTCTTTTCCTGGACAGAGATAAGAAGTGAAAAAAAAATCCAACACTAAAAATAACATTTAAAACTATGAAATGAAACTGGCTGAATCAATAGAGACCACCAAATATTTTGAGTGAGGATTTGTACTAATTCTAATATAAATATAACTGTTTGCATTTTATCCTCAGGCAGTAGCTTCATCTTTTTGCTATGCTTTCTAGAAATGCAGGGAATTAAGAATTAATTTGTCATTTTGGTAAATTTATAGATTCAACAAATCCAGTTTTAACAAAAATAAAAAGTATAAATAATATCTCAGCTTAATTGAATATAATGTAGATGGCTACTATTTTGATGAAGAATAGGCTGCCACATATTCTAATTATAAGTATTGATCATTCACAGTATAGTTAAATAAGGTAGGGAACTTACTTTTAAAAAGAATAATTTATACTGGAAATTGGAAAAAATATGGAGAATGTCTCTTCTGATCAAAACCTGAATTCTTAGTACCATGTTGTGATATCTATGTGATCTGTTTTTAATTTCATAGGTGAAATATAAGCAAGGTTTTGAGGATACAAAGACTCACTTCCACCTGCCACTGGATATGGTAAACTTGGTACATGCCAGGAAAGCCCAGTCTTTGGTCAGTGAACAAGAATACAGACAGCTGCTACACCAGTACACTTCTTTGACTGATGATGTGAGATTGCGGTGTGCCAAGAATGCATACAAACTACAGAGTGAGGTAATTGCAAAACGTCCCAGCGATATTTCCCTGTTGGGCCAGATGCAAGATAGTTCTGTTCCAAATCATGACAGCTGACGGTATATATTTGAGCAGCAGCTGAGGGATAAACAATGGCTATTCCCCCTTGATTACATTCAGAAATGAGACATTTATCTTATTGGACAGTTGTACAACATGTGTGATCACACCATACTGAGAGATAAAGTATAGTAGTCTTTGATGATCGGGCAGAGAAGTGTTCGCAAGTGGGGATGATTGCAATGTTGGTGAAATACTCTTTTTAAGGTCTTGCTAACCATGCAAACTGTTCACCAGCTGGTATTTGAGTTGGTTTGCATCTGGGTGAAATTCATGTGTAGTTCCACAAGAAAGATGCCTATTGTTAAAAATCTGATTTGTAAGAGACTTGTAAACTCTGGCCCAAGACAAAAACATTGAAATTCTGAGAAGGATGAGTTTAGCTCCCTACGTAATCTTGAGCAAAATTAACTGGGTAATGCCTTACAAATTCAAGGTTAGGCTGTGTCTGCAGGCACAGCCCTGAGCAAAAGGCTTTTTATAGATTATGTTGCCTCTGGAGACCTCAGGAGGGGCTGTATCTTAAAAACAGGTCTGGCCGGAAAAGGCTACTGTGTATCAGTTTAACACTTTCAGCCAACAGTCTTAATGGTGGCAGACTGTGTTCAAACGAGTGTAAACATCAGGTGCCAGTTGTGCTGCCCTAACTCGGGTGAAAACACATGTAATCAGAGATTCTGAGGCAGATTTCCATCCATGCCTCTCTTCTGAATTGGGAGTGAAATGCTGGCTGCCAGCAACATGTCTCAGAGTGCAGAATTTAACTTTCTTACCAGCTGGTGCTAATAGCTGGCAAGGGGTAAGGACCAAGCTCGAGCATTGTCCTCTCTTACCTTCCAACTCACGAAGGATATTCCCTGTACACAACACTGTGATGCCTTTGAGTCTAGAGATTAGCACTGGACAGACATGGATGGAAGAGGAGCCGGTTCTATTCCATTTCCATTATAAGTGGTTGGCTGAACCAAAATGCCTCATTAACTAAATCTAGGTCTTCCCTCAGTAAGCAGGAGCAGTTTCCACATATCCATCAAGTAGGCAAATCTGTGCTTTACTAGTTGTTTGGTCTTTATAGCTCTTTTGAAGCAGAAAATAAGATGATCTTCCTCCTCCTCCTCCTCCCTCTTCTCATCATCAAATGAAATATTTGTTGTAATGTATCTACCAGTAATGTATTGGTAGCTTTTGGAAAAGTAATATTTACAATGAGTCACCCCTGGGTTTGGTGGTCTGGAAAATATTTTAACGAAGTCTGTACAGCGGCTTAGTGCTATTTTTCTTTAGTGTTCCCTACTTATATTATGACCATTCAGAACTGTTTAAAAGCAAGGCTATTTTGTCTGCAATAACACTTAATAAAAAGTTACCAGCTTTTATTTAAAAATATTTTCATACATTTTTCTAAACTGGTCTTATTTTATATATATTTATAAATAAATAATATGTAGCTGTGATTTATGTATTATATACGAAGAAAATTCATGTATCTAGGAAAAGTTTTTTCAAGGTTACAAATGGAAGTTAGGAGCCCAAGTATCATTCGGTGTTTGTGAGACTTAGTACTCCTCAGAATCTTGCATCTGTATTGTAGATCTGTCAGTGCTGTATGCACACAGACACATTCATAAACACAAGAATGTAAGGTAATGTATATGAACTCTGTGGTAGATACTAATTTTAATGGATTTATTTGAATATGGTTATTGTGTATTTTTGGATGAATAAATATAGGGCATCTCAAATGCAAACTTGTAATTACTTCTACTTGGTTTTCCTTAGAATTTATACCGGTCTGACATGAACTTTATGCGAGGAGTTGGATGTATTACTCCAGGGGCCCTAGAGATTGAAGGAAAGAAGAAAGCTTCTGAACTCATCAGCGAGGTAACAAAAGAGGGGTTTGATTTCTCCACTACAAACAAGAGTTTGCCAGATGTCTTTCTATTAAACTGGGCTGGCAAAGTGACTCACTGGATAATGCTAGGCTCCCTCCCTTTGTGTTTGATCATTCCATTCGTGTCCTAACTGCAGATGGATGAACCTGATGGAGTTGAAGGTTTTGCACACTTTGCTAACTGTTTTCGCCAATCTTTTCTCCTGCATTTCAGACCTAGGAGGTTGTTATTTTATGTTATTTATTTCAGATTTAAAATGGGCTTTTTCAACTAAAAGTAAGGCTGTGCCTATCTCCAATAAGTACCTTGTACTGTTTCTCCAAAATTAGACTGACCTGTGGAGCACCCAATACATTACACTGTCCTCAGCTCTGCTCCTGCTTTACAGTCTTAGTCTGTTTTACACTTGCTGCTTTTCTGTGCTATTGTTTTTCCCCCTCTGTAACTGGATTTTTATGTCCCCTGTTGTGTTCCCTTCTTACAGTGTCTCCTAGTTTCAAATCTTGGATCTATTGTCCGTATTCACATAGATGTGAAATTAAGAAAAATAAGAGTGCTCTTCCCAGTTGTGTTCTAGTGAATGGATCCCTGCTTGCAGTGATCTTGCAGTTATTTTGTTCACAATTCTGACACAGGACCACAGGCCAGGTGCAACCTCATTTTTCTCACAAAAAAGTTCAGCAGGCTTGTGCAGACCTTTTCTCTTGATTGGATTGCCTTTACTGTAATTCCAGTAGCCAGGGTTAATGACACCAAGGAGTGAAATAGCCTCATTACTGTATTCAGCATAGCAGCACTTTTTTCACTTTTTTTTTTACACCTTATTCCTTATTTACTTTTCATTTCCTCTGTGAGACTTGAATGCATCAAATTCAGAGTAGCAAAAGGTAAATTAGTCTAACGGTTAATAGACACATACCCTTTGCAAAGTAGAGTTTTAAGCACAGGAAGCAATACTAGACCACTGGTATTGGAAAAAGTCCCTTATGTGACAAGACAATTTAGTTATTCTGTTCATTTTTCTTTGTGTGTGAACTCAGAGTAAATATCGTCAGCAGCCACATTCCTTCAAGTACACATCGGTGACAGACTCTCCTGGCCTCCTTCATGCAAAATTCAGCAATATGATTGCTAATGAGGTAAGCTCTCCTAACGTGAATCAGAAAATATGCTTTTCAAAATGCAGCAAGCTACGGATGGAGGAGTGGGAAAGAGAAAACCCTGTTCTGAAAGCAAAATGAATCAAAAAGAAAGCAAGCATCACTGATTTGTGCTTTTTCACAGTTAGATCACATTTTATTATTTCCAAACATTTAATACTATTTTCAATTCAATCTCTTTTAAAAAGCTTAAATCGTACCCATACAAAAGAGTCCCATTATCAGGGTTTTTTTACATGAAACAAAGCCTCAAAAGATCAGTTCTGTGGGGTGTTCTTGAGGGAGCTGATTTGCATAGTATGGTCCACTTTAGAGGGCTCCTAAAAAAAGAATCACTTTTCTAATTTTTGAAAAACAAGACAAAACCCACAGGCAAATTATCAAAATCATCTGTAATAACATGAGGAAAAATCCAAGCTAGAAAATATGTCCAGTTTACTAGAAATGCCTGCCCTTTTATTTAACACACATTCATGGCACCCTTAATGTTCTTAGGTCCACTTTTGGCCTGCTGGGAACATATCAATGCAAGGCTAAGAATGTAGTGCGTTGGCATCGTGTTACATCTATAAAAAATAATGTAAAAGTTTTTTATGCCCAGAAAAAGACCCCCATGCAATTGCAATTGCTATGGTATATTCTTAGCTGGTTTTTGTGCTGGCTGACTATAGTTGTCATAATCATAAACAACTTAAGTACTGTTGTTATGTTATTGAAACAATAGAGAAAATTAATTGCAATTGTCTTTTTTGATCTCTTTCCTAGCGCATGTATAAAGCAGCAGGAGAGGACAGTCAGCATCACTATACACCAACGCTGGGTCTGCCTGAGTTTACACGGGCAAAAATAAATGCAGCCAACCTCAGCGATGTAAGAATTTGTTCTGTATTATACTTATTTGGGATGGAGTATGAACTGTGCAGTGTCAAGGAAGATGGATAAGTAGAGAACTTTTTAGATCTATTCTATTTATGCTTTCCTTGATTTGATTATAATGATATTTGTGTCCATTAGCATGTATACGGTTGTGAGTAAATTAAATCTACATAAAGAACGAGACATGTTTTGTCTGAGTTAGTAGGATTTCCCAAAGATAATTTAAAAAAATCCTTTGATTATGAAGAATGAGACTGTAACGCAGAATAACAAATGAAAGAGTGTTCCTTTGTTTGTTCCTTTGTGCATTTAAATGTGAAACAGCAATCTACATGTGCCTTTCCTACTTTAGGCAAAATACAGGGAATCTTGGCATAATCTACGTGCTCAAGGCTACAAGCTGACAACGGAAGCACTCCCGTTCCAGACTGCCAGGGCCTCCAGAGAAATTGCCAGTGATGTGAGTTGAATGATTCAACCTTCCTTCTTGCTTAATTTCTGTTAACTTCATGTAAAACAATGTCTAAAGCAGATTTTACTGAATTAAAGCAACTCCATAACCATGTGAGACAAGTGTGAGACAGAATATATTACTTATGAATGAGATTCTTTGTGTGAATTAAACAAAAAAAAAGAAGAGGAAGAATCACTGTTAATCGGGAACCAAGCTTGGTTAAACATGTTCCAGTGGGAAATAGCTAGTGAATTAAAGTATTTGCAGACAGATAAATGCAAGGGATTCTGCTTCTTTCCAGGCTTTCAGCTCCTCATATAATAAAGTGCCCACTAATTCTGTCCACCCTGCTTTGAGATGACTTTTGGAAGTGCTTAGTGCTCCTGAATTGAAATGAAGTCAGAAGAAGCCGAGTGTTCTTTGAATCTCTGAAAATCAGGAGCTTCCTGTCTGGTTAGAAAGTGAAAATTAGTGGATCCTCCTGTAAATATCTGTCCCTTTAATTTCTGAAATAGAGGAAACAAATCCTCTTGCCCTTAAAAATATCCTCTCATTTGGATAGTCGTTTGCAAAACGCTCAAACATGTTGGTATCCATTTGTCAGAAAGCCTACGTTCATCTCTTCCACCCAGGAAATTTAATAAATTATAAGAAAAACTGACAATTAAACTAAATTTAGTAAAAAAAGTATTCATTTTGTCTAGTATTGCATATTGTATCTCTAATGTGATAAAATATGAATATATTTCATGTGTATTTGTTTTATGAAGCAACTATTTCTATCTGTAATTTATAATGTATACTTAACCATATTTTGCAGAGTGCTTTTGGTTACAGCTTCAGATCTGTTCTAAAGGGTACAAGTCCATGATAGAATTACATCCACTTACAACAGATATGAATTTGGCCCTTCATCTTGGAAGCACTTTATAAACATTAGCTAGTGTAATTTAATCCCCACAACTCTCTTGTGTGGTAGATAAGTGTTATTATCCCATTTCAACTACATTATGAACTCTTCAGGGCCCAGGCCTTCCCTTTAAAGTTCCAAGCACCCTGTTGATGCTGTATAAATAATCATTATCATCATCATCACTATTTCACAGAGAGGATAAATGCAAGATCATAGGGAGAGTCATAGTCCGAGCTAAGATGAGAATGAGGGGTTGCTGGTGCTTATTCTTGTGCTCAGACCACCATCTTAGGCTTCTCAACATAGTTATTGATCCAGGAAAACTGAATTTACTCTTTAAAATAGCTGGGTGGCATTTGCAAATCTGAAGGCTACAGAGTGCATGATGTTTCTCTTTTGTATAGATTTTTTTCTTCTATCTTTTGTTTGTTTCTCTTATGTTCTCATTCCTAGCAATGGGAATAAAATTCTATAAGAGATAATAAAAGTACATGATCTGAGGTTAAACATGATCAATGCTTTGGACATATTGAGAGAATATATCGAGATGCGCTTAACTTAAATGTTGCAACTACTATGGTATTTAAATTTGAGAGCAATGAGAGATTCAGACAATTACTTTCTAGTGCTGCATATGTTGGCTGTTTTTACAGACAGTGTAGATGTTTCAGTGACTTATCCCAAGTTAATTAGCTAGAGTAGCCAGTCTAAGTTTGGCACTTTTTCACTTTTACCCTTTTTTATTTTTAGTACCAATATAAACACAACTTTGTGATGGAGAGAGGAAAGCACATTGGTGCCAAAAGTGTTCTGGATGACACCAGGTTGCTGCATTGCTTGCACGCTGCCAAATTACAGAGTGAACAGGAGTATAAGAAGGGATCCCAAGAAGTGTGGTCTCAGTACCATCTGCCCATGGACATGGTGAATCTTGTCCATGCCAGGAAAGCCCAAGCCTTAGCGAGTGATCAAGATTACAGAAAGAGGCTCCGTGAATTTACAGCACTCCCAGAAGACATGAAGATGAAATGGGCCAAAAGAGCCCACATGCTACAGAGTGAGGTAAAGACTTTCCTTCAGCAGTAAGAAAGCTTTGAGTGACTGGCAGAAATTGTATGTTGATATTGGGCAGTGTTTTTAGAAAGATCATTTGGAAACTTATGTATGTGTAGCAGCAAGATATCCAATTGCTCCTCACATATGGAATATATATGAATCAGAGGTTCTCATGTTATGAACCTGACAGAAAATCACTGTGGTCCGTGTCACTTATTCTAGAGCTGAGAGGTATACACAATCATCAGATCTTTGGATCACAGCCAATCAGTGGTTTGACAGCCACTGCTCTACATGCAGAATTCTTTGAGCAGAAGGTTAAATGCTCAGAGGTTGATTTGGGGTATGTTAGAAGGTCATTTTGCAAGCAGAAATGGTCATATCAAATAACCAGTTCCCCAGATGTGTTCGCAGAAATTGCTCATGCAAATCTAAGTTCAGACAAACTTTGATGACAGAAATGATGGAATCTCAGCATGGGCTACATCCATGCTCACTTTGCCTTAGCATGTACCTTTGTTCAGGGACAAGCCATTGTCTGTATGTGCTTTCAAACAGATGTAGATGTTGAGTCCATGCATAAAGCTGCATGGATGCAGGTAGCTGTATTTTGGCAGTTTAGGGTCCAGTGTCGTTAGCTGCTCTGTAGCAGCAAGCTCTGCTTGGGTGGTTTTTGTTTTGTAGGAGAAGAGACTGAATCATTCAGCAGGGAAGTGAAAAAGGTTGTTCAGAAAGTTATGCTGTTACAGGTGTTTAGAGAGCTGGTTATTTACTGAGCTCAGGATTTTATTGCAATACAAAGTGATGGGATATTTGTTGGATTTAGTCAGATCTGATGAGCAGATATTAACAGATATTCCAGCTATGAAAGTCAGAGTGGTAATCCAATCACCAGAGAGCTTGTATCCTTCTTTCTTACTCAGTGTACTTTCTATCTGGTATCCCAAATGTACTCTTCATTGCCAGAACTTTTTTGGGATATTCTTGGGAAGGTATAGAAGCTGTTGCTAGATGCAGTTCTTTGCCTTTACAACTCCCATTCCCGCCTTCTCCTGTAATGGCTAACAGATGGCATACAGGTAGTTAGATTCAGGAAGGCAGGATTTTTTACTATTTACTGATGTTTGATGATGGCTCATGTGACAGGAAAGTGGCATTCCAGGGACTTAGTCCTTAGGCCCTAACAGCATGTAGAGCTTGCCTACAAAGCAAGGACAGGAGAGGAGATGAGTAAGAACCTCAGCGCTTGGCTCTTTGCCTTTAGACCCACAGGTTAGGAATCCAGACAAATGTAAGGTGGTTTTGCCTGGTATCCTCACTATCTAGTAGAGTAATGTACAACACGCTTGAGCTAGCTGGCTGTTATGTCCTTTTGCACATAGGGAAAAAAACACAACCTGAAAAAATGGATGACTGTATTAAAGCCACACAGTGAGCCACCGTCACTCTGAAGGAGAAGTCAGAATTGTTGGGATTGTGGGTGCTTTACTGGCTTTCCCTTTTTATTGGGTCCTCCTTGTTTTCTTTGCTGGATTAGGAGGTAGAGCAAGCCTTTAATGTGAGTAAAGAAAGAGTAGTGTGTCCTCCTAGAAATGGGGTTAATGAGGAAGCATGCACCAGATAAAATAATTAGTATTCCTGACTTGAACTCACCTCAGAAAATTATTTCAAAAGGGGTTCTTTTACGCCCAGTACAAGCAGGTTATTACTTACTGCTTTGAGTCATACTAATTCACTTGTGGGGCCTTCTCTTGTAACTTGCATATGATACATTATTTAATTCCTGGTGGAATTAACAAATGCAAACAGTTTGGCTTTACGATGTGATATGTGCATGGCAAATGAAAAACCTCAAAATGTTAATATGAATCAGGGAGTCTTTTTAAAAAACCTTAATAGCTGTGGATACAAAACTGATAGCTAACGATTTTCATTTTTAACAGCACCGCTATAAATCAGACCTGAACTTCATGAAAGGAGTTGGTTGGATGGCTCTGAGATCTCCGCAGATAGAAAGTGTAAAGAAGGCTGGAGAGCTCATCAGCGAGGTAACTGATAAATCTTTCATGGGATAGCACGTCTGTAGGAATTGTTTACCATCAAGGCTCCTTGTTACATGACACTTACGAATGTAGCTTATCATTTCCTTTTGATGTGGAAGCCTGTTTATACAAGGTGTAAGTTACCAAGAAGCAGTACGGGAGATGCAAGTCCACTGTGTGACACCTGCTGAATATTTTCCATTCCGAATGAAACACAAGAGTATAAACAAAACAAGTAGCAATAAACAAATGCAGTAAACTCCATTATGAAATTCTAAGCAGGTGGTTATGGAAGTGATGTAGAAAGATACAGCATTGACAACCACACTGAAGGGGCATTTTCCTGCTCAGTGTCATGCATTAATGGAGAAAAATTATGAGCTGTCAAAAGCATAGTGTTTGAAAGCTTTTTGCATGTGAATTTTCAGTGGGAAGTCCTTCTTGCACACACACAAAAAAAGAACTTTGGTGCCTGGGCACCACAGCAACGATGCAGCAGCATCCCCATTCCCTAGCTGAAAGAGCAACTGAGACTAAAGCAGAACAGTATGTTTTTAATACTGTGGCTTCAGGAACATGGCTTTTTTGTTTTACTCCAGTTATCATACACTTAGAATTGTGATATATCATTAACAGAAACATCCTGTGTTTTTTTTCCTTTGTTTGTTCTTGTTGCCTCCTCCCCCTCTCAGATAAAGTACCGTCAGAAGCCAGAAAGTTTGAAGTTCACTGCTGTGGTTGACTCTCCAGATTTGATCCATGCTAAAAACAGCTACCTCCAGTGCAGTGATGTAGGTTTCATTTTACTATAAGTGATCTTAACTTTTGTTGTACTATAATGCATAAAAGAATTGATCTCAACATTGCTTCCGGTATCAGTTGCATTCAATGACTTTTGACTCCACAGAGACTGTACAAGGCTGGAGACTCCGAAGCCAGGCACAGGTATACCCTGCCTCCTGATCATCCAGATTTTATCCGAGCCCGCCAGAATGCACTTCACATCAGTGATGTAAGTAAGCCTTTTACTTTGGGGAGTTGACTTGGTAACTGTCATCAAGGAAAACAAACTTGCTTGGGAATGAAAAACTTTCATGTATATGTAGAAGCCAGGTTCTCTGAGCCTGACCAAAACTGAAAAAGCCAGAGGCTGTGGACAGCCAACATGTTGCTAGGTTTGGGCTGGAGGGATCAGGAAAAGTCTGTTGATTATTCTTTTGAGAATTGGTTCTGCTTTCTAGGGCAGGAAGCTATTAAGGATTTCAGTCCTTCAGTATAGGTATGGTTAGTTACAAATTTAAATCTACATTTGGATGAGGGAGGAGGGAGAATCCTCTTTCCTTGGCTATATAATCTGTCTTCATGAAGCTGCAACACTCTGTTGAACTGATGCCTTAGGCACAGTTGTCATCAACCCGGATGCAACTGAATCAGTGAGTGGAATTGGTTTAAAAGGATTTTGTTTCCACATTATCCCAGACAGAGGCACTCAGTCTGTTCCTAATCTACAGTTCCCTGATTAAATAGCTGTTGTCCTTAACTGTAGGGTCAGAGTGACCTTAGTTTATAAGAAGCTTTGAGTTCCTTGTTTGGTGATAGGTGCTCTGTAGGTGAAAGAAACAAATAGGATTTGTATTCTTTGAAGCGATAGAGGAAAAGGTAAAAAGGCAAAGGGGTATTGCACACAAATGAAAGATCAGACCTAGACCTGTTAGCAGGGCGAACAGTAGTGCTTGCATTGCTTCTATCCAGGCTGTCTTTCAGGATTTCTGGCCTCTCAGTTTACCGTCAAATTAAGCACCACCTAGCACTAAATTCACCAGTGAAACAGAAGAATATCTTTTGAAATGTGAAGTGGATTTTGTGCTTGTTTTCATATGGTCACAAACCCCAGAAAGGATGAATCAAAGTCTTACAGAAATCCAATGAATAAAATCAGAAAGGGACAACCAAAAGTGTCAGCTAAGGTACCATGGCTCTGTAGCAGGACCTGCAGACTGGAAGCTATTTTGAGAAAGCTACTAATGGAAGAAGAACCAAATCTAGAGCAATTTCTCTTCAGGATGTAAATGTATTTCACATCCTCAAAGTCACATTAAATATGTTAGCTGTTATTCCATATGAGTTAATGAAGCCACATGTGGCTGGGGATAGAGACAGGGATCAGTTGAAAAGCTTGAAATAACTGGTATTGAAATTATGATGCCACGAAACCCAAGACACTGCAAGAGGATGCATCAAAAGAGAGAATAAGGGCAATATCAATGCAATATTGATGTGACTGATGCATCACAGTTTCTAATAGAAATTAAATCACATCAAAACCAACCACATTCAAGTACAAAAGGAAACCCTGGTGGCACTTTTCAGTTGAGGCATTTTATCATTATGGTGAATAGAAAAGAAGTTGAAGTGCTATAGAACTGGATCAAAACCTGGGAGATGGTGCTGATGACTCTTGATACAAATAAACCCAGTAGGATAAAACATTTATTATTGCAGTTATGGGACTACGTTTAAGAAACTGCAGGGGGAAATGACTGTTTTGTTCTTTTCTTTTCAACACAGAAATTGTATAAAACATCTTGGGAACAGACAAGGGCATCTGGCTATGATTTTAGGATTGACGCCATCCCATTCCAGACAGCAAAGGCTTCAAGAGAGATTGCTAGTGATGTAAGAATTGTTCTGTTTCAAACGCTTCTCAACCCTCTTCCCATGCCACACCCACCCTGTAAAAACAGGTGAATTCTGACATAAGTGAACGTTGTTCTGGTTTGGAAAATTGGTGACCCAGTGAAACCAAATGCCGGTTAAGTGCAAAGATTTCCAACTAAAGGCTCCCATTAATAATGTCCAATACCAGGCTGCTCTGTTTCACTTCAAAGAGTTATTCTTGGGAAGGAAGCATATTATGATGTAGTTAAATAAAATAGCTACTAGGCTATGAATAGTTAAAGCATGGTCTAGAATAAAGTGGGTCACCTTTGAACACAGAAGACCACAGTTGGCAAGAAAGTTGAAGATGGAGGAGCTTCATTGCTTGAGCTGTGTATTGGGTGTGCCTAAGAGTGCAACAATAAGAGGACTTCTGGTTGCTTTTGAGAGATTAATATTTTGGGCTCCCTAAGTCTTTCTACCATTTTAAAAATTAGCACAAGGGGCATACTTCTAAAGTGTCTTGTTAGATTAGGAGATGTAGTTTGATATCAAACCAACCCTTGGTCTTTGTGCACTACAGGAAGCATTATTGATAGCTGGGGAGGGTAAGTTATTTCATAACAGAATTTGAAGGTAATCTGAATGTGAAAATGAGATTTTCCTCTGCACTTCCTGCAGTACAAATACAGAGAAGCCTTCCTGAGAGACAGAGGCCAGCAGATTGGATTCCTCAGTGCAAATGATGATCCCAAAATCAGGCATGTCCTCAGAGTGGGGAAACTCCAGAGTGACAACCAATACAGGAGTGGATATGCCCAAAACAGAGCACAGTTCCAGAGTCACCTCAACCAACCAGGATTCCTCCATGCTAAGAGAAGCCAGCAGCTTGCGAGCAATGTTAACTACAGGCAGCCTTTGCACCAATACACTTGTGATCCTGAGCAGCTAAATGTGAAGCATGCAAAGCAGGCCTACAAACTGCAGAGTGATGTAAGTATAGCTGAGTGACACTGTCATTCCAAGTGCTAGGAGCTGTCTCTGGCAATGTGCTTCGCAGACCTTACCTATCAACAAAATCACCTTATTGAAAGAACTACAATCTGTTTGCTGAAAATGAATAATTTGTTTATTATCAACTCTGTTGCTCTTTATATGCTCTTTCTTGAATAAGCAAGAAAGGGCACGTGGTTTGATTAGAGCCAAACAAAATAATACACACTGGTGAATGTTTCATTCTCTCAGGTAAAATACAAGTCTGACTTGAACTGGCTCAGAGGCATTGGCTGGACTCCCCCAGGTTCTCACAAAGTCGAAATGGCAAGAAGAGCTGCTGAGTTGGCGTACATTCGGGAAATGGGATTGCAGGGTGCTTCTGCTCAGTATGGACCTGGAGTTGTAAGTAGAGTAAACCGTTCTCACAAATCCCAACAGGTCTGCTCTCTAGAAGGCAGACAGGGACACATCCTGTTTAATGCTTTTGAATGCTCCCTGGAGTCTACAGTTCTCCCCATTATTTGAACAGAATAAATATACTGCCCTCACGAAGCTTTGTGGCTTTGTGTACACCTTAATTTGAAGGAACCTCTCAAGAGAATTCAGCACTGTCATGGCTGAGGAATTCCTGTAGGGACTAAGTGGTGCCACGGGATAGGATTTACTTATACTATGGGATATGTTTCCTTAACCTGTGGATGTTATCAGATCTCCAAGTGTCCTGGTACCTCCATCAAAAGCAGAAGTAGAGGTGGAAGGGACTCTCTGTACAACTCCCCTTCTCTTTTCCTAATTTCAGCAAGACACATCTGTGTTGCCGTGTAATCTCCACTGGCAACTGGCAGTTTGACAGACTCAGTGTAGACTCCTAACAGCATAATGTGTGCTGTAGGAGGCTCCCCAATACTGTGGGAGGCTTTTTGCAAAGGGGGAATGCTCCAGCATCCTCCATCTCTGTCCAGCCCAAGATGCAAGAAATTACAAGCTGGGATCTTCCAGGTTTTCCTTCTCCCTACCTCCACAGGGATGACTCCCAATCTGCAGTGTCCCAGCGCAAGAGAGCAGAAGTCCATACAGGGACTTTGTAGACCCTACAGTTAGGAAGCATTAAGTTACAATAAAAGAGAAGTTCTGCACTTTAAATACTTTTTTCATTTAAGTTTTAATTTTGGCAACAAGTCAAACAATAAGCCAGCCCAAGAGAAACAGGGCATAGCCATGATTTACATTCCCATCTGAAAAGTTACTCAGGAAATAAATTATAACTGCAGTTGAGGAATGCAGGCAGTGGGGCCTGCAGGCAATATCTTCTTAAGTCCTACATATGATAATGATCTGATGGTCCCAGGGAAATCCACAGGTGTGCAATCGACCTGGGACTCAGGTGTTTGCTGGTTTGCTCTTTACTTAGGGCTCCAATTAGAAATTAGGACTTGAGCACATTCAGTCCTTTGCTATGTGTAGTATCTAACTCACATGAATCGCTCCGTTTTTTGCACTTTTCCATTGTAGAGATTTGCTCAGTGCAGAGTAGTGATTCAGATTTTGCTCATTTGTTTGCCGGTTGAGCTAAGTTTTAATACACAAATATTTTTATAGAATAATTGTTAAAACCTTGTCCTGTCCACTGGCTGTCCTCACAATTTAGTTGTGTTTGATTTAACAGGACCAGTTGGAGAAAGAAGGATCTCAGCAGGTCCCAGTGAACCCTGATGCTTCAGAAATTCTGCAAGTCAAGAGAAGGAGAATGCAGCTGTATCAGAAGTAAACAGAAACATGACATAACACAAACAGATTTTCATCTTGTCCTGCAAATCCTGTAGCTTTTCCAGTTTTCTGGGAAGCACAATAGATGGCGTCTAAGAACTTTTTGTTTTAAAAGGCAACCTAAACATTACAATTTATAACATCTTTCTATTTTTGTGTGGATATTTTATCATTGTATGTATTACAGAATCTGATATTTATTTAAAGCTGTAAATGAAATTAGTACTAGATGACTGGCAGGCTCGGCTTTGTACTACAGATGAATTAACCTGATTGGTAGAATATATAATAATTTGTAATGAATAAATCAGATGAATCTTATTCCATACTTGTAATCTTTGGAGATTTTTATGTTCCTGGATTATCGGCACCATTGACCCAAGAGAATACAAAAGCATGATTCAGGTGGCTTAACAGATGAACAAGACAAAGGCCAGTGGAAGCAAAGTTATCATTCACTATCCAAGGGCATGCCTTTTAGCGGACATCAGAGAATTTGTTCTTGATTAACAGGATCTATTCAGATCACAATTAGTTCTTCAGTCTTTTTCAAATCTTCCAGCAAAAAATCAGAATTAGTTTGTTAGGAATTATGGCAATAGGGGTAGCTATTGATAGATCAGATAGCTGCTTAGAGAAGGTTGTAGACCCTGGAATTCAGATGAAGGCGACATTACTGTTTTGATGAATTGACTCTTTACAAACATGTCTATTCTTTATATCCTGATTTAATACCAATCCCCTGTTTTTCAAATTTCTGTATAGGGTTGCAGAATCATTTGATAAAATAATATACAATTCGACTTGCAAAACTTGTGAAAACCCAAGAATTATCCAATAGCTTTAGACCCATTTTTTAATGGTATTTAGTATCCCCTACATCTCACTGGTATGAACTGAAGTTAAGCCCATATATACCACTGTAGATCTGGAGCATAATAAGTAATTATGCTCTAATCAGGAATAAAGTGCATAATTCTAACAGTGATTTTTTTTTTTTGCTTTTTCAATCTGGAAAGCATCACATCACTGATGGAATTTGTGGTTATTTGCCCTACAGAAGTTCTTTTAAAAATAATTTCCCTGCCTGATCCTCCCTCCTCAGATAATTCCAATGGCCACAGTTTTGCAAACATAGGCACATGATGCTTTTAATGTATGTGAAAAATGGCACTGGCTTTAGGAGCACACACCAATAGCTTTGAGGTGTCAGGGTCTGATGAGTGCAGAAAAAACCCACCTTAGCCAGGGGCATGAGGGGAAGAGGGAAAGGGTGGCAGCAGCTGAGCCTGCAGAATTTTCAGGGCTTGAAAAGCAAAGCTGGAAACATTGGCAACTGCGACTGTGATGATTGATTTGAGGAAGAACTGGAGTTGCTTTACTTTCTGATCTGTTTTGCCTACAAAATGTGGGCTTATTTCAAAGCCCCCAACAGGAAAACTGTCACTGACATTCTAGAAAATGCTCTAAGGCTATTTTCAAGATGGTGATGAAGGATGCCCCATGTAGGCCATGAGGAAATATCAATAACGTTTTTGGTCAAAAAACGCATTTGGGGAAATTATAAAAATAATTAAATATCTGAAGCTTACCATTTGTCATTCCAAAGCTGTCTCCTGAGGAAGTGACCTTGACTCAGACTGAATTTTGGATTTAATCCAACTGAGAAATGTTGTCAACTGGGTATAAACTCCTGGCTTGTTTTTTAACCCGCACTCATAACCCCAGCTCACAAGGCCATATACATAGTAGGAGCCGTTTTCTACACAAGTTAGAGGGCCTCCGGAGTCTCCCTGATGAGAAAAAGCACACATGTTCAAAACATGAAGCAAAATGTTAACCAAAATAAGAATACTCCTCTCCCATCATAAGACTTTGAAGCTGTAATGATGTTTTTTCCTATTGGATCTACCATCAGATGCTGCTCAGTTCCTGGGTAGGCTTGCAGTTCTGGAATCAGGTCAAATGATACTATACTTTTTGGATGTAAGTTTTTGTTTGTTCAAGTCTGTGATGTATATCTGACAAGGTCACATGAAATTTCCCAGGCATGAAAGTACCAGGCATTCAGAACCTGAGCTCAGAAAGATAAATATGTGATCCTTGGCATAAATGAAAACACTGGATCTCTCCCACACCCAGCAAAATAACTTTATTCTGAGCTGATTCGTCTCATTTTTTGTTTCATTGGTGATTTCTATTGCAAAGTATGCTTGCAGTGGTAGTTTGCACCTCAGGAAACATTGTTCAAACTCTTCCCTATCTTACAACAGTATAAATATGAACGTGCTTCACGTTTGCACTAGCTGTAATGAAAAGAAATATCACTCCTGTCTTTTCCTGCAAGTCTTAGCTCTGATAGTGAAAATCAAATTAGAATTGGTGCTCACGGCAGAGGCCATAATAAAACTGAGAGAAAAAAGGCAAGTTTTCAGGTTATTATGACAAACTGCCTCAGAAGCCAGACTTTCCAGGCTAGTCTCTAGCTTCCATAGATCTGCCTGTGGCTGACAGTGACAACATTAGCTCTAGGGATATACATCTCAAACTGTGCTGAAGAAAGACGATGGCTGTTGAAATACACTGATGGGAGAAACAGACACATATGCAGCACACTGCCAAAGCTATTACGCTGCACAGCCTGACCATTTACACAAAAAATTAGTGTTCAAATACAGAAAAAGCAACAGACCTGACAAGAATCAGCTCGGGGTCTCTGAAGATTTCCTGCACAAAACATGCTTTCATCCAGTATGTGATCGTATGCTCTGGGTTCATTGCATGTCCTCTGCGAAATCAGCTTAACGTTGGCATCTAACAGCTGGCGGGATACTTCCTCTATGGAATGTGCACCAAAAAAATGGAGTCACCTTCCTCCCAATCCTGTTACATGTTGTCTTTGTTCAAAATAGGAGCTTGCTTGCCATTTGGATGGGAAGGGGGAAAAGCAGGGGGGAGACATGGGCTAGCCTGGGCAGAAAAGAAGTATCTGTCTGAAATGATAAGGGTTAGAGTTGGAGCCTGGAAGCTTCACTCGGGACACTGAGTTGTTGCCTGAACAAAAGCAAAGTCAGGTATTCAGAATTTGGTTCTGGTCAGCTCTACCCATGTAATCCTGCTTTTCAAAGGTGCTGGTTGTCTGCAGCTCCCACAGGTTCCAACGGGATTTCCAGCTGCTCAGCACTTCTCAGACTGGTGCCATTAGATGTTTTAACAGGCAGGCTAATGAAACAGATGAAAACTGAAAATCATACAATATTTAAGGGCAATGATTAATTATAGTGAATCTAAAGACATAACTTAACATCTAAAGGCAGTAGCCAGAGTTTCAAAGCACTGCATCTGTAGATAATTAAAGGTGGTTTATAAGTTTGGTTCTGCTTGAGTTTCAGGAAATATTCCATTTCTGCAGTGATTTCCTGAAATGCTAATAATAGCTCTGCTCAAAGAAGGAGCCAATCTAGTTTGAACACATACAGGGTACTTGATATTCTTTGTTGGGGGAAAAAAAATTCCCTATACCCTTTTTAAGAGAGACTTTTTATTTGGAACTTTTAAAAAATGTCCATTAAATTCTGTTGGTGCATTCTGATCAAATGAACACACTTGTCTCTTGTGGACTTCAATGGCAGTTACATCAGAAGGGAGAATTTGGTCCTATGTATCGTATCAGGCTGTATCAGTCACAAAGCGCTAGGACACCTACTGCAGCCTCAGTGACACATTTTCCTTCTGCTGCTTTACAGCAACACATCAATCAGAACATGAGAAAATGCATTTTTCAGAAAATTGCCATTATCTTTTTTAAGCATAGTAATTTCTCCCCTTAGGATTTACCGCGGGCAAGAAAGGTTTTGGATAGAGCTGGCTGAACTTGAAAAGCTTTGGATTTTTTTTTTATTTTTCAGTGCATCTGAAGATCCAGATGCTGCTTCTGAAAAGCTTTATCTGACCCAATGGGCTGGAAAACCATGTGAAAGTTCCTGTCTTTCTTGGTCCTGTCTTGAAACACACAAACTGTACAATAGCCTCTCTCTTGATACCTTCTTGCTTCTATTGCTGGCTTCAGATGAAACCATGACATGGTGTGTCAGATGGCAAGCAAAAAAAATGCGTCAGGGATTTTTTCAGAACTCTGAAAGGTTTGGTTGGTCTAGCCGTTGGAGATTTCTGCTAACGAGTAATTTCCATGGCAGGGTTTAGCTGTCCTTAGTTTTGAATTCCGTGTCTTGGTTTCACGAAGTTCCTAGCTTCACATTTGTGTCTGGCAATTGCTACTGAAAGTACCAGCCCACCTTGCCATGGAAGTATCCACCAAAATCCAGCTAGCCCATAAATACCTGTCTCTGTCATGCCCCATCCAGAAATGAAGCAGTCAGTCCCAACAGGAAAGGAGAAGGTAGGCAGACATGCTGTTTTCACATACTTCGTTTCCACTGCACAGTGACCATCAACTGGCTTCAATTTAAGTAGTGCTGGAGAGAAGATAATAAACAACAACAAAAAGTATTTGTAGCTAATTTTAATCCCTAGCCATCATTATAAGTCTGTGACCCAACCCTCTGCAAAGCTGCATATATCTGACATGCTATTTGCACTACATGCTGGACCTGCCCCTATTTTTCTACCTCCCCCCACCAGTCACTTCTGCCTGCCCCTCACAATTCACATCCCAAAGATTCAAATGGGTCTAACCTGTTTTAATATAATTAGGCCACAACTTGGCCTAATTATTTCCAGAATATAATCTCAATGGGAATTTTACATTGACTTTAGTTGGAGAGAGGTGCTTCGAACAACTGAGGTTGGAGGTGAGCCACATGAATATTCAATAAAAGGGATTTACCAATATCATTGTGTGGGACACCGTTCCTCTCTCTGTATTTGTAATGTACGATGATCTTCTCCACATCAAATATTTGCTCTTGCTGCTCTCTCTTCATGAGGTCTTGCTTTCCAAGGGCTACTTGGATAGTTTCTGCTGGTTGTCTGCAAGAAAAAAAGTAAATTACATGCAGACATTGTCTATCAGTGGTGGTGAAAACCTGAATCTTTAGTATCTGGAAGTCAAGATATTGCTTCCTCTTGTAGAGCATGGCCAACAGATTTCCTAAGATCGTTATAGGAGGGCTTAGTCAGGGAATCGGTGGTGTTGGACAATACATGTGCTCTTAACTTGTTGCAGTCATGAAATAAAATGATTTAAAGCTGCATGAATACTCTTCTTTGCATTTTGGGGTAGAGTACCAGTGTGCACACAGTCTGTTACTGTGGCTGTAATGATGAATACAATTGCAGTACAATTAGAGTACAACATGGGAGTACAATTGCTTGCCATTGTCTGGGCATACTTAAAATAATCTGTGCTGGAATGATCTCCAGTGCGTAATTTACTAATTTCCAAGGATAATGGTTTCCAACCCGTCCAACAAAAATGTTGAAGGAAATTTCATATTCTAAGCTAGCTGGCACATAAACAATTGAAAGCGAAAAACATATTTTGGCTGTTCTGGAGATCTTAATTATGATGCAGTATGTGATGTTGCTCATGGTATCCCAATATCCCCTGAGGTTTTCATGGAGTCCTTCTTTCATACATTGCAAAACTTTGTTACATTCCTCTTCTTTTCCTCTCACACAACTATTTTAGCTCATTTTAGGTGAGTGGGGGGTAAGTTTAATTTGTTATTGCAGCAAGCACCAATTTTAAGTACATGTATCTTTTCATGTATGTATTCATTTTTTCACATATGTTTTCCTTTCAATTTGATACCCAGAAATTGTTTGGATTGCAAATAATTTGGATTCCAAACTGTCTTTAATAACCATCCTGATTTTTATACGTTTATCTACCCTAGGCATAGGACATGCACCTACCCAATGCAGTGGGCAGCAGTAAGAACCCAGCATGTTTTAATTAGCACTCCACCACAGAAATGTCTGCTCCTTTTTGAAGTCTTTATCTGCAGAGATGCCATCCAGGGATGTTTGCCAGCTGTAGTCTTTGCTCCACCATAGATCCTCTTGAGTGGCCTTTGAATTTCTGGTTGTCCACACGTTTTGAACATTTCATTTGAGCCAGGTGACTGTGCTGGGCTGCCTCTCGGCTGTAGACTCTCTTCAGCTGTGTTGGAAGAGACAGAAAATGTATCATGAAGAGATAATATCTAGAGGAGTTAAGGTCTCTTAACTCTTGAGAGGACTCTCAACTCTTAACTCTAGAGGACTAAAGGAGTTAAGTAACAGGGGATCACCTGCTGCTCTGGACCACCTACACGCTGCCAAACAGCTCACTTCTAATTCTTTACCTGTTCCTGAGCAGGGCGAAATGTCACAGAAGTCCCATTCCACTTTGTGATTTTTTCTAAAGTAGCACCAGGGTTTTTCATCCTCATCGGGATTCCTGAAGGAAACAGTTGAAAGCACAAGCCAACAGGAATGGGGAAATCTCCGTGAAACCAGTGAAGGAGCTGAGGATGCTTAGGGGAGCAGCCTCATGCTCCCATATGAGAGCCAAACTTCCAAAGATACTCTTTCATAAGATTTGACAAAGAAGATGCCTGAGATAAGCGAGTGGGGCTTCTGCCATTTTACTACCCCCATACCTATCTTAACCCTAAGAAAAATGAGAGACTGATTCAGGGAAATAAGGGCTGCTTCTGAAAGCCTCACATCAATACAGTGACTTAGGGAATTCACCTCTAACATCCTGGTATTTTGTCAACAGGCAGTGTCTAGAAAGATGTGAGATCTTAACACCATCAGTTCACCAAATTCATGAACAGTTTGTCCTCAGTGCTCTCTTTGATATAGACCTCTACAGTTGCTGCTTTAAAATATTACCTGCAGAAGTTATGTTCACCAATGCCATAAGAGTTAGCATCCTCCATAAAGGCATTAATAGGGTAGCCCAAGAGAATGTGGGAATTCCAGTGCAGGCAGGTCTTGCCACCAGCTGCTTGGTTCACTTTTCCTCTGTACTCAGAGGAGGCCTCTTCATAACAATCATCCAGTCCTGCAGAAAGACAATGCTGATATGAAAATGACTTTTGTGTTTTTCCTTGCCCAAAGTGGTTCCTTTTCCTTCCCTTCCTTGCCCTATGTTCATTTTATGGAGGATCAGAAGGACCTACCAGGTCATGTAATGATATCCCTTATCCTACATAGGTCAGAAATAAGAGTAATGTCCCAAAATGTGTCCAGCTTGAAGCTTGATTGACATCAAATGCCTGAAATATCTTCGCATGGTACAGACCTAGCAGCTAAGAGGTGTTTTAATGTCAAAGCAGAATCTCTCCGTCAGTAACCTGGGCAAGAAATGGTATTGGCAGGATGAGGCAGAAGTGGGCACAGAGCTGCTATCATGCTAGGGCAATGAATGTGCCAAAAGGAAGGCTGTGGGGTTGTGAACCTAACCTGCAGGCAAGGTGGAGGAAAAGTCACCTGCAATGTGAAGCAGGTAGTGGTACCTGGAGTTTGAAGTGCAATCAACTTTTAAAAGAGAAGGAAACAAATCCTTCTCCTTGGAAACATGTGTGTGGTGTGGTGCCCATGGTGGTGCTGCAGAGGCAGAAGGCTCTTCATGCAGGCTGCAATAATCCCATGCCCTTGGCCAACCATCCATGTGTCAGTGGCTGTCCCCCCAGCCTGGGGAGTCACAGACAACTGGACATGAATCTTCACTACATCAGCTTTTGGGTGTTTAAGGAAACCCCGACATTCCTTCTCCACGGGACACATGCAACCTCTGGGAAACATGTGCTTGCTCATTATATGCCAATGAGACTGTGATGAAGCACACTTAGAAAACATCAGTATGGGAACTGTTTTGAGTCCTTTTGCTGATGGTGGCTGCAGATGGTGGCTGCTGTCGGTGTCAGCCTTTTCCTCCGACACTCTCCCGAGGATGCTGGTGCCCCAAGTGCAGTCAGGTGCTTGGTGCGATGATGGCATCAATCAGTCTGACTGCAGGGTGAAGCCAGCCCTTGGCTGTCTGGAGGCTTTGCCCTTACCCTCTCCCCTGGAGCTGTGACGTACCGATCTCACAGAATCTCCCTCTGAAAGGTTCGGGACACTTGCAGGTGAATTTCGATCTGATTCTGTGCCGTATGCAGATACCTCCATTTTTGCACGGGTTTGGTCTGCATGGTGAAGATGCTGTCAACGTGGAAAACACAGAACAGCCTTCTCACTGCTGAACCTTATACAGCCACTCATGCCCGATGGAAACTGGGGAGAGCTCCCACTTAGCCTGTTGGCTTCAAGATCTTATGAACTCTTGAAAAACACTTATCACTGGGGGTCTCACCAGTGAGTGAAGCACCACCCTGTAAATTAAGCATGACTCATCACTGGACCAGCCCCACAGATGGGAGCCGTAGCAGGCTCAGGCTGGATGACCAGGGCAGGACCACCCTCTGCGGTGGGCTGCATGAGATGTCCCACCGCTGACCTGGTGAGGCAACCTCGCTGTGCCATCCCCACCGCAATTCACTCAGTGCCTGTAAGCGTGAGCCTTTTCTGATGGGGCTGTGCTCACCTTGGTGGCAGTCAGGTATCTTGTAGGGGTGATTGCAGCTGCACTGAAAATAAGGTGGGGTTAATGTAATCAGGCAGTCTCCCCCGCTGCACCTCTTTTCCAAACACGTGTCCTTCACTGTGGAAAACAGAGACACGAGGTACTTCATCAGTGTTTGTGTGTGCACAAGAGCTGTGCCCTCGCAGGGATCATGGGAAAACATGCCTTCTCCTGACGCTCTGAGGAGGCTTTCATCTGTCCGGTGTGGACATGCGATTTCCCTTTTTGTTCACATTATCTATGGAAAAAATCTGCAGGACCGACAAACAGCTCACCACTACCCACATGGCAGGGGATATAGGAGTGCTTTCTGCACACCTAAAGTCTATTTTACTGGATACCACTTTAGGCAGACTTTGGTCTGGACAAGGAGCTAAGGGTGAGACCTATGAACACAACTGCAGTGGGCTGTCAAAACCCTCACCCCGGCAAACAGTGGTTTTATAAAGTCCTGTGATTGCTTCCATTGACAGAGCTGTTACAGTAACTTTAGTTGCCGAAATAAGGAGTGTAAGTTAACAAAAGAGCAATTACCTTTCTCACATGTAGTCCCAGCATACGGCTCAGGGCATATACAGATGAAGCTGTTTCCTCTGCTTTCACACCTACCGTTGTTCTTGCAGGGGTCGGCAGAGCATGGGTCTGCTAGGGTAAGGATGGAGATCTTTTAGTTTAACTTTCAGCTTCTCCACCTCCATCACCTGCTTTTTCTTCTCGCATTTTCTGATTGCAGAAGGCTGCCTTCCTGGCCACAGCATCCCGTGTAACAGTACCGCATTTACACATCAGCATATCAGCCACAGCAGCAGCTATGAATTGCTGCAGAGCCTATTGCAAGCTGTAACAGCTCGCAGCTTTGGGTCTGGAGCTCCTCAGCTCCTTTTGCCATGTCTACGATGGAGCTGTAATGGGGCAAGTCCCTTTCTTTGCTCAGGGCCAGATTTGCCTCTATGGCAGCGGCAGAAGCAGGTGCCTTAAGAGCCAGAGCTGGCCCTGGGCCCCTGCCTTCATGCACTTGGTGTGGAGGGGTCTGGATTTGGCATTGCCCTCGGTGCAATGTGGCACTAAATCTCCCCTGGAAAAGCCATCCACCACCATTATACTGTATAATACCCTGGGAGGCTATTACTGCACGGGAGCAGGCACCTGCCGAGAGTCACCTGGGTGCTGCTCCTTACACCGCGCTCAACCTCTCCACTACAGGCTGCCGGGAGCAATTTGTGCTGGGGACAGCCACATACCAGCTCTGCTTTCTTTGTACCAGGGGATAACCCAGGGGATGTTACAGCCAACTTCCCTGTCTCTTCTTTTGTGTTTCCTGAGCAATCTCAACGATCCTTTCCTGCTCTCCAGAAGTTTGGCAAAACAGAAAAAGAAAAGAGAAGAAAAAACCCTGCAACTGAGAAAAAAGAAAAGAAAAAAAGGAAACCTGCTCTACATTTGGTTCCCAGCATAAATACAGAACATATATATACCAGGAAAACAGCAATTACATCTTACAGTGTCTATAGACAAATAAGCCTGTGCTTTTTTGTAGTAGCAATCAGAAATGTTCTGCATGATCAGAATCCATCCTGTGAAACCCGGAGATAAAACACAGGCTCCTTACAAGAGAAATACAAAGGAGAACACTGCAAACAATCCTCCTAACTCATCCCTTTGATGCAGGCGTTTCGAGAGCAGGCTGGCAGCCGAGGCCTGCCACGCTCACGCTGCAAGCGCAGGGTTGGAATTTTTACCCCTTCCTCGCCTCCCTGCCCACTCCTCAGAGGTACCTCTTTGGGTATCACTGTAGCCAAAAAATGCCTCAAACCAGTCAGGGTCCTCCGAGGTCTGCTCCTGGAGGTCCTGCTCCGGTTGCATGTACTCATCGTAGTACCTGTAGCCGTTAGCCTCGTCTGCAGGGAGGGGTGAGAAGAGGGTGGAAGAACAGAGGAATTAAAAGTGCTAGAAGGAGAGAAGGTATGGAAGAAGTTATTCCCTGGGGTGGACAGTCCTTTTTTCCTTCAGCTCGTTTGGGATGTCAGTGGGTCTAGAGCTTGCACCATCTTGAGGACCAAAGGTGCCATTCAGCTCTTCCTTGGCGTGGGCAGAGCTCACCCAGCACCCAGCATGGCCATCCCCGAGCACCATTGGCCCCAGCTCTGCCCTCGCTGCTGCTCCTGGAGGGTGCTGGTGCCCCGGCTGCTCAGCCAGGATGCCCCGGAGGGGACACAGGCGGGGGGCTCTGCAGGCATGGACACGAGCCCCCGCTGCGGCACCACAGCCAGGGGAGATGCCGATGGCTGTTGCCAGCACGGTGAGAAAAGGAGATTTTGATTCCTACAAGAAGGGGTTTTCTTTGTCCAGCTGCTTCGATCACCAGCATCACCGCCCCTGCAGCGCGAGGCGAGACCTTCACTGGTGCGCGGGTGCCTGCTGCGCGTCGCGACACAGAAACCCATTTTGAGGGAAATCAGAGGGGAGCGAGGGCCCAAGGCACCTGCACACCTATGTGGCTCCCCATCCAGAAAACCCCTTTGGAGGAGCGAGCACCCGGCGCAGCAGACACGTGCCGAAAAGCCCGTCCTTGCCTCAGCGGAGCCTGCAGCCTGCCAGCAGCCAGCCTCCTCCCCGGGAGCCCAGCGCCGGCGGGACCCGCAGCTTTGCCAGCCTGCCTTTGGGGGGGCCGGTTGATTAAAGTGGGCCGGCAGCTCCTTGCACAGGTATGGCTGCTGCCGGTGGAAGCTACTCCAGTGTTTCAAAGACAAGCTATGGTAATGAGCAAAGCTAAGCTACGTACAGAGACATTTTAAAAAGCTCTCCCCTAGGGCCGGACTGATGGCCCCATGGATAATGCTCTGCCTTGAACTGATTATCGACTGCATTATCTTAGTTTTCTCTCCTCATTCATTCGTTTGCAGCCTTTATCTTTATTCTTTCTTTGCTTCTGGAAAAAAAAAATAAATTCTACTTTTGTACAATGGGTGTTTTATATTTCATATTAAAATAGAACCGTCTTTTTTTTCTTCTTTTTTTTTCCTACATGCCAACTCTCGTTTCTCACCAAAAAAAAAAAAAAAAAAGAGGAAAGTTTCACCTCATTTATTGCTATGTCAAGTCAAGACTCCTTTTCCTCAGCTCATTATTTCCACAGGAGCTGAGTCTCGACAGTGTGCAAGTGTTGCAGAAGTGTGTGCCTTGCTGAGGAAGAGAAGGATCTCGCTGGAAGATAAGGACGTTGTCTACAGTGAACAAGATTAAATGTAATGTGATGTAGTTAAGAAAGGAAAACAAAAAGAGGGCTTTGCCTGAAATGCAGCCTGCAAGCTCACTTTGTCGGATGGGAGATTTTGCAAGCGGACTTGAATTTGAGGGAATTGTCTGAAGCAGTCTGATTTTGTTTCCCCTGTTTATTTTCAAAATCTTAGTGGGGAACGTCGGCTTTTATTCCACAGATGCTTTAAAGAAGTATTCTGAGGGATGGGGTAGCTCTTTGTATAGAAAAGATATACCTGTTAAAATTTATGACGGATGAACAGGGGAGTTACGGCTGCCAAAGGCAGACTGCAAACACGCCCAGCATGCTTTACAGAGGCTGGTGAGGACTCTCTTGAGTTGACAGAGGAAAAACAAGTGCTCCGAATGAGCACAAATAGCTAAGCCATTGTAGAAGCATCTACGATTTTTAAACCAACTGCTCAGTGTAAGTATGGTGTTAAGAAATGACAATACTGTCACTTCATTTTGTTACATTGGCATCATTTCTTAGCAATGGATTAATTGTTTATTAACAACATTTATGAGATTACTTGTTGACCCATTATGGACTATTTTAAGTGCATCTCTGTGATAAAACCCAAGTTGGCCAAGATGCAATTCATGTTTTGCAGGACGTCTGCTTCTGGTGGCTCTGCGAGGTGGAGGAGCACAAACCCCTGTTTGCACTGACGGGGCAGATGACCCCCGGGCAGTTTTGGGACACCCGAGGCAGCACCCGTCAGCACTTTCAGGTGGCCAGGGCTGAGGTCGAGCGGGCGGCACCAAGCAATCCCTTATGGGCTGGCAATTACCATTAAGTGAATCTTTATGACCAAGCTGTGGAGTTAAGGACGCATGCGGAAAGGGCTCGGAAAACATCAGCAAACCCTTTTGGGTACCCTGGCCCCCCGTGTGAACAGTGGGAGTCGGGGAGCCGAGCTGCCTGTCCGGAAGACCAGCCAAGGTGATGTGAGAGTACAGCCGATCTCAGAAATCACCAGCGTCCCTGCTTTCTCCATCGTCATCCCTCTTTATGAAACTGTGAAACAGAAATAAATTCTACAGGTCATGTGAGTGATGATTCCCATCTCCCAGCTACTCCGTGTCCTCCTCAGCTGCACGAAGCAGCAAAAAACAAAGAACAGAAAACCCTGACTTGGGTACATGACATCAAACTAAAAGAAGTCTTCTTATTTATCATTGCTTCAACACTAAATAACTATTTGGCTTCCACATCTCTTATTTAAGAAGTGCTCCCATTCCATTTTTTTAATTATTCATAACAAGCCATAGGTTTAGTAAAGCAAAAACAACACTTTTTTTTATCTGAGCACATAATTAACGCACAAAGTCTGATACACTGGTTGATTTAAACGTATTACTAAATCAGAGTGTTCATTCTTTGTAAGTGCTGGAAAACCTTAACATGCTTAAAAAAAGCAGTGATCTGACATTTGTCACTGAAATGTGACTATTACATGAAATTAAATTAGACATCCTGCATGCAAATTTTCAAAGAATAACTTTCGTCTGTGTAGTACAAAAAAATCCCCCCATAATTGATAGGCAGAGATTGACTTTTAAAGCTTCAAATCAGCTTTGAGGTCTGGGTGATCTTTTAAACTGCTCAAGCTTTCATCTGCAGTTTTTCACATTGCCAAGAGCTGTCAATCAAGCGATGGATTTCTGATCAATATCCCCTTGTTCATTAGCTTACACAGACTCTCTGTTAAGGAGAGAACAGATATCCCAACGCCGGCAGTCACACTGTTTTCAAAACCTTCGCTGGATCGAGTCATGACTAATGTTCCGAGTGGAAAGTGATGCATTAGGATGCCATTGAGTGACCTGAATTGCGAGGTAACTTTGTTGGACTGCAGTTGTCAAGATGAGTGATGTGCAAAGTTAAAGTCTATTGCCAACACACATCAAGAGCGCCAGAAAGTACCCAGCATTTATTCAAGCTCTCTGAACCTCTGGGGATTGACTGAAATGTGGCCTAATTTAAGCAGGATGAGTTTTCCTGCCACCTTTCTAAACACTTTTTGTCTCCAGCTCTGAGAATAATGTAGTGTTATTTTTATGAGGCTGAAATCCTGACTGTATTTTAAACAACGAGATGTCCCCCATTTAATTCTGCAGAGACGAGACCTCATGGTATTTCCTCCTTTCCACAAGGGCTGTGGCTGGGAGTATCCACGGCTTTAGAAATAAATTGCAAAAGAAGTGAGAGCAGCAAGCCTTTCAAATAGCTTTGTGGCTGTTACTTAAAAGCAGCTTTGCAGTGCCTTTTCCTTAGAGGGACGGGTGCTGGGCGAAGGCGGCCAGTGATGGCTGGAGTGGGGATTCGCAGGAGGATGGGGAGATTGCAGGGTACAGTTGAGGGACAGAGGTAAGGACCATAAAGCACAGGGAGAGGGAATGAATTAAGAAATTGTGACAGATCCACCACTGAAAAGCAAATCAGATGGTTTGCACAAGGCTTGTGTGTAAAGCCTGAAGCCAGGTGCACAGCTCTGTGGTCAAATACTTGCAGAAGCTAAATACTGAGCTCAGACACATGAATGATTTGGAAATTTGTTTTCCACACACATCGTGTTAGAAGAGCAACATTGATTTGGGGAAAGAAGCAGTGCTGTACGAGCTACGAGGCTGTTGGACTCGCACGTTTGACCTGCAAGCCAAAATGCCACTGGAATGAACAGGAATGTGGCTGAATAATGAATGCATAGTAAAAGCCACACTCTTTTTCTGCAGGAAGAGGAGCAAAATTAATTTAATACTTTATTAGCTATAAATTATAAACTCAGATCTAAGAGCCACTGAAATCAAGAAAAGGCAGAGCAGGGCTTACCTGCAAAAATACTAGACTTAGCAATAAAACCATAATCCTCTATGTGGACCAAGCAGGCTGCAAAAGGATGTAAAAATCATCACACAATATCTACAGCTCCTCACACAACATTCATCACAGCTTTTTCTTATCAAAATCTTAATGCTACATAACTTCCAATGATTTTTACTTGCATGAGCTTGTAAATGCTTTTTGAACTTTCTTGTACTTTGGACAAAACCTTGCAGAAATAAGTTCCACAGTTGTGCCTAAGTTCCTTGTAAGCTGCAAGGGAAAGTTAGCCTTCATTTATTTGACCTTCAATTTGCATGCACAGATAGACTCTTTGCTTATCCTTCTGTGATGTTTGTAGCCCAGCACCATGACGTCTCCTCCAGCCCATGACCCACACTGTGTCACCCATGGGTCCCCAAAACTGTGTTGAGCACATGAGGCCACAGAGTAGCAGAAAAGTCCTGGCTTGGAACAGAGCTGTGAGTTGCAGGTGCAGTCTAGGAGTACCCCATGATCAGCTGCACATTGGTACTGCTGCTATGCCTGTTTTGGGCTCCAGTGTGCCAGACACGTTCCTGGCTGGGACCCGAAGCAGCGTTGTCTCCTGCACCGACACAGAGCACGGGTGGAGGTCTGAAAGTGCTCGCCATATTACTTGCCCAAAGTCAAACAGACTTTCTACTTGGTCACAGGCCTTACTTTAAGCTCAGCAAAGCTGTGCATGAAGTTAATAAAACTCAGTGCTGGGCACTAGTGAAGGCTCTTGAGGGACCAGGTCACCAGCCTCTCAGTTTTGCATGCAGAAGGTAAAATGAAATGGAAACCACTTACCATTCATCAGGTTGGCCAGGAAGAAGAAATGGGAAGCCTGCATGAGATAAAAAAGGGCAGAGAGTCAGTTTCTGGGGGGAAAAAAAGCCAGCACAGAGCTTGGTTTATGGCACAAAGTTTCTGTTTGCCCCAGTGCTGAACATCCAGATAAGCTCGTTACCCACTTTGGAGCTAACTGTGCTGGATTTTAAGAGCTCTTTCAAAAGATTATCAAAATGTCTTAAAAAGCCCATCGCTCCCAAGAACCTGTGTGGGAGCTCTGTCTTTTCTGAGCATCCAGCCCAAGCCGCAGGGCTGGTGTGCTTTGGGAAAAACTTGTCCTGAGTTAAATTGCCTTTTTGCTTATTAAGTGACTGCACACTGACTATTTGTCTAACTCCTCTGAGATACGGACAGAGGCCACTCTCCAGCCGGCTGCCAAAGCCGGAGGCTGGGACGTGCTTGGGCAGGGCAGAGCAGAGGTCAGGCAGCGCGGCACGGCCCGGGAGCCTGCGCCTGGTGCGGCCGGTGGGATCTGGACCTCTGAGCTGGAAGGCTGTCAACAACCTTTGGATGGAGGAGAACATTTCTGGCACTTCCCGTGAGGAAATGCCATGTGTCCGACCTCTGATGTGGGGCTCCAGCCTTTCCTGTTTGGCTCATGATCAAGGGCAAGTGACAAAAGGGAATAGAAGAAGGAAAACAGCTCTCAGCCTTTGAAGAGTGTGAGTGAGGCTTGTCTGAAAGGACATGCACCGACTCCACACCGGGACGCATCCCCTGTATGAAGATTTCAGCTCGCTTTCCCTCTTGCTCTAAATCCCAGCTGCGGACAGGATTACCTGCCTGTGAGGAGAATACGTGTGCTAACAGCGGGTGTAAAGAAGGAGATTTGGAGCTGCTGTTCTTCATCCCGCACATGATTTGTCAGAAGAAAACGTATTTCCAAACAATTTAACACTCATAATCAAGACTGTATACATACACACACACTCTCACATACGATTATTATGTGCACCTACGCATTGCTACAGATACAATTAACTCTAAATATATGCCCTGTTTAGTTGTGCATTATATATAGAGACGGTATATAGAAGAAAGACATTCTCAGCTAACACTGGTTGTGACTAAGAACGAATGAATCAGAAGCAATGAATAAGAAACAGGACAAAAAGACCCTCAGAATTCACATTTGCGAATATTATCTGGAATATATAAATGAGTTTTTGCTTCAGGCACATTTGCGTCCCTCTTGTGTTTGAGCCAGGGAGAACAGACACTCCAGCGCTCCCTTTCCCACTGACTTTAATGAGAGCGATGTCCCCTGAACCGCTCAGCGGAGCCCCTTTCCAGGTGCACTTAAGTGAGCCACACACATACATAACTAAATCCTTTGCAGCTGGAAGGACACACACACTCACACAATTGCCCCTCCTGAATGAGAGCAGAGATGATGGTAAATGAGAAGGTTGTAAAAGCTCTGCCCTTGGTGTATATGTTTCCTAAGTGCAGGTACTGGGTCTGTCAGATCCTTTGCCAGACCCTGGATGCAATGGAGACTGTAGAAGGGAAAGGTCTAATTGCTCCATTTACAATTAGTGGTAGTGTTCATCCATAAACCCAGACCAAAACAAACCCTGCAAGCGTACTCCTTTCTTTTGGAGGAATAGAGGAAACAAAAAACAAGGAAGCAGCAATGGGAGCAGGATGAAGCAAGCAAGAAACATTTCAACTCCCTCCCCAGCTCTCTGCGGTGCCCTGTTGTGCTGTTTGCCTGATGGGGTGGGAAAGGGTTTAGGGGCAGAAGGGTTTGACTTCAGTGAGGTTGCCCCTGCACTTGGGGCAGCCCTTGGCACCACACAGGAATGCCAGAGGGGTTCAGCCTGGCCTGAACGAGGTGCAGGACGTGACTGCATCATGCTCTTCTGTGCTTCAGTTTCCCCCAGCTGTACAGCAGCGATGATAGTCTCACAGCGCCCAAGGGGGTGGCTCGCACACCAGGAAAAGAAGAAAGAGGAGAGACCTAGCACTTTGCTACACTACTTTCTTTTCCAGGTTACCCACCTGCCCCTCCTGTCCAAGCACTTCTCCATGGGCAGAGCTGACTGCAAAAGGGCAGATACCCTAAGGTCCCTCTTGCAATAAACTGGTGCCCTAGAAAATGTGCAGGTTTCCAGTAACACCCTTCAGAGCAGGCAGTGGCTTGTACTCTAGGGTGGCTGAGTCCCAGATTTTGATTCCTGCTTTTGGATGAAAGCCTCTATCTGCTGCCACAGTACCAATGTCACTGGGAACAAAAGCTCCTGGAGCACCCGGCACGGAGTCCAAGAGTTAAACCCAATCTTTACTGTAAGGCTCCGGTGTCCTGTTTTGTCCTGGAGCTGCCCCACATCGTGCGCCTGTCCCAGGCTGCAGCAGCAGAGCCACAGGGGACAAAACCCCAGGCAGAGCTGACCTCTCGGCGTGGAGACTTTTCTCCTCCCTTCTGAGGTCCGCTGGAGCACTCACCAGACCACACTGCTTTTGAAGCATTTTCCCTCCCGCTAGCCAGCACAGGGCCAAATTTTAGCCTTTTGGCTCCCTGCATGAAGCTTTCCATGGTGGTGTGCAGCAGAGGAGGGAGAAGCGCTCGCCTCCTTCCCTCCTGCCTGCTTGAGCTCGCCCTTTCCTCCATGCCATGAGGGGATGCGGGATGCGGGATGTGGGATGCAGGATGCGGGATGCAGGATGCGGGATGCGGGATGCGGGATGCGGGATGTGGGATGCAGGATGCGGGATGCAGGATGCGGGATGCGGGATGTGGGATGCAGGATGTGGGATGTGGGATGCGGGATGTGGGATGCAGAAGGAGGCTGTCAGGAGGGGGGCACAGGTTGGGGGCTGCAGGGTGGGGGGTCCAGGAGGGGGTGCAGGAGGGGGTGCAGGCAGGGGCAGTGAAGGCAGGGCCTCCCGCCTGCCGTGCTGTATTTGCTCATGGCCAGCAGAGGAGGATCTTGTCCTTCCGACGAGGTGCAATACTGAGCCCAACCAGGAGCAGGATTCAAACAAAAGGGAGGGGAGAGAAGAAATTAGACTGTGGGGCTGGTTTCACCAAACAGTCTCCTTGCTGCAGCTCGACACTGATACTTTGTGTGCTCTCTCAAGAGGGAATAAAATCACTGGATCCTGTTCGTAGCAGGTCCGCAGAGACGGGGGACAAAGCTGGAAGAATTTGCAGAGAGCAATTTTAAATTTTATTACTTTAGGCTCATAAAAAAGAAACCCTGGAAAAAAAAAATCTGGGAGAGACATTTTATATGGGTACCAGTGCATTGCTGAGTGTGGAGCCGATTACATTTATAGCATTCCTAGAAGAAATGGTGGAAAAATGGCTGAAATTCAAAATATCCTAATTTCACCTGACCTTTGTTGTTGTCATCATTGTAATCATTAGCACTTCACCAAAGCTCTTCCTCCAAAGAACCATCAAAACTTTGCTAATTAGGCTTTGTACCAAGGTTAAACACTGCAGATACATGATACTCTCCATTTTTCCATTTCAGCTCCTCAAGAAAGAGAGACTAATGAAATGTAATAGATTTCAAACAGTAATGCCAGAACCATGAGCTTTCTTGGTCTCAGGACAGAATCCTATGGCTCTTTCTCAGACAAAAATGTCCAGTTAATCTCTGGCGATTCTTTCTGAATAAAGCCAGGAAGATTTGACCCCAAATTCAAGGGAAATTATTTACAGCTGCCAAGGGCATTCTGCAGTTGAACTGTTTATTGTGTCTCGGGTACATTTGCTACCCCTTATTACAATCAAAATGAATAATTAAAACACAAAAGCAGGTGGAGAAACAGGCAGCACAAAGGTGACAACACAGGGTTAGGCTGTGAATTTACGTGTGTGCAAAACAGAAGTAATTCCAGAGAAAACAGTGTAGCTACTCAAGCTGGTGTGACAGACTAGCAAGAGGGATGAAAACTACCTCTACACATACATACACTTTGCAACAAAGCACTATAGGAGTTCAAACATTAAACTGCATTGGTAGGAACTGACCTATTCACTTAATTGCACTAAGTCGTGCAAGTTGTCCTGCAACTTGCCGCGAAGTGGCCTCCATGGCAGAAAAACAAATATTACCCGTTTCATTTGTTCTTCTGTGCAGTCACAGCTTTACATCCGAGAAGGAGGTAGGATGGGGATGAACTGGAGAACAAGGATGGATATTTGATCAACTTCCATCCACGGCTGACATAAGGCATGAAGGAGCCATGAGGGCAGACACAACTACTGCCTTTTCGGAGTGAACCCCTTGATCCCGCTGACAGCTCTCAGTGGGAACCTTTGTCTGGGCTTCTCGCCAAAGGAGGAGGGAATCGACAGTTCTGATGCTCTTACAATCGGCCAGATTTTTGCCTGCAACCATCTTGGGTAGTGACAGTCTTTGAACTTCAAGGGAAAGTGGCTTTTCCAGCAATGACATTGTATTTCTCAGCCAAGGCCATGGTTGCAGTATAATGAAAGCGGGGCATATTATCATCTGGAGCACACATGCAACACATGTTGTGTTTTTAGCCTGGGAAACCATTCTCTGAAAGGATTCCACCAAAACCTCTGAGTTCTTCACCTCTCTGCTAGCAAGACATGTCCTGCCTCCACACTGAACTGCAACATGTGCCTCAGAACAAATGACATGTTCCTTATTGACTGGCCTCTGGGTACCCAGAGAAGTTTACATTTAAAGTCTTTATCTGGCTGATTATTCAGTTGTGAACCTTTCACATGGTAGCACCTGATACAAAAACCACGGGGATCCAGGAAAAAAGCAACAGCCCTCGGAGGTGCTGCTGAAACCAGCTTAGTTCTCTGCACAGGAGTTACCTGCTCCTGTTTTCCAAGAGATCAAAGTTTCCAAGTTAATCTTTGTACTGTGAGAGATGGCCTGGTAGCTGCTGGCTGTTTTTAAAGTTGCTCACTGGCGGATGAGGTGTGCTTGTGCTCCCGGGTGGAAAACGGGGTCAGCCTTGGATGCCACAGCAAGGGGAAACTACAAAATCTGTTTCAAGGGGGCTGCAGGAGCCAGCCTTGTCGCACTAACACAAGTGCACTGCGCTATCAAATGCTTTTGCAGCCAGTGCCAGGAATGCAGGTTATACTGCTAGACTTAAAGCTTATGCAAAGTCATTAAGTCCCTTTAGTTACAGGGGATATCAACCTGCACGCTTCAGGGCATAAGCCGATTGCCTTCGGGGGTCAGCAAGGATCGCTTCCCTCTCTGAGAGCGCGGTGCACAATGATTAGCTGGGGGCACTCCCAAGGCTTTGTTGCTTTCCTGCTGCATCAGGCAAATTTAGGCAAGTGCTGCAGAAGGGCATTACACCTGATGGGCCACAAATCGAGATGGGCTTGACAGCATTCACTTGCCTTTGCAGTGATCGGTTCGTGACGCAAGAGCATAAAGCCCTCACCGGAGTGATGCAGCACTGGAGAGAGGGTGAGGGGAGCAGAAGTGGGAGCTTAATACAGGAATAGATCTGTTGGTGGGTAGAAAAAGAGACAGACAGAGTTGACTTTGGGACACCCTAAAATGTTGGTCTGCAAGCACCTGAGGCAAGGAAAGACCTGTACTGCTGGTGACAGTTTCCTATCTGCTGTGGGCCAGCTAGGAGAAAGGCACTGATAATAGGTTTTCTTTGCAATTGTTTGATCTTAAGGCGATACTTTAATCCTTCCCTTTCCGCTACTAAGTGCACTTGGTTATTGGACTGGGCCTGGCTAGTGACTTCAAAACACTTTCCATCACAACTAAGCACACACCAATTTTTTGAAGTTCCAAAATATTCAGTGAAGAGCCACCTCTGCTTCTCTGACTCCTGCATTTCTTCCTCTCGGCTGCCAGGGGTCTTGAGTTTGAAGGGAACACTGATATGAGGAAAAAAGCCTGATCTGAACATCTGTTGATGCAAAAATCACCTTTTATTTTTCCTGCAAGCATGTGCTGAAGCACTTTAGAGAGTTGTTAAATGGGAGCTGCAGCCTGGTGTATGAGCAGCTCCATCACCGGAGTGTTGTGGGACCCAAATTGGTCTCGTCCTGTTGCGGATTTCTCTAGCCCAACTCAGCACAACGTTTAAGCATGCCATTTAAATCTGTGTGTATTTCAGAAAAGTTGCTTCAATACAAGCCCAAGTCAGGGAGGATAGGCAGCTGAATTGCTGTGTCTGAATGTCGATAAAATCTGCTGCAGCAGAGCTCTTTGGATTTCTTTTTGGCAAAGTAAGGAATACTTAACAATACAACACCTTATGGCAGGCACATTTCTACTACAGTATCTTGCTGAGCAAAAGCATATTAATTTCTTTAAAAGCTCCTGTTCATACAATGCTGATGTGTGGATCAGTGAGGACCTACTGTAATTAAAAGCAAAAAAAAAACCCCACAAAAACAACCTGAGAAGACCTGTCATGTCTGAAGACAATCTTTGGTGCAGTTGTATCATATATGCTAAAATAAAGGACCAAATTTTGTTCTCACTTGCACCCGTCATGCAGCTTCCTGCCTTTCATGGAAATAGTTTGGCTTCAGTAGGTGAAATCAGTTTCTTTTCAGGTAATATGAAAGAACCGAATGGAAATTTTTGCCTTAGGGTCCTGCTCCACACCCGCCAGATCCATGAATGTCCAAGTGCTTTCCTGTTCTATTTTGACTGACTCGATAGGAGCTACTGCCTAAATCTGCATTTGACTTCTGCTGTATTTCACCAATAACATTTATTAATCAGAATACTTATAAAAACTCCTAAAATCAGATTTGAATAAAAATGAGAATGATGATGATAGATAGTTCTGGGAAAGGATGGAAATAGGAATTTAAAGGTGTTTTCCATGGTTTCAGCAAAGTGTAAAGTCTATTCTTTTTTCATTCGAACTACTTCAGTCTAACTTTTTCTTTGAAACAAATCATTAAGGCAAAAATGTCCTCTCATAACATGTTTGTCATGCAATGGTCACGTCATGGCAACTCATTCCCCTCTTTTTTTTCCGGGATCCATGCCAAGTGCTAAGCCAGAAAACCTTGTTATATTAATTATGAAGAAAAAACATGTTTTATTAAAAACTAACCTGCTGAATATTCTGTCGTGCTGCTTTTCAGTGACAGCAGAATTGCTTTTGCATTTTAGCAATGTTAATGAATTTTCAGGGGCGGGGGGAGATATACGCTACATTTTTCACAGCAGTATTTAGAGCAAAGTCAGATTAGGATTGTCAAAGCTAATGAATCAATATAACACTTAGGACTAGTTAGGAAAAATCTGTGCAAGACATCATGTTGTCTAAGACTGCACCTACATCTTCCTCACTGAGTGTGAATTAACACAACCGATTCATTATGAGCTTATTTATATTAGATTGGGTTCCCACAATGTCTGTAAAACTGGCATTGAACTACCCTAGAACTGATCCCCCCAGTAAGCTGCCACAGGTACCGGTGGATCAAGTGTGTCACTGCTATCAGCGGATAGATAGCCCTGATGATACACTAATTAATAAATACCACATTGTGGCGCAAAAATCACTGATTGCAAATCCACCGAGATCTTCAAAAAGATCCATAACCCATTAAAACCCCTCACTATATATTTTTCCCAAAGGACTCAATTTAAACATGTCAACATCTGAAATTTTGCAATGCATTTCAGTAAATACGAACCTGGACACATAGGAACCATCATTAAGAAAGCAGAGGTTTGAAAGAACCTCAAATTCCTTCATGAGAAAATCTGCTCAATTGCAGTGCTTGGAGGAACAAAAGGAATGTTTTTAAATCTGATTTTTAACTTTGCTTTGGTTACAAGTCATTCTTTCACTCTTCTTTAAAGAGGAGATGAATAGATTTGGGAAAGTATACCGAGCTCTGCCAGAGCAGGGCTCTGGCCATCTGTAGCTGTGTTGAAAATTTTGCCATTACCCTTCCTTCCACGTTAGCAGCAATGATAATTCAGCCGTTCAAAACATGTGGCCGGGGTAAATTTTGCCTTTGACGAAAGAGCTTGCAAAACTGCCAAGCCAGCACATACCCCTGACCTGTTTAATGTGATATCTAGTCCTTCCCGCATGATGATGAGCCGCCCATGCTGCAGCCCAGTGGTTTGGAGCATCGCTCAGCGCCCAGGGCTGGGGGAGCGACCGCGCTCCCCACCGCACACCCCTGGCAGTGGGGAGGCCACCGAGCGCACCCAGACAGGCCATTCCTTGTCACTGTAGATATCTGCCCCAAAAAACCATGGGGCTTCCCTCTTAGGCAGCGTTTACTTGGGCACCTCACTGTCCTGAAATGCAGATACTCAGCTGAATGCTCCAGCTGCCCGGGAAGGGCTCAGCAAGGAGCAGAGCTGGCACGTGGCAAGAAAAGTAATATAAAAACATACTCACGCACAAATGGGTGGTCCCTAGAAGAATGACCAGTGGAAGAACCTGAAGGGTCAAAGCACTAACCATCCTTACGCTTGTTTTTTCTTGAAATTAGCTTTTTCTTCTTACCTACGTTTTTTCAGACAAGCTACAATCATTCGAGGGTGAGCTAATTCAGTGCAAATAATTAACCATGCTTCAGATATTGTTTAATGTTCAACAGATTGCCCTGATCAAATAAGTGCATCTTGTCCAGATTACCACTGCATTGACCACTGGTAAATGATTCAAATCTGTAAGTATCAAAGGTGGGAATAATACAAATTAACAATGAAACAAAGTATTTTCCTTGTATCAGAATTATTTTTTTACGATTATTGTCAATTGAAAAAAAGTGTGAATCAGACTTACGTCTCTCCCTTCCACCTGAAAAAATAGGGAGATCTAGTTATAAAATGAAAGATTTTTAAAAACATCAACAAGTGTTTTTTATTATTGTCTAGATTTCAAACATCAAGGTTCGTGTTCTCAAGCATTTGTCCACAAATGTGAGAACCTGGAACCCTTTTTCTAATAAAAATTGAAATTCTTGAGTAACCCCCAGTCTCCAGAAGCTGAAGCATTTGTAACAACAGTAGCAGCTGAGGAAATCACAATATTATTGCAAGCATAAACAACCATATTGCGGAAATGCTGACAAACTTCTACTGATCAGATCTTGTTTGTGTTACATGTTATGAAAACAAGTGAAAAGACATAGTCTTTCTCCCAGATGGTTTAGAGCCTGAGTAGGAAGAAGGAAGAGGGTGATAGAAATCCAGTGTTTTCAGATCACAGCCCAAATTCACAAGGAAGTCCCTAGCAATATGTTTTTTCTATGGTTATAAAACAGTTAAATAGGATAGTGCTGAGCACATTACACAACACCAGGAGGAAAATGAATATGGTTTGCTCAGGAGGATCTGAAGAGTGTACAGCAAATAAAATTGATGGGTGGGGTGTCCACATGTTGAAATACGAGGAAGAAAACAGTGAAATCACAAGGGCCTCATCATTTCCCATCCTGAATGGGATTTTCTGGTGAAAAAGATAAGATGTGAGCACTTGATTACAGGCCCTGTGACAAGTGCTGAAATTTGGATGTCAGGGAACCTTATTTCTGACTGTTCCTCACTTTGGAGCCTGAACATCCTAAAGGAGATTTCATACATTAAAAAATACACAAAGAATTTAGTTATGCTAATTATACCAGACGTGCATAATTTAAGCAGGTGCCTACAAGCAAAACGTGTTTGAGATTTAGTATGTTGGTGGCCACACATACAAGTTTAAGAGATTCCAGATTCTTTAACTAGTTAGATAGCAAGATAAAAGGCGTTAGATAACGCACGACTTTATGTTATGTGTCCTTGAGTAAGATGATTTGCACTGAATTTTAATAGAGCCCTGATTCATCAAATCTCAAACAGAATTAAGGTATGGACTGGATCCTAATAACATCAGGCTTTATACCCATGAAAGATAAATTAAAGGATGCAAAACTGCTATTGACAAACATTGATTATATGTACTTTGATGGACTTTGAAGTTGTGCCAGATGCGTCTTGTCAGCCTCCAAAGTTTTCTTTTAAATCTCATTGCATAAGGCTTTTACTTTTTAATTATTTTTTTCCCTCAGCCTCTTTGATCAAGAAAAAATGTAGATCATATTTGCATGATGCTATTTCCTATGCATTTTATTTAGATATGCCCTTGTGCACAGCTCATGATATGTAAAAAACATTACATGGCGCATAGTCATCTTACCCTGTTATCCTGGGTGCTATTTAACTTAATTGACCTCAGGCTGCTGAGTGAAATCTCACCATGTGCAGAGGGCTAGCACAATGTTCATATCTTTTTGTGCCACATAAATCTACAGAATAAGACACAAGCAACAAGGTTGCTGGTCTCTCTTTGTTCCCAGGAGAACTTTGACCAGTGAGAATGTTCTACGGATCCATTTCATTCTGCCCCTCTGTCCATGGCAAAGCGGTCCTCATGTCAGACCCCATGGAAAGGCAAACCTGCTTGCAACTTCTGCTGATTTTAGAAGATGGCCTAAAGTTTAAACAAGTGAAACTCCTTCCTCTTTCCTATATGTGGAAATGCCTTGTCAGTAGGGAGCTTCAAGAAACTGAAAAGAAGCTTTGGAGCCATTTTGGTTCTTAAAAGTTGTGTGCCCACATATACCATCTTGCTTTCCTTGTCCATCAGGATATGGCCAACCCTTTCAGGGCATGGGAATGTGTAAAGTATCTTGCTGTGCATGGCAAAAGGCTTCAAAGGTGGTGCAGGATTTGGGTGCAGATGCTCTTTTTTGGGAATGGACTCATTCCCTACATCTCCAAGCCCACCTTAGTCATGATGGCTTGCTCATCAGACATGAAGCACTTCTCCGTAACAGTCTAGGTGTTTCCAAACATTACATATGGAGAAAAAATTAGAGAAGAACTATCAACTCCTTTTAATTGAGAATAAATAGATGAAAATAACTGTTTTAAGTACCAGATCAGAACTCTGGTGGACTGGGGGTGGTTTCTGCACAGCAGTCTATACTGCCTTGAACAAATCATTTACTCTCAGAATTCCTTCACTTCCCACCTGAAGAGTGTAGGTAGTAACTTCTCTTCTTTCACTATGTGTTGCCTGTTTAGATAATAAACTCTTCTGGCTCAGTATTTTTTCCTATATTAATGAGCAGCTCCAGGCACAAGAGGTGCCTAGTCTTGGCTGTGATGTCTAGTATAAAGGAAGGAAAAGAATAACCTGAAATACTACAGGCTCAATGATTTGTTTGGAATTACTACCAAGTATTGTACTCTACGATGCTTGAGTAGTTTTGGTTGCCAAAATAAACAGCAGAAACATTACTTTGTCCTTCCCACCCCCCACCCCCCCCTAAAATGGGAATTTCTACTGAAAAAATATTTCCCTTGGACATTTTTCTGCCATCATGCACAACACTTGAATTCTGATCCTGAAAAGCATTTCAAGCCCTTCCTGGCTGATAACTCTTCCCCATCCTCCAACACAAATGAAGAATGTTCTGTGCTGGATCTATGTGTGTCTGGTGTGTGTGGATTATTATGGTATTAGATACACTAACTGCAGATTTAGTTATTAACACCAGAAGAAACAAATCACCACAGCTGTGAGTGAAGAGAGAAAATTCCTAAGGTAAAAGAAAAATAAAAACATCTACTATGCAACTTTAATAAAAACAGATGTTCTAGATATACTTGCCTGCATCAGCCATCAGCACCGTGCCCACAAGAGCATAAGCCAGTCTCTTTGAGGGTCAGGACAACTTTCTTCAGACCCAACAGCAATGCCATGGAATACGCAAAGAGCAATGTTTTGACTTTGGCCTTTTCCACTGCTGCCATTTTGTGCTTTCTTTAATTAACCTAATAACTCAAAAGCCCTATACATGTTCATGCTTCTTTTTTAGTGTTCCCTCCACTTCCATTAAACACAAACCTTTTTCAAATGGCAAATAAAAATAAGAAAGCAGAAGCCCTATTATTCCTCTTTATTCAGAAGGACCGGAGTTGAGTGAGAGTATAGGGAATTGACTTTTAATATAAAATCTGGGAAGGGGAGGAGGGGTATTCTCTTTGTGAAATTCATCTTGGTGCAGAAAGCCAGCATGAGGTCTAGACACCACTTAAATCAACATTTAAAGTGTTGCGGTTGCATTTTGTTTCATTATTCTCCCTAGCAGCACATTCCCAGTGATGGTTTCAATTCTTGGGCTCAGATCAAAAGCACAGTAAAAATTTAAAGACAAGCAAACAAACAAAAACCAGAATAAGTGCAGGCAGCAGAAAGTTCTGTTGGACGTGCGAAAGGACTCTTCCCTCGTTCCTGTCGCTATAACCCAGAAGTAACTCCTCAAAGGCTTTATGCGAACTCAAAGATATTGCAAGAAAAGGCTCAGCTAGTTCGGGAGAGAGGCAGTCCCACTCCAGTGGTACACACCAGGACCAGCAACCTCTCTCTGATGCTGATTTGATACCAGACTCTTCCTCTGAAGGTGCATACACACCCCTGAGCCCTTGAGGAACAACCTGCCATGGTGGAGCTTTGTTCCTGTTCGCGCTCAGAGACCGGTGTGTGCCCTGGCCGAAAGGTTTTCTGTCCCCTTCTGGCCTCTTGGGTGTTCTTTTAGATCTTTCCTATAACAGTTCCAGATATTCTTGTTAGCTGTGCTGCTCTCTGAGCCCATTTTTATTTCTTGGAGCTGCCTGCTAAAAGCATTAAAATTGTAAAGTGGTGGACGAAGGAAGACAGTTTTGCTTTCAAGCTGAAAAACATGCATCAAAGCCCCTGTAGTAAATTTATAGAGTATTAAAAACAAACAACATCTGACCGTAGGGTAACATCATTTTAGGAAAGATGTGATGGTCTACCTCAAAGTCTGCATTTAATGTGCACAGTTCTCACTTAACCTGCCTAGGCTATAAATCCCAAGGGCCAAATTCTGTCCAACCATCCTAAAACAGAGACATTTTTACACTGCGAAGGTAGAGCTAATGTAGTCTCTCTGCTCCAGTTACCAAACACCTCCTCCACAGGCTCTGTTGGTCCTTCTCTAGACAAAATAGAGAGCAGGGAATGTCAGTCCAAGGGAACATGTACAAGCCATGTCCCCATAAAGTAATTTCTGATGGGGGAGTTAGAAGCCAGAGCAGAGTCAGGGGAGAGCTGGCAAGAGCTGACAATGCCATCCTGCTGCTTTGGGGGAAAAGGTGGGTTTTCTGAAAGGTGCAGCATTTGTTTTTTAACCTGATGGCAGCAATAAGAGCACAGGAAGGAAAGGAGAAGCTGTAACCACCAAGCCCAGGTGATGCTGCTGGACCTGAAAGAGCCTGACAGTAGGGCCCAGCACCGCAGCCACGAGGATCTTCTTCCCCGGGGAGTGAGGAGCAGCAGCACAGAGGGGTGGCTGGGCTCAGCAGGGCGCCAGGCAGCAGCTTGCACAGAGGTGCAAGGACCTACCCGGAGCTGGTCAGAGCCAGGCACCTCCAAAACACATCAAATGGTAGCTGGCAAGTCAACTGAAAGTAGGAGCCTCTGCCACGCTCTTGAAAGGTGGTCCTTATAGTATGGTGGCACAGGCCAGCTGCTGTGGGCTGCATTCGATGGCCCAGTTTAAGGTGGTCCTCGGCCCACAGACTCATGAACTGCATGGAAAGGACAGGAGACAAAATGGGGTTAGGCAGAGGAGGATGGACTTCCAGGGAGTCTCCATCTCCTTTCTGTACTCTGAGAAGGGCACAGAGCCCACCAGGCACCCAGAGCTGCACAGATGGAGCAGCTGCAGCCCCGGAGCTCCTCCAGGAAAAGCTTCTGCAGTCTTGCAGGAGTTGTCGCACATCTTCGTGCCACTTCGGCCAGTGTCCGTATCTTTTTTCCACTCACACTGTAGTGTAGATGACACCACTCTCATTACTGATGTATTTTTACAATCCCCAAACAAGTTGAATATAATAAATATTATGGCAACTACTTTTTTTCTTCTGAAGAATAAAAACTATAATGAAGTCTGACCTCCATGATATTTTGCATGCATTTAGAGGCAAACACAAACTAGGAAACACTTGGATTTTAAAAAAAAAAAGTGCCTCCAAAATATGTCTTTAAAAAAAAATACTGTAATTTTTTTAGGAATTTTTTTTTCTTCCTTATTCACCGCAGTGCTGTTACTTTAAACAGAAGTCACACATTGTTCAGTGTGATATCATCTGTTTCCAGGAGGGGAATCCAACAGGAGGTCATACAGTAATGCATACACTAAATACCTAGGAAATTTGGCAGAATAATTTAGTATGTTATTCAATGAATTGTCAAAATGACTAGAATAACAGAGACAAATAATTTCAGGTGCAACGATGCATAGGTGTTATGAGTACTGCTATGCAGTTCTGATATAGCCAAGAAATCTTACTTGAGTAAGAACTAAACACCTACTTTACTCTCTTTAGGTGTTTACTTTTCCTTGTGCAGCACTCTGAATAAGAATATACAAAATATTTTCAATTTTCATTTATTTACTAATGTTTGTTACTACACTTTGACAGAGTTAGCCGTCTGAACAGCTGGCTGAAAGGATGCACAATTGACGCAGCACACGGTTGTAGCCCTTGCCTAACCTCCTTGGTTCTCATACGTGGAGGTGATGAAATGTGTAACAGCTCTAGTACTTATGTCATGTTTATCTTGGCTGCGTGTTTAACTTGGCTGGCCTAGCGTGATGAGCAGGGCCAATTTGGTTGAGCATAAAGACGTTGATTTCATTTCAAGCCCAGCTTCCCCAGGTTACAATTCCTCTTTTTCATCCATCATCTCAGATCTATACTTTGACCCTGGATTTTCTTTCTGAAAAGCAATTTTTCTATGGACACTGATCCAGTATTCAAGTTCATTTTTTATGTAGTTGAACTCGAACAAGTATTTTTTTAATTTAAGTGTCTGAAACTTATAACAGAAGCAGCACAGCACTATTTGCACTTTTCTCCATGTAGCAATGGCAACCACAAATAAAATTTATTATGGTTTTTATAGGACTGTCTGGGATAAGAAAGCTGTTGCTTGAGCAGCAATACTAAATGTGAGCTCCAGATCGATAACTGTGGGGGCTAATAGCTTATAAATTAGTCACTGGAATTGTGAGCAGATCCTAAGGGATTTTGTGTCCCGCTCCCACTGAACTCCCCCTTACCTTCCTTTGAAAACCCCAACCACCGTTCCTCCCCCCTGTTCACTGCATTCAGCACTATTTGCCTGCTTCCTTCTGGTCCTCTTTAACCAGCCCTTTTTCGACTAAGCTGCTCCCAAATCTCTTTGTTCCCTTTTCCATCCTCCACTTTCTATTCTTTTCATTGTGGTCAAAGCAGTCATCTTGCAGGCTTTAAAGTTACACTGATGGCAGGCACCTGGAATGATGGCAGACCCACCAAAAATGATGGGAACAAGATGCTTGCAGCCCAGAGGGTCTCTGCTCCCACACCAGCAGCGCAGCTTCCAAAGGGCCAGGCTGGGAATGGACAGACCCAGCTCTGCAAAAAATCAGCCTCTCGAGTTCATAAAGGGAAATGCAGACATCGTCCAGGGAGGCTTCCCTCATCAGCAGCCAACAACTGTATCAGCTCACTGGAAAGTCAGCGTGATTTTCCTGCTTCGAAGTCATAAAACAAAAACTGAATATTTTTAAGGTTGGGAAACTTTGGTATGAGCCTACTATCACAATGTTTCATGGCAGCAGTAGTCAAGTTCCTCCTCCCCTAACCCTCACCAGTAACATGGATGTCCTGGTTGGCAATCTTCCTGTGATGCATCATAGTCTCCCAAAAAGCAGAGAAGAGGTAAGACTCACCATGCTCCTATGAAATGCTTCACAAAAAGGATATTGGTGAATCCTTTTGACTGTTTTTAAAAAGAACTTTATGGGAAGAAGTTGACATTTTGTGTGGAAAGCAGCACTTTTCATACAGTATGTTTAGACAAGCACCTAACTTTTCACTGCAGATTTTGAGTGTTGAGCTGCTGGTATGGGTGGCAGCATGTATCAGTGTTTACATTAAAAGTAATTACAGTGATGTTATAATCATCCCTAAGCCAGGCATTGCAAAACTGAAAAATTTATTGTTAAACTTAATTCAAACATGCTCCAAAGTGGAACTGATTCCTGAACAGCCTGAGCTCGGCTCTGTAATGACATCCTGAAGCCAGCAAAGCAATACGGTTACATTATCTTAAAGTCTGCGGTCTGTGCTTAGAGTACATCATTTCTTAAATGTTTTTTTTTTCCTCTTTTCCCTTTCCCACGGTGCCTCCCATAAGCACAAAGGTTTTTCACCCTGACACCCATTCCCAGGCATCCTCTCCCCTAACACCCTCCGTGCGCAGCCCTCACCAAGCAGCACACTGCTCTGCTACAGCACCTGCACCTCAGTCCCTCTCCTCTGGGCTCCTCGTCTCGCTGCTCCTGACACATTGCCCCAGAGCTGCCCTTCTCACTGGGCTGCCTCAAGGAACGGCTGAGGGGAGGCAATGGCTCCAGTTCACCTCTCCAGCTCCCAGAGGAAACCTGTCATGTATTGCCCTTGCCCATGCTCGTGCTCTCACTTGTGTGCCTAATTGAGTGGGACCCAAAAAGTCAAAGCAAATGTCCCCCATGAGGGAATGAGCTTTCACACCATGTACAGCATGCTTTGGGAGAGGAGGCTCCAGGCAGGAGGGCAAGCTGGAAAACCCAGCTGCCCTGGCCCCTGAAGCTGCTCCTGAAGCCAAGGCTCCCATGGGAGAGCTGCTCAACTCCTGGCGTCCCGTCCAGCGGGGGGTCTGACACACAGGCACCGCACATAAACCCCCTTCACTCTGCATGTCTTTGGGACCATCCTTCCAGCAACCTGCCCCATCTACTCGGTGCTAAAATAAATTCCTGGGGAAGGAAAAAGCGTGTATGAAGTGACCCCTTCCCTTTCCTTCTCTGCTCTTCCCTCCCCAAGCAGATGTACCCAGTCCACGGCCCACATTTGCAAACTTTTTGCTTCTTTGAGCGATTTTCGTACTCCGAAACAGCGTCATTGAATTTTGCTTAGTTAAGGCAAGACGGCTCATGTCAGAAAATGTTTGCTAGATTTGGTCTCATTTTGTAACATTTCCTCTCAAAGGATCATTCAATGATGCATCTTAGAATCAGATTCCAGAGAGGGAACTAAAAGAAACATCAATAAAAAAAGAAACTGTGAGGAAACTAAATATAGAACAGGCCAATATGAATTAAACAACATCCTAGAAATCTTCACACAATAATTGATTTGCTCATTTGTACTTCTTTCTATTCTTTAATCTTTCAGCAGGGCTTCAATCCTCCCCCCATTGCTTTTTTAATATTCTCTGTTCATCTGTTGTCTACAATATTGTTTCTGATCTCTCTCATCCCATCAATCATCTATAAAAAGAGACTAGTCCACACACTCTGGTCTCCAATCCTAATGACTGTAAAGAACTAATCACCTAAACTGAGTGATGTTCATTGTTGTAAGTGTCTCTTTGATTTATTAAACATCTCCGTATAAATTCCTGCATGTTTTGCAAGTTGTTTCCTAGAACCTGTATGAAGGCACTTTGAAATCCTAAAACTGTCTGCTTATGGGGTTTTTGGTTCACCTAATAAATGGATTCTTGTCATGAAAAATGAGCTTTTACTTAACTGAAAGGACCACTCAATTCCAAATTCAGGTCAGATCATCAGTTTGAGCTTTCCCTGAATACACAGCAAACTTACAAAGGCCACTCATATACACTTTATATTAATTTTAAAATACTGTGTGCATCGGTTCAGCATGTCTGCCTGCTGACAGAGAGCCACAGACATTAGGAAATACTCCTAATGATGGCATTTTCCCTAGCTGTCACTTTCACATACTGTTGCAAGCTCTTCAGTTGAGCAAGGAGACTTCCAATCTGATTAAATAAAGTTTAAGAACTGAATATGTTCACATTCTGTCCTAGTCAAAATGACGTATTCAGCAGCATGCCGTCAGTGTGCAACTATTCCTCACAGTGACGAGGTTTGATCTGAATGCTGAAATCAGCCTCTTTGACCATACATCAGTGGTGAGGCCACCAAATCCCCACCAAAGGACCTGGGTGTCACCAAATTCAGGGATTCTGAAAGGGGTGCAAGATCCCGGTTCTGCCAGTCACGCCGAGGACTGCCTCCCCATCTATCCTGGTCTCACTTGAAAGAAGAAGAGATACTAAGGACAGAGCAGAATTCAACATGAGCAAGGTGTCTCTGGAGATGGCATGAGGCTTTTGAAAGAGACCGACATGATATTCTCATGACCTGACTGTGAAAACGGGAACTAGACAAAATGGTAGATGGGCACAGCTGTTGGTAGAACAACACCCAGGGGACAACACTCAAAATGGAGACCAGTTTGACCAACAACTTATCTCTGGGTCTGCCTTAAGACTTGGGCTATTCATGTTTTTTCACCAGCACCTTAGGGTACGGGACTAGAAAGAAAAGGTATAAGATGCTTGAATGATGCCGTTCTGGAAAGGATTCTTTGCCAATGAGACATTTATGAATTCCATTCCCCTTTCCCATGCTGGATTTGCACAGAATATCGAGTGCCTGCTAAAAATAAATGCATATTCCTTAATGTTCACGACACTCTTTACAGCTGTCCTTGCTAATGAACCAGCTACTGTTACAGGCGGGTGAGTTTCATGCGTTGATTGCCTTAGTGCCTCGTACTAAATAAAAAAGACGTTAATAATCTTATTATTACAGAAACATCATGGAAACTCATAAATATAGATTCAACAGTTAACATCACAAATCTGTGAAAACCCTTTTTTCAGCACAGTATGGGCATAGTTATGCTGGCAGGCAAAAGAAGTGGGGAAAGATTATGTATAATTTATTCTATAGATTTGCCCACTTTTTCTGTTTACAAGATGTGCATTAATACCTTACAGCTTTTGTGTTCTGTAACCATTAGCAAAACAGTCTCCTACAACCCTCTGGTAAAGGTGGATTGAACCAGGCTGGTAAATCCTGGTTTGGTGTATAGAGCTCATATGGCTTTCCTTTTCACTGCCTGATTAGCAGATTGCTGAGTGGTACTCTTAGAATGAGATTTTGTTTCCTTGCATTCACTTTAGCATTCAAAATTTGCTTTCTGTGCATAGCTCGGGATCTCATGCAAACATCAGTGCTTTTGTGATTAGAGTTGTCAGCTCGAGTAGCCACAGAAAGTGATTAGCTCCCCCACAAGTGCACACACTCAGAAAGGGCTGCAACACAAAAACACAGCAGAAGAGGGGTCTTCTCTCTCTTTCTCTCTCTCTCTCTCTTTTTTTTTTTAAGGAAAATGTGGCACTGGTGTTTGGAAAAAAAAAAAAAGATTTTTTTCCCCCAAATAACTGAAAAGCAAATACAGAGAAAGTAAATTTAGATTTCTGTTCAAGCAAATATTCATGGAACTGATTAGTGAAGTTTAAAATGTCCCCATCATCTGTACTCATACATATAATGTTGCTGTAAAAAGATATTTCTATTAATATCAGGTGAGAGAACTCCATTATCCAGTCATGAGAACATAAATAAATAATAACCATCCACAACACTGGTGTCACCATTTTCTCATAGATGCTGATTTGGGCTTGATGATTTCCAAACTCTCAGGAAGGAAAGACTCATTTCTATTCTGAGAGGCTCCTACTCAGAGGACCATCACACAAATGGACAGAGATTAGGAGCAATCGACAATTTCTACATATGTGAACTCACTGCACTGCAAAAAGGATTGCAGAGAGAAATGTTTTTAAAGAGCTTAAGAAGTAAAGTGCAGGCAGGATAGCGGCTTTATGTTGCGAGAAAAAAAAAGCACAAACAGGACAGTTGAAAAACAAAAACAATTTAACCCCCAAGCAATTCCAACCAAACATTTTCTTAAAGTCATATCACACCAGTCTGCAGTTGGGTCACCTATATTAATACTGTATACTTGCACTATCTGCTGATGATAGAATCCGTCTACAAATTCGGTATCAGTGGTATCACTGGGAAATGATCTATGATTTTTCTGTGTGCAACAACACTGACAATTTAAAGTCTATTATCTCACAACCTAACTTAGGTTTAAAAATGAGTTTTTGCTCTCTTTTCAAACGAATGATTCCCAAATCTCTGTGGGATAAAAATGGTGATGATTTAACCTGTTTTACAATCTACTGAGCTTTAAACATGCCAGCTCATCTAAGAATGGATATTATAAACTTTACAGCTCTGGTTTGGGAGAAAATCCTACAGCCTGAAGAAAAGAAACAAAGACTTTCCTTTTCTGATTGGTGAGGGGTTTTTTTGTTTTGGTTTTGTTTGTTTTGTTTTGTTTTGTTTTTCCCAGAAAGTTGGTTGCTCCTTGAGAGGCACTGAGCAGTAAAGAAGGCTGGAAGTAGTTAGTCTTGGTGGAGGTGAACTGTGCGGTTAGAGGGCAGAAAAAGAGGTCAGAGGTATATATGATCAATACAATATTGCACAGGAATTGCCACAGAGGACACCTCATACCTACTTTGTGTGTGCACTTATAAATACCTGTCCGTATCGCCAATCCCTGGCTCAGCTGAAAAAGGTTCTGTATCTTTGACGCGAGGCAAGAAGATCTCCATCCCCGCAGTTCTACTGAGATTACTCAGCTGTGAACAGATAACTCGATACAAAGAAGAGGAAGAAAAAGCAAGGAAAAAAGTAGAAGCAGACAATTTCATAGAGCCCAAACCAGACAAGACTCTCTCTGATGACCAAGGGAAAAGCTTTGATAAACGGTAGGGCAGCTCCTCAAATCCAGGTCTCTGAAAGTGGGGGTGGAACACTGCAGGAAATAATATGAGAGTCCCTGCTGTGGGAGTCAAGGGAGACAGGGAAAATAGTTCAGGTAATAAAAAAAATGTTAATATTACAAGAGTGGAATGCATCTGAGTATAATTCCAGACTTTTAAGTTCAGTTTTCAAATCTTGGAGAAAGAAAGAGACAGCCCGCTGCCATCTCACTGGTTTGTCACATTGGGTTTAAGGTGTGGAATAAATCAAAACTTTTTTTTTTTTGGAACATGGTACAAAGAAATGCATTAATAATACATGAAAAATGTTCATCATGTTGGTGTGCATCAGTGGAAACACTATTTTAAAGAAGCTATGAGCAACACATGAAAAGATTTGACCTAGGTTTCACTTCTGATGTGTCGGGGTGGGGGCAAGGCAAGCATTTCTCTTACCCACTGATGTGCTATATCTGTGACTTCCCGCTTGGGTAGAGAAGTTGGGTTCCCAAAGCAGGGATGATTTTTTTTTTTGCACAAGCAAGCAAGGAAGTTTGAATCCTCTGAGCCATCCCCTCTAGGTGCATTCAAGAGGAACAGAGAGAGAAATAAAACAAAACCTCCCAGCTAACTGGTAGCTGCCATGCCTTTTCTTCCTCTGCATGCTGAATGTTTAAATGTCTAAAGACTCTGATGTTTGCCGAGAACAGCAGTCATTTTTGTGCTCAGCTCTGCACACTGTAGTGCAGAAGACTGGGGCACATGCACATGGCCACATCCTGTGCCTTTCTAAATGGTTTTGCTTTCCCTCCCTTTAGCTTCCAGATACGTGCTTTAAAAAAAAAATAATAGAAGTTGTTCTGATTAAAAGTATACAATTGTTATTTAAGGAAGAGCATAGCTGTAATAAATATTTGTTTCTAAGCTAGCTGAATCTATCAGCAATCAGAGTGTGGGAAAGATCAAAGGGAAGAGAAGATAAATGCAAAAATGACATTCGTGATTCGGATTGTGGTAGTGCCCAAACGCTCCACACAAAATGAGGCCTCCTGCAGTCAATGCTGTACAGGCAAATAGTGGGATTTTCTTGTCTTCTGAAGCGCCAACAGTCTCAACAGGCAAACTGGACCCGAGGGGGATGAAAACAGACAATTTCTGATAGCGACCAGAATAAGGAAATGCTCATTTTGCCAGGGCGTCTCTGCTCCTGTAATTCAGTTTGCAAGAGCTGTGGGCACCCTCTCCCCAGCTGGTGACGTGGTGACAAGAGATATTTGGGTCCCGCTGCCGCTGTGGGGCTGTACGTCCATGAGGGAACCCTTTGGAGACCTTGTGTTTCAGGAATGCAAGAGCTTCAGTTCCGCCAGCTCTTCCATGAGCTCCCTGTCCTCTCAGGGCTGGTCAAACACAGTCGAACTGGACAATTTCCTTTGCTTGGTGGACATAGAGAGAGAGAAGAAAATGGATAGTCACTTGGCTGTGCAAACCCACACCGCAGTCTCTCTCGTGCCCTGCTCTCCCACACATGTTGGAGGAGACTTCAGCCGTGCCTGGGCAAGCACAGAGGGAAGGCGTGTGCTCTGCATCGTGTCCTACTGAGGGGGGCAACCACAGCTGATGGGCCTTCACATGGCGCTTTGCATGCGTTTCATTCCTCTCTTCCCACGCACTGCTGCTCCATTGCCTTCCTCTGCCTCTGAGGAGCCCAGGGGTAAGCATGGTTGTTGTCAGACCATGTCACAAACCACACATGGGGATGTGGCCATGGGACCTCTTTGCAGTGACCTGCTGGTGGCCATCACCTCCCTGTGGAGCCAGCAGAGCAATCCTCAGCAAACCCATAATCCTCAGCATCCAAAAATGACTCACTCTTTCCGGGCTGGACCCTGATTTTCAGGTGGAGGGTATGGGAAAGAGGGAATTCACCGCTCCAGCAGATGCTGATTGCACTCCTTATATATGCCTTAAGCCTGTTGTCACCATCTTCATTTGTAGTTTTGTGAACTACTTTTGCCTTATTTAATAGACTCTCACAATAGGAAAAAAGACCCTAAGGAAAGAGAATAAAAATTGTTACTTTGCTAAGACCTTGCCTGGCAAGTTTCAGCTCAGAAACCCCAGAGAATGCAGAAGAGATTAATGAAAATGCTGAGAATCACCATAATAATTCCAGCTACTCGCACCAGTGTCAGCAGGCTCAGCAGGGCCTGTCATTAGAAAGCCCCCTGTTAAAAATGGGTGTCCCCCCTATTAGTTAAATTATCTAGACTGTGGCGAATAATATTCCAAGGTGACAGAAATCGGAACAGTACAGACTGCTAAAAATGAAAATCAGATAATTGCTCATAAATTACTTCTGGGGTCTTTCAAGATCTTTCAGTCTTGCTGACTGAAAGGCAAGTAATTTGAAATGCAATAATTAAAATAAAAGCTGCAACGTACAGGAAATGTAGTTGGAAGGAAGATATTAAGAGATATATTGTACCTGCATAAATTATCATCTGGTTTTCAATAGCATCCTGAATTTGCTCTTATTCTCCTTAAAAAGCAAGTATGGGTGAGAGCCTCAGCATGGAGGCCAACCCTGGCTCTGGTCCCCAGTCTCCTCCCTGGAATTCACACATATTCAAGCCAGGCAGAAAAAGCGGCTGCATGTTATTGTCCTTCTTCACACTTTTCCCGGTGCTGTCTCTGGTTAACGCTCAGTGACGCCCACCCCTGACATGGGACCAGCAGATCTTCAAGGGTGGCACAGCAGCCCTCAGCCCTTCTGGGGGGGGAGACTGCCCTGCTCACATGGGCTGAAGGGACAAACCAAAATGTCCTCTCTTGGGATGCGACCTCAAGGCTTCACCAGGAAATATTTTAAACAGAAGGCCTTTTCTCCTAGTTTGCCACATCTGAGGGTAAAATTAATGTCACTTGGTGTTCAGCAGAGCCACCTCCATATTAGGTTTTTTCAGTAGTTTTAGATGAAAGCTGCTTAGAGACAGAAGGGGTGCTCTGGTGAGCTGAGGGTCAAGACATAGTCACCTCTTCAACTGTATTCTCTCTTCTGTTTCTGATCATCCCACACAGCTACCAACTGTTTGGAGGAGGATAGCAATGCAACTCCAGAAAAAGTCTGCTAAAAATCCCTTTGACACTCATTTACTGCTGACCACGTTTGGTCTAAAAACATTAAGAAATTATTTCACCCCTCTTGGCATTTATTGGACTACACAGAGATGTTTTTTCAGACTTTTTTTTTTTAAAGCCAGACTATATTTTGTTAGTTGCCCAGAGGATTTCATGCATGGGTTACTCTATAAATAAGACTTATTATCCCCCAGTGACAAATGTGGTTTCTTTCTGAGAAGTTGCATAATAGCTCAAGTGGGATAAACAGGAATTTTCTGATGGTGTTAAGTTTCACAATTAAACAGGGGATAGTTCCCGCTGTAAGAGGGATGGCTAACCAGTTTTTAAACGACCTTTTTATTTTGTACTGAAGCCAGCAAGTCCTCTGCCCACGAGTTACAGCTGGGCAGCGAGAAGGGGAGGACGTGAGCCACCAACTTGTGATTCTCTGTGTTTCCCCAGAGATAAATTTGGTTCTCCCAACCAAATTTATAGCTAGGAGGAGGTAAGGGAAGCTGTAAAGCCTACCGCTGGGCTGGCACCATTATGCTGGTCTCAGCAAGGCCAAGGACTGTACCAGCAGCTGAAATACCCCATGCTGTTCGAGGCAAGGAAGGAGGCAATTCTGTGGACAGCGACTGCAGCATGAATGACACCGTCTGTTTCTGGGAAGGAAAATGGAGGATTTCTGTCTTCAGGGCTGCTTCTCTGCACATTTTGCCAAAACTAAATTAACCCCACGAACATAGAACAAACGTGCATATATTACAGGGCTTCTTTCATGAATAAAGGATGCCAGGTCACTTAACCTCCATCCAAATGAGCAGCGTAGGAAGGGAGAGAGGAGAAGTGAAGGTAATTTGAAGTTACAGTGGGGAGGAGACAGAGGTTTACTCACAGCTGAATCATCCAACAACCCAATCCATCAGAAATCAGCAAATAATCACACAAATTCGCACAGTCTTCGTCAATCTGTCCCCTACCCTAGCCCTGCCAGAGTCTCCTCTAGGCAGCTCTCAGAGACCTTGCATGGTGGAGGCAACACAGCCTCCTGGCACAGCCCCTTCCAGCACCGATCTTCCTGAAACGCCGGACCTCAGCACAAAGGAAGGGTCAGGGATGATTTTTCCAGTTATGGCATAATTTCCCCACAAATGATGCTTTTCCCCAATCCAGTCACCTAAAGCTCCCTTAACACCTGGTGGTTTAGTACATGTTCAAAATTTCCGTTAGAATAAGTCTTTACCATTCTTCCTGCTCTTTAGGCTTAGAAAATACTTTGCATAGGATTCAGGGCATGCAGGTGAGAGTGTTCCTGCAGGCTGACCTTTCTATAATCTGTAATTCTCAGTGGTCACAGTTTCACCTTCATCTGGAAACTTATAGGAAAAATTGTCTTTTGGAACAATGAGAAAAAGACTGATAAAATAACTGCCCATCAGCTTCTGGGATGTGTGAGAAGAGGAAGGATGGTTATCTCTTAGTGAATGTCTGAAATCACCGGTCAAGAACAGATAAAGAGCTCATACTCCTATTTTATGACTAGACCTCAGCGCTACATTGAAGCGCAGTCAGCTATACCGAGGGGTACCCTGGGCTTTTCAGAGTTTGACCACAAAGGCACCGTGGGGCTGATGCTCAGAGGCACCGCTGAGGTGCGTGTCTCCAGCACATGCACCCGCTCGTGAGCATGTTTAGGGGGACAGGGTTCCTAGCTAAATCCATTGTGTGTGTTGCCATTATGTGTGTGCAGCTCAGCAGATATCAAATTCATTTGTCCACAGGGGAACTTTGAAGTCTTTCAGTGTGGAAACCCGCTAGAGAGCAGAAGGATATCAGGCTGCAGAGTTGGTATTTTATGGTAGGTCTCGGTTCCAGCATTGCCAGTCTCACGTGCTCCTCTTAAGTTTTCCTGCTCCTTTACCACGCTGTTCCTATATACTTACTATTGAAACATATTTACATGAAAAATGTTCAAAAGGGAGAGAGGTTAGCAAATCTGTCATCTGGGCTAAAAATATTAAGCAAATCTTTTCCAGCCTCCATGAAGTAATAGATTTCTAGTGCTGCTTATCCGAGACTTCTAGCAGGCTGCTATACTCACAGGAGGGTGCTTTCTTAGCTTATTTTATGCATCAGCTTCATATAGAATAATTGTTTGCTTCTATAAGTGAGGAATACACATTTTCTGATGGACATTGCCTATCTCAAGGACATACTAAATGTAGATCTTCAGCTTGGAGAGCATTAACTTTTTGTGCAATTTAGCTAGCAAATGTAAAAACAGGTTTACTCTTGAGGACTTTCTTCAAGCCAGAGCAGATACATCCTCAGACAAGATTGTGAAAATGCGATGACATTGAGTCTGAACTCAAAGCTGAGTGCTTGAACACATACTAGCCCAAGTCTGAGTGCTCCATTCTCATGCATTTTTTGAGAGGTAGACGTTTACATTCATGTCTCTACTCAGACACAGCTTCGTTTTCCTCCACCAATAGCAGGAACTCTTCCCTTTCAGATAAGCATCCGGCCACCTAAATCTCTGCATCTAAGACAGACATACAGTAATACTGGGACTGTTTTGGCTGCCCTCCCACGAGGTAGTCCTATGTTTTCCATCTATGCCACCTCTGCCCAACTGATTAGGACTCATCCCTGCACCCAAATGAACTGGGCCATATTTTTGGTGAAGAAATGGTGAAGATAGAGGAGTGGGTGTCCTACTGTGCTGGCTGAAGGAGAAGGAATAGAGGGAAGAGGGAGGGAGCGAAGCTTCCAAACGCAGCTGCAGGGTGTGACATCGGGACAGACAGCAGAGAGGGACAAGTACTCATGGGATGGAGCAAATTATGCAGTTTATTTACTCTGCCATGATGAAACAGAAAGGTCAGTTTCTATGCACCCTGGCTTATAGGCTGGCATATATGATTCATATATATGTATTTTAAGTCTTCTCTATCTCTCCAGCTCAGGCTGCCACTCGTTTGTAGTCTTCTAACAAGCAGGCTTTTGAACAGCGTTCACGCTCACTTTTTAAGTTTTGAAAGAAGTGTCTCTTGCTGTAGAGGCTGCTGCTAATGAGAGATGAGGCAAAGCGAGGAGACGGCACTGCTCTAGGTAGTCTCTGTGTTGTGCCATCCTGCGCTGTGTGAGCAGGGGATAGCGATGCTCTCCACCGCGCTGGCTGCACCGTGTGGGTCAGAGTCTGTGTTAACACACAAGTAACCATTAACCTGGCCTTTGCCACTGGTATCCAAAAACATTTCTGAGCATTCACCTCTCGTTCTGTAAATAACAGTTGCATTCAAGGAAATGTCAGTGAGCAACAAGATAGGGCTCACTAGAATAGGAGTCACAGAAAAGCAAGGTCATGGCAACAGACTTCACGCCAATCTGGGCAAATAAAGAAACTCTCTCACTGGCTTGATCTGTGCGAAGTGAACTGCTCGGGGACTGGCAGAGCAAAGGTGTATCTGCACTTCAACTTACAGCCACAGGAACGGGCTGCGGCCACAAAGTGCCTCCGCTCTTCCCACCACTGGGCACACACTTGACATTTGAGTGGCATGACCTGCCTGGTCTGCACCGGGAAGACCTATTGAAATGGGTGCTCAGCATCTCTGAGCCCTTGGTCCTTTGGGATTTTATTCACAAAGCAGAGGAGTAACTCCTCTCCAGCCACATCCACTTCAGACTCAACACTAGAGGAATTTGAAATATTGAGGTCTGAAAAGAAGGTATCTCAGCATGTACGTGAAAGGGTATCTCCCCCTGTTTTATGATTCACAAAATACAGGATTGAGAACTATGTGTGCACACTGTTATTATTAATGGATGCAACAGAGCTGTCTGGCCAGGCTTGTTGGATGGTCCCATTAGAAGTTTTGCCTGCTCCTGTGGCCCCATCTGCTCCCCTCTGCCCTCTTCAAAGACCAAACAAATTTCTTTTTAACATGGCTGCCAAAGCTCAGGGCTTGTGAAAACAGAAGGGCTGACAGTGCTGATTCCTCCCTTCTGACCTGCACCAGCCCAGATCTTTAAGCTGTGGACCCTGACAGTGGTCCTCAAGCCTGTTTGATCCCTTCACCAGTTCTGCTCAGCAGCTCCTGCTGTGACAGAGATGGGTGCTGCCAGCCCCTAACTCCCAACCCAGTCTGCATCTCTGCTGTGCTCCCCAAACTCACCAGCAGCTCCCTTGAGGGTCTGTCTCCAGGAGAAAACCAGTCATGCAGTTTTGTGCTTCTGGCAGAGAGGAACATGGTGAAAGTGCTGGCAGGGCTTTGCTCATGACCTCAACCCAAAATCTTGGTTCCTGCATCCTGAGGTGAAAACTCTGCTGACTCCTTCTGAGCGAAAACCTGGCCCATGCTGACCCTGCATAATCCCAACAAAAAGGACGGGGAGGAAAGGAGACCAGCCCTTTCCGTAGGTGATGACTAGCAGTACAAGTAGAGAACATGGCACATGATTGTGTGGGGTCACCTGAACCTTCTCACTGAGCATCATGGGAGAGCAGAGGTGAGTGGGGGTCACAAGCACAGGACTGGGGACATCTCCCTCAGTCACCCTGTGAGGAATGGGATTTTCCCCTTGGAGAAGTAGGCAGAAGCGGCAGCTACCTGCAAGTCACTGCTGCTGTCAGGGTACCACCTAAGGATGCCTCCAGCCCTGCCTCAGTTCTGCCGACACTTTATAATCCCTAACCAGTAAGAACCAGCACAGGCACAGAGTCCCGGTACCTCTCCTCCTCCTCTTTCCAAGAACACCTTTATAAGGAACCTCCCCACTCCAGGAACATCAGTTCAGTATCAGCAGAGGATAAAAATCAGTGATACAACATCATCTTACTGGTGAAATTCCCACACCTTGGGAGGACAGCAGTAACAGAGGAAAAACTCTACCCAGACCTGGTCTGGCTTTGATTTGCCGTGTCCCTCAAAATGAGAAGTGATGTCTACGCAGTCTCACTGAGACCTGAAAAATAGAGGAAGGAAGGACGACTCTTGCTCAATTAAATTTTTCTAAAAACCAACAAGCGTTCTCCGCCTGCTGTCTCTTTCTCAGCACAAGGCTCCAGGGGCTGGGCAACGCACTGCTTGGTGAAACTGTTAGACTAAACATTGAGCAAAAGTCCTTCTCATTTGCAGCTCTCCTACCTTCAGCACTGTTACAGCAGGGATCAGTTTCACCTGCAATACAGAGCTGTGCAATTTGTACACCCTCCTCTGTCTTAAAATTCCCAAGCTGCACCGTACAAGCAAGGAAGCAATAAAAGACACGGTGCACAGACAAGACTTAACAGCTTGCACTCAGTTCTGATGCTGTAAAAAATGCCTAGCTGAAACAAAGATCTGAGTTTCACATCATTTATTTAACTTTCAAACATCATATCCTAGGTTTTACAGTGATGGGCACTACAGAAAACACGATGAGAAATAGATGGGTAATTAAGGTGGTGGTTTTGACTTTTACCATCATCTAAAACTGTAGTGAAGTCAGAAGACACAGGTTTATGCTTCTTGAGATATGTGTTTAAGTCTAGTTTGTGTCGTAAGTGATCTGAATGTAATGGTCACAGCTTGACTCCTAACCAGGCTTAGATAAGTGACTTCGATTTAGAATTAGATGGGTTTTTCTGTATCAGAGCACATGTACCACATGGTTCGGTACAATTCAGCATGACTGGCAGCAGGTTTTGGGACTAGGAGGGAGCAAGAAACTTAATTGCTGAAAGAAAGTTGTAGGCAGTGATGTGCGTGGGATGCTCCCTCAGCAGCTGCCTGTAACCTGCCGGTCCCTCAGCCTGCAGCACTGCACTGCACTGCACTGCACCAGCTCGGAGCACTGCAGTTTGTGAGAGGCACTACTTGGTTTGGGAGGAAAGGAAGAAGCTGGTGACAAAAAACGTGAGAAGAAAAAAACAGGAAGGATATTTTAAATGGCAGGGACGTATAGATCACAGGGGAACTCTGAAATGCACGATTAAGTACTGAAGTGGCCATCATACAGCCCATAACCCCTGACTGTTACAGAACCCCCACGCAGGTAGGTGCCGCTCGGGCTGCAGCATCCTTTGGTGTCCAGGTACACGACAAGAGCCAGGTACATCGCCCGGCGAGAGACCGGGCAGACCAGACCCGCTCCAGAGACGGGGTCAACGGCAAGCGTCCCCCGCAGACCCCGATGACGGCCCACGCTTCCTCCCGGGGCAGGTGATGGCGAGGCTCGTCCCCCCCAGCGTGGGTGGCCCCAGCCCCGCGAGGGTGCGACCCAGGGCACGGGCACCTGTGTGGGGCGACGGCTGACCCCCCCGCCAGCCCTGTGTGGCCCCACGGGGACGGTGGCAATGCCCACGCGGGGCGGCCCGTAGGGTGCCGACCTGCCCGCCCTGCCGCAAGCAGCGGGAGGCGACGTGGGGGGGGAGGGCTTCCCGCCCGGGGGGTGCTGCGAGGGGGCATCCCTGGGTGGCAGTGTCCCCGCGTGGGGCCGCCTGTCCCCCGTGTCCCCGCGGCGTGCGAGCCACGAGAGGGCACTGAAAGACAAGCGAAGCGCTGAGCGGCCAGCCGGGTCTGCCGCCTGATGCCACTGCCTTCCCCGCAATTACCTCCTCAGATACGATTCCAGAACAAAGGACCGATACAAGGATACAGTCATTGCCGTGTGTTTCAACTGTCCGTTATGAGGTCTGAAACAAAACCCGGGTTCATAAATACCCTACAATGAAGTGCTTCATGCGTGGGGAGCTCGTACGATGAAACGTGACTTTCCGTCGTAGTTGTTTGTCAGGCTAAAACAATAATTGTATTGAAATTCATTTTTAATTAAACTGTTTGCTGTGCTCTGGGAATCTGCATTGGCATTTACGTAGTGTCCATCATCGCTGTATCGGTGTGCTTTATCTGCACAATCAGTTAAGCTTAGTATATTTTAATTGAAATTCTTTCAGTCTTTCAGCTGTTACTTCCCCCTTCAGATTATCATTCATATTATAGCTGCATTTCATGCTTATCCTATCATGAGTGATTACAAGAATTATTCTGCCATTATTTTTAATTCTTTCCTACTTCCCCCTCACTTTCACAATCCCTTTTTACTATAAACTCTTACTGTTATGAGGGAATTTGGTGCAAATCAGTTCACACATTTTTTTTAAACTATAAACGCGATGTAAGAAACCCCAACGTTAAAAACATGCAGCACTGAAAGACTGAAAATTCTTCAGAACTGAAAATATGCCACTAAAATAATATGAAATATTTTAAAATGCAACTGGAATATGTGAGTACTGAAATAATTTTAATAAAATATACCCTTAAAATTTCCAAGAGACAACCTCATCAAAAAAGGAATGGAAAGAGATCCTGTTACTGTCTTTTTTACACAACATATTTTCTTTTACTTCATGTAAATTCAGTTTCTTTTAAAATTTTTGTTAAGCATTCTTAGCTCATCTTGCTATCAAAAAAGGAAGAAGAAACCAGGAGATTCATAGATTTTTTGCACGAAAGAAAAAGGTTAAAATCAAAATTATTTGAAGAGTGATTCTGATTTGTGTTTGTCCAATATTTCCAATAGATTAACTTAGTTAAAAAACAAGTTCTGCAGATAGTTATGTCAATTAATACTCTCTTAGTAGTACATTTTTTACTGAAACCCCTGGAAATATATTTCATTGTCTCTCATCTCACCGGTATGGCACTATTTGCAGTTTAAGTGTAACAGTCTTACTGCTGAAACACCCGATCCCAAACAGCCTGCATTCCTAACCTCTGTTAGAAACAAAAGAGGCAGGATGTAGAGGGAAGCTCCGAGGAAGGAATAGCATCGGAGTTTGTTTTTACTTCAGTGGGAAGCATCACATCAGTAAGAACAATTTGTGTGAACAAGGTTTCGCAGGACCACAGTCCACATCCGACTCTGGCAAGGGAGAGGACTTAACCTAATAGGTTATTTCCACGTCTAACTACCACGAGGCTAAGTAACATCCACCACGTTCAGCCTGAATGAGGCATTTATTTCAACTTCTGAGAGCTAAATTCTTCCCGATCATAACAGCATCTTTCTGGCACTCCACGTGGACCCGCAGCTTCCGTTAGCATCTGCGAGGGCCCCGGGAGCGAAGCCATACCGAATAACACACAGGCACCCGCTCAGCAGAATTTCAGGGAATTTTGCCATTTGTTCGCCAAACCTTTAGACCTCGGGAGTTTTTATACATCTAAGTCCAGATCACTTATGTGAGTGTGTGTGTGCCAGCATGGTAGGGGAAAAAACACCTTCTCTAAGAAGCTGTATTGCCCGGTGACGGTTTTCCAAGGAAAAAATAGTTTTTGTCCTAGCTTGTGCTATATTTCAGAAAGCTCATACCAAGGTAAAAACGCAGCAGGGACACCTCTTTGTGGCTTCAACGTAAGCCGTGGAAAATTTTTTCTTGTGCTTCCAAACAGCTGATTTGCATCCACAATGTATCTCAAAATATAGAAGAAATATATAAACACATCGGGACAATACTTGCATATATCAGAGCAGTATGTATTATATATGATTCTATTATATATCTATATATGTATGCATGCATGGAAATTCTGCCTACAGCAGATGGGGAACAAAACACTGAAAATGCATCCGAGTTTAGTCTGGTAAATTCCTGGCTACATTGATTAAGGAAAATAAAGATTTGTCTGGCTCCTGGGCAGATGACCAGTCTGTAGCACACTCGGTATTTTCCAGCTTTAAATCTCCCATGGCCCATAAAAACCTTTGCAAGTATTTCTTATTGTTAACGGCGGTATCTCACGATGCAGGTAGAGCTGATCTCTTGAATGATTTCCTCCCACCGAACTACCCAGCGAAGCAAACCTGACATCAGCACACCCATCTACACATGCTTCTCTTTTGAACCACTGGGAAACACACTGAGCGATATTCTGCCCGCCGGGAGCAAACACCAGCCCAGCAGTGCTCGAGATGCACTCTCCTTCAGGGGAGGGGGGAGAAAAAAATATTTTCAAATTCTCTGGGAAGATTCGACTTCCTCCCCCACCTTCTTTTTTCCCCCTCTTTTAAATGTCAGGCTCCTACACAGTTTCTTTGAAAGTTCGAACAGTTAGTTAGATCAGTCTGGAAGCAAAACAAACCACAGCACATTTCACCTTTTGCAGAACTTTCCAAGAGACAGCATGCATTTCAGAGTGGTGACTATTCAGCGTTTAGCTCTCTGGGGCTGGGGTGTAGACCTAAAATTCAAAACATTTTTTTCTACATCTGTGTTGAATCAGGGCTTATTTCTGATTAAGGTGGCTGAATTTTTAATATTAAATTCTTTTTTAAATTGATCACTGTTGTATTTAGGGACATCAGATGGAAATGGATAGTTCTGCTGTAGAATTTCTCACTCTGCTTAAGATCCAAGTTAACTGGGTTGGAAGGTTTCTGATTTTTCCTTCAGCTGTGTTTTGCCTGAGGTACAGCCTGTGACAACAGAGCCCAGACTCTTTGACCTACTCGTGGCATTTTCTTTCACTGTGTGTGCTGGGAGATGCTCAGGCTGCTTCACTTTCCCTTGCCCTGATGCTCGATGGGAGGTTCATCTCCTGCACCTCTCCCTGCTCGGGGGAGGCTGGATGCTGAAGCATCCCAGGCTGGTGGTACATGGAGCACAGCTGAGATAGTACTTTATTGCCTGGAAAGCCCTAAGGGAAATACTGGTCTGGTTTTGAACCCTGAACTTTGGAGGGGAGTTGCTTCTGCCTCCAGCTTGCCATGAGATCCTGGCCAGAGCAGCGATCTTACCACCTAAGTACTGGGAAGAGCGAGGGTTGCAGTGCAATCACCCCCACCACTCGTTGTCAGGGGTCTGTAAGCAGCCAAACCCACTCAAACACAGGGCTTAGAGAAGGGGGGACAGAGGAGAGAAACAGGTTTAAGTCCTAAGTGCACCAGGTAGCAAGAGGAGCTTGCGTTTCCCTGTTCTCCATTCCCAAGAGCTGAACTAGCAGCTAGCAATCTGCCAAAGTAATTTCTGGCGTGCGCTGGTTTTGCGTGTGTGTCATCACCCCGGCAGCATCAGCCGGGAGGGTCCCTGACACTTTTGGGGATGCACAAGTGGACATTGCTGTGATAAAGAAAGGTACCTCATGAGTGAGCAGCAGTGGATCTGAAGGGCCCAGATAATGACGCATGGCCGAGGCAGACGACGCTGCCAGCTCGCACATCATACGCACGGGCAGTGGGAAATGCCCAGCATGATGCTCCGAGTGCTCTTTGCTAACTGGTAAGTGCGGGTTGGCGTGTTTATGCTGTATCCAGGAACCAGCAGGGTGCTCTTTGGGCAGCAGGCAGGGCAGCAGGCAGGGCAGCAGACTCGTGCGTCCACGCAGGGAAAAGAGAGGGCAACAACGTCCAGTGTGGCCAGTGGAGCGCACAGGGCAGAAAAAGGTCCTGCCTCCCAAGCTAAGTGAAAACACTCCACTTATGAGTAATTGAAGAGGGGCTGACAGTGGTTTGGACTCGCCAGGACCTGTCACTGAACAACTGCGGCTCCCGTTCCCCTGGGCCAGGGCTGCCACAGCAGCTGCCTGCCAAAGCCAGGAAGGGCGGACAGGAGAGCCTCTGCCCTTCTGTCCCACCTTCACGGCCAGGGTCAGTTTGTGGCTAGAGTTTATGTCACAGATTCAGATGCACTGAATGCAGGCGGTTGCTGTGCCAACATTAATTGTGCTTATATCGACTTTCAACAGCTGAGCTTATGGTTAGGGAGGTGAGGGCATAGGTGGAGGCTGGCAGTAGGTAGGCAGCATGCTGGGGAGCAAAGCTGCCTTCTGGCAGAACCACTCTGCCTGGCGTGGTGGGATGGTGGGAGGTGAGTGACAGGGACGTAAATCACGTCTGCACAACATTGGTGATCACGATATACTGCAAGTCATCTCTGGCAGCACTGCTTGCCTGGAGGTGGTGGCTGAATCCACCTCCCCAGTATTTTCAGACTGTTCCATGTCTGGTGTTTGTATGTGCTGAGATAATGAAGAATTACAATATTTATTTTTTTGAAGGAATGCATCATAAGCCTTAACAACCTAGAAAATATTGTGATTAATCTATCTGCAGTCACTGGATTTGCCCACCCCATGTCAAACTTTGTTATTCCCCGTCATCATCCATCATGCAAGAGGAATGGCCAAGGACACCCTCTTCTTAGCCCCCAAGCCTAATTCTGTGACAGCCTAACATTTCACCTTAACTCTTCGCTCTCCAGACAGAATCCCCTCATCTCTGAATTAAAGAGATGACAGAAGCACTAAAAAGAAGGGTCCTTTCCGTAACAACTATGACTTCAGAATAAGTGGTGTCTTCTTCTCCATATTAGCAACACAGAAACACCCTCGCTACCAAGCTCAACCCTGTGTACAGTTTGTGTATAACCTTTTAAACAGCTTTTGCTGTAAAACACAAGTCTGTGTTTGCTGTAACAGAAGCGTTTCATTCCTCACAGCAGAATAAAAGAGTTTGCTGAAAGAGAAAGGGCATTGCAAGTCCCTGCTTTGTGCTCTGAATTCTTTTCCAGCATCTTCCTTTTAATACATCGCAAAAGGGGGGAGAGAAGAAAAAAACACATTAAAAAAAAAAAGTGTTTTAGAGTGTTTTCCCAAGAAATATCACACACTGAATTGAAACACCTTATCTACAAGGAGGTCCTGGTGGCAAGTGCAGAAGCAACACAGGAAAAAAATCAATACAGCCTGCAGAGATTAAAAACATACTGGAAAAACATAAGAAAAATGCAACAATTAATGCCAGTTGTACATATAATACGTGAAAACAAAGCAGAGAGGCATTAGTGTCTACACACAGATCTATTGGATAGGTAATGCTTTTATCTCAACTTGAAAATGGAAGCTTTATTAGACTGCTTCCCATCAGGAGGCATCATACCGAGAACAGTGTAAAGCTCTAACTAGCTAAAAGCCTCTTCCCCCCACACCCTCCGTCCCAATCACTTTGCATACGGGCGAAATTCAAATGGCTCAACCTCAGACTGAGGTGGTGTCACACGGGGGTTCAGATTTACCAGCCTCGATGAAACCACACCTTCCCCCTCCAGTGGAAGACATGAACCAGCCAACCAAGATGTCTTGTGATGGGTGGGAGCATTTGCTCTGTGATTTAAAAAGCCCCTCCATGAAAATACAGCTAGAGATTGTCTTATTGTCACATTGTGTTATGCTGTATCATCTATTATGACTTGAATAAAACGTCTTACACAGGTTTTAGCTGTGGAGAGTTTCATACCAAAATAAAGATGCTCACACAAAAGTTAAGCAAATATTTAAGGTGTGGCTCAGTGGAATTATTCCTCAAAACTCCCCCCAGCAGCTTCGCATCCATACCAATTAGACCAAATTTTATCAAATTACCCAGTATCTTGAGTGTAAAGCTCAGGAAAAGACATCATACCTAAGAGCTCTTTCTCACTCCACTGCCTGATGTTAAGGTACCTTATGAAGCCTAAGTAGAATATTTGCATCCTCAGTTTTCTGAATCAGGAACAATGAAGAGGAATACCCCCCTTCTCATAGATACACACCATCAACACAAATTTCAATAAGACTACAACGAGACTCACAGCAGGGCTATAGATAAGGATAAGCATCGGATAGCTTGGCAATACTGGAAGAATAGCACTTTAACCTTCTTCCGCTACCATCCCATCAAAATAAATCAAGGTTAAAACCTTTCCTTTTAAACCCCAGAAACATGACCTGTGGTTTACTCATGCCCTTCCTGACACTGGTGAGTAGAGAGGCAGGTATAGAGTCACACAAGTGCTGGTGGCTTGGACGCATGGTACTACTTCAAGACAGTAAAAGAGCTAAGCTGACTAAACCACCTGAGAGTCCTCCCAGTGCAGGGACTTTAAGGACTAAGAGAGCATAAAACATCCAGGCCTCTAACTCACATTTGGTATAATTTATATCCAAATACATCCACCATACTCTCAGCATTGCACAGAGGTCAGCAAGCATCTTTAATGGAAGTCTGTGCTGGACAGACACAAATTGGGACAATACACACAGAGCTAAGGTTATATGGCACTGCGAAGGGAGGGATTTCATGGAGTTAGGAGCTGTGTTTTGCATGGATTTCATGAACGGCTCGTGGAGCTAAGCTCCTATTTTGTCCTTGCTTTTTGTGGCAGGGGCACCTCATGCTTTGGCCAGGCTCCCATTTTAGCATCATATATATCCAAACAGATAAAGAACATACTTGGGCGCTGGACTTCCCACTACGGACAGGCTGCTTGCCAGCATGGATAAACAAAAGTACTTTTCATTTATTAGTTACTAGATTTCATTCAAACTCCCAGAGTGCTGATTCTTTTACTTTGGACCACATCCCATGCTTCCACTGAAGCCAGTTGTAAGATTCTCCTGACCACGTTGAGAGCAGATTCGTCTGAAAAGCATTTTAAAGGCTCAGCTCTGCAGTTCTTACATGAGAACGTGTAAAGTGACTTCAACGGGTAATTCCCGAGGATGACTTTGCACAAGCCAAATTTGCAAGATTTTAATGAGCCTTGAATAAGACCACTAGCTTTTTTCAGTAATGCTGTCCGCTCTCAGCAATAAGTAATAAACATTCACAACACCCCATGAGGCAAGAAGTCATAGCTGGGCCTACTTTAAGATGCATAAGCTGCAGAAAAGCTATTAAGGCTTCATAGCAAGCCAACACTGGAGCCAGCACTCCAAGTGCAGGCAGTCCTGGCTCTTAATGCACATATGAACCTGTTAGTGCTAAGGTTCAACTTTGTCCTGTCAGACGTCTTGAGTGTTTACTAAATCCAGATGGCCTGAGGAAATAAATGAGATTAAAAAGAGTCTGTTTCATTCTCACACTTCTCAAAGCCCTCTGCAAAGTATTGAGTTGCTACAGATAACGCATGTACATGCGGGCAATGGTGCAACCATTATGAACATGCTGAGGACTTAATTTAACTTGTCTTCAGCAAAGCTTAAAAGCCTTTAACACTTCCATGCCTGTAAAGAAGAGGAACATAACATTCTGCCTTCTCTATTCATTTTGACAAATGCTGCCTAATCTCTGGTTTTCAACTGTACGGCACCTGGGAAACATTTTCACTGACATCTCCAAGAGTCCTTGGTAGCATTTCCCAAAATGGGAAGGATGGGGGGGGATCCTAACCTCCTTGAGGGGCACAGGAAGGACACAGAGGGAACATGGGCTGTGCAGTGATGGAGAGGTGGCAAGTGGAAGCACTTGAGGTCAGAGACTCCCTGCTCACGCTCAGGATACATCAGTGTACAGATGGGCTGGAGCTTGCCAGCCCTACTTAGGAGCAGAAAAACATGGGTTTGCTTAGTCTATCACAAAAGAAAGAGGCAGGGAGGGCAAAATCTTCCACATATGAATGGATGTTATAAAAGAAGGATGAGTGACAACCTTCTGTGTTCCCCAGGGAGATAAAGACAAACTGAGTTTGGGCCATCAGCCCCTGGAGCAGCAGGAAGCTCAGAAATAGCTCCATCAGGAAGGGCTGGTGAGTGCTTGATCCCACCTCAGTGAGGGGGAACTAAACAGCCTCCTGAGGCTCTCCCACAGAGTATGTGCAGGGATAAAATTAGCCCGCTGCCCTGTATAGGGGGTGCAGAAGGAGCGACAGGGAACTTTGCAGCCACGCAGTCTGTAAAACAACACCTGGCCATGCTCTGCCCTGGCCTCCAGGAGCACAGCGTTCAGACATGCATCCTTCGGCAGCGAGCAGTACCATGCAGGACCAACCACTGCTGTGCTTGTGGGCATAGCTGTACAGGGGTGCATAAACACCAGGAAGGCACCCAGAGCACGGGAAGAGTGAGGAAGATGATGCAGTCAGCTTGCTCACCTCCTGCATGGTGTTTGTGGGCATGGGCTGGACAAGGAGGTCATCTTTGTAGCAAAGATGGACAAGATCTTGATTTTTCACTTTCAATAGCTACCCTGTACTTGTAAGCCCTTCTCAGATCTCCTTCCCTATGACTCTCTCCCTTCTTCATTTTAATCTGATGAAACATTTCCCTTTTTGTAAGAAAAAGGCATCAGGTTGAGAGGTTCATATAGAATGAGAGGAGGGAAACATGCTCGGGGTAAGGGGTTGTGGCTTGGGGAAGCCCAGATGACTGCTACTAGAGACTTGGACAGGTCTCCTGCTTGCTCCCCACTTCAGCTCACTGCTTGCAAGTCAGAGATAACAGACTTCTTTTCTTTCAGCCATTTGTCTGGCTAGATTTGGGGTTACTGCACATCCAGCAAGAGGTGGCCCAGGCCTCAGCGGAGATGCCGGCACTTTACCATTGTACAAACAATAGCACCTCTGAGAAGCAAGCCTTTGCTTTGTATATTTACTTCGTTTCTTGTTCAAGCTTTGTTAGGGAACCAAAGCACTTAGGCTGGTTACTAAAATAAAGAAGTGCTATAAAAAGAGATCAGCTCTTGCAAGGAAATCCAAGCTGCAGAAACATGAACAAAGATCAATTGAAAAGCAGGGTTAAATAAATACAAATTAATTTTGCATAGTTCCAAAGTCTTTCGGTCAATACACGCCTGTTCTCATTATTATTCAATAACATTTAGCTAATATATTTGGATTTGCAAGGCCAATGTTTTCAAACATTTTTCTAAATTAGCACAAATCTTCTGCTTCATCTTTTCTTCATCTACTGTCAGTGGAGCAAATAATCAGAGAACAAATAGATACGTACTCCACTTATAAATTCTTCTTGCCAAAGACTTGACCTCTAGAGACTTGACTTCACATTTGCTTTCTTGTAGAATTTAACAAAATTAGTGAAGTGCTATTTGTTGCATGTTTGTTTCTTTTCAAATGACGGCAAAGCTCAGAAATGTCTAGCTCCGGTGATTAAAGATGGGAGATTTTATTAATAATGCTTAAGTGGAGGGATATTAGAATGCCAGAAATACTTATTAACAACTTACACCTGTAGGTAAAAGCTTATAAAATCTCATCTTTTGTGCAAGACTGAGGTCATATCCCACTTACTGCCACAAAGTCAAAAAACAAGGGGACAAATCCTAGCCTCGGATACCCCTGTATCTTCCTGGCTGGGCTGTGGGTAGGATAGGCCAAATATTAAATTTCATAACAGAATAACATGCAAAGCACCTGCATGATATGGCCCTACCCTGAGGCACAGAAAACCTGAGATGATTATGTATCATCAAAAGCACATCCTTTCCCCTCTTTCTCATTAGAGCCAGAGGAACGGACTCTGGCTGAACCATTTGCTGCATTCGGTGCAAGAAGGAGGCATCTGCATTTCAATAGGATGCTTGTCAAGGTTGACAGCAACTGGAGAGCTACTTGTTATAATGCTGTGTACTACAGTTGCCACAGCCCTACTGTATGTCTCTGCTTACTGCAAGCACACTCACTTATCATTTGGAGGCCTTTAAAGCATGCGGCAATGGGGGCTCAAACACTGCAGAAAGGGAGGAGAAGCAGAGGACGTGGCCAGCTTCTTGAACATGGTTGTACCTTCATTTTTATGAATCAGCCTTTCTGGTCTCGAATGATAATAAATGGAGGGTTTGGAGATCAAAGGTAATTTGATTTCTGAAAGAAAACTAACTGTGTTAAACTTGCTACCTGGGTGCATTTCAAGTCAGCAACATCAGGGAAATTACTCAGTTACTGCACTGATGCTTCCCCTGTAAAAATAAAAAAAGTGAGAAACTGGCAGTCCTGCTCTGTTCACTTAGGAGGGGCTGTCCAAGCCATCCCACACTGGCCAAAGTCAGCGGAGCCATGGGGAGAACGTTTGGAAAGAGTCCCAGCTGTCAGCACCCAAGGCAAGAAATGGTAGACACTCACCAAGTGATAAAGAATTATTTGGTTTAATGGAATAGAAAAGATATATGTATAGAAAATTCATGTGTTACAGATCTAGCCTTCTGAAATCTGTGTTCATGGTCCTAGCAAAAACTGTGTATAATAATAAATATTACTCCCCAGCCCAATGAGATTGACATTTGCAGCCATGCCAGCTCTAACGTTCCACATCTAAATCAAACAGGATTCAGCCAGTATTTTGGCATTTCCAAGAGAGAAGGTTACCCTGGAGGTAGAGTTAGCATCTCTTTTTGCCGGCCTCCCACCTGGTACTAAGAGGAGTTTCAGCATGGCATGACGACACCCCGGATGAGTGAACCCTCTGCATTTCACTTGAACCAGAGCCACTATGATGGACAACACCACCATTCACTGGCAGATTAGAGCCCAGTGGGATTACATACCATTTTTCTCTGTGAAACTGGAAAGTGCTTCATTCAAACCAGCATTAACGCTTGTGTTGGGTAAAACCAGTATCTGAAAACAGTGTCCAAGCCAGTAGCTGCAGTCAGTTGCTCTCTGCATAATTGGAGCAGAACAGCTAATAAAGTCTCCTCTGGAAGCACATCCTAGTACCAAACACTTAGTGCCAGCTGCCTGACTATCCATCTTTCTCTTTTCATCTCCTTTTCTTCCATCTTCCCACCTACTCACCTCTTCTTATCCTCTTATGCCCTGCCTTTCCTCCTACCCCTTGCTTTTGTGTTCCTTTTCCATCACTGCCTTTCAACATTCAGCTTACTCCCTTCTAATTCCACTCAGGGAAAAATAACAGTTCATGAACAACATGCCTATAGGCTGCTTCAAATATGGCTTATCTCAAGTGGTCCATTCACCCCTGGGCCATTAAGTAATACCTTCGTAAACACAGCAAGTTCACTCTCTGAAAGATATCTGAGGCAAGAATACAGATACTGCCCACTTAGTGCATGTCCACATCCATGGGCAGTAAACTCAATAGGGAAGGCAGCCCTGCGGGTAAGTTCACCAAGGCAGGACAAGCACAGCAATCTGCTTTGCTTTTTGCACTTTTTTCCTTCCTGTGTCTGACTAAAGGGAAGTCCGTGGACTGCACGGCTTTCCAACAATGGTATCTATAGGTGACCGTTCTTTTGTTTGACACCAAGCCTTCTTTCTTTATAGAAGAGTTCTTAATTTCCCAAAATGTTATAAAGAAACAACCCCTCCCCTTCTCAAAACACGTGGGGAAAAAGAAATTTCTTGTTCTCTTCACTAGACAGCTGAGCTGCTGAAGGAGCAAACAGTCGGGGTCAGCATTACCCAGGTAGTAACAAGCAAGTTGGCAAAAAAATATGTCCTTTTATTCTCTACCAAGACAAGCATCTTGTTTGAACAGACTTGTGCATTTAAGAGAGAAATTATGGGAGCACCTGCTCTTGTGCTATTTGGAGAAGCGTAGACCGAGGTAATTATGTATTGTAGCCAGCTCACTAAAGCCACCAATAAGTTGAAGACTTTCTTTTGAAAGACAGAGCAAAAGACTCACTTCCACAGTGAAATGACTCTTCCTGACAGTAATCCAGGAGTCAAGATGTGTTAGCTGTTAGACTTCACACTGGCAGCGCAGCCCTCTCCGAAGACGCAAGTGCATGGTACAATGCAGCTGGGCTCCCAAGTGCAGCAGCTTGTGTCAGTCCCATGACCAGCAGTGTCCCTGCATGCTGGGCCACCTGGAAACACTGCTGGAAGGAGGAAAACAAGTATGGGAGCTCAATGATGGCTTCATTGATCCTCTTTCATGCTGGGAAAACTTATTAAAAACAAGAAAAAACCAACAGGAACCTTATAATCATCCAACGAGCAAATCCCTCAGGGCAGACAGAGCTTTTTCAAACACATCTGTGTGTCCCCAAGACAATTTTTATGGGCCCTCCTTAGCCTCTCCTAATGAAGCTCTGGAATTCAGCAGCTACGATGCCCTAAAATGAGGTTGCAGGTTAGCTGAGACCTGCCTTTTGCTGGGTTAAGACCTAAATAGCTGGGTCTCCAAGCAAATCCATCTCCTCCTTTTGTGCACTTTGGGAGCAAATGGCAGCCCTGCAAAGCGTGTCCCTTCTGGCTTTCCCAGGTCTTCTGATGTTCCTGAAGGCAGCAGCAAACCATCGTGCACTTCGATGGATGGAAATACCTAACAACTCTTGGGAAAAAACCCACCATAACACAGGTAAAATGTTCGGAAACATTTCAATAACCTTCTGCAGCTGGAAGCCTAATTCACATTAGTGGTTTCAAGAACTTCACCCCGTGTTTCAGGTAAATTCAGAAGATATTGGATCTTGTAATCAAAACAAAACTTTGAAACTGGGCCTGTTTCCACTGGCCTCAGCAGGCCTTGGATCAGACTGAAGTTTATGTTCAAAATTACATATTTAAGAGCCTGCACTGAGTCTGTTCTGAATATACCCCAATCATGTGTTTATATGGAATTATTTGGCTCCTGTTACTTCACGAGCATCCATTTATGACCAAAATATCCATTTTTTTATGATTCAAGTTGTCCAGCTCCTCATGGTAGATAGAGGTACCTCTTAACCTAACGGACAGTTGCAGATGACTCAGAAAAGGTTGAACCATTTTCAGTGTTTTTCCTTCAAGGATGAAAATCACTTGTCCTCATTCTTTTAAACACAAGCTTTTTAGTTTTGGGTGGGGTTTTTTGTTTTGTTTTTTTTAATGGCATGATTGGCCTTCTTCATTCTCATGAAAAAAAATCTTAGAAAAAAAAACAAGACAAAACAACCAGCTGTAAGCTTCACCGAGTATGAAAAACACCAGAGGCTCAGTCAGCTGCTTACAAGGAGTTAAGCTTGCTTGGGAGAAATTGCTAAGCACCTTCCAAAATAAATAAATAATAAAAACCAAACAAATAAAAAGTTTGTCTGTCTTAATCTTTTGTGTTATCACTATGCTTGCCCAGAAAGCTTCTGTTATTTTAATAATGTGAAAAATAATTTCTTTGTCCTTATGGACAAAAAGCCTTTTTCAGCTCATTGTACACTGGAAAAATCTTGACTATAAGGTGCTTTGTAATTTAGTTCTGATACATACCTTGGCTCACAGGTGTAATTAAAAACCCATTATAATCATCCAACGAGCAAATCAGAGTAGTCCCGAGAGGAGCTGAGCTATGAGAGTCTCCATTTATAAAATCATATTTAATGTAGTCTTATCTCTACACTGAAAAAAACATCTGTTTAGCATACTGTAAACAAAAATATTAAGGTTCCCTGGCCTTTTTGTCAGAATGACTTATGACATGATCTGCAACATATGCAATTAAGATGTAGCAGAAGAACTGCCTAATTTCTATGGAAACAACTACAAAAACATTGTACGTTTGGCTCCTGGTTGATACTTTCAGCTCAGGAGTGAGAAAACAAGGGCTGATATGGGGGGGAGCTGGGGGGATTTAAAGGGGGCTTGGTCAACAATTTGTAGCCTCTTATTTTTTTATATCTCAGCCCAGACAAAATAGAGGTGGCAACAATTTTTTTTTTTATGACTTTGTCTTGAGACTGCAGGGGAAAAAACATGTTGCCTCAAGTGTTAATGAGCTCAAATTAAAAAAAAACATAAACCAACCACTACCAGCACCATAACAGAGTAATAAGCATATTTGCATAATCCACTCTCTCCCATGCATTTATAGATAACCATGTCTTATATCCAGAAGATGAGATGCAGTTTGTACTATCATGAGGATAAAAATGGGAATAGAAGCATTTTATGATTTAACAAGTTAGACTAAAATAACATGAGACCAACAGAAATTGGCCATCAGCTGTTGTCAGTGTCATTCTAGGAAAGTCAAGCATGAAGTTAAAATCTTTTTCACTGCCCCTGTGAAATCATGTCCCCCACCAATACAGTGAATTTAAAATTGGTGGATAGACACTAAGCTGAGTGCCAGGATCAGGATAGACATTGATGAGTGGTGCTGTGCTCAGATGCTGCTCTTCCTGGGAGCAGGACAGATCCAGGCACACCACACCACAGCAAAACCCAAGGTCTTCTGCTTGTCAGTGGGAAATGTACCAGCATAGGCAACGGTGCTGCATAGTCAGGTTTCCTGGGCAGCTTCACGGACCAGAGTGGGATATTACACCGGAATTCATGTGTGCATGGAAAAACAGCATAAAGGTCGGTGCTGGATCTGGCAATGCTCTGTCCAGGTAGACTCTGGAGCCGCTGCAGGAGCCCTGCACTGCCCGTGCCGGTACGCCCTGCGCCTGCGGCACCCGGTGCTGCTGTCACGGGCAGGGATGCTGGAGCTGTGCCGGGAACCCATGCAGCCTGAAGCACCCACTGCTTTATGCTAGCCTGGACCAACTGCCACCCAAACCTGGTGCGTGGGCCTTTCTTCCAGCCCATCTGTAGTGATTATCCTCTTCTTGCTTCATTTTTGTCCCTTTGTTAGGTCAGAGAGTCCCATTGCAACGACACCCCTGGAATGAATGAGCTTCTCTTTAGGGATAAAGTTCTCCTTCCCTAGTTTATTGTGGCCAGGTTTTTATAGGGGTGAACACTAAATGCAGCAATAATTATGTTTTTGGGTAAACAGATAATTGCCTATGATTACATATTGATAAAGCACAAGATGCAGATGAGCAGCATCCCAAGAACCTGAGGAAATTAGGTCAGAAAAGCCTTCACAGCAAGGACATAGCTAAAGACAGAGAAAGGAACAGAGACATCCTACACTGCCTGGTTTGTTTACTTCCACTTTCCACTTGGAGACAATATCAGGTTGTTTGTATGGTTTCTGCTTGCTGGAGACACTCTTTTTTGGTATGTTAAAATGCCAGCATACAAACGGGAAGCCTCTTGTATGCAAAATCCAGAAGCAAACAGTCAGATGGCACTTCAGGTTCCTTCAGAAGTCCCTGAATATGGTAAATGTGTAAGATACACAATTGCTTGCCTGGGCAAAAAGGTGTCCTTGAACTCTAACTTTCAAGATCATGAAATGCTGTATTAAATGACTAGAACAGGCAACCAAAACCAATGCAGGGTAAGGCAGCAGCATGTATCAGTTCATTGGGAAAATGTCCAATTGTAACATTCCCAAAACCCAGCGGCAGTAGGTATGCTGTGCTATCCAAGCTCTTCATAAACAATCCCTTGCTAAGTGCACTAAAAACCATGTCTGAAACTCTGCGGCTACTGAAGTCCATGAAAAATTTCTGACACACGTAATGGCAACAGGAACCTGCCCTGTGTGACGTACCTGTGTTAAACAGTCCTCTGCACAGGGACATGTAGTTAACATTCAATATCTGCTCCTGTTGTGAACTGGTGCAGAGGGTATCTTAATTCAGACAGAGGTGATTGATAATTATCGGCTCTGGAGGTCTTGTGGCTGATCCACCAACAGCAGGAGAATTACATGCTGCGTGTTCATTTCCAAACGGGTAAATTGGCAAACAGACGGTATGTGGCTTACTTGAGATTACATGATTACAGTTAACAGCAAAATATACCTGGTTAAGAGAAATTACAGGACAATGCGGTTTACAAGTGCCATTTTTCCTTTGAAAACACTTCTAACCGGCTCTAGCTACATAACTGAGCCATTTCCCTGCTCTTCTCAATAGCACAGTTGAATGAAAAGGGAAGGATTTCCTCTGATGTTCACTTGAGCCAAAAAAACAAAACAACCTCAGAGCTGAATTTACCACCCTTTCGCAACCACCAAGTATCAGAAGGGACTGTCTGAGATCACAACCGACACACAAAGAAATTAATTTGGTGTTGACACTTCGCAGTGCTTTGAGATTGTAAATCAGAGGCTGCTTGGCAGGTAACAAACACCACCTCACTTAAACACAGGAACACAGCAGCCGAGGAGACCTTTCTGAGTCATCAAGCACAATCCCCCACTATCATAGATTGCAGCATCTAATATCCCTGCTTCCTTAATAGCCCTCATTATCACAGCAGCTAAGCATCTGGCAAAGTACACAACACTGGCACTGCCCTCCCACAATGATCTGAGCCTGTGCGCGTGCTAAGAGGAAAGAAATATTCGTTTGTACATTTTGATATACCTGTGAACTTCTGAAAACAGACAATAGTCACTTATAGCCCAATGGAAACCTGGGCAGGAAGGATCTTTGAAATATTTCTCAGATGGTTCAGAAAGACAGAAATAAGGCAAATTATTCTATCCCACTCTTTTACCTGGAAGGATCAGAGTATATTTATGCAACACATTCCTTCCATGCAAAAATTTAGTCCCAGACATTAAAAAGAACAAATAAATCTTTCTAGCCTTAAAAAAGTCTGTGTACTCAGCTTAGACAGGCACACGGCAGTGTCAAGTGGAACGTGTATTCCCTGTGATAATAAATCTCATAACGGAAATCAAAGCCAAGTTGAACTGCACGTTAGGCATTAAGTGTCCCAAACTGCTCATCTTGCTAAAGCTTCATAATAAAATAACATTACAGTCTATAATTACATGGTGTAATGATGCCACAGGAGTAAAGCTCAGGAAAGGCTTAATTTTCCAGGCTTTGCAACAGGTGTGAATTGGTGTGAGGCTTAAAAGGCGTTCACAATCTGGATCCAAGCCTAAGTGCAAATAGGACTATCATATGTGACATAAACCAGACAAATGGTACGAGTTCATGCTCAGAATTGCTAAGCAAGCACTGGGAAGGGAAGGTCCTGAAAGCCATCCAGATTTATTGGCGCAGTGTTGCAGCAATGGCTGTCTGTTGCACCTACGGTGTTGCCTCTGACACGTCTGAACAGAAGGACCTGGAAAGGCTGGGAGATTTTTTGCGCTGTTGCTTCTGACAAACTGTGAAACAGCAGCAAAAACTGTGAAATGAAGAAAGATTTCAAAAATACAAATTTTACTTTTAAAAGGATCTTTTTTCCTAATGTTCCCAAATGTGACCACTTGTGTTTTTAAAATGCAGGGCACTCTTCCAAGTTAAGAGAACCTCAAGACTTTTGTGGCCAACACTGATCTGGTACTCAGACACAAAAATGCAGCAAATTACCTGTAATTACCCTGAGAGCCTGTGGTGGCACTGAGATGTCTCCAGCAGCCAAGGAGCCACCCCAGGTATTGTGCTCAGAGTGGGCTGCTTCTGCTTCAGTAATTCGACCATCTCCCAGGCAACACATCCCGCAAGGGGATTTGTCTCCCCCTTTTCCTTGCAAAGTGAACAATCATCCAAAGTTTTCAATACTGTCACCTGATATTCTCCAAAAAATCACCTGAATGTTGGTTTTAAAGTTTAACGTCATAAAATTACACTTCAAATTACCTTGCTCAGAAAAGAAACGTGTTTTTTTTAAAGAGAGTGTTTTATACCCACAGAAGGTCTAAACGCTAAGATGAATCCATTACCTCTCATTAAAGTAACGTTCTCGGGGCAGGATCCCATTTTAGCAATGCAGACTGGCTGCTGAAACAAAGCATAAGGCTTAAGTCTGCTGAGTAAAACTACAAGGACATGCTATATTATTACAGAATAATTTAGGTTGGACAGGACTTCTGGAAGTCTCTAGTCCAACCTTCTCCTCACAGCAGGGTCAGCATCAACAGGTCAGGTTGCTCATGGCCTTGCCCAGTGAAAGTCTCCAAGGGTCGAAATTTCCCAGCCCCTGTCCCAGTGCTTGAAAATGCTTGCTGCGAAAACGTTTTTTCTTCCATCCAGCCTCAAAGTTCCCTTCCTCTAAATATTGCTTCTTGTCCTTTTGTACAAGGCTTCTAATCTACTCTAGTAATGATGCTTCCCTTTACCATCAACAAAGATAGAGATAGTCATCTCCATTCCTGTGGAGAAATATAGCCCATGCTCAGCTGCTTCAGCATAGGACAAACCTATGCAGAGGGACCCTGTGCCTGCAGAGGGACCCTAGAGGATCTGGGCGAGATGTCCAACTTTCAGATCACTAAAGTTTAGTTAAATCAATCCTTTTGCTCACCTTTTGGTTCACCTTCTCTTGGAACTTCCAACCCATGGGATACTCCACTGCTGTGAAATAAATATAAGATGTTGAAATATCACCAAAAAGCTCATGGAACAAATTGTTCAGTAACAAATGCAGTCAGAAGTAGTAAAATGTTTAATTTCAATATCTGACTAAAACAACATTTTGGAGATTATGGAAACATTTAACTTTTCTTCTTTCACTAACCTGAAATATTTTATTTTAAATCAAGACATGCCAAAACCAAAACAAAATTAGATCAGTGTTGTACTAAGCTGAAATAAAATGTCTTATTTGGGCTCTCCAGAGAGAAGACCAGCATTTAGAAGGAAAGCAAGTTTTTTCCAACCATTTTGGTCTTGTAATAGCATCACCTTCCCATTAAAATGATCTTCAGAATTCTCTACCAAGCCCTATGACTGTGTGAGATACTAAAGTTTTAGACACTTCTGCAGATTTTTACTTTCATTATACCCATGGATCAGAATTTAACCCTGAAGTCCCACTTGAAATGAAGTACCTGTAAGTATTTCAGTAGCCCACCTTAACCTCAGAAGTTGTTTTTTGTGGTGGTTTTTTTTTTAAACCAGACTTGATAAAAAAATTTCCTGTTACAAATACAGACTCCATTTTACAGAGCTAAAAGATAATAATAGGAATAGATTCAAATAATTAGCCCTTACTTATCTCTGACTTAAGAATGCAGGAATTACACATAAAACAACAGGTCTCGTTTGTCATTTGGATGCTTTCTGCGTATTCTCCACAATTTTTATGCACCAAACTTCTACTTGAGGAATGGGTGCAGAATAAGCAGCAGATCCAAAGGATTGCTGAGATCTGTGTTGCAGATCAGAAAGGATCATTTCAGCCTGCACCGCTAAGGATGATGGAAAAACACCACAGCAAAACCCAGAGCATCCAACCTAAAGGTTCTGGGTTTGAACCCAGGCTGCAGAGTTGGAGGAGCCATCCCTGCCTTTCCCTCCAGCAAAACCAGGGCAGTATTACTAATCTGCCTCCTTCAATCTGTTCAAGAGTTGTATCAGCAAGAAGGAACAAATTAAATTTTCTGTGTTCAGGCAATCTGCAAGGCAAAAGCTGATAACAATTGCTGTTTTGGAAAAAATTCGGACAGCTGTAGTTTCATTAATTGTTTATACAGGGTACAGTGGAAGCTGTATCTCTTATGTATTGACAGATACACATTATGCAGCATTTTTGTAAGGCTTTGAATGCTTTACATGCTAATGACTCAAATGCTTAAGTCCTTACTTATGACTTTGTTTTGGATGCAGACAAGGAGTGCACCAAGAATATGTATGTAGATATAGAAAACACATAAGTGGATATTTTTAGTAGTGATTAGATTCACCATTCCTCAGTTCCTCTACAGTGGTTGCTATTTTTCCTCATGTTGCATTAAAGGTACAAGCTGGTGGATCTCTTAGCTGGATTGGGGTCATAGCACTCACCTTGGTTCCTTGCTCTGCCCAGTAATGACTAAAGGCACAGGCGGACAAAATCCTGACCTTAAAAAGTCCATTATAAAAAACATCCATTGACTTCAAAAGGACCAGGATTTCAACTCTTTCTTTCCCGTGGTGCTCAGGTATTGCTGCAAGCGCTCTCAGACATATCCAGGGACCTAGGTCTCTTGAGTACCAGTAACTATTTTATTTACAGTCATGTAAGACCCATAAGGGTCACATAAATAGCAATAGGGGAGTGAAAAGGTCATGGCTCTCCTACAAAAACTCTATCCATTACCAGGCACATGGCGATAGGTCAATCGTGGGGTGCCCTGAGCCACGTGGGAGCTGCATCTAGGTGTCTGCACAGCTTCCGCACAAACTCCAGCTGGGTTGGAAAAACTACCCATTATAACATCTCTATAAATGCTTTTGTATAATAGGATGACTATGAGAAGTAAGTGTCCCTACAGACTTCTCTGATACCTCTTCTCTTACCCACTCTTCAGATGCTTTTGACAAACACTAGTGAAAACAGACTCTTGAGGTGCAGGGTTAATTGTTCTCCCTTTTCTCTTTACATAAGTATTCTGCAGACTGAGAATTGCTATTTCCAGAAATATACAAATCAATTAAAAGTTTTATGTCCCCACCTCATGGATAATTTCAGAGTCTGAATCATCTGGTTTGCAGCAATTAAAACAAAGGACGCTTGTTCTAACGCATTGTTTTCACACTAGAAAGCCCAGTCTGCCTTCAGCTGTCTTTACCAACTAGGGATTCAAGAAGAAAGAAGCTATTAAAGTTTCCTCTACCCAGTTTAAATGTGGCACAACACACATTCCCGGCCAACTTTTCAGACTAAACATCTTAGTAAATTCTTCCTGACAATAGTTAGTGACAAGCATGTCAAAAACAACAAACTCAGTCACATATAAGGCTTATCAATAATTTAGTCTCTTCCCCCCACGAGAGACTGTGTGTTTTGCAATAATGAAATATATGATTTTAAAAATAAATAATAGGCTGTTGTCAGGCCGATTGTAGCTAGAAGTTATGAATTTGATTGATTGATTGAACATTTGACTTCATTCTCTCTAGCAAGATCAAAGCGAAACTCTTCCATTTGCCCAAGGCCACTTGCAATTTATTTAGAGATTGTGTTCATATCCCAGCAGGTAGCAATATTGGACTGAGGCACACAGAAAATCAGCTCTTTGAGGTTTTTTCTGAGTCCAAGGGATGCAACAAATGAGATTTTTTTAGTTCATTAAATCATTAACTACTTAATCACTAAAAACCACAACATTAGTTGCATTTTCCCTTAGCTAGGTAACACAGAAGCAGTTATGGTGTTGAGCACCTCTGTTTTAACATCGGTGCCTTTGTCAAATATGACAAGGCTGTATTTTGTATTTGTAAGGCTATTTGCCCCCTCCCCCCTTTTTGGTTTAATTAGCATGGCAGAAGACAATGATACCCAAAAGTGAAAGGCATATGAATTGCGATGAGAAATCCTTCTAAGAGCAACATGGAAGAGAGACATACATGTGCATAAAAGCACACAGAAGACGTTTGTATAGCAAATATTGCAAATACCCTAGTGTAAAAGAGCCCCAAACAAGTCAACCCAGACTAATGTGAAACCTTCAGTCACCATGAGACATAGCCAATATCAGCTGCTTTTTTCCCCCTCTCCAGATAGCATTCACATGCTGACTACAGACGTTTGCGAGGCTTTCTCGCCAAAAAAAGAATCATTCTTTAGCTGTCCTGTATTTGTCCTACATAAGATTTGGGGATTAGCAGCATTAAAAGAAACAAAACCCAAACCCAACCAAGAAGGGTCAGCACAGGCGGCTGAGCGGCAGCTTGTTGGCAGCGATGCACACGCATGCAAATCAGCAGCGGCTGCGCGTGTGGGACCTCAGCGGGGGCTGCCAGCAACAAAGAGCCAGCAGCCCCACAAAGCCTGTACAGACACAAAGATAAGGATGAACGAGTGGGGGAAGGAGGACTTCCAGGAGTCAAGTGAACCCACCTCAGAACGAGGGAGAGCGATTGTAGGAACCTTAGCAGATCCAGCCTGGGAGATCACTAGTTGAGAGGAGTGCAATCCTGCAAGCATTCAGGATGCCTGCAACAAATCATGCTGCTTGTGGCCTTAATGCCTTTTGCCAATGGACAAGACCTGTATCTCCCATTCAAGTGGCAGAAAGACACCTCTTGATCTGATGGCAACTTGGATGAGGTCTAGATTCAAAGCACTGGTAAAGTGCAACTTCAATGGGCTCTGTTTACACTAATGAGAGCTTGGATTGGGAGCAGAGACCTATGCATCCGTACATCAATGAGCAGTGGTACTTGGGTCTTCTCCGGAGGGCTTGGTACTATCCAGTTAAAGGGCAGAGGGTCCCCAAGGCAGCTGGCATCTTGTACTGTCTCTGTGACAGTGCTCCTTGGATCCCTGGACCCCAGCTAACAGAAGCAGAAACCAGGAATTAGGGATCCGAGTTGGTTTTTTTTTTAAATGAAAGATCTACTTGTAAAAGTGATCTCACAGTGAGAGCTGGGAGCAGTCCCAAACCTCCTGGTCCCAGTTCGCCTGCTCGTTAGGGACAGCAAAGTTACTCCAGCTGTGGAGAAATACCATTAGACCAAGTAACACTGGTTGCAGATGGGCTACTCCAGACCAGGGGAAAATGCAGCATCAAGGTTTATCAGGGAAAAGTGATAGCTATTACCTACTCCTGCTATCTGGAAAAAGAGGGAAGGAAAAGCTGAACAAACACAGCAATGTCAGAGGGGTTTCTCACATACAGTAGCTTTAATATAAATATGGAGCTAAAAGGAAAGAATAAAGAGTGGATGTTTTCTCAAAAACCAAACTTCATTAAAGTTTCCCTTAACAGACCAGTACCACAAGTGGACAAAGGTTCAGCTAAGTAACACTTCAAGACAGACATACAAGATGTTTACCAAAGAATACACAGGCTCTACACAAAGTATAGCTCCTTACAGTGATCACCAGTCACTAGAGGGCATTTATGTCCATGAAGCTGTCAGACCCAATTTTTTCACTGAAGGTATGATTAGTTAATGAGGCTTGACAGTTCCTGGAGTTCAGCTAAACAGCTGAACATAATCATGTGGAAGCAAACACGTAAGTATAATTAGCAGAGTTCTTCACAGACTTTCAGAAATGTTGACAGTGAGTTACAAGAACAAGCCTGGCTAGTTTTCTTTGTGGTACAGCCTGAAGGCAAGAAAAACCAAAAGGCTTCAGGGTCCCAAGGCAGAATTAGCAAAGATACAACTCTCCTAGGATAAAGGGATGAGGGCACAGATTCAATCTGCCTACAAAAATGACCTGAAGGGACAACCAGACCCTGATTCAGAAACAGGAGCCTAATGTGAAGAATGAGAATAGTCTTTTGGACCTCAGTGGGTATGAAATGGTTGATCTAGGCACCTCATCAGGTAGGAAGTTCATCAGGACCTGACATGCATGTTCCATGGTGTCATGACTTGGATATAAATGTTTCTTGTATGAATCAGATTTTATTTAGTAACAGACTAGAAGGACAAAACTGCAGGCAAACCCAATAAAAGCTTAAGAACTGCTTAAGAACTACCTTGAATAATATGAAGGAAGCATGACAGAAGCATGCCAAAGCTATTACTTTTTTAAAATTGTATTTCCATTCCATCCAATCTGCAAGACTAACTTTTTTTTAAATAAATGCTAATGGTCTGGTTGTTAAGTGAAGAAAAGGAATCAAACTAGACCACTGACACCCTCTGAGACATATGAAGAAACTAGATATGTTTAGAATAATTGATGGAGAGCTAGATAATAACATTGTTTTTCCATTTAAAAAAAAAAAAATTCTCTAACCATTGTCTTCCCACCATTAAGATAAACCATGGTCTGGTTCTAAACTCTGTGCTGATTTCAGTGACAGATTGCAAAAAGGTGTGAAACACAGGTTGGTCTTCTGTGCCAACACAGATGGTGAAATGAGTATTGTCAGTCAGTCTAAGTCACAGAACCGCAGGAATTAATTCAGAAAGTAAGCCTTAAGGTAGTGGGCAGTGCAGATGCTATCCTTTAAAGAGAGGAAAACTATTAACTTAGCCTCACAGAAAGTGATGGAGTGATTGAGCACATCTCTATGGAAGACTCCAGCATTTTTGCCATTTGTGCTGGAAATACAATTGCTTAGGCTAACAAAAACATTTAAAAAAATCTTCTGAATACACCAACAGTCTTCAATCGATGTTTTAAATTAGCTCTCACTCTTCTTAAACTTGGTCATCCATTATCTGTTCAACCATGAATAAATATTCTGAGTAGGGAGAAAGAAATCAACCACTGAATCATGGAGCAAATCTGAGCAAAAACCCTGTAGCCTTCAAAGTCACCTCCTAACTCATGAACAAAATAATTAAGGTCTTGCTAATGACAAAGGATTAGCATCATTGTAGTCCTGCTAGTCTAAGAACACACACAAGACAGTAGCAGTAAGGAAGGAGGTTACCTTATATTAAGCCAAATGGTTTTGCCTCTCCTTGTAGACCTTGCTTATATACTTAGGCAGTCATGGCTACAGCATGGAAGGTAAAGGTCACCATCTGAAAGGGTGACTACCAAACAAGAGAGATTAACAGCAACATCTGCTTTCTAGTTGTCTTACTAAAAAGCTTTAGTTACTCCCTCAAACTGTGCCTCATTAATAACACAATGTCATCTTCCCCAGCTGGGTAGTTTTGCCCCCTTTCAATCCAGTTTTCTGCACGCATATCCCATGGCCAAGGCAAAGGAAGGAAAGTCTGGGGTTCTGGATTCCCTGCCTGGCTCTGAAGCTGTCTATAAATGCAGAAAAAAAGAACCAGTACAGAGAAGAGAAGGTTTTACCACCATCTAAGAACAGCTGAAACTACACAAAGGCTGTTTAGCATTCAATGTCCAAGAAGGTGCATGCAAGTGTGAAACAGAACTCAAATCAATGAGACACAATTTCAATCCAGAAAAAAAATTATAGGCTTAAGGCCTGATGAAAGTTCCTGGGTAAAAAGATAATTAGAAGTTTTGTAACTGAGAAAAAAGAAAGAAAAGTCACACTGCACATCAGTGAGGTGGAAGAAAGTTCTGGTTATCTACTTTGGCAGGGAAATGGTAATTAATGAAAATCACTCACATTCTCTGTCTGCTGCCAGCAATGGTTGACAAGCTAAAATTGGCACATAGTGATAGGCCGAAAAATGCTGCATGCACTGGCAGCTCTTACTTTTCCTCTCAGTATCCCCCAGCTGCTGAATTTATTTTTAGTTTTAGAGATTTTGGATTTCTCCACCAGTCTTCTGTTGTTGCTTTGGTACTACAGCATAGTGGGGTCCTAGCATAAGTTCCCAGGCATTTAAAAAATGAATAAAAAGAATTAGTTGTAGCTGTAGTGGGAGGGCTAATTCAGAGTAGCTATTCATATTTACCCCCTGACAACAGCTGGACTTGCTTAAGCAGTCATCTTAAGCATGGTGAGACAACTTGGAGCTAGCTCCACAAAGAAAATTGAGTCTTGGAGCTGCAACTTCTAAATTCTTAACCGTCAACGGTTGGACTTGATGATCTTAAGGGTCTTTTCCAACCTAAATGATTCTATGATTCTTGATCTAATGAAGGTGCTAGTCCAGAGTTATGCCTGTAGGAAACACTACCCACCTGAAAGCATGAACCACAAAAATCAGGGCTGTGATCATGAGCCAGTGACAAGTGCTGAGGAAAGATATAGGAGCCCTATGTAAAACCAATAAGATGCAGTGAGTATTTCAGAAGAGTGCTTCACCTTATGTAACTACTGAAGCAGGAGCTTCTGGTCAGGGTTGCTTACCCTTCCTATCTGCACACTCCGTATCTTTCCTATTTCTCACCTTACATATCTGTAGAGCTTGCTTTCCATGTCACGCAGCTGCTGGAGGCTGCTCCTCCTAAGAGCATTTGCTGATGTGATAGTACGAAACTTCATTAGTTGGCTCAAATCAGAGCCACAAATATAGCTTCCTTGAAGAAAGCCTGTATATGTGTAACAAAGCCAAATTTGCCCCTTAACATCCGTAAAATGCCCTGGAACATTCAGATAAAAGGCTTTACAGAAGTTGACAGAGTGATAATTAAAGCTGACTGCTCCTATTTCAGCCAAAGACATTCTGACCTTTAAGTTCAGGCATGGAAAAGCTGGTAGCCAAAGCATACCTAGATAGGTGCTGTGCTAACCGTGAAGCTACAGCAACATATTACAACAGCAGAGCCCACAGTGGAATTCCAGGGTTTCTCCTTCCACCACGTTGTGCAACGTAAAGCATGCGGGGCTGGAAAACCAGCCACCATGCTTGTGGTGAAGACCTGAAAGGTCAGCGACAAATCACCACATAAGATACAGCTCCTGTCTCTCCGCTTTTGTTTTGTTTTCCAGAGCACACTGAAAAGAAATCAGTGAACCTACAAATGTGCTGATATGACCTCTTACATTGTTCCCTTGGGCTTAGACACCAGTGCTGCTATGAAGCAGCTCTGCGCTGGCATGGCATTGTGGCATTGACATGCAAATGAGCAAAGCCAACGGAATATCTTCCAGTCTTTATGAATGTCTGATTTTTGGGTTTGGTGTTTTTTTTTTTATAGGTTGTATTTACTTTTTGATGCTTTCATAGACCCCCAGAATAACTTAGATGTATTCCTACTTCGACTGCTACAATTTTTTTCCCCAGCAGACTTAGAGCCTTAGTGTGTGTTTGTTTATATATACATATAGATGTGTGTAAATTCAGCTTACTTTAGGAACAGGAATATTTTAAGCATTTCAACCACAAGAAAAAGCATATGATGATTCTTTGAAATTCCTTAGTGTACAACAACTGCAGCTGCCCCTGTCTTGCTTTAAAATCATCAGAAAATGTGAGACCTAACAACCAGCGATGATTATTCAGCTCCCATGAACTGACAGTCTGTGTGCCATTCAGGAGAAAAAAAATACATTTCCCCCCTCCTCTTTTGGCTCATCAGGGATGACCCAAAAACTCAACAAGTAAAACCTTGACTGAAACTTTTACTGCAAAATTGTTCTAGAAGTGCACTTTTTGCATAGTTTAATTGTCTGGGTTTAGATCCCCCAGAGTCAAAACCAACTCCCTTGGTCCCTTCTAGCAGACATCTAAAAGAAAAACACAAAATCTTCAGTGGGCTTAACTGACAATGAAGATACAGAGCAGGGTTTACCCAGTCTAATATACTAAAATAGTTAAATCCAGAGTTCTGGCTGATGTCTGAGGAGACGCTGAAGTTCAGGGTACAGTTTACCTTGGAGATGCACAGTGGACAGCTGCATCTTATGTGTATAGGCTACAGGAGAATCAGGAACACATTCATCTAGTATGGTTGAGTCAAAAAACTTGAGCAGGTTTTTTTTTCCTCCTATATTAGACATCAGGGGACACTGGAAACAATGAAAGCAACAGCAAGGCTCTTCTGCTGAAACAGCTCACTCATTTTCAGATGCCATAGAGATGTAGGTTGCTGTAAGATGTGCTGAATGCTGTTGGGTGCTCTTTCAAAGAGAAATGACATTTGCATCCTCCCAGACACTTGCTGAGTGCCATTTCTACTTTCTTCCCTCTATTCCTCCCCAAATGGTAACTTTTTTACACTTGTCTCAATTATCAAAAGTGAAATCTGACAAACATTGTAATGAACTCCGGGCAAGATTTCTCACGTGATCTATTACTTTGTGCAAAGCCAAGGAAGCATTTTTAGAATTTGGCCAGCAAAAGGCCCTCATGACTAAGACATGTATTTTAAGGCTTCTCTGTGTGCGTTTGTTTTTTAAATGTATATAGCAATAGATATTAAAACACTCAGAATAGCTGAAAATTCTACCATTGCTTAATAATAGCATTTATTTTAACATCCTTGGCTATATATAGGGTCTTGAGGTTCACATCCAGAGGGAGCGTTTGTTTTGTTTGAACCACAAAACTGTAGTGCAGTGGTCCAGTCAGTTCTAATTTTATTTAGCTTCGGAAAAAACGGGAGACAAAATGTTTTCATCTCCAAACATCTTCAATAAACCCATGGTTTATTGCTAATACCAGACCTCTGTGAGTCTCATCCCCAGGCCCAATATTGCCATTGATTACCCTGAGGTTTTCAACAAGCTGGCAGCCCATGATTCCTCCAGAGGATGAGAACAGACAAAAATAAGGTGGGTGGGATAAAGAGGAAGGGGATGTTTCAATTCAGAGGATGCTCTAATGCTCTACTGGACACAAACTGGCTTGAAAGAACGGGAACGTAAACAATACACCACCCACGGCAATGAGCAAGTTAGCAAACAAAAATACCCCAGGACTTCTTGTAACGGTGCCTGATAAATATCAGAATGGCCCTAGATTTCATTTAAATGTTAGAACTGAATTTGGATCTGAAAACAAAGGATAAACATATTTCTTCTGACATTTAATGTTGTCTGATGACATGCAATTTCATTGCTTTTTCTTTATGATGTAATTTTTGTAAGTGATACCAGTTGTCATCAAACGTCATAAAAGCCAGACTTGCCTCAAGTCATCAATATTTATTGTTCTCTTATAACAGAGCCTGTTTTCAGTTTGGCGCGCATGGCTTTAATTGTTTAATGGAAGAGTTAAGCCCAGCCTTTCCTAGTATAAAATATCAGGCTGAGATGGATCTGTTGACATGATGCAATTGAGATATTCTGGCAGCTGGTGCAGTAAATGCCCTTTAAGGAAAAGAAAAGGGGGAAGAGACAGGGATCTGGCTGGATAGACGGGGATCTGGCTGGATGACAGGATTAGTAACAGGATACTGAGCCTTTTGCCTCTGGGTCAGTCATTCCAGTCCTCCCTGGGTCACGAACACCCACCAGCCCCCTACCCCCGCAGGGTCATTGGGCCCTGTGGGCCGGGCCGGCAGGTGTCCCCAGCATCACACGTGGCGTTAATTCACACCACGGTTCATGGGTGAAGCCGGGAGAGACCTGAGGGAAACAAACCTGCCCTGTGCTGAGAGCAGCTTGAGCAGCCGCCATGCCTGTGATGGTCAGAGAGGCACATCCAGCAGCTCCTGGAAAGAGCAGGCCCTCCAAGCAGACCCCTGCTCCTTCAGCCTCTTTTTTGGGCCTCAAATCCTATATGTGATGGGGTCATGGGGAACAAAACCAACAAAAAAACCAAAACAAAACTCAGACCCTCTCTTCACTGCTCCTTGTTCTTCCACCATTGTCTAAACCTCACCTATCACAGGAAATCATGCCCCATCCCGCAGAGGCACCACGAGGGATGCTGACATGGAGGAACATCTCAGCCCACAGACACCCGTAGCACTAGCCTCCCACAGACCCATCCTCTCAGTTTATCCTCCCCTTTCAGTCGATTTCTAAATCTTTGTGCCCCTCTCCTTTTGTCAAAGGGAAGCAGTTTAACTCCATGGCTGTTTCAGGGCTGACTGGAAGAAAAACTTTTGGCTACATGCAGTCACTAAAACACACAAATGAACAGCAAAAGCCCATTTAAGAGAGACAGGGACTAGAGCAGTGGACGTTTGACAAGGAGAGGGATGTAACAGAGAGAGCAAAGACGACATTTTTGGAAGGAGCTCTCTGAGCTTGAGAGTCTCTGGAGAGCTGCATAAAATTCACTGGAGCAGCTGAAAGCAAGGAGTAAAATTCACCTGGCTTGTCAGGAGAACATTGTTCACAAACCCCTGCTAATTTGGCTCTTAAAGCACACAGACTCACACATGCACAGCCCCAGACAGACATGCTTCTGCTCGCTTGCCACATTTAGTTTAGCTGGGTGGTTTTTGTTTTATTTTTTTTTTGCCCACACAGCTGGTAGAGGGAGCCTGTAGCAGCTTCAGCTCACATTTGTCTTTCTGAATATTTTATGTTACCACCCAGAATATCAGTACTAGATCACCAAACCACAGCACAGCACAGGCACTATACATCTCAGATGTGCCTAGGATTACACATCCTAAAAGACTCATGCTCAAAAAAAGAAGAGAAATTGGAATTTCAAGACTTTGCTTACAGTTTTAATTGGCTCTCCAAGTCTCCTCACACATAGCATGAGGCAGACTGGATTTTGCTCACAGGCCTGCAACATAGGGAGGTTTCATCAGGATCTATTAAAACCTGTTTTCATCACATGCTCAGCTTCCTTTAGCTGCTCTCTGAGACTGCATGGTTTTATTTATTTGTTATTTCACATTTATCCACCCTGGGTCCCTCATGCATGTTCATTAAGGAGATCTCACAGCTTGTCTGTGAAGTGTATCACTACTTCTGCTCCTTGCATTTCACATACAGGTAAACCAAGCTGAGCAACAGCTTTGGGTGCCTGGGGAGATTTTTGGCAGCTGAGCAGAGTGCCTCCAAGGGAGAGATCAGGACATGGTGTAGAGTCTGGCCCTTTGGAGGAGGTTTTTGCAGGAACAGAGAGGCTGTGACAGTCACCCAGGTGCCACCTTCCTAGCTGTGCTCAGGGTCCTACTGTGCCAGTGGGAACTAATTAATCCACTGTGTTTCTTATTGTTGGCTCTCCACCCCTCTCTGTACCTGTAAACCCCATCAGGGGTGCGATGGAGCAGGTCTGTGTTGAGCTGAAGTGGGCACCACAGATGAGGACCCCTGCCAACAGCCAGCCACTGGAAAGGACGTGGGGCTGACCCAGAATGTCGGTGTGCTAACGCGGTGCAGGGTAGACTGTACTTTACTTGGACATAATCAGCCTGCTGGCATCTGTTAGCTCAGATGCATGCAGACCAGTTGTTTTCATCAACACAGGGCTGCTCTGTGCAAGAGGAGGGAAGTCCAGAGCCCCACAGAACAGCAATGGGGTTGCCATGCTGATTACTTAAAGCATGAGAGAAGATTGTGTGGCTCTACACTTGCACTGGTACCTCCTGGGGTTTTGGTAGACAGCAATTGTCTACTACAGTCTCACAAAGGCTACCAGCTCAGGGCAAACAGCACCATGGCCACTCTACTGTAAGGCCCTTAGCAAGGCTTTCCTGTGTAGTAGGAACAACAGAACAACCAAGCCCAACAGAAGAAAGAGAAAACATACTCTTCATTAGTCATGTGTCAGTACCTCACCTGGGGAACTCCCGTTCCTTGCCCAGTTAGAGGTAAGGTCTCGCTCAGGATCCAAGACCATCAGCTCAGGATACAACCTAGCAAGATTTCAGCAAAGTTTGCACCAGGAAGTCCTAAACCCCCAACCACTGAGCCCAAACCTCCTCACCCTCTGTGGAGATACACTCTGAAACCTTTCTCCAACAGCAGCTCAGCTTCCTACCAGGCTCTCCTATATGCCTTCTCTGGAGCTGTGCCTCATCCTAGATGAGCAGCACCTGCCTGAGGGTGGGACCCATCCCAGGTAGGGTCTACGTCAGCCCACTGGCTGATAGTGCATGAGGAGATAACCCAGGGGAATCAGCTGCAGTTGCCCCTTTCTCTCTTCTGCTCATCAGGGTGGTATTTGATAATTTCCTTTTGTTTCATGTTATGTATGTTATACTGCTGGGGAAAAAAAATCTTCTCTATCTCCATCCTTGTCCTAACTTTGTGATAAGGGCTTGTCTCCAAGAAATTTGCAGGTAGATGAGAAGTGACTGTGGAGGTGGTGATGCTAGCTCTCTTAGGACACCAAGCTAACATATAACTTTTGCTCAGCTTGGAGCCTGGGTGCAGGAAGCTTGCATCTGCTTTCAAAAACCATACAGCAGCTCTTACATCTACTCTCATTTTCCAGTTTTGATTGAGAAGCCAGCATTTTTCTTGCTAAGAAGTCCTGCTGCAGAAGGTAAGGCAAAATATATATTTATGTTCCTGACACTTCAGATCTGCACATTTTTAATAGAAAGAGAAAGGATCAAGTAAAGAACTTTGCTAGATCACCCAGTCCAGAAGGTAGTGTAGCGATACCCTTTTTTTAAATACTAGAAACCTTAAATATGGTTTCCAAGAGGAATGACACTTTTGTTACAAATTATTTTGAATTTTGGCTAACATGTTTCAATTTTCTATTTCATTGCTAACCAGAAGTTCTGCTAGCCTAAAGGGAGAGAAAAAATGGCCCCTTTCTGGTGCACAGGATTTTTCATTTAATTTTCAAACTCCAGGCTTCTCTCAGTTGTTTTTCTGTGCAGGTCTGTCACCTTGGACAACACTCTTTCTATGACACTGGAGGACAGCCCCAGTGGAGAAGAGACATAGTAAGTAACATGAAAGAGACCAGATGACGAGTTGGAAACGTGCGGGATGGCCTTAAATGTAAGTTTGAATAAAAGCATGAATCAGAAGATGATGTGAATACTGGCTGCTCTTTAATGCAGTGTATTGGTCTGTCTTAACACCACCATTCAGTCTGGTTCTAATTCAGTATTTCTAATGATGGAAGGTCATTATGCAGATTTCTGGCAGCTACTGAAGCATCATGCAGTAGAGGCAATATCTGGTGATCTCTCATTTGTTATAAAGATCTGGGTGGACTAACCATCTGCACAGAGTAGCGTGTTGAATTTTGGGTGAGTGTTATATGATGTAAGGACTCCTTGATTTGGTCTGTAAAGATTAATAATGTAGGGACTGAGGAACTGCGGAGCACAAAGGTACGAAAACTACATTGACTGTTTTTACTTCCCAATGGAAATCAATGTTTTCCTTCCTGCTAAGAAATGGTGGCAGTGGAGGCAATGTAAGGAGGTGTTATATATGTACCCTGCACCCCTGCAGGTGTGCTCAGTCATTTGAACTGAGGCCGTACAGCAAATCTTATCTTTGAAAAAAGAGAAGAAAACTCACATTTACACAAACTTACTCAACAAAACACCCTCTGGCAGGCACAAAGAAACCTGTTTTCAAATAGGTTTTTCTTCTCTTTAAGCAACATTAGCTGTCACCTGTGTGTGAGGAGACAGGCTGCAGTGTCCATGGGGAGGTGATGCAACACCTTGGGATGATAATTGGCCTTTGTGAAAGTCTTTGCTTAAAAAAAAGTATTTACCCAATGTCAGTTTAATAATCCTTGCTTAAGAGAGCCTGGATACGACCAAAGACAGTGGTGTTTAATTGGGTTAAAGAGCTGTTTAAACATACTTGTGACTGGAGTACAGTACAACGTGGCCAGCCAACATGGAGAAGGCAGGGTCATGCAGTGTGCTAAGAAGCAAACAGCCCCTTCTGCTCCCCACTTGCAGTCCAGGGCTGAGCTGGGGCTCATTTAGTTCCTGATCCAGCAGTGCTTTTGAAACTGGGTCCTGTGGGCTAATTCCCAGCTGAGCACTGGAAAGTTTAGTTTGTATTGGCAGATGCTGGCTCCAAAAGGTAAACTGTGTGCCCTGCCTGCTTTAATAAAACAGACCTGCCCATACTCACGTAACCGTCCCAGCTTCTTCAGATCCTTTCAGTTCCTTGGATGACACTGGCTGAATGCCAGACCTCCACTGCCCAACAAACCTGTGGCTAAACCCACAGGAGAGGCTGGAGCACCTCACGGTGTTGATAAAGCCAGTTCTGCTGAAACATCCAGAATTTGCTATTTATCCAAAACATCGCTGAGCTGGGCCAAAAATACCATTAGCTATTTCCATCCTTATCCCAAGTATGCACACAATGAAAAGAAGTGAAACATGATGTTAAAAAAAGATTTTTTTCAACCTTAAGAAAGGATTTACTCTGGGCAGGGCTCATTTTTGTTGTCATATCCATCTTCTGTTTTGAGGATTTGATCCTGCAGAGCCCCTGGCTCATGCTCGTCATCACCTTTGGCTCTCAAGTTTTAATTATCTAATGAAATAAAAAAAACCACCACAGTTTTTCCTTAATCTTAAAGCCATTGTTAACGTGCAGTTTGACTGCCTTTGGAACGATGCCTTTCCATGATGTTAACATGCCTTTCCATGTCTTTGGACAGATATGGCACTGGAAGGGCACCAGAGGTGAGCTCAGGAGTGTGCAGCGCTGGCCCAGATGCCCGGTGGGCCACAGCCACCGTGCTTAGTCTCTCTGCCTTTGTGCCCTGCCAGGGAAGGGGAGAACATTGCATCGTCGCAGGCAATGTTTCTCAGGCAGCCATGCAGGGTGGTCAGAGCTTTTGCAGTCTGGTATTGGTGACTGCCACTGTGACCCAGAGCAGCTGCCCCTTCAGCAGTGTAACCACCTATTCAGGTACACAAATGGAGATTTCTAGGTGCACGGCAGAGGTGAGTCCATGTGTGCTCCTCAATACTAAATGCAAATGCAACGCCAACGGAAATGAAAATGAGGAGGAAAAAAAAGAACAGCAATGCACACACTCTGAAGATGAGAAGGACAAATCAAGAAAAGTCAATGATATCAGTGTTGAACAGAATAATGTTTCCAGGCATTTCAAGTCAACCGGTGCGTGTGGAAGTGAGTGGTGTGTCCTGTCAAAAGGGATGCAGGACAGAGTTTATAACGTGAATCCCAGGAGCACACGGCTTACCACTAATCTTTAATAATCTCCTTTGTTCCTCCACATAAAGGTGTGGGGCATTCCAGCTAAATACACTTTATGGCAATATCAACCTTGGATAAACAATACGCAATGTAGTGTAGTGTTCCTGTAAACTGCTTGGCCAAATAATTACTGCAGCTTCTTGTCAGTAGCCCAAATGGGGGGTGGGGAAAGGGCTTCCATGAAGAGAAGTAGGAGACATTGACCTTTATGCAAATACTTCTTTCTTCTGCTTCATTTCCCCCCTCCTGTTTTCCAACAATAAGACTGTTTTAGAAGGCCAGGAAAGAAGTTGTTTGGGAATGGAGGTGCTGCATTTTGTTGTGTTTTTTTTTTTTTTTTTTTAAGAAATGTCTATGTAATTTCACAATTAGCCTACAGCAAAAATTAGCCCTTCATGTAGATTCACACAAAAAAATAGACTGTTTTTGCTGGGACTGTAGTAAACATTTCTAAAACAGACATAGCCTGAGGTGAAGCTCTTCTTGTACTTGCGTTTAGAAAGCAAGGGATAAAAAATTATGAAATGAATCATTCCTGAGCGGATTAAAAACTGTAAATGCCTGTTAAAAACACAGTCTCTGATCATGTGGGCAGATGGTGCATCCTACTATATAATGTCGCTACCTGGCAAAATAAAGTGCAATTTAATTGACAGAGGTTTTCAAATCCACAGTAATACACCTTACAATGAGTGAGTCGGAGCCTGACACTATAGCCCTTATTCTCGAGAGTAATCTTTACTCACCAGAGTAATCTACTGGTTTCACCTTTTACCAGCTTTAAACTGGGGGGAAAATAAAGACTATCCGTGGATAAGTTTTCATCTTTGTTAAGATGACACATTCTCTTCACCCATTCAAGAAATATCATCCTCTCTTATCACCCTCTCAAGGTCTTCAAGTACCTACATGGGGAAGAGATTTCTGATGGAAGAAGGGTCTTTAATCTAGCAGAAAAAGGCATAATGAGATCCAGTGATTGAAAGCTGAAGTTAGACAAATTCAAACTATCTTATCTAGGAGCTTGGTAGATTCCCCATCACTTTTGAAGTCTTTAAGAAGATATCTAGTCTTGATGTAAAAGATATGCTCTAGATCAAACAGAAGTTATGGGTTTGATGCGAAAATTATTGGGTGAGGTTCTGCAGTCTGTGTTATGCAGGAGGTCAGGCAAGGGAATCATAATAGTCCCTTCTGGCTTTAAAATCTGTGAAGCCCAAACACGACTTCAATAAGGAAAAAGCAAGCCACCCTGACGACCTCTTCTGCCCACAGAACTTTAATTTTGGAAACAGAGGCTGGTGAAAGCAGTTCATCAGCCTTACCTGGACTCTGCTTAGCAGAGTATTCGTAACACCTCAGGTTCTTTCAAAGAAAGAAATTTGAAAACAGTCTACTTTCTCTTTAATAAAAGTAGCTGGAAAATGCTGACTGGTTTCTCAACCAGCGTACAGCTATTTCTTTTCAAAGTATAACAACTTTTTTTTATTTTAAATTTTCACAGCAAGTCTTTTACGTTGTTTCTCATAATTTTCAGCATCTTTTTATTTGAGGCTCTTTATGACATATTCCTGCAAATGAAGAGGAATGGAAATAATTAGGTAAGATTCCTATTTTTAATGACACTTATATAGCTGCTAAGTGAGGAATAATTAATGTCTTATAATAATATTATTTTTATTGCTTTTCTACTATGTAGGTAAGTTGAGAAACAGCTTCCAAATTGAGTCCCAACAATACCAGCTTTCACCGCTTTATCTTGAGTCCTGAGTAATTTTCCTTAAATTGCGAGCTCTGGGAGTCATGTGAATATATGAAAATCTTGACATTTCTTTTCAAAAAAATAATCACTCATGGTGGCTGCCAGTAACATTTGAAAACATGATGCTCACTCCTCAAAAGACCTAAGCAAATAGCTAAGTAAAATGCCTCAATTTCCTTTTTCATCTTATAATTTTAAAGCATATCCCCTGATTCTGGAATTTAAACATCTGGGGTTGGCAGTCCCCAGGTGTGTTGAGACTGAAATTCTCCCATGTGGAAGGAAAAGCTGGCTGCGGGAGAAAGGGCCACCTCAGTTTGCGTGGCAGTGGCGGAGGCTTAAAAATCCTTATTTTTAGTAAATAAACCCTCAAAATTGAAGTGCCAACAAAGAGCAAAGACCTGAACCTGAGATGAACACTTGGAGATGCTGGTGGCCTGGCCCGGGTGCAGGGACTTTGTGTGGCTTCTCCCAACAGCACCTTTCCCTTCTGTAGCGGTTTGGAGGGCGGCCGCTCAATCAGCCCTTTGAGCCATGATGCATATTTGGGCAAGGATGCAGTAACACGCACCCCTGCACTGCTGCCAGTAAATACTAATTTCAGTGGCAGCCAGATGTTTCCTGCACCGGTGGTGTTAAAGAGGTTAAAAACAGTTTTCTGCGACACAGAGATGTTTTATGCGCATGGGGCTGCTGCCATGCTCCATGCCACTTTTGGCACAGGGTTTGTCATCTTCACTGCTCCTGAAGTGCCCATGCCCGGGCGCAGGGAGCGCCCAGAAAGCTCCAGCGCTGCTGGCAGCCCTCACCAGCTGGGGAGGGAGCTGTGGGGGACAGAAGAGGCTGGATGAGGTAGGAGGGAGTGGGAAGGGGACTGTCCCCACAGCAGGGTTGGGGGGCTGGCGCCTTGCTGGCACGCACATTGGTGCAGGAAGGCACGTATGGGTGCAGGACTGCAGGGTGGGTGCCGGGGAACTGAGGGCAGCTGTGGGCAGGGGGATCAGGCAGCCCACGTGCAGTCCCCTCAGCCTGCCTGATCCCCCTATCACCTCAGCCTGTCAAGCATCCCTGGCCGGCAATTTCATAGCCAAACAGGGGTGAGCAAGCCAGTCTGACTTTGTGCTGGGACAGAAGAGGAGCATTCACATCGTTACAGCTGAGCCTTAAAGAAATCTGACCCTCACGTTTCCTCTGTCTGAGATTTGCTGTCATTCACGCACACTTCGTGTAGACGGGAGCTCAAGCTTTTTCCAGAGGAATTTCTCTGCTTGAACACTATCTCAAGCCTTAGACACTCATACCTTCATTTGAAGGGTAACAGTATGGATCAACAGCAAAGTGGGCAGAAACTCGGGGCTTAAAGGTGTTTAAATGACCATGCGGACCTGCTCACACTGACAGCAGCAGGGTCCACAAACTGGCTGTGGTGCAGAAGGCATGTGAAAAATGGCAATAAGATGTAAAAGCCTCTTTTAAAATCTCCAGTCCTTAAAGAGGCATGGACACCCCACAGGCTCTCTGGCTCTTTTCTGTTGTCATCTCACTCCAAACTGTCACAAGATGTCAGTGTTTTCAGATACTCCTGCTATGGCTGAGCAAACAACCTCTCCTCACTGTCTGGCTGACTTTCAATGGCATAAAATTCATCCATAAAATTGAGCCATAAGGTTCACAGCAGAGTGGTGATACCACAGAGAAACTTGGTGCATGGACCACATCCAAGTTGCAGCCTCTGGCAGTGGAATCAAGGCACGGTCGCTGTTTCCCCTTGGCTCTGGGGTAGCTCTAAGGCACCCGGTGCTTGAGCTGAGGCGGGTGATGCTTATTTGGAGCTTAGTATTGGCATGGAAGTCCTTGGAGCATAAATGCAGCAGAGTAAACCAAGGAGGAGATGTGGCAAAACAGCAGACAACTTTGTCTTTCCATGTATGGTTTGACGTGTGCTACAGGATCACCCTTTGGGGGGGATCCTAGAGACTCAGAGATGGGCCACGCTCTTATCGCAAGCTTCCCCATGCTGGTGGTGTGACAGACAGAAGGACACTGCTCTAGGACCCAACTTGTTCCTATCAGGCACGATGCAATGAGCAGAAATGATGCAGGTGGGAAAGAAGGTGGCTGAGACTGTTAATGTGATATTATCTAGCAAGATGGTGCTTGGGCAGGTCTCAGGGCTAATGCATTAGGGTTAATGCAGCCCTGATTTTGAAGCAGATCTTGTTTTTGGTTTGGTGTTGTGGGTTTTTTTGTTTTGGGGGGTTTTTTTATTCTTGAAAAATCCTTTTGGAGTGCTCTGGTATGAGAAATTTCTTTTGGCTTGTAAATTCATTAATCCCAGGTTTCTCTGTACTGCATGACAGCCACGATGACCTTTCGTGGGTAGTTCAATATCCTCTCTATTGGTATTTTCTAAGGTCCTTTTACATCCAAAGACCTTAATCCAGACCCCTCTTCACCCATGTACACATAGAAGGATTTGCAGGGACAAATGTCATCCACTCTTCCCAGCAAATACAGAATATGTAAGTTCCTATCCACCACTGATCCTGCTACTCTGGGGCATGGGGGTTATAAAAAATGGTGAAGCCTTGTACTGAGAGCCCTGGACCTTATCCTCCCAGTGACTTGTAATTCCTACTAATGGAAAAGTCCACTTGTAGAATTTAAGAGGGGCACCTTAACATGAAAGGTATCTCCATTTGCAGAGCTGTCTTCAAGGTCCCTATAAAACCAATGCATGGGTTATAAAAACAATATGGGATCCTACTTTGGAAGCTTTGAATTACCCTTTTAGGGAGTCACTCATTGCCATCATCTAAATAAGAATAATAATATCTTACTAGGCAACTGATAGACTCCACCAGTTGGATAGCACTAATGTCCCCTTGTTCCACCATACCTTTCTGGCAGTATTCAGTGACATCTCCAATGGGGACAAATGGTGCTGTATAAGATTTTTTTCCCATCTTTTTTATGGCAGATTTGTCCTCCTCAAAGCCCAAAGATTTTTTTAAACAGAGACCTTTGTGGAGTCTGCCTGGGCGGCTGTGAAAATTAGCATGATTTCAGATGGAGATGTGTTACTGGGAAAAAGCCTGGTCCCATTGCATAGAAAACTCCTAGGAAAATTAATAGGTTATAGTAATGTTCGTAGCTCAAACAAATCCATCTGAGTTGAGCCTTTCATGTTCATTCCAAAGTATTTATTTCCGAGAGATGCTCTAGGTTGGATGCTTTTATATGAGAGGACAGCTGATTTACGCTGTGATTGTTTACCACTGAGCCGTCCCGCTGCCTCACAAGCCGCACCCTTTGCTGCCATCCCGAGGTTTGGATTTGATTTCCCTTGAGAAAGAAGCTTGTGTTCACATTCCCCATCCACCTGTGTTGCCTCAATATAGCATTGTATGTTTCCTGCTTCCCCCCCCGAATTTGTTCTCATTGAGTGGCACGAATGAAAAAAAAATTTAAAAAAAAAAAGCCCACCTCCTACTAAGAGGACTAAGACCTGGGGAGCCAGTGAAGAGGGGAGGCCGTTGCCTCTAAAGTTCAGAAATAAAAAAAATGGCTCGTTCTTTTGAGCTTGCTGTTCCCTGATGTGACACTGTGATCAGTATCAAATGCTTGGTGGCAAGGATTTTTGTCAAGCTTTCCCAGCTAAAATAGATTTAACCTACCAGTTGCTCTTTGTGGGTTTAACAATGTGTGTGACAATAAAGGGCTGCTGCCGCTGCATTGTTAATACATGAATAGTCCCAGTTCTCTGTATTTACTATTGTGTGCTGCAGATTTCCAGGAAGGAGTGTTTGGCTCTGGCTATTGATACAGGTCCTGTTTTGCAGGGGGAGCTGAATCAGCCCCTCGGTGATCAGTCAATGCGGAGGCGCAGTTAGGATTTAATTGAAATTAAGGAAAGCACCTGATTGCCTTTGAACTGCTCGCTAGGCTTTCTTCCCTGCTCAGAGATGGCGCGCCTGGGTTTCACACTTTGCCGTCACTGCCTCTGGATGCGAGGAGTTCACCCTCCGGGCAGGAAACGCACAAAATGCCAAAATCAAGGAAGAAATCCAGTCCTTGATAGCGGTTTGAGGTCTGCTCTTGGCTGGGGCTGGCCAACGGCGCAATGGACAAGAATAAGAGGCAACAAGAAGGAAACTGATATGCTCTGGCCTCCTGGAAAAGCACGGTCAGGCAGGTCTCAATGAGACGGGAGCTGTGAGTGCCCCTGTGGAGGCTCCTGATGACTCCCGGGCATGTTGTTTATTCTCATTTTATGTCAACCAACACCTCGAGCATCCAGCTGGGACTGGGCTGCCTGGGGCGGGGGAGGATGGTGAAGGCAACACAGCCGGGCAGGGCGAAGCAGCATGCTGCCAGCATCCCTGTGGGTCCCATGTGGGGTGGCTGGTCCCACACCACTTTGGAGGTGTGTCCCCATCGCCATGCCCTGCTTCACCCACCTGAAATACCTTCGCAGACTCCACGGGTCAAGAGGGCTGCCCATAAACTTTGGCCAGCCCCATGAATGTCCCCCCAGGAGCAAATCTCAGCAATGCCTTTGCTCCACTGAGCCCAGGGGAACCCTTCCGGGCAGTGCCCTCGACGGGAGCTGAATCCGGCTCTCCCCTGGACGGCAAGAGCCCTCAGCGGCCTTGGATGACCCAGAGTCGGCCACCCTGGGAGGGAAAGTAAAGTTGCTCTCAGGTGCTGGAAAAGAAAAGAGAAAAACCCCAAGGGGTCAAACGCCCCTCCATCCTGGAAGCGGTCTTTGCCAGTGTTTCTCTTGGTTTCATTTCCGTAACAATCAGCCACTTATTATTAAATCAGAGCTGCTGGGGAAATGGAGTTAAATTAAGGGAGATCAGAGGCAGGAACGGAAGCGACGTCTATATAAATATCTGCCTATATTATATAGAGTACTGTAGTTAATCAATCCTGAGAACAAAGAGCTTGGCTTGAACTAAGAAACAGCCCCAGCCAAGTGAAGGAGCCCTGCTGCGGTAAGCAAGCAAACAGCGCTATCGACAAGGAAAATGTTTCTAAAGGCCTCTCTCTCACTGAAGGAGTTGAAAAACAAGGGTTTTCAGCCCCTGGGGCAAGCGCCGGTCCCCCGACTCTTTGGGCGAGCGCTCCTCTGAAGGTTAGCGAGCGCAGGAGCCAGATGAGGGGACAGCAGCTTCTCTTAACTGAGGCAAAAAACTTATTGATTATACGTTCAATAAAAGGTCAAAACTCCCTTTGAGGGTCACCACAGTTGCAGTAAAGCTTTTCCCAGCCCCAGCCCCTCTCCCTGTCTGCTGAGTGTTTCGTGCCAGTCTCTCCAGGTGGACACCTGGGGTAAAAGTGAGCTGCAAATGAGCTAATCATCATTAATGTGTCGGTAGAACCTGCCAGCCTGACATCCCTCCTAATGGCTGACAAATGTCAGGGTGACTTGTATGCTTTTTTTGTTAATTGAATTGGTTAATTAGGTCCCAGAGGCCTGGCTGCTAATTATGAGCTGCAGTGGAATATGGGTTTTAAAAAAAAAAAAACAAAAACGCCACAACAAAAAAACCCAAAACCCCCCATAAAATCCGATGCAAGGAAGTTAAAACAAAAGGGAGCAATGGGGGAAAAATAGCACCCCCCGCTCACTCACACACACGCACACACAAAACCTCCTTTGTGTTCTTTACAATCTGTACAGTTACCTTCGCTTAATTTCTGACCTGCCACATGCTACTGCCTTCTTGATGTGTTTTTAAAAGGAGGGTTAGAGAAATTCCAAATCTGCCTTTTTTGACGGGAGCATCTGCTCAGTCAGAAACACAGTCATTAATTTTCTGCCAATTAGCAAAAAAAAAAAAAGAGAAAGAGAGAGAGAAAGAGAGAGAGGGAAAAAAGAAGAGGGAAAAAACCCCTCCAGATTTGCATCTTAATTTGTTACTTTGTAAAGATGTTGGTTTTTTTAAAAGTTAAATACTCCCTCCGGTTTGTCAGTCATAGAAAGTGAGGAGATGATAGCAACTTCCCACCAAGAAAAGGCAATTAATCATTATATTTTGCACTTCTATAGCAGCTTTCATCCCCTGATCTCAAAGCGCTTTGTGAAATTATTGTATTAAGTCTCCTGCCAAGCCCTGGCAAGGGTGGCAGTGTACCAGCAAACTCCTTGGGGCCAAGGTGGTCTTAATCCGCGTCTGCTGAAATGTGCCAAGGACACTAATAAACTTTATAACAAATAATTACTAGTCTACCTGTTTCAGGGAGGGGTACGCAGAGGCACAGAGAGCACTCAGGGGCTTCCTGCAGCAATACGACCCGGGAGCTGGAGGGAATATCTTGAACCACCTTCCTCTAGTCTCAGCATTCCTGCTCTTTCTTTAATAACAGCCTCAACTGGCAGCTACATGCAGAAAGATCTCTGGCATTGCAGTAATTAAACGTATTAGAGCTAGAGCTGTTCAAGAACCAGCTTTTCCACTGTGCAGAATACCCGACAGACTATAAAAACTGCGTCTGCTCTGTCCTGAAACAAAAAACTTGGGAATTCAAACATTTCCTTCCAGGCAAAAGTTGAAAAACAAATGCCCATTCACTTGAAACATCTTTTTCATAAACTGTACTGCTTTGCACCATGTCTCAGCATTTTAAACTTCTCCATTCATTTCCACCTTCTTAAAAGAAAATCTATTTTGCTTCAAAAATCAAAACTATTTCTTCTGCATAAAACAAGGGAGATTTTGTTGATGGGGTTTGGGTTTTTCTAAATCAGATGCTTCCCTCCAGAACCGGTTTGTGCAATTTTGAAGCAACATGTGAAAATCCAAAGAAAAGGAAAAAAGGTCCAATTAACCTGGAATGACCATCGCTACCTACAACAGCCGCTTCCTGAACCAGTACTGGCATGGGAGGCTCAGCTGCTTGCCTGTTTCCATGTGTATTTTGGATTGCTGGGAATTTTTCTTCCTTCATATGACGGAGGCACCCCATTGACCCAGAAAGTGGAAACCCAGGTGGTTGATCCCTAGTGTTATTTCTGCTGCAAACTTGTTGCAGCAGCACAAGTCAGTTTGCCTCAGTTTTCCCTTTCTCCCCTTGGCTGGAGATGCGTGGTGCCCCCGGCTGCTCCCTGCCAGCCGGGCACGTGCCCTCGCTGCCCCTCTTTCTCCTCACCCCAGCCTCTTACAGACACCGCAGGGCTGTCAGGAGGGGCAATCTGTGGATGCTGGCGATGGATGTGCAGCCCTCAGGTGAAGATAAAATACGACGATTATCCTGCTTGCTTCCCCACCCCCCTTCCCGTCGGATAGCAAAGTTGCCTTATGAGTTAAAATAAATTGCCTCGCGCTCCCCACTGAAAGCATTTTGACTTTGTCTTGAATCGCGTATTCCAGTAGTCATTATACTTCAGCTGCTTCTTCTTCTTCTTCTTCTTAGCATATGACATATATAGCAGTTCAAAAGTTGCAGTGAGCTGCTGCCAGGTCACATTCAAAGGAAAGTATCTGGGAAGCTGGCAGCTAAAAGTATCTGATAAGTTGGCACTGTTACTGCTCAGCGGGAGGAGGGAGAAGTGAAGGAAGGAAGGGGAGGGGGAGCCAGGCATGGGGGAGCAGGGAAGGGGAGAGATTCAAAGGGCTTTTGTTTCTGGATCAGATTCTTCCAGACTCTGAAACTTTTGCAGAGATGTGTGTGCCAGGGATTTTTTTTTCCTCTTCTCTTCCTCCTCTCCATAGTTTAATGCATTAAAATAACCTATTAAAAGGCCTGTATTTGCTTTCAAGCAGACTCTGAAAGGCGCTCAAGATGTCACTATTAAAAACGGCGCTGGGCTTTGCAGGCAAGGGTCTGTGGCTAGGAGAATAAAGCAGAATTGATTAGCTGCTCCGACTTTGCCAGCCTTACAAAGGCTGCGGTGTGCCACAAGTTGCTAGAGAACAGATCAGCAGCTTCTAACCAGCCCGCCTGTATACAAGGGTGCGTCACTTCAAAATCCAGCTTGGTTTTGCAAAGCCTGACGCTGGCCCGGCATTCCCACGATGTCCCCGCATTTCCCCCTTCCTGATGTCCTATTTTCCCCCTTTTGTGAGTCATTTGGGAAGAGTAAAAATTAAACCGTCATGAAATTCTCTCTGAACCCAGAGAACAAAATACCCCCCTGGGAGGCTACGGAGGGTGTTCAATCCGAGGAGACCACGGGACCCCAATGCAAACACTGCGGCTGTTGCCCCAAGAGGCTTGTTCCTGGCTACATAATCGACAATGAATATTAGAACAAACAGACTGGGAAATGTCAGCAAATGCTGCAAATGGCCAAAAATATAAAGCCAAGGCACAAAGGTAAAGAGAGGATTGGAGCCCTTACGTTCTGCATAGAAATGATCTACTCTGCACCTTTGAAATTAAGGAATGGAGTTAGTGTCATGCTGTGCATCAATCTGACAATCCACCCCTGAGTAGTCATTGTCATTATACCACGGGTCACATGTGTTACAACTCTATTAATGTGTATGAAGTTACTCCCAGTCTAACACTGGTCTAAGAAAATCAGGCTTAATTAGATTCTCCTTGTAATTAAATGCAATTTATTCTTATGCTTTGTGTTATGCTTCTGGCTTGCCCATACTATTGTCTGCTGATTATTAGAAATATATTTATGGAAGGTGTAACAACTGTGTAAGAGCCGTGTTTATAGCAAACATACAATTAGCTATGCTTGTACCATTCCCAGCACAGCAGGGGCTTGGTCCCTGAATGCAGCTCGTGATGGGAGTACTCTGCAAATAAATAGTAGGTGTAGGCAAGCCCGATCTCATTTGCCTTGGTAGGTTAAGGTTATATTGTATAAAATCGGGCTGAGGCTCTGTGTTCCACATTTATACCTATAATTCTTCCTGAGAAAAGCTCCCACTAGCCCTGACTAGTGACTGACTAACACCGTCGGCTCTGGTCTTTCAGAGGTTTGCATCTGATTAACCTGGGGTGTTAAAAACTGGGCCACCTACTTTAACAGAGACCACATCTAGAGCAACAAGATAAGCACGTGTCAGTCCCTGAAGGACTGGGACCCTGTGTCATTCATACCTGTGCAACTCAGGTGGAAAACACCCTTTTCTCCCTTCACAATTACGCCAACAGCTGCCCAAGGTACAAGCAGAAGAGCAGGTCCAAGGAGAGACAAGGCTGCAGGAGCAGGCTCGCATCAAGAGCTGCTCCCTGTGCATCCCCTCACCGAAAATTAACAGCCATTGGGTTTTCATACTTTGTTTTCAAGGAAGCATTTTCTGAATGGTTCTTCCATGCCTACTGAAGCCAATAGAATAAGTGGAAAATAATCCAATACCTTCAGTCATTTCAATTTAAATCAATGGTAAACTAGGTGCAGAGAGCAAGCCAGGTCTTCCTTGTTGCAACTTAAAATATTTTAATAGAGGAAAACGCCTTTGCAGGTGAGCTGGCTCAGGGAGGGTGAAAGTCCAGAGCAGATTGTGGGAACAGTTATTTTCCCCACCACCACGCATGTTCTTGAATAACCTGATTATTCTCATTAGCGCTCCATTCAGATGGCTGCAACTAAATAAAAGAAAGCAGGGGCTGGAGCGGGTAGTAAATCCTCCATATATGAATATGATGAGGAGTTTAGGCAGCTCCCTCCCACTCCTGCTAAAAAAAGTTTTAATCTTGGCCGCTCCATGCATATTGACTGGCTGCATATTGACATGCCACCTGCTGGGGCTGCTTCAGCTATTGATAACCAATGCCATCACGTCTAAAGTTCAAAAACCGACAGGCAGCTTTCATGTTTGTAAACAGTATTGATCTGCATAAATAAGCTTGCCATTAGACTGCCGGATTAAACAAGGACGAAGACAGAACATTTGTGAGATTAAATCCGGAAACAGTTAATTAAAAGCTGAGCAATAAACCCAAGCTGTAAACAGCAGCCAATTAATTCAAGCGTCTGTAGATCTATGAACAGCCCTTCCCCGCGTTCCCAGCCATGCCCTGCACCAGTCCCCTGTCCCCCCACCCGCTGCCCATCCCCATCCCCAGCATCCTGCCGAGCTTTACCTGCTCTCCTACACCTACTGCCAAGTCCCACGCTGTGCTACTCCCTCACCATACTGCTGCAGAAGGGGATCTGAAAAATAATTTGGAGATGTAGGGGCACTTTTTTGCGAGGAGGGGGAGAGGGAAGCCCTCTGGGCTTTCCTTGTGCACAATGCGGTCCTGTTACAGTAGAAGACCTCACGTAGGTCCCTTGTGAGCAGCGATGGTGTGGATCTAGGAGAGGACCCAGGGATTTCTGTGATCTAAATATCTCTTCTGACACTGGCCCGCACTTTGTGGCCTCGGGGTCATCACTTGGGTGCTTCACTTCAGTTTTCCCAGCCGCAAATGCAGAAGACAAGGCCTTGGGATGTTTGGCCTCTTCAATTCAGCCATACTTTCCAGTGACAAACAAGCCATTTCATTAAATAGAAATGTCTGTTTTTTACATAAATATTCATTTTTGAAACAACCCCCCGCTAATGATCTCAAAAAAATAACCAGCAAGGTTTGAAGATTTGGGGGGTTTTACTCTTCCTTCTCTGTTTGCATCCCCTTCCTCCCTTCCTTCACTTTTTCTAATGACAACAGAAGAAAGAAGGAAGGAGAGAATAAAAGCTGCTTAAAGGAAGAAAAAAAAGTTTACTTAACTGAAAACAAACAAGCAAATTCAGAAAAATAAATGCAAAATTTATTTTAAATTTTCCCTTGAAAAGATTCCCATATTTTCTAACCAGTTCTGTTAGCTACATGTTCTCAATCCACACCTTATAGAATTACAGTTAAGTTGGCTGCATTACAGATGATTTAATGGTTATTTTATACTGCATGTGGAGAACTTGTAGGCTCTAGAAGGCAGTGCAGTGCGACTGAGTCTATAACCGTGTGGGATTTATAGGGCTGCTGCCCTCACCACATTCAAGAAGGATGTGCAAGCCCCTACCAACTCTTCTTTCAGAAGCGGGGAATTGGGGCACAGAAATGCTATGGAAAACTAGGAAACAAACCCAAACCTCTCAAAACCTCATCCAACACCATGAGCACTGAGCTATCGCTAGCCAGGGGTTTCTCCAGCAAGCAGTGTGACCTGTCAGCAGATCTGCACTACCCCCAGGGGCTATTCTGCTCGGCTTTTTCTGTCCTGGTGCTCCCTCCACAGTCTCATGCTGATTTTATTGAGGGGAACTGGATCCTGTATTTGTAGATAGACAGACCGTATGGTTTCATGAACATTTTCTTACACTGGCTGGCTGTACTCCTACGAGTGGTCCCAGTGGATTATAACTGACAACAGTGGATGACAGAAACACCGTAACTTCCCCAAAGGTGGATTTATGATGGTGCCGAAGCCAAGACTTCAGCCCAGATGAAGTGCCATGTATCGCTCCAGGAATGTGGTGTGCTCTGCTAGGTAAAATACCTGTAGCTTAGATCCTTCATCCATTTTTCAGGCTTAATCTTAAGTTACAACAAGCTGCTCCCCTTGGGGTATTCCACTTACATCGCTTTCTCTCTTGTGGGAAGAGCGCAAGAAAAATTATCTGATGAACAGCACTGGAAATTAAATGCCTGTCACTCATCTTTTCGCAATAGTGTTCTGACATCATGTCCTCCACTCTGGACAAGATCCGACAATGGCAAGAAAATAGTAGGCAAAATATTTTTGTGTGCTGGCTCTTTCTAGGGATGACAGTTGCTTATCAAGTATATAAGCAAATAACATGCAAAAGGAAGATTGAACAGCAAGGTGGGTGAGAGTCCTCTGTTAGAAGCCCAGCATCAGGAATTGGTATTATCAGATCAGTAGTTTTAAACTGGTGAACTGCAGATTTTCAGGAGACCATGGCCCACTCCTGAGATGTTAATTTTAAAAATAAATTTAATATTTTCCCTGCCTGCAGAATCACCTTACTGTAGTAAGCAATGCTTATGCTACCAGCATCTCACCAAGTTTGCTGAAATGATGTGGACCAAAATCAAACCAAACCAAACTAAAAATTCCTTTATTTTGGAAAGTTTAAAGGTGCTAACTGCAATAACCCAGTTTGCAGCCCAATGCCGGGCTGCTTCAGTGGCATAGCTGAGGAGCTGCGAGTGGGAAGGGGAGAAATGGTGCCATGAAAAGAAACAGAGTGGTTGCGGTGGGGTAGCTGGAAACACCTTCAACGTTTTGAACATGACTTTTGCTACTGCTGCTAATTTGTGTGACTCCCCCAGGGGTGCAAGCATTGACCGTCACTGAGAGCTCTGCCTGCACTGCCCCGCACGCAGAGGAGTGATGCTGGAGCTGCTGCCGTGCACAGCTAAACCTCTGGATATCAGCAAGTACGCTCAGCATGCATACCGGTAACGCTGGTGGACATTGTCACAGATACAGCACTCTGGGACAATTATAAAAGCTAACGGAAAATAAACAGTAAAAAACACATGACTTTTCTTACCATTTGAGTTTATTTTTTTTCCTTCCCTATTTTCAAGAAAGTATCTGAAATCTTCATAAATCGCTCCCCGCAGTGGCTCAGGGAGCCAGCGGTGGGAGCGGCCTGGTTGGTATAAGGGATGCGCCTGTCCTGCTTTCCGTGCCCGTTCCTCCAAGAGCAAAGCTCACCTTGAGGATCCCGGCTGGAAGTCGGAGGTTCAGCCACGGGTGACTCCTTCCTTCAGTTAGCCCCCCTGAAGGGTGTCCCCAGGCCATGTCGGGGTGTGAGTTATTTAATGAACAAAACCCCACGCGCTGGGAAATTAACTTTTACAACTCTTGCGCGTTGACAAATGCAGTACAAATTGCTGTTGTCAGCAGTGACCGGCTCCTCCTGACCTGCTCTGCCCAGGGCCTTCAGCTGGAGGGCCAAGACAGGTCAGGGCTCTGTTTGAGACCTAATAAGCCTAAGCCAGTCACTGGCTTTGCTTTGGGCACCCCTGACTTGGGGAGTACTTGGGAAATGCAAGTATAACGCTGAGTCATGAAATGATTTTAAAACAACCTCTGAAAGCCCCCAAACCAGGGCATTGGTTGGTTGGAAGGACATTGTACCAGGCAGGAGGGGAAGGCGTAGGGGCTAAGCCAGGCACAGACCTTTCCTCTTCCTCATCCCACCCCCAGGTGCTGTGGGCCCACATTAAGCAAGAGCCTGGTTTCTTTGACACCTCTCCACTTCACTTAGGGTTGAATTCAGGATCAAGGTACAATTCAGGATCAAGAGTAATAGGGGGCAGCACAGTCTTTGAAGACCCTTCTACTTGGCCTCCCTCCAAGGTTTTATTACTATTTATTACCTCATTACGTTATTACTGGTATTTAATGCTATTATTTTTGGACTATAGTCGTACGTCAGACCTCTGTCATGAACCACGACCCTACAGTATTAGATGCTGTACAACTCCACGTGAAAAAGACGGCAGCACTTGTCTCCAAAGATCACAGCCTAAATATAGTACAGCATTATGGCCTTTTCCCTTCATTCAGAGCCCTGTTTTTATCCTCCTGGATTCAGCTTGTAAATTCATGTGCAAGTACTGGGTTTTTCTTACAAGAACTCACGTACCACCGGTGACGACCAGGAATGATTTCTCCAGTATTACCAGTCTGCTGACTGCAATGCCCAGTGGACCACAGCCACATTCACCCACAGCAGAGCAGGGCCTCTGAAATCAATACGTGTTTTTCCCTGGCTTGGGTCAGGCCTGGAATAAGATGGTTCAGAGAAATTCCGGATGCCTGGTGCTGGGGGAGATAGCAGAGAATTAAGGATGCTGCTGCTCCCCAAAGGCCATGAGTAAATGAATTCCTCTCCAGCTGGAGACTCTTATAAATGGCCTTCAGTCCAAAGAACCAGATCTGTTTAAATTACAACAATGTATGTGTCACAGTATGTAAGAACCTGTTTGGATCATATGGAAATAACTATTCTTGGAACACCCAGGTCTCCTGACATCACTTCCTTCAGAAATAGATCCAATTACTTCCACTGAGAGACCAAAAAAAAAGGGGGGGTGGGGGGAAGAGGAAAAGAAAAGCCCTGTCAGTGGAAGGTCAGAAAACTCTGCAGGTGGAGACCCTCTCTTTTTTTTTTTCTTTTCAGAATTGTTTCAATTCTTCAGCGTAGAGGAAGGAAGGATGGTCTGGTGGATAAAGGTAGAGGCGCTGCTGACAGTTCAGAGAGTTGGCCCCCGTTCCAGCTCTGCTGCAGACATCCTGTGCAACCCTGAGCAAGTCATCACCTCCCAGTGCCCTTCCTCCTCCTCCCTAAAATGGGGCTAAAACCATGTTTACTTGCCTTTCTGGGAAGGACACATGGTTTAGGGGCTTCTCCCTCCCAGAGTTTGGAAGGGTCTTGCAGAGAAGGGAGGGAAAAAGCACCGGGATCCAAACTGCCACCTGGCAAACGCGGGAGCTGCTCTGTGCCCTGCGAGGGGAGCAGAGCCGTCTCGCACCGGCTGAGGAGCGGGGCTCTTTCTTTCAGCCCAGCGTCCTGAGGTTCAGCCTGCACTGTGGGTGCTTGCAAGCAGAGGTGATGCGATGTGACTTTGGGTTTGGTAGTTGTGTTCAGCAAGATAAAAGATGGATTAAGACAAAATATGTACAGCAAAAACTATATGCCCAAGCAGCATCGGGGCACAAAACTTTCTGAACAAGACATGATTCTGTGTACCTCTCCACAAAGTAAATACTACCACATGTGCATTAAAAGGCTCCTATTATTTACAGAGTGCTGACAGGAAACCCCCTGAAAGAGTTAGTATTTTGTTAGGTAAACGTTTTTCCCTCTGAGCGTTTTCCTCTTCTCCCTCTCCCCTCCCCCCGCCCAATAACTTACAGATGTTAGAACAATAAATTGAATGAATAGTTTCCCACACTGGAATGCCTGCATGCCGAAGAATGCAGAAATGATTTCTGGCCAGTTTCTGACACTGATCTACAACTACAGTGCATATATTCTGTTGCTCTTGTATCAAGTCTTGAGCTGCTCCCTGCCAAGAATTAAGTGCTTGTTCCATAAACCTGGTGTAGATTATCACTTAGCTGTATAGATGTATCTAATAGAATTAAATAGTTTGGCTCCTGACCAGTAACAGATGTGCTACATATAATGCAATAATAATGAGACTGAAAGCACCATGTTATGCCAAGGGAACATTGTGAGATAGCTCACATTTCTTCTGTTGCCCAGTCAAAGCTCTGTGAAAAGTAAATCGAAAGTCCCGTGTTTATATGAACAAAACAAGCTTTGGCTTTCCTTCTTTTTTCATTTTAATCTTACAATGGGTTTGTTATCCAGCCCATGCACAAAGGCGAGTGCGGGGTCAGCTTTCGTTTCTATGGAGCAATGGATTTGCTTTACCATAGTTTTATTTTTCACTAAAGTTCTCCTGTAACTTAAATGGTTATAATGAAATAATGTTGAACCAAGTCATAACTATCTGCCTGGGACATCTGAGCCCGTGTAACTTGACCCATTGAAGACAGAATGGGTTGGGGAGGAGGAGGAAGAGCTCAGTTGTACACATAAGCTGATCTTTTATTTTCAAAAATAAAACAAACAAACAAAAAAAGTCAGGACATAGTCCTGCAAGGAACTATGTATTTCCCACAAGGCACCCAAGTCCTCCTGATTTCTATCGCAATGGAGGTTCTCAGTCCTCCAGCAACAAAGTTCTTTCTATCTTCTGCAGGGAAGGGAGGAAACGCCTCAGAGATCAGGCACCCACGCTGAGTCTTGCTGGCAGACCACAGCAGGGCCAGGGGCACAGCCACCTCCCCGTACCACCACTGCCTCGCTTCACGTTGCGGCGGAGGCTCAAAGACGAGCGGCGGCACTGGTGGCGGGGACGTGACCTGCCCACCAGCTGAGCTGAACCCGCGTTATCCTCCACGGCTTTTGATCAGTGCCACAGCTACCCGGTGGCAGGGCTGGTGGGGGAGAAACTGCTCTGCCTGAAATCGGGACAGCCAGCGGGTGCAGGATATCTCTGGGAAGTGCAGAAAAGGCGTCCAAACAAGCTGTTAGCTGGATGCTGGCAATCTGGCTGCATTGTTTCTGTTCTTCAAGTGTGGGCACGGTTAATGAGAAAGTTGTGAAGGGAAGCGAATTCCCTGAGTACCTGACTGTCTCAGCCTTTCTTGACCCACGCTGGTCTGGGTACAGACGGAGTACAGCACAGAGACTGCACTGCACGGGCAGTCCAGGTTACAGATGAATATCAGGGTTCCAAGATGTTATTGTTAGATCTATCAGCTGTCTTTGATGCCCTGAGGTATTGTTGAGTTGCTTTTGATCCTCGGCAAGAATAGATGGGACTGTGCTCTGCTCACTTTTCCCTTAGCTTTCAGAGAGATCTCAGAAGGTAATTTTGGATAACTGCCCTAATTTATTGACCTTCAGGGAATGCTGCCTGATGTTTCATCAGCAATGTACACAAAATCAGTGGGGGTGATTAATGAATTGATACTTTTTTCTAATTTGCTTGGACAGACAGAGCTATTATTAGCATTGGACAAATACCTCTGAATATATTCTGCGACCATCCATTCAAATACAACATGGAAAGGCCAGGCTGTCATAGCGATATTCAGACAAAACCAGTCTCTCCAGCTCTAGTGGAAAGACCACATAGGATAGTGTTAAGAGGGCTGGTGCTGTAACAGAGAGGAGTTAGTCCTTTGGGAGAGGAAGTTGAGTTGATGCTCGCTGATTGCTAGAGCTTGGATTCAAGACCTGGAGATGATCCACTCCCATGGACAGATGTAACTCCTCTTTCTCTCTGCTTTCCCCTTTTCAGAAGAAATGCTCTGGGTGACAGAAACATGAAGGTGACCATTCTTTTAAGAAATGGTTATGGAAAATTCATGCAAAACTGGATCCCCAGAGTTATGACTGACAGCAACACTGGGGCCAGGGCCATGCGACCCCACCACATGCCTGATTAAAGTGAAACCACCCTGCTTGAATTTCCAGGATCAAATGGCTGTAACGTGTTGTACAGACCAAGAACTGATATGTGTTCTTTCTGTGATGAGAAATTTTGGACCGAGCAACAGACTCAAACTATGCTTACAGAGAGTTCTGAGGCACAAGAAGCAGCAGCAGCTAAATTTGGCAAATAAATTATTCAGCCAGCTCTATTAAAAGCAAAAGAAAGGGATTGAAAATAGCCATCTGGAAGCAAGGAAAAGCTCAAGACAATTATCCTCCTTACCGTACATCATCCTCACAGTAATACTCAGGGAGAATGTGACAATTGATTAAAACTAATTGGAGGTTAAATTAAATGATAATTAGCATTAATCAATAGCAGTGTTGGCATGCCAGCGCATCCCTCCTTTAGGCAATTCACCTCCAATCCCCAACACACCAATAAGGCTGGTGATCTGCAAGCCCAGCATGTGCTCCTGCCATCAGTAAAGAAGCAAGTCCCAGCAGCATTGACCTGGAGGGTTGGAGGAAAGAGAGCATTTCAATGAAAGACAGACTTGCCATCATGAGAGATGGCTGCTACACTGCTCCCGCAGCTAATTGCAGCCAACATCAAAGACTAGGGTGCCCTCAAATGATGGAGGCTGGTAACGACAACTCAATGCCCGCCTGCTTTCAAACAGCAGATCACAGAGAGCCTTGCCTTAGCATATTATTCTGCTTTTGTTAAGAACACTCGTTTCTCTTCCTCTCTTCTTTTTTTTTTTTTTTTGGTGGTATATTATTGTGTGGCCAGTGCACAAGGAATAGCCATGATTGTACAGTCCCTGCTAAGGCAGTATTGCATCTTCACAAAGGCCTGGTTTAGCTGGGAGGTTGAGGAGGAAGAGTTTGCTCCAAGGGTGTCATGTGCAGGCACACAAGTTAGCGAGCTTTTTGCTCTGATCTTAACGTTGAGTCCTAATTTGTGGTTATGTTTAAGGGGAGATGAAGTGCCACTTTGTCATTTACCCAGGGCCCTGGTTCTGCTTGAATAAATAAAATGCAGGCACTTTTAATGAGCACTTGAACAGTGCATACATGTGCATGCATGTGTGCGTAATGCCCTGCAGACACCCATCAGCTCTCCAGCACTCGGTTGCCAACAAATGGTAGAGGATCCCAGTCACGCAGGAGAATATCGGACCAGCCACGCATGCTCATTGAACCTCCACCTGTCTCATAACCAAGTTCCAATACTGCCAGGTCCCTCTGCAGTATTGAAAACAATTTCATCTCAGGAGGCTTCGAGCAAGGATGTGTCTAAACAATGTCAACATTCGGATGACAAGTCTGACAGTTCTTGGGAGACTTTTGGCCTCTCATGCTTCCCCAGGTATCTCCATTTGGACCCTGGAAGCACAAGGCTGTGCCGAGCAGACACTCACAGGAAAAGGAAAGAGGAAAGTGTTTTAATGCTGTTCACATCTCGGGCAGTGCTTTGGGGTGAGCGCAGGGAAAGGAAGCACAACCGCTTCCTCTCCCTTTCCGTGATCCATCCAAGTCGGGAACAGGTCTGGAGGGCAACAGCCTGTGCAGAGCCACTGGGGAGTCTCTCCACTATTGGTTACCTTTATTTTCTCACATAGGCAATGAGCAAAAAACATTCAGCTGAATTCAACTAGCTTCTTGTCCCCTTCCCCAAAGCTAGGGAACCAGGAACATTAAAGGAAATCACCTGCTTTTCGAAGTTTCATCAGCACAGCTCACAGAAATGCAGTTTCGTACCCAGTGTAAGGAATGCCAATATCAGCATTTTTATGCCAATGCTAGGGAATTTTGTTGTTTTCATACTGCAGAACTTTGGTTCAGAATGTTTTGCCAACCTGCATGAGGTAGGGAGGGAAAAAAGTCCTACCTTTAGCTGACACCACTGTGCTGTCAGAAATCCTGATGCCAATCAGGATTGGGACAAGATATCTTGTGGTTAAGTGTGGCTCGTTCCTACACTTTTAGTCCTTGCATGTGTGCCAACTGCCTAGATTTCCCATGGGTTACCACATGGTCCTGTCCTCAGGTGGTCACCCGAAAATATGATTGTGCCATGGTTTTGGAAACCATCTCTAGTCTACCGGCCCCAGCCTGGGAACAAGCGACTTATCCCTGTTGGGAATGGATATGCTATGCCATGCCATTAGAATAACTCTGTTGCCTATAAAACACTATTTATCCTAGGTGGATTTGCCAGTGCAATGGTCCTGATTTTACCTTTTCAGTGTACTTAAATATCCATGCTTTTATGGCTGTAACCCTTGTCCTCTCCTTGTGTCCTGCACACTGTTGTCCCGCCTTTCCCCAAACAGAGATCTGTCATTTTATGGTGGGTTTTGGAGGAAACCAGGTGTCGGAATACATCTCTAGGCAGCACACCTTGGCAAACTCTTCCCAAAGTCTGAATATCTGGAGGAACCAATTCTGATCCAAAACCTGGGGATCTACTTCGTGACACTGTAATCCTTGAGCCAGTAAGTCATCTGCTGAGAAGAGGCTTACCAGGTCCAGCAAAGTCCTGCGTTTCACACTCAGCTTCCAGTTCAGAGCCGTCCTGCCTCTGAGCTGCTCAGAGCACACACACAGCAAGGGCGAGTCTCTCTGCAAAAGGCTGTGGTAGACCTACAGAGACACCGATCTTGTCTTCACTGCTCCATTAACATGAAAAGGAAGGGGCTGTGTAAGTAACCAGATATTTAGATTCCACCCAAGATAATGGGAAGAGGACAAAGACAAACATCTCTCCAGCCTAGAGGAAAACATGTCTTTCCTTGCACTGACCACACACGTTAAGCATCTTTGATCAGGGGAAAAGCAGGTGGTAAAAGACAGCATAGAAAAACTTGGTCATGCCTAACACGTCCCTCTCCAGATCAATATATTCTTGTGAAGATATAATCTTCCTGCTGTAATGCTGACAGGTTAATGACAGCATGAGTTATCCACTATCTAAATGCCCACATCAGTACCTGAGTTAGATTAACCCTGGGCAGACTTAACTACTCGTGCATGCGACTCCATAACCTGTCATCACAACCCCCTCACTGGTGACTTTTCCTGCCTTTTATTTTTTAAACCATCGTGCTGTGGGCCCTCGCCTTCCCCTGCTTATGTGATGCCGGGTGTTGAGGGTTGTGCTAGCAGCCAAGGAACACCTCCATCTCCTCTGACCTGCAGCCTGTGCAGGTCCACCGGCAAGGTGACTGTCTCCAACAGGGACACTGCCAGTGTAGGCACACCACCGGGTGGGAAGGACCCTCCTGACCATGGGGAGGAATGGACAAGTGGATATACCTGCCCTTTCAGTGCAGCTGAGAAGTGGAATAAAAACCAATGATCTGTTCCTATAATTCCCCCAGCATGTGGCACTTGTAAATTTGGAGTGGATCTTTTATTTTTAAAATTAACACTCAAATTTGTGGCTCTGTATTTTACTGAGTTTGGGTTTCAAGTGTAATCCAGTCCTTTGCAAAAAAAAAGTTCCAGACAGCATGCCGTAATGGTGCAGCAGGTTGGAAGAGGGATGAGACATGGCTGGGCGGGATTCCTGGGATCCTGCCCTGGCTTTGGCCCAAAATTTGCGAAGTGGATTACTACAGCACGTAGCTGGGGTCAGGGTCCAGTAGCATTTGCAATGAGTGGTCTGCACTATAGCTGGCTTGGGACTCGGGGGATTTAGGCTCTAATCCTGCTTCTGGTCTTGACCTCCTAGATAACCTGGAAGAAAAAGGCAGAAGGTGAAAAATTTTAAAAAGGGAATTTGAATCTGTTGTTTTAAATTTCAGTAGAATAGCCCTGCCACACTCCCATCAGCTGCCAGAGAAATTAATAAATTCCACTATTAAATTCCGAATTGCCTCATTTCCCCCATTTATAAAGCAGAGACGAACCTACCGAGTTTCCTGGCTGCTGGATCTCTGGACCCGAGCGCACCCACCGCACTCCTATGACAAAAAAGACAAGGAGGGCAAATTCGGATGAGCAGGGTGCAAATATCTGCTTCTCCCGCCTGCTGCATTTGGGCTGGAAAGCACTCGCACTGTTGCCTGGGAATATTAGTAGTTTAACACGTAACCGAATTAGCGGTGAGAGAAAACAAATCACATGTGACTGAGTCTTCTGACAGAAGCAGCTTTGATGTCCTTCTGGTCGGGCTTGCCTGCTTCTCAGCCCAGCCACCCCCCACCTGCACCCCACCCCACCCCGTCAATAAACTGTTTGTTTAGCCTCGCACAGATTATTCATTTCTTGGCACGGAGCTCTCAGCTCCAAAGAATTAACATTTGGATTGTATTTACTGGCTAGCAAAGTGCCAGCAATACAGCTGGGATTCGTTGCACAAACTATTTTGATGGGGGAAATCAATGACAAACTCAGAAGAGGAGGATCAAACAGTGAACCCTTTTGCAATCGTTGTTTGAAAACATCGTGTTGATGATATTCGGAGTTTCTAAAAGGGGGATGGGTGGCAAATGGGGTGGGGTAGCCTTCTCCTGGGTCTTCTCGCTGACTCCCACACACAACAACCTGACCCCGTCCCGGTCCTAGAATAGATTAGTCACAGGATATTTCATTTTAAACCCAAGCTCATGTTTTTTTTCCTACAGAAGAGGAGACTCTCTGGATGTTTATTGCTATTTTGCTGGAATTTCTTTTTGGTCGGAGAGGGATTTGAAAACTAAATACATTTCCTGTTGGAGGCCGAGGGCTGCGAGCTGCAAGGAGAAGCATAGCCTTTGGCTTGGTTCAGCAGTAAATAATCACTTGTGTTCCAAAAAGTCATTCACATTGGCAAGGGCTCCCAGCACCTGCAGATAGAAGCGCCCGGGGCAAGTCCAAGCACTTCATTTAGACTGTCCCTTATTACGATCAATCAGACCCCATTCCTCCTAGCCACAGGAAATTCTAGGCTTAACCCAAATGCATTTTAAAATTAAAAAGGTGGAAAGACGTGCGGTTAAAGACACAGAAAAAGAGATATGGGAATGGAGAAGGATTTTTATATGTTTGCACCAGAAACCTTCTTTTTTCACTTCAACCCTCCATGTGAAATGTAAGCACACGAAACCTTCATCTTATCAATATTTTGATGCTTGGAAAAGTCTAGTAGTTTGCCTTCACCCCCATTCTACTTGTATGCCTTTTGTGTCACCTTGTTCTCTGCAATACAGGCACACACAGAGGAAATCGTATATCTTTGTCTTCCTACTTTTTTCTGTTAAGCTTTTAATGCTGGCTGGGTTAACCAGTTTGGCAAATTCTCTGAGCACAATTACTGTCAGAGCCTTGACAGGCAGCGTGTTTGTCCTTAGCTCTCTGGCCAACAAGCTAACATGGCAGGACTATCCTCTCCTGGGGAAAAAATAGTGCAAGTAGTAAAAAAACCCCTTAAGTCCTTTACATCCCAAACCTACAGCAGCACACTGAATGACTTCTCATCAATGGACCTTGAATCAGGACCTGACAGCAAATCTATGAGATGTGTGCATGTGGATTACTGCACGAGTGGGGTTGGGGGTCACATCTGGCTATGCTCAGGATACACTCCTGTTTCCTCACATCCAAACAGAGTTTAATTTCACACAATGTATTTCCTAGCCCAGGTGTCACAAAACAACAAGTGCTGCCAGCAGTCACTTTGGGCTTGCTATAGCTCCTTGTAATCTCAAAGCTGTTGCCAGAAGAGACATTTTTTGAGGCAACAGGGTGAATTGCTTGCATGGAAAGCCCTGGGGTCTTCACCACTGCAAGTCTAAACCCTCTTCTACTCCTCTAAACCACAGTGCCACAGAGTAAAAACTGGGTGTGGGCTGCTTTCTGACCCAGATGGAGGTTAGATTGGCCAGGGAGCTTTCACCTCTGGCTGTGTCGGGGACTCTTGGAGCATCCCGCTGCTATTTTTACCAGTAGTAGGAACATTGAGTTCAGACTTGCACTGCCACCAGCCAAAGAGGAGCTGGTACTGCCTTTGCAAGCGTGACTCAAAGCAGCTATCTCAGCACCGTGGTGTCCCTGAGTACCAAAATAATCATGGATGTAGGAACATCCCAGCTGAAGCAGGGAGCCGTGACTCACCGAGATCACACAGTGTCAGGTTGCTTTGCTGTGCAAAGATGGTTTACAGCACGGTAAACTAGCATCTGCTCCTCCCTTCTCTGGAGGTACTAAAAGTCTTTAGACCTAGGACTCCAGCCTCACTTAATCTGCTGCTGGATTTTGTACTAATGCAGACCTGTCACCACAAGTGCTCGGTTGTGCGTGCACTGCATCACAGCAAAAGTTCGCTTCAGCAGGCCATTGCCATCGGCAATTAGGCTGGAGAAAAGCTCAGTCTCCATCTGAAATGCAAAGAAAATGCTGGAAAGGCAGTGCCGGGTCCCACTCGGGCAGACTCCACAGGTTCTTCTTCAACCAAAGCTGGGTAAGTGCAGGCTGCCACCACCCCTGCTGCTCCCTGGGCGTCGGGGGCACCATCCATCAAAGTAACACCTGAAGAATAGCCCTGTGTCAGCGTCAGCTGCCAGGACGAGGGAAACTATCGTCCGCTGCTCAACAATACAAAGGGCTCCTTTCCTCCTCCTCTACTAAGTAAACTGTTAAAGACCGTGACCCCTGGAAAACATAACAAGAGCGGAGGAATTTACAGTCATGTGTTACAGGTCAAGGCATCGAGCGTTCCACAACCTTGTGATTCCAGCCAAAAGCTCTTCTGTCTGTTTGCTCTGTGCAAACGCAGCTCCCGTCCTCACATACACACACAGGCGCAATGGATACCCATGGCAAACATGTTTAATGGAGGCCCAGCTTTTGTTTTCTGACCTTCCTGCCATAACAAACAGTGGTGAAGACATTAGCAGCAGGGCAGCTTCTTCACAGACACCTGAAAAATATTCAGTGGGCATTTACAACCGTAAACATCCGTGTCCCACCATACAGTGCCTAAACACAGCTTATAATGAGGGAAACGTTAAGATTCAGTCTAACACAGAACAGAAAGGGGATATTGTGGCTTCATTCGAGATGGGATGGAGAAGTTCTTGGGGCAGGAGAACTGGGGAGGGCTGGAGCATTGGATGAAGGGGGATCCCGGTACAAACTAAGCAGAAATGGCTGAGGGGTGCTTGGGAGCTTAAACTGCACCACAGAGTAGAGCTGGGCTTTCCAGCTGAGCCAGACACCCTGCCCTTGGAGGGGACGTGGGAGCCTCAAAGCTTGGGGTACAGCAGCCTTGTGTTAGCAGTTTGAACACAGCGTGAGGCAGGGTTCAGACCTAGGCTTTGACCTACATTAACAAGCCCTTTAAAGGGAGGTTTGATTAGAACAACTAGTGTGAACAGGTTAACAGCTTTTTCCTTGTTTGAGCAGGACTATTTCATTTAAACACCTAATGAGCATTTGGGAGAAAGGACTTCTATGCTAAGGAATGACCACCGTAAGCAAACACTACCAAGATTCCTCTTAACTGACCAAGAAAGGTGGCGTATTCCCAGTACTGTGAGAGAAAAAAATTGAATTGCAAGACTTCCCTTGAAGTAACAAAATCTTGTTAGCTTTCTACACAGTGAAAAAAGGAAAAACCTTCAATCTCTCAATTAAAAAACATACATATATATATTAAGTCCTACTCACTGATCTTCTAGAGTTCAAAGCAGTGCTGCTGTATGATCTTGTCAAGCCATTGTGAAAGTCTCTTACTGACATTGCATACTTAAGACATGTCTATGCCTGGATTTCAGACTGAGAACTGGACTCAAACACATCTAGGTGAGCAGGGACCAGCCTTTCCGTGAGGATGAACCATGAGCACTCTTGGACAGGCACACAATACCTGCATGGTTCACCCCTTGCTGGTCGTATCACCAAAACTCAGCCTTCCCTCTCCCAGGATGAGCCTGTGCAGGGCCATCACAGGGGTAGGGAAGCAGTCTCAGCACATGGTCTGGGTGGATAATTACTGATGGTGATGACAGAAACTTGGTTGTATGTCTGACACACTTCTAGTCATGCAATGGGAGAGGGACCAGAGGGGCCACGGTCATGGGGGAACAGCTTGATAGAGTGATTCACCATGGCTGCACAAGCCAGATGAATTGCTCTGGCCAAGTGGGCCTGATCCATACACTTATTCTCCTCCCCCCTGCCATGGCCTAGAGAAGAGCACACAGAAGCTCCCGTGAAACATCTATGACCATAGGAAATACAAATTTTTCTACAGCATGTGATAGTGGATCAAGCCTCAAATATATGTAGGTGTGTAGGTGTTGCTGTGTGTGTGTGTGTTTGTACACAGATGTACACAAACATATTTATATTTATTTGTGTGTGCAGAGGATTAAACATAAGGTTTGATGCATAGGTATGAGGATGCACGAGCAGGGATCAGCAGAGTCTTAAAGCCAAATTTGCCCAGGCCAATCGCAATAAAAGAAATGCAGGCTGGTAGCAAGAGCCCATGTTTTCATCCTTCTTACATCTCCAGCACCTCCATCCAATAATTTCCAGTAATAAAAAGTCTAGTTGCAGCCAAATAAGAGGCCATCGCTGCCATAAAGCAAAGAGGAAGCAGAGCCTGTTCTCACAGTACAGAGTCTGCAGGAACATTTGCCAAAGTCCTCAGAGGAAATGTGCTGGCAACATCTCAAGGGCGGAAAATAACTCCATGCTGTACCTGCTTCCCACCTTTCCCTGCAGACACTTACACACACACACAGCTGGAAAGAGAGGGGCAGATTTAAAGAAAACTGACACCTCTTGCAAACTGAAGGAGGCAATCCCATTTTTTGGAACAGCTCTGTATGACTCCCTAATGTGGCTTCAGTTCTGCAAATGTCACATGAATTATCCATCAAAGGCTACTAACTGTGAAAGGTGATGGGGTGATCACCATGCAACCGGAGCAGGGCATAAGCTACCTGCGGCTGGTCTCATCTGGGCATCTCTGTCCCAGTGTCACAGAATAGCCCCTACCAGTCCAGGCATTGTTTTGCTTCCAGCATGGGATAACAACTATTTCCAGTTTCACCAGTGGTTTGTGTGATGCAGACACCTTGTTGCTAATATCCAAAATGGGCTCTCTAAGCATGGGCCATCGAGCAGCTGCTGGGCAGCAAGCACACCCTCCCTTCAGCTGCTCAGCTGAGTCCTGACCTATTGAGTCTGGGTCCTCCCAGGAGCCCATGACTCAGGACAACGCAGAGGCCATGGGCGTGCGACATGTGCAGCGACAAACCAGGACAGTGCTGGGTGCTGCTCCGGGCATGCCTTGCACACACTGTTTACAATAAGAAGACAAGCACGAAGGCTTTGGGCATCTTTGGGTACCTTCTGTGTTGGGATCCCAACAGTCAGGGAAAAGAGTGAGGCGCCCATCACCTGAAAAATCACTAGGGCAAATCTGGCGTTATATCCCAGCTATAAGACCAACCTCCCTTCTCAGTATTTGTGTCAGGTCACCTACAGATCAAGTTTTCCTCTAATTTCACCCCCTCCTTGCTCCGAACCTTTTAACATGAGATGTAACCCCAAACCCAAGACAACAAGCAAGAGCCAGAAGCAACCTCCTGGATAGTGAGAGGTGTCATATTTGATTTTCCCAGCTAACAAAAAAGTGAAATATTTAACGCTCCCTTTCGGATCTGATCCTTTCCTCTGTTTCTCTGCCTTTATAAACCACTGCTGCATGGCGAAGAGGCCAAAAGAAGAATATCAATTGTCTTTCACAGTGCAGAGACACATTCAGAAAAAGCTCCCTGTTCTGCAGGAGCCCAAATGTTTTTTCAAATGCTTCTGGCAGAAGAAGAGTGCAGAATCCTTCCAGGACTGCTCTTTATCTGGTCAGATGGCTCTCTGTAGAGTTGGGGGAGGGAAGGCTGCTGTTAAAGTTTCTTCATTTTTCTTCTTTTCTTATTTCTTTTCTGTGACTTTTCTGCAAGAGGATAGTTAAAGAAAAAGAATAAGGAAAAAAAAACCAAACCCAAGAAAAAAAGCCAAGGGTACGCTGTAATGCAATCACAGGGCTACTGCTCTAAAGCTTTCTGGAGGTCTTCCTCTTCCAGGCCATCTTGGACTGCAGTTGGAAGTGCCTCTATGAATCTTCAAAGAGTTTTGGTGGAACAGGGTTTCTTTTCTCCCTAATAGAAAAGAATGAACTAGTCTCTTTTCTTTAAATGATCTAAGCAGCAATTTTTTCTTCTTCACTTAGACAAGCAGAGCAGTTTGCTTCAGTTTGCCTTTTTTTTATTATTTTTTAAAGAAAATCTGAGGGAGAAGTTTCTTGCAGTGTATTACAAGCAAGGTCTGTCACAGACCCTTGGTCTCCCAGTGATAATTCTGTAGCAATAAATAACACAAGTTTCTGATGTTATGACTAGGAATTTTCAAGGCAATTTAGGTGATTTGGTTTTAATCTCAACACAGACTACAAGTGCAGTTTTAGGATGGATTTTAGGTCAATCCAGGGGAGCCTGCCACCAAAACAGGCAATCCTGCCCTCTCTCCTGCTCCTGCTGTTTTCCTCAGGAATGGGCTGATGCTAGTGATTAAAAACTGACCTTCCAAGAGAAACTACTGTTTTCTGATGGATCAGCAAGCTGCAGAACAGTGTCCATATTCCCCCCCACGCAGTTATGTGTATGGAGCTGCTGCAGGTGGGTGGCCCCGAGGCCACGAGCTGCCAGGGGACTCGTCACCTGCTGCATGGATGGCATGGCGGAGAGCTGTACCTTGGACATCTACACTGCATATTGTGTCTGCGAGCACTGAGATTTGCAGCCTAAACTGCTGACGTGTCTTTAAATATCTTTTTGCCAGCCTTGTAGATTTTATTTGTTGGTGGTCTTTATACGGCAGGCCAGCAGTGGTGTGGGACTCCAGTGTGGAGAGAAAAGAAGAGCAAGGGGAAGCTCTTCCCACTCCGAAAGATTCTCCTCTTTGGTTTAGGGTGCACAGAGGCCAGCGTGAGTCTTTCTTTGGATTTCAGGGAGCTTTGGATCAGGCCCAAGGTGCATCATTATCCCATGACAGAATAAAGACACATACTCGTTTTTATGAGTGAAAACTATTCTTTCTCTCCAGTGAATGGCTGAGATCTGAACACAGCTGCTATTTTGCTCTGTGCAGTGAATCACTTCTGATTCTTAAGTATTGAAACAGTGACATGCATTCCCCCTGCCTAACATGGGGACCTTTCTCCATTATTGTACCATGAGAAGAATATAGTAATTCATGCAGTCTTTATTTTTTTAGCTTTATTATTGCTGGGACTCCTTTCACTTCAGGCTGAAAAAGCAGGCAACTGGGGCAGAAAGGAATGCTGACATTATCCTAAAATGTGAAATTTCTGAGAATGGGAGGTCTCCAAAAGTACTGCAGTATTCAAATATCTCTTCCTCAGATGGTAAGCAGGAAATGCAGGAGTGGATTTATATGAACTAACAAGGAGATATGACAAAAAAATCCACTTTTTAGTAATTGTTAGGTTGTGGTAGGTTTTGCTCTAAAGATGAGTTGGGTGTCTTGCTGGCAGAACTGCCTGTGCAGAAGAGCCTGTATCCCTTCCCCTTGTTCTGGCATGTGCTGGGGATTTGACAGCATCTGCCTGATAATTCTTAATATCACACTGCAAGAAAGAAGTGTGGCAATTGTAAAGCATTTAGGATAGATAAACAGGAGTGATCAGAGGCCTGGGGAACAGGAGATAAGAGGAGAGACAGAGAGAATGAGGCTCATTCAGTCTAGACAAGAGGAGGTTTAAGGGAGACAACCACAGAAAAATAAGGCTAAGAGGGATCTTTGGAGGTCATCCAATCCATTTCTCTCCCCTGAAACAAACCCAGTAATATCTAAACCAGTCCTGATAGATATTGCTTTGACCTGTTCATAGAGATCTCCACCGGTGCATAGTCTACAAGCTCCCAAAGCAACCTGACTTACTGCTTCACAAGTGTCACTACTAAAATATTTTCTTATCAGCTTATTCTGAATCATTCTTTCTTCAGTTTAAGGCCTATCATCTTACTAGCCATGGTCAATTCCTAAACAAAATAAAACTTTCGTTTCTGTTCACCACTCCTGTGCTAAAGGAAATAAGATGACATGATTTTTTCTTGACAAACCCACACCGGCTGTTAGTTCTTGCCTTTTCCCAGGTGCTTCCAAACAACTAAATTGCTTGATATTTCCTGGAGCTGAAAATATAGATGAGCTGGTCTGTAATTCCCATGTTCCTCTGTTTTCCCTTCCTCTCTATGAAGATAGGTACCACATTTGCCCTTTTCCAGTTTTCTGGTATCTTGCTTAGCTTTTCCTGGCTTCTCAAAGATAACCACAGGTATCTAAGATCATTTCAGTCCACTTTCAAAATATTCCAGGATGAAGTTCATCAGGTTCAGCCAATTATAAAACATGAAGCTTATCTAATTTTCTCACTTCTTTCCTTATTCTGTGCTGAACTCCCATCCTTTTTCAATTCAATTTCCAATCCTGTTAGCCTCCTGCTCTCAACTGATCTTTTAAATGAACACTGATACAAAAAAAAGGCTTTAAACACTTCACCCCCTTGGCATCATCTGGTGCTATCTTTCTCTTTTCATCTTATGATAAACGTATTTGTAGAACAATTTCTTGGTACTCACTTTTCATATATGTAAAAGAGATCTGTAAAGAGAAAAGGAACATGCTATTCCTCACAGTCACCGAGGGCGGGACAAGAAATAATGAGCTTCAAGTGAAGGTTAGACATAAGGAAAAGTATTTTACCTGTTAGAACAGGAAAGACCAGGAATGCATTATCTTGGGATTTTGCAAAATTTGCTGTCATTGGCAGTCTTTAAGCACAGGTTACACAGCTAATTTTTAGCCTTTTCGAGTTTGTGAACTCCTAGCATTGCCCTCACAAGGCTTCATATACAGCTGGTTTAGCCCAGTGCTAAGGGGATTTCAACCGTTAGATCTGCCTGAGACATGACGCCCCCCCCGCCGCCCCAAGATGTGCTCCACAAAAATGCAAAAGTCTGTGGACTGCACTTTAGGAATCCATAGATTAGACAAACATTTGTCAGGAACTGGGTCAGGGGTTCCTGCCCATCTGCTTTTCTACAAACCAGTGATCACCAAAGTCCCAGGTACTATAGCTGCATCCTCTACATTTGTGATGCCTCAGAAGTGGAATGAACGTTGATCTTGGCAATTTCATCTCTTCCCTTCACTGAACAGTAGCTCTGAAATTGCCTGTACTTTTTAACAAACTTGATAATAATTGTTCTGTCTGCTCAATTAATTAGTGACTATTAATGTCTGGCCTATTACATGCACTTTATAGTGCTGCAGGTCATGCAATGATGCTGTAGCAGAGCAGAGACAGATCTGAACCACCTTCTCCTCCTCCAATCTCCAGATCATTCTCCTTTCCTTAAATCTCATCCATCTGTATAAAGAGAGAACTGAACTGATGTTTGGATAATTTGCATATGCAAATCTGAACTAAAGAGAAACCCTCATGGCTACCGCATAGAGGCTTCTGTTAAATGTTGTAAATTGAAAAGCTTTCCTCCCCAAGCTAAAATAAAAAGTGCCCTGGAGGGTATATTTCTGAACGGTTTGTGACTAACCTGATTAGTCACCCTAAATTGTGATAGATGGAAGGAAAAAGCAGTTGTCAAACAAGGAGGAAATTCCAATAGAAGAGTAAATTTAAGGATGACAGTGATGATAAATTCTTACAAGCCTTAGAAAAGATCAGCCTTTTGTGTAGTGCTCATAAGGACCATTGAGTGCTCACTATATAATGGGCTGGTGTTTGGATAAATATGGAATGTGGTGATGGGTTTTAAAAAGGACAAAAATCACCTCATGTCCAGGCTGATCTGAGTTTATTTTAAGGTAGTAAAACCTGTAACTAAATTTTTAAGAACCCCCCTTCCTTGCTGCTCCTGCAAGTGAGCTTGAGATCAGGGGGATGTACTGTAAGAGAGGATAACACTAATGGTTAGATGACTTCAGATTAAAGCCAAGTATACATTTTAAAGAGTCAGTATTGGGAAAACTCAGCAAAGTTTCTGCTTCATTTTTGTCACTAATAATTTCTAAACATAAGTCAGATGGTTTTCTAATATATATGTTCTATTTGCAATAGGAACTAGATCAGTGAAGAACAGAGAAGATGATCACAATGAACTCTTCTAGGTTGATTATTGCTGCATGCTTTCTTCCCTTCTGAAATATGTAAAAAATTATCATCTTAAATCCAACGTTAAGAAGGCAACCAGTTTTCTGTTCCTCTCTGAACAAATGTGATCCTCTGGAACCAGTTTAGCAGGACATGGAGGGAGAGAAACGAAAATATTTCCCCTCCTCTGTCCAGAAGTGGCTAGCAATTCTTTAGCTGGCTGAAAACTGAAGGGAAAACAGCAATAAATTTCATTCACATTTTTCAGCATTTCAAATGTTCAAGTATTGCCAAAACTTAACAATTCCAGCCATTTCTAAGATCAATATCACATGGTGAACACAAGGGGCTGATATTGCTAGAGTTGATAGCAAGTGATTAGTTTGGGACAAATACAAAAGAAGTGCATGTAGAATCAATCTTTTCTGTGTTCTGATTAATTTGTTTGCTTTGGCATTTAAATTCTTACCAGTATATGCACAGTAATAGCACCTAGGAGCTTCAGTCATGGAATAGAACGGCACTGTGCTAAGACTATACATTACAAAAAGGCAGTCAATGCACTGAAGAGCCTGCATGGCTGTCATTCAACTTGACACCCACCCTTAATGGGTCTGGTTAGTTCCTGGCCATTAATTATGTGAAGTTTCAGCCAGAGAAAGCCTGAAGTTTTCTTCAGTCATGAGTCTTTCCCTCAACAGTTGAACTCTGTATCTCTAGTAATGTGGTCATTTCTGATCAATGAGGTCAGAAGTAGTGACTTCTCCCATCTATGATAAATGAGCTTTATTTTGAGCAAGTCATGATTTCTTTTGGGGGAATGTAAAGATTTCAGACCGTAGAAGTGAAATTGTAGCAAGACCGTAAGTGGATGATGCTGTTCCAGGGCCGGAAGTTTGTGGTTCTCAGCACCTGAACACTTCAACCACCTTCTGTTCCCTCAATAGCTTTTTTCCCCTGATTTGGGACAAAACACATCATCCTATATTGTAAAAATGCTACAGGATGCTCAGCACTCAAAAGTTTTGAATGCTTGTCATAATGGACAAAATACTTTGAGCATCTCTATGGAGACCAGGAACACCACTACAGCCCAAACAAACTGTTTCTCTATCATCTTGCCGACTTAGCCTGAAGCGGGAAGCAGATCAGATCTCATCTTCTCTCAAGAAAAGCCTGTGTTTGTGAGATTTCAAGCCAGAAAATACAGTTTTAAGAGGTGTGTGTGCCCTCAGTTACACTTTCTGATAAGCTCATCATATTTTTGGCCGTTTGCTGGACAAACTGAGAACTCTGAAGGGTTCTTTCAACTAAACCTCGCTCTTGGCTAGATGGGATAATTGCTCTACTCCTGCTACTGCATGTGCATTTTTGAACAGAGAATTAAAACAGCATGAATTTCACTCCATCCAAGATTTTGCAAGATCCCTCCAGAACAGTAGATTAAATCAGTATTTCCCAGACTTCCTGCTAGATGTATCCTTCTCTAATAAAAGCTTTTTTATTTGTTTATTGCCTTAGCTCATTTCCACTAAGAAAATGTCTCTTTTGTCTAATCATAAATCTTCCAGGACTGTAGTGTGAGGATCCTATGTATACACAGATAGACTATAGGAAAGATTTTTCTCACATTTAATGTGACAACATTAAACACAAACTATAAAACAGGATCCATGGGATTTCCTCTTACTTTCAAGGACTGGCAGTGATGTCTTTTCCCAAGCAAAACTCCCACTGAAGCAAAAAAATTTAGCAAGAAAACCAATGAAAGCCAATGGCATCTTGGCTTATGTGAGAACTGCGACATCAGATACAGGAATAGCTATCCTGGGTAAAACCACATTGCAGATGTTATCTGTAGAAACGTGTACACTTCTCACCATCAGCATGTCCTTTTTGTTCCTTCTGATCGGAATGGCCAGGCAAAATTCCCTGTGATGTTTGCTTTGGGAGGAGGAAGGACCGACAAAGTTTTAAGGAACATTTAAAATCCCAGTCCTCTAAACAGAAGGGGTATTAAAAGAACAGAGGGTAGCTCATAAGGTCAAAACCAAGTCCTTTCCATCAGGATCTGGCCTGAAGGCTCTCACTATTTGTGTTATTAGTAGGCAAAGCTATCGGTGCTGCTGGGTTTCTTTCTGTCTCTCTTGTTCTCCAATAGAAACACGCTCCCCTCCACTAAACAGTTGGCAGTGAAGTTTTCACTCCCTGGTTCAAATACTTATGCAGCAGCAAAAGACCTGTGTTTTGGCTGAATTCCTGTTGTTTCCACCAACTACTCCACAACTGGCTTCTTTCAGCTATGTGAGAGTAGTGGTGGCAGTTACACTCTGCAGCTACTATGAGGTGTGACCCATCTAGCAATAATATAAATTATTTCCTCATTTACTTAGAGTTTCCATTACTCCAAGGGCATGACAAAGTTTGGACACAGAAGTCATCTAGAGTTTCATTACTGACCAATGCAGGGCCAGGCATGGTGGAAGGCGTCACTCCAGCTCCTTATGTACCTTGCTGGTTTCTAAATTAACTGTGGTCACTTTGGAAGATGACCAGGGCATCACTGCACAAAGTTGAGTGGAAACTTCTGCTCCCTGTGCAGCAGAGAGGAGAAAATACACTTCTTACAAATACAAGCAGTGAACCCTTAATATGCAAACACCTCACAAAGTGCTTTCACCAAGGGCAAGTCCTGCCTGACCAATGTAGTAGTCTTCTCTGATGGAGTGACTACATCAGTAGACAAAGGAAGAGCTACAGATGTCATCTATCTGGATTTCTATAGGGCCTTTGACACAGTCCCCCACAACATCCTTCTCTCTAAATTGGAGAGATATGGATTTGATGGGTGGACTGTTTGGTGGATGAGAAATTGGTTGGATGGTCGCATCCAGAGGGTAGCAGTCAATGGCTCAACGTCCAGATGGAGATCAGTGACAAGTGGTGTCCCTCAGGGGTCCACACTGGGACCAGTATTGTTTAACATCTTCATCAATGACATAGACAGTGGGATCGAGTGCACCCTAAGCAAGTTTGCAGATGACACCAAGCTGAGTGGTGCAGTTGACACGCCTGAGGGACGGGATGTCATCCAGAGGGACCTGGACAAGCTCGAGAAGTGGGCCTGTGTGAACCTCATGAGGTTCAACAAGGCCAAGTGCAGGATCCTACACCTGGGTCAGGGCAACCCCCAGTATCAGTACAGGCTGGGGGATGAAGGAATTGAGAGCAGCCCTGCAAAGAAGGACTTGGGGGTACTGGTGGATGAAAAGCTGGACATGAGCTGGCAACGTGTGCTCGCAGCCCAGAAGGCCAACCATACCCTGGGCTGCATCAAAAGAAGCGTGGCCAGCAGGTCGAGGGAGGTGATTCTGCCCCCCTACTCTGCTCTTGTGAGACCCCCCCTGGAGTACTGTGTCCAGCTCTGGAGCCCTCAGCACAGAAAAGACACGGACCTGTTGGAGCGGGTCCAGAGGAGGGCCACAAAAATGATCAGAGGGATGGAACACCTCTCCTATGAAGGAAGGCTGAGAGAGTTGGGATTGTTCAGCCTGGAGAAAAGATGGCTCTGGGGAGACCTTATTGCCACCTTGCAGTACTTACAGGGAACCTATAAGAAAGTTGAGGACAAACTTTTTAGTAGGGCCTGTTCTGATAGGACAAGGGGTAATGGTTTTAAACTAAAAGAGGGTAGAGTTAGACTAGATATAAGGAAGAAATTTTTTACAATGAGGGTGGTGAAGCACTGGAACAGGTTGCCCAGAGAGGTGGTAGATGCCCCATCCCTGGAAACATTCAAGGTCAGGTTGGACGGGGCTCTGAGCAACGTGATCTAGTTGAAGATGTCCCTGCTCATTGCAGGGGGGTTGGACTAGATGGCCTTTAAAGGTCCCTGCCAATGCAAACTATTCTAAGTTCTATGATTCAACAGGACAATTTAGGTGTTTCAGGCTTGCTGGACTGGCAACCAGATGTTTTTTAAGACCCCTTAGAATACCCCTCTAAACTTTCATGTATCTCTTCTAAACTATGAAACATCCTCCTTGCACAAGAGTAGAGTATGGATGGAACATGGTGTCAGATAAAATAGCAGCCATCATGTCTTTCGTAAGTACTCAAGATGGTCTCATCTGTCCTAAAATGTCAGAATCTTGTTTTTGCTAAATGCCTTGATTCCAACATGTTTGTAAGCCTTTCCCTGGAAGATTACTTGGCTATGGAGAGGGAGGATTGCTGCATGTGCTGATCGGAGGGTTCCCTCAGTCAGACCTAACACCTCCAGACAGATCTTTGCCTGACAAATACACATCCTCCCTATCGAGTGTGCAGAAGACATGATACATCCTCGAACAGCACTTTGTTACAACAACATGTCACAAAAGCTAACATTGCCTTTAGTGGAGCATGCACTAGAAATATGATAGTTGATATGCTAAGTGATTTTTTTAATAGACCTTGTTAAACATGTTCGCTTCAGAGACCTCAAGCTATCTATCACTAGAGACAGTCTTTTTTTTTTCTTTTTTAAGGCTTAGCAAAGTGAACTAGTTTTTGCCTGTAGACTTACCCTACAAATTTATTTTCAATAATACCCCCTGGTATTATTGAAAATAAATTTGTCCTGTCCACAGCCCTCCTCTGCAGGACAGTGGGAACTCACAAACATATCACCTGCAATTGTAACTCCAGCCATGATGGGAGATGGGGCAAAGGACGCAATATGCTAGCTTAATTAGGGAAACTAAACCAAGAAAAGGATAAGTGCAATTCAGAGAGTTAGGAGTTTGTCAGCAGCTGGAAAAATTGAAAGACAGAGGAAAATACAGTCTGCTTTCCTTTTTGTGGGTTAATGCCACCACCTCCTTCCCCACTCATGTTTTGATTTAAAGACTCCTTCTTTAGGGACTGCTAATAGCACATCACCTCTACTGAGGCTGAAGCACACCCCTATTTGTATCAGCACAGACTAAGAACGGCTCCATCCTCCCCACTTCCAAAGCTGATAGCGTGTTACTGGAAACGTGGTGGGATGAGTGAAATTGTATCCACACTAGAGTTTTGCAGCTAAACTCAGCGTTGAATTCCCAGTGTGGACAAGTTCTGAGTCAACAGAAAACCCTTCCTGAGGGGAGGAAAGTAGCCAAGAAATTCAGGACACTTCTCCTCCAGGGGTGACTGCATTGGTTGTGTCTAGGGTGAATTAGCCTATAAAGTATAGGATCTCTGGCTTTTCTAGCAATAAGCCAAAGCAAAGAGTTTAGAAACAGAAGTGGGAACTGTCTTTAAACCAAACAAATCCACTGGATCCCAGTACAAACACACAAGCAGGATTAGGAGAGAGGATTTACTTCTGGTCCCTGGAATTGACAATACGCCCTGAAACTATATAATGAAATGAGAGGAAAAGATGCATTCTCCTTGTTACTGCTGACACACAATTAATATAAAATCAGGAGGCTGTTTGGTGTTAGTTCGAAGTGATCCATCCCCACCGACACAATGAGAGCTAATGAACTAAATCTGAAAGCATCAGCATAAGATTTTGACAAATGCATTGTTTGCCTATTGAGAGGGTAGAAAATGATTATAAATGACAAGCTGGGCTTGTTTTCAGGCATGGACACTCCAGGAGCAGCGGCATTATGGCCTCAGTTGGCTGTTCTCTGTGTAAATGATTTCACACTTCTGCTACTGAATCAATTGGGTGTTTCTCCATTTAAGAACTGCTGAAATAAAATACCTCCTGGTCCACAGTCAAGGCATGTTCTTGGCTCCCAGGTAGGAGGAAGGGTTTAAACATATCTGGGTTTTGTATTTAAAAATGAAGTGTTGGTCTCAATGTAGTGCTCTCTCACAATTCAGGATTCACGGGGATAGAGAAAATTTTAAGCAAATTATTAATAAGCATGGTGGAAACACAGAACATTGTACTAGAAAACTGAAAAAAAAAAAGAAGTTGTATTTCATGGCTTTTTGTTCTGGAGGAAAATAAGATGTTTACTTAAATATTTTGGCTAAAGAAGTCCAGAGACCAAACTAGGGTTAAGGCTCTGGTATAATCTACAGACCATATAATAGTCAAATGTAAATTAAATTCTGAAATCTCTTATTCCAGCATTTCCCCCAAAGAAGATAATGACCTAAGTAGACACCTCACAAGCTAACTTTGCTTCTCGTCTCTCTGGTCTGCCAGTTCTTGGGTAGACTCTGTAACAGCTTAAATTCCCCAATGAGGTAGAAAATGTTATAGAAAGAGCAGGAATGAGAAGAGTTTTGGCTGATTTGCTGCTCCCCATTGCTCAGTTCTGCACACATCTGTGCCATTATAAACATAATGAATAATAAATCCAAGCTCATTTTTAGGGCTGCATCCATTGCAAGTATAAATACACAAAGGCAAAGGATTTCTCCTTGGAAAGTCAGCAAGAGGGAGTTTTATGTAGTTCTTATGAGACTTAATGAAATGCTGAAGATGAAACAATTCCTATTTTGCCTTCATGGAAGCAGACTTAAGTGAAATGGTACCTTTCATTCCTCTTTACAGAAGGAGGTTCAGAGCATCAGCAGGTGGGCAGGTTTAAATCAGCAAAGTGCAAACCTCACAAAGACTGGTGTCTAGGCTCAGTACAAGGAAGCCACATGAAGTTTGGATGTTCTTACAAAGCTCCAAACTGCCTATCATGAAGCACGGAGGTGTCCTACAGGCTTGCCCAACCTCCACACTCCCAGGGGCTGAATTTCAGTCTGGGACTCCTCTGGGTTCTGCTGACTTGGTGAAGTCAACCTCCAGCTCTAACCCCAGGTGTGGGGTTGCATGCATCACTCTGGCAGCATGGGGAGGCTGTGGAACCAGCAGCAGCCCCTCTGACACCAAACACCTCACCGATCCCCATCTCTGCTGAAGAAAAGTTGATGGGCTCCATGGGATCAATACTCAGGACAGATCCAGACTGCAGAGTGGCACCTGGACCATTTCCACCCTACCTGAAGTTTCCAGACAACTAAATATTTTGGTTTGGTAAACCTCCAAAAGCATTTTGGGAAAAAGATGATTCAGGTTCATCAAAGAGTGAGCAATGCTCTGTGTGTGTGTGTGGATGTGTGTGTGTGTGTGTGTGTGTGTGTGTGTTTCCCATGGAGTCTAATTCAACTGCACCCAAGTTAATGGTAAGACCCCATGCAATGCTCACCCAACAGTGCCATAAAAGTCAGTCACTAAAACCATGCTCTTTCCCAGCTCAGGGGTCTTTCCCCTCAGATTCACTCTGTGGTTCAAATCTTATTTCCAGTTAAACAATTAATGATGATTAAAAATACACTTAAATATTAGGATCAATTAAATAATGCAATTGCTTATATAATTTTTAAATATATTATATTCCCTCTTGGACTTTTCATAATCTCATAATTTCTGCCCTTATTATGGGTAGTTTATTATTGTCCCTGGACTGATTTTATTTTTTTTTTTTACAAAGCGAGTTTCGTTTTTTCCCTCTTGAGTATGGAAATTTTTCCCTTGAGTATGGAAAACATGACAGGTGCCCAAACCCACTGAAGTCTGTGTGCCTAATTATCCTCAGATTCCTTTGCACAGCTTACTGTTAATGTTTATAACCTCCCTTTACTGGCACCCATCACTGTATTTTCTTCATGGTCTCAAAGCACTCCGCTAAATAAGGTTACAGCATTTTTTTTTATTTTTGATGCAAGGAAACAGAACAGAGAAGAGACTTAAGAGGACAAGATCCACCTTTCCTGCACCCCAGTCCTGACTTCTGCTCAGCACTTCTGCCCATAGATTTTCTACCACTGACATCTCTTTTGCTATCTGCTTAGCAAAGAAAGAGGCCTGTCATCTGCAGATACTCTTCACTAATTTTTCATCAGGGAATGCCTTTCCAAAACTTTACAAAACCGTAAGTGTTTGCTTAGGGTTAGGTTAAACAGAAACAGGCAGGGCTTTACAATCAATTAAACAGGGAGAGGGGGCTCTTGGGAGGAGAAAGTCCATGTGATGTCGAAGGGGTCCAATGCTGGCTACCAAATGGTCATGCATGCTAGTAGAAATCTTTCTAAAAAACCTTCCTAACTAGTCATGCACCCCGGAAGCCACAGGTGAAACAGGCCTGGAGAAGAGGTAGGCTCATCCTCCATCGGTCTGTCTAAATCATGATGCTGAGTTACATAAGGAACATCCTTCACACTTGCTACTTGGTACTCCGTGTTTCTGGCAAGCCCAGTAGCTTGTGTTTGCTTCCCTAAACCAGCACACAGTAACATCCAATATGCAAGCTAAAAAATACTGGGTTTGCTTAGCTTTAGGTATTCCAAGTCCAAATGAAGTCGCTAATATGTCATTTATGGGAGAATCAGGAGAATAACCTACCAAGAAAGTTTGTCAGGACTTTTATGCACTCCAGAAATCCAGAGGGTTTGATATGAGTTTTCCTCCTCCCTGCACCGTGTTCTTGAAGCACTGGTGTCACCCAGAAGAACGGAGGTGGAAATCTCTTGGCGTGAACCTCAGACATAATCCTACAGTCCCCAGGCCAAACTCTTTCCTGACAAAGATAAAATGGAGGGAAGAATTTTTTCCTACACACTTCACACTGTTTCCTACCGTTGTCTATTGTCTCAGGTTCTGACACAGAGTCCATTTTCTTACCCCCTCTTTCAGCCATGCAAATCAGGCAAAGCAAAGTGCACAATGAAACGTTAGCATCTTTTCAGATCAGCGGTTCTGAGCCCCCTTGAGAAATCCATAAAGGCCCTCCCTGGAGTATTTAGCAGATAATGCTCCCTCTTTCCGCCTGCGGTGTTTTGAAAAATGTAGCCCATAAAATGTGTCTGACATTGTACAGCGAGCCCAGCTTCCCTGCGAATGCCGCGGCCTCCTTGGGACGAACACGGTTCCCATTGTTAGCCCTGACTTGCTGAATGCAGCGAGGCCAGATGAGATTTCTATGCCCTGCACAGCAATAGCACATGACTTGGAAGGGAACTTCTCAAGGAAAGTATATTTGATCAGTCATAAAAACCTTCCTGGAGATACACGCTGAACTCTGTGTGTGTGTATTATAGCTGGCACTGTTAACAACACCTATTGCTAAGCTTGCATGATACTTTCCCATACAAGACCTGGTTCGGTTGCTTATAACCTCCTTGATCACACTTTAACAGTTTGGGCTGATTTTTTTTCCATGCAGAATAGTTGCTTCAGGAAGAATATATATTGGAAATTTCTGCCAAGACAGACTGGTCCTTTTTTTAGAGTGAGTTTACAGGAAAATACATTATTTTTGCCCCTGTTAAATCTTACAAGGATTTTATTGAAAAACTCTTTTTTTACCTCATTGCTTTGGTATTTGTAGGGAAGGTTTCTGTTCTAGAGATATGCCTTTTTCAATATTGCTGTTAACCCTCTCTTCCTCCCCCTTATGCTTGGGCCAAATTGCGAGCTTATTAAAAAAGAGCAATCTCTTCAGACGTGCTAGAGTTTGGCAAAGGATGTCTTGGAGGTTGGACAGGATTTTCCCTATAAATATATCAGCTGAGATGTTCCTACACATGAAAGCAGAGAGCTGGGAAGCACAATGTTCCCCTTTCTGCTGCCCAGGCAAGGACAGTGCCTAAAGGAGAGCTGGAGAGGTGGTTTGGGAAGAAACAGCGGCTTTCACTCAGGGGAATCCTCCTCTGCTCCCTCCCTGAGATGGAGGACATCCACCTCCAGAGGAGAGGGGTTTAGCCACCCCCCCCCAACCATCTCCCCCTCGCCCATCCCTGGTTCTCAAACCGGAACACGCAGGAGTGTAAGATGAGCTCACGAGGGTCAGGGCTAGCCTTCGTTTCACCTCCCATCCATTACTTCACTTCCCCCGTATCTCAAGTCCATAACCTTTATCAGCAACGGAACGAATCGCATGAGAAAGTTCAGGGGATGGCAGGAACATCTGGGCCACATACTGTACATGCCACTGTGAGTTAACCTCTCACATGCTGTCGGATGCTGTGCGAAAGTATGTCCGGGACACAGCTGTGCGCAGGGCTCCACACGCACGCACGGCTCCAGCGGGCAGGAGCCACCTCGGGATGGAAGGAAAAAGCGAAAAGAGAGAGAAAAGAAAGAAGGAGAAGGGGATGGGGGACAGGAGATGGGAGCAAGGCAAAGCAAGGCAAGACATGATGATTTTTTTCGTCTAAGGGATGATGCGTCGCAGCCAGTCAATGCAACGAATCCTCAGAGAAACCTCCCTTGCGTGCCCCGCGCGGAGTGCACCAGCGCTACTCTTCGCGAGCCAGATTTGGTTTAAATGGAGACAAAAGGGACAAGATGCAGTGGGAAACAGGAAGGAGGGAAGGGAAGGTGCAAAAGGAAAGAGACTCTCAGAGCACTGAGTTTTTGCAGGCTCTCTCCGACCCACATAATCAGCAGGGCTCAAGCTGACAGCAGGGGATTTAAACACTTATAGGGGGAGCTCAGCTGGGTGTCTCAAGGGAAAAAGGGCTGGGAAATACAGTACTGTAGAAAAGACAGAGAGAGAGAAAAGAGCTGTTAAGCAGTGAGAGAGACATCTGCAGCATAGCTGTTCATTTTGGTTACTCTCTGCTCTGAGCTGGCAATGGGAATGAATGAGAAAATGTCTTCAGTATCCTGACTCTGTCGAGAAGAGGCAAAGGGAAGGGCCCAGTGAGAAAGCACAAGTCGGACAGCTTGGGGCACCGGTAGCCCAAGTCCCGGGCTGATCTCAGGCACCAGAGATGCCACCTTGCAGGATGGGACCTCCCCAGCTCTGCAAACTGATTAAAGATGCTGCTCACAGGCCAATGTCCCTGCTTTAGTTTTTCATGCCTATATGGGCCACCATGTGACATACGAGGCCAGAAGGGATGTGGAGAGGTAAAAACTAGGGCACAACTCCTTAGGAAGGACTTTAAAACGAGTCCACTCGTGAAATGGTGGGCCACTGCAGTTTATCGCTGGGATGAGAAATGGTCCGTCTTCCAGCCAGCCAGCTACCAGGAGACAAGAGGCTTTTTCGTGGCAGGGCTCCATAATAAAACTAAGTCACATGAATTTTAACAGCTTAGTGATCATTTAAAGATGGGATTAATGACCTAATCGATAAATAGGCCTGCACACATGTTCTGAGCAAACAGACATGTCTGTGAAGAAGAGAAAACATTTGAAGAACCTCTTGAAAGCTGCTTCGCCCCTGAAACTGCACCCTGGCTGAAGGGAAATGCCCAGTTCTCTCGGCAGCAACAGCAATGGGGGACGGTCATCCTTCTCCTGCCCTGCCCACTACTGTTTACATACTATTCAGTATCCTCTGCATTTTGATGTCTTCTGGAATCACTTGCTTTGCAAAACACAATGGGGTTGAAGAACAGATAAAGGATGGAGATGGCAATCCTAGGATATTTTTCAAACAACTAACTTTTTATTTCAAAAAGGCTGCGGGTTTTATGGAGCCCCAAATCTTCAAAAACTGCACATCACTTAAAACATATTAAAAGATATTTAGAAATTCTATTATCCCCTTAAGCATGTCTTTAAAAATATATGCCTTCAGAAGAATACCATGTTCATGTATGATATTCAGGATCCACTATGCAAGTGGATCCAGGTATAGGATTTTTCCTGCATTTCTCTGCTGCAACAGTAGTGTACAACTCATATAAGGTCTAAATGCAAACTTTGCACCAGCACTAGACAAAGACAGCACCAGAAGAATTTACCTGCACACAGGCACATGCACAATTCATTTCCTGCTTGCAAAGCAAATGAATGCTTTATTACTTGTCCTTTCTGCAGCTCAAATAACTCCACAATGCTCATTAAAACTGACTTTTTCTACCTAATGCATTTTGAAGCAACAAAATGAAAGTGGATAGTGACCACAGACTGTTAGAGAACAGCAGCAGCATTTGGATACAGTAGCTGAGATACGCAGTAGGCTTAGAGCGTACACGTAGGCTAGGGCATCCCAAACTGTTTCCAGTCCTGCCATGTTTTCAGGGAGTATCAGAGCCTGAGATCGGTGGGAAGCTCCTCTCTGCCTTTGCTGGGCTTGGGTCGGCTGCAGCCTGCCTTCTCTGAAGGGGTGCGTGGCTCATCCCTGGGGCTTGCTGAACACCCTGTAAAGGTGGCCTACAGTGCTGATGGTTTATTCTAAGCATATGTCTTTAAAGACACATATACAAAGTACAAATTTGCCTAAATATTCTTCTCTTTCCTGAGGAATTCTGGTCTCACCTTGCAAACAGGACTTCCACCAGCCTAACGCTCTGTGGATCAGGTCCTGGCACTCCTCTCTGCACCAGCTGTGACCTAATCCAGGCTTTGCTGACTACCTTTTGGGCTCAGTCACTCGCTACTACTGTAAATGTGTTTTGACTGTCAGTAGGGTCAGCCAGTTTTTGTGCCACAAGTTGGGAAGTAATCCATTTAACAAAAGCGCCGCATTTTTATAGCTTCTGGAATCACTTCCTTTGCAAAAACAATAGGGTGAAGGAGCAGGAGGAGGCAGTCCTAAGACATTTTTTAAACAATGGACCTTTTCTTTCAATAGGGCTTTAGGAGTTTATAGGACCCCAAATCTTCCAACACTATGTATCCCAAAATATATTTAGATATGTTGCATGTTAGTTAGGATTTATATTTTCTATTTGCTTACATGGCTTGCACTGCTGCCTACTGAGGCAATGTGAATGCATCAGGTGCAGACTCCACTCCCCACCAGGAGAGCCCCAAAAGGCATCAACAGGGCCTTGGCACTGTCCCTTTTCAAGGCCTAGCTTAGGTTAGGGTAATCATACAGATTACCACCTTGGTTTAAGAATTATCTTATAATGATAGAGGCAATATCTCCCTTGGCCCCTGGCAGAGATAAAGGAGCCTGTCGGCACCAGGGTCACCCCACTTTGGAGCAAGTCTCCTGGCCCTGCTCTCCTGCTCCCCACCTTGCCGTCGCTGCAGACACGGGTGGCTCTGAGCTGCTTTGGTCCCTTAGGACCCCTTGGCACTCTTGAGAGTCTCTCTCAACCACTATCAACATCACCACGACTCACTTTGACAGGTATTCCTCCTCAGCACCCCTCAGCTTGTAAGTTTGTTCATTTTTTTCCTTTCCTGGGTCCTTCTGGACAAACCAGCACATTCATTTTGCTCAAGGCAGCTGGATCACAGCTTGCTGGTACCCACTCTGTCCTCCGCTGCCGGCTCCCGGCACAGAGCCAGCCCCACCAACGCCTGTGTCACATGTGTGTCACTTGTGCTGAACAGGCCACTTTACCCCTGTGATAACGCATGCTGCTGGTGAATGTGCGGGTGCCCAGGATGATGTTTCTGGCCAAGCCAGCTGCTCTGGTGACAGGAGAAGGCTCTCCATGTACCCTGAGGATGCCATGCGGTGCAGGGAGGTGGCAGCTTACCTTGGGCAAGTGACACCAAAAGGCTTGTTAGTGGTGAGCTGCCACGGTGCTGGGTGTGGAGACTGCAGAAGAGACCTGGTTCTAGTGGCATTTATTGGTCTAATGAACCTTGCTGGAGGCCTGCACTAGACCCTGCTGCAGCCCTGCTGGTGGTGGCCGTGACAGGGGCTGGAGGGACCAGTCCTGAGCGCAGGGGTCAGGGAGGGCACTCACTCCAACCCAGGGTGACAGATAGCCTAACAGACGGACGCAATGTACAAGGGGTGGTAACAAAATGAAGCTCTCGTTAACTTCTGGACCCCTTAAATATTTCCAGCCGAGGTAGGAAACAATCTGCAGAAGGTGAGGGAAGAATATTTCTACTGGAATAGTAGACTGTGTCCACCTTAGGGCTTCTCTGGCCTATACCCCGCCTGGGTATGACAGCATCCATACAAGGAGTTTGTAAGAGACAGAGTGTGTTATGCCAAGTGGTTTAACTCAGATTAACCACAGATTGCCTCATGAGGGGTTATCACTACTGCTATTACCATGGACTTTAAGACCCCTTACTCTGAAACTGCATGATCTAGGGCAAGAGATTTGGAGTAACACACGCTTATGCTGGGATATAGGAGCATGCACACAAGGAATTAATTCATCAGTAGTTAATCTGGAATGACGCCACATGTAGGCAACTCCCCTTTCCAAGGCTGTGACAAATATGGGGGAGAGGGGAGAAGAGGCTGTAAAGTATCTTTAATTCCTTTTGCTCCTACTCCCTGTATTCTGCGGCAGCTCTATCCAGTCCTTCGTGCAAGTGAAAGGGAGCTTTAATAACAGCTCTTTCCTCCAGTATCCAACGTGCTCTGCAAAGGAGACTGTAATTACATTGCCTGGCAATCTGGGGACGAGGAGGAGGGCTAATGTGGAGGTCTTGCCGAAAAAACCTGCGGCGACTGGGGAGGTTGCAGGGCAGTCTTCGCAAGAGGCATGCTCAGGGGCCGCTTTCTACTGCCAGAGTGCTACAGGGAGGGCCCCAGCATAACCAAGAGCTGCCTCTGATTTTCCAGCCGGGTGGCGGTTCGCAGCATATTGCTTGAAATGGCCACCGAAGCCTGTGCCTGGCGAAGGAACAAGCCAGTTGTTAGAGGGAGAGTTTTTTCCAGCGTCTGAAGCATGCTGGGTTCATCTGCTCCTAGACGGCGGTGCTTGGGAGGCTGGTTTTACTCCTTCCCTGCCCTGCCTGCTTTGGAAGAGTCCCAGGAAGAAACAAAACTGCTGGTGTACAGGCAGCCGGCTCTATCTCTGTTTACAAGTCGAGGGGGGCTTTTGTGCAAAGCTACCTACCTCCCTGCAAGGGAAGTCTGCTCATACAATGGGAACCTAACAGACTGCATCTGTTTTGTCTTAGTCTAAAGCATTCCTTTCTGGTGCTAACTGGGAACAATTTAGCTGGAATTTCCAATTGAAATGAGCTTTTTAACTTCTATATTGACGATTTAAGTTGTTCTCAGGCAGGGGATCTGCCGTGTATTTTACAAATAGGCCAAGCCAAATCTTGATGTTTTTACAAGGTTTTACTCAGACCAAATCTATTTATTTTTCTAAAGTACTGTTCTTTTACTCAAATACGGATTTCAATGCAGTGCCACAGAGGGTACCTGGTAACAGCCCATGCTGCAAGAATTGGGATTTCAGTCAACCTGAAGAGGCTGAGGAGGTGGACAAAGGAATAGTCCTGGAAAATCCTGATGGAGGAAATTGTTTAGATGCATCTGCCGTTATGTGCAACAGCCTAAACAAAGAGCAGAACTTTTAGGGTCATTTATATAAGAACAACCAGACTAAAGGTCCAGCTCTGTGTCTGACAGGGAGTCTCATGCTCTGGGAAAGCATGCAAGTAACAGGGCAGGGTTTCTCCTATGATTTCTCCTTCCCCTGTAGGTTTTTCCAGCACTCACTGGTTGCAGCATGTCCAGCTGGGGTATCGTGTCTACTAGCACTCCTTGATCCTTCCCTCCATGCCTTCATCTAATCCCCTTTTCTCATCCATCTCTCCTCCCCGCACTCTGCTCCTCAATTTAAATACGTACCTGCGCAGGCTGCAAAGGTGCCTGTGTGCCCCACGGCATGGCCCACCACCCAAAGACCCTTCCATCCCAAAGCCCAGGGACCCTCAGGGCTGCATTGCAGGGATCTAACTGGGGGGGGTAGAGGGGAAACCCCCTCTGAATATTGCTGGTTCCTGTCATCTCAGGAGAGGCTAAAACACTGCAGAGCACCATGTCTGCTTAGAGCTTCTTTGCAGAATCAGGCCCCTACCGGTGAGAAAACGCTGTCCTTGGAGCTGAACTGGGGCAAAATATGAGTTGAAAATTACAGCCACTTATTGAACTTTGCTTACGGCCATAAGTTCAATAAACTTATTTAAAGTTGAGCAAGGCAGTAAGCCTTTGCAGATGGGTGGCTAAGAATACGAGCCAATTTGTGTGTGACAGACAAGGAATGGACACAGCAAATAGGAAGCCATGCTGGTGGCTAGGACACAGACAAGTTAGAACTGAACCCAGATCTCCTAAACTCCGTCCCAGGCTTAAAGTGATCTGTGATGCATCAGTCTGGGTGAAAAAGGGATACAGCAGTCTTCTAAGAATAAATATGTCAAAGGCTTGGAGGTGCTTGGGGACAGGTGACTTACTTAGAAAAATAATACGAGGTTAGAAAAAAAGATAAAAGCTCCTGCGTGGGAGAGGAACAAGAGGAGAAAATGGACTGCAGGGGCAAGAGGAGTAAAGAGAAAGGGGGAGGGAGGCCTTCCATTAAGTGATTCGAAAAGCTTCGTCAGTCCCTCATGACACCAAGCCTGCAGGTGCAACTCTGGGCTCTCCCTGAGCAGGATCTGATGACACTCTGAAAAGTCTCTGCTTGTTCGTTAAGGATCCCCGTGTCCAGGGCTTGGTAAAGCTGTTCCTCGAAACCAGAGAAACCAAGTGGTTGGAAGGGCTTCCTTCTCCCTGCTCTGCAACGCTTCTCTGGTCCTGTGAACCTTACATTTTTTTCCTTCCTGCTTTAAGGTTGATTTTGTTCTACGGGGAACCTGGCTACTGCTTTGCTGCCGCCTGCCCTGTCTTCAGCGCAGATTGTTTGCAGTCGAGATCTCTGCTTAAAACCGGGGGGCCTGAAGGGTCCCGTTCCCCCCAAGTCTTGCACTGGGACCTCACTCCAATGAATTCTGCAGCTGTGCCAGAAAGTCCCAGGCTCCTGCCTAATTCACTACCCACATGTGCAGGGAGAAAAAAAAAACAACACTTCCCCTTGCCAAAAAAATTAAATAAGTCCTAGGCATCAATCACTCCCTAACATGCACATTTTTATTCTCAAACAGCTTCATTTAGAGTGTTTTAATATAGAACAGCCTGACAGAAACAATGCCTCCTAAATAGCTGTATGGGACTCTTTAGTCAATAGTACATACAGTAAATATTTATTATAACGTAACACAGGTTCTGTTTGTTTCTGTTTGTTTTTGCTTTTTATACTTTGCATTTGATGTGAGTGGGAGACACACCAAATATTGTAAATATTTATAAAGTATTCAGATTTGATATTATTTGCTCAGGTACAAATGGCTCCAGTTACTAGACTGTCACAAATGAGAAAACCACAAATACAGAGCAGCACTGAATGAAAACACAGTGGAAACATGACATAACCACATCTACGGACTGCAGTAAACATTCCTCACAAGAAGGAACTAAATAAAGGTGCAAATATCTTTTTAAAGTGCTGTTTTGGCAGATATTTTAGAGACATCAATTTAGTGACAGGGTTTTTGTTCCCCACCTTCTAAGCGTCACAAAAATATCTTAAGTATAAACTTACGTGCAATTAGCTTTTGGCTATTTTGCTTTTAAAGAAAACCTCAACATGGAGAGTGCAGATAGATGGATAAGATGAGGTGGGGTTCTTTTTTTAAGACATTCAGTCTTGCTTTGCAAAATAAACATCCATTTAGATAAGTCGCCTGAAAAGTAATGAATTTTGTTATTTGTTTAAGACAGACCATCAGCAGGGGCATGGACCTGCTGTCATTCCCAATTCACTTGTGGGGGCACTACTAGACCTGTCCTGCTAGTCAGCAGTATTTGGTTAGCTTAGCTATTTACTCCATCTCTGATGTCCGTAAATCTTTTACCATGTCAGGTGAAACCTCTTTAGGTTGGGGGTGAATTAGAGGATCTGGCACCAAGCTCTCTTGTGCGATGCCGGTTTGGCTGTGCCGGGAGAGCCCCCCTCTCCCATCCCCTTGGGGCAAGCCCAGCATCATTGCCTCCTGGCCTTACACCCTCTGCTCCACAGCACTGGTCTCCAAACACATTGACGCCAGCGAAGCCGAGACCCACGTCCACCACCATGCAACAGGACACAGCAGGTTCATGCAGGCGTTTGGCTGCCCCGGCTCGGCTGGGGGGATTCCCTCTCCCCCCCAACACAGCAGCACTGAAATCCAGCACTGCAGGACTGTTGTGGTCTTGGTTTCCCAGTCCATCACAATTATTTTTGTCCACAGTTTTCATCAACCACGATTCGGAAGGATTTTTCTAAGGCGGGTGGATGGGTTGGTTTGAGTCATAACCAAGGATCTGAACGGCAGACAAAGTTTCAGGCTGGTTTCTGTTTTATCCTGAGCTATTTGCCCAGTGCTAGTTTCTCTTTTAAACTTGCTACAATCAATATTTTTTCCTCACCGATCACACTTGGTATATCATTTATTTCCATGGAATAACCCCTCTGGATAAAGCACGATGAAGTAAATACCGGAGATAAACACAGAAAACATCTGGAATATGTTTTTCTCTCCAGCTGGTTCATCATTTCAAAATGTACTGTAGGCTGAACTGGTAGCCCAAATGGGGCTAGATTTTGATCATTTTTTCCTCCTTTTTTGTTATTATTCTTTTTTATAATAAAGTTCTCTTTTCCCCCTCACTAGAAACTCTCCTCTTGTTTTACAGTTTTCCCCATGACGTAGTAACAGCAATGTATTATTGGCATGGCCTGTAGTTCAAGGTCGTTGGCATTTCTTTTTTCAAATGTATCCCTTACAAGGTCCAAAAAAGAAGTTAATAACAGCATTAAAACCACCTGTGAATGGTCATTTAAATGCCACGTTTAAATTAACGATAAGTAATCTACACCTTCCCAAAATCCTGACTGACGGGTGGGTTTGCTTTCTCCCCTTCCAAACTATGGGTTAGGTACTAAAAATAAAGTGAAATAACACTCAGGTGCTAAACAGATTATGACTCACAGCTGGAGGCAAAGAAATTGCAACTCTATCCCAATTACACTAATTTAATTGGGTGTTAAAAAAATCCTGGATTCCCAACAGCAGTAGCCAAGGCAAGGTTGTAGACATCTAACAGGCAAGGGAGCCATCTCTTTTTTTTTTATTTTTTTTTTTTAAAGGTTTTTCTGGTGCTGGGAGAAATGCCTGCCCAGGCATGACTTCTTTCATCTGAAATTAGTACTTAACAATAATGTTTCTCTAAGCAGCAGAGCAATGCCTTCATGTGGGAGGTGAACTCGCAACCCTGTTTGACACTGGTGTTGCTGCTACCGCTGCGGGCGGAGGCTCCGTGCTAGAAGAGAGGGGGTTGGGTTACCCCCAGTTTATCCCCTCTGTCCTCCAGGTCCCCAATGCTGGAACGTCCCATTATGAGGAACAAGGGCTTTTTGCCAGTCTTGTCCTGCTCAGAAAACGAGGATGACAGTGGGCAGGGTCCCAGCACCCAAAGGAGATGTGCTCACCCATGCTGAGGAACACACGTGCTCATCCCCAGCCCATCCTACAAGAGCCCGCGGCGGGCACTGAGCCTTGTCACAGCCCCAAAGGGGCCGTGAGGACCTTTAAAACCGCCCAGCGTGTGGGCGCTCTGTGCTGTTGCGGCCGGAGAAGGCAGTGCGTAACCCCGCTGGCCTGGGGAGCTGGGGAGCAGAGAGCTGAAAGCAGGATGCACTCTCCTGCTGGGTGGAAGAAAAGGGAATTACTTCCTCCCTGGGAATACCCTCCTGAGGCTTTTTCCTTCCTCTTTGGTAAAGATGAAAGAAACACGGTCCACCTCCTGTGCAGAAGAGTTCCCGTTCCTCCCCAGCCCTCCTCTCCCTCTCCTTCCGCTCGGCCTCCCGAAAGCGAAGAGCTGCGGGCAAGAGGAGTCAATAACTAAATAGCAAAGGCTATGGCGAGGGGGGCTGCGCTTTTGCCGAGCACCTGGAGCGAGGCTGTTGGAGGGATCAGCCAGGAGCCACGATAGCAACCCACGGGGAGCCACCTCCTGGTCCAGAACCCCTCCTTGCTGAGCACCTCCGCGCTCGCGGAGCAGCCTGCCAGAGGGGACATCACGTCGGGAGCCCCCACAAGCGTCACCTGCCTTGGGTTTGGAGGGGGGAGCGTGTTTAAGGGATTTCCTCTCAAAAAATGATAAGCAAAGGTTGTTCTGGCCTCGCACGTAACGGGTTTGGCACCAGGGGAGTGTGTTTCTCTTTGCCTTTGGTTCCCGCAGATTGAGGCTCCTCATCGCCTGCAACAGCATGGCTGTGCCGCTGCCTCGTAGCCGCAGCGTCCTTTTAAACAGTCTTCTCTCTGTGATCTGCGCATCTAAGGGAAGCCTTCACTCACCAGTCGAAGTTGCAGCCTGTGCTGTGGCAATTTCCATTGTGCCAGCTGCTTCTCCTTCGGGCTGGGGTTTAGATTTAGTGAAAGGGAACAACCTAAAATACATTAATTCTTTTAGAATATAAATAGCAGCGATCAAACTTTGTGTTTCACTGTCTAAGGGGAATAAATAGCTTCAGGCCAAATATTTAAAAAATCCTACAAATAAGAATTACTTTAAGGAAAAAAAAACCAAGCCAAACATGATACCTCTAATGCAGAGATTCTGGTAACAAATGATTTATAAAGGGGCTGTCAGTACAGAAACTGAATTATAGAAATGAAAGCTCGTGAAGACCTATGAATCCGTCTCCCGGCACTGCAGTCTTGTCCCTCACGCTGGCGGGTGGCACCGGGGACAGTTCGGAGTTTCCCCACGCAGCCTCCCGCGCTTGGACCTCTCGGGCAGATTTTTTTTCCCGTTCGAGCCTCACCGCTCTCCATTTCCCCCTATTAATTACGCTGAGATTTGGCTGACGGACCGCAGCCGAGGTCCTCCACCCGAGAAGCCAGGCCGGGGCCGGGGGAGCGCACCCCGAGCGGGGCCGGGGTGGCGGCGGGGCCGGGCCGGGGGAGCGCACCCCGAGCGGGGCCGGGGCCGGGGCCGGGCCGGGGCCGGGCCGGGGGAGCGCACCCTGAGAGGGGCGCCGGGGCCGGGGCCGGGCCGGGGGAGCGCACCCTGAGAGGGGCCGGGGCCGGGGCCGGGCCGGGCCGGGGGAGCGCACCCTGAGAGGGGCCGGGGCCGGGGCCGGGGCCGGGCCGGGGGAGCGCACCCTGAGAGGGGCCGGGGCCGGGGCCGGGCCGGGCCGGGGGAGCGCACCCTGAGAGGGGCCGGGGCCGGGGCCGGGGCCGGGGCCGGGCCGGGGGAGCGCACCCTGAGAGGGGCGCCGGGGCCGGGCCGGGCCGGGCCGGGCCGGGCCGGGCCCGGGGCGGCGGCGGGGCCGAGGCGGGCGACGGAAGGTGGCAGTGCAGCATAATGCAGCAGCCGCCGCCGCCGCCAGCGCTTGCGGAGAGCCGAGCGCGTCTACCTAGATAAAGTACCGCACTTATCATTTGTTTAGAATTCCTGAGGTCTAGGCTAACAAGTTTAACCGTATTAAAAACAAAAAAACCCCAAAAAAGCCTTTTCTTTTTTTTTAAATGCACAGATCAAGCTAAAATTAAGGGAAAAGCAGGCGAATCATTAAAGAAAACAACAGCGAGAAATACAAATATAGATGTGGTCTGTTTTATGCATGCACACAAAACCTAAACCAACAAGGAACCTTTTGTCGACGCGAGCTGAAAATGTAAGAATTCCAGCATATTGTCATATTCATTCGCATATCTCTACACATGCGATATTTTTTCTGAACAACTATCCTACAAATTATTTTAAAAATAGGAATAAAAATTCTCCATAGGCTATTTTCACATTGATGTATTCCTTTCACATTTGTCTTTATTTACAAAGCTTATTCTGTTATTTCCCCAAAATAGTATGTTACAGCATGCTTATCTTTTCTTTCACAAATAAGGGACAGTACACATTCAGGGTAATGAAGAAAAACATTCTTGACTCCGTTTGCTTCCTACTGTGAGCCAATTAAATACACGACCCACCAGAAAGAGAACGATTTTTCATTAGTTTTTAACTTCCTAAAACTAAAGTAACTCCAGTGTTCAAAAAAACCCTTATCCTTCACCAAAAAAGAACAAATAAAATCCAGCTTTTGCTTTGTGTTTGGTTTACAGCATTCAATATTCATAAAATCTGCTTTACAAAAAAACCTGAGGGACATTAACCTTCCAAACTTAAAAACATATATATATTATAATTATTTTCCCACATTTTCCATAATTTGATCTATGAGATATCATGAGGATAATAATTTAGGGCCCAATCCCATTAGTCTTTCCTCAGAGAAATCCTGTTCTTCAACATATTTTTTTTTTTCCTGAGCCTGAGGTATTCACCAGGCTGAGTATTTCAGGGACAGAGGAGCTGGGGCCAGACTCAGCGTCCCCCGAGCACTGAGAGGTGCCCATTGACTTGGGGGGGGGCCCGAGTCCGGCTGGGCATTACAAGCCGAGTTCTACCCTCCTTCCTCGGGCAAGGCTCCCGCCGGAGACACTGGGATTTCATTTACAGCATCTGTGGTAGTTTGACCTGAGAAAAGGGAAGGGGCTCTGGCTCGGGACTGCTGCGTTCACTGGGGCAAACGCTGGAGTAAATGCTCACAGCTTCCCCGACCTGCCGCAGGAGCCTTAGTACTGAGTCAACCGGGAGCTGAATCCCAGCTCCTAAAAAATACACGGCACGGCTTAGCAATAAGATGCCCTCCAGAACATTTAAAAATAAAAAGGGAAAGTATTAAACATAGCTTTTCAAGTAAATTATAAGCTTACATAAAAATGCCTCACGGAGTAGGGGAAAAAAAAAGAGAAGGGTCTTAAGTGTGGATGTTTCTACAAAGCTTAAAATAAGTCGCTTTTGCTTTAGAAATTGCACCCTCTTGGCTGGAGATGTTATTTGTTTTAGGCTTTTTGCACAGTTTCTTGGAAATATACAGGCTGCAGAAGGGAGGAGAAAACATCAAGAAATATCATGAGTGTGTGCGGGGGGGGGGGGGGGAGACTGACAATAAAATAGATCCCCCACTAAATGCATATTCTTCTATTTATGTATTTGATAATGAGACAGAAATGCCCTTGGCACTCCGTAAACAACAGCTCCATAACCAGGAGGGAAGGGCAGAATAATGCATAGCTACATTTCAGATTAGAAACTATTTCAAGCACTATTAACATGCCAGCCTTTTAGATTATTGGGGATTTTCATTTTATTTTAAGCTAATGTTTACCATTCTTAAGTAAGGTTGCTGTCTTACCTAACTGCTGTTTTGCAGGTTTACAGAAGATTGTTCCTTGTGAAGCTGCTCTCCTACCAGAAGCTCCCTAGAAGAGAAGTGATAGCTGATTTAAGTATAATACCCATAAGACATTTTTTAGCTTTGTATCAATAGAGCGAAATGTTTATATAAATGCATTTTACAACGTAAGGCTGAATTTAGGGGTTATTCACCACGACGAGTTGGCAATGCAATCCAGAGCTCCGTAACTTTCAGAAAAGGAGATAGGAAAAGTTCACATTCATAATAAAAACAGATTTTTACTTTGCTTTTAAAGATGCTTTTGTGCATTTTAAAATGTCATTGCCTCATGATAACAAAAAGTGTTTGTGTGTAATGTTTGCAGTGTCAGATGGTATAACTCTATCGTATGATTTAAAATTAAACAATATAATTACCATTTGGCAACTGATATTTAAAGCTGAAGTAACTATTTCTTCAGACATTATTTAGACTGTATTTAAAAATACGAATGAAAGCTATATTTTTGCTGTACATTCATTTCAAAACCTTGAAGCTGAAGTCTTTCTTTCTTTTTTTTTTTTAACCGAAAAGAACCCAAACTATTTCTGTTTAAGAAAAATGGGTTTATGATATCTTGAAAAACAAGCTTTTCTACAGCTGTGCAAGAATACTGCTGCACTGAGACTGTGCATGGAGAGCTGCAGGAGAAGGTGGAATATCTTCGGTTTGATTTTAAAACCGAGTTTCATCCTGTGTTCTGATCGCTGGATATGGAGATGAGAACAGGGGACAACTGCTAACCACTGGGAACGAGCATTTCTTCAGTCATCCAATTCAGTGTGTTTAACAGTTTCTAAAATTAACACCAAGAACTATAAAAAACCCACTCACTTGTACTACATGAAGCATATAGGCACCTGGTTTCCTTGAATGTGGCTCATTACCAAAATTTACTACAGCTTTATCTTGGTCTTCCTCTGTTTATTCCGTTAATTAACCACGTCATCATTATCTGTTAGTTACAACCAATTTTTCCAGGATTATGGATATGTGGAATTTTACATATTTATTTTTAGCGGCCCATCACATCTAAGGGAAGAGAGATAAGCAGGATACGGAATTTCTCCTTGTAGCTGCAATCCTTTTCTGAAGCTCAGACTACAGAAAACAAAGGCATTTTATTTCCATGAATCTAGTACAGCCCAACTAGGAGTCAGAAAGGTATTTTACTTCAAAATAGCTGCATGAATTTTGAAACTGATTTTCAACCAGATGTGTAGAAATACCTATTCTTCTATTTTCTTCGATAGTATTATGTTTAACTCATTGGGATTTTTCCTCTCTCTTTAATAAAAGATCATTTTTCTCATTCATTTCTAAGCAGTTTAATTCTGTTAAAATAAACGAGCACAAATTCTTCACTGCAGCGAGAGACCAAACTTTTTCTCCCCCTTTTCTTGAGTCATTTCAATCTGTAAAGCATATTGATAAGCAGAGCAAAAGCCAGCAGAGAGACGGTCCCCGGCAGCAAAGGCAGCGCTCCCGACCCTGCCTCACTCCGCAGTGCACACGCAGGCTCCATCCCCAGCACAACTCTCCAAACTAAAACCACATTACTTCCAATGCTCATCTCACATGGTAATTTGGGATAGACAAACACTGCTAAAAACGTCTCATTAAGGGCTGAGAGGGAAACAATTTTTATAGGGGGTACAAAAAAAGACAATAAAGGGACATTCTTACAATTCTTCTAGATGCTTGAAGACTGAGACATTTTTGTTTTATTTTGTTAACCTTTTCTCCAATGTTCAGAATTTTCCAGCCCAAGCAAATGATTTTATTTCTATTTTATATTTTTACTGCCTCACTGTGCCTATAAATGTTGAGTTTCAGGGATTTCATAATAATAAAAATATCAGCCAGAGACACCAGCACTGTGGAAGTTTACAAATTTTTTTTAATAATGGATTAAAATTTTCTGATGCAGACATTAAAATCAAGCAAGTTAAATTATGTCAAGCAATGTCACTTGCATGCTAACTTACCTAATGGGAAAGACTTAGTGCACTCTCACTAAACAGATCTCAGCTCAAGAAACTTCGCTTGCTAACTGCAGTGAGAAATAACCGGCACCAAGTAATTTATATTACCAATATCTCTTCTCCCTACTAATACTTAGCATGTGTATGCCAAGCTGGTATGAAGCATTGCTATCTCTTAAAACGCCGTGGAGCTATCAGCTTTTCAGTGAGTGTGTGAATCATAAGGCTGTGTTAGCATGAATGCATTTAATTGTGTGAAGAGGGTATTTCCCAGCGTTCGCTTAAACCTTAGGAAAACAGCCCTTCGCTTGTTGATTGTCGCTCAAGATCGTAGTAGGGAATGAACAGTGAGCAAGAGCACAAGAGAGAAATATTGCTGGGAAGGGGTCTGGGGGTGGGTTCCACGGTACAACTGAAAAAAGCTGACAATGTTTTCTTATGGTTAAATTTCTCGTTTCCTGAAGTGCATTATTTGCTTTAAGTTGCAGATAGGAGGCTGGAGGCCAGACAAGCCTTCGAGCCATGGGCGGAATAAGGGGTTCCTCCTGGTCATCAATGTGGCGTTGGTCAACCAACACTTGACATTGCAACCTGGCCAGATGGTGGAGCCAGGCCTGCTGGGGCCAAAAGAGCCCATCTTTGTGTCAACGGTCCCTGCTGTGTCACTACGGGGTGCCCATGGAACCCAGCCCTACAAGGTGGGGCACCTACAAGCAAGTTTGCTTCTGGGACTTTTATAACTCACAAGGTGTTCAGGACCCCTCGTTCCTCTCCTCACCCTGGGAGCCATGACAAAGAAACCACGCAGTCCTTGTGCCACTCCCGGCAGGATTTTGTCCCTCCGCAGGGACACTGTGCTGGTGGGCTGGGACATGGCCGGACCCAGACTGCATCCTCACTGCCCCAGATCCAGGGGAGCGAGGCAAAGGGGGTGGCTGCGTGCCGAGCCAGGGAGAGAAACACGGGCTCCCGCAGCCACTACCTCGCATGCGCCAAGCGAGAGATGCTGTTCCCTTTTTCATTACACGGGTTTCTTAATAAAAACTGAAAGAGCTTTTTTTTCCAGAAAATGAACCCCAGGGGCCCAATCAGTGAAATACATTAACCTTTCAACTGTCAGCCCCCCTCCCCTGAAATTAAGCAATACCAGCCCTCAAAACGGCTAAATTACCTTCTTATTTTTTAATTGTGTAATGATGGTCCAACAAAAAAGGAGCAACTCAGGACTAGTAAATATTCAATGAAGAAATTTATTGTAGTTCTTATAAAGGGAATACCCACAGCTTTCTTCACATGGACTTAAATCAGGCAGAAACTAGAGCGATAGGCATAAAATGAAATAACGGATGCATTATTTCTAGTGGGATTTACATCACCATTTGGTCTAATTATTCCTGATATTTCACCCATCATATTAGAAGCTTCTTCAGGGAAAGAAATAACAGTTTGTCTCCTTGAGAACAAAGAACAAAGTGTCTCTTTGCTCTCAAGAAGCTCAGCTATCATTATGAAGAGAAAGAATCTGTCCATTATCAAGAAATCCCACTAGAAATCTTGAATATCTTACGAAGTAATTCCTGAGCACACTGAAAATACCAGCAAATGAAAGAAGCAGAAACTATGGGACCTTGGAAAATAAATAAATAAAGGAGGGATCACGGATGCTCCACGACCCACTCATTTTTGTCTCGCAGAATGATATTAATCCAAAAACCAAACTGTGCCTGGCATGTACAGTTAATCTAAGGAAGACAGCCACCACTCCTCTATATTCCTTGTTCAGCAAGGCACACTTTCAGCTGTATATGTGGCCCTGGATTAACTGGTGGGAATGCATTTGCATACATTTGCACGGTGAGTAATTCGCCATGCGTGATTATGTATGGGACCCACTTGCAGGACGTATGAACTTTTGTAGATTGGATTTCATGAGGACTGGACGGTAAGCCTTTAGAGGAGTTTAATATGGATCTAGGACCATGCACAGCTTCAAGAATATAATTTCTTAGAACATATGTAGGAGTGCTTTGTTATGGATCTTGTATTTCATACTGCAGTATCTAGCAAAAAGCATTTTAAATGAGCGTACGGAGCCATGGGGTTCACGTGCACTAATTTGGCAGCTTCCTAAACAGGATCTTGCTGGGTCAACTCGTGAACTGGGAATATCTCTGGGTCTGAGGGAAAGGGCAAACATTTCCCAGCATCCTGCTGTGATCCTGCACCTCTATAGGCAGTCGTACTTTGAAAAATGAAAGATAATAAAACCTCAGCATGCAGAGATAAGAGGGCTCAAAATATCAGTTTTGTGGAGAACATATTTTGCCTTTTTCCTAAAATAAAGGAACTTCTCCAAATCTTTCCAAAGGTCTTTTTCAGTCCCTAAACACAGAAATACACTGTTCAGTCACTGCCAAAGGGGATATTGAACGTATTTGACCTTGTATGTAGATGTTGTTTAAATACATTCAGCTTTATTGCTTGTGAAAATCATTGGTCCTTGAAAGTAGAGTTCTTAAGTTTAGCAGCAGTGGCACGATTTATACTGGTACATGGTGCCGAACATCTGGGAAACTCCACCAGTTAATCAGGGGTGAAGTATGCAACAGCAGATCTCTGTTTCGGTGTGTGGGAGTGGGGTTCTGCCCCAGTAAGGGGTTTCATGGCAACATGCTGTTATGTTATGAAGAATTAAATACTCCCTCAGATAGTTCGTACAGTTCCTGTTGAAATCGGTAACAAATCTGCTCTGATCTGTGAGAGAACATAGCGTGGAGCTTGGATATGGACTTTCTGTGGTTACTGTGGTCCTATAAAGCATCTGTAAAGGATTGAGTATCTCAAGGAACTAGCTGCCCTTGCCTTCTATTGAAAGCAATTGCAAGTGGGATGCATGCCCTAAGATGTGATGTTAGTGAAAGCTGAGCATAGTCCCAGATTGCAAAATCAGGCCAGAATGATGAAAACATTTGTATATGTGCTACCCTTTTATTTTCTTTGGCATGCTCTAAGTAACCTCTGACCTTTTCTTTCCCCATGTAAAGCTGCTCTTTGTTTGAATGGAAACAGAATGTGAAAATGATGACAAAGGGATTTTTGAAACAAACACAATAGCAAAAAAACAAAAGCAAATGAACTTTCACTGAAATCTAGTACCCTATCAAACTCTTATACATGTATGAAAAGAGCAAGTTTCAGGATTATGAGAGAATTTTATACAAAGAAAGGTGATAGGCTGAGAAATATTCCTGCACTTGCGTGGAGTGAAAAGGAGCCGTGCCAATCCATGGTGCGGACACACAGGCACACTGCCCGTTTTGCTCAGGTAGCAATGAAGCACCCCCAGGCTAAGCCGTGTCCATGGGAAGTGCTGCCATTGCCACCAAGAAACTCTTGGGGTTTTGGGTGCTAAATGATTTGACACAAGGAAAGATGGTTCTCTCCTTACAGGGAAAAGAAGTAGCTGTAAAATCCCCCATTACAGCCATGGACTTCCTGAGATTCCTTGTGTTATCCTTAATTTTTTCTGAATTTCAATTTTCTTCTGCTACAGATGAGGACAGAAAAACCTATTGCTGAGCTCTTTTCAATGGTTCAGCAAAATTGAAGTTTCCCTGCTGCTTCTAGAGTCCTGTGACATGCTCAAGTGTCACAGGGATAAAAGCACTACAGAAACTCATAGAGGGTGCAACAAGTTGGTTTAAGGCAAGATGCTGTAGTTTAAATGCTGGCATTACCAAAACAGCCCTATCACACTTGCTCTGAGGAGGTGTTGGGAGGTATCTTTGGTCCCGCAGCATGAGGACTACCCCAGGCAGCTGGGCCCATCGAGTGTGGCACTGCCCCATCTCCCTCCTCAGCTCACCTGCCTTGCTGCCAAAAGCTGGATTTACCTCCCAGAGCAACCTTTTTTTCTGCACTTGTTGGTTTGATAAATGTGAATGGAAATTATCAGCAGGCCAAAGGAGCTGCAGCATTAAGAACACAAAGCGGTTTCTCGGGATCTCTCCAAAGCTCTACCTGCCATATACACATCAAGAAGGACAGAAACAAAATTAATTCCAATTCAATTTAAAAAGCTTTAGAAGAAGGAGAGTTGAAGTGTTCACAACTGGTTTGAGGTACAGGACACCCTCCTATGGGGAGCAAGAGATCGGTGGCATTTTCCCTGTGGTTAATGCACAGTGAAGCACTGTCTCCAGTGCTGGGCATGGAGAAGGCCATGGGATTTCCCCTACTGGGTGCACTGCTCTGCTAGCAGTCACAGTTCCCCAGCTGCTGCCAAGTAGAAACTCAACACTTGCAGGCATGAAGCCTCTTCCCAGGCCATCAAGCTGATGATTCCCTCCCATTTCCCCACAAGGAAAATATAATGCTCCGCTTCTTCCGTTTATAGCTTCTTCTCCAAAGGCAACTTCCCCTAGCACTGCTTCAACCACCCCCTCTCCCCTCCCCTTGCACCCTCCCCTCAGTCTACCTGTTTTTAAAGGAGTGTATCCAATACCTTTGCTTTCTCATTCCTCTTCTAGAAAGATTCCTTTGTCACAAAGTGTTTTTGAAGAACACCTGAATCAACTGGATCCTTCCAGCTCCTATCCTTCTCTTGAGCATAAAATGTGTTTAGCCAGACTCATCATTAAAATATTAGCAACTCCCGTGCTTGGTGATACAGCTTCTTGCAAGGCATGGGACATGTTACAGTCTTTGTCAGCTGATGGCTGGTGGGTTTCTGCACATGGCGAATATGATCAGAGTTCATTGATGTGTGGCTGAATCATCATAAATTTGAACAGCCCTGGTGTTGTGTTTCAAATGCCTTACGTGCTAGCTGAGTCTGTCTGTAGTTAACATCCCAACATCAAGGGGCCAGAATCGCCTCATCTCAGTTATTCTGATGTGTTTTTTTCCTTGGGGTGGGTTGCTGGGGGAGTCTTGCTTCTCTTGTATTTGACCCATTTAAAAGATTTTACTTTCTTGATTCCGGGACCGGTTAGAAAAAAATCAAGGCATGATATTCCACAGATCAATGTGGACTACTGCCAAACCTCTATCCCCAAATATATTCACTGTTGCTCTCAAAAAGATATTGTACAGACAGAATATAGCGCCTTTTAAACATTTTTTTTTTAATGGAACTACTGTGTGCAACACATTTACTAAAAACTCTTAATTATGTTAGTGGAGAGAGCTCACATATACATATCCATGTCAGCAGTGACTTTCACTTCCTCTGATTTAAAAAGCATAGTATTTAAGAGTGAATAAGGAATCTAATTCTACATTTGCATATTCAGAATTCAACATACATTTAAAAAAATCTATCTCAAGTTCTAGACACTCTGGGAAATGTTAAAAATATAGTCCATTGAAAAAAAGGCTCCACGGGGTTCAAGACCAAAACAAAGTAGAACAAAAATAGACAGTTGCTTGGACCCCAATTACTTTTCATGAACTACAGATAGTCAGGTTCAAAGGCATTAGCTGCAGAGGAGTCTTTTTCAAATTAGAGGTGACTATCATACTCAGAATGAGCAGTCTGTAGGTCAGCAACAAATTTTGCTCCAAAATTATTGACAATCACTGAGTTAGGGCATGTGTGCACCATCTCTTGAGGAAGCAAAAGAGCAAAACTTTAAGTATCTCAGCTCCAGCCAAGAAAGGGAGGTGCAGTTATCAGATGCAGACTGATTCCTTTAAGTAACATGCTTCTCTTTCTTAGATTTAAAAAGCCAGAGAAGCTTGTTAAAAGCTGAAAGATTTCCTTCAGGAGGAAGCTTGTTGCTTTCTAGACAGGGTGAAGGAATCTGGGATTCAAATCAACAGTTCTAAGAGCTCCCAGTGCTTCAGGAACTAGGGATTTCATTTTGGCATCTTGAGAATTAGGTACTAAGGTTAAAGGTCTTTAATATAGACGCAAAAATGTAGGCTGAATTTCCAGCAGAACTGGCTATGCTGGGGAGGTTGATATCTTGAATTTATCCTACACAATGGAAAGCTGAGAACTTTTGATATTGTTTTCCATCACACATCACAGGCAGCCCTGAGATCTTCCCGTAGTCGGGTAAGCATGTCTAGTGACAGCACAGACTGGACAGCAGCATGAGAAGCATCCTTTCCATATCCTTCTGCAATCTGACAGTGCCATGCCAGGAAGCAAAGCTGGTGTGGTGCTCCAGCAGTTACAGCAGCAATTCCCCGTTGCCTTCTTATTCATTGTGGTAAAACAGTAAGTCACAGCAAGAAACTCAGAGCCATGTAGGGTCTCACATCTCCATTGTTTCAGTAATGGGTATCTATTTTCTGCCTGAATTACGTCATTTTAGGATGAAAGATAGCAGTGCCTTAATAATCTACCACTTTCTAGGAACTGAATAATTTGCCATATTATTGAAGGCACAAGAGGAATTTACTTAAGCAAAATGTAATATCCTAAGTGGGACTTTGGTGACTATATCTTCAGTTTTGCAGAAGGTGACACAAACACCTTAAATATTTAAAAAGTAATGTTTTCAAAGTCCTATATATTAATGTACATCTGCTCCCATTAATGGGAAAGGTAACGAAACAGAAGCCAACAGTAAGCACTGCTGAAACTCCCAGGTGAAGCAATAAGGTTTTGGTTTTGTGTGTCAATCAATCAAAGGATGCCTCCAGCACAAATTCTTCCACGTCTACGCAGACAGTCACGCAGTATTGAAGCAAAGGGAATATACCACATCTGAATTACCACACTTGCTTACTGGAGCCCTTTGGCAATATTTCACCAGACTTCTGCACTGGGCCGTGCTGCTGAGAACAAGCAACTCAATGTGATATGACTTCAACCAAGATGCATAAAAAGGACTAGGAGGGGGGATGACCATATTCATAATGTAATAATAATATGTTTCACATAGAAATAGCATGATTAGGTAGGATGGAGAAAAGGCTAAGTACAGCTCCTGAATGGTTCCTTCAGTAACAAATATTCTGTGAGATGAGACATATCTTGGCCCAAACCTTATCCCTACCAGATTCACCATTATAAAATCCTGTCTTCACTGCAAGCAAGACAACTGAGAATCAGACTTGTTTATATCTGATGTCTTGAAATATTGTGGACAATGTTACTGGCTTGACTCAGCCTTTCTCCTGGCCTTTAAAACACTTGTGAGTGGTTAGCCGGAGAACTGGCAACAGCTCCTCAGGCTGTACATCCTCTTTCTGTGTTACAAGGCTCCCTGTCCTATTGGTTCAAATAATATTTTTCCTCTACAGCTCCACAGTTCTGAAGATGTGATTGCAATTAAGTCTACAGTGGAGTCTCTGTGCATTATTTACATTATTAGTACACAGTTATCTAAGACTTTGCACCAAACCTTTCCAGAAAAAAAAAAAACCTGACAGCAAAGAAACTGTGAAAACCAGTATAACTAAGAAAGCCCTGTTATTTTTTGGGGATGCCATGCTTAACTACTGTTCTACCATGGGCTCAAAATGCAGCTTTTCCTGAAATACAGAGAACTGACACACTGCCAGATGCATAGGCACCCTGTTTAGAAGTGCCCCTATAATAAACATTTCCCTTTGGAAAAGGGAAGACAGAGGACATACATATTCAAATACAGGTATCAACATATAGATGGGTAGAAATGATTCTAAGCTGTATTGACTCTCATGGTTATAATGGAAGAAGATTAAGCCACAAACTTTTCCTTTGATCACAACCCTATTTCTGACCAGGGAAGCTACATGAGTGCTGCTGGCAAAAGGTACTCTGAAATGCGGTACTCCATTGCCCATCTTTCAAGGCTTTTCACTTGCTGGTGTCTCATTCAAGTAGAGTTGAGACATGACTCTTCCTAAAGAGCTGCAAACTTCCTAGTACCATAATCCCAAGGAATAACTGCCTCTCTTTATATACGGGAGCCACAGGGCCCCTTGCAATCCCCTACAGCTGTATCCACCCCAGCTGTGCATAATTACCTAATTTTCATAGTTAATGACATCTGAGGAGGAAGGAGTAGCAGATGATACCAAGTTGTGCGGGAGTGTTGATCTGCTTGAGGGGAGGAAGGCTCTACAGAGGGACCTGGACAGGCTGGATTGATGGGCTGAGGCCAATTGTATGGTGTTCAACAAGGCTCAGTGCAAGGTCCTGCACTTGGGCCACAGCAACCCCATGCAATGCTACAGGCTTGGGGAAGAGTGGCTGGAAAGCTGCCCAGCAGAGAAGGACCTGGGGTGTTGGTTGACAGCCAGCTGAATATGAGCCAGCAGTGTGCCCAGGTGGCCAAGAAAGCCAATGGCATCCTGGCTTGTATCAAAAATAGCGTGGCCAGCAGGAGTAGGGAAGTGATCATGCCCCTGTACTCAGCACTGGTGAGGCCGCACCTCAAATACTGTGTTCAGTTTTGGGCCCCTCACTACAAGAGAGACATTGAGGGGCTGGAGCGTGTCCAGAGAAGGGCAACGAAGCTGGTGAAGGGTCTGGAGCACAAGTCTGATGAGGAGCGGCTGAGGGAACTGGGGTTGTTTAGCCTGGAGAAAAGGAGGCTGAGGGGAGACCTTATCGCTCTCTACAACTACCTGAAAGGAGGTTGTAGAGAGGTGGGGGTCGGTCTCTTCTCCCAGGTAACAAGTGATAGGACGAGAGGAAATGGCCTCAAGTTGCACCAGGGGAGGTTTAGACTGGATATTAGGAAATGTTACTTCACTGAAAGGGTTATCAAGCACTGGAACAGGCTGCCCAGGGAAGTGGTTGAGTCGCCGTCCCTGGAAGTATTTAAAAGACATTTGGATGTGGTGCTTAGGGACACGGTATAGTGGTGGTCTTGGTAGTGTTAGGTTTATGGTTGGACTCAATGACCTTAAAGGTCTTTTCCAACCTATATGATTCTGTGATTCTGTGATTCTGTGACTTTGAAGGAGAGTTCCTAGTGGCTGAACTTTGATTTCTCCACTCAGAGCAGGGAGCCTGGGAGTGTGTCTACTTCAAAAATAGTTAATGTAGGGGAGAGGGGGTAGGAAGAAGAGTGTTTCCACCAACAATGCTGTGCTATCTGGATTGCTGGAGGTCCCAGAGGGAGCTCACTGGAGCAGAAATTGCTCCTCAGCACATTTCCGACTCAGAGTTCCTTAATGACAAGGTCTTGCAGATCTTCCCAGTTTCAGATGCTCGAACATCCTTTTCCACCACCGTATCGCTGCAGGCCATGGCAGAGGGACACCCAGCAGACAACGCAAACCCATGTGTAATTTTAGAACGCCTCATACTATTTTATGTGTCTGCAGCTACTCGCGCGTTTAAGTGCCATACAATAAATGCTTAGAAAAGTTCACGGAAGGAGTGATCAATCGAATCCCATCTGAGTTACCTCTTGGTCTCTCTGTTTCCCCTGGTTCCTTTGTTACGCTTCTCGCATTTGTATACAGACAACTCAGAAACTTTCCTAGGTGACCTTTGAATCTCTGCCTTTCTTCCTTTGTTCCATTTCCTGAGTTTTTCACTTAATGTTCTCTCTGCACTTTTTTCCTTCTCTGTGGATCTTGCATTATCTGTATCATCACTTAGGATTTTTCCCCTGTTGTCCAAGTATTTACTTCAGCAGCCTCTTCCTCTCTTGTAGTCTCTGCCCCTGCTAAACAGTAATCCTGGCCTCACCCTTCTGCCCATTTCTTTAAACACTTCAGTTTCTCTGTGGAGCTGTTTCTGGTGGTACATTGGTTTTCTTTCTGTTCAAATTCATTCCATCCTACCTCTTACTGACATGTTCCAAAATAAGCCCTAAATGTCCAATAAAAGTAAAAACCTCCTACATCAGGTCCTGCTCCAAAGCTGGTGAAGTCAATGGAAAGACTCCATCAGCTTCCAAAGATTTGGTCTGATTTATGCAACTTTCTGATTCTTTCTTGTGCACATGCGCACAGTTGCTATTTATAAACTGTGGATTTCACATTGCAAAATATTTGGGACTCTGTTCTTACAAACTTGGAGAATTATGAAAAGGAAAAAAAAAAGGGGGGGGGGGGGAGGGTTTAGGATCAAAATGAAAACCTAAACCAAAAATAGAATGGGATTGTTAACCAATAATTTAACTTCAGATGTAAGTGTTTTTGTACTGGAGGACAGACTAGGTTCAGAAGACTTCTGCCCTTTGGTATTTTTTCTTCCAAATTTGATGGCATCGTTAATTTATTTTTCACATTCCTAACAAATTTGGAAGCATCCCTAGTGAATTCTGAAAGGGATATGATTTCTGCAGGTGCTGAGCACTTATGAAAAACTCTTAATATGTGCTGAATATCTTGATGTCCTAAACTAAAAGCACCCAAATCACCATTTGCTTTTGAATCTTTACACCAATGCATTTTGTTCTTTAGTTCAAAATTAGTGGTGATGTTATGAAAGTGAAAAATATTCTCATGATTAAAGTTTCCAAAGCAGCTTCAGAAACATTTGAGAAAGTCAAAAACACTTCAGTCTGGGGTGACAAAGTCACTTGACACCTCATCGCAGCCCAGCAGTTCTGGCTGACCCTTGGAATGGCTTTGATTCATGTCCATCATTTTGGACTTTGCAGAAAGTAAAACTCGAAAATCGATGAAGCACAGCAGCTTGAGAACGTGAAGCTCTCCTAAAATAGCTAGAGAAGGCTTATTCCTGCTAACTACCTGGTAGAGGCAGTGAGTTTTATCATAGTAAGAGTGAAACATTCTTAATATCAAAAAAGAAAAAGAATGTGGCATCTGAGTTACTGTGGAAATTTTACTTGCAAAGCAGAAGTCTAGAGAGTCAAAAGAAATGTCATCTTCTTGCAGTGTGGCCTTTCTGCCACAGTCTTCTCCATTGACTACTTTGTTAGTGACACCTGTATTATTACGTGATAAGAACTGAATCCTTCAACTTTAATGAAGGCCCTGGAATAAATTCCCATTTGGAGACAAAGGGTGTTTCAGCATATGGTATCTTAACCTCCTCAAGCTCTTAGGTAGAGCTTCTTCAAGAATAGGACGTGGTACACCTAACTGAGCTTTCTTTATTTTGTTCATCTAAAGTGTAGAACTAAATAACAAAAAAGTTTTTTGTATTTCTTATCAAAGACCAAATTCCTTCTTTTATAGCAGTCTGAGCCTTACACAGCACATTTCAGTGTCTGATTCCAGCTAAAGTGGAAGTTGAATCAAGTCTATGTGGTTGTATTGATTTTAAGGTTTGATTAGCGAGGTACTTCAGCCTGGGTTTAATTTTATGTCTGTGAACAGTCATTGAACTCAGCAGGAGAACTCATGGCTACAATCTGATGTGTATTCGTGAGCATTTTTTAAGGGCAAAGGAAAGGGCAAACATCTCAAACAATTTTGAAAGAGAGGCTCAGACACAGTAGGCAGTATTGCTATTACACTAAATAACGTAAGAACAGGTCTTCCACTGGTAGAAGTGCAAAAAGGTCCACTGAAGTCAAAGATACCAGGTTTACAGGATTTGTGCACCTGACTTGTTACCACAATGTTACTAACAGGCGCTGGACAAAAAATGCAAAAATAATTTAATCCCTCCAAAATCTGTTGAAGTTGTTCTCATTTCAAAAAGTTTGATTTGGAAGAAAAATGTTAACTTTCAAAAAGTCCCATTTTGTCATATTTTGCTTGGGGGTTGGACAAGATGACCTCCAGAGGTCCCTTCCAACCTCAACCATTCAGTGATTCTGTTTTCTTCCTCTTACCACTTTTGTAACTTTTAAGAGATTTCTCTGCCAGGTGCACAACTGAAAAAAATAAGAAGGAAAATGGGAGATGATGGGGAAACTGTGACCATTATCATAACAATGATAGTATAAATCTGTACTACTTGATAGTCAGCAAGAAAAGAAAGCAGAAGGAAAGTGGTGAAAATCAAAATCCCAGGTGTTTGAAATATTCTGACTCTCAAAAAACAAAAGCAACATTATTTCTGTCACATTTCACTTGAGACTGTTTTGGGGGAAAAAAATAGAAAGATATTTTAAAAATATTAAAAACCTGATTTTAAAAATGTTTTCATAAAGAACCCACTTATTGTCAAGAAAATTGTAAAATATTCTCTGACATATCTAATGTCAGTATCTGCGTTTTCTCTCATTTTTCTAGTCAGGATCAGAAACAAAACCAAGCAAAACAGAACAACTCTTAAAATCTGTAATCTTTCTGACAACCTCTGACAGCTTGAAAGAGAAACGTGATAACCCTCCCGCTACTGAAGACCTCGTTTTGGTAAGGGAGCTTAAAATTGAACTTGAGGATCCTCATCTTGTGAACATGGTTCAGCATCATCCCTATAGAATAATGACTATAGAAATCGCACTCAGGGACCAGCTAACAAAATGTGCAGACAACCAAGTCAATAATAGAGAAAGGAAGGAACTAGAAAAAGGGAGTGGAGGAAAGGGGAATATTTTGTCGCATCTCTCTCCCTCTCTTTGTCTGCTTCGTCCCTTAAGGTTCAGCTATGTGGGCCATATCGTGTGAACTCGTCTTTGATATCAATGGGGACATCTACTTAAAAATTGATGGCATGATATGGCCCCAGGTATTTAAATTAACGAGATGTTAAATACTCTGTAGTTTTATCCGTAATTAGATGACATGGATGCAACTTGATCCCAAGAGTGATTTGTAATATTCTGTATTGTCCACTTAGGGCTTGGGGCCTGATCCACTGTCTGCTGACATCTATACTAGTCTTTCCTTTGACATTTTTTGAAGTAAGACCCCTAGCTCACTCACACACAGCTCTCATTTATTTTTCTATCTGTTTAGCAATGTCTGTATGCAGATGTCTGATCTCTCCTTTCCACTATCTAAAAATATTTGGGTTTCACATCAGTGAATGTCCTTATTTTGGGGGTAATTTCAATTAATTTTTAACTGCTTTTTTCTCTGTAGTTGTATTTTGCCTTTTCATTCCTGGCTAATTGTCAGGTTTTGTTCAATATTTACAAGTTTTGTGTTGAGCAGGATTTCTTATGCTAATCTTCTTCATCAAATATGCTCACTAGAGATGGTTGAAAAAAGTTGGAAGTTTTTTAAAGAAAAAAATATCTGCAACATTCCAACTCTTTTCAGGCAATTTTTTACTCAAAAGGATCCATTTTTACCCTTCTCCTGCCCAGCAGAAGCCAGTTTCAGTCTCAGTCCGTATCCTAAGATTACCCACATCACTGGAGTATTTAAACACATCCTGGTCGCTGCTGCCTCTGCCTGACAGCATCCTTGGCAGGACTTTGAGTGCTGTGATTCCGGGAAAATCCATGGCACGGTCTTGTCTATGGGTCAAACAAAAGTCAGTGTTGGAGCCAGGCACGGGAGCCCTCTTTTAAACTTCTTCCCTGCTTGAACTAGATCTTTCTCCAGAGGAGACGGGAAGGCAGAGGGTGAGTTAGCACTGCTCTCATCACCCCACACTTAATTTCCCCTCACTTATCTCGGGTTGCTGCAATCTTTCCCTTGGCATCAAGAGCAGAACTGATGGGGCTTGGAGGCTGAGAGCTCCCTGGCTGGGTGTAAAGGCCCTTCAGAGCAGATAAAACGCATTAAGATTATAGTATTACAAAGCTTCAAATTATGTGAACATTATGAGTAAATAAGAAAAATAGCCAACAAGGAGGGAGAGAGAAACAAAAGGCAAGAGTACAAATGGCGTGCTGATGTATCCAGGGCATCACCAAGATTGCTCCTGCTGGGAACTTCATCATGCTCAGCCCAGCCCTGTTTAAACGTCCTGAGTGAAGGACCTTCTGCAGCTTCTTTGGGGAGGTTATTCCAGGGCTCACTGTTGTCTCATGACCAAACCCAGAAGCTCCTGAGATTGCACTTGCATCTTCCTTCTGCTCCATATTGCCTTGTTTCTCTGTAGCAGAGTCCCTCGGGCTTGCTGAAAAGGACTCCCCTTCCGCTGTGGCTCCCGCAGAGCCGTTGCATGGGGAGGGCGGCTGCCTTGTCACTTGCCCAGTGTATACATATTTCAGTCTTTTAATCTTTCTCCTGAAGTCAGTCCTAGCAGCCCCTTCATCGTGCTTGCAGCCATCCCCAACTCCTCCAATTTGCCTGCGGTAATGAGGTGCCCAGTGCCAAGTGCGGTGCTCCAGGTCCAGCCCACACGTGCTCCACGCGCGGGGACCATTGCCTTGCTGACACATCCCCGTCTTTTCTTTTCCCTTTTTTTTTTTCCCTTCAGTGATCATCATTCAAAATTAAAATAACATGGAAAGGCAAAGCAACTGAAATAAAAATCTAATGCATAATTAGATACAGCATGAGACAACAAACACGTCTTTGCTACTGCCTCTGTATTGTAAACAATGATTACTTTACATGTTCAATGTGCCATGAAAGAAGAAAGAGCCTCTTGTGATGTTTTGTGAGAGCTTTGACTACATTTGCCCACTTTTCAAACAACAAAAAAATAAACTCACACTAACAAGGTGTATGTTTTCAGTCCTAAAATATGGGGTCACTCTCTGTTAAGGGGTCCATTCAATGATGAAATGAGATCAAAATGGTTAAGGCCACTGAAAGAAAGCAAGAAGGATTTGTCTGAAGTTCTGGTATACTGGCTATTATTTCAACCAAATAAGGATGCCTGGCTTTATTCTTCATGCTCCTTTGCCCCTTTTGAAAAACTGAAAAGAGAAAGGAAATGGCTAAGTTGTATCATCTATTACCTTGATGAGTGCTTATAACTCTTGATTCAGAGTTAATCATTAATCCAGTTTTTTGTGGTGATTGTTTTAGCTATGAAGTTTCCACATGAAATTTGTGCAGCACATCAGCATGGAAAAGAAAAAGCCAAATACAAAATCAAATAAAGTGATTAGAGGGGGTGGATGTGCATATGTGTATAGATTTATATATCCTGCCGGTTTTATTTTAATACACACAGGAATATTTGTCTATCTATGTCAAAACTGCTGACCCTTAAATTGGAATTGCTTTCTTGCTCAAAACCAGAATGCTTTGATCTATTATTTTTTAATGTATTTATTCATTTATTCTGTCCAGGCTCTGATACTCCTACTTATTCTGAGCAGTACTCTCAAATTGGGCAAAATATTGTTCTCCTAATCTCTTGTGTATTTAAAAAAAATTATTTTTGCTCATTTTGACAAACAATAAAAAGCCTGAAAACTTCTGTAAAACAAAAAAATTATATCACTTCAGGGCTGTGGAAACCTGTTTATGTTTTGATCATTCCGAGACATTTCATTTTAGTACTGGGATTGTTATTTCTGTATGCTAATTAACTTACATTTCAAACAATCTTGTTTTGAACTGAAAAACTGGAATTTTTTTTGTTTTGAAACTTATGTTCCAACAATTAAAAAGCCCTATTTAATTAAAAATGCAAAAACATAAACATTTTCCATATAAAGCCCTGATGGCAAGAAATCAGCACTTTTTGACAAAAGGGTTGTTTTATTTTTTTTAGAAAAAGTCATGATTATCTCTAGCAATAAAAATATGGTGTGGAAGAGGGGTGATCTTTAACTATTCCTGCTGTAGCATAACTGAATCTAGTACAATTTCATATACCATGACTCACCCACTAAAACACAATAAGATTTTATGTGAGGCAAAAATACGATTAAATGCTGGAGTATTACAGTCTGACCCTTGGAGAGCAATAAAAGATATGCTTGAAGAATCCGCTTTATATAAATATATGGGTGTGAGTGTATGCACGTGTGTGTGTCCCTGTACACCCCATATATATCTTATCTCTCCAACCATCCACCCATCCGTCCATCCATGCATCCATCCATCCATCCACTCACACATGGTCTTTACTCCAGCACAAATAACTCAACTTCCTTTTGGAGGCATCTGCTCATCGTATTCATTTAAGGGAATAATGATCTGTTGTTGACTTGTTTGTACTCCAGCCATGCACACAGCTATTAATTTATTAATTAATCCTCCTAAAACTCACACCTCTTCTTTCTAGATTGGTTGTCCTCATTTTCTATTATTTAGCATCAGTCCCACTAAAACATCACATCTTGTTTTACTGGCTCAGATCCTGAATCAAACGTCTATTTCTTAAGGGTTTTCCAGCAAGTATATTTCATCTGCACACTAAACTCTTGTGGTTAGATTTAGGTCTTGAACGATTATTATTCAGAAACAGCAAACTATTCAGCTTGAAACAAGAGCATGACTTTTTTTAGGTTTATTAAAATTGCATTAAGGGGTTTGGGTTTTTTCTAAACCCAGTACTTAGAATGCCTGGAATTGTAATGTGTTTATATAAACTGTATTTCTGCAACCATTGACCAGGGTAATAAATAATTTATTCAATGTTTCTTTAAATACTATTTTGTTTGGTTTAAACCCAAGGTTAGACATATATATTTTAAAGCATTGCCTTCCTCTGCCTTTTTTATATATATAAAAAATATTTAAAATGTTATTATGGTAAAGATAGATGAAAAAAATCTTGACTTTTCATCTCTGCTAGCTCATGTGCTTTGGCCACTTTGGTGGCTACAAAATAAATGTTCTGAAAATTTTTAGTAAGAATTAAAAACTGTTAGCTTAGTTGATCTTTATACTTATTTTGTGCACCTCCTTCCCAAAAGTAAAACAAATGGATTCAAATAAACACAGCAATGGGCTGGGTACAATATGCCCACTGTGAATAAAACACCCGGAGAAGTTGTAATAGTTCTTGTTTGTTTATTTCTGTTAACCGGGAGGAAAAGCTGCTCACGGCCGACCAGGCAGAGCGGTAGGAGACAGTGGGATGGAGCCCGCCTTGGGTTAGATGCTCTCTGATACCTGCACGGCCGTCCCCATCGTCTCTCGTGCTCCCCCAGGCAGGGGCAGCGCTGCCTGGCTGTGGAGGCAGCGGGCACGTTCACTGCAAGACCATTTTCTACATAATACAGCTTCTTAAAAAAACAGATTTTCTCTGAGGATAATACTACCAAGGTGCTCCTGCAGTGTGGGGTCTCTTCCTCCTCCCTGCACACGTGCGTGGGTGTGCATACACACACACGCGTGCACTTGCCACCCCTGCCCTAACCCCTCGGCAGTCCCCACATCCTTTCAACTGCCTCTGCTATCCTCTGCCCCCATCTGAATAGCACAGTTGATTAAGGGGAAGTGATGGATCAAAGCAAAATGCCCAGCAGCTATAATTTTCCCATCCCACCCCAGGCAAAATTTTTCCTATGTGAATGAAGCTGGGAAAAAAGGGAAAAAAAAAAAAGATTTTGACAACGGCCCCCAAAGATAACTCGAAGAAGCTGGTACATCCATTTGATTAAACCACACAGACACCACCAGCTCCAGGGGTTTCCTAGATCTGAATCCCCTAGCACTTCCCATCAGATTTAAAGCTCCCATCCCTCAACATCTCTTTGCACTGAGTGCAACAGTGGTGACAAAAAAAACCCCCCACAAGCCACCCCTTGAAACACTTTCTAACCCCTCTTGCTTCCTTCTGCCTCCGCCTGTGCTGAGAAGATGCTTTTGCCTAGTGGGACCCTGAGGTTTGGTTTGGTCCCAGCCCGAGGAGACAGGTCTCTGGGGTGGGTGAGGGGACCACGGCCGCCCCCAGCTCTTCCGCAGCTCTGCCGGCAGCCCCGCTCCCGCCGTGCCGAACGGCACTCTCCTGCTGCTTTCACATGTCACGAACAATTGCTCTCATCGCTCATCGTATTGAAGTTGTCAGGGCTCTCTGACGCCGATAATTTGTGTGAGTTGATCATACTTTGGTAAATCAACAGGTCGTGACCCCTGACCCGTCAGCCCGGTGGCTGGCTGAGAGCCACCTACAAATCTTATGACGGGGACAACAGAGAGGCTGTGAACTGCTCAAGTGCTCATGTCTATCAGCTGCCACTGGAGAAGCTGGTCCCCTCTGTCCTCCGCCGCTGGAGATGTGCTTTACTGTGAGCGCAGCCCTGTCTGTCAGTCCATCTTAATTTCTTCACATTTGTTTGGGTACCTACGCGTGTGTGTGCAGATGAGCATGTTTTTTAATTTTTATTTTCACTGCAGTCACTCAGAACAAACTATAGCCTCCTCCATATGTTTTAAATAAAGGATCCCAGCATGGGAGATAAAAGGAATACTGCTCAAGGTCTTCCTCCAGCACCAATGAATTGCACTCACCCTAGCTGCATGCAATGGTTAAACTTCCATGGCAGCTTTATGGGCTTCTTTTATAAAACTTTATTGACTCACACGTTCTCAAGTGGTGGCTCTGACTCTTTATTTTCATTTAGGTACAATACGTATGTTCAAGATGCCTTTGGTCCTCTGCTTCCCTATTTTTTTTAACACACAGGATTCTTGACCAATGCCTTCAAGTACAGACTGTGCAAGGGAGGGTAACACAGGCATCTTTTATTACCCATGGTCTTCAATAACTCAGCAGCTAAACAAGCCAGAGGAGAAGAAGAGAGACCTATGAACTCGAGCACGAAGGATACTGCACGGATCAGCTGGAGGGTAGTCAGGAACGAAGTGGGTTCAACTTGGAAACTGCAAAGTTGTTGAAAGTCTCATGCCCTGAAGAAAAGACTTGTCTGGCACAGACAGAATTCTGTAGCAATCGGGAGTTGCAGGCACAGCTGGCTTAAAAACTATCACTCCTTATAGGAAAAGGCAAGGAGAGTTTCTTTTTTTAGCAGATAGATAGCACAAGCATTGTCTTTGGCTGATTCTTCGCAAGCATATGTACCCAGAGCTAACTCCTCCGCTTTCATGAGCGGTGCGGGTCTGGTAGGAAGAGGATGGATGGTGTGAATTTGTAATTCCGATTGCAAAGGCAACAGCTGGCTCTCTCCGCTTTGATTGCCAGGTGTTCATCTGATGCCACATGTTCATTTCTGTGCCTTTTATAAATATGCCGAACAAATGAAAGTGCCCATATTCCCCTCTCCTGCACCTGAATTTAAATGCAGTGATGTGCAAAATAAATAGTATAAGCTTAGCTGTGTGGGGAGCAAGCAGAAAGCACAGCTGATTAGTCATGCAAATAAAGGAATTAAGAGGTTTCCACTGCCCTACACATTTTTCACAGAACTTTGCTGTTCTTCCTGCACTTGAGCTCTCCTGCTCCACTGCTGGCTACTCCCCTGCTGTGGAGCAGGCAGAGCCCTGGCACATGATAGGCTCTAACCTTGGGCCTGGATTCAAGTTCAGTGACCCTCCAAAATAAACGGAGGTGGCAATGGCAAACTCCAAGTTTCCCTCAGCCAGCACCAGAGCTGCTGTGGGCCCAGAAGCCATTGAGAAATGGTTCCCCACCTGAAAATGCCCATTTTCCTTTGCCACATTGCCCATCTTTTGTTTGTATTCGGTCTCTTTAGAATGAGCTTTGGACTAACCAGAAGAATCTGCTCATTCATTGATTTTATAATAGTGCCTAGAGGTCCCTAAGTGCCCTAAGGATCTGGAGTGTGAGCCTTGCGAGAGAGCAGCTTGCTGCTGCCTCAGGGGACTAAGGCTTTCCCCCGTGGCAGAAGGAGGAGGAGCGAGCAAGAACATGGAGGAACAGAAGACAAACCAATGGTGAAAAACTTCTGCCCTGCTCTGCAGCTGGTGCGATCTAGCTGTGCTCACGCACATGAGCTTCTTCACTCCGGCAAGTCCTACCGATCAGTGCACAGGAATGAACATGAGTGGTCCTTGTGCAGTCCTTTGGGCACACGTGGCTGCGAAGGAGACCTTCCACCTGCGCTTTCCCAGTTACAGCCATGGCAGAAATCCATTTCAGGATATGCTGTACAATTCCCATGTCATTGCTACACAGCTGGGTTTCCACCATTTCAAACGCATACAGCATCCTGCAGGCTTCTTGCTGTCCCCAGCATTCCCCCATTAGTGACATCCTACAATGACAGCAAGGCTCGCCTCCTCTGCCCTGGGCGAACGGAAAGTATTTCAGAGAGCAGAACACACTGGGGTGATGAAATGCACGCTTACCATGTAACATTAAAATTACAGCGAAAGGAAAAGTCTGACCTGCAGTCATCCGTGCAAAGATTATTTTACATGCAAAACAGCAGCTGAATACAATTGTTGTTCAGCTTGATAAAAAACAAACAGAGGTAGGAGAAATGCAGAGGAATCCTGCACGTTAACTGGCACGGCCGCTGGAAAAACATACAGAGTGCAGAGCCTCTCTGCCCGCGCAGAAGTGAAGCATAATTGGCCCTGCTGCACTGTAACAGATGCTCAAAAAACTATTCACAGAATAAATACATGTGTGTGTATATGTATAGGTGTGCACTTCTGTACAGAAAACTGTGTTTATAACCCAAAGTGCTTTCTTCTGCCCCATGAAAACTTCAAGTTTTTGACCAAAATAATGGTTTAAAGCTAGAATCATTTGTATTAAAACAAAACTATCACATTTTAAAAAACTAAAGTAACTAAAACATTGTAGATTTGAGTTTTCCCTTCAGCACATCTTAATTAATGTGAAGTTTAGGTTGAAACTTAAAAAGTAATGTTTTTTGAAAATTGCTTGGCAAAGGGACATTTTTGCTAATATTTTTCCACTTTTTTACCAGTACATTTTCATTGTTAGTTATTGCCAATGCAAAGTGGTTGAGCAGTTGTACCAAATGAGAATGTGTAATGGTTATTTGGTAGTAGAAAAGAATTGAGTTATCAATAAAACAAAACCAATTTCATCCTGTGAACGGAGGAAATTGTTTCTGTCAAGCCAAATATTAAAACCACAACAACATTAGATTCAAGTAGAAGAAATGCAAGATCTCAAAGAAAAAATATTCCAGTGCTAGTAATATTTAATGGAAAGAAGAAGCCAAAAGAGGTAAAAGAAGTTTAGGAGTGATAATAGGCAGAAAACTAAGAATGGTTGCCACAGAACATGGCACTGAATAAAAAATTGGCAAATAGATGTTGGGAACATAAATGCAAAGAAATCATATCACTGGGAGGAAGTTCTTATCCATGACTAGCCTGACTGCAATCAAATTACACATTCATTTTAGGGTGTCATGTCAGCAGGGAGAGACTGCAGACCTAGTGGAAATCAGATGAAAAGCAGTGACAATAGCAACTTCAGCTTTCCATAGCTGTGGAAACTCATTTTATAAATGAAATGTAAGGGATTACCATTTGTGTTTCACTTGCCTAAAAAGGAGGGGGATTACAGATACTGAAGGATATTCTCCTCACTTGCTACCTCCCCCAACGTTCACATCAATTTGAGCAGAGCATGCTGGGGGTAGGCAGGAAGAGACTGGAATTAAGATATTCTCTTCTATCTTGTCGAGAGCAGACTCTTGTGGAGTCATAGGAAATGAGAAAATGGAAATTTTAAGCAGATTTCAGAGATTTCAGCCTGACTCGTTAGGAGCTTGACTGGACCAGAACCAGCAAATCTGCTCCAGGCCACGCGCGGGCCTCTCAGGAAGCTGGGAGAGATGTTCGTAGCAAGCAGAACTAGCTGGAGTTCTTCAAATGAAAACCTCTTACCTGTTTTAGGTTTTTTTTTCAGAAAGAGAACTTTTTTCATTTTTGATCCTTTTCCCCTGTTTTAGTAGCTTCCACACCTCAATATATTCTTGGCACGTTTTCTTTTTCCAGCTGGTAATTGTATCTGGCCGTAATTCGAGGACTTTGGGCTTCTGCCTGACTTCTGGGAGCCCTCAGACCCAGCTGGAGCAGTGGCTTCTGAGGTAGGTGGGATCCTCTAAACTGATGTTTTGCAGCAGGAGCGCTCCTCTCTCTCTTGCGGTAGATATTCCCAGAACCAAGAAGAAGGAGATCTAGTGTGATATGGAGCCAGCCATGCATCCACTATGGGTTCAGCTATGAGTTGTTAGTACAACTGATAATACTGTTCCCTTTGAGGGGAAATGTTTATGTCACACTACATAACCCAAAGTAATGTTTATCATTTGACGGGTCCTTGAAACCATAATAAAAAAAGTGCATTACTCTAAATGAAATGCCATCACCCCTCTTTTAATAGCACTGTTTCAACAGCAGCGGTGAATTTTTATTTGTCTGTGCTTGACACTGCCCTTGGTGGGCAGCTTGCAGAGGTGACAATTCTTTTTAGCCTCACAAGCCACTTCCCTTGTCTCAGCATGATGACTTCCTAGCACTGCTGGTGGCTCTCTCAGTTCGCTGGTGGCTGGTCCCAAGGCAGGTGAAGCCCTTCACTGTGTATCTATCAGGGCAGGTGGAATGTGACACTCAGAGAGATGGAGTGAGGTGGCTTTCATGGGCTTGGGTTACAGTCCCCAGTGCCCATTCAAGGAAGCAATGAAGAAATACATAAAAATCAGTCACTTTCCTCAAATAAAGATGATTCTTTTCTGCCAGTCACTATATGTTACTCAGAGAGGTAGAGCAGAGCTGTAGTTACGCAGCCTGCCAAGTTTATGGAATAAGACAGCTTTCCCATATAGATTTCCCTATAACAAAAAATATAATGACCATAGCTATAATGATAGTGGGGACCACCATGGGCACCAGCATCAATCTAATGTGTCCCATTGCATAATTCCTGGTGGAGAGACACCAGGGCTGCCCCAGCCAGATCATCCTTGCATCTCCCATGCCTTATCCACCTGACAGTCTCTTCTCACTACCTTGCTTAAGGATTTGCAAAGAAAATGCCAAAATGGCCTTCCCATGGCAAATCAAAGGCAAGAGCCACCAAGAACCTGGGAGGATAGACTCCCAGCGTCCTGCCTCAACCATTAGACAACACAGCCTCTCTCCTGATAAAAGCAAACAAAATTTTGCTGCCCTTAAACCTAGACTGTAAAGTCTGTCAGAGGCACTGTGCAGTGGCTTTTGCAAAGACACATTTAAAGATTTTGTTTGTTTGCTTAATTAAATATATGTGATTTTGAAGCAATTTGGAGAGAACAAGGGAAATATTCTCTTTTTATTAGCTCCTGCTAGCCTGGAGGAAAATAAACTTTTTTTTTTTTTTAAGACAAATTATTTTGAAAAGTTGGAAATCCAATTACAAGTGGAATGGCGCCAAGTGGTACTCCAGTATGAGTGAACTACGAATCCTAGAGCTGATTTTGTACTACATGAGAGGGAAAACTGAGAACTTTGAAGAAATGTTGTCTTCGTTCTTGAGTTATACAATTAATTAAGCACAAGGCATGTTTAAAAATGTTTATTCTTTTATTAGCAATTCCCTAGAGTGACTTGGTATAACATTGTTTCATAGTTTCTATAGTCTGGGTTGCAAATCCCCAATTAGGGTATACTTTCAGTCTTCTCCCTTCCTTGTCTCCATTACTGGTTTTAGGAAAGCAAGAGTTTTCTGCTTCTTATTTTTTAATTATAAGATGTTGCATACTGTTCTCTGCACTCCACAGTGACTTCCTGGACATCAGCCTGGGTCGGGATGAGCAAGAGAGTAGCTCCAGGACTGCACAACCGAGATCAGTAGAAGGCCACCCTCAAAAAGCAAGGTGGATGGGCCAGGTCATCTCAGTCTCTGTCCGCCTCCTACTTCTCCCTGATCGGTTGGCAAATAACATGGATTTCATCTCACTTTCTTCCTGTCTCCACCCCTCCTTCAAACAAAAGCAGCAGTTCTTCCTGACAGCTGATGAAACAAAACCTGCTATATCCCAAGTGAGCTATTTTTCCCCCCTTGAAACTTCTTCCTTTATTGAACAGCTGACCTGGGAGGGGTTTTGATGTTCACCAGGTGGGCTGGGTAAACCAATTATCAGAGGCAGACGGAAGGACAGGCTTTATGTGGCTGCAGGTCAGGACTGGGATTTGAGACTGAGGTTCAGTTCTCAGCTCTGCATCAGACAACTTCACTCACCTTGGTGAGGGTATTTATAGCCTCTTCACTTGACATCTGTAAAGGAAGAAGATAACATTCCCCTTTTACTTCTGCTTCCTCTCTCATTGGAGCAGAGACCATCTCTTGCTGTGCTTACAGTCTCCAGCAATATAAACTGGCCCAATTTGGCTTGAGAGCTATAAACGCTAAAATTTAGCAGATGTTTATTCATGATGAAGTGAATCAGATGCCCAAACACTCTGATGTGTCTGTGGTCAGATCCTAGTCCCCAGGAAAGCTCTTCTGCACTGCTTGTTACCTATTCCCTTTCCAGCGTCACAACACAATGAGGTGGCTGCCTGGTCTAGTGGGAAATTATATTAATTCTCACTATTTTTCTAATTCTGATACTTCCTGACTACATACCCTGGGCAGGTCATTTAAATTCTCAGTTTTCCTAAGTTTATACATTTCTTGAAGGAAGATAAGAAACCTATATTCATTTTCTTATTATTATTCTTATAATGATAACTAGCCCAAGTGGTAAAGTGAACTAAGACAGAAGAGCACGAAGTCCCAAGTCTTCTGGAAAAATCAGGATGTCTGATGCTGTATGTGATATTCTGAACATATTAGATACATTTTCACTGTCACTCTGAAAAAATTCTAAAAATATAGCCTGACAGTAAAATTAGAGGCTAAGAAAGGAGACAATTCTTCACTTCTAGGGAGATGAAGAATGTTTGCCTTGGATCCGTAACCCCTCTGATGTTTCACTAGCAGATTTAATTTGATTAGCAAATACAACTCTGGACCCTAATATTATTAACCTTTGGCTGTTTTCAAGGAAATACAGCCTTTTCTTGAGACTTTCTGTGAGTCTTGCACAAATGATGTCACCTTTATGAATCATTAGCTTCCACATGTGTAAAATGGGATGAACCAAAGAGTCAGGAAGCAAAATCTTAACATACCAAATGGCACTTGGTGCCTAAGTCCTGTCAATGATCCATTCTGCATTTGTAAGGAACCCCTCATGAAGTATTTATACTAATGATAACGAAAGTCAAACAATGGGAAAGGTGGTCCTTCTTGCTGTAGGGACTATTCCTGTGAAGCAATGTAACTCAAAAGCTTTACAGACTGAATTAGGTGTAATCCTTACGGGATCACTAGCAGCTCATAAATAACTTTTAATGAGATTTCCAGCAAGTAAAATTGCACATGGGAGGGGAAAAACAGAGAGAGCGAGAGAAAGAGAGGGAAAAAAAATGCAAGGGAGAATCTCAATAAAAAATTAAAATGTTCATGCTATCCCCCTGTTGTTTCATACGTGTACACAAAAAGAAAGCAGGGATGGTTTCAGTAAGGCATTATTAGTACCCAAAATATTTAATTAACTGATACAAAAAGGGAAAGACTTGCTAAAGGTCACTGAAAATACAGTGACACTGGCCACTAATCTATGGAAACTTATAGAGCTAAATCTAAAGCATGTTCCAGAGTTAAGCAGGGAAATAAATCAAGGTTTGCAAATGTCATTTAAGTTTTCACCTGTCCCAAGATTCAAAATTATTGGCTTCACAATGAAAAGCATATGTTGCGCCCCTTGCCTAGGGAATAGTAATGAAGTGAGGCAGACACTCTCCAGTTCTACACTACCATCTCTCCCCTCTTTATTTCCCATCGAGTAAAAATAATTACTGTATACTTGAGGGAACATTTCTCTCAGTCTGCCGATAACTGCTGCCATGTTGGCTCTTCATGAGCTGCTCTTCTTCCTTGTGGGACTATGATTTGATTTATGAGAAAATAGTTGGCAAATTGCGATGTCCATCTTGATGGATGACATCATTTGGGCCATTTTGCTGATCATGTATGACTAACTTTTTTTTTTAGTGCTGTTGCAATTGATCAAGTGCTGCAGCACAGCTGAGTTAAGGAAAGGAGCAGGGCGGGGGGGCGGGGGGTGAGGGGAGGAAAGAGGTGACAATTGCCTGTGCTCTGTAGGAACCGGAATGGCATTCGCAGAGCAGAATCCCCTCTTTTTTGGTTCAGCTGTAATCTAATTGAAGAGGAATATAAATTTTATAGACTGAAAATAACGCAATGTATATACAACAACGGGATTAAATGTAAATGCCCCAGCCCACCACATTAAAATTAAAGGAAAAAAAAAGGAAAAGACTAAACCCTGAGTATCGTGTTTTATGCTGAACCCTCTATGTCTAATCCCTTTGGCACTTGAGTTATATTACCACTCATTACAGTTAACTGCTACTGTATATTATATAGGAAGGGAAGTAGATGTATGTCCTCTAGGCCAGATTTGACATCCCCAGAGTTATGTGATTTACAGATGCCTGCTTCAGATTTAAAGAGATCTTGATCACGCTAGGTCCCTGCTTTTTAAGTTGATCTCTGCAATCCTTGGGCTATTACGTGGTCCTTGAAAGGTGACCAGAAAACCAAATCCACTCCCAGTGAGCTGATCAGACAGCAGTCCCCAACACCCTGGGAAGATCTGCAGGTCGATCAGGAAGGGCTGGCAGCTGTGGTTATCTTAGGCCCCAGCCAGGCATCTCTGCAGGGAATCTTGCAGAACTGAGTGTGTCCTTATGAACTGTGGGTAGATCAGAATGCACCTGGCTGGCACATGGAGATGGACATCCAGGCTTGACCACCAATGGATCTGGGTGGGAAATAGAAAGAGAAGCTTGCAGCATATTTGGAAAGGACAGGTTTGCTTTAATGCCTTCCCAGAGGTTCTCAGTAGACTTTGATTAGTTTTTCAGTTATCCCAACTGCGCACATGTGTGTGAAATCAATCAATCCACATCCTCCAATGTTGTCTAACCTCCTCTAGTACCTAAGAGGATGTTATTGAGAAGACAAAACCAGGCTCTTACAATGGTAAGAGCCACTGCAGGATGAAAAGAGAAAACTGACATTAGTTGAAAGAAGAAACTTTTTCACCATGAGGACAATCAAATAGTGGGATGCCCAGAGGGGCTGAGCTGCCCCCATCCTTGGAAGTTTTTGGGACACAACTGGATAAAGCCCTGAGCAACCTACTCCAACCTCATCGCTGAACCTTCTTTGAGCAGGAGGTTGGACTAGAGATATCTGGAGGATGTTTCCAACCTGAGTTATCCTGTGATCCTACATGGTTGCTTTACAGAGAAGGGACTTTTGAAGGCACTCTGCACAGCCAGCAAAACAGGGAGTCATGCAGCCTGTCCTGCAGTTCCCTCAAGCTAACTGCTCCTCAGAGATGAATGTGCTTTAATATCTAGGAGGTCTTGGTAGCAAGGTGCTGACACTTAGTTTGGCCATGCATGTTTCAAATCTTTTCAACCAATCAAACATTTAAGGACATTGCAGGCAGCAGTGCACAAGCCAGAGCCCGAAGTGGGATGGGGCTTCATGCTCTGCTGAGGACACTGGAGAGCAGCCAGCCTCAGGGAGGGTCTTGCCTGCAGCGAGGAGGGATGAGGCCTCAAACTTTGGCTTCTTGAGGGCCAATATATGAACAGAGGCAATGCATGGAGCAGCTCTGAAATGCCCCTCTGTGCCAGACGAAGACTTTGCTCCTAAATTATAGCTACTTGAAGCCAGCTACAGTCCTCAAAATGTTCATCATTTAAACAAAGAGACTGCTCCTTCATGAATAGAGGGTGTCAATGGTGGTAATGACTAGAAAAAAACCAAAGAAAGTATTTGATAAATTTTTCAAGAACATCATATCCTGCAAAATCACCTCTCAGACCAATACATTTGTAAGCTGGATTGTATCAACATTGCCTCCACACAGCACATGTATTTTTCTTTTAAATCAATTTAGCCAACTGCTGCCTTAGATTTTAAAAACACTCTCTTGTCTATCCTGAAGGCATATTTGTAGATTGGATTTTCCAGTATTGTATCTTCCAAGGGAATTTTCTTAAAATGATGAACAAGCTATGAAAATCTAGGGTCCTAGATGTTTCGCTATTCCAGAGGCTGCTCTGGATTTCTGGTTCAGTCTAGGACAAACATTTACCTGTAGACTTCAATAGACAGTTGATAAAACTATTCATCATGTCTAGGTGTCCTTCTGAGGACGTACCTATAGAACATATCCATTATTCAATATTTCCAGCAGATTGGACTTGCCAAAAGGAGCTGGAAAAAATTCTGGTTTACAACTGGCGAATAAAAAATATGTTCAGGAGAATCAAAAATGAGTATTTTTCTATGTCTCAGTGTTTCTGTTCTCAATATATCAATAGAGGGCTTTTTAAAATGATTTTTTGTTTCTCTTTTGGCTAGTCTCCTAATTCTTTTATGGACATACTTGGTGGGGGTTTTTGTTTGGGGTTGGTTTGTATTGGTTTTTTTTTTAACCTGTTTTTCATATTTTGATGCAAGGGTCAATACATAAAAATTTACAAGGTTTAAGTTTTCTTTACATTTCCTAAATGCACACATCTGCTTTTCTCATTAGCTAACTGCTGCTCACTGATGGATTCTCTGCACTTTTAATTCATGGTAAAACACTTTCTGCACATTTCAATGTTTCATTGTTTTATTGAATGGTCACAGCCTCTTACCAAGGCTGATTTTTATCTGTTGCTGCACTTCTTCAGCCAACTTTATCATGTTGAAATTATAATTTTCAAAGGAATTTCCTTTCTCCCCCTTCTCTCTCCTAGCTGTAATCTAAAGTGCATAACTTTATTGCTATCTGAATCCTGCCAAAAGCACACATTTATGGTACCAGTTATCCAGCATGTCCCGTAGAAGTGTGGGACATAGAGAGAACAGAGTGTTTCATATAAACTGCTTTCCCATTACCTATAACAATAATCATCTTGAAATATAGTGTTTCATCTGAAGATCTCTCTCTCCCTCAAAAAGCCTCCAAGTTGGTAAATTAAAGCTGAGAATCTCCTGGCTTGGTAGGAATGAACAGATTGGCTCAGGCTAGCCCTGAGGTCACCCTGACACATTTATGAAAAAATATGGGAAAAGGAAGAGATATGCCTTCATCCCTGCCATTGCTCCAACGTTGAAAGGTTCAAAGCATTTCCTGGTAGATCATGCCAGCCCCACAGCACTGGCCTTGGATATAGCTTCCAGAGAGACCCAGTGGCCCAGACCCTGAAATAACATGATTCAGAAAAAGGACGAAGGACATCATTAGTAAATCTTTTATAGCTGCATGGGCTCTGGAGCTCGCTGGGCCATCTCAGACCACTGTCCTGTGACTACCGAGGTACCGCCCTGGGGGTGGGAAATGCCAAAGCCCTGAAACCACCACTCTTTCCTGGTTCTGCGTCTCCTCCGCTCCTGTGACTGTGGAGCATTGGGGACTTCTCCACAGCTTGTCTAACTGCAGATGAGTGTCTTGCTGTTTGCAGCCCAAGAGAAGGACAAAAGAGTTGGGTCAGCATGGTGGGACACAGACATCCTGCTTGGCAAGGGAGGAACACTCTTGACATGAAAAATTCATCTTGAAAAACCAAGGCCATGGAGAAAGAGCAGACCATCCTCTCTCCATCCTATGGAATACTCCCTGGTGTCCATCAGCCACCCCAGCTGGTAGGACGTGACGTCCACGTGCTCTGCAGATTTCTGGGCATGCTGAGTGCCTGCCAGAAGTGCCTTTCTGGTGCAGCCCACCCCAGCTGTGAGGAGCACAGGTCAGCTGTCCTGAACCCAGGCCAGAAATCATATGTCCATTTCTCCCACCCCATCCCCTGGGAGATGCTGCAAGGAGCCTTCTTACCTACTTGGTCCTGAGGGTTATTTTCTTCCCCAAAAGCCCAACCTGGAAGTCAGACTGGAGCCAGACATCTGGCAAGACCAGGGCAGAGTCTTTGCCCCAGGGTGAATTTTAACTTTTGTGGACTTTTCTTCCTTAAACATGGGGTAGGAGCTCTCCATGTAAATACTTCAGGAAAAAAAAATACAAATCGACATTGCCTACACAGAGAAGGGAATCCTGGGGGCCTCCTCCTAGCCTCTGACATGTGAAGGACATCAGGCTTTACCAAAATGTCTGAGCAAATAGCTTGGTTTTCAGAAGTGCTCTGCCTCTAGGCAGTCCGCATTCAACCTATGTAGGTTTTTCATTCATTTACATCAGCAGTAATTTATTTCCAGGTTTTGCATCTTTCTTTAAAATGTCATATTAATCCCTCAAACCCACTGATTGTGCTGGAGCAAAGCAACAGAAATGCAAAGGTAACTGGTTTCCTCATAGGCGTGGCTAGACTCATCCTAGGCTATCTAGGGCCACAGTAGCACTTATTTTTCTCCTTACTGGTGTGGGTCCTGCTACCCTCTATCTTTAACAGAGCCTGCTATTTGCACTATTAAAATACTTTCTGAGGGCCACTGATTTCAAGGAGCACTTAGGGCACAAGAGGTCCTTGACCTGGGCAGGATTTTGCCTGTGAGACAGATCCTATCATGCTTATGCCTCTTACATGCCAATACAGTCACAGCATAATGACATTTCATGCCTGGCTATCACTTTTCTCCAATAGATCCCCAAGTTCCGGACAAAGAAAAGCATAAACACGAGCAGAGCTAAAACATCCTCATGGGACATGCACATGAACGAGGGCAGGAATCAATAAGGAGAAATCATTTCTATGCCAATACATAGACTGGGATGGAGGGCACCCAGGGATGCTCTGGCTCCGTGCACTCTTTGTTCCTTCCAGAGATGGTCTACACTGCTGCCTGTTTGCCAGCGCCTGGGCTCCCATGATGCAGGAGTCTGCAAGATCACAGTGCTGCTCTTAAGAGTCAGTGGATATGGCGTCTGATTTTCCATAGAGAAAACTCAAAGCGGAGGGAGAGGGGGAGGGATAAAATGATCCTGCGGTTCTCATATTGTAATGGTTATTTATTTTGTTTAGAGAGCACACACCACAATGCATCTGGCTAAAAAAGAAACTTCCTTAATTATGTATAAGGCTTTGACTCCCAAAAGATATGTTATATAAAAAAAGAAAAAAGAAATCCAAAAAAACAATCTACTGTTTGTTTGGATGCTCGATACATTCAATTGCAAAAGAACGGTTCCTCTCCAAGCCATCATTACCTATGTCTATGCATTTTTATTTGAGTCTCAGCTTATTGTGGAAGCCTTCTGCTTTGATTCTCAGCCTCTGTACCTTTCCCTCTCAGACTACAGTTTTTAGGGGGCTGCAGTGCAGTGAAAATCAAGTGCTACACAGAAACTGCCTGATTTCCCCAGGAATTTTTATGTGGGATCAATCTACGATTCCAAAGAAAGCAGAATAAATCAAATCAAATAACACTCGCACTAAGCATATTGATGAGGGCATGGATCAAGCAGGACACACATCTGGTTATGTAAATGATAGCCTGGAGAACACAGCTTTGTTAAAACAACTCAGGACGGCTCCCAGGGGCAGACCTTAAGTCAGAGTAACCCAGGATTTCCTCTTTGAATAAAGGTACATCAGTGTAAATGAGAGCAGATCCATGTACTACAAAACCAGCATGTTTTCCCCATTGGTGGGAAAAGCGACAGCAAAAGCAACAAGGAGCCTTCAAGTTTCTCCTGGTTTTGGTGAATTTTTCATTAACATCAGTAAGGCCCACAGCGGGCATCCTGGCTGAAGCTGCAGTACCAAGGACCAGATCATTTTGGCGAGAGTCAGCCATGGCTGCATGTTGTCTCCTGGCCCACAAAAAGCAATGAGCACCACATCCATCATGGGGACCTCCTGTTCCCCCATGGCCAGGACAGCCCAAAACACTCTGCAAACCCAACGCTTCAAGTGACGGAAAAGCAGAAGCAGAGCAACATATCCATAAACCAAGAAAACCTGCTGGCAATTGAAACCTTTTGGGGAGGCCAGGGGCAGTCCTGCCTTCGACCGCTTGCTCCCCTGAGCACAACCTGTGTGAGTGCATATTCCCCACGTGACAGCACCTTGGATTTGTCTTTTCACCGAAACACAGCACCACGGCATCTGTGGTGCCTTTTTAGTTTTCAGACTATAACTTTTTAAGAATATGGACCAGATCACATATAAAGAACTGGAGCCATGGATCCAACTTTATTGGCCAATGGCTTTATAATCCATTAAGTTAAATCCTCTTGGTGCAACAGCAAATTCCATTTTTCCTGGCTGCTTTTGCAAAAGGATCCAGAAATATTATTCCTTCTGAGGTATTTTTTCCTTCCAGTGATACTTAGGGGAAAAAAAACCCAATGCAAAGCAAAACAAGAACCCACCTGAAAAATCACTGGCAATTATAACTGTCCTTTATTTGTTTCAAAATATTAGTTATTTTTGTAGTGTTTGCCTGGTCATTTGATCAAGCAATTGAACAAGTTTGTGTTTGAAGCAAAGATGATCTTTGCAGAAACAAGGAATTGTTTCTCATCCCTTAAAATGAAGGGGGAGTGAATCAAAATAAAAATGGTTTTGATTATGAAATGAAGGCTTACAGTGAGCAAGCTGTATGTGGTTTTTGGCATCACTCTTTGAGTGAGTAAGAATTGGAGCCAATCCTGCAAGATGAGTAGGTCTGAAGATAATGTAGACTATAAAGAAATATTCCTGTCCCTGCTCCAAATTCCATATGTTAGTTGACTTATTTGCACCTCTGAACAGCACTGAATTTAACATTCTCCCTTAATTGTTTCTGAGCTGTTTTTTTGTGTTTTTTATGGGCTAATTTGCAGTGTCAATGTCTGCAATTCTGGTTTAGAGCATGTAAAGGCATCTAAACAAAGGGATTTTTAGTCTGAAACAACGTACGGGTTTGGTATGTGTGCAGTGGTAGTGCAATACTGGATACACAGAGCGCAGAATATTACAGGTCATTGTGTAGGGAAAACGCCTCTTTCCTACAGCTATTTTTAAGTTTTAAAAGCAGTTAAAAACCTCAGAAACATTAAGCTATATTTTATTTGAAAAAGTGGGATCAGGACAGAAGAAACACTGTAGTCCATTAGATGGCATAAGTGTAACAATGGAAATTCAGGGAAATAAATTAGAAAAGAATCTTTTGTCTTGAGGATTTACTATTGCCCATAGCTTGTGGTTTCAAAAGAGAAGTGGGAGGGAGGAGGAGGAAGAGAGAAAGAAAAAGACATGATAAATGATAATTTTCCAACATTTTCAAACAAAAACCTGAAGGAAAACTAACTAAAAATTCCAGCTACAAACAACATGCATGATTATGAATATTTGGTGGTTACTCATGTGTGTGTATTAAAAAAAAATACACTGATTTGAGCCAACGCCCCTGGTCCAACTTTAGAGGTGTTTAAAGGTCAGGCCTGGATTCATATTGCAGCAAATGAACCTTATCTCTGCACTGTGCCAAACAAAAGCCACTTGAGTCTGAACAACCCTGAACTTTAAGCTGCTTGAAACCTTTAGCCAGGCATGAATGTGGTGAAGTTTAGCCATTTCTAACTGTACACTTTCATCATTTGTAGAGCTTACAGCATTAACCCTTTTGCTTGCTTGATCTTTAAATGGGTGAAGAAAGAAAAATACTCTTGAGTAACTATTTTATATCTGGAAGAATAGGAGATCACTGACTGGTGGCCATAGGTCTTGCTGTCTTGTGAATAAAAATAATCTAAATTAAACAAAAAAGAAAATGACCCATTAGGATTATGTAAAAAAGCATTACATTTCCTTACGACTCAAGTTACCGAGATACGTTTTTGCAAAAGAAAAAAAGGTCAGTTACCACTATTAAACTTGTATATTGTTTTATACTAAGCCCTTCCAATGGCCTCTCTGAGGGACTGTTTAGTTTGTATTACACTCTAATAAACTCCAGGTGTGGAGGACAAACTGAATAATAAGAACCCGATGGACCAGACTAGTTAAAAATAATGTGGTACATTCCTAGTTCTCTGCATTTAATTTATTGTTAATCATTGTTATTACTTACATTTATTGGGTAGTTTTTCTAGATTTATTAGGCACTACATTTAACAGTGTTATCGCTTGTAACTGACTATCAGTGGAATAGAAAACATATTTTCTTAAAGAGTCTTACCCTAATTAGTAAGTTGTTTCCCTACTGAAATAAAACAGACCCTAGGAGAGTCAAGTTAAGACTGACTTTTTTTTAAAGTCAGAATAAAAGTTCAGCTAGGAAATCCACTTTTTTCCAAGACCACCTGTTGGAGCAGACAAGCAGAAGTATCCAGGTACCCTACCCAGAGCTCTGTTGGGTGAAATACTTGGCTGAAAACCATCAAGTCAAAAGCTTGAAGGTTTTCAGCTTGAAGGCTCATCTAATCAATGAAGTCTTTTCCCGACCACTGTGACATGTGGGGGGGAGCCATTAAAAAGATGAATAAAGCTGCTTTATTTGAGCTGTTTACTCAGTGATCCCGTACTATACAGCCAAGCCAGTGGGGCACATCCCACAGCTGGTGGGGGACCCAGGGGAGATGTTGCTTCAGGGAGGGAAGATGACCCCAAAGGCAGGTGATGGTTGTGCTCCCAGAGAGTATTGTAGAGCAATGGGGGCTGGCAGCAGCTGCTTCACATCATCTCAAAGCTGCTCATCACCCGCCAAACAGCCCCTTGCAGGTCACCTGCGATAGCCTCAGGGTGGGAGCCATGCAAGCCCTGCATGAAAATCAGGAGCTGCAGCTGGCCCACCCCTGCTAATCATCTACCTGCCCCATCCAAACCTTGGGCAGACGCACTAGCAATCTGCCAGCTGGCTATTTGCATGACCTTATCCAAATAAAAGAGCATGATCAACATATGTAATGCTGTGGTTATCTGCTTGGACAGACAAATCAAAACTGCTTCTTTGGTGGCAAGGTCGTTAGTCACCACTGATGGAAAAAGCAACAACCCCTCCCAAATGCCCAGGGCTCCTCTTAAAACTAGGGGGTGCAGTCTGAGCTCACCTGTGCTCTATTCAAGAGGCCACATTCAATTAAGAGCAACTTGATATTCTTGAGCACCTTCTGTTTGAAGATCTCAAAGGATTTTTCACACAGCACAAGTCAGTTAGGAAGCTCAGCATAAGAGATACTTTGGCATGATCAGTATTGGAGGTAATGGCAGAGTCTGGAAAAAACCTCAGAGCTCCCAGGCTCTTCATCCAGCCACTGTAGCCAAAGGCAAAGGGTTTGGTTGTAGAGCTTTGCACATCTGTAGGCACCATTATATGCTAGCAGTGCCTTGGGTACTCACCCACACCATAGGTTCCCAGTTGGAACAGGCTAGGGGAGAAGGATGTGCTGCCAGGTGACATTCATTGCTTTACTTCCCATCCATCAGGACAATCAGTGGGCACAAAACACCAAAGTCCTCAAGAACCAGGGTGGGAGTGAGGACAGAGAGGTAGGCTGGGTTTTTTTGGGCATCCATGCAGCTGCCCTTGCAAGACATGAGCTCAGCTCCAGGTCTCTGGTGAATGCAGTGTCAAGCTGAAACCTGCCCTGGTGTCTTCTCTTCCTGTGGAACCAAATATAAATCAGTGCTGAAGGAAATGCTGCTTGCAGAGAGAAAGAGAGGAAGCAAGAGCCAACAGATGATTTGCTGCTCTGCTCATCCTAAATCCTTGGTATTTAACTCAAAGGAAAGCAGCAGGAAATCATACTATTTTGAAGGGGGAGGGGGTGAACAATAGTAGGTTAGATGAATCCTGATGACAGCTTCTCTATACTGCCAAACTGGGGAAAGCAGGGATCATCAGAGTTGTTCTTCCACTAAAAGTACTTAAGTCATTGCTGCTAGAGACACCAGATCTAAGGGAAACGATTCCCAGGTCAGCAGCGAGCAGATAACCCCTTCTAATTTACAGAAGCTGGGACATATGGCCATGGGTGGAAGGGTACTGCTGTTCAGACCTTTGGCTGTCTCTGCCAGAGACCCAGTGCCGCAAGCCCTGAAATACCACCTTCTAGAACCGAAATTTCTGCTGCCGGTTGGAAATCCCACATGAGTAAGCACATGGGTTGTCTGAGTGCTCCAGCTTCCCATAGTTCAGCAGCAGCATGGGTAATACATGCATGCAGGTAATGCAAAAGCAAGGTTAGCCCAGAGTCCTTTTACCCTGGCATTCCCCTTCTCCCCTGTTCCATGGGGCCCCCTCATCACAGTCCTGCTTTTGCTCTGATGTTCTCCTATTCTGATTCTCAATAGTGTCATTTTTTGCCTGCCAGTGGCATTTTTCCCCTTCCCTTCTGCCTCCAATTTGGTTGTTATGTTAGCAGAGGGTACAAATTGCTCAGAGCATTATTTTAAAGAAGTTCTTGTTATTGGACGTGTTACATGTATGAAAATATGTGTTGCTTTTCCAGTGATGGTATCTTTGTGCTCCATCATGCTCCATCATTATCATGCGTGTGTTCTAGTGTGTAGCTCGCATGCCAAACTCTCCCTGGTTATAAACCACCCTAAAAATCCCTCTCCAGGAGTACTGCTTTGCATGCTGCCCCTGTCCAAAGCAGACCTCTGGTCTCTCATTGTGTGTTTTGGTCTCTGAGATCCACATGCTGGAAACAGGTCCCCGAATGCCTCATTCAGGCTGTGGGTACACTTACAGCAGGGAAGGAAGCCAAAGAATTGCATTGCTTTGCATGTGCCAGTAAAATGATATCTCAGGCAGTGTCAGATAGAGTGCAGGGTAGTTCATAAATAATAATAACAACATTTCACACTTGGATAGTTTTACACCTCCATTAAGACCCACCAGCCAGACTTTTCTCTGGAAAAGCCCTCTCTTCCTCCTTCCTGTCGCTTCCTCCTGTTTTGTGACAAGTTGTTAGGTTGGGGCAAAATGTCTGTATTTTAATCCAACCAGAGCAACAGCTCTTTCTAATCCCCTCATGGAGAGGGGGTGTGATGCACTGGCGGGGGGGGGGGGGGAAGGCGAGGAGGAAGCAATGGGACACCAGCAGTGGTAGAGCCTCCAAAACCTCCTCCCAGGTCAGGGCTAGCAGGGAGGGGGGCAGAAAAGTGCATTTTCCTGTAGGACAGGAGCTGCTCGGGGGGCAGAGAGCCAGGGAAGTTGGATTCCTTCACGTGGGCTTCCAGCCCCGGGGAAGAGCTGCCCTGGCAGAAGGGGCTGCGAACGAGGAGAGCCTCTCGGGAGGTTGCCCCCGATCAGGCAGTAAGTGGGGCATACACATGCGGACGTGCTGTTTTCAACAGTGGGGTGGGATTCAGTGGTGTAATTGAGGGTTGTCTTTCCATCATTTGGTGTGAAAATGATTTCCAGATGTTGGAGGGTAACCTCCTAAATATACCAAAATGTACTACCCAAAACAGAAGAAGACAAAACCAGAATAAATGTGATTCCAACCAGTCAACAAGCAGTCTTCTGCCTCTCCAGTGGTCTGCAAAATTGGCCTTTATAAAGTCCTGATGGGACCTCCTGGGCTGAGTACCTGGGGAGGCAGGAACAGGACAAATCCGAAGTTGTCTTTACTTCTTATTCACTCTCAGATACGAAGACAGACATGAGAATTCAGCCTAGTGTGAATAACTTTATCCATTCTTGATATTTCCCATCATCTACAAAAGCAGTTTCTTTTGCTGGTTGTTGTTTTGTATAATTTTCCAAACAATACCCTTTAGCAACAAGACCTCCCTTTTTTTAATGCATTTCCAGAGGGACTTGAGTCCAGATCACACACACACAAGGCAAGTTTCCAGCATTCTTATTACTCCACTGGAAGAAATAACCAGAGCCAGCATCTCTGAACCATTTCCCAAACTGTTCTGTTCTTCTGACTTCAGTGTCAGCAATGCACTGTTTCTAATCCATTACAGGAATTTATCACAGTACGTGTCAATTTGTTTCTCTTCTTTCCTCTTCTCACTTTAAAATGACATCAGGAAAGAAACTTTACAGCAGGGCTGCTTCAATCCAAGTTTTAGCGACAGAGCCCTTTACTTAACTGGATCCTAGCCGTGCACATTAAGTTTTAAGGGCATATACTAAACAGATCAGGCTTTACTGTAGTCTAGAATTTCCTTTGTTTCCTTTTTGGTGGTGATCTTTATTGCAAACAGTTTGCAATACTAGTAAACAAGCATCCAGGTTTCCTTTTCTTTTTTCTTTTTCTTTTTTTTTTTTTTTTGAAGCAGCTTGTCCTAAATAGATAGTTTAAAGCATTGTAATAGGGAACATCCATGCTGTAATACAATGGGATGATCCTGTTTGGCAATGGTCCTAATTTGATACAGGAGAGATAAGTCTATTACTGAAGAAATCTAAATCGTATACCTGTATGCTTGTTGCATTTAATCCTTCTCTGACAAGTTACTACTCTCTTTACTTGCTGGAGTAAGGATTGAAAAAAAGATCTCTGTGCTGAGTATATTTTCTCTGCCTGCATAGTCAGTAGTTAAAAATCACAATAATGAAAGAAAACACTGGGGAAAACTGCGTCATTGCAAGTTTCTGAAGGGCCCAATCCTACATCACTTATTTTTATGAGTCATTGTGTAAAGTGAAGCTGAAAGGATAAATCAAGTGTGTGAGGATTAGTGCATGAGTAAAGATTTCAGGATCAGGACCCTAACTCTCAGCCTCATAAATTTCCTACTGGAGAGGATTCAATGTTATTCATTCAGCTTTTAAAGAGGGAATGGGGAGGCAGTTGTGTCCTTTTTCTTTTTAATTAGATTTCATTTATTTAGATTGTTATGGAGATGGTCAACCACAATAGGAAACCAAAAGCACAGAGTAGGACAATTCCTAGAAGCCTGTTACAATCAGCATGGGATCACGTTAAGTGCTGGACACTTCATTTTCATGACATGATCTTTGATTTCCTCAGAGACAAAATAAAAATGGACATGACTGAAGTTTATGAAGGGAGACATCTCAGTTCAAGTGGGAACATTAAGACATCCCCAAACCAACAGCCAAAAAGGGCCAAAGAATGAAGGAGAGAAAGAGATTCAGATTCAAATGCATTTGCCAGAGTAATTACTGGAGAAACTGGGGGGTGGGAGGCAGAATAGGGGGTGGCCATTGAATGGGATGAAAACCACTAGCATTACAAAAAGAAAAGGAAAAAAGGGGGGCTATGGGTAAACAGGATGGAGGCAGAGAGCATGAGTGGCAGATGTCACTGTTTTCATTCCATCGCCTTAACTTGCTGTTTGAAAAAACTCCTCATGTGTGACCTGAAAAGAGAGAGAAACAAAATGAAAACAGGCATCAACAAAGCACTCGCTGTACGATTTCAAAAAAATGTAAATTAATGACTGGCAGTAAGAATCTCCAAAGGAAACAACATCCCAGTTTAAGCATTGCCATCAACAAAAGCTCAACAGCATATGGTAATGTTAACTTTAATATGAAAAGATAATAACAATCTTTAAAAAGTGACTTGAGAAAAAACCTTGCTAGGTGCTCATCCTTTTCAACTTGCCTAAAAAGAAAAATGTTGGAAGGTTTTGTGTTTTTCTTTTTTTTTCTTTTCCTCTTCCCCTAAACTGTTCATGTTGTGTAGTTAAATAAGGTTGAGATTGGTACAAATTTTAAATAAAGGTACCTAGGATCTCCGGCTAACAAGGCATAAAACCAGATTTGTAACAGATAATTACATCTAAACTTATTTAAATATAGGCCTATTGATTCAAGTAAGTTCTTTAGAGCAGATTCAAGGTAACATTTCCTCCCCCACCCCTCTTCTAAAAGTGTTGTCATTGTTGTTGTACGGTTGAAAAATGAGCATCCTCTCATGGCCCACGTGAGCCTCGTCCTGTGCATTTCCAGCAGCTGGCTGCGCCCTTGCTCAGCACCCTTCCTCAAAGCCTCACCCCTCGTTCAGAGCCAACTATCTGACCACACGTTAGTGATTGCATCTGTGATTGATAAGTTAAGTGCACATGCATGTTGCATGCTAAAATGTTCTTTGCTTGTGCCATTACTGTATGGGTTTATGCAAATTTCTGCCTTTCCAGGCACAACCGTCACCTTTTGTCTTTGAAAATCTCTCCCCTGCCCCGTGCTGTAATCAAACAGAAGGAAATAACTTTATTCAGGTCACCCTATGAAGGCCTGAGGATGTTGTTTACTCACATGAAAGGCCTAACTTCAGTTTGGACTTCTTATATGAAAAAGGGCCATTGATATGATTATGGCACCCAGAAGCAAATGCAGCTTTGAATATTACTTCTGACCCCCGATGAATATCAGTTTCTTAACATGCCTACAATGGGCCAAAGTGACTAATTTTAGAAAGGTGGATATTTAAACCAACAGCACCTCCACGCAAATGTGCATTACACTGCTGTTTTAACCCGTGATCCCACAGTGAGGGCTTGGAGATATCATTTTGCAATAAAGAGGTATTTCACGGTCAATTGGCTTTATCCAAAAATAATAGGAAAAGAAGCTTGCAGGGGGAAAACCAACCTAGTTTGGCACAAAATGCTAGCACTACTGGATCTGAGTAGAGAAGAGTTTAAAAGACTCTTGTGCGCTTAGCCGTACGCTGAAAGAATGACACACAAACAACAGCCACCACATGAATGCGTCCATTATATCCTTTATTGAAGATCACAACAATAGTAGCACTTCATTGAAGAAAAGATGATTCCTCTATTATAGACAGGCCCCTCAGATCGCCTAGCTCAGCGTACAACTGCAAGATGTACAGTTCTTTCTGCATTTTCATGTCATTGCCAAAACACACAAAGTAGATTCTCAAATGCCTGGGGCTAAATTACAGCCCCTACGAACCACGCTGGAAGTTTGAGAGCCCAGAAAAAGTTCTGAAGCTTTTCTCTCTCTCTCTTCATGAGAGAAGCCAAAGCTCGTGGGTACAGTGTTTGTCATGTGAAACAAGGCTATTTTATATCATTTGGGGTTGTTTTATTAATGGTGCTGAAAAATTGTTCACTTCGTTTCACTTTTCGTCTCCTTTTGAACGTAGCAGGATGAAGGTAGAGTGTTTTTAACACATCCAAGATAAGAAAAGAATAGACCCTTTTGTCTCTAGAGCTGTATGCCATCACTATTAAAAATCTTTCATCTCGTCTCAGACAACAAGCAGAGAGCATGACAAAAAATAAGAGAGTCAACAGTAAAAAGTCTGTGGCTGGGGGTGGAGGCTGACAGGTGGATAGAGCCACCTCTTTGCCTTGAGTTTCATCCTAGAAGAGTTGGTCAGGGCAAAATTTGTTCCTCTCGGGCGGTTCTTCTCAGGTTTTGTGTGGGACAAATGTCAGAAGCCTGCTTGCAAAAGAGTCACGTGCGAGCGGGAGAGAACTGTCCTGCAGGATGAGGGGTTAAGTCAGGGGATGGAGGGATCTTGTATTGCCACAGCATCATCAGTGTCCTAAAAAACTGGAGCTCCTGGGGCCAGCGTGAAGTTGTTGGCACCATTGAGGGCGAAGACGAGCCAAGGAGGGACATTGTGAGCCAAGGAGGGACATCAGGAGACAAGGAGGGACATCACAACAGGTGCTGCAGTTGGTGACTGCACAGGAATGCTCCGGGCATGCCACGCCAGCAAAACGGCCTGGCCACATGCTTGTCACTGAATACTCACCCAGGCCGGTTTGTGTCCCCGACACCTGACGCGTGCCATCAGTCACCATTCGTGGGCGAGCAGGAGATGGCAGGAGATGCTGAAATGTCAGGCTGAGCCCAACCTGACATTTCAGCATCCCCACCACATCTCCCCGTGCCAGAGCAGCTCCAAGAGGAGGGCTCTGCACAATGGGATGGAAAGAGCTCCTTTCCACGCCAAGCAAAGGTACTTGTGAATCGAGGTTAAGTTCAGCAGATCATCCTAAGCCTAAGATCATTCATTATAAATGAATGTTTAATACATTTCCCTTTGACATTCCTGAAGTAAATGTTTGAATTTTTCATTTTGAAAGAACATTTAATTTGGAAATTGAATTAAATTTCCCTTTTGAGGGGATGAAAAACAACAATAACAGCCGAAACAGAATGAATTTTATTTTTTCCAACCTGAAATTAATTCGTCTTATGGTTTGATTTTTCTGATTCATTTTGGGGCTACAGGAAAGAAAAATGTTTCTCTCAGGTTAGCCTGAGACAATGATGTTCAAATCAGACAATGATTCAAAAAAAGAGGAGCGAATGCACCCAGGCCCTGTGTGCAGAGCTCTGCTCAGAAGCCCTTTTCAGAGTGAGTACACCTGGTATCATCAGTCCTATTTCTTTTCAAAGATTTGTTAGTCATTCAGAGATTAGAAGTCCAGTGGCATCACCTGTAGGTTTGAAGGACATTTTTTTGTCAAGGTGGACTGCACTGGTATTTTACACAAACCTAGAAATACCTACAGGATATAATGTAGATATTCTACCAGGACTTATAAAGATCAATTTATAGACCTCCTGCCCACAACAGTAAAAAAATAAATCAGCAAAGTATCATTTTTGGCAAAAGAAGGCAGAGCTGAGGAGGTAAATGGTAAGTAGAAAAACTTGTAAAATCTTGGAGGTCCCTTCAGCAACTGTGATTTATCTTTTGACCTTTTCTGTTTGTTTATTGTCACATTTTGCCAAAAAATAGTGGTGGTTGTTCTAATTTTTTTTTTAAATAACCTTTTTCCTCTCAGATTTCCCCGAGATGGCAGCACTAAACTCAACACAGCTATTGAAAAATACACTGTGGCCTTGAGAATATGTCTGATCAAGAGCAGCAAGGTTTCTGCTTCTTTCCTACAGATGCTTTGGTCAAAAACTTGTATCAGCTGCATGTTTGCTTGCTTTCTAAATTGGGGGTGACACGCAAAAAAACTGCTGGCCTTTTAAGAAGACAGTGTGCTATTCAGTTCGTTGGGGTGAGACTGGTTTTAAAGGTTGATCAACAGAGCTGGTACAAAACAGATTTTTCAGCTCATTGAACATTTTGAACTTTTGTTCTATTTCTTCCTGTTGGGCATCAAGAAAAATGATACTTTTAATTGACCAATTAGTCAAAAAGTATTATTCTTGAACTCTTTAAAGCTACTTGAATTGGACGAAACTTACATTTTTGATCAGGTGATCTGAGTTTGTAATTAAAAATAAGAGTAGTTTTTAGATTTAAACAACAACAACAACAAAAGCCAGCAGAACCTTGGAAGATCTTAGCATCACCCCAAAAAGCGTTTTCCATTTAAATTTTTTGCCATGAAGAATTTAGACCAAAAGCTGAACAGAATTTCAGGGAGGAATGTGAACAGTAAGAAACTGTTAGCCCTAAAAGTTACATTTTTCTCAGCAGGATCAGTTGCTGTTCTAAACAGCGTTTAGTCATCAAATCAGTTTGAGGAAAGTATTCATGATGCTGCCAAATAACTAATGCAGATTCAATGTGTGTATCTTCTGTGGCAAGTTAATAAGCGTGTTTATTGTTCAGTTTTTAAACCAACTGTTAGGCCTGGCATCTTTAAAAACTAGTGTTTATATCCAAGCTTCTTTAAAATTATGTGAAGTCAAAGTCAAATCACCAAGCTCCAGACGACTTAACTGATTTGGTTCCAGAATTCAAACTGGTTTCTGAGACAGAAACATGGCAAAGTACTAGCGAGGGTCTTTCTGAACATGAAGGATTTTGACATCTTGCAGTTGAAATCACTGAACAGTGACTCTTGGATTACCAGCTCCAAGCTCAAACCTTACCCTAATTCAACCTCAGAAATTAATCTTAAGATCGACTGGCTCCTCAACATGATGCAAATGTGGAGAAAACTCTCACCGCATCAGCCCTACTTACGCATTGGTTGTCCATAAACTGCTGGTTGATGACCATCCCTCAAAAATGTCAGGCTGGGTTCAGAGCCCAAGCAGCTGGCAGGGCCAGCTGGGGCCTATCTGGGAGCGTGGACCTTGGAAAACCTCAGGTTTGATGCATTTCTTACCCCTGCATCAGGGACCATGAGAAGAAGTTCTCCATGTGTTGGCAGTCAGTGTGATGTGTGGGATCTTCCTTATTACTCTTGGTATCGTCTAGAAAAGATCAGAGGATGCAAGAGTGCATATAGCAAGCTAAAGCAATTTTTTCTTCATTTAAAAAGGAAATTTCTATTTCCTTTATAGATTTGACCCCTTTACTAGTGGGTCCCAAGAGTGAGTCCTGCTCAGTAGGTCACTGGAGGGGAAACGTGGCCCCACAGTCGGAACACCAGGCTGCAGCCTCAGGGACCTGTGCCCCGCTGCCATCCTTGCTGCCACATCTAGGGGTGACTCTGGGCACCTCTGTGCCCCCCTTCTGTAAGAAGGGATGCTGATGATAAACCCCGTCTCCTCCATTTCATTTTACTCCGGTCCCATTTGTCTGCGGGCAGGACCGTGGCGTCCCGCAGCTCTCAGCAGGACAGGGAGGTCACGGGGAGCCTGTCCTGGGAGAGGGGGAGCTGCCTGAGGATGCAGAGCCGAGCTGACATGGGACTGTCTGCTGGGCTCTGTGAAATGCCTCTCCAAAATGTCCTCTTCAAAATCTTCTGGAAAAAGAACATGCCAGATCATTTTTACTTAACAGAAGAGACAAAAAAAAAAAAAAGAAAAAGAAAAAGGCTTTATGACTCAGTGCTGCATCTAGGAAAAAAGTGTTAACCCCCTTACCTCCCCCGCCTCCCCTGCAGCGCATGGTTTCTGAGTCACAGTGACCCTCCCAATTACTGCAGGACTATCCCCTTCAGAAAGCATCAGTCAGAGCTTTGGCACTGGTTAGTTCCCCTCTTACATTACCTGATACTTTGTTGGATGAAACCTGGTTATTTCTCTCTGCCTCTTCCTACAAGCTGGCTACTGTTGGTGCAATAGCTTCTGCAGCTCCTGCCATCTGGAACAGACTTCCCACCCTGCTGATTTTGGCCTCTGCTTCATTTCAATTCTGAGATGAAACTATATTCACCTCCCTTGTCTATGACTCTTCATTTCTCTCTAGCCTTTCTATTATGTATTATTTATCCTAGTAACTGCTTGATAGTGGTCACTTGTTAGTATGGGCTAAAGAAAAGACAGCAAAATGTTTCCAGTCACAAGCCTGTTTGTTTTTTTTTAATAATATGGTGGCTTTCCCTAAGCAGTCTCCTTTTTTTGGCTGAAAATATTATTGCATGATCTCTCCTGAAATATGATTAACATTAGTTTGAATTCTTGAGAAAGCTTAATCAAAGTCGCTTTCAACCATTTTTAATTATGTATGCATGAAAAAATATACACATTTCTGCTGTGGAAAAAATATTGTCACACATCCTCACCCCAGTATATGCTCACACACACATCAGATGGCTCAGATGTTGGTAAAGCTGGAAAACGGGGTATCAAATTAGCAGAGAGGAACTTTTATGGGCTAATTGGACATATAGATCAGGGAGGGAAATAACACTGTCTCTCTCATAAGGGAGGGAGGATTATTTTGTTTCTTAGCTTTTTCTCATACCGCAAACCTGAGAAATGAAACATGCCCAATACGCAAGCAAAGCTAAGTTTGCACTAATGAGAAAGCAAAACCCCAAGTATTTTGGAAAGGGTTTAAACCCTCATTCTTCCAGGCACAAAGGATGCTTCAGCACTGGGGTCAGGGAGACATTTCACGAAAGGTCTACTGCGGAGCCTTTAATAACGTCCACAGAAGTATGGGGTAACAGCCTCTGCTTGAGACGCTCTTTTATCCTACTGTTTCCTTCTGCTCTTGCCATTCTTCTCCAGCCACTGAACAAAGATGGGTCTTTGTTCCATCACAACAACGTCTCTTGCATTTGAAGGAGTGGGCAATTAGTCTTTGTGAAGCCCATCAACAGCATTCTCCATTAGCCACATCGACCTGGCAATGTTCTGCTTGCTCTTTCCATTTAATAAGAATGTCAGGAAAACACATTTAAAACTGAGTCATCAGTGGTGCTCATTGCCACATGGTATCATCAAGGCCAAATATTTAATAGGATTAAAAAACCCAAATTTGTACTTACTCATTTCTAAGGACACCAGCCAGTGACACTGGGCAGGACTGAGAAAAGGCAGAAGACACAAAGGCCTCAGTGGCTGTAGAGCAGTAGAGCATCAATAGCTGTTGTGTTAGGACTTAGGAGCCTTAACTGTGGATGAAAACCCCTTTGTAAAAGGCGCTACATGAACAAGGAAAGAGACAACAGCGGTGACCTGAGACGGCAAGATGATGAGCGATAATGCACGGGGACTGGCCATCTCCAGCTGGCGGGTACCAGCAGGGGCCGAGCAGGAGCGAGCAATGTTTGGGGAGGGCTTCTGGGGGAAAGGAGGACCTGTCTGGAAAGGATGCGAGTGGCTGCAGGCAAGTCGGAACGATGGTAGCAGCAGAAGTGAGCGCTGGTGGAGCAGAGGGGCTGGGACATGGCACAGAAAGCAGCATAAAGAGGTGAGTATGGGGAGGCTGAGCTGTGAAGAGCCCTGTGTTTGAAGACAAGAAGCCTGCAGGAGAGATTTGGTACTTCAGGGCTACTCTTGGCCTGGAAAGCATGAGACCTTATTGAGTAATTGAGCTGGGAACCGCAGGGTACCACAGGAATGAACCACTGGACCCTGATGGCTTTGCTTGATTTTTCGTCTTCCATTTGCTGCTTCTCTGCGTTCCTCCCTCGTTTGACTGTGGTCGATTTGTGGGGTTTGTTTTTCTTTACTTCATTCCACCTTTTCTCTTTCCTTTTATGTCCTAAATTGTTATTCGGCTGTTTTGATTTAAATTATGTTTATGTACAGTTACTCACAGCTCTGACTGTTGCCTCCTCCCTCCTGCGACTGTCTCTGATGCTTGCACATTCACTTTGGCTCCTTTACAGCAGATGCCTGGAGCAGTAAATGAAAGCAGCTCTTTTATCAGTGAGCCCTTTCACCTCCAATTTTTTTATTTCTTATTAAGGCTCCAACCAGTCCTAGCTTTCTCTTCAAACGTAGTACGCACAACTCAAAACAACAACAGCAACCACCGCCTCCACCAGAAACTCAGCTAAACTGCAAAATTATTGACTCTTCTAAACCCTCCCTCATCCCCCTCCCTCGTTTTTCAGCAGGGCAGTGCTGCTCGTAGAGGGTGTTACACAGACCCCACTGTGGCACTCTGAACACCACATGTGGCCAATCTAATTTAGCCTATGGCTAAACAAATCCCCAATCATGGAATAAACCTGCTCACGTTATTAACGAATGCTGTGAGAAAATGTTTAACGCAGCTTTGTGAAATAGAAGTTGAAAAAAAAGGCTCATAATTTCTTCCAGGGCACAGAAATGTAATTGTGGTCAGCAATTCACCGAAATGTGAATATTCAAATATGTATGTAATTCAGTGTTTAAAAAAACTGAGGGGAGGGGTATTTTCTTTTACAGGAGATTGCAAACATCAACATTGAAAATCCAGAGACTCCTTGAAGATTTTCCAAGAAAAGTGGACAGAAGCAGTTCAGTTTTGAAATTAAAGCCTCTGTGCTTCCCAAGGGGTTTGTGGGTTTTTCATAAAATGAGATGTTTTTCATAATTTTGAACAGAGATGCATCCCCCCATAAATCCCATCCACAAGACCGCCCTTCTACAGACGAACTCCATATACCAGTGTTTGAAAGGAAGATGAAAAATGCAATCAGTGTTAAACATATTGCTAATTCACAGAAAGATTTTTTTTTATCTGGACATTATGCCACATTACCAAGGAACAAACAAAATAAAAATGAAACAAGAAAACCCACACTAGCAGTAAAATTTCCAAAAAAAACCATGTTTAAAAGAAAAATATAACCAGCTTTGCAGAAAAGTATACTCAGAAACCAATGGAGTATTTGGTTCAGGAACTGAACTCGCAAGTGCTTACTCATGTGAGTTGCCTTTCTTGTCCTTTCAAACCACTGAAGGGAAACATCCCTCGTAAACCTATAACCAGCCTCACTAAAGTTCTTCTTTGTCCTTCAGAGACCTTTGTTTCACCTTGCATGAAGACAGTTTTATCCCGTATTTGGATAACTAACAGGTGTGGAGGTACAAGAACTGGATCCAGAGGCTCAAACTTGCAATAGCAAGAAAAAAGAGCATCGCAGCATGGTACGCTTGGAATGCTATCAAGACGTAAGTAATAAAGAAAAGACATTTTCAAGGAAGCATAATAATAGAGTAAATACAGCCAGTTAGCATGGATGAATTTCAAAGAAGGAAGAAAGGAAACATCATGTAAAGAACTGCATAACAATGGATCTGAAAGATATCCAAGTAAGAAGAAAATAGCAGTCCTGTCCCAAACATTAGAAGGCTTCTGCCTGTCATTATGGAAGATTATACTATTATTCAATTACATAATGGATACTTATATAATTCATCCAATTGTAAACAGATTCTTTAAAAATCCATTTTATCCCACAAACAAGAACATAATTTTTAGCAAAGAACCACTTAAAATTTTCTTCCTTGTATCTCTGCCTGTACAGCTTATGTTTTTCATTCACCTGTCTAGATGGTTTTCCGCATCCTTTCTGATCAGCACCAGAGAAGGGACGTGAACTGTCCTTTTCTCTTTTATCTTCTTAGTCCCAGGAGTAAGAAAGAAGACTTCCCTCATGAGAAGACTCCCATCTATCCAGGAAGCAGTGCGTCCTCCAGAGCTCTACATCACAAGTAACTAAGTTCTCCCTGCACACCAAATGTTTATGCAGCTAAGCAGCAAGTATTGTAAATGATTCCTCCACTACATAAATTACATAAAACTGAGAAAGAAAAAGGTAGTTTCCAGGTTTCCTACCACCTTGTGCCCTGAGCCCTGATGTCTGTCCCATGCCTTGGCATGGATGCTGTTTGCAAAAGTATGGATTCATTTTTGCCCCCCAGGGAAGGATTTCCAGGTAAAACTGGTCCTTGTGCATTCCTGCTACACAGAGCTGGTTTCTTGCCCAGCCCGTGTGCCTGTATTGTAAAGCACACCCTGTACTGATGTGGGACTGTGTCTTTGTGCCTAAGGAGGAAGTGCCAAATCAGATTGATTGCCCTCAAGGTGGTTTAAGAATTTAAATTGCCTGAAGCACAGGTGGGATTCAAGCGTTAGATTTGCTTGCGGAGGCATGGTGGCTTTTGAAGTACAGAGAAACTGTAGGTCCTGGTGAAGGATACACTGAAAAGGAAGAGACCTGCTGGGGTCTCAGCTAAAAGCAGAGGAAAAGCAAGGAAATACTGTAGATGTTAAGGGTAAGACAATAAGTTGTAATGATCATATTCATTTCCAGACCCATAATAATGCATTGGTGTTTTAAGTGTTAAAACATAAGTGCACACAGTGACTTTGGAGCCTATCCTGCCATAGCAAAATTCATGCCAGGTGGTGGGTTTACAAATGCAACAGTCCCAGTGCAGAGAACCCAAGGGTTAATATGAAAATAATTTTAAGAATGGGTAATTTTAAAGGCCTGGAGATTGCTGCCTTGAATACCTTTCCTCAGGCCCAATTGTGGGGAGTAGTACAGGTTGGGAGCAATTAAAAGAAAGGAAGTCTGCTTTGAGTGCTCACCCACAGGGCCAACAAAAAACCCCCAAAAAACAGTTGCCAAGTGGAAGCTGATGTTTAACCACATGTCAAGCAAAGCCATACTGAGGAGCTGGGAGATGCTTCAAAGTGGCTGCTCATGACAAGGTCCTTCCTGTAGGCTTTGCACATGTCCAAGCATGCACACATGGATAAGGCAGGAACCACTAGAGAAGACAGACAGAAAGCTCTCTGAAGATGGAAAGAAATTGAGAAAAGACATTGACCCACCCAAGCTGGCTCAACTCTATTAACAAGGGATAGCTGAAGGCTAAATGAGGGGGTAAACATGGCATTATCAAGATACAGATTTGTCATAAAGGCTGCATTTTTAATTTCAAATATTTTAAAACATTAAAGACACCAAATTTGTACATAGGTGGCAATAGCCCATCCACACAGATTAATTTGGGTGAAATACAGTGATTTCAGTGAATTTACAGTGAAATACAGTGAAATACAGGATTTTGGGTAATCCTATCACAGAAGCCACAGAACAAGATAAACTGTATTTATTGTGCCTTCATTATTTTATGGCACACATTGCTCATTCAAAGTCTTAAATATTGACTTGATCTTCTACCTAGCAAAGTAGAAAAAGCCCAGCTTTTTTCTTCTGCACTGAGAAACAGGTAACTTCCCAAGGTCATACAGGAAGTCTGTGGCACAGAGGAGAATTGCTTTCACCTCTCCTGAGTCACATGCCAGTGCTGCCATTTCCCAGCTATTCTTCTTCTCTATCTATCATCAATGTTTTCTCTTATAAGCTGTGGAAAGATAGGAACAAAATGCGATAGCTATCTCCTCCACAGATGGGGGGGTTCCATTTGGTTTCACTGCTCTGAAATAAAAGAAAAGCATGTAGAATTTTGAGGAAAGATCAATTAAAAACAGAAGAAAATATTAGATGTATTCATCATACTGTTTTTTTAAGAGCTGACTGGCAGACAGCGTAAGACAAAGAGGATCCTTTTGAAAAGGATTCCTCTCACTCCTGTAAGTGTTTCTAAATGGTAATGGTCTCTAACTATATGTCAACTCTTTCCAACTTCATTCATCAAACAGAACCTCTAGAGAAACCATGTTGATCCCCATGGCTATGAAATTCCCTTGGTGCTGTAATGATCTGAAGGTACAAAACTTCCATGGAAATAAATCCCAATTAAATATCCATTAACAACGATGGAAAGATCACTGAGGCTATTAGAAGCAGCCCTAAGACACAGTAACCACACACAAAAAATTGTCCAGCTTCTTATTTATCTGCTTTAATCACTGTAGTGCAAAGAAAAACCTTCCTAACGTTTCAATAAGTAGTGCCAATTTATTGCACCTGAGCTCAGTAGCATTTTCATAAGGCTTAAGTACTTATTATTTGTATCGTGGCAACAACTAGCAGTCTCAATCCAGATCATTCCCTTTTCCTCAGTGTTACAAGAGAAGCTTCTGCTCCTCTTCCTCCAAAGCAAGAAACAATGGAAAATGTAAGACCCCAATTTTACCCAAGCAACACAAAGAGTTGAAGCAACTTGTCTCATTTTACTTGGAAGGCTGTGGCAAAGTCTGGAACTGAGCACACTTTTACAGAGTTTTAACTATAGGAGACTCTCCTTTAATAGTGGGATGTCTTTAAACTCATTGCTGGTAATAGGCTTGGTTCACAAGTGTGTAATGCTGGCTGATTTCCGTCATGTTCAAGAGATTTAACACAGAATTGAGTAAGCAGATTATTGTTGAAATGCCTACTCCCATGTTGCCATTCAAACACAACTTTGTTCTTTGAGCATTCAGACACGTCTGATCCCAAATCAGCTATGCGTCATGCCCCCACTGGAAACATGACAAGGAGACAGTCCTCAGCCTCGCTGGCAGTCAAGCATCATTCAGGACGCTGAGCACAGGGCAGCGCCCACATGGGCTTGACCTATTTATTTACCGATATTGCAAAGGCAGTTCCCTCCTGCATCTTAAACCTTTCTGCCATGTATAAGTAGAATGAATCCTTGCCACCCTGTGGCAATTTACACCAAGCAAAAATCTGGTCTTTGCAATTTCTTCAAAACCTCACTGCAATTATAGCTGCAGACCCACAAAAGTCCAAGACCTGAATATTCCTGATATTGAAATAGACTGTGCCATCCTAACTGCACCATCACCTAACAAGCGATGTGATCTGTGTGATACACTCTAGTCCAGGTTTTGATCTCGACACAGCACACAGAGAGCATCGTTGAAAGTGACATGTGATATCTTACTGAATTCAGGCTCAGGGAAATTGCCAGTACTTATCTTGCTTGACCAGAGTGCAGCCTTCAAAGCAGTAATCATGAAATCTTATTACTGTACAAAGATTGGAATTATACACTGGTATCTGTGGTTCACACTTTTTGATTGGTTTAGGCCTTACTTGACTGGGAGATACTAGTTTCTGTCAGTAGGAAACTATTCCTCGGCGCTGTCTTCCTTCTGCCGAGTACCTACCTGCTCCAAAGGGGTGTGCATTACACACGGCTTCCACAAATTTTGTCCTAATGAGCAGAAGCACAATTTATTTGGTTTTCCTCAAATCTGAACGGCCACCTACACTCTCTTATCCAAGTGCCTTGAAATCAAAATTAAAAATGAATGCTTAGCAAGCAAACACTGTTAAAAATCAGAAACCACTGGCTCTGCATTTTCATCCACTGCCTTAAAACATTTATTCCCACTGAAAATAATTGACTAATCAAATTAAAACTTCCTTGGGAAAGCAAGTGTTTCTGACCTGGCCCGTGTACTTTCCACTTCACACTAATAGATTAATATTTTTCTACTGCCCTTTGCCTTTCTTCCTGTAGGTTACCAGTAATCTCATTGCCCAATTGCTGTTGCCTTTGTCAGCTGGATTCTGGCTTTTCCTTTCTTTTTGCTGGCACCTGTTTTAAAGCTTGCACGTAGGTCCAGAACACACTGTCCATCAATTGACTTCAACAGAGACTTCTTTTTGCAATGCATCATGTTGTATTCCCTGGTGCAGGTTTCTGCCCTAATGTTCACATCTGGTGGGCTTCATGGATCGGTTGTGAAAGCAATAAATCGTTATGTTTCCCAACTAGCCACCACCAGCATATTTCTGCAGACCATCATATGCCCTGCATTTGATTAAATAAGAAACCCTTAGACTTCATTCGTAGCTGTGTAATAGGCCTGTAGAAACTACAGCAATCAGCTCCAAGGAACAAGGTCTTAAGAAACTGTGTCACATATTTTTAGTGTCTTTCAATACATTTTGTCAGTTGGAAATGAGGACAGGCTAAGACTACATGACCAATATGTTTCCTCACAGATACCTCAGCATCATCATGGGGCAAAGGCTCCTTCTCAAGCACCAGTTTAGAAAGTCAGCTTTGATCAAACTCTGATTATTGAAAAGGACCAAATCCTGGAGCTGGCCACAAACCCCTGGCTTTTAATTCCTACTGAGAATATTCAATATCTTGCATGGATCTGATTTTTTGCTGTTTTTTTTTTAGTAAGTCTGATCAACCAGATTTAAGACTTTCTAGAGCAATTAAATCTGTGAGAACTGAGACACAACGGTGGTGGTACAGTCAGTATAGCCAATAGCTAAATTTTGCTGAGCTTCTCACTGTAAACCCCTGATTTTGGTAGGTTTTAGATTCCCCAAAATGTAGCTGTTTTGGGTGGATTGTATTCAACAAATGCCCACCTCATGCTGGCTTTTCTTGTGTAAAGGTTCAACCAAAACGACCTAGCCATTTCCCTGAATGGGCTTAGGAGGATATACATTGTTTTTCCCTTTGTAGTAAATGGAGTGCTGGGTACATTTTCCTCCAGGAAGCTGTGCTGGGTCCTCCCTGGGAACAGATACGCTCAGGTGGGGTTATGAACTCGTAACCCTGTGCCTTTTCTTACTGGTGAAAGCTGGGTAAATTTACTTTTTTTAACTGGAGATGGAAACCCACCCAAATTTGACTGTGTTCTGGGTCTTTGAAAAGTTACAGCTTGCACAGGTTTGCATGGAGACTCATTAGATGCTGGAGTTTGAGGCTCAACAACTCCACCACACCACATGGTTTCCTCCTCACCTCAGTCCTCCCATCTTGACCAGGTCAGACAGATACTGTCCTACAGAATAAGGAAGCATCTCCCCACCTGGGCTCTGTGGCTACATTTCCCCTGGCCCAGGGCGAGTTGGAATTAATGTGGAGTACTGGAAAATGAAAGAGCAGGAGGGGATCTGCTGTGCTGGGCTGGAGCAGGGGAAAGGCTGGTAGGGAGTTCTGGGAGGTTGGATGGGGAATGGTAGGTACAGAGAAGCAGGTACAAATTCAAAGGAGCGCAGAAAAAAGAGGAAAAGAGGATGACTGGGTGTTTGGGACAACATAGGCAATAGAAGTCCTTAGCATCTGTAGTCTGTACTGCCAGAAAGTAGCAATAAAAACACAGACAAAACAGCTCAGAGAAATTAATATTAAATCCAGGAGAGGTCCCTGGGTCAAATCCTCTCTCGTGCACTTCAAGCCCTGTCCAGTGCCTGAAGAGACGTGGGACTGTGGGAACACACTCCAGCACTGCCAACACATTGAGCCAAGAAAGGCTTTAGCCAGCGCCATTGTGTGTTGATTTCACAGGAAAAGCAAGTCTGACATCCCCATCCTACGTGTCCTGCTCACAGCACCCACCGCTGCAGACCTCTTCCCTGAGGAAAGAGGGAATGCACAGAAGACTGAGCCCAGCTCATTGCAGCAGTGATAGCTGCAATGCCACCTCGCACCATAATCTGCAACCACAGTAAGCAAAGAAAGAGCCTGGCCAAGACCTGGGACACCCTTGCTGGGTTTCCTCTTCACCCTGCAGCATAGTGAATGTACATTCCCAGTGCAGGGGTATGCTCCAACCCCAGCCACGTAGTAGAGAGTCACCGCTCATGGGGGCAGAAGGAAAATACCAGAGAGGATAGGACTGCAGCCTACGTGTTCAGAAGCTTGTTGAGCCATAGGAACCCTTGGCTTGATCCCAAGCCTGTTTATGTGCTTTGCATGAAACAGTCATTGAGCAAATTTCTTCAGTACCCCGGCCTCATTCGATGAATAGTGAGTTACACAGTATTTCATTGCAACACATAACTCCATTATTGCTAAGAGGCATGAGGTGAAGTTATAGATATTCCTTGACTCCCATCCTATTACTAGTATGAGACAAAATGATACGTGTGCTGATAAAAGGATTTGAAATGATGGTCTGTGTGTCAGAAGTGCCAGTACAGTCAGAATTATTTTTAAAAGATTATATTAAAGCATAAATTAAAAGGCTATCCAGAAAGAAAAGTAGATGACTTCCAATAGCGTATAACATCTATCAAGGTTTAGCATATACTGTGTAGTTACCCTTAATGGGCTCAGTCTTTCTCATAGATTATTCACATATTCTGTGGGAAGTCTGGCTGGATCCTCTTTCTATGCCCCGTAAACCACGGTTGATAATATCTTTCCATTATATTCCTAAGGTGTAGCTATTTCATTTTTACCCAAGGGATCCCAGAGCTATTGTGTAGTCCCTAGAAAGCTTTAAAACAATTTGTCTGTGTAGCAATTCTTCTTTATTCCTCCCCGTTGCACAAAATCTCACATTTTCTTAATTTGATCATATGAAATGTTTGGGCTTGACTACTGAAAGAAATCATGATCTTTTAAAGGGGAAAAAAAAAAGAAATGTCTTGAGAGGTTACATGTTGTCTGTGTAATGCTTGGACAAACAGTGCTCGGACAATCCATTGCTTGATTAGATACTAATTCCCTGCAGTTTATCTTAAAGGTACATAGTTCAGACTTTTAGTAAGTTCAGTCTTAAAAGCAGCACAGGTACCTGGACAAGCCAATAGAAAAAAGTAACAATGCTAATAGAATTAAAATATTCTGTCTTCCTACAGAGGATTTTGCCTCATAAATACTTTTAATTTTTCTTTTTTTTTTTTTTCCTACTGGGATTTCCACAAATTACATGAATAGAGAGAGCATCTGCTGGGAGAACAGTATTCCAAATGACTGTTAACTGCCTAAAAATTGCCTGCAAATACATTTCTGGCTTTGTTATGCCTAATAATGACTCATTGCTGAACTATCCATTTCTTTATTGGATAGGAGGACAAATTAACAAAGCAAATGGAAGTGCTCTAGACTGAAATGCCTGTTATCTTAGGCCTGATCAATTGGTTCATTGAGGTTATTTCCTCCTCACCCTGACTTCCCAGAAAAACTCTTTGCTTCACCACGGGAAACTGATTTCTTCATTCACATGCTATTATTCCTGAAGCTAATGGAGATGTTTTTAAAATAGCATTATCTCGACCACATTTGGTCAGCCCAGCCTGGGATGACTGACAGGAGGTGTATCAGCACGATGGGAGCAGTTCAAAGTGCTCACAAACCCATGATTCCCCACATGGTTGGTTGCCTCTAAATTGGACAGAGCTGCTTGGGCGGGATGTAGCCAAAACTATGAGGTGCTCCTTCCGAAGCTTTCTTATCCATGAATCTTATCTAATTTTTAGGACTTACCTCCAGTGACAAAAGTGTCCCACCACTGTTAACGCTGGCAGAGCTTCCCCAGCGATGGCAGCCACGGACTCTAGCCATGAAGACTCTGCCTGGCTTCCCCATTTATTCATGGTGTGGGGACCCTGCTGCCCTGCCTCTGTTATGTGATGCTGGTGGCACTGGTGACCAGGTGGTCCTGGCAGGGACTCGGTGGCACAACTTGCTGCACTTGCACAGGAGCCAGCTCAGGCTCCTGGTCCCAGCTGAGGCTTTCACTTCCAAGGTGGGGGCTTTTGCATCCTGGGGCTACAGAGCCAGCAGGGATGGGGCTGACTGTCAGGTCCAAGGTCTGGAAGGTTTCTGTCCCACATGGCAGATTTGAATGCTGTTGTGTGAGTTTTTCCCTTGTCACGTCTGTATCCCAGAGGGGCTGGTTGGGAGCACTTTAATTACAAGGGTTGCAGCATCAACAGGCTCCAGTGCAGCCGGTGGCAAGGAAAGTGTCTGACCGCAACGGCTGCAAGCCGAAAGGCTGTCTTGGCATGCCGATGGGGCTTGGCACTGCATCTTTTGTAGCTGATCTAATTCTCTTTAGCTTCTCCCAGAGAAGAGCCGATGCTCACACTTCTGCCTAACAGAATTTCTTGATAAATCTAAAGACACAGAAAGTCTTTACAGCCACCTTCAACTTTAGAGTCTACCACAGTCTACTATTGCTCACTGAAAAACAAACTTGAAGAAGTCTTACTAGGTAGTTTGAGCTAGTAACCTTCACTGCAACAGGTATTAGTGGAAAATGAATTTATTATTATATTTAGCCATATTACGGTACCCATGTCTCCGTGCTTTTGTGTCTATAACAAATAAGAAGGGAAAACTAAATAAAGAAAATTGAAGGCCTCCAATTTTTCCTTATAAAGCAGGGAAATAGGTCATGAACCTCTGTAAATAATCCTTTAATACAAATAAACACTCCATTATCCTCCTCTTATATCTATAGAGAATACGTTTTGACTGAGAAGAGTCTGTTTTGACTGAAAAACAACAAAAAAATGTAGCTGAGAGCAGGAACACCTCCTATGAGGAGCAGGAACTGAAGTAGCTTTTAATACAGTGCAATCAAAAGCTCAAATCACAACTTCAACTCGAGTAACCCCAACTTAAGAAAATCCCCAATCTGAATCTTCTCCAAAACTGGACTTTATAACAAGGGACAACAGGATGTCCCCATCTAACACTCCTGGCTTTCAAAACTTGTACCCCATCAGACAGATCTGAGTGTTGTGTTGAATGCGTTAGTGGGATAGTGCTGGTTCAGAACAATGAAATATCTTTGATTAATAAAATTCACACTTGTGCTGAGGGCCAGCATTGGACCTACTCACCACTTAATTCTCATCTAAGCCCTCAGGCTTAAGCAAAACCTATTTGCCTTTGTTGACTTTCTGCACAGGGGTGAATTTCATTCTATGTGAGATCCGTCTGTGCAACATAACCCAAGAAGTAAAGAGGAATGAGAAATATCTCCCTCCATTCCCGCAACATGTCCCCGATTTCCTCTTAAAATGTCTCTGATAATTGCTTTCAAATGCTGGCATGTATGTGTTCTTTGGAGGAGGCACTCATTCAAAGAAAATGTGCAAATCTCCAGGGCTGATTTTGGTTTTCAGAGGACGGAGTTCCCTAAAACAAACCCTTAAAAAAATAAGAAGTTGCTATTTCTCTAATGAATTCATCTGAAGAACAAGACCTATCTTTTTTTTTTCAGTCTGACAGAATGAAACGTCAATCCTGACAAACATTTGCATGTAATTACATAGCTCATCTAGCTTTTCCTGATCGAGTGATACGGCATGCAAGCCAAGCACCAATGTACAATAAAACAGACTAAATCCTTATTGCCAAGATTAGCTTCAACTGCTCTTCGGGTTTCTTGGTGAAAATGCACTTTCAGGTCAGCTGATGGCTACATATTATTGTCCCACTGAAAAGTGTTGCAAGGGCTAAGCACTCTAAACTCCAGCTATTGCAATAATTTATTCCTTTTGTTGATCTAAAGATGCAGAAGTCCTCATCTTCTCATCATAACTGACTTAACAAAAATCTCTGGCGACAAATTGATTTTTTTCAACCTGCCAAGTTCCTGTAGTAGATTTAAAATGAAGCAATCTTTAATTTATTCTTAACATTTAATCCCAATAAAACACTCAAACAGCAGCTTCTGCTGGCATTCAGAATGCAGCTGTTTAAAAAAATAGCAGCAGCTGTTCCAGTTTGTGGATGGATGCATTTCTCTTTGTCTCTTTATACAATAGACTATACCCATAGTTAACTGGGTAACATGGTTAACCCCAGAACTGACTTTACCATGGTGTATTTTGTTTGCATTATGATACTCAAGACTTCACATACATAGAGCTCTCACTGAAGTCACATTAGGCCAAAGATTAAGAGATACTGAAGAAATACATCCAGTCTGGTGTCACCACTTCATCAGCCTTAAATCAGCTTGTAAGGGAAACTTGCACACAGAAGCAAAGCCAACCCCAGTGAAATTCAGAGTTTTCGTCTCTCATTTCTATAGGACACTCTTCAGAAGATCCCACCTGGGAATGAACTATCAGCTAAGATGTGTGGATCTGTTCTGTAGCACAGTGTTTTGGGAAAGAAATCTACTGTTACCTACAGAAATGTCATTTGAAATGCCATCAAACCAGGCACATACTACACCAGTGAATATTCTCTCATTCTCAGAGTCTGTACTGGTTTTTGACACAGCTCACCCACATAGTAAGAAAGTTCACATTTTCCTGCTGTTCAAGTGTCCAATGCTGTCAGCAATGCTGCCAGCATCAACCCTGTTGCTCTCCATAGAGCCTTTCACAACTGTAAAGCACATTTTTGTTTTCTTCCATCATAAGCTTTTTTGTTCACTGTTGGCCAAATAATGTTGATAATCCCTTCTAGGGAAAGGAGTTTACAAGCATAAAAATTACCTTTGTGTCTTGTAAGGCAACACAATCTCTAGCTCCCCATGGTCATTTGTCATAGGAAAATGGAAGTGTTTAATGGTATTGACCAACACTACATCCTCAATCTTCTCTGAGAGCCCAGAACTTTTGGTCATGGGTTAGATACTAGCCAACCATGCATGCCACATCTATATAAAACACAGATCTTTAGTTCAAACTTTCCACTTTAAAAAAATGTACATTTTTCTGGCATTTTTCAACTACTACTAATTACTGTATGTATGTAATACTTTTTCTGACTTAACCTATCACATCTCACAGAAAAGCCATGTGAGGGGGGAAAATTGCGCATGGGGCCTCATGTCTCTTATCAACAGCTTCTGACCTCACAGAGGTGAAGGCAAAGGTGAATCAAAATGCTATCTAGAACTCTTGGAAGACCTAGGCATAAGGTGCACAGTCCTTTCAAAATGGTCAGATAAGAGTTTCTTTGGTCATGGCCAGACATGAAAGTGTTAAAGACAACATAAAGAAGACAGGTCTGCAAGATCTGAGTTTGAGCTGAAGAGGAAACCATTGAGACGGCTGCCATCAGGCTGACCTGTTGTGTCTCCTGGTTTCTTTGCAGTTCTCCATCTGTCTCTGTCCATCTGGTGACCCTTGCCTTCTACTTTGATTACAAGCTCTTGGGGCTTTTGGAGCTTCTGGGGGTTTGGGACTTTTGGAGCCTGTACTGCACTTGGAACAAGTCCACATGTCCTAGTCATTAACGAGGGTCCCTCATGTGATGATAGTGATGATAGTGATGGACCAGAATTCCCATCCTTCGGGAAATCCTGGTGTTGTGTTTATTTTATCTTCTGGAACCAAAAGCAGATATTTCTCACAGAAAGGAAATTATTTTTAAAAAATTAATGAGCACCATTAAGATATTTTATCTGAATGATACCAAACATAGGTCTGTTAAGTATTACATGTAAAACTATCAGCATAGTATTAACAGTTGTTAATGTGACCTAAGAGTCCAAATAAAATTAATTGAAATGCCAATGACATAGAAAACCTTTTTATCTTTGAAGGTAAGAAAGATTTTGTCTTACTATAACAAAATGTTTCAGCATTACTAAAATAAAATTATAGTGTCGCAATTATTGGTTTCAGCTTCTTATCTTTGAAAACATCATAAGAGTTGACACATTCCTGCAAAATAATTCATAGTGATGAAGCCACACTTGTTGGATAGGAAGCTGTTCTTTCAGAAAAGTTCTACCTCAGAGAGTTCAGCTTTGGCCTGATGCTAGAAGTCTGCATAACAAAATCACGAGAGGACTTGCATTTGCGACAGCTGTGGGTGGAAGCACATCTTTGAATGAGTGAACAACAAAACTCTCCCTGCGTTAACATTCAGGATGGATCTAAGGAGACCGTGCTCCAGCCTTCAATTATTTTCTGCTAGGCACCCAAACAGAATGAGGGCAACCTGGAAAAAGCTACGCATCTCTAGTGAAATACATACAACTGGAATAAGGAGCAATATCAACTCTGTTGTGCCCAGACATGAATTCACTCTTTTTTTTAAATACCTGAAGATCCTTGCATAAAAGCATTGTTATTAAGGTAGTATCTGATAATTTATGTGGTTATGACCATTGCACCGACAGCTCATGCAATCCACCATTCAGAGGGTTTAAACACTCCAGCTATTCCCTTTGCCTGGTGGATAATTTTGCAGGAGGGAGAGAAATTGGTGGTCGTGACCATGCCTACTTCCCTAACTCAGGCCCAACATTTCAGAGATGTCAGAGATTAATACATTGTGAAAACACCAAGTCCACTATTTCCATAAGTGCATGGAAACCAACAACTTTCAAGAAAGAACGAAATGGGAGTGCTGGGCTCTGTGCAGTGCTTTGCATTCATCATCCTCAGAGGGGCTTCACAAAAGCACTTGGTGTCATTCTCCTAGCGCTCCAGCATCTCAGTCTCGGCTCAGGGTGTAAGTAAGTAATAAGTGGATAACTTTTCTTATCTTTTCTTATTAAAAGAGAGAGAGAAAGAAAGAAGCAGCAAACCCAAACTGATTCTGATCCAAGAACCTTTTCCATCTCCCATAAAAGATTCACATTCTTTGGCCTTATAAATAAGCTTATGTTAACAGACTAACATCATAAATAACAGCCCGGTTTGAAGCTGGCAAAAAGATGAACCGCATCTATTAAATGTGGCTCACCTCCACGAGTCTAAACTAGGCTATGAAAATATAACTGACCTGATTCCACAAGACAGCCATGGAAGATAATGCGCTGGGCACACACGCTTCACCTCTCAGGACACTGCTGCTGGAGCGCTGCGTGAGAGCGGGCATGCCTCCTTTAGGAAGCTGGCTTAGGTATTGAAGTGCCAAAAGAAAAGGAGGCTCTAGCTGGGTAATTCATCACAGCTTCCTTCAGAGCTCTGGCTCCCTGTATGGATGGCAAGGGGATACAGACACATTCAGAAAATTGTCCCTTCCTACCTCTCTCCACCCCAGGGAACTGGAAACCTCATAACAGTGTGGCAGGGCTTCCTGCCATGAAGCAGTGAAGCACCTACGGCCAGCCCAGACCTAAAATCTTTAGAGTCTCTCAGGGTTTGGAGCACCCAGTATCTGTGAGAGGGGATCTACTGAGCTTACCTTCTTGTTTTTTATTTAATGGCTAGCAGAGCTGCCGCTCAGTGTTGGCACGATGGCAGCACCCTGGTTAGCCCACATTCAGCTCCCCTCCATCCAAAGAACTGCAGTGCAGACCTCATGCCCCAGGGGTGAGCCCAGTGCAGCACACGATGGGCCAAGTCCCCATGAGCCTTCGTTGGAGAAATGAAAGAGTGATGGAGTCAGGAGGTAGACAGGGAAAAAACAATGTCCCAGTCAGAGAAGTCTGCTTTTGGGGCCCTTGTTTTTCCAATGGGCTCCAAAGTAAAATAAACACTCCCTGGAGAGAGATCAGTTTAATCACCTTGGTATGGAGGACCCCTTCCTCACCATGTTCATTACTGTCTCTGCTCATCAGCGTGTCGTTCGCTTCAGCTCCTTGTTCATTCCTTTGCCACTGATACTTTCTAATCAGTCTGTAGCCAGTTCATCATAAATGGCCCCTATCAATCCATCCTCGCTGCCTGTGCAATACTTCCAGAACCAAGTCAGACCAGGCAAAATAGACTTGAAACTTCAACCAGATTCAGCTCCAGGTTGGAGCCAGTGAAGAGTGCCGGGACAGCACAGACTGGGGTTGGGGGACCCAAGATCTCCTCTACCATCAGTTCTCGCTCTCTGTGTGGCCTTAAGAAAATTACAAACATGCTAGACCAGACTGCACTCTGAGTTACAGACAAAGGTGTTAAATCTGTTTCATTCACACATAAAACGTGCCTGTAATATTTCGTGAGGCCCTCTGATATCTGCACAGTAAAGGTGCTAGGGAAACAAGTACAGTTATTCACAGAGATCCAGAAACCAGAGCCAATAACTGACTTTTGTCTGTCTTCAACCCTAAAGCAGGTAAAATTTGCCAGTTTTGGCAGAGTTTCACTGTCAGCTTTGGTTCAGCTGACCTTAATCTCCTGGAAAGCAGGAATCCACAGAAAGAAACCCTATATATGTGTGTGTGTGTGTGAGTGAGTGTGAGTGAGCTGCTGCCCTACTGAATTTCAATAGCCCAACTTTAGCTCATGTGGTCTCTCCATGGGTCTAGCCACATGAACAGCTCGCCACAAGAAATGCTAAAGTGCAAATTTGCAGTGCGTCAGCTGCTCCGCAATAACTGTGTGAGCTTGCAAGCCACGATGGATGCAAGGCAGTCCAGCCCTCACTCTTTGACAGTTAAGCTACTTCATATTTAATGCAAGGGCTTACCACAGCTACCTCATGGGGCCAAGTGTAAGCACAAGTTACTGCAGACTAGCTGATGTTCTGTAAGTTTGCACCATATATCATAACTTGCTTTAGAAATAGGTAGCTGCTGGGCATGAAGATGATGAGCAAGACCAGCTCTGGTGTCCCCAGATCATAAAGCCCTGCTTGCACCCCTGGTTCTGCAGGGTCTTGGCAGCAAACTGCTGCAATGTAGCAATAGCCAAACCTGGGGCCATGTTCAGTGGGTGCCTGCTGAGGTGACCAGACAAGCTTGGTGCACCACAGAGCCTCTCTCCCTTGCCAAGTGGCTCATCAGCACCAGCCCAAAGGTGCAGCAGTGCTGTCTGCACATCTTGTCAGGGATTCACCCAGCCTAAGGTACATACGTGTCTGCCCGTGCTGCGTAGGTGTGCTCCTGGGCTCTGCGCTGGGGGCACCGGGTGTCTCTGCAGCTTTTGGGGTGTTTTCCCTGTGCTGTGAGGGCCAGGCATTGGGTCTCCCATGCAGAACAGTGGCCACCAGAAGGCAGTCCTCATTGCGGGATGAAACTGCCAAGGTCAGGCTGAGCTCAGATGTGCTGTAGTGAAAGGGGGCGGGGGCTCTGATGTGGAAGGAAAGCAAATCCACCTCCTACAGCCACCATCCTGCTCCTTCTGCAGTGCTATGAACCTTTAAAGCCCCTTTCCCTACTCATGTGCTCCCACAGTCCCCACTCCGGCCCAGCTCTCCACCCCCAGGTCCCTGTTACCACCTCCTGTTGTCCCTCTGGAAACCATGTGGGGACAGCAGTGCCTGAGGATTGTTGCTGCATGGTACATTTTTGATTGCAGAGTTGAGAAACCTCAAGTCACCTCTGCTTGCACTGCTTCATGGTGACTTGTTTCTGTGGGCATATTCCACCTTAGGGATCCAGCTACCAGCCTTGGTGGGGGAACACTCCAACTCATGGTAGATACGGATAACCATCCTGAGATGTGCTCCCAATATCCCCAAATCAAATGATAAATGTAAAGAATTTAGATACAGTCCCAAGGACAAGGAATCCCAAATCCTGAGTCTGCTATTCTTGGCCTTTCACAGTGACATAAAAAAGCCAAATTTTTATGAGAGTGATTGCTAAACTGAGATTAACTTCTTGGAGGTGTTGCCTTAGGTCCAGCTCTGATGGATTTCAGGCACGAACATTCCCTGACAGTGAAAAAGCCTTTTCAGGTGTCTCAAGCCAGGCATCCCAAATCAGTGACCACTTCTGAAAATAAAAACGTAGGTCTGGTAACCCGTTCCCACTAAGTCTTGTTTATGCGAGTGCACAGCTACAATGGACTGCTTGTCTGTGTAATGGCAAGACTCTGAGCAAGGATTTGCAGACTCAGCCTCCTAATCACAGCCAGTGGAATCCTGGCCCTACTGAAATGAAGGGAATTTTCCCTTTGACTTCAGCTGGGACCTGGATTTCACCTTCTGTGTTCCCACCTACAAAATGTGATTAAGCAGACTGCTTTTTTCACAGGAGTGTTGGGAGGCTGTAGTCATTAGTGGCTACAAAGCATAATTTTATTTCTTAGGGTGGAAGCTGCTGTTGAAATCCAAAACGTTGTTAATACAGCTTTTTAAATCACATCACTTCTTGGGCATTTTGCAAACAAGCAAATAAAATGCCTGAAGCTCCCCAAAATAAAATAACTTCACCTTTAGCACTTGAACTTGGAAGTACCATATGTCAACCTGGGAGTGCAAAGTCTACATTTCATGAGCTGCAGAAACTCCCTGGGGGAGATCTAGGGACCGCCATAAGTTCTTTGGGGACTCTCTTTTGTACTGAAACTGGGAAACTCTCAGCGGGCTTACCCAGCTGCTGGAAATTCTTCCACAGACACTGATGTGCAGCGCTGTTCCAAAACAAATATCTCCGAGTCCCACACTTCATCCATCTGTTTCGCATTTCAAGGAGTTAGTGTTCCACACACAAGTGTGTTAAGAGACTGAGAGAGCAAGCTGGACCAACAAAGGCTCATTAAAGAGGAGGGAAAAAAAAGAAAGAGAAAAAAAAAAAGGAAGGGAAGACAGAAAGCAAGCTATTTTCCAAATATTGTATACAGAGCCATTGGGCAGGGTTAGCATGGAGCTGCAAAGGCCAGTGAGAAACCAAAGGATCTCCCCCCTAAAACCCCTCTGAAACATAAAACGTTAAGTTCCAGTTCAGAACAATACAGAGAGCTCAAGCAGAAGCACATTAATATCAGGGGGTAGTGCAAGTCAAATTTGTCCCTGATGTCAAATCATCAACTGGAAAGCAGTTACACCAGGAATGAAGGAGGCTGCAGGTTCCTATCACTGGACCTGACTTCTGCTACATTTAAAGCCATAAAAGGTACCCGGTGCTGACTAATAAAAATTAAAAGAAAAGTCAGGGTCATTTTTGTAGATCCCTAGGTCTGATCCAGACCTTTCAGACTGCTGGAAACCTAAGTGAACTGCTCCACAGCTTTTGTTTTCTATAATTGTCCCTCACACAGTGCACTGTGGGGACTGCTGAATGCATTTCATACATTTTTTGGCAGCGGCGTTCCGTGTTGTGTTAAGGGTTCATTAATCTGCTTGCCACTAGGCCCCTGTGAAAAGAGGAAATTGTTTCACACTTGCTGAAAGACAGAGAAAAGAGTTTAGAGAGGAAGGAGAAACAGATTAAATGGGAAACACAAGCGATGGAGAGACAGGTTTGGGGTAGTGCTTTGTCACTTCTCAAATCGTACAAAGGCTAACATGTGAACTCGGAGAATGCGACAGACTTTTCTTTGGGGAAACTGTGCTACTGTGTCATTAATTAGCCCAAGACGGGAGATTTGGCTGCAGTTCATCTCTGCTCAGATCGTGTGAGCTGAAACAATCGAGGCCCATTTCCAGGCTAAGATGGCAAAGGAAATGAAGGGGGCGTAAGAAAGATACTTGTAAAAGGAGCAAGTAAAGAGTAAACTGACATCATGAATTAAAGAAACAATCATTTCAGGGGAAAAAGGCCGGTGGGCTGGGGAACAATGATTTTCCTGAGAAAGACAGGATGGCACTGGCACAGGTTTTGTCTGCCAAGTGATGTCCAGCTGCTCGAATGGACTCACCCAATTAACTCAGTCCGGACTCTCTGTGTGGTACCCAAGGCATTCCTGCAGCCGAGGTTCAGAATTAAAATGCCCTCAAGGCCTGGAGATACACTTCAGCTTCCAATATGCTTTCTAAGCCTTTATCTAAACTCCCTGGCATGCAAAACAGGGCTGGAAAAAGCACAGAGCTCCCAGGTTTCACACTGCTGCGTGGGTGTAGATGGCTGGAAGGAAACACCAGGGGAAACGTTCTCCCAGCTGGACTCAAACCTTGTGGTGGCCCATTGGTAGCAGCAAGTCCTCTGCAGAGGCAAAAGCAAGAGCAAGAGCTGTTGTCACCCCTTTTCACAGCAAACAGCTCTTCAGGAACAGTCCTGTGGGATGTTTTGCTCTGGTCCCACTGATTTGGATGCCTTTTGTAGAGCTACTCATATACATAAGGGTTGCAGCGTCAGGGCCAATACTGTGCTAAAGCAGTGAAGATCAGACATGTAGTAAGGATGACATACTGTGTTTTCACAAAAAATAAACAAATTGCTGTGGTTTGAGTTTACAGGCCTATCAAGCATCCCTCTAAAGACAAGTGGAAATTCTGATAAATGGTTTCAGCATTGTCTCACACAAAAACGTGTTAACCAAGGTGGGCTTTAGCTTTTCTCAGTGACTATGAACTGGCTAGGCAAAACAAAATTTGAGAATAATTTAGATTGGGAATAATCTATTTTATCTGAACCATAAAAATACAAGACTGGAGCTGCTGAATAAATTCTCATTGTGAACCAACTGTAATCAAGAGCTTCTTCCCTTGTTCTTCATGAACTTTAATAGAAGCAACCTGGTTGCACTGGCCAGATGGCAATAAGATTTGCAGCATCAAGTTTTACGTGTTTTAACATTTTTTGGCTGGTTCTGAGTGCAATCACCTCACAGAGAGCCACTGGGACTCTATCCATAGTTCAGCTGCTCAGAAACAAGGTCATACATTGTTGGCTAAGAAACACCCGCGTTTAACATTTCACCTTGTACTTACATTAAAAGGTAGTTTGGTTGGTACCTCTGCAGAAGTAAAGGATGTTTTCTTCAAAACTCTATTAAATGTTCCTGCCTTACCCTTTTCATTCTGCAGTGCCCTGCCTGTTTGACAGTGTTTAATTTCTGCACAAAGGTGAAGGAACATGAGGTGGGCAGATGCACTTGTGCATTGACATTACACGTAGCATTTGGCAAGACACACCTCATCATTGCTCAGCCCAGGAGTGGACCTTTTTTTTTAGTTCCCCATTGATGTTTCATGGAAATTTGCAATAGGCCAAATGAACAGGGATAACCCATGACATTATGCCTCCCACCACTGAGTCACTGCTGGTAGGACCGGGTTGGAGTCCTGTGTTCCTGTACCACAAAGGGGCCTATAGTTTCTCAGATACTTGATTGACTGTTAAATGAATGGCAAGCACTTCGTTCTCTGTAGTGTGTCATGATTAATTCATCTCCTTCTCATACCCCGCGGTACACGTTGTGGTGGGCTTCATTCATGAACCGAAAAAGACCTGAGTAGTGCTCCCCTACTCACAATTTTGTTTCTCCATAGAAGGTCACAAAATATACCATGGCTGCAGGTGGTCTTATGTAAACAAAGCAATCTGGCCAGAGTTCAAGGCTCAGCAATATAATATTGTCAAGTGATCATTTTGTTGAAATAGTTGGATGCCTATAAAACATCTGCAAATGCTAAATTTAAAATACAAATAAAGCCCAAAGTTGGAAACTCCTCAGACTTCTGGTGCAAACATTGTTTTGTAGAACACAGCTCCTCTTGTCCCATGTAAATCTAATGCTGAATGTGGACAAACAACTTAGCTCCTGATATTGCCAAGAAAATGGGCTTTGCATGGGTGCAGAGTTCTTTTATTCCTGCAGGATCATAGCCCAGCTTCCCAGAGAAAGAAGTGATGGGAGAGCAATAAAAATCAGCTTGTGAAGTGGTGGGAGAAGGCTCAGGGTGATATTCTTGCAGATTGTGAAACCTAAATTAAACAGAAGAATGAAATCATCTTTCTGTTACTTATTTAGCACTTGGCTGAGATGTTAGACCCTGTCCTGAGAAAAGTCCATAAATGGTATCACCCCAGGAGCAGAACGGTAAAGGCATTAAGTCATGGGGATGCTCATCTGAGATAGAGCTCCCTGCTGACTTTCTGCTGGCCCACAAAGGGACAGTCCCTGACTGCTGGAGCAGAGGGAGGTGAAAATGCCACCTCAGTCTGCCCCCACTCCCACTCTTGTTTGTTTAACTGTGTGCTGCAAAGCAAAGTAAGGGACAGAGCCAAAGCTGCCTCAGCTCACAATCTACCTTCTCCAGACAAGTTGAGGGCTTGCAGCAGTGCAACATCTACTGAAGGAGCAGTGGGAACTGAGGGAGGGAAAAGTCAGGAGCTGGGTGATTTAGGAGGATACAAGAAATTCCACCGGAAAAGGGCTTAAAAAGGGCAGCTGCCACCTCACCTTACCCCGGAGATGAAGGATAATATGGTTAAAGCCTCCCTGTAAGTAGCCAGCAGGACCCCTTAGGTTTTGGTTTAGCACTTAACAAATCTGAACCAGGGGAGAGAAGAAGAAGGGAACGGAGAAAAGATTTTTATACATATTTTGCCGTGTTTGTTTTTCAGCCCTACGGACTTTTCAGCAAACACCCTTATTCACGTTTCCCAAGTAAGACCTACTTCTGAATGCTTGGGGTTAGAGGACAGAGTTGCTTTGCTGCTCTCAGCGTATCCGCAGCAATCTCTGCTGTCAAGGAGACACCGTGTATTGAAACAGCAGGTGGTGTTGCAGGTTAGGAGTGAGCTACAAAGCAGAGTTTTGCTCAGCTTTTGACTGCACAATCTCTGGCTCGAACCAGTGCTATGAGTCTCTGAGGCCCCGTCCAAGCTATAGCTTGAGCCGCGCTCGCACTCGCAGCTGTGCTGTGTTCAGAACCGTCGGCAGAGGTTTCCTGGCGTGGTTTTGCTATCCAGCTTTGCAGCCTGGGATTTCTCTAACAATTGTGTGAGCCGAAATCATGCTCCTGACTGTCCCTCTGGGTAATATGTCACTTAATTGGTTAATACGCTTATAATATCGCTTAAAGTCGTAGCGGGCATGGACACAAATGGCTTTGAAAAGCAGCTTCAAATGCAATTATAAGCCTTATTGGCTTTTAAAAGAAAGAGAGAAAAAAATCCCCACTTCTGTTGCTGGTGCAGGTGGGAGTGATCCCGTCGATGGGGCAAGAAAGGCCTTTGGCATTTTTACCACAGCACCGGGTTGCTGTTTCAAGCAGTGTGTAATGAGCATTTTCTCCGCTGGGCAGCCCTGATCGAGGTTAGGCGATGCCGAGATTCCGACACCCTCTGCTGCTGGCAGCACCCTCTGCCCCACGGCTCTCGTGAGGGTCAGCCGGGGGCTGCGACAAGCGGGCAGCGTCGAGGGCAGCAGACGCCTTGGAGCACCATGATGGCCACGGCCGTGCTGCCGAGCCCTCCAGCAGCCCAGGGAGTGTGAAGGATTTTGAATGCTGCTTCTGTGCTAGCACAGGCATCTCCCCCAGTTCCTGCCAGGTCTCTCAGGGAGCAGCGTTGCTCCCCACGGGCGCAGGCAGGGCTGGGAGGGCGCTGCTGCAGTCATGCATCACCTCTACTCTCACCGGGGCATCCTAGCCACAGGAGGCATAACTCTCCCGCCACAGTTTTCGTAAATGGATAAATAATTCACCAAATTCTCCCTTCCCGATTACCAGACAAATGACCGGTGCTTACCTGAATTTTCTAGAAGTGTAAATGTCCCTCACATATTAAGTAAATATTGCTCTCCAGAAGTCTACAGACACTGCTGCCCTGCAGATGTATACAATTCATTCCTTGTGTGAGAAAAACATACACATTAATGATATATTCAAACTGTAACAAAGCAGTTAATTCATTTGCTAATACATCTTTTCTGCTTTAGAGCCTATCAAGTAATGAACATTTAATGACCCATTCATTTTCCTAAGAACTGCTGCATGGCACGGTGGAATCAATACAAAAGATGACCATTTTCACGCATCAGATAATCTTATCTACAAGGTTAAGATAATATTATGTTAATGTTTCCTGCATTATCTTGCATGCTTTCGAGTCCTTTGAGAGAGATTCATTTGGTTTTAGCAGCTTTTGCAAGAATTTTTGCCTCCTGGATGATTTCCATTTCATTTTAGCTTTACAATTATTCTCTGCACTTGGTCAGATCCAGTAAACAGTAGTGAAAAAATGAACAATCAGAAAAAAAAAAACCAAAGAGCGCAGGCAAATGTTATATTTGACCTGCTTTAACCTCCAGTCCGCTCTGTAAAGCAGAACCAGAGAAGACAGTAAAGAAAGGCCGAGCTGCAGCTGAAGTATGGCTCTTGAAGTTGCTTCCGAGTGCTTGCTATGAATAATAATTGAACATAATTAAAAACAAACAAAAACAAAATAAAAACCCTTCAGACTAATATCCCTCTCAGCCTTCAGTTCGTTCAAAGCCAGGCCTGGAAGGCATGGAGGCAATGCCGTCCACGTGGGGATCCTCTCGCAGGAAGGACCAGGTCCCCCTGGAAAACTCAACCTCCAGCTCCACCTGGGCCAACGATGGAGTCAGAGGTGCACGATGGGCCAGGGGTGACATCCCAGGGTGTGCTCTGCTGCGTGGCCATGCTCATGTGTGGCCACAGAGGAGCGTGCTGGGCCAGCATGTGTCTGCAACACGCGAGCACGGCTGCAATATCCTCCCTGCCAGCAGCGGCAAATGTATCTAGAGGTGCTACTTGATGTGCCCCACGCTGTAACTCCAAGGTGTACCCAGAGCCCTCACATGCATTCATGGTAGCTACATAATATGCACATTTAGGAGTCCCTGAATACTCGTTTGCCTCTGTAAATACAACCAAAAGGCTCATTATGGTCTCTTGGGTCAAAACACAACTTTTTTAAAAGTCCCTAAGCACCGATTTTATCAGTACACCTCAACAGCTCCAACAAACATCCCTCTAACACATCAGATAAATAGCATCCATTAAAACATCTCCGAGCAACATTGTGAGGACAGCTGCACGCAAGGTCGCATGTAATAGCTGGGCTCGATGCAGCCCCGAGCCCTGCTGCTGACTGTCAAACGAAGGGTGTTTTCACTGCAGTCACCTCCACTTTCCCTGGGCCCTGAATGAAACCAAGCCCAAGCTAAGCTCCAGCGGTCCAGCTACAAAAGCATACGGCCGAATTAAACATCACCACTTCCATCTCACTGTGTATTTCTTTTATTAATTGCTTCTTCCTACAAGTAGCACCCAGATTATACGAGCTGGCAGCAGGTTTGAAAACACGGACGTGCGCATGGGTAGAGTGAGAAAGGGAGGACCTGGGGTGTCCACGCAGCTGCTCACCACGCGCTCCCGCAGGAGCAGCCGGCCAGGCAGCTCCCCTCCGCTCTGTGCAGCTCTTTCATACAGTGACCTGGGAGAAAGAAATATTTGTAAAAACTGGAAAATGAGCTGGTAAAGCCAAAAAAAACTGGCAAGTGAGCTCAGTTTGGTGTACTGCCACAGCCTGTTTCTCAATTCTGTCCTTTTTGTGCGTGCGTTGCCTACCATCTCTGACCAGGTCCTTAGCTGCTACCCCTCTAAAACAAATAAACAATTTTATTATGAAATGAGCACTGATATTGCTTTTTCAAGCTAAATTCCACATCAAGGCAGCAGGGCTTGCTGGCTTTTGAAGGCATGAACACACTCCCACCACCAGCCAGTGCTGCCAGCACTCCAGTTTTATACTGGGTCTTGCAGTCCTGGCTGTGCTTCCTTCGGCCACGAAAACCTACAATCCACAGAGCTCAGCTCTCAGTCTGACTATGCTTTCAGTCTGAGATGGTACTGAAAACCCTGAAAATAAGGGTTGATCCAATCCTGCGGCTCCAAAAGCAATGGGTAAACATAAAGGACAGCAAACGTTGTTGTTGTTGTTGCTGTTTTATCCGGAGGAGACAAGCTTGCGTACTATCAAGGAGACACCGATATTACAGAAACAGTGGAAGTAAAAATTAGTTTGTCATTTTGTCATGAAAGTTATTTTTCTTTCTTTAATTGTAAAACACACTGAAATTTTTTTACCTGAACACTGCAATTACATTTCAGGGTCTTGCTGTAGTGCATAAAAATAGGAGGCCAGAATAGACATATGTGTTACATATCTATTAGATAGATACATTATCTATCCTGCCTGTAGGTAAAAGAAATACAAAAACAAAACTGCAAAAAATGTTTTTGCTTTGTTTTATGTTTACACTACATCAGTATTTTAACTCTACTGAGAATCAGGTAATTCTGTAAGTATGATGACTCCTATCTGCAGGCAGCCCTAGCAGGACATGAGATGTAATCAGATGGGCATCTCTGGGGACACTCCCTGTGTCTGAGCACAAATACCACTCTCAGATTTTTTATGTCGGAGGAGAGGAGAGGAGAGGAGAGGAGAGGAGAGGAGAGGAGAGGAGAGGAGAGGAGAGGAGAGGAGAGGAGAGGAGAGGAGAGGAGAGGAGAGGAGAGGAGAGGAGAGGAGAGGAGAGGAGAGGAGAGGAGAGGAGAGGGGAGGGGAGGGGAGGGGAGGGGAGGGGAGGGGAGGGGAGGGGAGGGGAGGGGAGGGGAGGGGAGGGATTTTTGCATGCAGGGTTTTTTTGCATTGGTCCTGCAGATTAGGTGATGTTGGACAACAGATTTTGCAATGCACTGTTATTACAGGGTTATGGAAAGTGTAGTGGGAGGAGAAGGAGCCCCTAATTGCAGACATAACTGGCCAACTTTGGGGGGATTATTGTTCACATAAACACGTAAGGTGCTCCCGTTGACTTCCTGTGAGTTTGGGTCAGATCCTTTATATCAGTGGCTAAAACTACCTGATTTACTTGAGTTTGCAGATTAGTAGAGCAAAGGATTCTGCTTGCTGTGGAAGAGTAGAGAAGCATAAGCCGTAAGCAAAGCGCCAGTTGCAGCAGGAGGACCTAGGAGCAGCCTGCACCACTGAAATGAGCCACAATGATTCTATTAAGACAAATATGCCCCCCTCCTCTGGGGAGGAAACCATGTTAGAGCCTAAAAAGCCTTCCAGCAATAACTATACTTCTGTAGTGTTATTGCACAACCTCTGCTGTAAAGTGGGGGGGAACCAAAGAGAATACTATAAAGAGGCCGCCTTGAAATGAGAGGAGAAACCCCTTGACAATTGGATGATTGGTTAAAATTAGTCCCACTACACAAAAGCAACTGTTCTGATCAAGCCCATGAGAATTAAGCTCCAACACTGAGGAATAAAAACAGATAGAGAGACAGGTTGAGAACACAGTTTTTACATAGCTCCACAGATCAAAACTGTCTACTATTGCTTAGAATAACAGTGATAATTACTAGGAAAGGATTTTAAAGGAAAAGGCACTGGAGAGGCCCATAGGAAGAAAAAGGGAAGACTGAAGTTCTCGACAGCAGGGCTGAGGGCAAAAAAAAAATGACAAAATGAACTTTTCCAGAACACACCGGGAAAACTCTGCAAGATAGGGTCTTTGCAGCTGAAAGGCCTGACAGGAAATGGAAGTTTGGATGACTAATTAAAATTTATGAAAACAGGGCAAAGATGGATGAGTTCTGTTTCTACTCTTTCAGTAACTGACAAGGTGAATGCCTCAGTTTTCCCATCTATAACATGCATGGGCTAACCAGTTCTCTGTCAACAGTGAGGCAATCTGGTATTAGAAATAGTTCAAAATTGCTGGGAGAGCCTTGGATGCCAGGTGTTGTATAGATTATACTGGACTTATATCTGGGCTGCTGCTTCCAGAGCTGAATCTATGAACGGATGGGATGGTCCATCAAAGGGGCCTCCTGACTGTTTCAGCTCCATTCTCTCAACCTCACCTTTGCAAGCAGTACCTCCTAAATGTAAATGAACATTTTCCTTTGCCCTTACTGACCTTTCTAGAATTGCCTTCTCCATTGGCTATTCCATAACAAAGCACCAGCCCCCTACTTTTTCTGCCCTCCAATTATTCTCTCTGCTCCTTCTTTTTCCACAGTCTGATCAGGAGTTGGTCTATTGTCTTTCAAGCTTATATGAATTGTTGTTTTTCCCCCTTACACAGTGGATTCTCATTGTTAATATGTGAGTTATATGATTACCCACAGCTGGAAATTCACTTCTGTAACCATATAGCTATTTCCTGTATTTTTAGAAATGGCTTTTTCCAGCCCCTCTTACATCTAGTCCCAGTAGTACTGGTTTTAAATAGAAACTTATATTTATCTACAAAGTACTGAGTCCTGGCATCCCTCAAGGGACATAAGAATCATTCCCCATCTCACATACATGACAGCTCTACAGAGATTGGTTTGTGATGGCAAGAGGGACCTATAGCTTGGCCATTGCTCTTCCATGAATGGGCATTACAAGCACCTTTGTTCTCTTGGGGCACATAATCAGCCTGCAACCTACAGCCTGTGCTTAGATGTTCCACTCAGTCGCTCTCTAAAGTGCACTGCAAAGAGGTTGCTTGCCAGAAGCATCTTAGTTGCGTTGAGTGCCGCACGAGCTAGGAAGCTCATTTGCTGGTTTTACAGCTATCAGCAGCTTTTACTTCTGATTTTACTCAGAAGGGATCTTCCAGGTGGCCTGACATGAGTCTATAGGATAGAAACAGATGGTTATTTGTGGAAGATGAGGAGACACTGCTGCATTTGGTCTTAAAGACTGGGAGGAAAGAGTGGCAAAGAGTGCTAAGACAAAGGCAAGATATAATGCAACAAAGGCCAAAAGAGTAGATCACAGCCTGCATTGGATGTTCAGCCCTTATTAGAAATGCTCTGTATGTGATAGAAAGGCAAACATAGTACCAGCACACACCTTCCAATCACTGCAGGCCACTGCCACGTCTCCACAGTGTACATATGTCAGCTAGAGAAGAAACCAATATATTGGCATGCTATCCTTTTTAAAAAATAGTGTGACTGTGAATAGTGTGCATAAAGGATCTATGGGGTAATAACTGAAAGGTTCTCTAATTCTGCACATGGGCCATTCAAGAAGAGCAGCGCATGACACAGGACATGCGAGAGCTGGCAGAAAGACCTAGCAAGCCTGTAACATTTGCCCCTCTCATTTGCCCAAGATAGTGGAGATGACTCTGACATCTATCAGTGATTCTTCTCTCTCCTTCCTCCTTTTCCATTAAAGTTGGCTCCACAGGTACCGTAATAGCATGTGCGTAAAGGCCTGACAAAATTGTCACCACAAACAAAAATATCTAGCAGAAGGCCTTATGTTTTTTGATAAAAATATAACTGAAACAGAACAGACAGAGAAAAAGACTCATTGGTCCTATGGCCAAAAGAATAACTCCTTTTCTAGTGCTGTTAATTTGAGATCACACAGTTGAGTTGCCTCAATTCCGTAACTCCAAAGACAATAACTGCAAAGGAAATGAAAGGTGCGAAGAAAACCCAGAATATCTCCTCACCTGACTGGAGGCATGCTCCTTGCTACCACCTGCCATTCAAGAAACTAACCAAAACACAGGGTCTAACTTCTCCTGAACTTAAGCAAATCTAAATATTCTGAGGTTACATCTAGATATTACAATGAGCAGGGCATGCCTACCCTTACAGAAAACTCTGAGGTAATGTCAGCCCAACTGGTAGGTCTCCGCAGTGCAACACTGCCTGAATGCATTAGCTTGGGATCAGGCACATTAAAGACAAGCTTGCGTGGAAACACAATTATGCTCTTCCTGGATCAAATATTGGTTCATATTGTGGGAGACATCTGCATCCCTGCCCCACACCCTGAGCTCCTCTCGTGCCAGGGGATGCTGCGCAGGACACCCTTTGTGCAGAGGCAAGTTGTTATAAAGCTGAGAGATCACACCCTGATCATCTGACTTTTGCTGTGGGATCTTTTCTTTTAGGTCCCTCTTACAAAGACATATAACATGAAAAGGCTCAATTTTCCACAAAGAAATATTTTGCCGTACAAGTGTTCCTGTGAAGACATCATTTCATGACTGCCCCGGTTCAGTTTAGAGAATGCGTGCAGGGAGGAGGGGTTAAAAATACTTAAGAAGAAAGTTTCCCCAGAACTACTCCCTGTTGAGTACACAGGGGGGATAAGCTTTGACAGTTTAGTTTTAAACAAGAGATAACATCAAATAGGCCCATGGGACTGGTTCCAATTATCAACCCAAACAAAAAGAACAGCTGCACCCAAAAAGGCCTGTGCTTACAGTCGTATTTCATTTTAACCACATTACAAAGAAAAAGTCTCATGATATACAAGGCTTTCGGGTTTTCTTTTTAATTCCACAACGTATTTAGTAAGTCACCACATCATATGGTATAGAGATGCACAGTGAATTAAGCAGGCATTTCATTAACATTGCTTTTATACTCACATCAAAATGTCTTAGGTTAATCAAACCATTACATTAGAAGGGAATGCTGCAAAAAGGAAATAACTGACAACTCTACCTACAAAACCCATGACTTGATGTCGATATTGTTCCTGGTTGCCTGTCAAGGTAAAGTATCTTGGGATTGTATTTCCTTGGAGTTTTCACAATGATAATGAGAACAATTATATTTCTCCATCTGGAATCCATTAAATATGATTATGATTGCTGACTTTCCTATCCTTATTACTATCTGGATTAGCTAACCCCATTACAAAGACCATGCTCCCAAAGCTCACTTGCAAATATGGTTATGTGATTTCCTGTCATCCAACCAGAGTGTCTTTCTCTCCTTCTCTCTCCCTCTCTCTCATCTTTCTGTTCATGTACCATTTTACAAACTATTTTGCCCTTGTCTCAATTATAAGAAATTTAATAGGTTCAAACTCCCAGGTGACCTGCATTTGCAGGTGTTTAAGGGGGGAAGAATCAGCTGACCGATGTGGTAATGACTCTTGTGTTGCCTCAATCAGGCAAATGGATCTGGCCTGTAACTTGCAGGTGGTACAGGGTGGAAACTTAAACATCCTGACCATTTATTTCATGCAGAATATGTAAAGATTAAGTAAGGACTATTAAGAAAGATGTTATTACAGAGAAGGAGGAAGACAGAGGTTTTGTACTATAGACTTAATAAGCGATCTTCTCAATTCAGAAAGTTGAATTGTTGGCTTAAGGCTTCCCAAAGTCTCTGGTTTTCATTCAGTGCTCATTTGCACTATTAGTAAATGCAGAGCAATTCCACTAGTTTCATTGAAGTTGCTCCAAATTTGTGCCAGAATAATAAGGATCAGAATGTATCCTTATTTATCTGCAGAGTTTCTTATGAATTTTCATTAAGAAGTCTGTTAAAAGCAGAAATATTATTGGGTAAGGGTCAATTCACAGTGTTTTGGTCCTGTACCAGATTTATCTCAAAGTTTGTGTGTTTTCAGCTGCAAAGTTTAATGTGACTCTTTGTAAATGACAGTATCTGTAACAGCAATAAGACACACCAGAACTCTACAGTCATCTTTGCTCCTTGACACCAGACAAGTGTCTTTGGGTCAAAGCTGCAATGGTTTCCTGTAAGGCTCTACATTAAATTATTTCAGAAGAAGTTCTTACTTACCCTATGGCCATGGATCCATACTTTTTCCTCAATTACTTCTTCTGCTGTACATCAACTCTCATCTACTGATTTGAGCAGTAATTTAGAGGTTCGTTGATGCATTATAGCTTTGCACAGTCAGCTCAGAACTTTCAAACTGTTTGCTTTGTGCTTTGATTATGCATTCATTTTGACTTGAAAAAGGATTATATAATAATAAGCAGCATTTCAACAGAAGCCAGTTGTAGCTGTTTCTATCTGTAATGATTGTTTAATGACTATTTAAGATGTGCTGCCTGGGGTTGTCTAATCAGCCAGTTTTTATTAGCTTTCAATGAATTCATAAAGTGATACCCAATCAGTGGTAAAATTTCAGTATTGAGCAAGGTAGAGTTTCATGTAGGAAAAACACAAAGGTCAAAAATTATTAATTTCCATAATTAATTATTATTGTGGGCATTTATAAGGCAGCTATCGTCATGACATCCAGGAAAAAAAAAATCAGAACAAAGAATGTTTTCCTGGCCTACATTTTTTTCATTAAACCATGGGAAACTGGGTTTGATTCCAAACTTCTCGAAGTCAACAGCGGAAAACCACCTTGGTGAGTCCACTGCCTTTGGAGCAGGCTCATGGTGAGAACAGTTGTTCACACTTTGCTACTCTTGAATCCATTTCACCTGCTCTCTGTTCACAGCCACTTTTGATTCTTTTTCTTACTGCACCATTGTGGAAGTAATGCCTTCATAGCAAATTTGGGGAAGAACAACTGTGAAGGGAATTTGGGAACCATGTGTCTTGGGGAAACACGCTAGGTGATCTCAAACATCATGTACATGTTTCTCCCATTTTTTCTTTAAAGAGTCAGGCATTTTTTAATTACTGCAGCCTAGTGAATCCTTTCTGGTCACCAGCTGAATGTGCTGTTTGTCATTGCAAGTATGAGCTGAGAGGTGTTTGCTTAAAACCCGCTGAAAGAGTTTTATGCTGACTCACTATCTCATGTTTGTGACCAGCTAAGGGCATACACATGTCACTTCCCACAACTCGGCTGACATGCAGTAGTTCATTAAGCCACAGCAACATGATCATGTTTTAAGAATCCTAATTGTCATAACTGTGGCTACCACTAATTTGCTGTGGTTGCACTGAAATCTATCAAGTACCACCAGTATGAAATCTACATAAAAAAGTAAAAGCTTTTTTATTAAATCTCCTTTACTACCCAAATTAAATATCCAAGTTGTTTAGTGACTCATTTCCAAATGCCAGAAACTCAGATCTTTTTTGCTGTTTAAAACATCCTTTTCTGTTTCCGTCTCATTTCTGTCCAGATCCTTCTGTTCTTTCCTTCCTTTGTGCTCATCCTTGCTAATGATAAATTTGCAAGGCCACAGCAAGTTACCCAACACAAGTGCTATCCACAGCAGGAGGAGCATTGATGTTGATGGGCCAGAAGAATCAGAGTTGCCACGTAGATATCTGGCCTAACCGAAACTACCACCGAATCATTGGTTGGCCTCCATATTGTTTCCTACTCAAGGAAAGAAATCTCGCAGCAATATGGGCACCTCAAATTTAGCACTCACGAGGAATTTGCAATGCAAAAGACAGCCCTTTTCTCTTCCATGATGTGGGCTTGATTCAACAAAGCATTTGGGCTGGTGCTTTTCTTTATGTGCTGAAGTGCCTGGAAGATTTGTAGCTTCCATGCTCATAATGTTGGATATAACAGGACATGAGCACACTTCACACCTTGCAAGATCAACCTATCATCAGTCATCATTTGATATGAAAAAAATAAAGTTTCTCCATGTCCTTATATGCAGATAACTTGCAAACATCTCCTCTTGGAGTCGCTTACTGACAGCCAAACCTGCCCCACAAAATCCTATCATAAGTCACATGTAAAGTTTTTATGAGATAAAGTATGAACTTTAAAAAGTCTGGAATCTTTAGCAATTGCTTATTGCCTGCAGGATAGATGCAGTTAGTATAGTGCCTTGTGGGCATGCCCTTAGCTGCAATCCTTATTGATGTTCCTTTGCTACTGCTTTCAAAACTGTTAAAATTCCTTCGCTCAAGTGTTCTTAGCACTTATGTTGATAGGGAATACTTCAAAGGATGCATCTTTACTTTATCAAATCTGCTCTAATTTTGTAGACGGAATCAAAGAGGTTCATTTTAAGTCTAGTCAAGTTTGCCGACTGTCCTAAGCTCAAGAAATCAATTCCATGTTGTCATGTAATCAACCTAAATGAGAAGCCTGGAATGCAACAGGGCAAACTTCTCCTTGGTGAAACTACATTTGCTTCAGCACATTTACACTGGAAATAATTTTGGCCCACTGTTCTTACTCCCACACCTTTCTATTTCCCATTCTTCTTAAAACTTCCCTGATGTACTCAACTCCATGGCTATATTGATGAGCAGCTGACACATCAGTCCCCAAACATAGCTCTCAACAGTGTCTGTTGAAAGTACAGCATCATGTCCTTGCTTCTCTTTCTCACAGAAGTCTCCTCCAGCACAAAGAACTTGCTGGGTATTCTCATGCTGTTATTACAACAACAAGGTATATAATGAGGGTCCATGCACTTGGCAAGCTTTTATGAACAAGTAGCAAAAGACAAAACAGGAGTTTTACAGCTGAAGTCCTGGGCATTAATCTCCACCCACTATGGCAATCAAAACACTTTTTTTCTCTTAGCAACTTAAACACAATTATAAATCTTATGTCAGTGCTACCGAGTTGTCCCTCATGTCATGTTTGGTGCCACACATAGCTGTGCTTCTAGTTGAAGCTTTAGTCTAACTTATTATGAATTCTATAGTCATGATACAAAAGGGATTTTTTTGGTTTTGGGTTTTTTTTTGTCTTGTAAAATAATTGTAGAGAGAGTCTAAACCAAAGGACGAGATCTGAACACACTAAACAATTTCTGCAGGAAAAAATTATGCAAAACCTGGAAAGCTATGAATCTTTCTGAGCAAGGTGCTTATCTGCATTTGGGACCAGATCAAGTGTGCAGAACAGAAGTTACATAGAAGGGTTATTAAAAATCTTCATTCCTATCCCAATTGCATGAATAGACCTTTAAAAATTATTCTTACCATGATGCGGGACCCGGCCAACTTCAGACTTTAGGAATCGCAAGATCAGTTTGGTTTTGTTCTTTTTGAAATTCTTCTCTCAAAGTTTTGTCTCAAGTGAGAGTCTCAGTCTTCAGAACCATTATTAGGGTCCTCTGCGATACGTCTTGCACCATATTCCACAAACTGAAGATTATTACCTTCTTGGGAAACCTGTCTCTCAGAAGCTATCCAAAATCAATGTAGATTCAAAGATGTAAAATATGTGGCAGAGCTATTATACGACTTCCATTAAAAATTCCTACAGATGCAAGATTAACCCTGTCTCAGCAATAGCAATTCACTCTACAGGGTATCCCCGGTTTCCAGAAGGAGAATATTCTCTTTCCTCATAAATTTTGCCACAGAAAATGTTCCCTGATATTTGGTTTCAGTTTTTACTTTCAACGGTATTTTGATTAGATGATGTAACTTTAAAAAATTGCGTCTTGTGCTAATCCTATATTTGCATTAAAAACCCAGTAGCAAAAAGCCATCTACTAGTGTTCTTGCCTTTTTGGTAGCATTGAAATGAAAGCCTAACCGTGATGCAGGCAATGGTCAAAGTCATGTTGACTCCAGCCAGGTTTCCATATGAAAGAAGATATACTCCATGAAGATTTTCATTCCTGCTTTGTCTTCTACTTACATCTTTTCACAAGGAACTGACTTTGAATGTGTCCTGGAACCTAAAAGAGATGACAAAGCAAAGTCAAGACATCTACAGCCACCACTTACATTGGCTCTAACACACTGCTTTTTGAGTGAAGAAAGTGTGCATGTTTTAATCAGCTTAAAGTTATGGTAAAGTCTCTGTAAAAGGCCAAACCAAAAAAATGTGTGAAGTACATACACAAATACATAAACATATATAAAAATAAAAGAGTTGCAGCATAGCTTAAATATCACTTCATTTGTCTTGTGCTTCCAGTTGCCTGGCTCAAGGCCTTCAGCATATAAGAAATTTGTTTACATGGAGTTCAGGCTGCATGAGGCTGGGTTGCAGAGCCGAAATTCTCTGTGTATTTGCAAATATATACATACAATTACATGTTTTCGTTCTCTTTAAATACAATGATGCCCTGTCTTCTGCCTTGGCATCAAAAGACAGCCACTGAAGTAAATGACCATAGATTAATTTTGCCATGTTAACACCATATCCAGAGAGGACAGTAGATGAGGTGTGTGTACATGTCCAGGTATGCAACCATATATAAATACACCAGTATACAAATATATGGGTATTTGTGGATATCAATCCATAAAGCATCTATGTGCTTGCATGGAGAACTTTCCACATGAAAGGACACACTCATGCCTAGCTATATAGAGTGCATACGTGCGTAAGCCGTCACTGACAAGTAGAGGAGTGTATAAAGTGTGTGTGTACGTGCCAATTAGGCTGACAACTCCCGTGCTGTCGAGACATGGCTCTGAATCCTGCGATTCCAAAGAGGCAGCGGTGAGAAGCGGAGTGGCTGGATCCACTGCCATGTGGGAGACAGGCAGCCAGCAAAGAAGGAGCATTGGCGTGATTGACACGTAAGCACTGTGCTACTCTGAGACTCTTTGTTGTGCGCCTATATGGTCTCATTTGTTTTTCTTGGCACTCCCCACAACTCATTTAGTGGCAGCACCACTTGAAGAGGCTGCGGCATCTGGTGGGAAGGGAAGGAGGGGATCCATTCAAAATAACAGCAACTTTTAAAAAGAAAGTTCTCTCAATATTTTAGTTGTCTAAATATTTTACAAATGCTTTTGTGTTTCATACAAGCAAGAAGGTGAAGGGATTTTCACCTCTGTCTGTGTGGTGATGAAAGCAAGCAAACAGTGACCCTGCTGCTAAATAGGCCCATTTCCAGAGTTTAGAAGGACTGTCATTTGATATTCCCAACAAGAGATATTCCTCTTTATTAACCTTTACATTAAGTTTGTGCAATTCCTGAGTGCTTTCCTCCGGACATGTCCTTATGACTGTTTTTTTTCCTTTCTTCCTTTTTGAAATGGGAATGCAATAAATGTGCAGACTGACCCCAGCGCCAACGCAGGCACAATGTCCCCTACGTCCCATGCCTGCTGCAAAACTCCCTCTTCCTGGGACATGGAGAGGGAGAGGGTTGCCCTTCCAAAGGGTTAAGGCATTTTCAAATACAGATTGGTATCGTGGGCACAGAAAACAGCACGTCGAATGAACAAGAAAAAAAAGATCCTGTTTAGTTTCAGCGTGTGACATTTGCCTGGGGGAAGAAAGTGCAGAGCTCATTGGAAATCCTATTGTTGCAACTCTGACCAGTCAGTTATAAAGTGTCATGATTTAATATGCCAGAGTTGTTTCCATTTTCAGAGTCAATCACTCCATCTGTGTATGTGTGTGTGTGTGCGGTGAGCCTGCGCATTAAAGAAATATTTTCAGGTTTTATGTTGCTTAATTTCCTTTACAAGAATTAATTTTGTTTTCAGCAGAACAGATCTCCAGCAAGATTGCTTCCTTCACAGCACGTGGAGGCACATTTTCCAACATCAAATCCTCCGATCAAAGCAATGAAAGTTAGAGATTGAAGCAATAACTATGACCTTGATCAGGGTTTATTCTGTTACATGATTAATTGTACACGATATTTAAAAATATCAGGTGCCTGCCTGCTGCTGGTGTGAATTCCAACTGAAAACACCACTTATAAAGTAGCTAGAAGGAATGTCAACAAATCTGAGCTTGTTACGGCAACCTGCAAGTCCTACACATTTCAGTGTTTAGACATCAGTTTGCAATACCTGTTTTCTTTTATGACTCTGGGCTTTGTTACCAACTTACCATTAATAGGGTTCAGCCAATGCAGATCTTTTGACTCCTTTTCTCTCTGTGTCCTCACCTGTCAGCCTTCTCTTCATCAACTATATTTATTACAATCAAGCCCTGTCAACTGTCACAGCTTACATACAGTCTGCCAGTAAATATGTCTTTCCAGTCATTAGACATTCCTTCCAGTCACCTTGGGATTTCTACCTTGTCTATCTCACTCCAAAAAACTTTTGTTCAGAAGTATTAGACTCCCACAGAGCAGTGTCAGCTTGGGGCCATTACTGTAGGAAGTGACAGAAAACACCAAACTGTCACTCATTAGGATCTAGTTTTTCCAGAGTTGATGTAAGTCAGATTTAGCCCCAAAACGAATCATGATTTATTTAATATATTTGCTTCTACAAGTGTCAGCTCATCAACTTAAAATGTTTCTCCTTTAACTCTATTGAGGCCTGTATAGAAAGTTTTCTTTGAAACCTTGTTTTTGCTCTAAGGCTCAATAATTAGAACAGGATCAAGAACAGTCAAGTTTCTGCTCTACAGGTGCACTTTAGAGGCCCTTGGTTTTATAATTATATGTACAAAGCATCCATGTTAGAATTAAGGCTGGACAGGTGAGAAAATGCCACCTGGTGGGTAAGCTCCTTTTATGCTGGCTCCCAAGTCCGAGGTGAGATAATACAAGTCTACGGATAAGTTTAAAGAGAGAAAAACAATTAGCTAGGGAAGCAAGGATGGAAAAAGAAAAAAAAAATCCTATAATTTCCTGATTATGCTGAGAACTGTCTCTGCAAAGGATCTATAGTCCATCCATCCAGAGCAAAACACTACCAGTGAGGTATATTCAGAGATGCTTCTGCAGTTGCACCTCCAATAAAAGCCTTTGCTGAGAGGCATAAACCCCAAATGGTCCCCTGCCTCCCCAAAAGTGTGTATGTCGAGCTGGGTTGGTACTGGGACGTGTACTAGTATCTTATCCCATGTAGAGTTGGAGAGAGAGATGAGCAGAGGGCCTTGGAGGTCAGAGAAATGTAGAAGTAATAGGTGGCATCTCCATTGGAAAAAGTGAGAGGAAAGAAGGGAGGGATAAAGGTCCAGGATCGTTAACCCAAAAGATTTGAATTGATTGCACCTCGGTCACCAGAGCGCGAGAGTCGGGTCCTTCACTGGTAGAAAACAACATAGCTCAAATGACTTCAGTGAATTTACAGAGCACAGACTTACAGAGCCAAGTAACGTGGAGAAAATGTCAGCAGCCAGATTTTGCATTCAAATAAGGATATCATCATTAGTGATTCACTTACATAGCAGCTATTACAGACTGTAGGGGACTATACAGTATTAGAAATAATGTGTTTGTACCAGTGACTTGGTTTCACTATCAAAATGCAAACATCTCTGAGGTGGAAAGAGTGTCTATAAAATCACAGGTTATGCTAAACAGGAATATACACACAAGTAGTGGAGAATAAATAAACTGTCCATAAATCATAAGTCACTTGGAATTTTTAGTGGACACAATTACCAACTTCTCATTCTTTGTTTTCTGGCTGTGAAAATAACGATTCCTGTCACAAATTGCCATCTGAGATTAAATATGGAGCCCAGATTATGACAGTCATCAAGGGGGTGAACAGGGCTTACGAATCATCTACAGGATTCCCAATAGCTGTGACTGAACAGGCTTGACCCTGGTAACTGTGTGAGTGGGAACAGGTTTCACCATCAGGGATACTGAAAATTGTAGGTCATTTGAGGTTTCCATCCCAAACCATGTGATCCATCCAGGGTAATTCCTGACCACTATGGGGCTTCAGCAGTCCCAGGATGACAGCACAGGGGAAGCAATGAACACTAGGACATTTAAAGGTACTTGCTTGGAACAACATGCTGGGCAAAAAGTCTTTGGGAAACCACATTTAAATGTTGTGTGCTGTATCGAAAAGGTGATCCTTCAATATTGCTCTGTTAGCAAATAAGATCAGCTACAAATGCTTCTGACAAGGTTAAGTTCATTTTCTGCCTTTTCATATGGCAGCTCTCGAAATGTCCTCTCTTTAAAAAACAGATGCCTTTTAATGTTTTGGAGACAGTAGGAGGAGAAGTTGGTACTTACATTTTTTAGCATTGAAACTCTGGGTTGCAGCTGATGAATATTGTGTAACCTTTCTTCTTTTTGACCTGGTGAACGATGAAGAGGGACTGCCTGCTGGTAGCTAAACATAACTCATCATAATTTACAACTTCTTACTGAAAAGAAGCAGCGTTAATTATAAAACAAGGGAATGGAGGGTAAAAGGTAGGGGGGTACCATTTACCATGAGGTGGGAATGCCTGTTATCTGCCAGCACCACAGCCCTAGTTCTGTACTAATTTTGCAATATTTAAAGCTACAGCAGGCTTCTAAACAATGCAGGGATTGGTATTTCTAACATGCTTTTAAGTACCTCACCACTCTGGCCAACCTAATTTCTGCTTTAGAAGTGCTTTGCCCCAGCTGGATTGCTCACAGCCCCTCCTGCCTGAGGGACCACAAGGGCACACCATCGTCCAAGATGTGTACTCACTAAACGCACTGGCCCGTACAATACCATGCATACGAAGGTCTTGCCAGGTTCATACCAGTTAATACCTTTTTATATCTCCCAGGGAGGTTGAGGTGAACCTGCTGGAAGGATCAGCCATGTCAACATCTGTCCAGAGCTCCAGATAAAACTGACCAGTGTCTCCTTCTTTCACTGGCAGGGAACAATTGCATCACATAATTAACAATGATGATTTTGTGTCAAGGGGTGCCTATATCCAGGCATGAAGGAAGAGATTGACTAAATTTTATTATGCTCTTCTTTTGAGAAAAGGGTGAAGATATAGTCTGTGGGATGGCACCAATATGGTGAGAAGGTCCAAATTCAAAAGCACCAGCCTAAGGGCCTCTGAAAGTCTGAAATATTGCTGACATGGAGAGTAATAATAAGTAAAGTAGATTTTCATTAGTATTGAGAAGGCCTGTCTCAAACAAACATACCAGCATTAGCAAAGTTTTGCAACCCTTTTGGAAGCAGAGGCACATTTATATGGTTCAGAAGCAGAGATCAGAGGATTTAAGGGACCTTTCTGCAAGGAAAGACATGCTCGCTGCTGGAGTTGTCCTCAGACTGCTTCCTCACTTTTTGCCACTCAGGTGATCTAGGAAACCAGCCTACAAAAACCCACCTCATCATAGTGGACAGACCCCCAACAAAGTCAACAGGCTTTGGATCAGGCATAAGATTTTAAGTTTATACACAAGATGGCAAATAAATTGTCACAGAGCAGTCTGAGAAAGCAAAAAGTGACCACAGGCATGCCAACCACACTGGGAAAGAAATTAAGGACCCAGCACAGTCCAAAAAAGAGAGGAGATGGCTAGGACATGGCAACTGTATCCTCAGTGTGTTCCTCAGCAAAACCCAAAGCAAGATCTGTAACAGGAACATCCTAAGGAAGTGGGTGTCAATAACACAGCATGATTTCCACCTGCCCTGTGGGAGCTGTAAGAGCTACCTTTCCATAGGAAGGCAATAATTCCTGTCTCTCTCAGCCTCCCACAGGGAATCTGTCCAGCACCCTCTCAGAGGACAATGTGACTCAACTGAAATCAGCTGCAGACCTTGCTGGAACGCCAGTGCTGCACCATCATTTCAATCATACCTTTGATTTTTAAGCACTTTTTTCCCGCAAATATGTCCTTTCATTCATTACATAAAGTATCCTGAACCCACCGAAAGCCCTTCATCACTGTCCCTAAAGAGGTTGTCCTAAAAATGAGACACTAGATTGTGTTTGACAAAGCACCTAAAATACTTACACAAACCTGACTGTTGCGCTCAGTCTCCTTGGCATGAAAACAGACTAAATAAATGCTTGCATGTTGACTGCAGCAACACAATTATACAAACTGCAACCAACAAAGAAAATAATAACTGCTGGAAGTATAGACAAGGAAGGCGATGGGGGGAAGGAAGAATGAAGGGAACCTCAAGGTTAAACGAGCAATGGGTTAGGGCACACAAAAAAAATGTAAACAAGAGAAATCTTTCAGCATAATTTGAAAATAAAGGCAGACTGAATCATATTATGCAGGTGTACAGAAAGCACTTTGCTGCATTATGCCATCTCAAGTTCTTGCTCCTATTTCCTTTTGTCAAGAGGTCTTTGATTGAAGACATGATTGTCTTCCAAAGAAAGGTTAAAATGTCATGTGGATAGCTCAAGTGATAGACTGCAGTATCTTGGATGCAGCAAGAAAAAGCAATGCTAATGGATTTGTACAGTAAATAATATGGGGCAAGAGGGAGAAACAATCAGGCCTAGCACAAGTATAGAGAAGGCTGCTTGAACCTCCGTAATTTGCAGTGATTGCCTTATGTTACTCAGCTTAATGTACTTCAGGCTGGGGGAGAAGGGCTTCCAAATTTCCCCTATAAAAATCAGAGGGACACACTAACTGTTATGTACCTTAAGCCTTGATTTCTTTATTACCTTTTTATTCTGATTTGCTAGTTCCCCAAAACTGCTGGTTGCAAAACATCTGTCCTCTTTCCTGAGGTATGGTGCACTCCCAATGGATCATAGCAACTGCCCTGCAAGCTGGGACAGAGAAGTCCAGCTCTGTGACTGGTACCCATGATCACAAAGTATCTCTTCTGGCCCACAACTGAATGGCCCAAACTTCCTAAAACTCTTCTGTAGCCATGTGAAATGAACTTTGCCCTTCAAGAGACCTGCCTTGCCTGAAGTTTTGCCAATTCAGTGCGAGATAAGGTCCTGCTAAGCAGGCACAAGTAGGTTCTAAATGAATCCCAGGAAAGGAGAGTAAAAATCACTAATTGCAAACATCCTGCTGGATTAAACTTGTGTCATAAAAAGTTGCGTAGTGAGGAAGCAAGCTGAATGCACCATGACTTTCAGGGTTGGGTTACTATGCTGTTTCTGGTGTTGAATGCATACTTTCTGCTGTATTAGAATAACACAACACACAACAGCAGTTCTGCTGCATGGCTGGCAGGTTGCTGACCCCAAAGCTTGGCAGGTTGGAGATGCTGGAGCCTGAGCAGCCACAGCAGCCTCGGCTCCAGCTAGCCCCAGCCTGGAGAAATAGGGCTTTGGCCATCACCCCCAGTGTAGCCTTGTGGAGGGCTGTGCTCTGAGCAGATGGAGTGTAAAAGGGGGGATACGCAGGTGGGCTGTAGCTTAGCTCACGTAGACGTGACTACACCTTTCAGTCCCCCTACTTACCTTCACCCTGCCAGCCCCTCTGCTCTGCTCCTATCCACTCACTACACACATACATGCCCGCCTTTCTCCTTCTGATCCTTCCTCATGGACCTTTCCCAAATGCTTTCTCTGGTTGTAGCCATACCCACTCTCCCTGGTTCCCACTCCTGTTTCCCCTGCAGTTATCTACTCCTCCCAGCTCCCATCTCTGGCCCACAGCCCTGCGCACTCTCTGATCTGCTCTCCTCGCACTCGCTAAGCCTTCCCACTTCTACTCTTTTCCATCCCTTCCTCTGTTTATCACCATGTCCAAATCCTGTTACCTCAGAGGCTTGTCCTTGCCATAGTGGCGTTCATCAGCATGGCTGCCTTCCCATTCCCTACTGTGTCCCAGGCACCAGCAGAGGAGATGCCAAATTTCTACCTTGTTGGCATCTTTAAAAAAATAACCAACAACATGTTTTGGGGTTTTTTTTCCTCAAAGCTATTAAAGCACACAGCTTTGATCAGTGTGAATTTTGTGTCACAGGTTTCACAGTCCTTGGTGTTGTGTTCTTTCCTCTAGCGGGTGTTGGGGCTCCATTTCTCCCTGCACTGTCTAAAGGCTGTCTCAGAAAAAACACCTTTCTGGATGAGGAGAGATGGCTCACTTTATTAATGTCCAACATGACTCTCTCTGGAGGAAAAGTGGACAAAGGGGGCTGCTTTGAGACATCGTCTCCCCTTTGGGAGCAAAGTCAGACTCACCACCAGTCAGGGCAGGACAGCGACCAGACTCAAGTGTTGGATTCAGCTTTCCATCCATCAGCACATAACAGCAGGCCTTTCTGAACTCTTGCGAATATTAGGTTTCAGATACAAAAAAATACATCCAACTCCCTTTGGCCTTTTGGCTGAGATCAGTAGTAGTATCTGTTTGAGATCTGACGTGTGCTGTACCAGGGACGACAGCACTCACTGGCAGGGGCATGTGCTCTGTGATCTGACAGATCTTGCCTGTCTTTAACTCCTCTGATCCTGTGATTTGGCTGCCCTGTGGGTACACTGTGCACTTACCTGAAGATGCACAAGGAGCTGTGGGATGCCATCACACTGTCAAGATGCTTCATGAGATACTTGCAGCAGAAGACCTTCTGGAAATGACACCACATCATCATCCACTTCACGCTGCTAACTTTGTGGTGCCGTTTCCTGGAGTCATCTCATCCTGTTTAGAAACAACAGACAAGGTAAAAGAGGTGAGGTATGAACATTAAAAGTGCCATTATCTGGTTTTCTAGCTATTGAGAGCCTAGAGTGAACCCCAGGACTTCGACTGCCTCTTCTATCTCCGAGCTGACTCAGAAAGCTCAGGAGGTGGTAGTGGTAGGAGACTTTGTCGACCACTAAATCAAACCAGAAAACAGGATGTGTTACTGCTTAAGACCTGTCTGGAACACATCAAGGGGAGGAACTGCACTGTTAGGGGGTCCTCAGTTTGGGAGGCATATGCTGGAGGTCTCATGCAGCTGGTAAATAAAGCATTACTTGGATTCCTCAACAAAATAAGACAGAGAGAGAGAAAAAGAACTATAGAGGATAATTCCTTTAATGAGAAAGGTACAGATCCAGTACATCGTTCCTGTCTGCCAGGAGTTAATTAGTTACAGGCATGAAAGACAGTGGTCACTAGACACCTATAGTTGTACCAATGGTACAAACAGGAGAGTCCAAGCAAGTAACGTATGTAGTTGGCTCAAAAGAGCCAATTAATCAAAAATAAATTGAAAGGAATAAGAAAAAAAGACAGAAAAATGCAAATGAAGATTAGAGGTACTTTATAATGAATTTCTTAGGCAAGATAATTATGGAATTGCTGTTAAGTTTAATTCACATACTGTTTCAATGGAAAAAATGGTATTTGCAATACTGATAAGGCACAGGATGAATAGGTGAAGAGCTGGCTATTTGGCAGATCTCCAAAAGACAATTGTCAACAGAGAGTCATCACTGAATGGGATTTTTCCTTAACGAAATTTAGCAATGAGTAGTACTGGTCTGCTACTAGCTGATGTTTTCTTCAGTGGATTCAGTTAGTAAACATCAATAGCCTCATGCATATGAATTAGTCTCAGTAAAAATTATGTCCACATCGGAACATCTCTGTAAATTGTTTCTGGAAAATTTCATCTCATCGAAAATATTTCTGACCTGCTCTCTCAAAGTCTTTGCTGATTACAGGTATGGGAGAACAGAGAGCCTGACAGAGGGACAAAAGAGGGGGCTGCTGATGTGGGGGTAGCACTTGCAACACACTGAGACTCTTGGCAAGGTGGGAAGAATTCAAAGAGAAGGTGTTCTGATACAGCCCGAAGCAAAATTACATACATGGGAAAGCATGCCCTTCAGAAGTGTCCATCTATCTCTGCTGACTATTGAGGGAGCCTAGGAAATGAGCTGGAATTAGATGACTAACTTTTAGATGCCAAAAATTCAATTTTGGCTAAACTTAGGTGGGATGTTTCTCACCCTCATAGCAAAGAGGAGGGTAAGCAGGCTAGAGAATACACCCCAGGCGATCCTATGCTAGACTATGGGATCCAGTTGTCATGTTAGAAAAGGGCATTACAAAATTGGAGAAGGCTCAGAAAAGAGCCACAGAAATGATTTAGTGACTGTAGATAATGTTTGACAGTGAGAAACCTAAAGATCTCACACTGTTTAATTTATCAAAAAGAAGATTAAAAGGTTACTTCATTGCAAGCATTATCTCATAGGAATGCCACGTACTGAAATGCTCTTTAATCTAGCAAGAATGGCACAAATATTTAACATTGAGGGTGATTAGCCACTAGAATGAAACACCAAGGGAAGAGGTGGATTCTCTCTCTCCTGATGTCTTCAAATCAGGTCTGAATGCTTTTCTGGCAGATGTGCTTTAATCAAACAAAAGCTATGCTCTAGTCAGATGCATGTTACTGGGCTGAATGCAGGGGAAAATGGGTGAAAAAAGGATGCACTCCTGGCCTCAAAAATCTACAAATCTGTGAATGCCAAATGTAATTTGAATATACTTGCAGGAATAAAAAAGTTCAAAGTGTGCTCCACTTTAAGGGATAGGAATCCCAGGAGAGTAGGTGGAGACATGCTCCTAGTGTTTATGAACAACAACTAGATCTAAAAACTCGGTATCTCGTCCAAAACCTGACACTGACTCCTTCCACGGCCCAGGCATGACCACTGCTTCAAACAGGGCTATCTAAAAAGAGACATATCAAAAAGGTCTCGTTTTCATAGGTGGTAGGCAGGCTTGCATGGCTCTCACTTCAGAGGGATTTGTGAGCACTTAGCACCGATGGATGTGAATTTAGACACCTAATGAAAGGGGAACACTTTTGGGAGTGATTTCAATAGCATCTGAAAGATGCTTAGGAAAACCAGCCCTCACTTCTGGGAGCTCACTGTGCTCCCAGATCAGAGCAGCGCTTACAAAATTCCTGCTTTTTGGCATCACCTTTCTTTGTCCCTGTTCTCTCAGTGGCAAAATAATCACATTTCCTGGACTGGACAGCTGAAAGGATTAACATTAGAGTGCTAGTTTTCAACCTGGGGGTCTGCAGACCACTGGGGAGCTCTGTGGTCTACTTCTAAGGTGTCTGTGAGAGGTGGCTAAGAAAAACAAGTCCATTTATGCTGTACAGCACTTTAAGAATATGCATTTCAAAAGGGACCCACTCCTCTGGAAAACACTTCATGGTTCACGAAGCAAAAAAGGTGAAAAACACAGAAACAGAAACTGAGAAACAGCCTGTAAGTGACCGGTGATTTGGAGCTGCTTTCCATGCGCGGCAGCCGGGGATGCTCACGCAGCCTTGTTAGGGAGCGAGGCGAGTAGTCCCCCGGCTGCACCCCTGCCCGCTTCTGCCTCCCCAGGCAGCAGGTGACGGCCCTGCCCAAGGAGCCCATCCGCAGGCAGCGGGGAACACCGCCGCCTCTCCGGCCACCCCCAGAAGCAAGTGCAAACAACGGAAATAAGCAAAAAGGGCCATAGGAAGCAATCGCAGCCAAAGCATCCCCCGAGTCTCCTGGCTCCCCGCTGACACCTCCCACCTCCCACCAAACTCAGTGCCAGCTGCCAGGTTTTTCATCGCCTCCTCTCCGGGGCGAGAGCGGGCCCGTAGCGCTGCTCATCGCTCTCCCAGCAGCCGCCGACGCTGGCGCCTTCAGGATCACTTCTCATCTTTGTCTCCAGCCTCTGTCACTTTCACCTATTCCCGCGAGTGTGGAGCGTTTTTTTTCCCTCTCCTTCTTTTTTAAAGAAAAAGCTTTGCTTGTCAAGCAAGTATTTTCTCCCTGAACTCTTAGACTTCCAGCCTCGACACAGACACAGAAATTCCATTCAAAAAGTGAAAGTTTACAGTCTGGAATAACAATACCAGCTGCTCTCTTGGTAACGTGTTCCACTTCTGATGCAGGAGGGATGAGAGGGTGGGCAAGAGAAGCCAGCAGCCTGGATGCCTAATGCTGTGGGACTATTTTGGTGCCTGAGAGCTGCGGTCTAAAGGTGTCTGTGTCTCCAGGTGGTCTGAGAAATGGCTCTGCATCGGGAGAGGGGCCGGGAGACTGCGCCTGGGCACGGAGCATCTGCCTGGCCTTGGGGAAGAGCATCCGCCTCCCTCTTGCCTCTGCTGTCTGAATTGTTACTGGGAATACAAACCCTCTGTAGCTTGCTCAGGCTATAATCAGATAAAAAAGAGATAAGAGAATAGGGTGCAATAAGGGAAAGTATTCATACAGCATCATTGCGGGCTTAGCTGCTCCTCTAACGATAACTTTTGTGGCGGGCATCAGACTGTGCAGTTCATTTACAGCTGTAGAAAGGTTTTTCTACTGTGCATGCTTTTTAAAGCATTTTGGACCATTTCTTTTACAATGTTGGTTTTGTTTTTTTTTTAAATCATTGCCAAACAGCCTCTGAAAATCAGGCTAACAATACACATTTACAAGAGACATTCATCTCACTTTTTAATCTCGGAATCCTCCTTCTTCTTTAATCTTAATACTCCAGCTTTGTATTTGCATACAGAGTTTAAGCAAACAGCCAAGGTATCAAATAACAAAGCACAGGAGCTCCAAGAACTGAAATGGTAAATAAGAAACATATATCATAATACCCAGGCTTGACACTGGACATTCTGAAATACCATACCGCTGAAGGAGAATTCACAACACTGTTTCATTGACATCTGACTCCAAATTCTTTCATCATTTTGACATTATCAACTACATAATAAAGCAGGCTTTCTTTTTTTTGTTTAGATACATAATTTATGATTTTATCAATAAAGGGTTATTTTTTTAACAAGCCATAGCCGCAGAAAGCTTTGTGCTGGCTTTTTTAAAGCATCAATGACACTAAGATGTATATATCTAGTATAATCATGGATCCATCTTTCATATTTATTGTATATGTATGTGAGTATAAATATACATATACAAATCTACTGCTATTGATGTTTTAAAAAATCTGAAGTAAACATTTCTTGGGATAGTTTTTTGAGAGCCTGCTTTAAGAGAAACAAATGTATTGACACAACGTAAATTTTGTATCTGAACCAAATTGAAGATGTTGCTTTCTTAAGGTAGCTGACAATAGTAGGATGGCGAAAGAGCCGAGTGCCAGGGATGAGTGAAATTGTGTATATATGTGTGTGCAAGGAATGGCAACATGTCCTGTGCTTGGCACGGGCATGACAAGTGGCGGAGAGGCTTTGGCTCTGCACCCCCAGCCAGCCCCATCCCACTGTGGCTCCGGCACCCTGCATCGGTCCCTGCGCTGGGGACGGTTGGGCAGCACCGCGGGACGTGGCAGTGCCCCGCGCTGTCCCCCCTCATCCTCCTCCTACACCTGCTAAGGGAAGGAAGAGTTAAACCTCAGTCATTTTTTTCCCCCCTCGCTACTTCCTATCGCTGCTTGAATTGCTGGAGCTTTGTACATCTGGTTCAATTCATTCCCAACGATTCAGGTTCTCGTTTTTCCCCTCCCTTGAGGACACCTTTCCTGAGTCTTGCTGCGGAGCCTGACCCCGGTGCCAGCAGGATAGAGCCCCAGGAAGTCCCAACAGCCTCATCCCGACTGCGAATACCCAGCTGGGTTTTAAACGCATTGCATCAGAGAGCAGTAGGTCACCACATTAATCAGGAACTCTGAAATCCTCTGAGACACCTTGTTGGGAATGGTTACTGGGTTCTGGCTAGTCTTAAACATAATTTAAAAGACTTTGGGGTTATTTTAAGTATTTTCCTTTCCTTCAGCCCTATCTCTATGTAAATGCTCTCTTCCACCTCTCACTGCCGGCTGCTTCTAACAGACATATTATTTTGCTTCTCTGGCCTACTTTGTTGCAGACAAAGTTTTGACTATCAGAGTTCTTTTTTATTCCATTTTACATTTTTAATGCTATGTTGTAAAACGTCCTTCCTCTTGAGCAGTAATAAAAACCTTTTTTTTTCCCCCTCCCCTCTTCAGATTTCTTTTATATCACATTCAGCATTTTCTGGGACATAATTAAAACATCAAACAGTTTTCCTGCTGGTTATGCTAAAATCTGAATGCTTGAGTCTGCTGGCATTATTGAAAATTAAAATGTACTATTCTTGAGTGTATTTAGGATGCCCTTAAATAACTATCAAAAATGGTTTTGTTCTGCTTTATATACAGACTGGCACCATAATGCTAAAATACCTGCATTAAATAATGTCTCTAATTGGTAGCATGAGGATACTTTTTAAAAGTATAAAATATGTATTTTTGTTCACTATTTTTCCTAGGCTAATGTGTCTAATTTTCCCATACAACCTTATCCCCAAGGAAAAATATAGATGGAAAGACCATTACCAATACATGAAGTTCAGTGGTTCTCTCTCTTTAGATGTAATTGCTATCAAGGAGGCTGGCAGCAGGGTAATTTTAGTTCAAATGAGTACATAGCCTGAAAAAGGATAAATCAACCTTTGTAGGTCTGAAATTAGATCCCAGTGTGGGATTGTTCTAGCTAAGTGTACATCAGGTTCATAAAATATATTTGCCAGAATGAAAAGCCCCTAAAATCCAAGGGCAGCAGTGAGCATGGGGCTGGAGGGGGAAGGTTTCATACCCTGCGAGAAGACCTCCTTCCTCCTCCCTTAGCTTGTAATGGCCTCAAATTACCTTTTTAATCAGGCAATGAGGGCTCAATCCTGCTCCCATTCAAGGCAGCAGAAAGCCTCCCACAGTACCCAAAATCCCTTTCTCAGGATGATTAATACCTTTGGTCCACATTCACAAAGAAGCTGAGAAGGGAAGAACTAGTTTCATTGGGAGGCTAGAAAGGGACACCTTTACCAGAATTAGGCGCCTAAGTATCCCTGTGGCTCTGGGTCCAGGGTCCCAATAGCACTCATGGGTTAGATTGCTGGGATAACAAAACCTACATGCCACCTTAAAACATCCTGCAAGTATCCTTGCAGTGGAATTAACTCTCAAAAATGTTTTTGTTTATTGCAGAGATTTCCCTTTTCTGTGGCTGCCTTGGATGTGGTGAGCAATTTAAAAAAGGGGGACGGCTGGTGCACAACACGGAATTTAGGTCACACCTCTGCTTTGGACTGTGTGATGTTTCTTATGCATTTTTTGAGCCCCAATGCACGCATGTGTTGGGCCAAACGGTGAGAGATGCGTTCCCTGTGTGTGGGGGGGGTTACACAAGCAGCTACGAACCTGGGTCCCCCCCTCCTGCCACAGTTCTGGGAGTGTGATAGTTCCCGACTTGGGGCAAGGAAAATCCCCTGTCCCAGGAAAAATCTAGGACAAAAGATTTTATTGGAAGTGCAGGATAGCAGTCTCTGTATCCTGGGTCTGTCCTACAGTGTGAGATGTAAGATCATGCTCATGCTTAAATTTGACCTGCTCTTTTTTTGCTAAGGGATCTGTTTTGGTCAATAAAGTGGCTCCAGCTTCATAACTGTAAATTTGCAGCAAGATAGTGTTCTGTTTTTCCCACACTAAAGAGCATTTTGTTAAAAGCAGACATGTCCCAGCCAGCATCACTTATTCACCATGACTTGGACAGCCAGGATGCCTGGGAAGCAGCAGGGCCCCCGCTGGTTGCAATGCCCTGCTGCTTCGGAGAAGATCCCTTGCCCTGTAGTCCACACCTCTTTATCAAGGAATGAGTATTGAATGGGAAATGTCATAGAGGATCAATTTTTTAAAAACCTTTGCCATTCAGTTGCTTCTAGAATGAACCTGAATTTTACAGAAACAAGATAGAATTGTAGATAAATGGATGTCCCAAACAGTTTATGATGTAATTTCTCAGACAACCTCTGACAGCCATTCTGTGGACTGTGTTTCAAATGCCTTTCTCCTCAAGATATTTGAATCTAAAAATCTGGGTACTGCATGTCAGAGTACATGGGCTATGTACAATTAACTTACATTGAGGTTCAATATTTCAATTCATTGTAGATACTTAGGCAAATGCTAACCAGTTCCCAAAAAGTCAATTGATAAAAGCATTCTTAGAAAAGTAGGCAGGTGACTGAAAATCAAAGGATATATGTGGCTCCTTTCCTGAAAAGCAGCCTAACAATTATAGCCACTTCTCCTGATTTTGAGGAGGAGGGTTTGGCTCAGACTTTCCCACTCCTGCTCTCAGCCTCCCACTAAGCATGACAAACCATTTTCTTAAAGGTTAAAGAGAGTCTGCATAACCTCATATGTACAGCGTGTCTGCTCCTTGACCTCAGCTCTCAACGTTGTCCAAAGTGTTACTAGAGCGATAGAAATAATAATAAACCCCCCCAAATGCAGAAGATTGCTGAACACATTTCTTAAGCCTAAGACTTCTGTCTTGCTACAATGTGCTGAAGTAAAGACATATCCAGGAGTCGTCCCTGGAGTCTCAAATCATTCTCTCATCACACTGGGTTCAAAGACAATGCGAGTTGTGTAGCGTAGCTGAAAGTATCTGCATAAAGCAATTCCTCTATGATGTTGTTTTGTTTCTGGCTTGCTTTTACCTGGGCTATCTGAAGACATTGTTTGAGGCTAAGGAAAAAAATATGAATAATGTTTGGGCCTAGAGATCAAAAAATCAGGCTTATTTCCATGGTCGTTAGTAGCCAGCATCCCATGTGAATCTGTTCATTTCTAAAGCTGCACTGAAATGCTGGGTGTATTAGGAAGGATTTCTTTTTATTTTTACTTTATTTTTCTAAGAGTTTGTTCTTCTTGATTTTTTGAAGATGCTGAAAGCTTTTTGATGTCACAAAACCAATCATAAGAGGGAAAACACAAATTTAAATGTGAGATAAAAGGGGCTTTGCATGCATGCATAACAAGAAATCCATTGAACAAAACAAATTACTCACCACCTCCACGATGGCTCTCTGCCTCCAAGGGATGGGCTGGTTCACAATGACGAGGTGATGGTGATAAAGTCACTGTGATACTGTGATCAGAAAAGCTGCAGTAAGAAAAAGAAGTGTATAGGGGAAAGTAAACTACAAAGAAGGGAAGGTGGAAAAAAATGTCTCACCATTCCCGTGGGACTGTGACTGACTTTCAGTATTCCCAAAAAACTTTCACTTAAAACGCTACGAGGCCAAAGAGGTCTCTTTCTGTGTGCCAGTTCTGGCAGCCGACGGAGGAAGACAGAGGAAGGAGGATAGCTGAATTTTTCATTCAAATAACTTTGTTCCCGTTTGGATATGCCTTGTCTGGAATCCCCATTGACGGCAATGAGGTGTGAATTTTCCTGATTTGGAGGGCAAAAGTGATCTCTTGGATCTGGATTTGTTTTTAAGAGGTTTGTTTTGGTTTGATTTTGTTTTCCATTTACAACTCTCCCTTTCTTTTACCATTTTAAAGCCATGAATGATGAGTACTAAGGGTTGGGGAAAGGCCAAGAGAGAGATGTAGTTATAAATTTCCTTTACCGTTCTGTGTTTGTGTTTGGGAACCACTTCAGACTGGTTAGCAAGAAATACTCTTCCCTCCAGGCCCCCGCTTCCACCTCCAGACAGGGGTAGGTTACACTGGACACAGCCCTTTTATATGTTTTTTTAATGTTTATTTTGTTTCCCAGGACAAAGCACTGATTTTTAGGAGCTGAAGGTCTGAGGATGCCTCAAAGGATACTGTACCTGCTATGGAATAAGAGTTATTAAAGATCCTTGATTTGTAGGACAGAAGTTATATCTTCATTTGACCAAGTGATCTTATCCAAAAATTGAAGAATTTTCTGAGTACTAAACCTTACCTGCGTAGTTCTTACACCTACGTTGTGCCCAGGGCTGTTGTAACTGAAGCTCTTCCCACCTCCCAGCGAGCCCCACTCCAGCTGCGCCCTAGACATCTCACCTTTGGGATGTATTGGCTTGTGCAAGGGTTCAACCCCGTTCAAGGTTGAACTCTGTTTCTACTGGGGTTCAAAACGGCAGGAAGGAAAACCCATAAAGCACTCGGAAGTAATTTCCTTTCCAAACGACATGGAATATGGTCAGACTGCCGGGAAATATTTAGCTTTTTTTCATTTTGGCCTTTTTGTCTTGTTTTCTTCCTTTTCCTCTCTTCTTCTATCATTCCCTATATTTCCTTGGTCACCGAAAAAACAGAACGAAGAATCACAGAATCACAGAATCGTATAGGCTGGAAAAGACCTTTAAGATCATCGAGTCCAACCGTAAACCTAACACTACCAAGACCACCACTATACCGTGTCCCTAAGCACCTCATCCAAATGTCTTTTAAATACTTCCAGGGATGGCAACTCAACCACTTCCCTGGACAGCCTGTTCCAATGCTTGATAACCCTTTCAGTGAAGTAAAAATTCCTAGTATCCAGTCTAAACCTCCCCTGGCGCAACTTGAGGCCATTTCCTCTCGTCCTATCACTTGTTACCTGGGAGAAGAGACCGACCCCCACCTCTCTACAACCTCCTTTCAGGTAGTTGTAGAGAGCGATAAGGTCTCCCCTCAGCCTCCTTTTCTCCAGGCTAAACAACCCCAGTTCCCTCACCCACTCCTCATAAGACTTCTGCTCTAGACCCTTCACCAACTTCGTTGCCCTTCTCTGGACATGCTAGAAGAGGAGAAAGAAAAGAGAAGATGATCAAACAGAAAAATAAATGAAAGGTTGACTTGATTTTTGAGCAATGAACAAAAATCTGAAACAATTCCCTGAGGAGTTGTTTGGTTTTTTGGGTTTTTTTTAAATCATTGAGATTTTGTTGTTGCAATATTTTGAAATATGAGTTTCTTTTCTTTCTTTGCATGCATTCTTTCACTCTTTGGTATCCTTTTTACATGGACAGGCAATTTTGCTGCCTGATATTGAGCCATTGGCCATGCCAAGCTACTCTTTTGCTGTTCCATCACAGCAAATCCTTTGGTCACATTTTGATGGTCACCAACCTTCAGCTTTCGTATCTATCAAATCTCAGCTACCTGTGAAAATGGCTACTGTCAAAGATTTGCTCAGGAATCCTCTGCTGTCAGTAAAAACTTATCCATGGCTTTCAGTGGTGTTTTGGGATCAGATCTGACCTAATTTGGTGGACCACTGATCAATTCTTCCTCCAGCATGCTTACCATAAGGCCATGCTTGCCATATGTTCACTGATTCATGTTATAGGAGTTATCCTTGGTTCTCGATATCAAAACAATTGTTCTGAAGTGTGTTGATTATCACATCAAATTGAAAATTATAAATTCGAACTAAATTTTACTTCAGAGATCCCCGCTGTATTTTTGGAGCTCTAATTTTACTGTCAGTCAGGGAGGAAAATATATCTCAAGTACATAGAGACTATATAGAATGGGTAACAGTGTTGGAAGAAGCCTGAAGGAGATTTAAGAAGCCTTCTGCTGCTTCAAGTAAGCATCTCTCTGAAGAGCTGTTCCTTTTACCAGTAGTACTATGTCTTGAGGATCTGAAGAGCATTTCCATCACTGAGAGGAGCTGCAGAGAGTTATACAATAATCACCTGCAAATTTGACAAAGCAAAGTCAGGATCTTAATACTGCAATTCATTTCCTTTGATATATTATCTGTCATCTCCCCCTTCCCACACAACCTCTTTATACTGAGAGGGAGATGGCACATCACCTATTCCCTTGACTGTTAAGAGACAGCTATTTCTCTCCCCTTTCTCCCTCTCTCTCTCAGTCTCTTTCTTTCTCTCTCTTGTCTTTTTTCCTCCCTGGTTTCTTCTGGTTGTTTCTTCCAGCTCTCCATGCCTCTTTTACAGCTCTTTCAAAGGAGAAGGAAGAATCCTGTTTGCTTCAGCTTGACACAAAATACTGCAGCAGAGAGAGAGCCCGTGATGAGGGCTTTGGCCACGTGTCCCACAACCAAGCGACGGTGTCCCAGTACGCTCCTGTACGTATGGCCAGGCCGTATTTTAAGCAAAGGTCCAAACTCTGCTCATTTCACTTTCAAAGAGCCTGGACGGGCCTTTGGGGAGCTCTGAAGTCCAGGGGAGGAGAAAGCCCGCATTCATGCTGCCTGCTGTGCAGGGAGGACAGGCCGGGCTGTGGACGTGTCTGCACGCCTGCGTTTGCCACCCAGTTGCCCTTGGGAGGTACAGGGCATGAGATCTACCCAGGCAAAAGAGCCCGCAGCTGAGTGATAATATTTATACAACCAGGCTTTTCATTACCATGGGCTTCTTTGTCACTAGCTCTCGTTGGCTAGCAGAGGCTAAAGAAACCTCAGTTACAATTCATTTAATATTTAAATATCTTCTCAGACTTTACTGCCTAAAGACTACCTATGGTTTCAAGTGTGATTTACACGGCATATCTGACCCTTAAATTTAAATTGACTTAAAACTTTGATAGAAACTCTGAAGGCTACAAAACCAAGGTTTATTTATATCTCTCATAATCCCTGTGAAATCCTAGGAGTGGAATCACCCAAATGAGAAGTCACAGTGTTTGGGTTCTTGTCTAACCAAGGCTCATTGATTTTTAAGCGCATAAATTCAGAAACTCTAAAGACCCAGCCAAAGACAATACAGCAAGCAGCGCAGTTCGGAGATCCCCCCGGGGAGGAGATGTGGTTGTAAACACTTGAAAATGTTTAAATCCAGTGAATGCTCTAGTTATATTTGGTAGGTCTGACAGGACAAGCAGTCCTAACAATCTGAAACACTGGACAGAATGGAAGGAAAGGCTTGCCAAAGATAACGAAAGCCTCACAGCCCTTTTCGCATCTCCTCTGCCAGGACATGGAGTTATCACTGTCTTGGTCCTCTTAGAGATGTTCTTCCCTCCGGGCAGCTCTGATCCAAGGGACGCGGCAGATGTCCTTTGCCTTGCAGGTTCACCTGGTGGGGCCCTCACACACCACCGAGGAGTGAGGAAGACCTTCGTGGGGAGCAGAAGCATGACGCCTTCGTGCTGGGCCACAGCGCAGCTTGGACGGCAAAGCCCTTCGTATGGTGTCTGACACCCTCGGCCACTTCTCAAAGTCTCTTTGCAGCTGCACGTTACAGACGGGTTTAAATCTGGGAGGGGGAAGTCTGCGAGAGAAGAAAGGCTTGGTGTGGGCTCGTCCATGCCACGGGCCAGTACCCTGCCCCGGCATCATCTCTCCTGGCAGCGACCGGTGCCGGGCTCCAGGCCCTCGGCTCCCAGCAGCAGTGTTATGTGGGGTAGGTATGAAGCCCTGCCAGACAAGAAAATGGAAATCTACCTGTGCAGAAAAATGCTGGAGACTTCTAAAAATACCTCAATTCAAGAAGCATCAAAATTCCTCTGTAAAAAAAGGTGCGGAACAAGCAGCAGATAATGTCCAAAGATGTGCTGAATATAAGGGGACTGTGGTTCAAAGCCGGGACTCTGGGGTTTGTGAGCAACAGATGTGAGCAGCAAAGAGACTAAAGGGGTTGGTGCTAGATAGATGGGTAAGGAGAACAACAGCGTTCGCAAAAATACCAGGGGAGATGAAGTACTAGCAAGAAGTTGAATCCTTCAGTAAACCAAGAGACTGAACTCTTTTGAAATCTGCCTTTAAATAAATATACAAACACAAAGTTTGAACAAGTAGAAAACACTGGAGAAAAAGAAACCTGTAAAAATAAAGATAATGACAAAGAATGGGTAAGGGAATATAGAGAAAATATGAATATAAACAAATCAGCTTTCCAGATTGCATACATCCCAGAACACTTAGGGAATTGAATAACAAATTTATTGTACCACCAACAGTTATTTTTTGACAAATCATGGGAGATTCCCAGGGCCTGGAGCAAAGCAAATATTGTACAGATTTTTCAGAGAACTGGAGCATGATCCTGATAATTACCACCTCATACGTCAGTTTTCTCTCCCTGGTAGTATAATAGCACAAATAATTTCCTGAGACCTATGGGGCTGACTTGCTCATTACCCCAGATGATCCGGTATAGTCCAGCACAACGTTGGCGTGGGGCTGACTGACAGCTACGGCCCCAACCAGGGGAAAGGAGAATGGCTCACTCGGCTGCGGTGCACCCAGCAGCCAGTCTGGATCCCACACTGCAACCCTGTGCACAACATGCACAAGGTGATGCTTAACAAACTCATTTCCAAACTATAAATTATACTAGTGCTTTGCCTAAGCTGATTAGTCCTGATACTAGTTTATCCGATACAAAACTCATTGATGCCGTGGAAAGCATGTGTTCGCATCCGTGAAGAGCCCGTGAGGAAACGTGCCCAGCTTAGCCACGCACCATAGGGACAACCCGCCCGTCTTGCTTGGATCCCACATTCCTAGAAATGCATCGGGAAGGAATTCAGAGAAAATGAAAAGATTTACAGACGGCCTAAAAAACCCCCACATTGTTAATATAATGAAAAAAATGGAGAGACAATGAATAACCAGCCACTGCTGCAGTCGGGCTAATGCTCGTAGCTATTTGTCCAGCTTCTGGGAAAGGGCTAAGGCAAAATTCCTTTCCTTAATTTCTTGTTCCCACCCAAAGCCTGCTGGTTTTGACTTTGTGCAGGGCATATATATTTCATCTATAATCATTATTTGTAGATATTTTTTAGGGCCAGGAGGGACCATTAGATCACCAGTTCTGGCCTCCTGCATAACACATGCCGTAGAATTTCATCCAAAAAGGTAATGAACTATTCACCTCGGTTGTGGCGGTGGATGAGGGCTGAACCTGTGACTCTTTGATTCTCTGGCTTTTGGGGGGATCACTGATAAATTTTGACATTTCTTCACACAGATTCTGCAAAGCATCGTCACATGGAAAATCCCATGCAATAAAGAATTCTCTTTTCCAAAGAACCCACGACTTGGAGAAAGAGAAAGGGGGGTGGGGGGTGGAGGGTGTGTGGAAGTCTACAGTATAAATGGAAAAATTTAGAGATTATCAGCTTTTTCCAAATTTTTCCATTTATACTGTAGCTTTTTATTCTTGCCTTCTTCCTAGTTAACTTTTGTCAAAATAACCAGACACAAGCATCAGGGAAACTAAATGATAGTTTAGTCTCCAAAAGAGGGGGAATAAAAAAAAACCTTACTGAAATGTGTTTCTATAGTAGACTTTATAAATCCATTCAGTGTGGTCTAATGTAAGTCAGGCTTTAACAAATATTTTTGCTCAACTTGGTTCCAGGATAAAATTGTAGAAGTTACTGAAAGGTGAAAAAACCCCTCAATCTATTCAACTTTAAAAAAAAAAATAAAAAGACATTTAAGGGGGGTCTAACTGAAGTATACAAAAATCTTAGCTGAATGGATAATATCAATGCATGTTACTACTTTTGATACTGCACAGATGACAGGATCGGGGGCATAAATGGAAGTTCAAAAAACAAATTCAGAGGAGACATAAGGAAGTGCTTTGTCACTCAAAGAATAATAAATGTTTGGAATGGCCTACTGGGCAAGGTTGTTGAGGCAAAGACAGTGGGCTCGTTCAAGAAGCAATTAGATGCTATCCTGGGGGAAACGCTGTATTACAAGAGACAAGCATCAATGTGTTGAATGGCCTTTTCTCATTCCTAACATTTTCTATGTTCTTTTCTCCAGCTTGCACTCTTAAGGGTCTGCAGCCTCAGTGTATGATATCAAAACTGAAATCAGGCCCAGCAGTGTTCTCCACTAAACTGGGCCAAGAAGCATAATAAAGATTTGGCCTTGCTATAAAAATATGCCGCGCTGTACTGCTACCTTGCTTATTCCATGCTGGCTTCTGGGCTTCTAATAAAGGAACAGGCGTTGGGCAAAGCACCCAGGGTTCAAAGATTTGTTTCACACCTTGTGTCGAGTCCAGAGCGCACTTTCAAGAAACTGGGGCACCCTGCCCTTCAGGTGGGAGCACTTCAGAGGTGGGCCAGGACAATTCCAGCGCACGCAGGGCTCTTTGGATCCTTCACAACTAAACTCGGTATTCAAATGTGCCCTTATTAGTAGTTATTAATATTTTTTGAGAATTGCTCCATCCCTTTCAGCTTACCCATCTGTTCTAATGCTGTTTCTTCTCCCTCCAAGCACAGCGCTGATCCTTTCCCCCCTCTTTTCCCATTTGCGTACATCAAAAGGGAAGTAAAGTTCATATTTGTTCTTCGGTGCATGCGAAGGCACTCACAGGACGAGTGAGTCTGTAGACGGTTAAATAACATACCACGCATCGTGCCAAAACAGGTGCACAACTCACAGAGCAATTGGCCGAAACAGCGCAATTGCACCCCACCACCTCCCGGGAAAATTGCAGCCCCCTCCATGCTGAGGTCCCCTCAGCTGTCCCAGCACTGGTGGCCACACACCCGTGTGCTCCCAGGGCAGCAAAGAGGGACCCGTGGAGGGTCCCGCCGGAGGTGCCCCATTTAGGAGGTGTCAGGTTCAGCTGCTGAGGAGCACAGGGCTCCTGGTGCCCAGCTGAGCAAGCTGAAGTCCACTCAGAAGAGAGGGGTGATTCAAGATGCATCTTAGTTTAGCTGGTGTATTGCATTCATCTGATTTATGGGTTACGGAGGAAGCTTCAAGGGCTCTCTGTAGCAGGCTGCTTTGAGGCACTGCAGTAGAGATGGTCTCTCCTCCCCTAAACTGACTGGGTATCCTACAACAAGGGGTAGCAGGCAGGCACTAGACAGTGAGGAAGTCCTTGAGGACATTCATTCTACTACACACACAGGACTGTATAGCTCCTATCAGGTGTTTCATAGGCAGCTCAGCAAGGGGGGATTTTAGGGAAATATTTAAAGAATGCTGCATTTGTAGCTGTGCAGTTTTGCATGGGAAATCTCCACCAAACATAAGGAGCTGCACAAGAGAAAGTATTAAACTACTTTGGGGGGGAGGGGAGGAATGTATGGATGTGCAAGAAATGCTCAGCTAAGAAAGTAGCTTAAGGACTGGAGGAGAGGGATGGCAGCCTCTCCCTGTCCAGCCAGGCTGAAGAAGAAAAAAGGAACACTGAGCTGCTACCCCCACCCAGGAGCTAAGGCAGCCCCTAATTCAGGGCCATGCAAAGAGAAGTTAAATTGATATGAAATGCTGAAAGACTCACACAGGCTGTCCTTTCTTCCCCTAACTCTTCTGCAGGGTTTTTGTTATTATTTTATTGTATTATTATTTTTTACTGGTGAGGGATTCTTATTATTATGGTTCTAACCTTCATTACAGTGGCTTTGTGCCCCAGCACTCCAGGGGAAATGCATATTCAGAATAGCTTTGCAAGTGCTGCCGAAGCCATTTGATGTCTGCACCACTAGCTAAATTATTTGCTAACAAACTTTGAGACTTTTTGCCCTTCCAAAGGAACCATTTCACATGTGGTTTTTGGCTTCCTCTGCAGTGGCCCAGCAATATTATTTTATCCCAGCAAAGAGCATATTATTGTTTAATATCACTGCTATATTCCAGTATGTTTCCCAAGATGATAAATGTTGGCACAGAAAAGAGGCAACTTTTTCAAACAATAAGTAATAAATTGTGGAAGGCTGAGGTAAATATTTTTCCATGTCCCCAAACAACTCTGAGTACATTCCTGAGGAGTGTATTGACAGTAAAATGTTTGAGAACAAGAAAATTTGTTGGATCAGGTTGTGGTTGTTGTCCAACCCATAAAATATCAAGAAAATTCCTAGCTCTTTCTACCATCTGTTCCACTGTGTACTTCTGGGTGCAGCTTTAAGTACAGCATTCAAAATGTCTACTATAGCAAATATGAATATGAATGAGTTAGTGTGAGAAGACAAACTGCATTGTTCCAAGGCTTTAGAAAAAAAAAAAACCAACAAAAACCTGAAACACAAAGTTTGTCAGATACATTCAGGTATCTTGGCAATGAATTATTCAAATACCTAGATTCACTGTGCCAGTGAGATCTGCAGTGCCCTGGGCACCCACTCCTGCCTGGTGGCCTGCAACCCACCCAAGCAAGGCCAAGAGACATCACGCACAGGTTGCGGAGCATGTGCAATGAGCTGCTTGCGAACAACTCACAGATAACAAATGTCAGAAATTAACTACTAAAAATGTTACCTCGAGATTATATTTGAAAACCATCCCTGCTAGAGGGCAAGCTACAAAGAGAAAAGGATGACCAAAATCAAAATATTATTGTGTAGCGTCACGTTTACCTGCAGGTAATGGCACTGCACCCATCCTGTGTGCATCGCCTCCAACACCACACATACAACTGTCCATCTACCCCTGTACACCCCTGTGAAGCCCATCCTTACAGACTCTGCCCTCAGGCTGGCACGCTCATCCAGGAGGAGTGCTCACTTAACCCACCAGGAGCCAGGACAGGACTAGGGACTGGGAGCTAAGCTGCAGGCACCTGGCCCCAGCCGCATTAAAATGCACACCTCAGGATATACAGAAAAGGCTACTTGCTTATAATTTTTGCACTGATTTAAAAGGATTTTTACAATTTTTAAATATTGAATGTGGACATATTCAACATCCTTCTGGGCCAATATCTGCCTGTTTAAATGGAAACTACTAATCCTCTAGCACTATAAGGGGAAGACATACTCAGTATACATACTCTGTACTTGAGACATAAATAATAAATGCAATTTAAACTGAAATTTGAGCAGTCTTTCCATTAAGTAACAGATCACTGTTGGATGGTCATGGTTTTTTATATCTGGCAGAGGACTGTATCTCAGATATGTAGACATCATGTAGAGATGGGATATTTTGTACGAACATTAATAATGATGTTCCTACATTGCTCATGCTGTGGAAATGCTTCCTATTCATCTCATTATCTTCTGGTCCCACAATGGCAGCATGATGAGTGCAGAGAAATGAGTGAGAAGCCTTCTATGTCTTTGTGTGGTAGGTATAAAATGGTTGCAAACCAGATGAATGCTTAAATACATTATCTCTTTGACATTTCGCACTACCCTTCTGGAAAGACCCCATATATTTAATATCAAAAGGGCAGAGACCACTTACTATGGGAGAAAAAGAGAATGACTGCTTTGTCCTGCTATCTGTATCCCAGGGAGCAGATCATAGAGGACCAAGATGGTTTCCCTTACACCTTGAAAGGGGCTGATGAGAACCCAGAAGCACCTAGATGGAAGTCAGATTCGTTCACTCATATCAGTCCCACAGATCTGCTCTAAATCTCTCTTCCCAGTTGCCTCCTCCAGGGTTAAAAAGATGGCACAGCAGAGTGTGCCAGAGAGAGGTTGCTCTGAGTTATTGTTGTGTATGTTTCAGTGGTCGTTGCTGTCTTCATGACCCTTATTTCAACATAAATCCCCTCTGTTTTCACATTTTCTCCTGGACTAGTTCCACATCCCAAGGATCGTTCCCATGAGTAGCTGTTGAATTTGGCCCCCCCAGCTCTTTTCTAATGGCCTTTCACAACATTGGTAAAGGCTTCAGCACTCACTGAAAGCATCAAAGGGCCTATTCTCATCTTTCATGGAATCTAATAAGAATGGTGGGGCTGTATATTCACAAAGCTGGCACTGCTTCTCTGCATGTCCTTGGGCAACTCCTTTAAAAGCTGCAGGAGTCTCCATGTGGGAGAATGGGAATAATGACACTGGCCTGCCAACCATGAAGGTTACAACACAGAATCACTTAATAGACTTGTTGAAGCCCAAAACAGTTGATGCAGGCAAAACACTTCGCAGGAAACTAAGAGGTACGCACATTCAAGGAGAGGAGAGTGATGTGCCTAGAGGTAGCTTAGCTGCCACCCCAGCCTGTAGCCCCAAAATACAAACGATGACAAGACTGCAAGCATTAATATCCCAAGCTTCACTCATCTAATTTACATCAGTGGACAACTTCTTGTACAGACCAATCTCTGGAATAGGCCCCCTTCCCGCATGCTATTAACAGAACTATAAATATTTAATTTGAAATGTAAGATACTAATAAGCATCTTAAATAAAAGAAGATTGTGATAGATTGGCAGACTGCCATGCTCATCTCCACTTTATACAGTGCTTCCTTCTTGTCTTGAACTGCTAGATGACATCCTTCCGATGGAATTAATTGGCCTCTTTCTTGCCCCATGCTATTTCTGGTTTAATTATCTTGCAGTTTGGCCAGCAGTGGATGATGTTCTTCCTGTTGCTGCTCTTTTGCTCTCAATGTTCTCTGTTGGTGCAGGGTGTTTTCTAAATTCAGTTCCATTTTCGTCTTACAAGTTCCTGACCAATATTTTGTGACATTTTCTGCAGAAAGAACCATTTAGAGCCCAATGCAAAATGAGCTGTGATCAAAATCCATTGGCTTCAACAGCTGATAGATCAGATTCTCACACCTGCCACGTGCCTCAGCAGTCGTAGGACAGAAATGTGCATTGGAAAATGAAGTTGCACATGTGAGGAAGAAGAGATGACAAGACTGATTGGAAGAAAAGAAAGTGAGTTTCTGTTTTCTCAGGAAACTACAGCTTGACCTCAGGTTACTGAAATATTTCCATTGACTTCATTGCTTTTCCTTTGCAGATATACCAGATATTAGATCTATCCAGTGAAGTACATTCCCTTGTAATTACTGAATTGCCAAAGTGCAAAAAGTTACAAAAGAGATGAAATGCATTTAGAATTAGCCAATGGTTTTTTTGGTTAATTTTTACACTTCTCTCCATATACTGATTGACTTTTTTCCATTACAGTATTTTAAGCTGTTAAAAAGAAACTTAAAAATTAAGGAAGAGGAACCTTTCTGGATAGAAAGAGGGAAGGAAAAGGAAAGTTCAGCTTACAAGTCAGCCCTCTTTCCTGGTATACAGAATGGGTAAAAGGTTGATGTGTTGAGATAGTATTGAAAGTCATTCTTGAAAAGTTTCATAGCCATGGGAGAGCATAATGCCAGGTTAAAAAAACCCAAACCCATCCTAAAACCCTGATTTCCGTCTTTTTCTGTTCCTGCGAATCTTTCGGAATTCACTCTTTGTGACAGCTGGTACCTGACTTTTCCCATACCGTGACATATTGCCTAGTTTAAATGCCCAGCCAGTGCCTTCTTATATGGCCTGTCAGAGCTGGTTTAGTCTGTGTCAGGGGGCCAAGCACTAGCAAAGCTGGGGAACATTCTCCTAGATCAAGAGAATATTCCTGTGTTACGAGCCAGGCGCTGCAGCTACGCTTGAGACCAGCCATGGACACATACTGCACTCGGCAGTGGTATTTATAGGATTGTTAACAGTTGAAGAGATGTGAGGCACAGCCCTGTAACATTATTTCCTTTGCCTTCAAAAAGCACTTCTCTGAAGTGCCCGGAGACATCCTGTCTTAGGGGTTATTCCCAGTTAAGATAAACTGAGTGAAAATGTGCGACTACTGTCAAAAGAAGAATAATGTTAGTGCTTACAAAAGCTCCCCTTCAGATATGAACGCCACACCGTTATGCATAACCTCTGTGTTTGATTTCTCTGTCATATTTTCTCACACTGGAGATGGTCCCAAAGCAAACCTCTGAATGCAAGCACAGAACATGATTAAGAATCAAAGCCTAGAACAGCAGAACATATGTTTGGCTCCTTGCTTGTATCTTTATAGAGGTCCAGCCAAAAGCCTCAGTGCAAACACCCTTGAATATTTGTATGTTTTGCACAATAGGCCAAAATATTCATGCTTAATACTATTAACCTTTTGCTGACTAAACCTTTGATGCAAATCTAGTAATTGCCATTGATTCTGCAGGGAGAGAAGCCCTGTTTGACCCAAATACAAGGCTAGCTCAGCCTTGTTTGTTCCCCAGATATTCTGATTGCTCCTTCAAGTCAAGAGAACATTACGCCATGCTACTGAATCCCTGAGGTGGGTTCCCATAATGTTCAGGCCCTTAGACAAAACCCTGGGGGTGCAGCGCTATGTGGTATGGACCCACCATGCTTACTTCAGGAGGACCAGATGCAGTGGTTTCCACAGGAAGCTATTGGCCTGTGGTTAAGACAAAAGCAAAAGACAAATTTATCAAATTAAGATGGTTTACTCCTAGCAATAATAAAATTGGACAGCATGTGAGACAATTACCTTAGCAAAGAGAAAAGGTCTTCAGTATGACCAAAGACCTATGCACGTATCTCTCAAACCTAGAATGTACCCATACTCCTTTTGAGAGAAAAGTCAAACTTACCTGCAAATTCCACAGCTGGAGGTCTGACATCATCGGATACCTCCGACAACCTGGACTTTGCCTCTGTCCTTCTTATGTCCTTGTGGGACTCTTCAAATTTTGCTGAAGGTTTCTGCTCTCACAGTCCTCCAGCTTTCTTAGACACATCTCAGCAGCCTGTTGAAATCCCATGCAGGTCAAGACAAAGTGTCAAACAAGTGATTTTTGCCATAAATCATGCTTTTGCCCAGGTTTAGGTATTCACTGTCTTTTCCTCCTTGAGGTTATTTCTGACAATCTCACCAAGTAAGTTAATGAATATCACACTTCTAGAGGTATTTTTACACTACTCATGTAAGACTAAAAACTACCCAAACTATTGCAAAGTATCTGAAATCCATCCTGGCTACTACCTCGTGGATACGATACAGGGAATACCTTGGTGTGTTTTACTTGCACACCCAAAATCCCAATGAAAATAAAATGATTCAAGACAGAAAAGATGAAACAAAAAAAAATCATTTAAATGTTACTCCAGAAAATTTCAGCATGGAACACCTTAATCATGTTCATTAATCAAATCCTAAATAAAATCAGATGTCTTCTAAAGTGAGAACAGAGAAAAATTAGGACAACATATATTGGTGAAAAAAGTTGGACTTTTTTTATTCCAGGAGAACTCAGCTAAAAGCTCCCTCCATTCAGGCACCTGGGTTTCATTTCATAATAGCTTCGGTCCATTGTTCCTTATTATCAGAGCTGACTATGTTCAAGCTAAGGCAGATCTTGTTCCTAAATTTATGTCTCTGTGTGTGACCACTACAATATGTGTTTTGTATGCTTTTTCCTGAAAGCCTAATATAGTGATACCTGTGACACGGCTTGGACTCCCCTTTTCATGTATATTACCAACTCGAACTGCAACCTGCTGGTAGATTTTTCTTAAACTCTAAAATGAGGGTCTAACCTTCTCTTCTTTTTCTTTTTCTTCTCTGTTACCTATAATCTTGATTTGACTCACACAAAAGTGACACAGTGGGAAATCCACTCAAGAAGACTTTGACAACTAACAATGGAAACCTACCTACACGAAAGTTGACTGGTGGCGTTTATAGTGAAAAAATGTATTCAAGTTTAAAGATGTCATCTGTGTTAACTGATCCGTGTTGGTTTTGTGTGTTTTTGTCAAAAGAAATGTGCTGTGGAGTCACCTCTGTTAGGGTAAAGAAAACTAGCCAGAACAACATCACCACTAAAAAAGACAGGTATATTCAGGAAAAAAAAATTCCCCCAAAATATTTAAGTTTGGGTACATATGATTTTTAGGTTGGACCAAATGCAAAGGACTTATATGAAACAGTGAAACTTGAGCATATTTAAGTGCAACTAAGATATAGAATTATTTATAATCCTGTTCCTTTTGCCTTCTCTAACATGAAAAATATGGTTATTTTATGCAGTACCAAAGGTGTGCTAAATGTATCTCATGGATTAAATTAAAATAAGATCACTGTATCTTTTTCAGTAGTAGCTACTGATTGTTTTGGTTTCAGTTTTGGAGTTGAAGTTGAGACATTTTACATAGATTCCTTTCCCCCTGGAACGAAAGGAATCCAGTTCTTGCTGCGAACCATCTTCCTTCATCAAATGGGACACCCAAGGCCATGAGTTGCCACTGGAAATCTTTGGCATTTCATCCCAGAAAAGAGAAGAGATGCAAGTCAGTACAAAGTTCAAAGATGCTAATACCCAAGTAAAATGTCTTGGCCGAACCTATGAGGATATTAAAGTCATTGATATTATACAACCAGTCGTCATGCCCTCTTCCACATTACTAGGTCTGCTGTACTAGGCCAGATCTTGTTGCTGGTCTCAGCTGACTTGAGGTAGTTTGTCTCACCATTACATTCACTGTTAATAGAAGCTTTTGTTGAAAAACATACCAAATATTCCACAAATGTGAAACTCAACCCAAAAATGGTCTTTTGGGTCAGGTTATGAACATGCGAGGTGGAGCTGACGCTACTATGACATCCCTGTGAAATGCAGGATGACAGGTAAACCTGGTGGCTCTTGGAAGGAACCTGAGGTGCTGAGATGCAATGACGATGAACACTGTCTAAAGTGTGAATGGAACAGAAAGGATCTGAAGGAAGAAGGAGGCAGAGTGGCTGTCACTTCCCTCAGCTCATTCATCCAGTTCAGAGTGGCCTGAAGAAAAGACAGAGTTCAGAGGGGCCCGTACTGTTGTTGTCCACACTGCAGGTGGTCTCTAGCTAAACAGAAGGCTTTAATGAGTGCACAGATTTGTAGATGGCAAATCTTTCTTATCTATGTATTGCCTACACTTGAGTGATGTCTGTTAATTTAAATTCACTCAAAAATTTAAAGAGGGTGGGGGAAAGAAAAAGATCATCTCTTAAAATGAAACAACGTGAAGTGAAGCCACTTTGTTCAATGGTTTTTCACTAATCCAAGTTCTTTGTCATCCCTCATGATGCAGAGGAGAAGTTCATAAAAGCAAGCCACTTGGCCGCTTTAGCAAATTTTATGCAGTAAACAGGGAACAAAAACACATCGTTGGTACAACAAAGAGTACCCCAGAAAATCCAGTGAGAAGCAAATATGTTGGAATGAGTCACTGGAGAAGGAATTTCATCTCCTGCTGTTGTGGCAACCCTGATTTTGCTGTGCAGGTCCTGAACGTGCTTATTACAGAGAATAAGAGCTGTGCAAGCCAGCACGCCTCATGGCTGCATCTTTTTTACAGCCATTTCAGAGCCAGGTAAACTGAGGGACTTGGTTAATGCATATCCCAGACTACTTGGAATGTAATTTGGGCATCTTGTTTTGTTTCAGCCATTAACAGGCATTTTCTGGTATGCTCCTTTGTGCACAGCACATCTTCCCCACATGGACGCTCCACCGCAGCCCAGACAAGGGTTATCGCAGGACCACAGCTGCCATGTCACCTGCCTGATTCCTCCTACAGGTTCACTGCCAGAGAAGTCTCAGCATCAGCCATCAGCATGAGACGAAAGCCGGCTAAATTCTCCAACCAGAAAACCCCCAAAAGTTGTGCGATTAAACAAGAAAAAAAGCCCTTTAAATTCTGCTTTAGAGAGGATGTGTTCAAGTGCAGATGGGGGTTATTGTGTCTCGAGTCTGTCATTGGGTAGTCTGGGTAATTGACCCAGCGATACCTGCCCAGAGGAAGAGACAATGTTTGAAATTCCTGTTAGAAACAATTATGTACTTGACCTTAAAGTATGGGTCTTTCTGCTTTTATTTTTTTAGGAGGGCATAAAAAAAAAAAACAAAAAACAACAAAACCAGAAAGGCTCCCAACTCTTTGAAGGTCCTGTTTGTGCTGAAACAGGCTCTGTGAATTGGTAATTGGCCTCTCAGAGCCCAGGGGACGTGAGGCTGAGGCAGCGCGCAGCAGGCAGGCACCGCTGCCACGCTCAGCCCTTCTGCAGCCACCCGCTTGCCCTGCCCTGCTGCGGGGTCTCCGCCGCCGCGCGGCATGCCGCGGTCCCTGTCCCACAGCTCGCTCTCAGCACCCTCTTTGCTCAACCTCCCCCCGCCTCCGTCCAGGGCTACCGGCCCTTCTGCAGCGCTCCCATCCCTTTGCTCCTTTGCAAAGGGCTGGAGAAGAGGTCACACAGAAACGTGGTTGGCACAAGGATGTCAGTCTGTGGGCAAAGCGCTCAAGTCCTAGTGTCACTGGTGGACGTGGCCTCTTTCACAAGGGTAAAGTAGGCAGGCGCCTACCTCCATGAACAGCCCAAAAGAGAAGCGAAAGGTCAAATCCGCGAACATGAAACTTGTCTGTTCTTCAGCATTGTTAACTGCTTCCTGTTAAACTAGTAGCTGAAATGATGCAAAGTCTCTGCGGGTTTTGCTTACTTCAGGACACGGGTGGGAGATGGCAACAAGAGGCACCTGCTTTGCCTGGTGATGAGGTGAGAGCTGACTCCACAAGCAACTGTCTCAGATGCCCAAGCTAGGTGAGAAAACAGCCCTGCTTCTGGGCATCGGTCCCGTGAATTTCAGAGGGAATTCACTGCTTGATGTGTAGGGTTGCCCAGAGTCCCCCAAGGCAGCCCAACACCAGAGGATTAGGAGGCATCAGGGAGGTGCCTCAAAAAATGGGAAGACATCCACACTGGTAGTAATTTCTCTGCAGGACATGCTTGTCCCCAAGGGCTTGCAACATTTCACATGCTGTTCTTGAGGCTTTTGCCTTTCACCCAGGGCAGGGCCGGCTCTCCTGCAGCCAAAGAGGGGGAGGAGGTGGCCCGCCGGCTGCACAGGGAAGCCTGAAGCTGCTGGCTGAGGAATTGCTCAGGTTTTCTTGGCACTGGCACTGCCTTGGCTCGGAGGCAGACAGCATGGCAATCCCTGTGCACGGACAGGGTAGAACGTTTCTCTCCTCCTCTCAAGCAACGTCGTCTCAGCAGAAGCATGCATAGCCCAGATTTTACACTTGTCCCTTCTGCCCTCATAACTGCATGTCTTAGAAACAAAGAACGATCTTCAGCAAGACCATGAGCATTTCACGGGCAGCCGCTTTGTTTTCCCGCTCAGTCAGGAGAGAAGAGCCTGGCTGGTCCCAGCAGTGTCCCCGCGGCCCCTCTGGAAGGGAAAGCTCGTTGTGAGCCTGGAAGTGGAGCGCAGCATCGTCCCGTTGGGCTCCTGCTCCTGCTTCCTCTCTGGGGCCACGGGTGAAGTGAATCACACAACATGAACACGCACACACGGGAGCGGGATAACACGCGTGGCCGTGCACGGAACGGGCAATTTCAACCCTGCTGGTCCCTTGGAATTCAAACTATTAAACAAAAAATTAAGCCTCGCCAATGTCTTTGCTTTAAAAATCAAAACAATAACAAAAAGACCAGTCAGGTTAATTACACTAGAGCAGAGAGGAATCTCTAAGATGTAAATACGTTTCCATGAACATTAAAAGCAAATTCCTCTCTAAAGTGTTTTTCTTTCACAAGCAAGCAAGAAAATGCATTGGATAAAACAAACTTTGCTTATTTTAGTTTCGACTCAATTACCTGTTAATGGAAAAAATCTGGCACCACTAATAATGAGGCAGGAATGAGATCACTGTTCTGGAGGCCTGGCTTGTCAGGGAAGCTTGCAACAAGAAGTGCATTTATCTGCCTTTCTATAACCCTTTTCAAGCACTCTGTCAGGGAGCCCAAACTGAACAGCCAGTTTAGGAGGAACTTGGAACCCGCTTCAGGCCCCCTCGGCCCTCTGGGAAAAGGAAAATTATTGTTGGCAAGTCTGCCTGGCTCCAGAAGTTGATCCAGTGCCCCCCACTTGCCCATGCAGCAGCAGACAGAGCTAAGAATTTTGTTATAATTAAATAACGGAGTGCTGATTGGTTGCTGGAGGTGGTCTTGAAACTGGTGTTTAAGGCAGTGGAGAACAACGGTTACTATTCATAGAAAAAGCAGAGTCTTAAAATCCATCTGTTTCGTTCCAAATTTAGGCCAAAAAAATGCTCACTCACTGTCTTTAAAAATACCACCTGCTTAGCTATTTTGTATAATGTGCCATTATATAAGTTTGAAGGAGGAGCAGGCAGGGAGGCAGCGGGGGCTGAGAAGGGGTGGGGGGAACAGATTAAAAAGATATAGTTAGATCCAAAAATACCCCAGCAGCATATTCAAAAGGGAACACAAAATAAGGGAGCAAAGGAGACATTTTCTGAGGAAGATTAAAACCAGGGTGTTTGCTAATGCCTGGGAACCAGCTACTACAAATGGGCTTGTTTGCAAGTAAGGTAGCAATCTTTTTTCTCTTTTTTTGGGAAAAAACCCCAAACAAACAAAGACAAAAGTTTCTTGCTACACACACCTAACTCTGTTCCTCGCCATGCTACAGGGCTGTGGAAACACCCCGAGCCTTTCCCACCCTGCAGACCTTTCTGGTGGGGGCCAGGCCAGGGCATCGCAGCCTGCCCGGCCAGAGCCCCTGCCAGCAGGTACCTCCCAAATGGGGCTGTGCGTCTCCTCGGTGAGCTGGTGCAAGCAAATAACTGGAAGGAAGGAGACAGGGAGGTGGTAACACCATGGCGTCTACTCTTCCAGAGCAGCTTTGCTCTGTGAGCAGCAACATTAATGAGGCCTGGTGTCCTGCAGATGTGTCTCCTATCTCCCCATTGTCCTTCCCCTCCCCTCGCTTCCCCGCTGCAATCTTACATAATATTACATATTGCAGCTGCAATATTTCCAGTTTTCTCTATACCCTTAACTCTCTCCCATGTCCCTTGTTCCCTCCAACACCCCAACGCTCTCCGTGTCTCCTACGTAATCTTCTTGGCCTGCCAGCTGGGCAGGAGAGCGCAGATGCTGGTCCAGAAGTAGACGTGTGATAATTAGCCATCTGGACACTGCCAGAGAGAATGGATAACAGCTGAGCTCTCCCTGCCTTTTCTTCAGCAGCGGATCTGGAAAGCCTCTCTTCTCAGTGCCGGCAGAGATTTCCCTGGAACTCAGAGGGACTTTATCATCTCCGAGAGTTTGACTGCCGCTGTCAAATCTGGTTCAAAATGCCAGAGGATTCAAGAATTATCAGGAGAGGGTCAAACAGATGGACAGACAGCATGACTTCATGATCTCCGTTGCCTTAGAGGTCCAGGCTAACACCCCCCCACCCCAAATTAAATGCATTTCCAACATCAGAAAAAGAGCAACCCCTAGAACATGGATGCAAGTCATTAGTGAATATTTTTGATTGATCCCTGAAGGAAATCAGTTCAGGGGCTGGCAGACTCCTGTCCTCAGGGAGTCCTTAAAGTGGGCTGGTGACATTATTGACAATGATGGGCCATTGGGATGCGTTCAGTTGTAGCTCATCTGCCTTAAAAGTCTCAAGATGTTTTCCAAGAACATCTTAAAATGAATGCTACAGTACCTGTCTACCCTTTTTATATGATATAGCAATTGCTACAATCTCTGAGCACGTTTCCATATCCTTAGTTTTAAGGCTCCAAGAGCTTTAGCCTTCCTGTCCAATAAAGACCACTGAAACTCAATATCGGTCCTGTACTGAATTTAGTCTTCAGCTGGAGCATCTCTCCCAAAACAGGATCTAAAATCTTTACCCAGAGTCTTAGGTGGTAAGGCATTCCTATGTGTATGCCAGACAGAGCTGGGCAGCACTGTCACACATGTTCATTTTTATTATTATTATTGTTTGCTTTCATGATTGTTGCAATGGCCCATACAACTATTTTACTGTGGATTCTCTTTACATCTCTTTATGGTCTAATGAAATGAACAGGACTCTAAAGATTGCTCTTTTTTCCTGCCTTTCCCTTCCTTTTTTTCTTTTAAGCAAAGCTTAAAACCATGTGGCACTGCTTTATTGAGTCAGCAATTGCTTAAACTTTTTAAAATTCCATACACTAAGTGAAAAATGAGATTTACAAAACTAATGGAAAATAAACGTCTCCCGAACATGCAACACATTGACTTGCTTCCTTGCCTTATCCCATAAAAACAGATGGAAGCAATAGCTACAGTGAATTACCTACTGTACATAGGGCCCCATGCTGTCCCGTGGCAGCCCCGTAGAAGGACGGAGTGTGCCGGTTTGTCACCGCCCCGCTCTGGAGGTTGCCTTCACTGGCGTGGCTCTGGGGTTCAATGGGGTGATCAGGCCATACCCCTGTAAGCCAGCTGCTCACCCTATTTTACACCTACAGCGTCTGGGAAGGGCTGTCTTTCCACCGTGTTTCCACTGTACCTGGTCCGATGGGGTCCTTGGCTGTGACTCCTGGGCACAAAGGGAGTGTGTATAAATAATAGTAATTTTCTCCCAGGAGCCTTGACCCAGCTTGGGCCCTTCGAGCAAGGGGAATTTGGAGGCAAATCTGAAGGCATAAGCCTGTCAGGGGACACAGCCAATGCACAACCTACAGGAAACCCAAGCGGTTCCTTTCCCAGGAATATGCAATTGTTTTCCACAGCAAACAAGAGTTCCCAGCACGAGTTATCCACCACTCGCGAGCTCTGTTCAACCTATCTTTCCAACACATGCCTCTCTCACCGCACACACAGAAGAAAACCAGTTTGTCCAGGAACAGTGTTTTTGGACTCTGCTTTCCACAGGCTTGCTAATAAAGAAGCGAGCAAAGAACACGCTGTTCTGCTGAATATATGAATCATACCTTGATGGTGTCTCCTTTGAATCATGGCATTCAAAGATCTCCCTAGAGCACTATGTTTTACATTAGAAGAGAGCAGTTACCCCCAGCAGAGATGCAGCACATGTGTCTGGCTGATGGATGGCCATGCTCTAGCAAGAGTCAAAATGTTTAGGAGAAAGAAAAAAAACATTCCCTAGAAACCTTAAATAGCAGGAGAGTAATTTGAGCATCGTGTTCAATTTGCTGGCTACCAACAGCAGCAAGATTTGGCATCTTCCACAAAGGCTTCACAGCAACATCCTCTTCCCTGTCGCAGAGTCCTGTCCCGCCTGCCTGCCCACATGCCTGTTGTGGGTGACGAGGGGACATGTTCCACTCAAGTCAAGGGGAGTCACGTGTTGGAGCACAACAGAAATAGCATCAGGGAGATAAACGGAGCCTGGTAAAAAATTCACCATGACTTAATCCTTCTGATAGGAAACACAAAGCAATACTCACGTATATTGCCCTGTATTAACACGTGTGAAACAAAAAAAGGTTCCTGGCTTGTAAACTAGTCATTTAAAAAAGTGGTAGCAATTTAAAGTACTGTATTTTCTGTTTAAACATTATTTAGTACTTCACCCAGTACCTCCCAGCCCCCCTACAAAGCAAATTCCTTCTGCAGCCAACAGACAACCACTTTGCAGCCAGTTTTGGTTTTATCAGACCCCCCAGCGAGGGACAGCACAGTCTCAGCACCGAGGCTGGGCTTCCTGAAATGGCCCCGTTCCCAGGCCTCTGCAGAAAATCACTTCACCTCTTTCCCCGTATGAGGAAGAATACTTACCCTTCCCACAGAGTCCATCAAGCCCAACTGAAGAGAAGTGCATTACCTGAGCAATACACCGGCATGATGGCAGGGAACAAGCCTGCTCCGAGACCTTCGCATTTGATTGCCCTTGAGTGCCATTGTAGAAATGACTACTGCTGAAATTTTCCAAGACGACTGGGGCTATGGTGACATCCACTTCTGAGAGATTCCTGGAAATTACAAAGCTTAAATCCCTACTTAGTTTACAAAACTCAAACAAATCAACCATTTAATAAAAATTCTTGCGTGTGAGTTCACTCTCACCCTGCAGCCCTGCAGCATCTGCAGGCATTGCTGCATCAGGTGGATGCTGGATGCTCAGTGCTGAGAGCAGGCTGTGCTGCAAGGGCTCACTGCATTAAAAAAAAATAAAAATAAAAATAAAATATTTTTTATATATATATATATATATATATGCAGAAATGGCCTCAAATCCATCCAGGAGATAAAACCTAAGGCCAGCACAAGGACTCTGACTAATTAGAGCTACCTAAGCTCTCCTGTGTGACCTTTATAGTGCATCAGCCCTGTGTTGTGGGATCACCAGGTTGAACAAAAATGTTTTAAAATTAGAGGTATCATCAGCCCCGGTCTCCTGTCCCCCAGTCAGGATCACTTCACACAGAGGGACGACATTACTTTAGCTCACGTGCTATTTGTCTTTTGCTAAACCACGTGCCATTTGCTTTAAAAAAAAAGGATTTTCAACTATTGCAACAAAAGCTTGCTGAGTGCCGAAACGGCTAGTGCAAAATGAATTTAGCAGGCGGCAGCACGGGAACCCAAAGGAAACAGAGGATTTCTCACAACTAGAGCTGGCTGCAAGTCGCCATGATTTTCACAAAATTTTTTTCAAGGAACTTTTCCATTTGGGCTGTAAATCTTTCTGGCCAGAGTAAAATGCAGTCAATGCATAAATGAGTTGACAAGTCATTCTCTGCACATACTAAGTTGCTTTTATTAATCCAGAACTGCATGCTACAGATACTGTACAGCATGAACATTTATTCATTACAAAAAATGGCTTCCAAACCATTAAAAATGAAAATCGGAATAAGAGCATAAAACGGAACAGTAACATCACAACTGTTAGGAAACATTCAAAGTATTCACAAAAAATGTTATAGTTAGCATCTTAATAAACCAGAGAAAAATCTGAGACAGTTTTACAATCGCTTCATGTCAACTACAATGGCACTGAATGAACAGATGAACAATTTTTCAGCTTTATACAGCGTTTTTTGCAACATCAACATGCCTAGTTTTTTTTTTTTAAGTTTGCTACCTACCTGTATGTAGTAAGTGTACATAAAAGTGGCAGTCTGATTTTCCTTTTATGAATAATCTAATATACAGAATTTGGCCCTTAAGGGTTTATACCTCTTCATTTTAAATGCTTTCCGGACAATCTGCTACCAAACACGTCTGTTATAGGTGACATTAAAACTACATACATATCTACCTATGTAACATCACAGCAAAACATGATGAACAAAAAAATTACAGCATTAAAAAAAATAATAAAGTTGTTGGGAGAAAGTTAAAAGTCACTGAGAATTTTGGCACATAAAAATTTTGCACACAGCCTACAGTCCTAATGTCGCAGGGGATTCAGCTGCAGTTCTGAACAGGAGACACTTGGACCTTGCTATTTTTCAAACAGCGTTGCTAAAAATTCCCTTGCTAAATTTTCAAGTCTTTTTGTGTGTAATGGCTTTTAAAGCAATTTTTTTTTCCCCACTATTGATCCTTGAAAAAATGCATCTGCAAATGTCAATTTGGTGGCAACTGTGTTTCATATAGCAAAAAAAAAAAAAAAAAAAAAAAAAAAATCACAAAAGGAAATCAAAAACAAAAATCCCGGAAAAAATATATATATACACATTTATATATAAACTTAAAAACCTTGTACAAATGAGTTGTTATATATAAGATGCTTACACTAAGGGAAAAAAAACCCTTTATACAATGTTTCAAGAAAAAAAAGAAGAAAAAAACATTTAAAAAGGGACAACATACAGATACAACAAGCAATTTCTAAAGCAATAAATACTACTGGTCCAATAGCGTTGTGATACTTTTAATTGTTGAGTAGCGTTCCCTCCCCCAAAAAGAACAACACCATGGAACAAGGTATATTAACACATTTTTTTAACCCTTTGTTTCTGTACATTTAAACAATAACAAGTAACATCACAATAAAGGTTGTTTCACACAAGGAAGGAAAAAAAAAAGAAGTAGTAGCGGCACCGCATTCATTGTGCCCTTAAAGGTTTAAAAACCAGATGTAAAATGATTGGTTCGCAAGCTCGTATTTAATACAAATAATAAAGAACCAATGCCTCCGGCAAGGGCTGCTTCAAAATTGCTTCTTTTTTTTTTTTAAATTTTTAAAATCAGTCTTTAAAACTAAGCTATTGGAACTACATAACAATTATGTATATATATATATTTTTTAAACGCTACAAAGACTTTAAACAGCTGTTGATAAAAATTTTGGCAGAATCATGAGGCTTTTCTCATCTACATATTTAAAAAGGAGAAATTGAAATAAGAATGGGTCAAATATTGACCAATGAACTCGATAAACATCAACTAATGTAGCCACGTGGCACGAATTAAAAACGAAACTGAGAAACGACGACGAACAGCGGACGACGAGGAGGAGGAGAAGGGAAAAAAAAAAAATTAAAGAAAAGGAAAAAAAAAAAACCCAAATCCCAACAGAATTCAATCCCCCCGAAGGAAACCGAAAGGGCTAACGAGGCTAAAGCTATTCTAAGGACTTGGTTACGAGGGAGAGCGGCTGGGGCTGTGTCCCCGCCAGCGAGCTGTGGGAATGCAAGGAGGACGTCGAGGGCTGTGCTAGGGATGCGGCGGCGGCCGGCGGGAGGGCGGCCGGCGGGTGGTCCAGGGCCCCGTTGGGGCAGCTGGCAGCAGGCAGGGCGCCGGGCTTGCTCGCAGCGCTCTCGGTGAGGACGAGCGAGGATGGCGGCGGCATCATGACCAGGTGCGCCAGCGGGTCGGGCTTCAATGAGAGCGAGAGGGGTTGCGTTTGTTCAGTCTGTGGTTTCGAGTCTCTGGAGGGGGAGGCGAGCATGGCGGGGGAGGACGGAGGAGAGTCTAGTAAGCTTCCATCTGAAGAGGGTGGGCTGACGCAGCTGCCTTCACCTTGTATGTAGCGAACGCACTTTTTTTTTCTCCTAGAAACAGGGAGAGAGTTATCTGTGAATAAAGGGCAGAGACGCTGATGGAGACAGTTATCTAAAGCAAAGAGCCGTCAATTAGCTACTCTGGGCTCTGCACGGGCGGCACCCCGGCCCCACGCGCCGTCCTGGGGGTCTGGCGGGGTGTCCTCGGCACCGAGCCCGCTCGGGAACCTCCCTTCGGCTAACAGATTTGGAAAGGATTCACCAATTGTCTCTTCGTCCCCCTCCTCTTCAGGCCGCCTCCTTTCCTTAGTTATTTTAATAATCGGAAAATCAGATAAGTCGTTTTTGGAGCCCACTGTGCTAATCTACAAACTCAGCTTTCCTCCGGGGGGTGGGGGTGGGGAGTAATCCTTCTCAAATAAAAGCTCTGGACAGTTGATGGTATCTCAAGATGTCCCATAACGCTGTCCAACTCAACGGGGCCATCTCTAAACCTGCGTCACCTGTCGTGTCTTATGATGCACTGCCCTTGGGAGGCAAGGACGGCTGCAAACTACTGCTCATTGCTTTCTCCTCTGTTAAGAACCACACCAACTCCAGAAACATCAGAGTCAGACAGGAGGGATATATAATAGAGAGAACGAGAGAGAGGGGAAATAAAAACAAAACGAACAAACAAAGCAGACAGAAGAAAAAACAGGAAAAGAACAGGATAAACAGAGTATGATCCAAAATAACAAGAATAACTGGTTGTATGGCCTGCAGGTTGTGGCTTCAAATCGACTCAGTTTTACTTTTTGTTTTAAGGGAGAGTGGTAGATTTGGGAAGCTGCTCGTCTGCGTTTTGGGGAATTTTCCTCTGAGAGGCCATCCATGTTAACTCCAGAGTGGGATCCAATTTCAGTAGGTGAAGAGCACGATGACAGGTACAAAAGCGAGGAGCAACAGGGAGCTTATTTCACACCAGGGAATATGAGAGTCTTGCAAGAGCCGCTCATCTTCAAATAAATGAGTAAGTGACCCGACAGAGATCTTTTCTCCTCCCTCTGTCCACTTAATAATGTAAAGGAGCAATGAAAACAGATGACAATTTCACACCATCTCTCTTGCCAAGTATATGCAAGACAATTCTAGCAGCAGGACAGAAATAATGAGGCAAACAACCACAGCATCTGGCAGAACGACGTTCAGTGGCCACCTTGACCCTAATAATGATGGCTCTCCAGCCCTCCTATTCACAAGCACACTTCCCATGGGAAGTGCTGAACCGCTGTTACACAGCCCGAGATGCATGACGAAGTCTGTCCAGAGCAGCTCTGCCACAAAAACTTTGGACACTCAGCTAAGCTGCACAAAGCCACCAACGTGAAGGAGTAGGCCGCTCTCCCCCTCCAGTGGATACCTTGCCCTAGCTCAGCAACTTCATCAGAGGAAGCGCCTGAGCGCGGCACAGCAGCGGAAATGTCGCTGGGTGACATTCTCCACTCGCGTAGGTGCCCCAGCTCCACTGCTGGTCGTCCATGTTCTCCCCCATGTATGGCAACTGCGTTTGACTTGGGTTAAACCAAGGTCTGCTGTCCAGGCAATGGGGCTAGATGTTTCTCGACTGCAAGGGAGATCTAACCAGCTTGATCCTGGAGTTAAAAAATATCATCTCCCATAGCCAGGAAGGGAGCAGCAACCCTGGCACCCCATCTTTCCACCAGCTTCAGTGAGGGACCAGTGCAGTGATATCCCTTCCTCCAGAGACTCAGGCTCTGCTCTCAGGTTCTGCTCCACATTCCACATGGCAAATTAAGGGGTTAGGGCTATTAGAGTTTTAACCACGTTAGCCTGCAGATCAATACATGCTATAAACTAAAGACAACCATGCAACTTAAATGTTAAAAAGAAAGAAAGGAAGAAAGATAGAAGACAGCAAGTGAAGGCTGTAAACCATGCTTTATTAGAGCAACGTTAAAAGACAGAAAAAAATTAATTTGGTGGGCTCAAAACAGAATCTGTTAATTCTTCTACCATCAACAAACAACACGGGAAGCCTCTGGCTCTTGGCTAAGGACAGTTCTGCTGCTCCTTCTCCCCTCCCCTCTCCTCTGTCTCACCACTTCCTAGCTTCAGCTGTGCAACGCTACCAGGGCCACAGTTCACGTTTGGACCTTCTGTACAGCTCCAGTGGCAAAGCAGAACAGTGATGCTTCACAAAGCTCACTGATAATACCTGTGTGGAAAGGTGGGTTTTCACAATTTGAAGACTGCAGGGCTCCCCCCCATCCCCAAATTTAAATAATTTGCAAGCAGAGACCCAAGATCTGCCTGCCTCATTGATGGTGGTCCAGAAGTCATTCAACTGGATTGCTCTGAACCTACAAGGCAGTTAATTAATTACTTCACTGGAGGCAGTTTGAATCTAGTGTGCCAAAAATTCAAAATTATTTTTTTAAATACTATTTAAGTTCTGTGGCCTGAAAGGAAGAGTTCCCATGGCAAAGCAGACTTAAACCATGTCTACCCAACTTTCTGACTCTGCAGAGTTAACAACCTTTTTAACCCACTGGTTGTTACCTGAAGGGTAAGTTAAACCCACTGGTCTGCTACCTGAAGTAATTCTCCTTTGACTAGGATTAAGGGAGCAGATTGCTTCCTCTGCTTCTGTTGTATATTAAACTCTTTAACAGCATGGCCACTTTTAGGCTGAAAACTCATTTACTTAAATCACGATGATTCAAGGGGGGGACACATTTCTCCAGCCTGTGCCATTCCCGCCATGTGTTATCTGTGGTCATGTATGTGTCAGGGTTAGGTGGGACAGAACGCATAGATGCTAAAACCCCAAACCCTGCAAGCCAAATTTTACCAGAAGTGAACAACACCAGGCAACTCTAGTGAAGGGGAATAAGTAAACATCCAAGGAACTCTTTGTGCCTCAGTTCTGCTCTCCTAAAAGTAGGAACAAAAATACTACATATCTCCCCTCAGAAGCACTAGTGAGGATTATTCACTTGTGTGTCACTCTGAAAGCATCAACCGCTACATCAGTCTGGCAAACACCAACGGACCTGACCAGGCTCATGCTGCCCTTGAAACTAGCCCCAGGACAGCATCAGGAAACCTGTAATGCTGCAATTGCCATGAGTGAAAGCCATAGAGGATGACAAAGGTTTATTCAGTTGCTGTGAGCAAAGATGTCTCAGTTTCTACTGTAGTAGCAAACTGCACATCTTTAGCACCTACCTAAGATGCGCTACAAAATGCTACCATGCTAGCAAATGCAATGTTATAATGGTTAGGACCAGAACTAGGAGAGAAATGCTCTAATACCTAGTGATAAAATGCCTCCATGCCTTTGAAAAACAAAATCAAATAAAACAAAAAGAAAAGCAGCTGACTCTATATAAGTAAGTCTAAAGCTATCAGCTACACCACTGAAGTCATCTCTGATGTGCTGCAAAGATTCCTGACCAAAATCTGGCATAAGTTAAGAGAGGGTTTATGCTTCACATGTAACCTAAGCACTGTACAGACCAAATGAAAAGTCCCCTTACTGATAAAATGTAGTTTTAAAAGTATGCTGTTTACTTAAGCAGCTAAGGAAAGATAAAGCAACACAAACATGATGTGCCCCCCATTCTGATACTTGGCATACAGAGCCTGATGTGCTTCAAATACTGTATCTCTAGACTACACAAATATCTGCTGATAGCGTGTAGTGAACTAACCACAGAATAAAGCCTAATTAAACACAGAATTCGAGTCTTCCGCTAGCATGAGACTGGAGCCTCGTCACACAGTGAAGTGACTACCCAGCTCTTGTGGACTGAACTCTTCTCCCTTTAAGCTTTAAGCAACTGCTGCTTTCAAAGCTTGTTCAACATACGTACTGGTACTGGTATTTAAGACCCCAACACCCGGTACTAGCATGCCTTGAATGGGACAATATGCAATCTGTTGAAGACATTTCTGGTGCCTCAGCTGGTATTTTGACATACACCACCACCCTCGATCCGTGTTTTCCTCGACACTAAGCACAAACAAGACTGCGTGCATACACAAAATACGATGGACGTCTGATCTACATTCTAAATGAGATGGAGCACATGGGACTGGCATGAGTAAGAGGGAAAAATGTGGGAGAGGAATCACTACACACAGAGTGTGGTTTGGGTTGAAATACCTACCATCATAATATTCCAAATTCAAAGACTGCTTGTATCAGAACAAAGAAACAACAAATTTAACCAAATGCGATTATATAAGGAAAAAGGAATGAGAAAAGAACTACTCGGTATCCCTCCACCAAGAAAGAAGTACGTACTGAGTTATACATGGAATTAAACTCCAGTAGAACATGGGCTGTCGAAATTTGGGCTCTCTGATGTCTTTCATCTCCTTTTAATGCTGGAAACTGTCCTACTAAAGTTGTAATTAGTTTTGTCTAGAGCTCAGGCGTTTACAGCTCACTTGTTGCGATAAAATTTAGGAAAAAATGTATTTTCGGAATCAGAAAAAAAAAAGACATCAGATCATTTAAAAAACCTGATATCTACATAAGCCTTACTGAGGCGTAGAAGCCTACAGGTAGCTATTTAATTTTGCAGATAACACCAAAAAAAAAGAGTACAATATAAGCTGTAAACACTGGCTTTTACATCTCTAATCATGAGAAAAACACTAGTGTTGCAGATCCCAGAACCTTTTTAAAAAGCCTTTGGAGGCAGCGGACATAGACCCAAATGAAAGACAAAATATAGATGTCCAGCTAAACATTCATTTTGCTGACAATCTGGAAAAAATAATGAAAAAGCCAAAAAAATGCCAGCTTTAAGGACTTGAAGTTTTCTTGTTCCCAGTTCTACCACCAGGGAGAGGTTATTGGTAAAGAAAGAGAGAAAATGGCATTAAATTAGCAAGAAATTCCAAAGATCAAAGATTATTAGCAATTGATGCTGTGGGAGAGAGAAAGGTGGGGAGTGGGGAAAAAAGATTAAAAAAATAAAATCACACAAATGCACTAAGAGGACAGATTGCTTTTATTTCCCCAAAGGCCTAATGGGTAGTATTATACCTGCATGGTTTGCACCATAAACTCTGTCGGTCAAGCCCGAACAATGCCCGACACTTCTTTGGAGTATTTGCATCTGTTAGCATAAGGTAAACACAAAAAATACAACACAATGGTGGATAGAGCTCATTTGGACTGTGTCATCTTAGCTACAGCTACGTTTAGCTTTCAATCACCTTAGTTTTATTTGGTAATCTCCCCTCGTACCAAGGGCAGGAAAGAAAACAGGACTTTCACAATGAGCCAAAAGAAAACAAAAATATCTCCGACACGGCTGTGCATCTGTCCGGTGTCGGTACCGCGCTCAATGCCGTGTTATCAAGGGCTTTGGGAGCAACTTTCCTTGGGTGGAGGCTTGGAGGGCAGGAGCGTGGTTGAGCCACGGATCAGATGGGCTTAAGGCTGATGCTGTTTTACAGTGGGTTTTTGGCTAGCAGCAGCAAAGAGGAAGGCAAAAAAAAGACCAACAACGAAAAAAAAAAGCAAAACCCTTTCAGAGAGATGATAACTCATGGCAGTGTCCCACTCCCTTGTGTCTTCTAGATCACAACACAGAGCTACAAAGCAACAAGGCAGGAAAAAAAAGGGGAAAGTACCAAATAAACCAGCTGCAAATCAGCCATAGCGAGTCTGGGAAAACTATACACACCTGCAGGGGCCGCACCAGTTATTCTGTTGATCAAGGCCAAAGCGCGCTCGGCATTTCTTAGGAGCGCTCAGGTCTGAATGAGTTCAAGAAAAGCGAGCAGAAAAGGGAGAGAGGAAAAAAAGAAAAGGGGAGAGGGGGGGAGAGAGAGAGAGAGAGGAAGAGAGAAAAGGGGAGAAAAAAGAGAAAGATAAAAATAAGGAAAAAATAAAAATAAAAAAGGGAATAAAAATCAGTGTCCTCGTTATTAATTGCAAAATATTGACTTTTGATTAAAAAGTTTAAAAAAGTGATAATCACATTTTTATTCAACTCTTGAGATTAGCTGTTGCAATTAAAGCTGCAGTATCCCTTTATAAAGGACTGTTTCTTTCCCTTTTAAAAGAGCAGATAGAGGAAAGTCATTGTGGCTGGTCTAGCAGGATGTTTCAGGCAAGATTTATTTGGGCTGGGTTTTTTTATTCTCTTTTTTGAGAGGGGGAAAAAAAGGAAGAAAAGAAGCTGAGTATGGAAGTTAGATCCTGAACATGCTTTTTTCTTCAACTCAGATACAAAATAAAAATAAGAGGAAAAAAAAAAAAAAGGAAATAATATCTCCTGGGATAATGCAGCTTTTGGAATAACATTCAATTTATTTGGTTTTATTAATTTGTATTTAAAAGAATGGATAAGAATAAGCAGATTGCGGAATGAGTATGTTAGTATCAGCCAGAAAATAAAACGTAAAGCATGGCAAGGTGCTGAGTTAGTATAGCTAGTGAATTGCGATGAATAGGCTTGAGCAGAAAGGAAAAAAAAAAAAAAATCCAAAACTAAAATAATAATAAAAAATGCATATGCATGCTAATGTGAGAAGACTTAGTGGGAGCCATGAAAAATGCCATTAGATTAAGGAGGTTCATTACTGACTTGCTTCCATTCTTTATCAGTCTCTTTAAAGAAATACTGCATATTCAATTTGCACAGTTAGTACAACTCTTGCGTTATTTTTACTGTATTACTGTTTTAATAGCAATTGTTACAAAAACAAAAAACAAAAAATACTATCAAACATATAATAGATATAAAGATATATAGATAATAAATACTATCAAAACGTGTGGATGGTATTTTTTTCTTAATGTCATAAGTGTTTAATGTTAAAATCTATAATGGCAGGAAAAAAAATTAAAAAGCAGTTTATAAACTATTTTAAATGACTCAAAATGACGTTAGCACCTGTAATCGGAGGAAGTGAAAGGCAAGGATTTAGGAAACATTCGCTGTGTTCTGAAAAAAAAGAACAAATTATACAAAGGCTTCAAAAAAACTAAGTCAGGGCTTCTTCAAAATTGACTATGAGATTGCCTATGCAGTATTTCTAATTTCCTATATAGAATGGCAAACCTCCTTAATTTAAAATGGGTGCGATTTACCACTGTAAGGCATGCATCAGAACATACAAGTACAGCCCAAATTAATACCAAACACATACATACATACGTACACGCACACACATACGCGCAAAATAAGCAGACAACTTTATAAACAATGGCATAGGCATTACAACTACGGCTCTGCAGTTAAAGGCTTTGAAATTATTATGTACAAATTCAGCTAACGTCACAAGAGGCTCTTACATGCAATGGCTTGGTTACTAGTTTTAGAAGGGCAATAATGGGTAAATAATTAGAGTGCATTAAAAAAAAAAGGCTGCCTAGTATAGGGACCGGTTCCCCGTGAGGCCAGGAGACTCGTACCCACCTCCCCCGTACCTAGGAGCGTCACACCAGGATTGCCACACTTCCACTAAGCAAGAGATTTAGACTTATTTTTACTTACCGTTGGTCTCTCCTGGCTGCTTATCCCTTTTCCTCTTCTTCTTCTTTCCCTGCAGAAAACATACGCAAATGAGAAGGATTAAAAAACCCCAAAACATGCCTCCTTGCAAGACAGCATCGAGTGATGGGGCTGCGGCCAGTGCGGGAAGCTCCCTGGTGTGGACACTGAAGCGTGGTGACGGCTCGCTCCCAGCGCAGGGAGGCTTGGGGGGCCCCGAGGAGATGCTTGCACCCCAGGGATGGCTCTGCCTGCCCGCCCCGTGCCTTTTCGGACAGCCTTGCTGCAGCCCCCCACAACGCTAACACCCACCAAAGGCATAAGCAGCTGGGGAGGGGGCAGAACGACTTGCAAGATGCTTCTTTTGAGATAAGATTATAATCACGACAGAAACACTGACACTGGTATGCTCCTGTTTTAAAAAAATCATTCCTGGTCATGTTTCTGTGGGGTGGGGAGGGGGAGAAGGGGCAAAAGAGGAGATTCAAGGTGGGAGAGTCCATGAGTGAGGTCAGATTGAGCCCCTGGCTTTCCTCAGCACCCAAAACTGACCATTAAAGCAATGACGAAGCCACAGTAATGAGCAAAAGCAAACTTGCAGGTTTATAAGTGCACTGACAACTTAGGAAGCAAAGCTAGGAAGAGAAAAAAATCCAGATATAACTAAGACCCTTCCCCCATTTTGCTCTATCACAAGAAAAAATCACCAGTAATGTTTTGCTAAACTGTGTCGCTTTCCCAAATACTGTCCCACAAGGTGATGCAATTTGTTACGGTTTCTGACTGGAGGGAGAAAGGCCCTTTCTCCACCTCCTTCCAGCAGTGTGGAAGAGGACATGACCAGGAACCTGACTTCTGTGGAAACCCAACGATCGTTTTCCAAGAGAACAGTTATAAAGTAATAAGCATGGCTCAAAACAGAAAAGCGATTTTCTAAGAAAACTTTCCTAACACTGAGCTACAGGGTTTGCAGAGCAGCACAAAAAGGCCAGTGCAAGGGGACAGAGTAATTTCATTTTCACAGCTCCCCAGATGCTAAAAGCAATGACTTTCGGGCCAGCAATGTCAACTGTGAACAGCACAGAGATCCTTGCTTTTGAAGATGTGGTACTAAGAGAAGTTGGTGAAAAGACACCAGGCCAGCAGTCCCTTGTGGTCAAAAGGGAACAAACGTGTCTTGGAAGAAGGAATCTTCTAGCACTTTTGAAGGGCTGGACATATCTGTGGGGAAGCCAAAAGGTTCTCCCACATGGTGGACATCTTTCTCAGTAGTCTGGTCTGGCTCCCAGCTAAATGGTTAAGATTGGGCTTCAGCTTTGGGACATCCACTATAACATTTGGGACGCTCACTATGATACGTTCCCTGGAATGTATTGGTAAAAAATTCCCCCAACATGAATGCTGGATTTTGATTTGTTGTTGTCATATTTTTCCACCCCAAAAGCTGGCTTTCTGGCACGGGGCTTTTGTACTCATTCCCCCTTGCTTGCTCGGGGTTGTAAACTGCCACCCTGCTGTCCAGGCTGCGACAAGCAGAGTCTTGTTCACGAGAGCTTTCTGGTGATGGAAAAAGCTGTGTGCACCGTTAGTTTTAAAGGATTTTTAAACGACATGCACATAATCCTGTGGCCTGGATGCTACTGAGAAATCATCTCCGACACCTCTGAGGTCATTTTGGGGGACATGGAAAGTTGTTGCTCTGAGTCAATTGCTACAGCAGCCATCAGTCTAACATGGCGGGCAAACACGACAGACAAGCATTGCTCCTAAAGCTCCCTGAGAATAGAATATGGAAAAACGTGGTATCTTGAAGTCCACATATCACATAAAGATACAAGGGGCTCAGACTGCTCCATCTACATTGATCTAGATTGACAGTAACTCTGTGAAAGTCGGTGAATTTTTTCCAGGTTTACAACAGCATAACCAAAACCAGACAATTGCCTCAGGACCATAAGCCTGATATTTATTTAATCTCAAGGAGGCCACTTGCATAATTAACAGACTGCATCTTGTGGCAAATTTGCTTAATTTTTGCAGTACATTTGGGAATTCAAGGGCCATTCCAATTTGAGACCTTATAACTTCTTCACACAAGGGCCAGTCAGAACAGAGGTCAGGACTCATCTGCCCTTTACAAACTCTTCAAGCCAAGTATTATAAACTGTAAAGCCAGGTATTATAAACAGTACTATAAACCCTTTAGGGAGCAATCTGTTAAAAATGGCTGATATACAGGAATGTCGGCCAGGGACCAGGAATTTCTGCTTCCTTTTCAACACAACCTTTGAAAAGTGTTCCTAACAAAGACCTGACAGAGGTCCTACTAACTTCTTTTACACCCTTTTCAAAGGAAATAGGGAGAAGAATCTCCTGGCTTCCTTGTTCAATTTCTGTGCTACAAGAAGATATTTGATTACGTCGCTAAATTAATACATGGACTTAAGAAAAGAATTACAGCAGCCATTTTTCAAGTGCTCTGCAGAAGACACCGTTTTGCCTTTGCCTCCGATTGTCCTCCTAAGACTTGAGCAGATGGTCTGTAACATTTTCCATCACCATACTATACAAATTCTTAGGCTGCAAGTAAATACTTGTTGATGTAAATACTTACTAACCATTTTAGCAGCTTCCTCTACAGCGCCAAACCAACATGGGTTTTGACAGGACTGCAGAGTTCTCTGGTACTAATTTTCTAGACAAGTGGCAGGCGAGGTGACTAGACCCTTACATACTTCTGAGTCCAGCACTCAGCGCTGCTTACCATCTTATATTAGATCTCAGGAAGAGCAAATGTGCGTTGTGACACCAGCAAGCCACAAGGGATTCCCTGAATCCTCTTATTTCAGAGCAGGCTGAAAGCTGCGTTTCTTGAATGTACTGCTCCCATTTCTGAAGACCTGGGCTACAGGTGGCCTCTTCCTCGTGCCCAATGTGAGATGCCTAATAATTTAACCATTTCAAGTGGCCCAAACGTGCTCCCCTTCTAGATGTGTGAAAGTCTCGAGACCCCATGAAATGCCGAGGGAGGAGGGGAACTCGGAGAGCTCTGAACAGACCGGGAGAGCAGAAATAAATAAATCCTGCAGATGATGCAATCGTGTGATGCAAAGGTACCGCGCTCTCCTCAGGCAGGAAGGTTCCCCCTGAAGGTCACTTGGGGGTACAGCATCAAGCCGCTGGGAAAGCGCCGGCTTTCTCATCCTGTCCTTTTTAGCTTGAGAAGAAAGGGCTTCTCAGTGCTCACACGGTGAGGACAAAAGTAAAAGGTCCTAAACACTGAAGGCTTTGTACATGCCCATCTGTCGGTGGCACAGTCACTGCGCAGAATGAGCATTCCCGAAACCTCAGTCGAGCCTATACTCCCTTTTGAACACCCAAGACGATGATAATGCACAGTGCAGTGCCAAGGAACTACCTCAAGCCTATGGTGTGACAGTCTTAGGCCAGACTATGCAGAAAAGAAAGGGAAAATGTGTTTAAGCAGGAGCACTGCCTCATCGAGCTTAACGAGGTCTCCTCTGAGGAGCATGCACAGCTACACCTGCAATGGCAAACAAAGGAGGGAGCGAGGCAGAGCCCAACGGAAAGAAAATATGATCAAGAAAGAACAGAAGGATTTGAAAAAACGTCCTTAAGTACATATTGCTAAATAAGTGAGCATGTGTATTCTCCACTGCTGAAACGGTGGAAGAGTGTAGAGAGCTGCTGCTGCTCTAGGCCTCACTGGAGACTCTGAATTGACTTCCCATCCGTACACATAAAAGCGCAGATTCTCATATAGGTAAACATTGCCATATACAAAGGACACAGTTTACGTGATTTACGGCAAACTAGGATATTTACGGTAAAATAGGCAGTGATGATGACGATGATGGAAGAGACAGACTTCAATAAAAACAAAATGTGTAACACTGTACATAACTGACATCAATCTTACAGCTGCTGGTCCCCAAACCTGCAGGGAAGTCTGCCTGGAAGGTAGGGAGCACCATTCATTCCAGAGTTAGAGACCTTGACAGTTTAGGTGATTTTTATTTAAATTTTTTTAAAAATAATCAAGATGCTGCTATAATCCTATTAAAGAGGGTTTAGAGCTCCCACCAATCCACAAATCTGTCAAGAATTTATGGGTTTAGGCTTGCAAACACTTACTACCAGATACACTGCTTACCCTTCATGGAGGAAGGGGTTACATACTACTAGTAAGTGGTTACAACGCTGGCCTTATGTTTTTAACAGACAGAAAATTCTACCACTTTAGCTACAAAACAGGCTTTCTGAAAGGCAGAGGGGGGAATCAATCTTAAAAACACTCCATGAATTGATCACAAACTCCAAAACACTTTTTTAAAAAAAAAAAGGGGGAGGGGGGTAAGAGGAAGGTAACATGGCCATGAAAAAGCAAAACATAATCCAAATATACAACAGTAGAGCGTGGAATAATTAATTTAACCCCACTTGAGAGTAAGACTTTCAAACAAGTCACGCTTTTGGTTTTGCCAGTCCTTCTCTGAAGCTAGGATAAGTCATTCTTCCACTTTCCACTATACTCTCACACAGATAAGCACAAGACACTAATTATTCGTCTTTTTGGTGGAAAGGAGAAGAGCCATACTAGGGGAATTTTTTATTTTGTTTTAAAAAATGAAATTTAAAATGACCAGCAAGCCAAACAGCATTTACAGACGCTGGTAAAAGTGAAGGCAAGAGTTTCTTCACAGAGCTCTACTGTCATGCCCCAATTCTAACCTTTTACTAGTCCCAGCCAGGAAGCCTCTTCCAAGTGGAGGGCTTGGAATTATCCCCAATAGTTTTAGTATCGCAGAGGGAAGCGTCCGTTGTTGTTACCAGATTGGGATCCTGAGGCACGCTTTCCAAGTAGTGCTTGTGTGCAATGTGTGGTTGTAGTTCAGCAGGTCACATATACATTTCTACAAGCTCTACTACTAAAAAAATTTCCACCTACATAGGAACCTACATAGTTATCCCGTGCGGACCAGCCCGGGTACAGCTGCATATGAAGCTGTCGTTCCTTTCTTGCTAGTTCATAGTATTTCGCTTGTTCTTCTCTGGATAACGCATGCCACTGAGGTGAAGAAAAGAGAAAAAGACAAAGTAAAAAGCACAAGTGGTTTTTTTTTAAACGCATTAACAGCAGTGTGTATTATTTATATATAAATACAGTGAGAGTTGATTTTCATAAAAAAAGAGATGAAAACATATGATTTGGCATGCTGCCATTCCTATTTTATTTATAACTCCAGATTATAACTCCAGTAAACTCAACTGAGTCACAATTTATAATTTATTTTCACTCAGCCCCTTTGCCTCCTGATGAGAGAGTAGAATAAAGAAAACGAAACAAAAACAACAAGCAGGGGAGAGGGTCCAGAAGCTGAACCACTTGTCGTGAGCCAGGTCTCAGTTACAGATTTACAGAAGGTCTCCCCCTCCCTTCCCCACTGGCACCCCCTCTCCTCTCCCGGCTCTTACAGGTGCTGATACTGGTACTGTACTTCCCAAAGGCTTTTTCCTTCCCCATTTACTTTTCTGCCTGTTTCTAGGACAAAATAAGAAATTTGAGATTTTTCCATCTCCAGGTGATGGAAGTAACATTGAAATAAGACTGCTAAACTCCCCCCCTTCCTTGTGAATGACCCCAGTGGCAAAAAGTGCCTGCAAAAACAAAAACCAAAACGTGGCCTGTGGTTTAGTTACTTCCCTATCCATTATCAAAAGAATAACAAAACACAGGGTTTCAGAAGGATGGAACTCCCTTTCTCTGCAAGCAGTGAATCCTACCGAGTTTAAGTCCCTGCCTGTGCTTCTCCCTTGTTACCTACCCTTCGACCGAGGATTTGGTTGATGGCTGCACTCTCTTTCAATGTGCATTCTGCTACAACTTTTGCTCTCATTTCCTTCATATACAACATAAATGCATTAAGAGGTTTCTTTATGTGTGGCTTCTTTTTCTCTTCTTCTTTTTTGGAGTCCTGATGTTTTCTGAAGGGTAAAGATACAACAGACATAAACCTCACAGTGAGAACTGTTGTTGTGAATTTACTGAGTTAATCCCCTCAATCCCTCTAGCATTAATCCTCAGAAATTAGTCTCTAGAAAGATGACCAGAAGGTTCTCTAGGGCCTTCACCCTGGCTGCTGTATGAGAACAGTTTTAAGAGCATTATAAGAAAACCTATCTCATATTTACGCAATATCACGAAGTACCCTCTCAGCCCCTAGAAGAACCTCGGAAGGACATGGGCACTCAGGAAAATGGGTTCATGGGCAGGGCTTGTGAGCATGATGGTAGAGGAAATAATTACACCCCATCATCACTGGGAAATGAAATGCTGTCTTTCTGCTTCAACCGTGAAATGAAGGCAAGAAGCACCAGAAGCACTAGGGGCAGAGGTAGACCAGGGCTCTCCTGGTTCAAACCTAAACTTGATACCAGCTCTCTCTGCAGCTTTGAACAAGCCATTTATGCTCTGATTTATTGTCTCCTGTTGTGTATCCAGTATCTCACAGCTTCAAACCGGGCGCTGAGTAACAGGGAAACCGGTCAAGAAGCTTGAATCTTGATCAAGCAAATTCCACTTCCTTGTTAAAATGGGTGAAATTAGCAACTACTTATCTGTGTCACAGAATGACTCTGAAAGACTGTTACCATTATTTTGACACACTTTAGTAGTTAAACCATGTTCAAATCAATTAGAATAGAAGAGGAAAAGCAATTTAAAAAATATTTTACAGCAAAAACATTCCTACAAATCCAAGCCTTTTTAAAAGCCACACGTGCACAGGTGATGCTTTGGGTGTTCTAATAATAAGACACGGAAGCAACAACTTACGAGCTGTGGAGTGAGCCGACGTCGCTCTGGGAAGATTCCTGTTTGACTGTTGGTGTGACTATGGCCGGATGAGGGATTCCAGTTGTATGTAAACTATGGTGTGGCGGGACCATGTGTGGAGGAAACCTAGAGGAGAGAAAGCTGTGTAAATCGTCAGAATAAAAATGAATGAATGGGGAGGGATGTGTACACACATTAAAAAAAAAAAAGGCATATAACAAGCACATGACAGCTAGACAAAGCATATGAAAGCTGGCAGCATTAATTAGCAATAAATTAAACATAATGACTCTTCTAATGTCATTAAAGCCAATCTTCCCCTTCATTATCATTACTGACATGAGACATCATGATTTTTAACATCTTTAACAAAAGGCAAATTCAACTGGATGAACTTGGATGAAAGTGGAATTTCAGCTACCTGCAAGAAAATCCACCAGTCCATTTCCTTGCTAAGAAATTATCTGTGGCAACCAAGCAATCAGTTTTTATAGTTCTGAATCATGTTGTGAATTTGGGATGACATCTTTTGTTGCATATTGACAGCAAAATAAAATATTAATGCCAACACAATCTAGATGCATTTTTGATAATCCTTATAGATGCCTCATTAGCTACATTTTGTTGATGGAGCAGAAGAAAATATTTGTGTCTAATAAATCTCTGAGCCACATTGCTTTAACCGAAGGTAGGAAGATTGTGGAATTAAGTCAATTTTGACCCATTAAGGTAAGCTAGGAAGCCTTAAATTCATGCAAAATAAGTCTAGCCATTCTAAAGAGAAAAAATGTTGTCAGCTTTATGGTTTATGGTCATATACACAGACAGGCCCCAGTCCTGCAACTGGATTCAGAGGGATGTGCAATCCTTCTGCATGAATCTAATTGCTCGGTTGGGGCCACAGCACAAACATGGCACAATCATTCAGACTTTTTACGTTTTAACTAAAATGAACAAACTTCTCAAAAGCAGGATTGACGTCTTATCATTATTTCTCAACAGTCTGAGACAGGTTTGGCAGTGAATAAGGAAAGCACACTATGACTGACTGCCTTCCCCTAGAAAACCCCCACTGAAGTCAACAGATTTCCAGGGAATGGGATCTAGCCTAAAATTTTGGCTCAGAAATAATTTCCCCCAAATTCCAAAGCTAAAGTGATCTGGCAAACGATAAGGTTTTTTATCATTGCTAATACCTACTCTCATCTCAGATTTTGAACCACCTTGGTCCAAACAAAATACCCCAAGAATATGGAACACGCAATGGGATAAATAATTATTTCTTCCATCTCAATATACAATGACTTTTTCTATCAAACAGGATTTAAAATGGGGTGATATACCATGGATAAGTAGACTGTGTACAAGTATCAGAAATATAATGGGATTTCTTCCCCCCCCCCTTATAAATTCCATTACTGAGCTTAACCCTCCCGCAACCCAAACTGCCTAGACATTCCCTACATTCACAAGATGACACAGTAGTACTTTCATGAACAAGAGGTACTGTCCACTATGAGCTCTGAGGATCTTTGTCTATCAGCTGGTAGTACTCAGGATCATTAGACAGAAGTATTTTGTCTTTGAAGGCAGTGGTGGGAAGAGGAGGGACTGACAGGGAGAATGTGAAATTGTTCAAACTGTAGAGAATTGCAGCTCCTCACAAACAAAGGCATGGAGGGAAGGAAAGGAGGAGGGTGTGATGGCAAGGGAGGAGGAGAACGGGCAGCAAAATGGCCATTCCTACTTCTGCTAAAGACTCACGGACACAAATCTCCAAGGGGATTGTCAAAATGCCCTCTCCACCCTCTGACAAAAGTAGCTGGGAGAGAAATGCACGTTTGGGGAAATGCTTTGGTGCATGGTAGGTCAGAACAGAAGACAACGGCGAGGCTGCAAGGAGACCGACGTCCTGGTCCCACTTCTACCACAGAATTGCTTCACCATCAGGAAGACACAGACTGGGCCTTTGTATCGGTTTTTTTTCTGTTCTCCCTCTCTTTATTTTCATGTGTATGTATTCTGATTGGACATACTTAAAGTTTGTTCACACAGTGCCTGGGGCCTTCAGTCATAGTACAATGCAAACAATAAAAACTGACAGTAAGAGCTTTTTTCAAAAAAAAAAAAACACCTTACAAACATGGGTGAAAATAAAACCCATGGCAAAATCCTGACCTCACTGAAAGTGGTATAAGCATAGTGATAAAAAATTGACACAGATCCTGTCGAATGACTGTCTGTCCTAGGCAAGACCCAGCATTCAAGAGAGGACTCTGCTGCTGGGGCTAGCTAGGGTTCAAACTGGAACGAGAGCCAGTGACAAGGGGACAATTAAGGATGAAGATGGAGATGAAATGCCTACCTTCAGAGAGCAGGCAGGAAGAGCTGCGCTTATTTGACATGAGGACACAGTGGGAAGGGCAGTGGGCATATACCAGCAAGGAAGAAGAGCTGAGTGCCATGGTAGCAGAAGGACAGAAGGGTATGAGGGTGGACCTGAGTAAGATTAGACTCATCACTGGAGAAGGGTTCCCAAATATCACAAAAGACTGATTACAGCTGGAGTTAATGGGGACAAAAGAGGGTGCCTGTTAAGCTTCTGAAGAGGATGCCGTGATGTGGCCATGATAACTGGGTCATAGACTTGCTTTTCAAATCAGAATCTGGTCAAAAATTAAAACACACTGCAAAATTAACTCTGCCTATGTGGTGGATTGTTGTATGGTCAGGATGTTCAAAGGAAACAAATTCAACAAAAGACAGGCAGTTATTTTATTCATTTATTTCTGATGAAGATTTACGTACTTCCAGCTAACAAAAAATTGAGGAGGGTGAAGAAAATCTGCAAAAAATGTACCTTCCCCCTCTAATTATGGGAATTTTTTTTTCCCTATTACTGTTTAGGAGAAAGAATAAGTATTTGCACATCGGAGAGTGACCAGATGGGGAGGAAGGGCAGTGGAGGAGGAGAAGCCTACGTACACATTTTGTGTGACAGCCTGGAGGATGGCGAAACCTCCACTGACTTCAGCTGGGCTGAGATTTTACCCACTGAGCTCTAAACTTCAGAGACACGGCAGCCTTCATCAACAGGCAGCTGCAGCCCAGTAGTTATTTTTGGGGTGGCAGTTTCCCCAAGGAAGTTGTGTGTTCATTACCAATGACCAGTCATTATTTCACACTGAATCTCTCCCCCTCCAAGACACAAGGCTGCCTATTGGACTTACACACCCCTTCCTATGTTTAGGGCTATAAAAACATGCTCCAGAACCCAAAGTTGCTCTCACAATCCCATGGACTTCAGTGGGCTGGGTGAGGGTTCAGCCCAAAGTCTGAGTGCCTACTTATCTCCATGTAATGGCAATATGAATGGGGGAAGAGTGTTAATTTTTAAGTTCCTGGCTACACTCCAACTTCAGTAATTACATTCAGCAAAAGTGAATTTCCCCTGAAATTTCAATTACAGAAGGTATTTTCCACTGCCACTACTTAACTGCTTGCAGTGTTTGCCTGGTGTAATTCTGCTAAATTATTTCCTGATTTCCTCTCACAGCAGTTGTTTTTTCATAGTGGGTCCACTGTTTGCCCATCAGTCAGTTAACCCTGTCTCAATTTACATTAAGGGCATATTATAGAGGGGTAATGAAGGATCAAGAGATCTTAGAAGCATGTTGCATGCATACAAAGTGAGTGGGGCTATGCTACAAGCAGAGAAGAGTTGTAAATGGTTAAAACAACCTGAAGACACTACCTTAATAGTCTAAACCATTTATGAAAATCACTATTAGTCACCCATTAACCTTTTATAAACTATTCATAAGCACACTCTAATGAACTGTAATTACTAAGCTTAGGGAATATTCAGGGTTTGGAAGCATTATATGCTCCAAAGGTCTATACCATAATGCAGGCAAAGATGGGAACTACTTTTAAAGGAAGGCTCTGGAAAACCGTGGATGGAGGGGTGAGGTTGGGGTCTGCCCTAGCTTCAGTGTTCGGGTGGAGCCAACACAGCAACCCCAAGGCTTGTACCAGGGCCCTGCGGGACTGTTGCCTGGAGGCCAGACATGAACGGCGTGTCTGCAGGCAAGCGTGGACATCCGCGGGCACGCCAACCCCATCTCCTTGCTACGCTGGCTACTGAGGGCAAGGGCTGTCCCACGGCTGAGCTCAGGCACTCCAGCTGATATGGCGGGCATGAGAAAACATGCGTTGGACCATGTATCAGAGCATGGTCTGCCCAGAGGGTGTTCCCATGTACGGGAAACCAGGAGAGAAGTTTCTGGGCTGAAACAAAGGATAAACATCTTAAATCTATTCCTCACTCTGCGTGTGCGCCTGAGCATGTGTGCATGTACAGGCTTATGTCAGAGACAAAAAGAAAGGCCGTGTGTGTATATGCACACCCCTCACCTTCGCCTACGACATCCCCCTGTATTTTTTTCTCTAGACAAGTATTCCATGAATTGCAATAAACACCCTAAAAATTCTAAGTAGCTCATTATACTCCACTGTCTCCTTTTATGGCTCCAAGCCAGAATATAATGATGAGTCTTAACTTGTTAAGGACAACTAATTTTTTGTTCCTGGCTGTCTCAGGGGCTTCTTTCTTACTCACTCTCACTTTACTTCACTGTTGACATGTTTCTGTTAACTGGATGTCATCTGCCTGCCTTGATTTTATGCACAAGCAGTGGGATGCATTTTTCTGTGCAACAATTCTGCTTTGAGTTGCATTAGATTTGTCATTATTCTCTCATTTTCCCCTTGCACTTGTAACATTTCATCTATTCCTGCCTTATTTTTTGAGCCACGGTGCACCCACATTATGGTTTATACATGATCTTGCTCCCTTTGAAGCCGGCAGATTTCAGAGCCAGCCCTCGTCAGGAGAAGTGCCTGCTACCAATTTAGCAGGCTGAGGGCCCCGAGCTCCAACAACTCAATCTAAAGGGGGTCACAGGGTGGCACAAGCGAGTGTCAGCAAGTGCTGTTTAATTGCCAATCTAGGCTTCTCCATGGTGTTTAAAGTATAATGACCCATCACTTAATTCTGAGAAGTCCTGGCCCTGCTGCTGAATGGAATGAATATCAAAGGATGTGCTAGAACAGGGCAAGGAGCCTACATTTCCTATAACTGCCATAAGTATAATAGACCTCTACTTCTGTCGTCCCATTACCACAATAATGTATTTAATTTGCTGTGTACTCTTTTTAACTAGATACCTTTCATAAAGCCTATCTTGGGAATATTGCCTCCCCCCTCCCACATCTCCCCCCTCCCTCAAATGACTAGCCTCTCTAATAATAATTAAACTAAATCAAGCTCTGCTTTGCCTCACACCATGCCTGCAAGTCTTTTATAGATATTAAAAAAGATTAAATGGAGGGAGGGAACCATTGTTTAAATTTGCAGCTCTCTCCCTAACCCAGGATTTTTTCTCCCCCTTGCGGGGCCTATTATTTATTTTTAAAGTTGATTTTCCAGTTGTTCCTCTATTTGCTGGAGCAACACGGGCAAATTTTAATTTTTTGCTTTTACTCTACTTGTCTAAAGCACACAACACACTATTTCCCTACCCATTCACTCACAAGCTCTAGTTACAGGTTTCCATTTCTCAATGAGGTGTGTTTCCCCCCAGCCCCCTCCCAATCTTTTCCTCCTTAAATCCTCTATACACCATCCTTCACATATTAAACTGCAGAGATGGAGAGGAAGGGACAGAGCAGGGAAGAGATGTGGAACCTTGCTATGTAATGCATGCTAATTTAATTATGTGCCATCATCAAAATGGATTAGCTGTTTCAGCCCATCAGGAAAGTCTAAACCTCCACCGATTTAATTAACCAGACTGAAAATCAGATGAACAGAAAATAAAACTATCATTAGAAGCAATTAGTGATTACTTAAACATAGTGCTGCCAACCAGTTTGTAAATAAAACTAGCAGCCCCTGGAAAATTAGATGGAATTAATTGGAGGCAGGGAGGGGGAGAAATATATACTTCTAAAGCTTTAGAGGGTCAGGCAGGCCCTTTTATGTTGACTATCAGTGTTTGGAGCTTTGGTAGGACAAAACATAGCGCAATAACCTTCCTCCCAACTCTGCTTGAAGAGCAGCCCTCCTCCCTCCCGAGACTCCTCTCTCACACACAGAGCGCTGCTCTGGGCGATAGCCACCGAGAAAGCAAAAGGTATCACGACTTCTCCTCCTTGCTTTTTCAACATCACATTCTCCCATCTTTTTCATTTAGTTTGCCTTTTAAAGATGACTTCCCGCTCCTCCACCTCTCCCTCAAAAACAAATTCTTAAAGCCCAATGACAGCACTAAGACACCCTCTTCTCCTCAAATGGGAAGGTACCCCTTGTCCTCTCCTCCTCCGTCCCACCGAAAAACTAAGGATGACTGTTTAACTGAAGTGCTTTCAGAAATACACTTCCTAGATGAAATGCCCTCCTCTAGAGAGGGTGGCAGGAGGAGTTACATTTGCTCTCAATTCAGGACCTCAGCATTTGAACTCACCTTGACATGGAAGCATTGACGGTCAGAGCTGTTGGGTAAGGGTGGCGGAAACCCCCTGTCGTGATTGGGTACACTGGCTGACCTTGCCTGGCAAAAAAAGAAGGGAAAGAGAGAATGAGAGAAAGACAAAAGGTTGTGTGTTTAAAAAAAAAAAAAAAAAAAAAAAACACACAACAAAAAACTTCTCTCTGCACAGTAAGCTTTATTCTCATTTGATCAGAACAAAAATCTTGGGGATTGTACAGCAAGGATCAAAGGAAAGAAACACAGAACAATTTGAATGCCATAAATCTGATAGGAATGGCTAATTAAATTTTATAACCTCTGCTTATGTCAATAGAGACCCTCTCCCCAAGCTGAAACTAGGTGTTTTGTTGTAATAATTAAAGGCGAAGTCTCGCTTGCTTTAATGGAGCCATCACACTAATTGAGGGCTACACATCCAAAGGAAAACAATAATGAATGTAAATTTATACCAAAATAAAGTACAGTGAATCAAAGGACTTCAGTTGCGCTTTGGGCCTCTTTCGGTATTTAGATCTCGGTGAGAAAACATTAAATTAACAGAGCTTAATTTGTAGCCTTTTGTCAGATTAACAAGTGTTGACAAGAGTTACCGGGGGAGAGTCCCCAAGAAGTATTGTGGGTAACCAATAGACAATCACACCTCATTACAATAATTAAAAAATACAGCAACATGCAAAACAGCATCCTCATGAAAGACACACAACTTTTTCTGATTGAGGTTTGTCTGTGCTGGCTAGTTCTTTTCATCTGTCCTTCAAATGTATCATCTGACTGGGCAGGATGCTTTCTGGGGGGGTACTACGCTAGAGCCATGCAGGCCAGTTGAGGATAGATGGGTTGGGAAGTTGATGGTGAAGCACAGGTGGCAACGAGAGGGGAAATAAAAACCTTGGGTTACTTCTGAAAAGTTGGCCATGCTACTCTCCTAGAGCAAAAGCAAATGTGATGGCATCACCCCACAACAAAAACCACTCAGAGAAGCTGTAAGAGCTGTGGGTAGATAAGTACACCATGGGTGTTGACTTGTTATAAACCAGCGGTGATGACAGTCTTCCTGTGACAGAGGTGGCCATTAGCACCTGCCTGATGCAACTGGCCACACATGGCAACATTTGCATGGTTTGGCAGCCATGACATGAGGTTCAAGGACAAACCTGTGTCTGCACACATAAAGATGTATGGCTCTGAGACACAGATGAGCAATGAGGCACAGGTCAATGACAGTGAGGAATTTCTTCCCTGCGCTCTCATGTCTTTAACGTTAACTGACTTTTGGCATTAGCTGAGTATATTTGTTTTAAATGCTGAGGCTGTGACTGTGCAAACTTGAGCTAAGCAGTTGCAACAGAAGAGCATGAGATGGCTACACTGCAGCTAGGCACTGCAAGCAAGAAAGAAGAAAAGGAGCTGACATGCATTCTACCAGTGTTGAGGATGTCCTATGTAAAGAGTAAATCATCACAAATGAGGAGGAATTTAAGATTTCAGGGAGCAATGCTCTGGGTTTTTCTTCTGCTCATGCTGTGCTCTTCTGGAGAAACAGCCTTCTGCAGAGAGCTGATGCACATGCTTCACCATCAGGGTGGGAGAGCCTCTACCCAAACAAGTTGCACGACCACCCTGTGAGGAAGGGCAGCCTGCAAGGTGGCCAGAAGTGGGTTGCTGTGGCCAAGGTCCAAGCTCCAGCTCTCCTCCATCCACACTTGTGTGTCTGAGAAAGGCCCCCAAAGCCTTTGATGCCAATTCCTCTCCCTGCCCAAGACTTGGGTGTGCATGGGGACCCCCTGCTCTGCTCTGCTCTCCTTCTTAAGGAGGCCAAACTTGTGAAGAGGTATTTTAGCACAGCTGGCCAAACCACCTCAAGCAGAACAAACTATTTCTAGCTTTGGGCAATTCATTTCTAAAGAAATATGATCTCCCCAAAATTGATGAGCCCTGTTATGTGAGAAAAAGAGGGTAATAGTCTTGACTTATAATACAGAGAACCATTGTATCCAGCAATATAAATGTATTTGATAAGTATTTAAATCAAATATACTGTACAAAAGGCCTAGGCAGTGCTTAAGTGGATTATAAACCCATTGCAGAGGCGGCAACGTAAGAAAAAAAACAGAAAATAAGGACTCAATTACTGGAGGAAACCTCATACCCAACAAGGCTCTGCAAGTGAGATATGAGGAGTTGAAAAGAAAAGAAAACCCCCCAAACTAACTTTCCACAGCTTTTTACTTAGTCAGTTTTAAAGTAAACGAATTCCTCTTTCTTGTTTGCAAGAAAATTCCATTCCTCAGATGCCAACTGCCCAGCCACGTCTCAACTAGGAATGCTGCTCACTGGCCGATGTAAAGCTCTACTGTTTCACAAGAAAATGAAAGGGGTTTCAATGGGGAAGGCCAATGAAATTTAAAATTGCATATTTAGAGTGAGGATGGCCCTGGTAAAAAAAGAGTCCATGAGAACCACCCTGAGCGCCTAGAAAACCAAATCTGAGAAAAACCCAAGTGGTGCGGTGTAAAGGCATTAACAAGAAAAGGATGTTTCTGCAGAAAGGTTTAAAAATTCATGCTTCACGAGCCATCAGCTGGTTCAGATGACATGCAAAGCTGTGTCCAACTGCTCATGTTTGTTTAAGACCACATGACCTGGCATAAGTTCTAATTAATCTTCATGAGGTGGTTAAATTCATAACCACTCAATGAAGTGGCAGTTGGCAAACAGACTCATCTCAATGCACACACACATGCGCACGCACACAGACATACATGATTTTTAACATAAATTTTACACATCAAAAAAGAAAAAGGAAATTAAAAAAATGGAACTCCTTACTGTGGTACTAACCATCCTAGCGGATGGGGGATTTGTCCTACAGTGCCCGGTGATAACGGATAATAAGGAGATATATCTGGAGGATGTGGAGGCCTTGGAATTCCTATGGAAGAGGAACATAAAGCAGCGTTAGTATTGAGACAGGGAAATAAAATATAAGGAAAAAGCACATATGTTTCTAAATCGCTATCTATTCATTTTTATTACAATACTCATGGCTTCACTTTGGGTTTCCAAAGGCTGTTTCAGTCTTATTTTGTAAAGTGAGAGTCTTGGCATCTTGTTAAATGAGATTCAACCAGAAAAACTGATGTGATTCGCTCCCTCAGTCACCTCTCCAATCAGAGATAATTATTTGGTTATTTAGGATGAGAATTTAGGAGTCTCAGCTATAGTTTTGGTGTGATGCTGTGCTAGGTGCTGTCTTAAATGCTCAACAGAAAGATGGTCCCTGTATCAACTTCATGGTTATTTTAGTCTCAAATTCAACAAAAGAGCACAGGCCCTACCCATACGTTGGCTGGTACTCAATAGCATGGCGTTATTCCAAAGTAACCTCCAAAACGAGTTACAAAATCATTATCATTGCAAATGATGTTTGCTTTTGACCAAACCTAGGAAACCCTTCCCGAAAACTAGGAGTGGAGGTGAGAGCCCCTGGAAATGCTTGGTAAAACTGGGGGAGGATGTTGAAGGTGTGCAGGGGAGGACAGAGAGCCCATCCGTCCTCTCTGAAACCGGTGCAGTTCCTACTCAGAGAGCAGAAATCAGCTCCAGACACAAGCCTTAAATCTTAATTCTCCTTACCTTAACAGCAAGTAGGAATTACTCAGAGGAGTAAGGGTTACAAGATTGGGTCTTTCAATTAACAAGCCGGAGTACAATTACACAGCAGAAGCAAAATTAAAACAGAGAGCATTACAAGGAAGGGGGTACTGTATTCATGGCTAAAAACTATTTTTTTAAGTCACTCGGGAAGCTTTTAATCTCTAAATTAAATCTCCTTGTGTGACATTTTCATGCAGACATTGCTTTTTCTCCATTACAAAACCCAAACAGATTAACTGGGCTTTAACCATCCGGCGAGCTATTTGCACACTTGAAAGAATGTTCACAGAAGAAAAGTAAACAGTCTACAGACGTTAATCATATGTTTTACGATAACCATTTAAAAGCTATTCCCTGTACTACCATTATTTAAATGAGAGGTTGACTATGCCATTCACTTGCAATACCCAGGGATGGCGAGATGGATTCCTTTATAGTCATGTGAAGTTAGCATTAAGCACAATTAAAAGGGGGCCCCAGTTGAAGTGTAGGGAGTGAAAAACAGCTAATGCACAGCCTCATTCAAGGGCTGGAGTTCCGATAAATTATCTGCATACGTTAGGGCCGACACAGAGCAATTTCTTTGACGTGAATTCAGTTCCTGATGTACTTTCCAATCAACTAGCTGGGATTTGGATTAACAAAACCAAAACCACTGTCACTAGGATCTCAATGCAGCCCGAAGAAAGAAGATTGACACTGTTTCACTTCTCTGGGCCCTCAGGTTAAACAGGGACTCTTAAAAAAGTTAGAAAAACATGTAAATTCTACTCTCTAACACCAATAAATCTAGTCAGGGTTTTACATGGTGCTCTATATTCAAGAAGACTGCCCTTCAGGCTGAACTGAGAGTTGGGTAGACTTACATTGGGGAAAAGAGTTGCAAGTGTAGAGCTGGAGCTAAGTAGTTAGAGTGGATGAAAATTCAACATTATAGGAGAAAAATGGCTGAACTCCTGACACAGAAACAATGGGATTTGGGGAATTAAAAGAGATTCATTTTGAAACCGGTCATGACCCACCACCTTTAAAATTCCAGCTGCAATTTTGTAAGTGCAGATCACAGAACGTACATGTTTAACTCTCTGGGTCGTGCATGCAAACCAAGCACTTGGTAGATCGAATTACTAGGTGGGGTATCATGCCTGCGAAGAAACACATCTGCAAACGACCCCACACATGCAACTCTTGGTGTCACCCTGTAGAAGCTTTATGAAAATTAACCCGGTACGTTTCCTTCTGAAGCTTAATTGGCTTAAAAAGAAACTATTTTGTCTGGGTTCTTGCATGCGTTTGACATTTTACATGCCCCCTTTGGTGCTCCAGCATGGGAAATCCTGCCTCCTGCACTCCTTCCTCCTAATACGTAAAATGGAAAGATCCACCCACCCACTCTCAAAAAGACCCAAACTATTTCCCACCTACCTGTTTTGGGATCTACATCAGCTGGTAAGTGTGGAGGAGGGTTTCCCGGTGTGAAGTGCTCATTGCTGTACGTGATAAGCGGCGTAAGAGGGTGTACATGGTGTGGGTGCTGCACAACTGGCACTTTGTTAGACTGTCAAGAGAAAAAGGTCGATGGCGTTAGAGGAGTGCCAGGTACTCCCCACTGCAGCACAAGACATGACATACAGAAATCTGAGTACCCAGGATTTCAACATGGTCCTCAGACTTTTCCAGATCCCTTCTTGGCGTCACCCTTGCAGTTTTCCCACCCTCTTGCTTAAAACCTCCTCACACACTTTCCCTGCTCTTGCATTTCTTTAATCTTTTTGACCTGTCGTGCTCCTGTACGGAGCAACAGCAATTCTTTAAAATTTTTCCTTTTTATTTTATAATCTTGTGCTTCACCTCCAAGATGCAGGCAGACTCCTCAGTGAGGGGCTGACAGAGTCCCCCATTTAATTAGCACAAGACCCAAATGCTCACTGACCCGTAGGTCTTTTCCTTTCCCCTTCCTGTCCTCACTTTCAGTTCTGCATTTTACTGCTCATTGCAAATACTCCAGATAAAAAGCCTTTGTAGTGCTAGAGTATTCCCTTCATCAGCAAGCATTAAGCTGACAAGCGATCACCTGCATATTTTATATATATATATTTTAGAAGAGCTGATTAGTTATCAATTCATCAGAGAGCTCTAATAAATGGAAACTGGATACTGATGAATTAGGCTGCTAAAATATTCAGCTATATAAATAATGGCAAAAACAGAGATAAAGCCACTGAAGTTAAGACTCTTGTGGGGGGAATAATCACGAGATATCATGAGATTTCCTTGTCATATTCCTAGCTCAGGGAGGGGGTGATCTCTTTCTTAACAACAATTAAAATAATAATAATTAAAAAAAAAGGAGTGAATGAATGAAAGGAAAAGGCAGGCTGAACTGTAACTTACCCTTACAAGATCACAAAGAAAAAATTAAGCTGAAACAAGCGAACTGCTGGACCATTTACTGCGAGTAATCCAATTGCAAAAAACCCTATTCCCCATAGAGGATTTTCACTAAAATCCTACAACAGGGACATTTAACCAGATTAGGTACCAGCAAAGATAAAGAGGCTGGTATTAGATGATGAATGGATTAGAGTCAGGTTTCATTTTAGAATGTGTCTTCATTTCCTTTTATTACTTTAAGTAAGGAACAATTTGCATTAACATCAAGTAAAAGGAATCACATTAAAATAAAGCAGTGATACCACAGCGGCCCCCGATAGCGCCGCTGCCGTTCAGGGTCTGCCAGCACTCTCCTGCTCGCCCTCCTGCCTGAGGACGGTCCGACCCCATCACTCGCGCCCCAGCACCCCCAAACACACGTGCCCTCGCCGTGACACTTTAGACAAGTTATTATCTGATCTCGGTTCAAATGCTCTGAGCTTCCCTTAAAGGCATTTCAAAAATAATTCACTTATTCTTTGGGAATGAGTTTCTAGACTGGGGGGAAGGAAGAGGGAAGACAGACTGAGAGCTAGGAGGAAAAGAAACTTCAGTTTTCCCCCGAACAAACAAGAAGTCCCTCCACCATGCTTTGGTCAAGACACAGCAGAGCTTCACCTTCTTTCAGCCTCCCCCACCCTGGGAGGCTCCCCCAGCCCCAGCCCCTGCCATACGTAGGTATTCGCTTTACCCCTTTGACAACATGCAAAAACAAGCGTGCATGCAACAGAAGCAAGCCAAAGAGCAGTGCTTATGCTTCCCACAACTTTTACCATGTTTATTTCTTTTTGCAGCCCTTACACGGAACGATTCCCCTCTAATAAGACACATGTGGTGCAGGAGAGTCCCACGTCAAGCGGCCACCAGGCAGCACAGAGCGTGGTCGCGACAGCCAACGCTATGAATTACAGCATGTTGTGTTGGCTGGGCTGTAGGTCAGGTCTTCTGCCAGCTGTACAACCAAGGACAACTTTTGGCCGCACAGATCCATAGTGGTTCACATCAGAGGAGCTATGGGGATTTAGCCCCTTAATTCAAAAAGCCGAAGGAGAGGCTCTAACCTAAAATCCGTTCTCTTCCAAGTAAGCCAACCTAAGCAGTCCGACAGTAACTGAAAGGTTTGGCAAGGGCTTCACATAACAAATCTTATTATACACCATGCAAACTAGCAGGCATCTACTCAACAACAGATGACATTATATGCCAAATGACCACTTGATCTGGTTCACAAAAAACAATAATTCCCAATAAGAGGGATTTTTGCTGGCTAAGAATTGTGTGAACTCTTGCTGTTAGGTGACCCACAGTGCGGCTGGTAGCTGCTGTAGCTCTGTGCTCTCCCAACTCTATCTTCACATCATTGCAAAAAACCCTCACCCAGATCCTGAGAGACATTGAGGGCTGAGTTCCACGGAGAGCTTATTTTCATAGAAACTGGAACTGGTTAGTTAAAAAAATAAGTAAGTGACAGAATAACATTAGAGGGTCAGACTTAAGCCGACAAACAAGAAACAACATGAGAGAGGAAAGCCGGACTTATATACCTGTATCACCAAAGCTAGATATACCATAGGGGGTTACATGTAAACTGTGGGAAACTACCACCCACTGCTTTGATATGCCAAGACCGCCCGCAATATCTCCACAAAACAGCACGAGTGCTAAATTATTATGTATTTTACTTAACAGCTTTCAGAGAAAAATAAAAAGCAAAAGGAAAAAAAATTAAAAATCAACAACCAAGAGTTTGAACTTTAGTCTGCAAACTTTTCCCCAGGTAAATAATTTTTATTTGGGTGACTGCCCTGCAGTCAAACAGACAATTCATATAAAGGTACTGGATGTAAGGATAGGATACTTTTTTTGCCACTCTGAAGATGCTGGGGCAGAGGTGTGGGGAGAATGTACCGGGGGAAAAGCAGGAACTGTCATCTACATGCTCAAAAATATGCTCTCTGGGACAGAGGAGTGTGATCCACTGCCCCTGCAAATCAGTCTGTATCTGTCTCACTACCCCAGGCTAGGTTTGTATTCTGTTTTGCACTGTTTATCACACACTGGGAAAAGGGACCGTAACTCCGCTCAGAACAGAGCGCGCACAATTCGCAAGCCAAGCTAATCATGCATAATATGCTAAATAAGCTGCTCTTTAAAAGCAGCATTCCTGAAGTTAACTAAGCTTCCTTGGAAAAGAGAAAAAGAAAAGACTAGCTGGGAAAGAGCAGGATTAATCCCTCACATGCATCTTCCTTTGAAGTCAATGGGAGCTCTGCCTGAGTAACAAGTGTGGTCCTAACCCCATCCACTGGCAATGAAAGGTAAACCACAGAAGCCATCAATAGGAGACACCTATTAGATGACCTTAGCCATCCCCCTGCAAAAGGCCCTTCTCCAATATACATTTGCGAGTACTTTATCAAGGGTCGTTTTAAGCTAATAGACATTGTGAGATGCAGGAATTTCTCTGGCAACTTGAAGAACTCCATTTATGGCTATGTCAGACACGGAAAGGGGAGCTGCACTGGTACACACAGATTAGCATCAGGGCATGCGGTAATAGGATGGGAACAAGTGGAGATTTCTGGAGAGAAATCCCACCATCTACAAAGTACCAAGTCATCTGCTGATAAATCACTCCTCTCCACTGAAAGCTGGGGTCTCATATGCTGGGTTAGAGGGCATGGTAAAGAATTGCAAGAAAACAACAGAAGTTTGCTTTTCTTGATAACCCCTGCCTGAAGCAAACCAGAGGAAATTGTCCCCATAGGGACTCAACTACTAAATCTCTCTATATGAATTTGAAATGCTTCTGGGAGTGCTTAAACACAGATGACTTTAAACAATAATGGAGCTCTGGAATGAAAAGAAAAAAAAAAAAAACCCACAACAAATTTTGGACTGATATATGTTTGAGAGGGATACCGAGATCCATTTAGCCTAAGTTCCGATAGGTGCCTTTAGGGAACAAAAAAAATATCTGAACTTCAGATTTAAACTGCAGGGGATTGTGTGTATAAATTGCTGTGTATTAGTCTGTTGCATGGTAAGGACATTTCATTAACAGGATGAAAGATACTTCTATGTGAATAGAGCCCAATTTAATACACCCCACTGATGAATACTCCCCATTTATTGAAGAAGTTAATACATGCTGTATAAATCAATAGTTCCTAAGTCTCTGAAAGCAACGTAAGACTTGCATTAGATGAAACATTGTATTGTTGAGCACACAAAGAGAGACCAACCTTTAAATAGGAAGAGTTCGTTACTGCAATTTCTGTTTGCAAATTCATAGCTTGTTTGGCTTTGGTAATAAAAACACGGTATCCACTCGAAGTCAGAGGAAAACATGCCAGAGAGGCCAGAGGATTTGTCCTCGCTGGGATAACGTGGGTTTAGTAAAAGCAGGTCTGCAAAAAAAGCCACCCAGGCTGAAAACAAGCCATCATGCCATTGCAGCATCGCAGCGGCCAAAGCCTTCAGCCTCAGATGAGCGGCCGGTGGGAGACTCCACTCTGACACATCCCCGGCGGAGCAGCCAAGGGCAGGGCAGGGCAGGGGGGACGCTCCTGCCCCAGCACAGCCTGAAACTCTCAGGGCCGCCGGCACAGCTCCCGTGGCCGCAGCCAGGCAGGGACCCCCTTCCCTGACCCGGGGCGACCCTTTAAGTGTACTTAAAGCCTCAAGTCCTGCTCACGAGGCAGGGATGGGCTGCCGCCCGCCGGGCACCCCTCAACCACCCGCAACCGAGAACGTGGCAAGGGAGGGACTGATCAGGCACTGGCACCCCGGACCCCCAGAGCCCCCTCCCCTTCCTCCATTACGAGTGATGGAGGAGGAATGAGAGCTCATCATTCACCTTAAAACCTATTAATCAACAGACACTGAAAACAAATGGAGCTAGAGCTCCGCCTGCCTTTTTTGCCATGTCCTCCTCTTTCCCGTTTCCCCATTGCTTGCCCTTTCTGCCGGAGAAAGATGGGCCCTGAAAGTGCCTTTATGAGCCTAATACAATAAAACAAAAGCAGCACAGAAGAGGGTTTGTCAGCCTTTTCCCCTCCTCCAGGGTGGATGCAGGAGGTCGATAGTGGTCTTGAATTAGCAGGCCCTCCTGGAGCTGCTCTCTGGGCTAAGCAAAGGGTACCATTCAATACCAGTCCACATTAAAAAATAGGTTTGTAACTTGTCTCCCTGTATTTTCCAGATGGTGCTGTTGCAGTTATGCTGACTATGGCCAGTGAAATACTAACAGATGTTCCTGAGCTGCTCTGCAGCTCCAAAGATGCTCGCAAGAGGAGAATTTCTTTTTTTCCAAAGGTTGATCTCTCCTTGGTTCTGCCTAGGAATGACACCCACCCCCCACTCCCAAATCAGGAAACTAAGTTGCAAGAAAAGGCAAATCCCAAAATATTGCTGCAAATATCGTAATATTCTTCTGTTTCCAGCCAGGGTCACCAACACCCAAAGCAGAGCACCACTCCAGCCCCGGGGATCACCTGCATCAGCAGCCGCTCCAGGTGGTACCCCAAACTTCAGCAAGGAAACTGCAAACCATTCAAGGTTAACTGAAAAGCTAAAGCCAACCAAACCCACCATCTATATGTAACTTGGTCCTCATCCCCTTCCCAAGCATAAAAATTCAATGTCAGTGATGAAGCATTTCCTGAAAAAAATCAAAGATTTAATTTTACCCGGCTCTGTTTAGCTAGTAGAGTCCCAGCTTATTTTTTTTAAGGATGCTTTCACACCTGACTAAGCATTTTCTCCTGAAAACTACTTCCCCTTGCTCCATTATGGCTGATACAGTGGCCTGAGCCCCTTCACAGTTTAATGTAGCTGATTTCTGCCTAAGGTCCTGCCCTAAGCTAACTGCCCATTGTAGCGGGAGACAAGGCCTCCATTGATACTCACAACTCGCCCTGCTAAAAAAAGGCTCATTTTCTTCTTTCACACAAATGATGACAGGAGCACTGACAACCATGTGCTGGGACAATACCTCCCCCAGTCAGAGCCTGACAAAAAAAAAAAAAAAAAAACCAAGCCCCCACTGCCCTCCCCTTAATAAAAAAAACAGGCTGGGGACAGGACACTTTTGCATCCCTCTGCTTCTTCCCCCTCCCTCCCTGACCACTTCCCAGGCCATCGAGTGCCTACCTGCTCCTGCAAGAACCGCCGGCTTTCCAAAAAAACCCCCAAAACCAAAAAAACCTCCAAAAAACCAAAAAAAAACCCCCCATGGTCTATCAGCAATCTCTCAGACAAAACAACAAAATCAGCTTCCTGGCTTTAAGTGTCCAGCAATTCATTCAATAAAAGAATAGTTTTCTCCCCCCCCCCCCCAAGTATGATGAAGTGCCCCCTGCATACTGGAGCACTAAGCCACCGTGCTTGACATTTTCGGCATCCTTCCTGTGAGGGAGCGAAGGTACTGAGGGGAGGGGGTGGGGAAGCAGGGGTTTAAGATGTTCAGGAAATTTCCACTTAATTTCGCCAAAAGGCAATTAGATGAAATTATCTGGTGACGATTAGCATGCGCCAAATCCTCTAGCGCAAAAGGGAAAGAACTGGGGTACTGCCTGCTAGTTCTTATGCATGAGAATTAAAACCACTAGTAGTAAAACATTAGTATTAAGTGTGCCCACACTTTGCTTTCAAAGCTGTTGTGGACTGCAATCTTACTGCTATGGTATTTGGGGTGTTTTCGGGTCTTTTTTTAAGTTAAAAAAAAAAAAAAGAAACGTGGGGTTTTAAATACAAGTTAAGTGCTGCATCCTTGGACCATGTGGTGTTACTCTAATGTCAGGTCAGCCCCAGACAAGCACGTGCTTACACACAGCCGTATATTTTGACATCCTTCAGCATCACTTGGAATTACACTGATGCCCGTTAGATTTTACCTCACTCATTCTCCTAATGCTTTTTTGATAAAGAGAAAGCACTCTGCTGCATCTGCTCTGCCTGATCTTGGCACACAAACCTGGACGCCAGAGTTACCCCAGTCTATAGCCCAGAAACTGTGGCCTGCATGTATCCAGCCAAGCCTTACACTGTATCTCAAAATTGCAGATGATTTGATCAACAGGTGGATTTCCCCGTACGAGGGGGACGGGGTAGTGCTTAGACTCTTCGAATTTCAGGCTTCGAGGTGCCCAGATCTATTTCTTCCGTTACAAAAGGAGAGGCACAGTTTCTTCCCCAACCTGACAATTACTGGTGCTTTCTTTGCATACTTTAGTTAATTACTAGACAGATATTATCTCTTTAGAGCAGGCAAGCCTTCGTTCATGTCTAACAAGGCAAAGGCAGAAAGACTTGTCATACATTAGGCTAAAACTAAAACCCCCTGTTCTCTTAAGCAGTACCAGTACAAGGTGAGCTGGATACAGGACCGCTAAGCAAAGAGAGTGGTGAAACCTGAGCAGGTCTTCAGGAAACGGCCCTCAACATAAAGGGGGTAGAGAGGGGAGAGATAGAGAGCAATAATGCAAGCACAAAAATTCAGAAAAGACGGGAGGAAGGGAGAAGTGAATATAAGCAAGACAGTGTTTATAATTGCCCTAATAGACCTTACTCGTTATGTGCTTTGTATGAGTACCTACTCATGCAATTTTACTTACTGCCTGGCATTCTCTACAATGCCACATTACAAACAGCTCTAATTCTTGCATACAAAAATCGCATATTTCAGCACTAGACAGACATATACTGTAGGAGAAATAGCTCCACTAATTTTGTTAGGGTATCTATGACTTCTGTCTACAGTAAGAACTTGAATGTGAGGCTGTTAAAAAACTGTGAGAAATGAAAAAAAAATTAGCTTGCAGCCTATACCCACTTATATTTGGTAATTTCAGTAATAACAGCATTATTTAAAAACTAACATGCACAAACATGCCTTAATATACAATGCCACGTTTTCAATACAGCTTTTTAAAATGCAGTATTCACAAACTATAGCGGACTGTGCTCAATACCAATACACAATATATCTAGCAAATGTATACTAAATAGCTTAACAAATAACAAAGCTCTAAAAAACGTTTTCATTTTTTAATGTGCTAAAAACAATACTTGGTGCCACAAAACAATCAAGCGATGAAATTAACTAAGTCCAGATCAATTATTTCTTGAATAAATTCAACAAAGTTGCCCTAAAAATGTGATGTTAAATGCACACCTGAACTGAAACACCTTGCAAATATTTTGGAAGAAAAGAAACAGGCACATTTATACAGCACTGCCAGGCCTTTCACCCCAAGTCCCAGTAAAAAGAATTCCTCTGAAGGTAAAATGCTTAGGAGATCTCCTCACCAGCCATGTAAAACCCGCGTATGCAACAACATGCAGTGAAAGAAGAAACATCTAAATAACTGTCCTTTTAAATTAATTCATTTTAGATGAATTCTACTGAATTTTATTCCTTGTTTTATACAAGAGAAGGCAAATAAATCAACTAAGATACTCAGGCAAAGGTATCGGAGACTACTGAAGTGATAGAAATCCTCCTCCTGGATCAAGTGACTCTCTAAGCAAGCTTGGCAGACGTAGAAAAGAAAACAGCAGAAAACTCAAGATTCCCACAAAACCTCTGCTGAAAATGCGATGCTTTCTAAAATTCTTAAATACATGTCTATTTTCTGTGTATATTATGGGCAATGTACAGAATTGGCTGAGGGGTAGGTATACTTTCTGTAATATATATTAATAGGAGAAAAAAAGTCTCATGGACTTCTGATAACGAACGCAGAACCACTGTGTCAAAACACGTTATCTCATATTTATCAACATTCAGTATTATTTTTCATAGTCCTTTATCACTGGGTGAAATCATTTTTATGTAGTGCCCCTAAAATGTTCATCTTTCACATGAGCTTTCTGAAGAATCCAGAAAATTTAACTGAGTGTCAACCAAACACAGGATCAAAAGCACCCAATTAAAAACTACTACATACTATTTTTAATATTAAAAAAAAAAATAAAAAAAAATCTCGTTTTGTGTATGACAAGAATTAAATCATTCCATCTCCAAACCCCCTTAACTGTAATGTATGTGCCCTGCTACAACCAACTTTTTCTCCTTAAAAAAAAAAAAACAAAACACCCAAACATTTTTACCTTCATGGTTTCAGAGTTAAGGAAATATCGTACTGAACTGAAGAGAGCTTTGAAGTGGCCCCCTCCACCCCAAAGGAGAAAAAGAAGAGCTAGTGATGTCATGGTCACTGCCTGAATGTATGACTGCGGATGTAACGCACGGCTAATACACGCGCACACACTTCTCCCTCGCTGGTAACCATTGTTCAGCATCCAGAAATCAGCCCCTGAAACCTGCTGTACACCAGGGCTCTGAAACACCCCCCACCCAACACACCCCGATCCCACCCTGGATGCACAAGAAAAAATCCCCCCCCACCCCCCGCCGCCCCCCTTTCCGTAAACCAAACCCCAAAATCAGGCGGAGGGAAGGGCAAAGAGGAGGAGTGCAACAACTCTGCCCCGCTGCACCATTGTGTCTCGACAAAACGGCGCTCTGCTGCTCGCTCCTCGCCACTGCTGTAAAATTAAAGTGTCATCGAAAAGTCGCGCTTCCCCCTACTAAAAAAGACGATTACCATAAAATAAATAAATAAAATCAACGTCGCTAACAAAGGTCACAGCTGGAGATGCTTGCTTGATTTCTCACCCCCCCCCTCTTTTTTTTTTTTGATTCCACACAGGAGGAAAGAAAAGGAGAGGGAGAGAGGGGGAGAGGGAGAGAAGTCACATCAGAAGTTCAATGGTCAAGACGGAAAGCGCGCACACAGAAAGTGCTACTCACCCAGCAATTCAAATTGAGATGCCAGCAGCCGAACTGCTGGAAGAGAGAGAACCCAGAGGCAAGCGCTCCTCCTTTACCACTCAAATCTTCCATTCCCACTAAAATTGCATCCCTCGGGTACATAACAGCTTTGTCTTTCCTTCTCTTAACCTCAAAAACTTTTTTCTTTACTGTCGAGATGCCAATTGTGCTGGCTTTGTATTATTTTCCTTGCAGCTTTTCTCTCTCTCTTTTTCTTTCCCCGCTCCCCCCCTTCACTTAAAGTACTGGAAAAGCTGTCTTAAAAGATCAAGATGTCTCCAGTTTTTTGGCCTGGTGTTTTCTGAATGCTCAAAATCCACTGTCATGTTGGCTGTGAGAAGTGTCTGATTTCTAAATTGTCGGCTGCGGTTATCAAAATTTAGAGAAGCCTCCTCTCTTCTCTGATATAGCACTTTACCATCATCCTTCCAGGGAGTGGGGAAAAGACTTTTCCCCCGCTATGCAGGTATGTCTGCTCAGAAGAGCTAAAAAGCAGTTACCCTGGAAATCAATGACAATGCTACTACAACCCAGGTTGCACAGGTATTACTAAATGCAGCGAGGAAATGCCGGCCGGCCGTGAGGGAGCATGATCAGTTAAGTGTAGCAAGCAGTCACTTTATCTGCAAGATTGTCAAATCCCTCAAAACAAATTTCTTAGGGGGAGAGCTGTAAGGAAAAGTATATTTTCTTGTCATTGTAACACTGAGGTGACATTTGGCAGACCTTTACCATTAGCTCTGGTCTCTCCCTCCCCCCGCTTTTCCTTTAGCGTTTAATACTTCTGTAAACCACTGACCCCACTGTAAAAGCGATGCAAGAGGAGCTTCGAGATCGTGAACGTTACGGTGCCCTGGCTATTGTATTTTCCCAAGCTGCCCCTGAGTGAGAATAAACAGGGGTACCCAGAGAGCATCGCTGAACTGAGCACGGGTGAAGCCTTCTCCCCTGCGCCTTGCTCTTGCCTATGAGAGTTGCGAGACGCCTGCTTCCTAAATCTGAGCCGGGTACCAAGGGCAAACCGCAGCATCCAAGTTTGCCAAGACTCAGTTTCTCATCTCTTATTTATCCGTTTCCCTAAAGTTGCAAAGTAGTTACCCTGCAACAGGGGCAAAAGCCACAAAGGCTGGTTTGACGGGGAATAATTAGGAAACCATGGCTGCGTTCTTCCCCTCCTCACTTTCTAAGCGAGTTTGTTAATGCTGATGGATGCTGCACCCGGAGAGCGATGGCCATGTGGGATGGACGCTGCTGCAGACGAGGCTCTGAAGGAGACCAGTTGCAAACACTTGTCTTCCCCGCGCACATCTGGGGACTCCCGCGAGTGAGTTCATCCCCCCCCGCCCCCAAAGAACGAAACAACAGGACTAAATAAATATACGAAAACATTAAAACTCTGTTTCAAACAGGGAGACCTTGAGCGGTTCCAGGTTTGCTTTTTACATGGCAGCTTAATCTGCGAAGGCTGCGGGCTAAACAAAAAAACAAAACAAAACAAAACGCAAAGCTGGCACCTAGGACCCGGGGAAAAAAAAAAAAAATTAGGGGCAGATGGAGCAAGCAGGGGGGAAATGCGTGCGTTTTCTGCCCGCCCGAGCACCGTCCCCCCTCTCCCCGCACTGCCCTGGCCTTCGCGTGCAAAGTGTCAGCCAGCAATCTTTAAGGCCCTTAATACCAAAACAAAACCCCGCGATTTCCCTTTACACGGCAATAACAAAAGCAACGAGGCTCCAGTTTGACAAGTAAAAAGCCCCAACAACACGGCAACTAATTGCCTTCCCTCCCTCTATTCACAGCAGCCACCACACTCCAGCGGCCGCCTTTGCCACACGTGCGATTTCCCGCGGCAGCCGCCAGCGCCGGGGCCGCTGACGGACCGTCCCCCCCCCTGCAGCCACTACCACTTGGAAAAGTGCAGCGAACGGGACGGGCAACTCGGCATCGAGCATCGCCGGCTCTCCGCTGAAGATGCGCGGCACATGGAACGGAGCCCGCAGCTCCCCGGGACCTCCCTATTCCCACACCCCCCACACCCCCCCCGCAACAAGCTTCTGCGGGATGCAAGTTTTCCCCCCGCCGCGGCCGCTGCCCCGGAGCCGTCGGGGAAAAGCAGCCCGGAGCGGGGAGGCCGAGGGCGGCGGAGGCGGGCGGGCGGCCGGGGGCAGGCAGCGGCAGCCCTGCCCCGCGCCCTCCCCGCCCCGAACTCTCCTTACCATGAGATCGCAATCG